>NC_091267.1:1267500-2517500 GCF_042477335.2 Ovis canadensis | reverse complement strand
CCACGTGCTTCCTCTCGAGTGGAGACGGGTATGTCGGGGAACTTCTTGAGTTGCAGCAATGGTGTGAAGGACCCTTTGGAAGTTCCAGTGGTTAGATGTGATTGGCCTCGAGAAGCCTCAGCGGAAATGGGCCTCATGTGGCCTGGAGGGCAAAACCTCCTGGATTTTCTCGAGTTGCGGCAGGTGCTCTCGACTTACAACGGGGACCTCAGCGACCCGCTCTGGTGGCCTCAGGAAAGGCCAGTCCCCATGCGAGTTCCTCGGGGGCCTCTCGGGATTCCTCTCCCGTCGATGCCGGGGCTTAAGTCCTTGTGTGGAGTCGGGGCCGGAACCTGAGGATTCCTCTCCAGTGCTGACATGGATCTTGGGGTACTTCTGGAGTCTCCCCAGGGGAGTCAGTCCTCGTCTCGAATGCGGGCATGCACTTGCGCTTTCCTCCAGAGCGGTAGCAGCAGTGTCACGCAGTCGGCCGCGTGGATCAAAGGATCTATGGTTTTCCCTCGAGTCTTTCCCACGAGGCTTTCCCACGAGGCTCTCCCACAGGGCTGTCCCACGTGCACACGTGGTGGGAGTCGATCCTCGGCTTGAACGTCAAGGCAGTGCAAGGAAAACAGGTTCCTCTGGAATGGACTGACACATCTGGGGGACTCTTGGAATGGTGGCACGACCCTGGAGTTCCTCTCGCCTTTCCTGTGGAGAGCGCCTCCTCTTGAGATGCGACGGGAACGCCGGGAATTCTTTCCCTACGAAACAGGGAAAGGATCCCTCATCTCGAGCTAGGAGGCGGAAACGGGTCTCCCCTGGATGTGTGCGGGACACCACGTGCTTCCTCTCGAGTGAAGACGGGTATGTCGGGGAACTTCTTGAGTTGCAGCAAGGGTGTGAAGGACCCTTTGGAAGTTCCAGTGGTTAGATGTGATTGGCCTCGAGAAGCCTCAGCGGAAATGGGCCTCATCTCGCCTGGAGGGCAAAACCTCCTGGATTTTCTCGAGTTGCGGCAGGTGCTCTCGACTTTCGACGGGGACCTCAGGGACCCGCTCTGGTGGCCTCAGGAAAGGCCAATCCCCATGCGAGTTCCTCGGGGTCCTCTCGGGATTCCACTCCCGTCGATGCCGGGGCCTAAGACCTTGTGTGGAGTCGGGGCCGGAACCTGAGGATTCCTCTCCAGTGCTGACATGGATCTTGGGGTACTTCTGGAGTCTCCCCAGGGGAGTCAGTCCTCGTCTCGAATGCGGGCATGCACTTGCGCTTTCCTCCAGAGCGGTAGCACAGTGTCACGCAGTCCGCCGCGTGTAGCAAAGGATCTATGGTTTTCCCTCGAGTCTTTCCCACGAGGCTTTCCCACGAGGCTTTCCCACAGGGCTGTCCCACGTGCACACGTGGTGGGAGTCGATCCTCGGCTTGAACGTCAAGGCAGTGCAGGGAAAACAGGTTCCTCTGGAATGGACTGACACATCTGGGGGACTCTTGGAATGGTGGCACGACCCTGGAGCTCCTCTCGCCTTTCCTGTGGAGAGCGTCTCCTCTTGAGATGCGACGGGAACGCCGGGAATTCTTTCCCTACGAAACAGGGAAAGGATCCCTCATCTCGAGCCAGGAGGCGGAAACGGGGCTCCCCTGGATGTGTGCGGGACAACACGTGCTTCCTCTCGAGTGCAGACGGGTATGTCGGGGAACTTCTTGAGTTGCAGCAAGGGTGTGAAGGACCCTTTGGAAGTTCCAGTGGTTAGATGTGATTGGCCTTGAGAAGCCTCAGCGGAAATGGGCCTCATCTCGCCTGGAGGGCAAAACCTCCTGGGTTTTCTCGAGTTGCGGCAGGTGCTCTCGACTTACGACGGAGACCTCAGGGACCCGCTCTGGTGGCCTCAGGAAAGGCCAGTCCCCATGCGAGTTCCTCGGGGGCCTCTCGGGATTCCTCTCCCGTCGATGCCGGGGCCTAAGACCTTGTGTGGAGTCGGGGCCGGAACCTGAGGATTCCTCTCCAGTGCTGACATGGATCTTGGGGTACTTCTGGAGTCTCCCCAGGGGAATCATTCCTCGTCTCGAATGCGGGCATGCACTTGCGCTTTCCTCCAGAGTGGTAGCAGCAGTGTCACGCAGTCCGCCGCGTGGATCAAAGGATCTATGGTTTTCCCTCGAGTCTTTCCCACGAGGCTTTCCCACGAGGCTTTCCCACAGGGCTGTCCCACGTGCACACGTGGTGGGAGTCGATCCTCGGCTTGAACGTCAAGGCAGTGCAGGGAAAACAGGTTCCTCTGGAATGGACTGACACATCTGGGGGACTCTTGGAATGGTGGCATGACCCTGGAGTTCCTCTCGCCTTTCCTGTGGAGAGCGCCTCCTCTTGAGATGCGACGGGAACGCCGGGAATTCTTTCCCTACGAAACAGGGAAAGGATCCCTCATCTCGAGCTAGGAGGCGGAAACGGGGCTCCCCTGGATGTGTGCGGGACACCACGTGCTTCCTCTCGAGTGCAGACTGGTATGTCGGGGAACTTCTTGAGTTGCAGCAAGGGTGTGAAGGACCCTTTGAAAGTTCCAGTGGTTAGATGTGATTGGCCTCGAGAAGCCTCAGCGGAAATGGGCCTCATCTCGCCTGGAGGGCAAAACCTCCTGGATTTTCTCGAGTTGCGGCAGGTGCTCTCGACTTACGACGGGGACCTCAGGGACCCGCTCTGGTGGCCTCAGGAAAGGCCAGTCCCCATGCGAGTTCCTCGGGGGCCTCTCGGGATTCCTCTCCCGTCGATGCCGGGGCCTAAGACCTTTTGTGGAGTCGGGGCCGGAACCTGAGGATACCTCTCCAGTGCTGACATGGATCTTGGGGTACTTCTGGAGTCTCCCCAGGGGAGTCAGTCCTCGTCTCGAATGCGGGCATGCACTTGCGCTTTCCTCCAGAGCGGTAGCAGCAGTTTCACGCAGTCCGCTGCATGGATCAAAGGATCTATGGTTTTCCCTCGAGTCTTTCCCACGAGGCTTTCCCACGAGGCTCTCCCACAGGGCTGTCCCACGTGCACACGTGGTGGGAGTCGATCCTCGGCTTGAACGTCAAGGCAGTGCAAGGAAAACAGGTTCCTCTGGAATGGACTGACACATCTGGGGGACTCTTGGAATTGTGGCATGACCCTGGAGTTCCTCTCGCCTTTCCTGTGGAGAGCGCCTCCTCTTGAGATGCGACGGGAACTCCGGTAATTCTTTCCCTACGAAACAGGGAAAGGATCCCTCATCTCGAGCTAGGAGGCGGAAACGGGGCTCCCCTGGATGTGTGCGGGACACCACGTGCTTCCTCTCGAGTGCAGACGGGTATGTCGGGGAACTTCTTGAGTTGCAGCAAGGGTGTGAAGGACCCTTTGGAAGTTCCAGTGGTTAGATGTGATTGGCCTCGAGAAGCCTCAGCGGAAATGGGCCTCATCTCGCCTGGAGGGCAAAACCTCCTGGATTTTCTCGAGTTGCGGCAGGTGCTCTCGACTTACGACGGGGACCTCAGGGACCCGCTCTGGTGGCCTCAGGAAAGGCCAGTCCCCATGCGAGTTCCTCGGGGGCCTCTCGGGATTCCTCTCCCGTCGATGCCGGGGCCTAAGACCTTGTGTGGAGTCGGGGCCGGAACCTGAGGATTCCTCTCCAGTGCTGACATGGATCTTGGGGTACTTCTGGAGTCTCCCCAGGGGAGTCAGTCCTCGTCTCGAATGCGGGCATGCACTTGCGCTTTCCTCCAGAGCGGTAGCAGCAGTGTCACGCAGTCCGCCGCGTGGATCAAAGGATCTATGGTTTTCCCTCGAGTCTTTCCCACGAGGCTTTCCCACGAGGCTTTCCCACAGGGCTATCCCACGTGCACACGTGGTGGGAGTCGATCCTCGGCTTGAACGTCAAGGCAGTGCAGGGAAAACAGGTTCCTCTGGAATGGACTGACACATCTGGGGGACTCTTGGAATGGTGGCACGACCCTGGAGTTCCTCTCGCCTGTCCTGTGGAGAGCGCCTCCTCTTGAGATGCGACGGGAACGCCGGGAATTCTTTCCCTACGAAACAGGGAAAGGATCCCTCATCTCGAGCTAGGAGACGGAAACGGGGCTCCCCTGGATGTGTGCGGGACCCCACGTGCTTCCTCTCGAGTGGAGACGGGTATGTCGGGGAACTTCTTGAGTTGCAGCAAGGGTGTGAAGGACCCTTTGGAAGTTCCAGTGGTTAGACGTGATTGGCCTCGAGAAGCCTCAGCGGAAATGGGCCTCATCTCGCCTGGAGGGCAAAACCTCCTGGATTTTCTCGAGTTGCGGCAGGTGCTCTCGACTTACGACGGGGACCTCAGGGACCCGCTCTGGTGGCCTCAGGAAAGGCCAGTCCCCATGCGAGTTCCTCGGGGGCCTCTCGGGATTCCTCTCCCGTCGATGCCGGGGCCTAAGACCTTGTGTGGAGTCGGGGCCGGAACCTGAGGATTCCTCTCCAGTGCTGACATGGATCTTGGGGTACTTCTGGAGTCTCCCCAGGGGAGTCAGTCCTCGTCTCGAATGCGGGCATGCACTTGCGCTTTCCTCCAGAGCGGTAACAGCAGTTTCACGCAGTCGGCCGCGTGGATCAAAGGATCTATGGTTTTCCCTCGAGTCTTTCCCACGAGGCTTTCCCACGAGGCTCTCCCACAGGGCTGTCCCACGTGCACACGTGGTGGGAGTCGATCCTCGGCTTGAACGTCAAGGCAGTGCAGGGAAAACAGGTTCCTCTGGAATGGACTGACACATCTGGGGACTCTTGGAATGGTGGCACGACCCTGGAGTTCCTCTCGCCTTTCCTGTGGAGAGCGCCTCCTCTTGAGATGCGACGGGAACGCCGGGAATTCTTTCCCTACGAAACAGGGAAAGGATCCCTCATCTCGAGCTAGGAGGCGGAAACGGGGCTCCCCTGGATGTGTGCGGGACACCACGTGCTTCCTCTCGAGTGCAGACTGGTATGTCGGGGAACTTCTTGAGTTGCAGCAAGGGTGTGAAGGACCCTTTGAAAGTTCCAGTGGTTAGATGTGATTGGCCTCGAGAAGCCTCAGCGGAAATGGGCCTCATCTCGCCTGGAGGGCAAAACCTCCTGGATTTTCTCGAGTTGCGGCAGGTGCTCTCGACTTACGACGGGGACCTCAGGGACCCGCTCTGGTGGCCTCAGGAAAGGCCAGTCCCCATGCGAGTTCCTCGGGGGCCTCTCGGGATTCCACTCCCGTCGATGCCGGGGCCTAAGACCTTGTGTGGAGTCGGGGCCGGAACCTGAGGATTCCTCTCCAGTGCTGACATGGATCTTGGGGTACTTCTGGAGTCTCCCCAGGGGAGTCAGTCCTCGTCTCGAATGCGGGCATGCACTTGCGCTTTCCTCCAGAGCGGTAGCAGCAGTGTCACGCAGTCCTCCGCGTGGAGCAAAGGATCTATGGTTTTCCCTCGAGTCTTTCCCACGAGGCTTTCCCACGAGGCTTTCCCACAGGGCTATCCCACGTGCACACGTGGTGGGAGTCCATCCTCGGCTTGAACGTCAAGGCAGTGCAGGGAAAACAGGTTCCTCTGGAATGGACTGACACATCTGGGGGACTCTTGGAATGGTGTCACGACCCTGGAGTTCCTCTCGCCTTTCCTGTGGAGAGCGCCTCCTCTTGAGATGCGACGGGAACGCCGGGAATTCTTTCCCTACGAAACAGGGAAAGGATCCCTCATCTCGAGCTAGGAGGCGGAAACGGGGCTCCCCTGGATGTGTCCGGGACCCCACGTGCTTCCTCTCGAGTGGAGACGGGTATGTCGGGGAACTTCTTGAGTTGCAGCAATGGTGTGAAGGACCCTTTGGAAGTTCCAGTGGTTAGATGTGATTGGCCTCGAGAAGCCTCAGCGGAAATGGGCCTCATCTGGCCTGGAGGGCAAAACCTCCTGGATTTTCTCGAGTTGCGGCAGGTGCTCTCGACTTACAACGGGGACCTCAGGGACCCGCTCTGGTGGCCTCAGGAAAGGCCAGTCCCCATGCGAGTTCCTCGGGGGCCTCTCGGGATTCCTCTCCCGTCGATGCCGGGGCTTAAGTCCTTGTGTGGAGTCGGGGCCGGAACCTGAGGATTCCTCTCCAGTGCTGACATGGATCTTGGGGTACTTCTGGAGTCTCCCCAGGGGAGTCAGTCCTCGTCTCGAATGCGGGCATGCACTTGCGCTTTCCTCCAGAGCGGTAGCAGCAGTGTCACGCAGTCGGCCGCGTGGATCAAAGGATCTATGGTTTTCCCTCGAGTCTTTCCCACGAGGCTTTCCCACGAGGCTCTCCCACAGGGCTGTCCCACGTGCACACGTGGTGGGAGTCGATCCTCGGCTTGAACGTCAAGGCAGTGCAAGGAAAACAGGTTCCTCTGGAATGGACTGACACATCTGGGGGACTCTTGGAATGGTGGCACGACCCTGGAGTTCCTCTCGCCTTTCCTGTGGAGAGCGCCTCCTCTTGAGATGCGACGGGAACGCCGGGAATTCTTTCCCTACGAAACAGGGAAAGGATCCCTCATCTCGAGCTAGGAGGCGGAAACGGGTCTCCCCTGGATGTGTGCGGGACACCACGTGCTTCCTCTCGAGTGCAGACGGGTATGTCGGGGAACTTCTTGAGTTGCAGCAAGGGTGTGAAGGACCCTTTGGAAGTTCCAGTGGTTAGATGTGATTGGCCTCGAGAAGCCTCAGCGGAAATGGGCCTCATCTCGCCTGGAGGGCAAAACCTCCTGGATTTTCTCGAGTTGCGGCAGGTGCTCTCGACTTTCGACGGGGACCTCAGGGACCCGCTCTGGTGGCCTCAGGAAAGGCCAATCCCCATGCGAGTTCCTCGGGGTCCTCTCGGGATTCCACTCCCGTCGATGCCGGGGCCTAAGACCTTGTGTGGAGTCGGGGCCGGAACCTGAGGATTCCTCTCCAGTGCTGACATGGATCTTGGGGTACTTCTGGAGTCTCCCCAGGGGAGTCAGTCCTCGTCTCGAATGCGGGCATGCACTTGCGCTTTCCTCCAGAGCGGTAGCACAGTGTCACGCAGTCCGCCGCGTGGAGCAAAGGATCTATGGTTTTCCCTCGAGTCTTTCCCACGAGGCTTTCCCACGAGGCTTTCCCACAGGGCTGTCCCACGTGCACACGTGGTGGGAGTCGATCCTCGGCTTGAACGTCAAGGCAGTGCAGGGAAAACAGGTTCCTCTGGAATGGACTGACACATCTGGGGGACTCTTGAAATGGTGGCACGACCCTGGAGCTCCTCTCGCCTTTCCTGTGGAGAGCGTCTCCTCTTGAGATGCGACGGGAACGCCGGGAATTCTTTCCCTACGAAACAGGGAAAGGATCCCTCATCTCGAGCCAGGAGGCGGAAACGGGGCTCCCCTGGATGTGTGCGGGACAACACGTGCTTCCTCTCGAGTGCAGACGGGTATGTCGGGGAACTTCTTGAGTTGCAGCAAGGGTGTGAAGGACCCTTTGGAAGTTCCAGTGGTTAGATGTGATTGGCCTGAGAAGCCTCAGCGGAAATGGGCCTCATCTCGCCTGGAGGGCAAAACCTCCTGGGTTTTCTCGAGTTGCGGCAGGTGCTCTCGACTTACGACGGAGACCTCAGGGACCCGCTCTGGTGGCCTCAGGAAAGGCCAGTCCCCATGCGAGTTCCTCGGGGGCCTCTCGGGATTCCTCTCCCGTCGATGCCGGGGCCTAAGACCTTGTGTGCAGTCGGGGCCGGAACCTGAGGATTCCTCTCCAGTGCTGACATGGATCTTGGGGTACTTCTGGAGTCTCCCCAGGGGAATCATTCCTCGTCTCGAATGCGGGCATGCACTTGCGCTTTCCTCCAGAGTGGTAGCAGCAGTGTCACGCAGTCCGCCGCGTGGATCAAAGGATCTATGGTTTTCCCTCGAGTCTTTCCCACGAGGCTTTCCCACGAGGCTTTCCCACAGGGCTGTCCCACGTGCACACGTGGTGGGAGTCGATCCTCGGCTTGAACGTCAAGGCAGTGCAGGGAAAACAGGTTCCTCTGGAATGGACTGACACATCTGGGGGACTCTTGGAATGGTGGCATGACTCTGGAGTTCCTCTCGCCTTTCCTGTGGAGAGCGCCTCCTCTTGAGATGCGACGGGAACGCCGGGAATTCTTTCCCTACGAAACAGGGAAAGGATCCCTCATCTCGAGCTAGGAGGCGGAAACGGGGCTCCCCTGGATGTGTGCGGGACACCACGTGCTTCCTCTCGAGTGCAGACTGGTATGTCGGGGAACTTCTTGAGTTGCAGCAAGGGTGTGAAGGACCCTTTGAAAGTTCCAGTGGTTAGATGTGATTGGCCTCGAGAAGCCTCAGCGGAAATGGGCCTCATCTCGCCTGGAGGGCAAAACCTCCTGGATTTTCTCGAGTTGCGGCAGGTGCTCTCGACTTACGACGGGGACCTCAGGGACCCGCTCTGGTGGCCTCAGGAAAGGCCAGTCCCCATGCGAGTTCCTCGGGGGCCTCTCGGGATTCCTCTCCCGTCGATGCCGGGGCCTAAGACCTTTTGTGGAGTCGGGGCCGGAACCTGAGGATTCCTCTCCAGTGCTGACATGGATCTTGGGGTACTTCTGGAGTCTCCCCAGGGGAGTCAGTCCTCGTCTCGAATGCGGGCATGCACTTGCGCTTTCCTCCAGAGCGGTAGCAGCAGTTTCACGCAGTCGGCCGCGTGGATCAAAGGATCTATGGTTTTCCCTCGAGTCTTTCCCACGAGGCTTTCCCACGAGGCTCTCCCACAGGGCTGTCCCACGTGCACACGTGGTGGGAGTCGATCCTCGGCTTGAACGTCAAGGCAGTGCAAGGAAAACAGGTTCCTCTGGAATGGACTGACACATCTGGGGGACTCTTGGAATTGTGGCATGACCCTGGAGTTCCTCTCGCCTTTCCTGTGGAGAGCGCCTCCTCTTGAGATGCGACGGGAACTCCGGTAATTCTTTCCCTACGAAACAGGGAAAGGATCCCTCATCTCGAGCTAGGAGGCGGAAACGGGTCTCCGCTGGATGTGTGCGGGACACCACGTGCTTCCTCTCGAGTGCAGACTGGTATGTCGGGGAACTTCTTGAGTTGCAGCAAGGGTGTGAAGGACCCTTTGAAAGTTCCAGTGGTTAGATGTGATTGGCCTCGAGAAGCCTCAGCGGAAATGGGCCTCATCTCGCCTGGAGGGCAAAACCTCCTGGATTTTCTCGAGTTGCGGCAGGTGCTCTCGACTTACGACGGGGACCTCAGGGACCCGCTCTGGTGGCCTCAGGAAAGGCCAGTCCCCATGCGAGTTCCTCGGGGGCCTCTCGGGATTCCTCTCCCGTCGATGCCGGGGCCTAAGACCTTGTGTGGAGTCGGGGCCGGAACCTGAGGATTCCTCTCCAGTGCTGACATGGATCTTGGGGTACTTCTGGAGTCTCCCCAGGGGAGTCAGTCCTCGTCTCGAATGCGGGCATGCACTTGCGCTTTCCTCCAGAGCGGTAGCAGCAGTGTCACGCAGTCCGCCGCGTGGATCAAAGGATCTATGGTTTTCCCTCGAGTCTTTCAGACGAGGCTTTCCCACGAGGCTTTCCCACAGGGCTATCCCACGTGCACACGTGGTGGGAGTCGATCCTCGGCTTGAACGTCAAGGCAGTGCAGGGAAAACAGGTTCCTCTGGAATGGACTGACACATCTGGGGGACTCTTGGAATGGTGTCACGACCCTGGAGTTCCTCTCGCCTGTCCTGTGGAGAGCGCCTCCTCTTGAGATGCGACGGGAACGCCGGGAATTCTTTCCCTACGAAACAGGGAAAGGATCCCTCATCTCGAGCTAGGAGGCGGAAACGGGGCTCCCCTGGATGTGTGCGGGACCCCACGTGCTTCCTCTCGAGTGGAGACGGGTATGTCGGGGAACTTCTTGAGTTGCAGCAAGGGTGTGAAGGACCCTTTGGAAGTTCCAGTGGTTAGACGTGATTGGCCTCGAGAAGCCTCAGCGGAAATGGGCCTCATCTCGCCTGGAGGGCAAAACCTCCTGGATTTTCTCGAGTTGCGGCAGGTGCTCTCGACTTACGACGGGGACCTCAGGGACCCGCTCTGGTGGCCTCAGGAAAGGCCAGTCCCCATGCGAGTTCCTCGGGGGCCTCTCGGGATTCCTCTCCCGTCGATGCCGGGGCCTAAGACCTTGTGTGGAGTCGGGGCCGGAACCTGAGGATTCCTCTCCAGTGCTGACATGGATCTTGGGGTACTTCTGGAGTCTCCCCAGGGGAGTCAGTCCTCGTCTCGAATGCGGGCATGCACTTGCGCTTTCCTCCAGAGCGGTAACAGCAGTTTCACGCAGTCGGCCGCGTGGATCAAAGGATCTATGGTTTTCCCTCGAGTCTTTCCCACGAGGCTTTCCCACGAGGCTCTCCCACAGGGCTGTCCCACGTGCACACGTGGTGGGAGTCGATCCTCGGCTTGAACGTCAAGGCAGTGCAGGGAAAACAGGTTCCTCTGGAATGGACTGACACATCTGGGGGACTCTTGGAATGGTGGCACGACCCTGGAGTTCCTCTCGCCTTTCCTGTGGAGAGCGCCTCCTCTTGAGATGCGACGGGAACGCCGGGAATTCTTTCCCTACGAAACAGGGAAAGGATCCCTCATCTCGAGCTAGGAGGCGGAAACGGGGCTCCCCTGGATGTGTGCGGGACACCACGTGCTTCCTCTCGAGTGCAGACTGGTATGTCGGGGAACTTCTTGAGTTGCAGCAAGGGTGTGAAGGACCCTTTGAAAGTTCCAGTGGTTAGATGTGATTGGCCTCGAGAAGCCTCAGCAGAAATGGGCCTCATCTCGCCTGGAGGGCAAAACCTCCTGGATTTTTTCGAGTTGCGGCAGGTGCTCTCGACTTACGACGGGGACCTCAGGGACCCGCTCTGGTGGCCTCAGGAAAGGCCAGTCCCCATGCGAGTTCCTCGGGGGCCTCTCGGGATTCCACTCCCGTCGATGCCGGGGCCTAAGACCTTGTGTGGAGTCGGGGCCGGAACCTGAGGATTCCTCTCCAGTGCTGACATGGATCTTGGGGTACTTCTGGAGTCTCCCCAGGGGAGTCAGTCCTCGTCTCGAATGCGGGCATGCACTTGCGCTTTCCTCCAGAGCGGTAGCAGCAGTGTCACGCAGTCCGCCGCGTGGATCAAAGGATCTATGGTTTTCCCTCGAGTCTTTCCCACGAGGCTTTCCCACGAGGCTTTCCCACAGGGCTATCCCACGTGCACACGTGGTGGGAGTCCATCCTCGGCTTGAACGTCAAGGCAGTGCAGGGAAAACAGGTTCCTCTGGAATGGACTGACACATCTGGGGGACTCTTGGAATGGTGTCACGACCCTGGAGTTCCTCTCGCCTTTCCTGTGGAGAGCGCCTCCTCTTGAGATGCGACGGGAACGCCGGGAATTCTTTCCCTACGAAACAGGGAAAGGATCCCTCATCTCGAGCTAGGAGGCGGAAACGGGGCTCCCCTGGATGTGTCCGGGACCCCACGTGCTTCCTCTCGAGTGGAGACGGGTATGTCGGGGAACTTCTTGAGTTGCAGCAATGGTGTGAAGGACCCTTTGGAAGTTCCAGTGGTTAGATGTGATTGGCCTCGAGAAGCCTCAGCGGAAATGGGCCTCATCTGGCCTGGAGGGCAAAACCTCCTGGATTTTCTCGAGTTGCGGCAGGTGCTCTCGACTTACAACGGGGACCTCAGGGACCCGCTCTGGTGGCCTCAGGAAAGGCCAGTCCCCATGCGAGTTCCTCGGGGGCCTCTCGGGATTCCTCTCCCGTCGATGCCGGGGCTTAAGTCCTTGTGTGGAGTCGGGGCCGGAACCTGAGGATTCCTCTCCAGTGCTGACATGGATCTTGGGGTACTTCTGGAGTCTCCCCAGGGGAGTCAGTCCTCGTCTCGAATGCGGGCATGCACTTGCGCTTTCCTCCAGAGCGGTAGCAGCAGTGTCACGCAGTCGGCCGCGTGGATCAAAGGATCTATGGTTTTCCCTCGAGTCTTTCCCACGAGGCTTTCCCACGAGGCTCTCCCACAGGGCTGTCCCACGTGCACACGTGGTGGGAGTCGATCCTCGGCTTGAACGTCAAGGCAGTGCAAGGAAAACAGGTTCCTCTGGAATGGACTGACACATCTGGGGGACTCTTGGAATGGTGGCACGACCCTGGAGTTCCTCTCGCCTTTCCTGTGGAGAGCGCCTCCTCTTGAGATGCGACGGGAACGCCGGGAATTCTTTCCCTACGAAACAGGGAAAGGATCCCTCATCTCGAGCTAGGAGGCGGAAACGGGTCTCCCCTGGATGTGTGCGGGACACCACGTGCTTCCTCTCGAGTGCAGACGGGTATGTCGGGGAACTTCTTGAGTTGCAGCAAGGGTGTGAAGGACCCTTTGGAAGTTCCAGTGGTTAGATGTGATTGGCCTCGAGAAGCCTCAGCGGAAATGGGCCTCATCTCGCCTGGAGGGCAAAACCTCCTGGATTTTCTCGAGTTGCGGCAGGTGCTCTCGACTTTCGACGGGGACCTCAGGGACCCGCTCTGGTGGCCTCAGGAAAGGCCAGTCCCCATGCGAGTTCCTCGGGGTCCTCTCGGGATTCCACTCCCGTCGATGCCGGGGCCTAAGACCTTGTGTGGAGTCGGGGCCGGAACCTGAGGATTCCTCTCCAGTGCTGACATGGATCTTGGGGTACTTCTGGAGTCTCCCCAGGGGAGTCAGTCCTCGTCTCGAATGCGGGCATGCACTTGCGCTTTCCTCCAGAGCGGTAGCACAGTGTCACGCAGTCCGCCGCGTGGAGCAAAGGATCTATGGTTTTCCCTCGAGTCTTTCCCACGAGGCTTTCCCAGGAGGCTTTCCCACAGGGCTGTCCCATGTGCACACGTGGTGGGAGTCGTTCCTCGGCTTGAACGTCAAGGCAGTGCAGGGAAAACAGGTTCCTCTGGAATGGACTGACACATCTGGGGGACTCTTGGAATGGTGTCACGACCCTGGAGTTCCTCTCGCCTGTCCTGTGGAGAGCGCCTCCTCTTGAGATGCGACGGGAACGCCGGGAATTCTTTCCCTACGAAACAGGGAAAGGATCCCTCATCTCGAGCTAGGAGGCGGAAACGGGGGTGCCCTGGATGTCTGCGGGACCCCACGTGCTTCCTCTCGAGTGGAGACGGGTATGTCGGGGAACTTCTTGAGTTGCAGCAAGGGTGTGAAGGACCCTTTGGAAGTTCCAGTGGTTAGACGTGATTAGCCTCGAGAAGCCTTAGCGGAAATGGGCCTCATCTCGCCTGGAGGGCAAAACCTCCTGGATTTTCTCGAGTTGCGGCAGGTGCTCTCGACTTACGACGGGGACCTCAGGGACCCGCTCTGGTGGCCTCAGGAAAGGCCAGTCCCCATGCGAGTTCCTCGGGGGCCTCTCGGCATTCCTCTCCCGTCGATGCCGGGGCCTAAGACCTTGTGTGGAGTCGGGGCCGGAACCTGAGGATTCCTCTCCAGTGCTGACATGGATCTTGGGGTACTTCTGGAGTCTCCCCAGGGGAGTCAGTCCTCGTCTCGAATGCGGGCATGCACTTGCGCTTTCCTCCAGAGCGGTAGCAGCAGTGTCACGCAGTCCGCCGCGTGGATCAAAGGATCTATGGTTTTCCCTCGAGTCTTTCCCACGAGACTTTCCCACGAGGCTTTCCCACAGGGCTGTCCCACGTGCACACGTGGTGGGAGTGAATCCTCGGCTTGAACTTCAAGGCAGTGCAGGGAAAACAGGTTCCTCTGGAATGGACTGACACATCTGGGGGACTCTTGGAATGGTGGCACGACCCTGGAGTTCCTCTCGCCTTTCCTGTGGAGAGCGCCTCCTCTTGAGATGCGACGGGAACGCCGGGAATTCTTTCCCTACGAAACAGGGAAAGGATCCCTCATCTCGAGCTAGGAGGCGGAAACGGGGCTCCCCTGGATGTGTGCGGGACCCCACGTGCTTCCTCTCGAGTGGAGACGGGTATGTCGGGGAACTTCTTGAGTTGCAGCAAGGGTGTGAAGGACCCTTTGGAAGTTCCAGTGGTTAGACGTGATTAGCCTCGAGAAGCCTCAGCGGAAATGGGCCTCATCTCGCCTGGAGGGCAAAACCTCCTGGATTTTCTCGAGTTGCGGCAGGTGCTCTCGACTTACGACGGGGACCTCAGGGACCCGCTCTGGTGGCGTCAGGAAAGGCCAGTCCCCATGTGAGTTCCTCGGGGGCCTCTCGGCATTCCTCTCCCGTCGATGCCGGGGCCTAAGACCTTGTGTGGAGTCGGGGCCGGAACCTGAGGATTCCTCTCCAGTGCTGACATGGATCTTGGGGTACTTCTTGAGTCTCCCCAGGGGAGTCAGTCCTCGTCTCGAATGCGGGCATGCACTTGCGCTTTCCTCCAGAGCGGTAGCAGCAGTGTCACGCAGTCCGCCGCGTGGATCAAAGGATCTATGGTTTTCCCTCGAGTTTTCCCACGAGGCTTTCCCACGAGGCTTTCCCACAGGGCTGTCCCACGTGCACACGTGGTGGGAGTCGATCCTCGGCTTGAACGTCAAGGCAGTGCAGGGAAAACAGGTTCCTCTGGAATGGACTGACACATCTGGGTGACTCTTGGAATGGTGGCACGACCCAGGAGTTCCTCTCGCCTTTCCTGTGGAGAGCGCCTCCTCTTGAGATGCGACGGGAACGCCGGGAATTCTTTCCCTACGAAACAGGGAAAGGATCCCTCATCTCGAGCTAGGAGGCGGAAACGGGGCTCCCCTGGATGTGTGCGGGACACCACGTGCTTCCTCTCGAGTGGAGACGGGTATGTCGGGGAACTTCTTGAGTTGCAGCAAGGGTGTGAAGGACCCTTTGGAAGTTCCAGTGGTTAGATGTGATTGGCCTCGAGAAGCCTCAGAGGAAATGGGCCTCATCTCGCCTGGAGGGCAAAACCTCCTGGATTTTCTCGAGTTGCGGCAGGTGCTCTCGACTTACGACGGGGACCTCAGGGACCCGCTCTGGTGGCCTCAGGAAAGGACAGTCCCCATGCGAGTTCCTGGGGGGCCTCTCGGGATTCGTCTCCCGTCGATGCCGGGGCCTAAGACCTTGTGTGGAGTCGGGGCCGGAACCTGAGGATTCCTCTCCAGTGCTGACATGGATCTTGGGGTACTTCTGGAGTCTCCCCAGGGGAGTCAGTCCTCGTCTCGAATGCGGGCATGCACTTGCGCTTTCCTCCAGAGCGGTAGAAGCAGTGTCACGCAGTCCGCCGCGTGTATCAAAGGATCTATGGTTTTGCCTCGAGTCTTTCCCACGAGGCTTTCCCACGAGGCTTTCCCACAGGGCTGTCCCACGTGCACACGTGGTGGGAGTCGATCCTCGGCTTGAACGTCAAGGCAGTGCAGGGAAAACAGGTTCCTCTGGAATGGACTGACACATCTCGGGGACTCTTGGAATGGTGTCTCGACCCTGGAGTTCCGCTTGCCTTTCCTGTGGAGAGCGCCTCCTCTTGAGGTGCGACGGGAACGCCGGGAATTCTTTCCCTATGAAACAGGGAAAGGATCCCTCATCTCGAGCTAGGAGGCGGAAACGGGGCTCCCCTGGATGTGTGCGGGACCCCAAGTGCTTCCTCTCGAGTGGAGACGGGTATGTCGGGGAACTTCTTGAGTTGCAGCAAGGGTGTGAAGGACCCTTTGGAAGTTCCAGTGGTTAGATGTGATTGGCCTCGAGAAGCCTCAGCGGAAATGGGCCTCATCACGCCTGGAGGGCAAAACCTCCTGGATTTTCTCGAGTTGCGGCAGGTGCTCTCGACTTACGACGGGGACCTCAGGGACCCGCTCTGGTGGCCTCAGGAAAGGCCAGTCCCCATGCGACTTCCTCGCGGGCCTCTCGGGATTCCTCTCCCGTCGATGCCGGGGCCTAAGACCTTGTGTGGAGTCGGGGCCGGAACCTGAGGATTCCTCTCCAGTGCTGACATGGATCTTGGGGTACTTCTGGAGTCTCCCCAGGGGAGTCAGTCCTCGTCTCGAATGCGGGCATGCACTTGCGCTTTCCTCCAGAGCGGTAGCAGCAGTGTCACGCAGTCCGCCGCGTGGATCAAAGGATCTATGGTTTTCCCTCGAGTTTTCCCCACGAGGCTTTCCCACGAGGCTTTCCCACAGGGCTGTCCCACGTGCACACGTGGTGGGAGTCGATCCTCGGCTTGAACGTCAAGGCAGTGCAGGGAAAACAGGTTCCTCTGGAATGGACTGACACATCTGGGGGACTCTTGGAATGGTGGCACGACCCTGGAGTTCCTCTCGCCTTTCCTGTGGAGAGCGCCTCCTCTTGAGATGCGACGGGAACGCCGGGAATTCTTTCCCTACGAAACAGGGAAAGGATCCCTCATCTCGAGCTAGGAGGCGGAAACGGGGCTCCCCTGGATGTGTGCGGGACAACACGTGCTTCCTCTCGAGTGCAGACGGCTTTGTCGGGGAACTTCTTGAGTTGCAGCAAGGGTGTGAAGGACCCTTTGGAAGTTCCAGTGGTTAGATGTGATTGGCCTTGAGAAGCCTCAGCGGAAATGGGCCTCATCTCGCCTGGAGGGCAAAACCTCCTGGGTTTTCTCGAGTTGCGGCAGGTGCTCTCGACTTACGACGGGGACCTCAGGGACCCGCTCTGGTGGCCTCAGGAAAGGCCAGTCCCCATGCGAGTTCCTCGGGGGCCTCTCGGGATTCCTCTCCCGTCGATGCCGGGGCCTAAGACCTTGTGTGGAGTCGGGGCCGGAACCTGAGGATTCCTCTCCAGTGCTGACATGGATCTTGGGGTACTTCTGGAGTCTGCCCAGGGGAGTCAGTCCTCGTCTCGAATGCGGGCATGCACTTGCGCTTTCCTCCAGAGCGGTAGCAGCAGTGTCACGCAGTCCGCCGCGTGGATCAAAGGATCAATGGTTTTCCCTCGATTCTTTCCCACGAGGCTTTCCCACGAGGCTTTCCCACAGGGCTGTCCCACGTGCACACGTGGTGGGACTGGATCCTCGGCTTGAACGTCAAGGCAGTGCAGGGAAAACTGTTTCCTCTGGAATGGACTGACACATCTGGGGGACTCTTGGAATGGTGGCATGACCCTGGAGTTCCTCTCGCCTTTCCTGTAGAGAGCGCCTCCTCTTGAGATGCGACGGGAACTCCGGGAATTCTATCCCTACGAAACAGGGAAAGGATCCCTCATCTCGAGCTAGGAGGCGGAAACGGGGCTCCCCTTGATGTGTGCGGGACACCACGTGCTTCCTCTCGAGTGCAGACGGGTATGTTGGGGAACTTCTTGAGTTGCAGCAAGGGTGTGAAGGACCCTTTGAAAGTTCCAGTGGTTAGATGTGATTGGCCTCGAGAAGCCTCAGCGGAAATGGGCCTCATCTCGCCTGGAGGGCAAAACCTCCTGGATTTTCTCGAGTTGCGGCAGGTGCTCTCGACTTACGACGGGGACCTCAGGGACCGCTCTGGTGGCCTCAGGAAAGGCCAGTCCCCATGCGACTTCCTCGGGGGCCTCTCGGGATTCCTCTCCCGTCGATGCCGGGGCCTAAGACCTTGTGTGGAGTCGGGGCCGGAACCTGAGGATTCCTCTCCAGTGCTGACATGGATCTTGGGGTACTTCTTGAGTCTCCCCAGGGGAGTCAGTCCTCGTCTCGAATGCGGGCATGCACTTGCGCTTTCCTCCAGAGCGGTAGCAGCAGTGTCACGCAGTCCGCCGCGTGGATCAAAGGATCTATGGTTTTCCCTCGAGTTTTCCCACGAGGCTTTCCCACGAGGCTTTCCCACAGGGCTGTCCCACGTGCACACGTGGTGGGAGTCGATCCTCGGCTTGAACGTCAAGGCAGTGCAGGGAAAACAGGTTCCTCTGGAATGGACTGACACATCTGGGTGACTCTTGGAATGGTGGCACGACCCAGGAGTTCCTCTCGCCTTTCCTGTGGAGAGCGCCTCCTCTTGAGATGCGACGGGAACGCCGGGAATTCTTTCCCTACGAAACAGGGAAAGGATCCCTCATCTCGAGCTAGGAGGCGGAAACGGGGCTCCCCTGGATGTGTGCGGGACACCACGTGCTTCCTCTCGAGTGGAGACGGGTATGTCGGGGAACTTCTTGAGTTGCAGCAAGGGTGTGAAGGACCCTTTGGAAGTTCCAGTGGTTAGATGTGATTGGCCTCGAGAAGCCTCAGAGGAAATGGGCCTCATCTCGCCTGGAGGGCAAAACCTCCTGGATTTTCTCGAGTTGCGGCAGGTGCTCTCGACTTACGACGGGGACCTCAGGGACCCGCTCTGGTGGCCTCAGGAAAGGACAGTCCCCATGCGAGTTCCTGGGGGGCCTCTCGGGATTCCTCTCCCGTCGATGCCGGGACCTAAGACCTTGTGTGGAGTCGGGGCCGGAACCTGAGGATTCCTCTCCAGTGCTGACATGGATCTTGGGGTACTTCTGGAGTCTCCCCAGGGGAGTCAGTCCTCGTCTCGAATGCGGGCATGCACTTGCGCTTTCCTCCAGAGCGGTAGAAGCAGTGTCACGCAGTCCGCCGCGTGTATCAAAGGATCTATGGTTTTGCCTCGAGTCTTTCCCACGAGGCTTTCCCACGAGGCTTTCCCACAGGGCTGTCCCACGTGCACACGTGGTGGGAGTCGATCCTCGGCTTGAACGTCAAGGCAGTGCAGGGAAAACAGGTTCCTCTGGAATGGACTGACACATCTGGGGGACTCTTGGAATGGTGGCACGACCCTGGAGTTCCTCTCGCCTTTCCTGTGGAGAGCGCCTCCTCTTGAGATGCGACGGGAACGCCGGGAATTCTTTCCCTACGAAACAGGGAAAGGATCCCTCATCTCGAGCTAGGAGGCGGAAACGGGGCTCCCCTGGATGTGTGCGGGACAACACGTGCTTCCTCTCGAGTGCAGACGGCTTTGTCGGGGAACTTCTTGAGTTGCAGCAAGGGTGTGAAGGACCCTTTGGAAGTTCCAGTGGTTAGATGTGATTGGCCTTGAGAAGCCTCAGCGGAAATGGGCCTCATCTCGCCTGGAGGGCAAAACCTCCTGGGTTTTCTCGAGTTGCGGCAGGTGCTCTCGACTTACGACGGGGACCTCAGGGACCCGCTCTGGTGGCCTCAGGAAAGGCCAGTCCCCATGCGAGTTCCTCGGGGGCCTCTCGGGATTCCTCTCCCGTCGATGCCGGGGCCTAAGACCTTGTGTGGAGTCGGGGCCGGAACCTGAGGATTCCTCTCCAGTGCTGACATGGATCTTGGGGTACTTCTGGAGTCTGCCCAGGGGAGTCAGTCCTCGTCTCGAATGCGGGCATGCACTTGCGCTTTCCTCCAGAGCGGTAGCAGCAGTGTCACGCAGTCCGCCGCGTGGATCAAAGGATCAATGGTTTTCCCTCGATTCTTTCCCACGAGGCTTTCCCACGAGGCTTTCCCACAGGGCTGTCCCACGTGCACACGTGGTGGGACTCGATCCTCGGCTTGAACGTCAAGGCAGTGCAGGGAAACTGTTTCCTCTGGAATGGACTGACACATCTGGGGGACTCTTGGAATGGTGGCATGACCCTGGAGTTCCTCTCGCCTTTCCTGTAGAGAGCGCCTCCTCTTGAGATGCGACGGGAACTCCGGGAATTCTTTCCCTACGAAACAGGGAAAGGATCCCTCATCTCGAGCTAGGAGGCGGAAACGGGTCTCCCCTTGATGTGTGCGGGACACCACGTGCTTCCTCTCGAGTGCAGACGGGTATGTTGGGGAACTTCTTGAGTTGCAGCAAGGGTGTGAAGGACCCTTTGAAAGTTCCAGTGGTTAGATGTGATTGGCCTCGAGAAGCCTCAGCGGAAATGGGCCTCATCTCGCCTGGAGGGCAAAACCTCCTGGATTTTCTCGAGTTGCGGCAGGTGCTCTCGACTTACGACGGGGACCTCAGGGACCGCTCTGGTGGCCTCAGGAAAGGCCAGTCCCCATGCGAGTTCCTCGGGGGCCTCTCGGGATTCCTCTCCCGTCGATGCCGGGGCCTAAGACCTTGTGTGGAGTCGGGGCCGGAACCTGAGGATTCCTCTCCAGTGCTGACATGGATCTTGGGGTACTTCTGGAGTCTCCCCAGGGGAATCATTCCTCGTCTCGAATGCGGGCATGCACTTGCGCTTTCCTCCAGAGTGGTAGCAGCAGTGTCACGCAGTCCGCCGCGTGGATCAAAGGATCTATGGTTTTCCCTCGAGTCTTTCCCACGAGGCTTTCCCACGAGGCTTTCCCACAGGGCTGTCCCACGTGCACACGTGGTGGGAGTCGATCCTCGGCTTGAACGTCAAGGCAGTGCAGGGAAAACAGGTTCCTCTGGAATGGACTGACACATCTGGGGGACTCTTGGAATGGTGGCACTACCCTGGAGTTCCTCTCGCCTTTCCTGTGGAGAGCGCCTCCTCTTGAGATGCGACGGGAACGCCGGGAATTCTTTCCCTACGAAACAGGGAAAGGATCCCTCATCTCGAGCTAGGAGGCGGAAACGGGGCTCCCCTGGATGTGTGTGGGACCCCACGTGCTTCCTCTCGAGTGGAGACGGGTATGTCGGGGAACGTCTTGAGTTGCAGCAAGGGTGTGAAGGACCCTTTGGAAGTTCCAGTGGTTAGATGTGATTGGCCTCGAGAAGCCTCAGCGGAAAAGGGCCTCATCTCGCCTGGAGGGCAAAACCTCCTGGATTTTCTCGAGTTGCGGCAGGCGCTCTCGACTTACGACGGGGACCTCAGGGACCCGCTCTGGTGGCCTCAGGAAAGGCCAGTCCCCATGCGAGTTCCTCGGGGGCCTCTCGGGATTCCTCTCCCGTCGATGCCGGGGCCTAAGACCTTGTGTGGAGTCGGGGCCGGAACCTGAGGATTCCTCTGCAGTGCTGACATGGATCTTGGGGTATTTCTGGAGTCTCCCCAGGGGAGTCAGTCCTCGTCTCGAATGCGGGCATGCACTTGTGCTTTCCTCCAGAGCGGTAGCAGCAGTGTCACGCAGTCCGCCGCGAGGATCAAAGGATCTATGGTTTTCCCTCGAGTCTTTCCCACGAGGCTTTCCCACGAGGCTTTCCCACAGGGCTGTCCCATGTGCACACGTGGTGGGAGTCGATCCTCGGCTTGAACGTCAAGGCAGTGCAGGGAAAACAGGTTCCGCTGGAATGGACTGACACATCTGGGGGACTCTTGGAATGGTGGCACGACCCTGGAGTTCCTCTCGCCTTTCCTGTGGAGAGCGCCTCCTCTTGAGATGCGACGGGAACGCCGGGAATTCTTTCCCTACGAAACAGGGAAAGGATCCCTCATCTCGAGCTAGGAGGCGGAAACGGGGCTCCCCTGGATGTGTGCGGGACACCACGTGCTTCCTCTCGAGTGGAGACGGGTATCTCGGGGAACTTCTTGAGTTGCAGCAAGGGTGTGAAGGACCCTTTGGAAGTTCCAGTGGTTAGATGTGATTGGCCTCGAGAAGCCTCAGCGGAAATGGGCCTCATCTCGCCTGGAGGGCAAAACCTCCTGGATTTTCTCGAGTTGCGGCAGGTGCTCTCGATTTACGATGGGGCCCTCAGGGAACCGCTCTGGTGGCCTCAGGAAAGGCCAGTCCCCATGCGAGTTCCTCGGGGGCGTCTCGGGATTCCTCTCCCGTCGATACCGGGTCCTAAGACCTTGTGTGGAGTCGGGGCCGGAACCTGAGGATTCCTCTCCAGTGCTGACATGGATCTTGGGGTACTTCTGCAGTCTCCCCAGGGGAGTCAGTCCTCGTCTCGAATGCGGGCATGCACTTGCGCTTTCCTCCAGAGCGGTAGCAGCAGTGTCACGCAGTCCGCCGCGTGGATCAAAGGATCTATGGTTTTCCCTCGAGTCTTTCCCACGAGGCTTTCCCACGAGGCTTTCCCACAGGGCTGTCCCACGTGCACACGTGGTGGGAGTCGATCCTCGGCTTGAACGTCAAGGCAGTGCAGGGAAAACAGGTTCCTCTGGAATGGACTGACACATCTGGGGGACTCTTGGAATGGTGGCACGACCCTGGAGTTCCTCTCGCCTTTCCTGTGGAGAGCGCCTCCTCTTGAGATGCGACGGGAACGCCGGGAATTCTTTCCCTACGAAACAGGGAAAGGATCCCTCATCTCGAGCTAGGAGGCGGAAACGGGGCTCCCCTGGATGTGTGCGGGACACCACGTGCTTCCTCTCGAGTGCAGACGGCTTTGTCGGGGAACTTCTTGAGTTGCAGCAAGGGTGTGAAGGACCCTTTGGAAGTTACAGTGGTTAGACGTGATTAGCCTCGAGAAGCCTCAGCGGAAAAGGGCCTCATCTCGCCTGGAGGGCAAAACCTCCTGGATTTTCTCGAGTTGCGGCATGTGCTCTCGACTTACGACGGGGACCTCAGGGACCCGCTCTGGTGGCCTCAGGAAAGGCCAGTCCCCATGCGAGTTCCTCGGGGGCCTCTCCGGATTCCTCTCCCTTCGATGCCGGGGCCTAAGACCTTGTGTGGAGTCGGGCCCGGAACCTGAGGATTCCTCTCCAGTGCTGACATGGATCTTGGGGTAATTCTGGAGTCTCCCCAGGGGAGTCAGTCCTCGTCTCGAATGCGGGCATGCACTTGCGCTTTCCTCCAGAGCGGTAGCAGCAGTGTCACGCAGTCTGCCGCGTGGATCAAAGGATCTATGGTTTTCCCTCGAGTCTTTCCCACGAGGCTTTCCCACGAGGCTTTCCCACAGGGCTGTCCCACGTGCACACGTGGTGGGAGTCGATCCTCGGCTTGAACGTCAAGGCAGTGCAGGGAAAACAGGTTCCTCTGGAATGGACTGACACATCTGGGGGACTCTTGGAATGGTGGCACGACCCTGGAGTTCCTCTCGCCTTTCCTGTGGAGAGCGCCTCCTCTTGAGATGCGACGGGAACGCCGGGAATTCTTTCCCTACGAAACAGGGAAAGGATCCCTCATCTCGAGCTAGGAGGCGGAAACGGGGCTCCCCTGGATGTGTGCGTGACCCCACGTGCTTCCTCTCGAGTGGAGACGGGTATCTCGGGGAACTTCTTGAGTTGCAGCAAGGGTGTGAAGGACCCTTTGGAAGTTCCAGTGGTTAGATGTGATTGGCCTCGAGAAGCCTCAGCGGAAATGGGCCTCATCTCGCCTGGATGGCAAAACCTCCTGGATTTTCTCGAGTTGCGGCAGGTGCTCTCGACTTACGATGGGGACCTCAGGGAACCGCTCTGGTGGCCTCAGGAAAGGCCAGTCCCCATGCGAGTTCCTCGGGGGCGTCTCGGGATTCCTCTCCCGTCGATACCGGGGCCTAAGACCTTGTGTGGAGTCGGGGCCGGAACCTGAGGATTCCTCTCCAGTGCTGACATGGATCTTGGGGTACTTCTGCAGTCTCCCCAGGGGAGTCAGTCCTCGTCTCGAATGCGGGCATGCACTTGCGCTTTCCTCCAGAGCGGTAGCAGCAGTGTCACGCAGTCCGCCGCGTGGATCAAAGGATCTATGGTTTTCCCTCGAGTCTTTCCCACGAGGCTTTCCCACGAGGCTTTCCCACAGGGCTGTCCCACGTGCACACGTGGTGGGAGTCGATCCTCGGCTTGAACGTCAAGGCAGTGCAGGGAAAACAGGTTCCTCTGGAATGGACTAACACATCTGGGGGACTCTTGGAATGGTGGCACGACCCTGGAGTTCCTCTCGCCTTTCCTGTGGAGAGCGCCTCCTCTTGAGATGCGACGGGAACGCCGGGAATTCCTTCCCTACGATACAGGGAAAGGATCCCTCATCTCGAGCTAGGAGGCGGAAACGGGGCTCCCCTGGATGTGTGCGGGACACCACGTGCTTCCTCTCGAGTGCAGACGGCTTTGTCGGGGAACTTCTTGAGTTGCAGCAAGGGTGTGAAGGACCCTTTGGAAGTTCCAGTGGTTAGATGTGATTGGCCTCGAGAAGCCTCAGCGGAAATGGGCCTCATCTCGCCTGGAGGGCAAAACCTCCTGGATTTTCTCGAGTTGCGGCATGTGCTCTCGACTTACGACGGGGACCTCAGGGACCCGCTCTGGTGGCCTCAGGAAAGGCCAGTCCCCATGCGAGTTCCTCAGGGGCCTCTCGGGATTCCTCTCCCGTCGATGCCGGGGCCTAAGACCTTGTGTGGAGTCGGGGCCGGAACCTGAGGATTCCTCTCCAGTGCTGACATGGATCTTGGGGTACTTCTGGAGTCTCCCCAGGGGAGTCAGTCCTTGTCTCGAATGCGGGCATGCACTTGTGCTTTCCTCCAGAGCGGTAGCAGCAGTGGCACGCAGTCCGCCGCGTGGATCAAAGGATCTATGGTTTTCCATCGAGTCTTTCCCACGAGGCTTTCCCACGAGGCTTTCCCACAGGGCTGTCCCATGTGCACACGTGGTGGGAGTCGATCCTCGGCTTGAACATCAAGGCAGTGCAGGGAAAACAGGTTCCTCTGGAATGGACTGACACATCTGGGGGACTCTTGGAATGGTGGCACGACCCTGGAGTTCCTCTCGCCTTTCCTGTGGAGAGCGCCTCCACTTGAGATGCGACGGGAACGCCGGGAATTCTTTCCCTACGAAACAGGGAAAGGATCCCTCATCTCGAGCTAGGAGGCGGAAACGGGGCTCCCCTGGATGTGTGCGGGACACCACGTGCTTCCTCTCCAGTGCAGACGGCTTTGTCGGGGAACTTCTTGAGTTGCAGCAAGGGTGTGAAGGACCCTTTGGAAGTTCCAGTGGTTAGATGTGATTGGCCTCGAGAAGCCTCAGCGGAAATGGGCCTCATCTCGCCTGGAGGGCAAAACCTCCTGGATTTTCTCGAGTTGCGGCAGGTGCTCTCGACTTACGACGGGGACCTCAGGGACCCGCTCTGGTGGCCTCAGGAAAGGCCAGTCCCCATGCGAGTTCCTCGGGGGCCTCTCGGGATTCCTCTCCCGTCGATGCCGGGGCCTAAGACCTTGTGTGGAGTCGGGGCCGGAACCTGAGGATTCCTCTCCAGTGCTGACATGGATCTTGGGGTACTTCTGGAGTCTCCCCAGGGGAGTCAGTCCTCGTCTCGAATGCGGGCATGCACTTGCGCTTTCCTCCAGAGCGGTAGCAGCAGTGTCACGCAGTCCGCCGCGTGGATCAAAGGATCTATGGTTTTCCCTCGAGTCTTTCCCACGAGGCTTTCCCACGAGGCTTTCCCACAGGGCTGTCCCACGTGCACACGTGGTGGGAGTCGATCCTCGGCTTGAACGTCAAGGCAGTGCAGGGAAAACAGGTTCCTCTGGAATGGACAGACACATCTGAGGTCTCTTGAAATGGTCGCACGACCCTGGAGTTCCTCTCGCCTTTTCTGTGGGAGCGCCTCCTCTTGAGATGCGACGGGAACGCCGGGAATTCTTTCCCTACGAAACAGGGAAAGGATCCCTCATCTCGAGCTAGGAGGCGGAAACGGGGCTCCCCTGGATGTGTGCGGGACCCCACGTGCTTCCTCTCGAGTGGAGACGGGTATGTCGGGGAACTTCTTGAGTTGCAGCAAGGGTGTGAAGGACCCTTTGGAAGTTACAGTGGTTAGACGTGATTAGCCTCGAGAAGCCTCAGCGGAAAAGGGCCTCATCTCGCCTGGAGGGCAAAACCTCCTGGATTTTCTCGAGTTGCGGCAGGTGCTCTCGACTTACGACGGGGACCTCAGGGACCCGCTCTGGTGGCCTCAGGAAAGGCCAGTCCCCATGCGAGTTCCTCGGGGGCCTCTCCGGATTCCTCTCCCTTCGATGCCGGGGCCTAAGACCTTGTGTGGAGTCGGGCCCGGAACCTGAGGATTCCTCTCCAGTGCTGACATGGATCTTGGGGTAATTCTGGAGTCTCCCCAGGGGAGTCAGTCCTCGTCTCGAATGCGGGCATGCACTTGCGCTTTCCTCCAGAGCGGTAGCAGCAGTGTCACGCAGTCTGCCGCGTGGATCAAAGGATCTATGGTTTTCCCTCGAGTCTTTCCCACGAGGCTTTCCCACGAGGCTTTCCCACAGGGCTGTCCCACGTGCACACGTGGTGGGAGTCGATCCTCGGCTTGAACGTCAAGGCAGTGCAGGGAAAACAGGTTCCTCTGGAATGGACTGACACATCTGGGGGACTCTTGGAATGGTGGCACGACCCTGGAGTTCCTCTCGCCTTTCCTGTGGAGAGCGCCTCCTCTTGAGATGCGACGGGAACGCCGGGAATTCTTTCCCTACGAAACAGGGAAAGGATCCCTCATCTCGAGCTAGGAGGCGGAAACGGGGCTCCCCTGGATGTGTGCGTGACCCCACGTGCTTCCTCTCGAGTGGAGACGGGTATGTCGGGGAACTTCTTGAGTTGCAGCAATGGTGTGAAGGACCCTTTGGAAGTTCCAGTGGTTAGATGTGAATGGCCTCGAGAAGCCTCAGCGGAAATGGGCCTCATCTCGCCTGGAGGGCAAAACCTCCTGGATTTTCTCGAGTTGCGGCAGGTGCTCTCGAATTACGACGGGGACCTCAGGGAACCGCTCTGGTGGCCTCAGGAAAGGCCAGTCCCCATGCGAGTTCCTCGGGGGCCTCTCGGGATTCCTCTCCCGTCGATACCGGGGCCTAAGACCTTGTGTGGAGTCGGGGCCGGAACCTGAGGATTCCTCTCCAGTGCTGACATGGATCTTGGGGTACTTCTGCAGTCTCCCCAGGGGAGTCAGTCCTCGTCTCGAATGCGGGCATGCACTTGCGCTTTCCTCCAGAGCGGTAGCAGCAGTGTCACGCAGTCCGCCGCGTGGATCAAAGGATCTATGGTTTTCCCTCGAGTCTTTCCCACGAGGCTTTCCCACGAGGCTTTCCCACAGGGCTGTCCCACGTGCACACGTGGTGGGAGTCGATCCTCGGCTTGAACGTCAAGGCAGTGCAGGGAAAACAGGTTCCTCTGGAATGGACTGACACATCTGGGGGACTCTTGGAATGGTGGCACGACCCTGGAGTTCCTCTCGCCTTTCCTGTGGAGAGCGCCTCCTCTTGAGATGCGACGGGAACGCCGGGAATTCTTTCCCTACGAAACAGGGAAAGGATCCCTCATCTCGAGCTAGGAGGCGGAAACGGGGCTCCCCTGGATGTGTGCGGGACACCACGTGCTTCCTCTCGAGTGCAGACGGCTTTGTCGGGGAACTTCTTGAGTTGCAGCAAGGGTGTGAAGGACCCTTTGGAAGTTCCAGTGGTTAGATGTGATTGGCCTCGAGAAGCCTCAGCGGAAATGGGCCTCATCTCGCCTGGAGGGCAAAACCTCCTGGATTTTCTCGAGTTGCGGCATGTGCTCTCGACTTAAGACGGGGACCTCAGGGACCCGCTCTGGTGGCCTCAGGAAAGGCCAGTCCCCATGCGAGTTCCTCAGGGGCCTCTCGGGATTCCTCTCCCGTCGATGCCGGGGCCTAAGACCTTGTGTGGAGTCGGGGCCGGAACCTGAGGATTCCTCTCCAGTGCTGACATGGATCTTGGGGTACTTCTGGAGTCTCCCCAGGGGAGTCAGTCCTTGTCTCGAATGCGGGCATGCACTTGTGCTTTCCTCCAGAGCGGTAGCAGCAGTGGCACGCAGTCTGCCGCGTGGATCAAAGGATCTATGGTTTTCCATCGAGTCTTTCCCACGAGGCTTTCCCACGAGGCTTTCCCACAGGGCTGTCCCATGTGCACACGTGGTGGGAGTCGATCCTCGGCTTGAACATCAAGGCAGTGCAGGGAAAACAGGTTCCTCTGGAATGGACTGACACATCTGGGGGACTCTTGGAATGGTGGCACGACCCTGGAGTTCCTCTCGCCTTTCCTGTGGAGAGCGCCTCCACTTGAGATGCGACGGGAACGCCGGGAATTCTTTCCCTACGAAACAGGGAAAGGATCCCTCATCTCGAGCTAGGAGGCGGAAACGGGGCTCCCCTGGATGTGTGCGGGACACCACGTGCTTCCTCTCCAGTGCAGACGGCTTTGTCGGGGAACTTCTTGAGTTGCAGCAAGGGTGTGAAGGACCCTTTGGAAGTTCCAGTGGTTAGATGTGATTGGCCTCGAGAAGCCTCAGCGGAAATGGGCCTCATCTCGCCTGGAGGGCAAAACCTCCTGGATTTTCTCGAGTTGCGGCAGGTGCTCTCGACTTACGACGGGGACCTCAGGGACCCGCTCTGGTGGCCTCAGGAAAGGCCAGTCCCCATGCGAGTTCCTCGGGGGCCTCTCGGGATTCCTCTCCCGTCGATGCCGGGGCCTAAGACCTTGTGTGGAGTCGGGGCCGGAACCTGAGGATTCCTCTCCAGTGCTGACATGGATCTTGGGGTACTTCTGGAGTCTCCCCAGGGGAGTCAGTCCTCGTCTCGAATGCGGGCATGCACTTGCGCTTTCCTACAGAGCGGTAGCAGCAGTGTCACGCAGTCCGCCGCGTGGATCAAAGGATCTATGGTTTTCCCTCGAGTCTTTCCCACGAGGCTTTCCCACGAGGCTTTCCCACAGGGCTGTCCCACGTGCACACGTGGTGGGAGTCGATCCTCGGCTTGAACGTCAAGGCAGTGAAAGGAAAACAGTTTCCTCTGGAATGGACTGACATATCTGGGGGACTCTTGGAATGGTGGCACGACCCTGGAGTTCCTCTCGCCTTTCCTGTGGAGAGCGCCTCCTCTTGAGATGCGACGGGAACGCCGGGAATTCTTTCCCTACGAAACAGGGAAAGGATCCCTCATCTCGAGCTAGGAGGCGGAAACGGGGCTCCCCTGGATGTGTGCGGGACACCACGTGCTTCCTCTCGAGTGGAGACGGGTATGTCGGGGAACTTCTTGAGTTGCAGCAAGGGTGTGAAGGACCCTTTGGAAGTTCCAGTGGTTAGATGTGATTGGCCTCGAGAAGCCTCAGCGGAAATGGGCCTCATCTCGCCTGGAGGGCAAAACCTCCTGGATTTTCTCGAGTTGCGGCAGGTGCTCTCGACTTACGACGGGGACCTCAGGGACCCGCTCTGGTGGCCTCAGGAAAGGCCAGTCCCCATGCGAGTTCCTCGGGGGCCTCTCGGGATTCCTCTCCCGTCGATGCCGGGGCCTAAGACCTTGTGTGGAGTCGGGGCCGGAACCTGAGGATTCCTCTCCAGTGCTGACATGGATCTTGGGGTAATTCTGGAGTCTCCCCAGGGGAGTCAGTCCTCGTCTCGAATGCGGGCATGCACTTGCGCTTTCCTCCAGAGCGGTAGCAGCAGTGTCACGCAGTCCGCCGCGTGGATCAAAGAATCTATGGTTTTCCCTCGAGTCTTTCCCACGAGGCTTTCCCACGAGGCTTTCCCACAGGGCTGTCCCACGTGCACACGTGGTGGGAGTCGATCCTCGGCTTGAACGTCAAGGCAGTGCAGGGAAAACAGGTTCCTCTGGAATGGACTGACACATCTGGGGGACTCTTGGAATGGTGGCACGACCCTGGAGTTCCTCTCGCCTTTCCTGTGGAGAGCGCCTCCTCTTGAGATGCGACGGGAACGCCGGGAATTCTTTCCCTACGAAACAGGGAAAGGATCCCTCATCTCGAGCTTGGAGGCGGAAACGGGGCTCCCCTGGATGTGTGCGGGACACCACGTGCTTCCTCTCGAGTGCAGACTGGTATGTCGGGGAACTTCTTGAGTTGCAGCAAGGGTGTGAAGGACCCTTTGAAAGTTCCAGTGGTTAGATGTGATTGGCCTCGAGAAGCCTCAGCGGAAATGGGCCTCATCTCGCCTGGAGGGCAAAACCTCCTGGATTTTCTCGAGTTGCGGCAGGTGCTCTCGACTTACGACGGGGACCTCAGGGACCCGCTCTGGTGGCCTCAGGAAAGGCCAGTCCCCATGCGAGTTCCTCGGGGGCCTCTCGGGATTCCTCTCCCGTCGATGCCGGGGCCTAAGACCTTGTGTGGAGTCGGGGCCGGAACCTGAGGATTCCTCTCCAGTGCTGACATGGATCTTGGGGTACTTCTGGAGTCTCCCCAGGGGAGTCAGTCCTCGTCTCGAATGCGGGCATGCACTTGCGCTTTCCTACAGAGCGGTAGCAGCAGTGTCACGCAGTCCGCCGCGTGGATCAAAGGATCTATGGTTTTCCCTCGAGTCTTTCCCACGAGGCTTTCCCACGAGGCTTTCCCACAGGGCTATCCCACGTGCACACGTGGTGGGAGTCAATCCTCGGCTTGAACGTCAAGGCAGTGCAGGGAAAACAGGTTCCTCTGGAATGGACTGACACATCTGGGGGACTCTTGGAATGGTGTCACGACCCTGGAGTTCCTCTCGCCTTTCCTGTGGAGAGCGCCTCCTCTTGAGATGCGACGGGAACGCCGGGAATTCTTTCCCTACGAAACAGGGAAAGAATCCCTCATCTCGAGCTAGGAGGCGGAAACGGGGCTCCCCTGGATGTGTCCGGGACCCACGTGCTTCCTCTCGAGTGGAGACGGGTATGTCGGGGAACTTCTTGAGTTGCAGCAATGGTGTGAAGGACCCTTTGGAAGTTCCAGTGGTTAGATGTGATTGGCCTCGAGAAGCCTCAGCAGAAATGGGCCTCATCTGGCCTGGAGGGCAAAACCTCCTGGATTTTCTCGAGTTGCGGCAGGTGCTCTCGACTTACAACGGGGACCTCAGGGACCCGCTCTGGTGGCCTCAGGAAAGGCCAGTCCCCATGCGAGTTCCTCGGGGGCCTCTCGGGATTCCTCTCCCGTCGATGCCGGGGCCTAAGTCCTTGTGTGGAGTCGGGTCCGGAACCTGAGGATTCCTCTCCAGTGCTGACATGGATCTTGGGGTACTTCTGGAGTCTCCCCAGGGGAGTCAGTCCTCGTCTCGAATGCGGGCATGCACTTGCGCTTTCCTCCAGAGCGGTAGCAGCAGTGTCACGCAGTCGGCCGCGTGGATCAAAGGATCTATGGTTTTCCCTCGAGTCTTTCCCACGAGGCTTTCCCACGAGGCTCTCCCACAGGGCTGTCCCACGTGCACACGTGGTGGGAGTCGATCCTCGGCTTGAACGTCAAGGCAGTGCAAGGAAAACAGGTTCCTCTGGAATGGACTGACACATCTGGGGGACTCTTGGAATAGTGGCACGACCCTGGAGTTCCTCTCGCCTTTCCTGTGGAGAGCGCCTCCTCTTGAGATGCGACGGGAACGCCGGGAATTCTTTCCCTACGAAACAGGGAAAGGATCCCTCATCTCGAGCTAGGAGGCGGAAACGGGGCTCCCCTGGATGTGTGCGGGACACCACGTGCTTCCTCTCGAGTGCAGACGGGTATGTCGGGGAACTTCTTGAGTTGCAGCAAGGGTGTGAAGGACCCTTTGGAAGTTCCAGTGGTTAGATGTGATTGGCCTCGAGAAGCCTCAGCGGAAATGGGCCTCATCTCGCCTGGAGGGCAAAACCTCCTGGATTTTCTCGAGTTGCGGCAGGTGCTCTCGACTTTCGACGGGGACCTCAGGGACCCGCTCTGGTGGCCTCAGGAAAGGCCAGTCCCCATGCGAGTTCCTCGGGGTCCTCTCGGGATTCCACTCCCCTCGATGCCGGGGCCTAAGACCTTGTGTGGAGTCGGGGCCGGAACCTGAGGATTCCTCTCCAGTGCTGACATGGATCTTGGGGTACTTCTGGAGTCTCCCCAGGGGAGTCAGTCCTCGTCTCGAATGCGGGCATGCACTTGCGCTTTCCTCCAGAGCGGTAGCACAGTGTCACGCAGTCCGCCGCGTGGAGCAAAGGATCTATGGTTTTCCCTCGAGTCTTTCCCACGAGGCTTTCCCAGGCGGCTTTCCCACAGGGCTGTCCCATGTGCACACGTGGTGGGAGTCGTTCCTCGGCTTGAACGTCAAGGCAGTGCAGGGAAAACAGGTTCCTCTGGAATGGACTGACACATCTGGGGGACTCTTGGAATGGTGTCACGACCCTGGAGTTCCTCTCGCCTGTCCTGTGGAGAGCGCCTCCTCTTGAGATGCGACGGGAACGCCGGGAATTCTTTCCCTACGAAACAGGGAAAGGATCCCTCATCTCGAGCTAGGAGGCGGAAACGGGGCTCCCCTGGATGTGTGCGGGACCCCACGTGCTTCCTCTCTAGTGGAGACGGGTATGTCGGGGAACTTCTTGAGTTGCAGCAAGGGTGTGAAGGACCCTTTGGAAGTTCCAGTGGTTAGACGTGATTGGCCTCGAGAAGCCTCAGCGGAAATGGGCCTCATCTCGCCTGGAGGGCAAAACCTCCTGGATTTTCTCGAGTTGCGGCAGGTGCTCTCGACTTACGACGGGGACCTCAGGGACCCGCTCTGGTGGCCTCAGGAAAGGCCAGTCCCCATGCGAGTTCCTCGGGGGCCTCTCGGGATTCCTCTCCCGTCGATGGCGGGGCCTAAGACCTTGTGTGGAGTCGGGGCCGGAACCTGAGGATTCCTCTCCAGTGCTGACATGGATCTTGGGGTACTTCTGGAGTCTCCCCAGGGGGGTCAGTCCTCGTCTCGAATGCGGGCATGCACTTGCACTTTCCTCCAGAGCGGTAGCAGCAGTGTCACGCAGTCCGCCGCGTGGATAAAAGGATCTATGGTTTTCCCTCGAGTCTTTCCCACGAGGCTTTCCCAGGAGGCTTTCCCACAGGGCTGTCCCACGTGCACACGTGGTGGGAGTCGATCCTCGGCTTGAACATCAAGGCAGTGCAGGGAAAACAGGTTCCTCTGGAATGGACTGACACATCTGGGGGACTCTTGGAATGGTGGCACGACCCTGGAGTTCCTCTCGCCTTTCCTGTGGAGAGCGCCTCCTCTTGAGATGCGACGGGAACGCCGGGAATTCTTTCCCTACGAAACAGGGAAAGGATCCCTCATCTCGAGCTAGGAGGCGGAAACGGGGCTCCCCTGGATGTGTGCGGGACCCACGTGCTTCCTCTCGAGTGGAGACGGGTATGTCGGGGAACTTCTTGAGTTGCAGCAAGGGTGTGAAGGACCCTTTGGAAGTTCCAGTGGTTAGACGTGGTTAGCCTCCAGAAGCCTCAGCGGAAATGGGCCTCATCGCGCCTGGAGGGCAAAACCTCCTGGATTTTCTCGAGTTGCGGAAGGTGCTCTCGACTTACGACGGGGACCTCAGGGACCCGTTCTGGTGGCCTCAGGAAAGGACAGTCCCCATGCGAGTTCCTCGGGGGCCTCTCGGGATTCCTCTCCCGTCGATGCCGGGGCCTAAGACCTTGTGTGGAGTCGGGGCCGGAACCTGAGGATTCCTCTCCAGTGCTGACATGGATCTTGGGGTACTTCTGGAGTCTCCCCAGGGGAGTCAGTCCTCGTCTCGAATGCCGGCATGCACTTGCGCTTTCCTCCAGAGCGGTAGCAGCAGTGTCACGCAGTCCGCCGCGTGGATCAAAGAATCTATGGTTTTCCCTCGAGTCTTTCCCACGAGGCTTTCCCACAGGGCTGTCCCACGTGCACACGTGGTGGGAGTCGATCCTCGGCTTGAACGTCAAGGCAGTGCAGGGAAAACAGGTTCCTCTGGAATGGACTGACACATCTGGGTGACTCTTGGAATGGTGGCATGACCCTGGAGTTCCTCTCGCCTTTCCTGTGGAGAGCGCCTCCTCTTGAGATGCGACGGGAACGCCGGGAATTCTTTCCCTACGAAACAGGGAAAGGATCCCTTATCTCGAGCTTTGAGGGGGAAACGGGGCTGCCCTGGATGTGTGCGGGACACCACGTGCTTCCTCTCGAGTGCAGACGGGTATGTCGGGGAACTTCTTGAGTTGCAGCAAGGGTGTGAAGGACCCTTTGGAAGTTCCAGTGGTTAGACGTGATTGGCCTCGAGAAGCCTCAGCGGAAATGGGCCTCATCTCGCCTGGAGGGCAAAACCTCCTGGATTTTCTCGAGTTGCGGCAGGTGCTCTCGACTTACGACGGGGACCTCAGGGACCCGCTCTGGTGGCCTCAGGAAAGGCCAGTCCCCATGCGAGTTCCTCGGGGGCCTCTGGGGATTCCTCTCCCGTCGATGCCGGGGCCTAAGACCTTGTGTGGAGTCGGGGCCGGAACCTGAGGATTCCTCTCCAGTGCTGACATGGATCTTGGGGTACTTCTGGAGTCTCCCCAGGGGAGTCAGTCCTCGTCTCGAATGCGGGCATGCACTTGCGCTTTCCTCCAGAGCGGTAGCAGCAGTGTCACGCAGTCCGCCGCGTGGATCAAAGGATCTATGGTTTTGCCTCGAGTCTTTCCCACGAGGCTTTCCCACGAGGCTTTCCCACAGGGCTGTCCCACGTGCACACGTGGTGGGAGTCGATCCTCGGCTTGAACGACAAGGCAGTGCAGGGAAAACAGGTTCCTCTGGAATGGACTGACACATCTGGGGGACTCTTGGAATGGTGGTACGACCCTGGAGTTCCTCTCGCCTTTCCTGTGGAGAGCGCCTCCTCTTGAGATGCGACGGGAACGCCGGGAATTCTTTCCCTACGAAACAGGGAAAGGATCCCTCATCTCGAGCTAGGAGGCGGAAACGGGTCTCCCCTGGATGTGTGCGGGACACCACGTGCTTCCTCTCGAGTGGAGACGGGTATGTCGGGGAACTTCTTGAGTTGCAGCAAGGGTGTGAAGGACCCTTTGGAAGTTCCAGTGGTTAGATGTGATTGGCCTCGAGAAGCCTCAGCGGAAATGGGCCTCATCTCGCCTGGAGGGCAAAACCTCCTGGATTTTCTCGAGTTGCGGCAGGTGCTCTCGACTTACAACGGGGACCTCAGGGACCCGCTCTGGTGGCCTCAGGAAAGGCCAGTCCCCATGCGTGTTCCTCGGGGGCCTCTCCGGATTCCTCTCCCGTCGATGCCGGGGCCTAAGACCTTGTGTGGAGTCGGGGCCGGAACCTGAGGATTCCTCTCCAGTGCTGACATGGATCTTGGGGTACTTCTGGAGTCTCCCCAGGGGAGTCAGTCCTCGTCTCGGATGCGGGCATGCACTTGCCCTTTCCTCCAGAGCGGTAGCAGCAGTGTCACGCAGTCCGCCGTGTGGACCAAAGGATCTATGGTTTTCCCTCGAGTCTTTCCCACGAGGCTTTCCCACGAGGCTTTCCCACAGGGCTGTCCCACGTGCACACGTGTTGGGAGTCGATCCTCGGCTTGAACGTCAAGGCAGTGCAGGGAAAACAGGTTCCTCTGGAATGGACTGACACATCAGGGGGACTATTGGAATGGTGGCACGACCCTGGAGTTCCTCTCGCCTTTCCTGTGGAGAGCGCCTCCTCTTGAGATGCGACGGGAACGCCGGGAATTCTTTCCCTACGAAACAGGGAAAGGATCCCTCATCTCGAGCTAGGAGGCGGAAACGGGGCTCCCCTGAATGTGTGCGGGACCCCACGTGCTTCCTCTCGAGTGGAGACGGGTATGTCGGGGAACTTCTTGAGTTGCAGCAAGGGTGTGAAGGACCCTTTGGAAGGTCCAGTGGTTAGATGTGATTGGTCTCGAGAAGCCTCAGTGGAAATGGGCCTCATCTCGCCTGGAGGGCAAAACCTCCTGGATTTTATCGAGTTGCGGCAGGTGCTCTCGGCTTACGACGGGGACCTCAGGGAACCGCTCTGGTGGCCTCAGGAAAGGCCAGTCCCCATGCGAGTTCCTCGGGGGCCTCTGGGGATTCCTCTCCCGTCGATGCCGGGGCCTAAGACCTTGTGTGGAGTCGGGGCCGGAACCTGAGGATTCCTCTCCAGTGCTGACATGGATCTTGGGGTACTTCTGGAGTCTCCCCAGGGGAGTCAGTCCTCGTCTCGAATGCGGGCATGCACTTGCGCTTTCCTCTAGAGCGGTAGCAGCAGTGTCACGCAGTCCGCCGCGTGGATCAAAGAATGTATGGTTTTCCCTCGAGTCTTTCCCACGAGGCTTTCCCACAGGGCTGTCCCACGTGCACACGTGGCGGGAGTCGATCCTCGGCTTGAACGACAAGGCAGTGCAGGGAAAACAGGTTCCTCTGGAATGGACTGACACATCTGGGGGACTCTTGGAATGGTGGCACGACCCTGGAGTTCCTCTCGCCTTTCCTGTGGAGAGCGCCTCCTCTTGAGATGCGACGGGAACGCCGGGAATTCTTTCCCTACGAAACAGGGAAAGGATCCCTCATCTCGAGCTAGGAGGCGGAAACGGGTCTCCCCTGGATGTGTGCGGGACCCCAAGTGCTTCCTCTCGAGTGGAGACGGGTATTTCGGGGAACTTCTTGAGTTGCAGCAAGGGTGTGAAGGACCCTTTGGAAGTTCCAGTGGTTAGATGCGAATGGCCTCGTGAAGCCTCAGCGGAAATGGGCCTCATCTCGCCTGGAGGGCAAAACCGCCTGGATTTTCTGGAGTTGCGGCAGGTGCTCTCGAATTACGACGGGGACCTCAGGGAACCGCTCTGGTGGCCTCAGGAAAGGCCAGTCCCCATGCGAGTTCCTCGGGGGCCTCTCGGGATTCCTCTCCCGTCGATGCCGGGGCCTAAGACCTTGTGTGGAGTCGGGGCCGGAACCTGAGGATTCCTCTCCAGTGCTGACATGGATCTTGGGGTACTTCTGGAGTCTCCCCAGGGGAGTCAGTCCTCGTCTCGAATGCGGGCATGCACTTGTGCTTTCCTCCAGAGCGGTAGCAGCAGTGTCACGCAGTCCGCCGCGTGGATCAAAGGATCTATGGTTTTCCCTCGAGTCTTTCCCACGAAGCTTTCCCACGAGGCTTTCCCACAGGGCTGTCCCATGTGCACACGTGGTGGGAGTCGATCCTCGGCTTGAACGTCAAGGCAGTGCAGGGAAAACAGGTTCCTCTGGAATGGACTGACACATCTGGGGGACTCTTGGAATGGTGGCACGACCCTGGAGTTCCTCTCGCCTTTCCTGTGGAGAGCGCCTCCTCTTGAGATGCGACGGGAACGCCGGGAATTCTTTCCCTACGAAACAGGGAAAGGATCCCTCATCTCGAGCTAGGAGGCGGAAACGGGGCTCCCCTGGATGTGTGCGGGACACCACGTGCTTCCTCTCGAGTGGAGACGGGTATGTCGGGGAACTTCTTGAGTTGCAGCAAGGGTGTGAAGGACGCTTTGGAAGTTCCAGTGGTTAGATGTGATTGGCCTCGAGAAGCCTCAGCGGAAATGGGCCTCATCTCGCCTGGAGGGCAAAACCTCCTGGATTTTCTCGAGTTGCGGCAGGTGCTCTCGACTTACGACGGGGACCTCAGGGACCCGCTCTGGTGGCCTCAGGAAAGGCCAGTCCCCATGCGAGTTCCTCGGGGGCCTCTCGGGATTCCTCTCCCGTCGATGCCGGGGCCTAAGACCTTGTGTGGAGTCGGGGCCGGAACCTGAGGATTCCTCTCCAGTGCTGACATGGATCTTGGGGTAATTCTGGAGTCTCCCCAGGGGAGTCAGTCCTCGTCTCGAATGCGGGCATGCACTTGCGCTTTCCTCCAGAGCGGTAGCAGCAGTGTCACGCAGTCCGCCACGTGGATCAAAGGATCTATGGTTTTCCCTCGAGTCTTTCCCACGAGGCTTTCCCACGAGGCATTCCCACAGGGCTGTCCCACGTGCACACGTGGTGGGAGTCGATCCTCAGCTTGAACGTCAAGGCAGTGCAGGGAAAACAGGTTCCTCTGGAATGGACTGACACATCTGGGGGACTCTTGGAATGGTGTCACGACCATGGAGTTCCTCTCGCCTTTCCTGTGGAGAGCGCCTCCTCTTGAGATGCGACGGGAACGCCGGGAATTCTTTCTCTACGAAACAGGGAAAGGATCCCTCATCTCGAGCTAGGAGGCGGAAACGGGGCTCCCCTGGATGTGTGCGGGACCCCACGTGCTTCCCCTCGAGTGGAGACGGGTATGTCGGGGAACTTCTTGAGTTGCAGCAATGGTGTGAAGGACCCTTTGGAAGTTCCAGTGGTTAGATGTGAATGGCCTCGAGAAGCCTCAGCGGAAATGGGCCTCATCTCGCCTGGAGGGCAAAACCTCCTGGATTATCTCGAGTTGCGGCAGGTGCTCTCAACTTACGACGGGGACCTCAGGGACCCGCTCTGGTGGCCTCAAGAAAGGCCAGTCCCCATGCGAGTTCATCGGGGGCCTCTCGGGATTCCTCTCCCGTCGATGCCGGGGCCTAAGACCTTGTGTGGAGTCGGGGCCGGAACCTGAGGATTCCTCTCCAGTGCTGACATGGATCTTGGGGTACTTCTGGAGTCTGCCCAGGGGAGTCAGTCCTCGTCTCGAATGCGGGCATGCACTTGCGCTTTCCTCCAAAGCGGTAGCAGCAGTGTCACGCAGTCCGCCGCGTGGATTAAAGGATCTATGGTTTTCCCTCGAGTCTTTCCCACGAGGCTTTCCCACGATGCTTTCCCACAGGGCTGTCCCACGTGCACACGTGGTGGGAGTCGATCCTCGGCTTGAACGTCAAGGCAGTGCAGGGAAAACAGGTTCCTCTGGAATGGACTGACACATCTGGGGGACACTTTGAATGGTGGCACGACCCAGGAGTTCCTCTCGCCTTTCCTGTGGAGAGCGCCTCCTCTTGAGATGCGACGGGAACGCCGGGAATTCTTTCCCTACGAAACAGGGAAAGGATCCCTCATCTCGAGCTAGGAGGCGGAAACGGGGCTCCCCCGGATGTGTGCGGGACACCACGTGCTTCCTCTCGAGTGGAGACGGGTATGTCGGGGAACTTCTTGAGTTGCAGCAAGGGTGTGAAGGACCCTTTGGAAGTTCCAGTGGTTAGATGTGATTGGCCTCGAGAAGCCTCAGAGGAAATGGGCCTCATCTGGCCTGGAGGGCAAAACCTCCTGGATTTTCTCGAGTTGCGGCAGGTGCTCTCGACTTACGACGGGGACCTCAGGGACCCGCTCTGGTGGCCTCAGGAAAGGACAGTCCCCATGCGAGTTCCTGGGGGGCCTCTCGGGATTCCTCTCCCGTCGATGCCGGGACCTAAGACCTTGTGTGGAGTCGGGGCCGGAACCTGAGGATTCCTCTCCAGTGCTGACATGGATCTTGGGGTACTTCTGGAGTCTCCCCAGGGGAGTCAGTCCTCGTCTCGAATGCGGGCATGCACTTGCGCTTTCCTCCAGAGCGGTAGAAGCAGTGTCACGCAGTCCGCCGCGTGTATCAAAGGATCTATGGTTTTGCCTCGAGTCTTTCCCACGAGGCTTTCCCACGAGGCTTTCCCACAGGGCTGTCCCACGTGCACACGTGGTGGGAGTCGATCCTCGGCTTGAACGTCAAGGCAGTGCAGGGAAAACAGGTTCCTCTGGAATGGACTGACACATCTCGGGGACTCTTGGAATGGTGTCTCGACCCTGGAGTTCCGCTTGCCTTTCCTGTGGAGAGCGCCTCCTCTTGAGGTGCGACGGGAACGCCGGGAATTCTTTCCCTATGAAACAGGGAAAGGATCCCTCATCTCGAGCTAGGATGCGGAAACGGGGCTCCCCTGGATGTGTGCGGGACCCCAAGTGCTTCCTCTCGAGTGGAGACGGGTATGTCGGGGAACTTCTTGAGTTGCAGCAAGGGTGTGAAGGACCCTTTGGAAGTTCCAGTGGTTAGATGTGATTGGCCTCGAGAAGCCTCAGCGGAAATGGGCCTCATCACGCCTGGAGGGCAAAACCTCCTGGATTTTCTCGAGTTGCGGCAGGTGCTCTCGACTTACGACGGGGACCTCAGGGACCCGCTCTGGTGGCCTCAGGAAAGGCCAGTCCCCATGCGACTTCCGCGGGGGCCTCTCGGGATTCCTCTCCCGTCGATGCCGGGGCCTAAGACCTTGTGTGGAGTCGGGGCCGGAACCTGAGGATTCCTCTCCAGTGCTGACATGGATCTTGGGGTACTTCTGGAGTCTCCCCAGGGGAGTCAGTCCTCGTCTCGAATGCGGGCATGCACTTGCGCTTTCCTCCAGAGCGGTAGCAGCAGTGTCACGCAGTCCGCCGCGTGGATCAAAGGATCTATGGTTTTCCCTCGAGTTTTCCCCACGAGGCTTTCCCACGAGGCTTTCCCACAGGGCTGTCCCACGTGCACACGTGGTGGGAGTCGATCCTCGGCTTGAACGTCAAGGCAGTGCAGGGAAAACAGGTTCCTCTGGAATGGACTGACACATCTGGGGGACTCTTGGAATGGTGGCACGACCCTGGAGTTCCTCTCGCCTTTCCTGTGGAGAGCGCCTCCTCTTGAGATGCGACGGGAACGCCGGGAATTCTTTCCCTACGAAACAGGGAAAGGATCCCTCATCTCGAGCTAGGAGGCGGAAACGGGGCACCCCTGGATGTGTGCGGGACAACACGTGCTTCCTCTCGAGTGCAGACGGGTATGTCGGGGAACTTCTTGAGTTGCAGCAAGGGTGTGAAGGACCCTTTGGAAGTTCCAGTGGTTAGATGTGATTGGCCTCGAGAAGCCTCAGCGGAAATGGGCCTCATCTCGCCTGGAGGGCAAAACCTCCTGGGTTTTCTCGAGTTGCGGCAGGTGCTCTCGACTTACGACGGGGACCTCAGGGACCCGCTCTGGTGGCCTCAGGAAAGGCCAGTCCCCATGCGAGTTCCTCGGGGGCCTCTCGGGATTCCTCTCCCATCGATGCCGGGGCCTAAGACCTTGTGTGGAGTCGGGGCCGGAACCTGAGGATTCCTCTCCAGTGCTGACATGGATCTTGGGGTACTTCTGGAGTCTGCCCAGGGGAGTCAGTCCTCGTCTCGAATGCGGGCATGCACTTGCGCTTTCCTCCAGAGCGGTAGCAGCAGTGTCACGCAGTCCGCCGCGTGGATCAAAGGATCAATGGTTTTCCCTCGATTCTTTCCCACGAGGCTTTCCCACGAGGCTTTCCCAGAGGGCTGTCCCACGTGCACACGTGGTGGGACTCGATCCTCGGCTTGAACGTCAAGGCAGTGCAGGGAAAACTGTTTCCTCTGGAATGGACTGACACATCTGGGGGACTCTTGGAATGGTGGCATGACCCTGGAGTTCCTCTCGCCTTTCCTGTAGAGAGCGCCTCCTCTTGAGATGCGACGGGAACTCCGGGAATTCTTTCCCTACGAAACAGGGAAAGGATCCCTCATCTCGAGCTAGGAGGCGGAAACGGGGCTCCCCTTGATGTGTGCGGGACACCACGTGCTTCCTCTCGAGTGGAGACGGGTGTGTCGGGAACTTCTTGAGTTGCAGCAAGGGTGTGAAGGACCCTTTGAAAGTTCCAGTGGTTAGATGTGATTGGCCTCGAGAAGCCTCAGCGGAAATGGGCCTCATCTCGCCTGGAGGGCAAAACCTCCTGGATTTTCTCGAGTTGCGGCAGGTGCTCTCGACTTACGACGGGGACCTCAGGGACCGCTCTGGTGGCCTCAGGAAAGGCCAGTCCCCATGCGACTTCCTCGGGGGCCTCTCGGGATTCCTCTCCCGTCGATGCCGGGGCCTAAGACCTTGTGTGGAGTCGGGGCCGGAACCTGAGGATTCCTCTCCAGTGCTGACATGGATCTTGGGGTACTTCTGGAGTCTCCCCAGGGGAGTCAGTCCTCGTCTCGAATGCGGGCATGCACTTGCGCTTTCCTCCAGAGCGGTAGCAGCAGTGTCACGCAGTCCGCCGCGTGGATCAAAGGATCTATGGTTTTCCCTCGAGTCTTTCCCACGAGGCTTTCCCACGAGGCTTTCCCACAGGGCTGTCCCACGTGCACACGTGGTGGGAGTCGATCCTCGGCTTGAACGTCAAGGCAGTGCAGGGAAAACAGGTTCCTCTGGAATGGACTGACACATCTGGGGGACTCTTGGAATGGTGGCACGACCCTGGAGCTCCTCTCGCCTTTCCTGTGGAGAGCGTCTCCTCTTGAGATGCGAGGGGAACGCCGGGAATTCTTTCCCTACGAAACAGGGAAAGGATCCCTCATCTCGAGCTAGGAGGCGGAAACGGGGCTCCCCTGGATGTGTGCGGGACAACACGTGCTTCCTCTCGAGTGCAGACGGGTATGTCGGGGAACTTCTTGAGTTGCAGCAAGGGTGTGAAGGACCCTTTGGAAGTTCCAGTGGTTAGATGTGATTGGCCTTGAGAAGCCTCAGCGGAAATGGGCCTCATCTCGCCTGGAGGGCAAAACCTCCTGGGTTTTCTCGAGTTGCGGCAGGTGCTCTCGACTTACGACGGGGACCTCAGGGACCCGCTCTGGTGGCCTCAGGAAAGGCCAGTCCCCATGCGAGTTCCTCGGGGGCCTCTCGGGATTCCTCTCCCGTCGATGCCGGGGCCTAAGACCTTGTGTGGAGTCGGGGCCGGAACCTGAGGATTCCTCTCCAGTGCTGACATGGATCTTGGGGTACTTCTGGAGTCTCCCCAGGGGAGTCATTCCTCGTCTCGAATGCGGGCATGCACTTGCGCTTTCCTCCAGAGCGGTAGCAGCAGTGTCACGCAGTCCGCCGCGTGGATCAAAGGATCTATGGTTTTCCCTCGAGTCTTTCCCACGAGGCTTTCCCACGAGGCTTTCCCACAGGGCTGTCCCACGTGCACACGTGGTGGGAGTCGATCCTCGGCTTGAACGTCAAGGCAGTGCAGGGAAAACAGGTTCCTCTGGAATGGACTGACACATCTGGGGGACTCTTGGAATGGTGGCACTACCCTGGAGTTCCTCTCGCCTTTCCTGTGGAGAGCGCCTCCTCTTGAGATGCGACGGGAACGCCGGGAATTCTTTCCCTACGAAACAGGGAAAGGATCCCTCATCTCGAGCTAGGAGGCGGAAACGGGGCTCCCCTGGATGTGTGCGGGACCCCACGTGCTTCCTCTCGAGTGGAGACGGGTATGTCGGGGAACGTCTTGAGTTGCAGCAAGGGTGTGAAGGACCCTTTGGAAGTTCCAGTGGTTAGATGTGATTGGCCTCGAGAAGCCTCAGCGGAAATGGGCCTCATCTCGCCTGGAGGGCAAAACCTCCTGGATTTTCTCGAGTTGCGGCAGGTGCTCTCGACTTACGACGGGGACCTCAGGGACCCACTCTCGTGGCCTCAGGAAAGGCCAGTCCCCATGCGAGTTCCTCGGGGGCCTCTCGGGATTCCTCTCCCGTCGATGCCGGGGCCTAAGTCCTTGTGTGGAGTCGGGGCCGGAACCTGAGGATTCCTCTCCAGTGCTGACATGGATCTTGGGGTACTTCTGGAGTCTGCCCAGGGGAGTCAGTTCTCGTCTCGAATGCGGGCATGCACTTGCGCTTTCCTCCAGAGTGGTAGCAGCAGTGTCACGCAGTCCGCCGCGTGGATCAAAGGATCTATGGTTTTCCCTCGAGTCTTTCCCACGAGGCTTTCCCACGAGGCTTTCCCACAGGGCTGTCCCACGTGCACACGTGGTGGGAGTCGATCCTCGGCTTGAACGTCAAGGCAGTGCAGGGAAAACAGGTTCCTCTGGAATGGACTGACACATCTGGGGGACTCTTGGAATGGTGGCATGACCCTGGAGTTCCTCTCGCCTTTCCTGTGGAGAGCGCCTCCTCTTGAGATGCGACGGGAACGCCGGGAATTCTTTCCCTACGAAACAGGGAAAGGATCCCTCATCTCGAGCTAGGAGGCGGATACGGGGCACCCCTGGATGAATGCGGGACACCACGTGCTTCCTCTCGAGTGCAGACTGGTATGTCGGGGAACTTCTTGAGTTGCAGCAAGGGTGTGAAGGACCCTTTGAAAGTTCCAGTGGTTAGATGTGATTGGCCTCGAGAAGCCTCAGCGGAAATGGGCCTCATCTCGCCTGGAGGGCAAAACCTCCTGGATTTTCTCGAGTTGCGGCAGGTGCTCTCGACTTACGACGGGGCCCTCAGGGACCCGCTCTGGTGGCCTCAGGAAAGGCCAGTCCCCATGCGAGTTCCTCGGGGGCCTCTCGGGATTCCTCTCCCGTCGATGCCGGGGCCTAAGACCTTGTGTGGAGTCGGGGCCGGAACCTGAGGATTCCTCTCCAGTGCTGACATGGATCTTGGGGTACTTCTGGAGTCTCCCCAGGGGAGTCAGTCCTCGTCTCGAATGCGGGCATGCACTTGCGCTTTCCTCCAGAGCGGTAGCAGCAGTGTCACGCAGTCCGCCGCGTGGATCAAAGGATGTATGGTTTTCCCTCGAGTTTTCCCACGAGGCTTTCCCACGAGGCTTTCCCACAGGGCTGTCCCACGTGCACACGTGGTGGGAGTCGATCCTCGGCTTGAACGTCAAGGCAGTGCAGGGAAAACAGGTTCCTCTGGAATGGACTGACACATCTGGGGGACTCTTGGAATGGTGGCATGACCCTGGAGTTCCTCTCGGCTTTCCTGTGGAGAGCGCCTCCTCTTGAGATGCGACGGGAACGCCGGGAATTCTTTCCCTACGAAACAGGGAAAGGATCCCTCATCTCGAGCTAAGAGGCGGAAACGGGGCTCCCCTGGATGTGTGCGGACCCCACGTGCTTCCTCTCGAGTGGAGACGGGTATGTCGGGGAACTTCTTGAGTTGCAGCAATGCTGTGAAGGACCCTTTGGAAGTTCCAGTGGTTAGACGTGATTAGCCTCGAGAAGCCTCAGCGGAAATGGGCCTCATCTGGCCTGGAGGGCAAAACCTCCTGGATTTTCTCGAGTTGCGGCAGGTGCTCTCGACTTACAACGGGGACCTCAGGGACCCGCTCTGGTGGCCTCAGGAAAGGCCAGTCCCCATGCGAGTTCCTCGGGGGCCTCTCGGGATTCCTCTCCCGTCGATGCCGGGGCCTAAGTCCTTGTGTGGAGTCGGGGCCGGAACCTGAGGATTCCTCTCCAGTGCTGACATGGATCTTGGGGTACTTCTGGAGTCTCCCCAGGGGAGTCAGTCCTCGTCTCGAATGCGGGCATGCACTTGCGCTTTCCTCCAGAGCGGTAGCAGCAGTGTCACGCAGTCGGCCGCGTGGATCAAAGGATCTATGGTTTTCCCTCGAGTCTTTCCCACGAGGCTTTCCCACGAGGCTCTCCCACAGGGCTGTCCCACGTGCACACGTGGTGGGAGTCGATCCTCGGCTTGAACGTCAAGGCAGTGCAAGGAAAACAGGTTCCTCTGGAATGGACTGACACATCTGGGGGACTCTTGGAATGGTGGCACGACCCTGGAGTTCCTCTCGCCTTTCCTGTGGAGAGCGCCTCCTCTTGAGATGCGACGGGAACGCCGGGAATTCTTTCCCTACGAAACAGGGAAAGGATCCCTCATCTCGAGCTAGGAGGCGGAAACGGGTCTCCCCTGGATGTGTGCGGGACACCACGTGCTTCCTCTCGAGTGCAGACGGGTATGTCGGGGAACTTCTTGAGTTGCAGCAAGGGTGTGAAGGACCCTTTGGAAGTTCCAGTGGTTAGATGTGATTGGCCTCGAGAAGCCTCAGCGGAAATGAACCTCATCTCGCCTGGAGGGCAAAACCTCCTGGATTTTCTCGAGTTGCGGCAGGTGCTCTCGACTTTCGACGGGGACCTCAGGGACCCGCTCTGGTGGCCTCAGGAAAGGCCAGTCCCCATGCGAGTTCCTCGGGGTCCTCTCGGGATTCCACTCCCGTCGATGCCGGGGCCTAAGACCTTGTGTGGAGTCGGGGCCGGAACCTGAGGATTCCTCTCCAGTGCTGACATGGATCTTGGGGTACTTCTGGAGTCTCCCCAGGGGAGTCAGTCCTCGTCTCGAATGCGGGCATGCACTTTCGCTTTCCTCCAGAGCGGTAGCAGCAGTGTCACGCAGTCCGCCGCGTGGAGCAAAGGATCTATGGTTTTCCCTCGATTCTTTCCCACGAGGCTTTCCCAGGAGGCTTTCCCACAGGGCTGTCCCATGTGCACACGTGGTGGGAGTCGTTCCTCGGCTTGAACGTCAAGGCAGTGCAGGGAAAACAGGTTCCTCTGGAATGGACTGACACATCTGGGGGACTCTTGGAATGGTGTCACGACCCTGGAGTTCCTCTCGCCTGTCCTGTGGAGAGCGCCTCCTATTGAGATGCGACGGGAACGCCGGGAATTCTTTCCCTACGAAACAGGGAAAGGATCCCTCATCTCGAGCTAGGAGGCGGAAACGGGGCTCCCCTGGATGTGTGCGGGACCCCACGTGCTTCCTCTCGAGTGGAGACGGGTATGTCGGGGAACTTCTTGAGTTGCAGCAAGGGTGTGAAGGACCCTTTGGAAGTTCCAGTGGTTAGACGTGATTGGCCTCGAGAAGCCTCAGCGGAAATGGGCCTCATCTCGCCTGGAGGGCAAAACCTCCTGGATTTTCTCGAGTTGCGGCAGGTGCTCTCGACTTACGACGGGGACCTCAGGGACCCGCTCTGGTGGCCTCAGGAAAGGCCAGTCCCCATGCGAGTTCCTCGGGGGCCTCTCGGGATTCCTCTCCCGTCGAAGCCGGGGCCTAAGACCTTGTGTGGAGTCGGGGCCGGAACCTGAGGATTCCTCTCCAGTGCTGACATGGATCTTGGGGTACTTCTGGAGTCTCCCCAGGGGAGTCAGTCCTCGTCTCGAATGCGGGCATGCACTTGCGCTTTCCTCCAGAGCGGTAGCAGCAGTTTCACGCAGTCGGCCGCGTGGATCAAAGGATCTATGGTTTTCCCTCGAGTCTTTCCCACGAGGCTTTCCCACGAGGCTCTCCCACAGGGCTGTCCCACGTGCACACGTGGTGGGAGTCGATCCTCGGCTTGAACGTCAAGGCAGTGCAAGGAAAACAGGTTCCTCTGGAATGGACTGACACATCTGGGGGACTCTTGGAATTGTGGCATGACCCTGGAGTTCCTCTCGCCTTTCCTGTGGAGAGCGCCTCCTCTTGAGATGCGACGGGAACTCCGGGAATTCTTTCCCTACGAAACAGGGAAAGGATCCCTCATCTCGAGCTAGGAGGCGGAAACGGGGCTCCCCTGGATGTGTGCGGGACACCACGTGCTTCCTCTCGAGTGCAGACTGGTATGTCGGGGAACTTCTTGAGTTGCAGCAAGGGTGTGAAGGACCCTTTGAAAGTTCCAGTGGTTAGATGTGATTGGCCTCGAGAAGCCTCAGCGGAAATGGGCCTCATCTCGCCTGGAGGGCAAAACCTCCTGGATTTTCTCGAGTTGCGGCAGGTGCTCTCGACTTACGACGGGGACCTCAGGGACCCGCTCTGGTGGCCTCAGGAAAGGCCAGTCCCCATGCGAGTTCCTCGGGGGCCTCTCGGGATTCCTCTCCCGTCGATGCCGGGGCCTAAGACCTTGTGTGGAGTCGGGGCCGGAACCTGAGGATTCCTCTCCAGTGCTGACATGGATCTTGGGGTACTTCTGGAGTCTCCCCAGGGGAGTCAGTCCTCGTCTCGAATGCGGGCATGCACTTGCGCTTTCCTCCAGAGCGGTAGCAGCAGTGTCACGCAGTCCGCCGCGTGGATCAAAGGATCTATGGTTTTCCCTCGAGTCTTTCCCACGAGGCTTTCCCACGAGGCTTTCCCACAGGGCTATCCCACGTGCACACGTGGTGGGAGTCGATCCTCGGCTTGAACGTCAAGGCAGTGCAGGGAAAACAGGTTCCTCTGGAATGGACTGACACATCTGGGGGACTCTTGGAATGGTGTCACGACCCTGGAGTTCCTCTCGCCTTTCCTGTGGAGAGCGCCTCCTCTTGAGATGCGACGGGAACGCCGGGAATTCTTTCCCTACGAAACAGGGAAAGGATCCCTCATCTCGAGCTAGGAGGCGGAAACGGGGCTCCCCTGGATGTGTCCGGGACCCCACGTGCTTCCTCTCGAGTGGAGACGGGTATGTCGGGGAACTTCTTGAGTTGCAGCAATGGTGTGAAGGACCCTTTGGAAGTTCCAGTGGTTAGATGTGATTGGCCTCGAGAAGCCTCAGCGGAAATGGGCCTCATCTGGCCTGGAGGGCAAAACCTCCTGGATTTTCTCGAGTTGCGGCAGGTGCTCTCGACTTACAACGGGGACCTCAGGGACCCGCTCTGGTGGCCTCAGGAAAGGCCAGTCCCCATGCGAGTTCCTCGGGGGCCTCTCGGGATTCCTCTCCCGTCGATGCCGGGGCCTAAGTCCTTGTGTGGAGTCGGGGCCGGAACCTGAGGATTCCTCTCCAGTGCTGACATGGATCTTGGGGTACTTCTGGAGTCTCCCCAGGGGAGTCAGTCCTCGTCTCGAATGCGGGCATGCACTTGCGCTTTCCTCCAGAGCGGTAGCAGCAGTGTCACGCAGTCGGCCGCGTGGATCAAAGGATCTATGGTTTTCCCTCGAGTCTTTCCCACGAGGCTTTCCCACGAGGCTCTCCCACAGGGCTGTCCCACGTGCACACGTGGTGGGAGTCGATCCTCGGCTTGAACGTCAAGGCAGTGCAAGGAAAACAGGTTCCTCTGGAATGGACTGACACATCTGGGGGACTCTTGGAATGGTGGCACGACCCTGGAGTTCCTCTCGCCTTTCCTGTGGAGAGCGCCTCCTCTTGAGATGCGACGGGAAGGCCGGGAATTCTTTCCCTACGAAACAGGGAAAGGATCCCTCATCTCGAGCTAGGAGGCGGAAACGGGGCTCCCCTGGATGTGTGCGGGACACCACGTGCTTCCTCTCGAGTGCAGACGGGTATGTCGGGGAACTTCTTGAGTTGCAGCAAGGGTGTGAAGGACCCTTTGGAAGTTCCAGTGGTTAAATGTGATTGGCTTCGAGAAGCCTCAGCGGAAATGGGCCTCATCTCGCCTGGAGGGCAAAACCTCCTGGATTTTCTCGAGTTGCGGCAGGTGCTCTCGACTTTCGACGGGGACCTCAGGGACCCGCTCTGGTGGCCTCAGGAAAGGCCAGTCCCCATGCGAGTTCCTCGGGGTCCTCTCGGGATTCCACTCCCGTCGATGCCGGGGCCTAAGACCTTGTGTGGAGTCGGGGCCGGAACCTGAGGATTCCTCTCCAGTGCTGACATGGATCTTGGGGTACTTCTGGAGTCTCCCCAGGGGAGTCAGTCCTCGTCTCGAATGCGGGCATGCACTTGCGCTTTCCTCCAGAGCGGTAGCAGCAGTGTCACGCAGTCGGCCGCGTGGATCAAAGGATCTATGGTTTTCCCTCGAGTCTTTCCCACGAGGCTTTCCCACGAGGCTCTCCCACAGGGCTGTCCCACGTGCACACGTGGTGGGAGTCGATCCTCGGCTTGAACGTCAAGGCAGTGCAAGGAAAACAGGTTCCTCTGGAATGGACTGACACATCTGGGGGACTCTTGGAATGGTGGCACGACCCTGGAGTTCCTCTCGCCTTTCCTGTGGAGAGCGCCTCCTCTTGAGATGCGACGGGAACGCCGGGAATTCTTTCCCTACGAAACAGGGAAAGGATCCCTCATCTCGAGCTAGGAGGCGGAAACGGGTCTCCCCTGGATGTGAGCGGGACACCACGTGCTTCCTCTCGAGTGCAGACGGGTATGTCGGGGAACTTCTTGAGTTGCAGCAATGGTGTGAAGGACCCTTTGGAAGTTCCAGTGGTTAGATGTGATTGGCCTCGAGAAGCCTCAGCGGAAATGGGCCTCATCTCGCCTGGAGGGCAAAACCTCCTGGATTTTCTCGAGTTGCGGCAGGTGCTCTCGACTTTCGACGGGGACCTCAGGGACCCGCTCTGGTGGCCTCAGGAAAGGCCAGTCCCCATGCGAGTTCCTCGGGGTCCTCTCGGGATTCCACTCCCGTCGATGCCGGGGCCTAAGACCTTGTGTGGAGTCGGGGCCGGAACCTGAGGATTCCTCTCCAGTGCTGACATGGATCTTGGGGTGCTTCTGGAGTCTCCCCAGGGGAGTCAGTCCTCGTCTCGAATGCGGGCATGCACTTGCGCTTTCCTCCAGAGCGGTAGCACAGTGTCACGCAGTCCGCTGCGTGGAGCAAAGGATCTATGGTTTTCCCTCGAGTCTTTCCCACGAGGCTTTCCCAGGAGGCTTTCCCACAGGGCTGTCCCATGTGCACACGTGGTGGGAGTCGTTCCTCGGCTTGAACGTCAAGGCAGTGCAGGGAAAACAGGTTCCTCTGGAATGGACTGACACATCTGGGGGACTCTTGGAATGGTGTCACGACCCTGGAGTTCCTCTCGCCTGTCCTGTGGAGAGCGCCTCCTCTTGAGATGCGACGGGAACGCCGGGAATTCTTTCCCTACGAAACAGGGAAAGGATCCCTCATCTCGAGCTAGGAGGCGGAAACGGGGCTCCCCTGGATGTGTGCGGGACCCCACGTGCTTCCTCTCGAGTGGAGACGGGTATGTCGGGGAACTTCTTGAGTTGCAGCAAGGGTGTGAAGGACCCTTTGGAAGTTCCAGTGGTTAGACGTGATTGGCCTCGAGAAGCCTCAGCGGAAATGGGCCTCATCTCGCCTGGAGGGCAAAACCTCCTGGATTTTCTCGAGTTGCGGCAGGTGCTCTCGACTTACGACGGGGACCTCAGGGACCCGCTCTGGTGGCCTCAGGAAAGGCCAGTCCCCATGCGAGTTCCTCGGGGGCCTCTCGGGATTCCTCTCCCGTCGATGGCGGGGCCTAAGACCTTGTGTGGAGTCGGGGCCGGAACCTGAGGATTCCTCTCCAGTGCTGACATGGATCTTGGGGTACTTCTGGAGTCTCCCCAGGGGGGTCAGTCCTCGTCTCGAATGCGGGCATGCACTTGCACTTTCCTCCAGAGCGGTAGCAGCAGTGTCACGCAGTCCGCCGCGTGGATAAAAGGATCTATGGTTTTCCCTCGAGTCTTTCCCACGAGGCTTTCCCAGGAGGCTTTCCCACAGGGCTGTCCCACGTGCACACGTGGTGGGAGTCGATCCTCGGCTTGAACATCAAGGCAGTGCAGGGAAAACAGGTTCCTCTGGAATGGACTGACACATCTGGGGGACTCTTGGAATGGTGGCACGACCCTGGAGTTCCTCTCGCCTTTCCTGTGGAGAGCGCCTCCTCTTGAGATGCGACGGGAACGCCGGGAATTCTTTCCCTACGAAACAGGGAAAGGATCCCTCATCTCGAGCTAGGAGGCGGAAACGGGGCTCCCCTGGATGTGTGCGGGACCCACGTGCTTCCTCTCGAGTGGAGACGGGTATGTCGGGGAACTTCTTGAGTTGCAGCAAGGGTGTGAAGGACCCTTTGGAAGTTCCAGTGGTTAGACGTGGTTAGCCTCCAGAAGCCTCAGCGGAAATGGGCCTCATCGCGCCTGGAGGGCAAAACCTCCTGGATTTTCTCGAGTTGCGGAAGGTGCTCTCGACTTACGACGGGGACCTCAGGGACCCGTTCTGGTGGCCTCAGGAAAGGACAGTCCCCATGCGAGTTCTTCGGGGGCCTCTCGGGATTCCTCTCCCGTCGATGCCGGGGCCTAAGACCTTGTGTGGAGTCGGGGCCGGAACCTGAGGATTCCTCTCCAGTGCTGACATGGATCTTGGGGTACTTCTGGAGTCTCCCCAGGGGAGTCAGTCCTCGTCTCGAATGCGGGCATGCACTTGCGCTTTCCTCCAGAGCGGTAGCAGCAGTGTCACGCAGTCCGCCGCGTGGATCAAAGAATCTATGGTTTTCCCTCGAGTCTTTCCCACGAGGCTTTCCCACAGGGCTGTCCCACGTGCACACGTGGTGGGAGTCGATCCTCGGCTTGAACGTCAAGGCAGTGCAGGGAAAACAGGTTCCTCTGGAATGGACTGACACATCTGGGTGACTCTTGGAATGGTGGCATGACCCTGGAGTTCCTCTCGCCTTTCCTGTGGAGAGCGCCTCCTCTTGAGATGCGACGGGAACGCCGGGAATTCTTTCCCTACGAAACAGGGAAAGGATCCCTCATCTCGAGCTTGGAGGGGGAAACGGGGCTGCCCTGGATGTGTGCGGGACACCACGTGCTTCCTCTCGAGTGCAGACGGGTATGTCGGGGAACTTCTTGAGTTGCAGCAAGGGTGTGAAGGACCCTTTGGAAGTTCCAGTGGTTAGACGTGATTGGCCTCGAGAAGCCTCAGCGGAAATGGGCCTCATCTCGCCTGGAGGGCAAAACCTCCTGGATTTTCTCGAGTTGCGGCAGGTGCTCTCGACTTACGACGGGGACCTCAGGGACCCGCCTGGTGGCCTCAGGAAAGGCCAGTCCCCATGCGAGTTCCTCGGGGGCCTCTGGGGATTCCTCTCCCGTCGATGCCGGGGCCTAAGACCTTGTGTGGAGTCGGGGCCGGAACCTGAGGATTCCTCTCCAGTGCTGACATGGATCTTGGGGTACTTCTGGAGTCTCCCCAGGGGAGTCAGTCCTCGTCTCGAATGCGGGCATGCACTTGCGCTTTCCTCCAGAGCGGTAGCAGCAGTGTCACGCAGTCGGCCGCGTGGATCAAAGGATCTATGGTTTTCCCTCGAGTCTTTCCCACGAGGCTTTCCCACGAGGCTCTCCCACAGGGCTGTCCCACGTGCACACGTGGTGGGAGTCGATCCTCGGCTTGAACGTCAAGGCAGTGCAAGGAAAACAGGTTCCTCTGGAATGGACTGACACATCTGGGGGACTCTTGGAATGGTGGCACGACCCTGGAGTTCCTCTCGCCTTTCCTGTGGAGAGCGCCTCCTCTTGAGATGCGACGGGAACGCCGGGAATTCTTTCCCTACGAAACAGGGAAAGGATCCCTCATCTCGAGCTAGGAGGCGGAAACGGGTCTCCCCTGGATGTGAGCGGGACACCACGTGCTTCCTCTCGAGTGCAGACGGGTATGTCGGGGAACTTCTTGAGTTGCAGCAATGGTGTGAAGGACCCTTTGGAAGTTCCAGTGGTTAGATGTGATTGGCCTCGAGAAGCCTCAGCGGAAATGGGCCTCATCTCGCCTGGAGGGCAAAACCTCCTGGATTTTCTCGAGTTGCGGCAGGTGCTCTCGACTTTCGACGGGGACCTCAGGGACCCGCTCTGGTGGCCTCAGGAAAGGCCAGTCCCCATGCGAGTTCCTCGGGGTCCTCTCGGGATTCCACTCCCGTCGATGCCGGGGCCTAAGACCTTGTGTGGAGTCGGGGCCGGAACCTGAGGATTCCTCTCCAGTGCTGACATGGATCTTGGGGTGCTTCTGGAGTCTCCCCAGGGGAGTCAGTCCTCGTCTCGAATGCGGGCATGCACTTGCGCTTTCCTCCAGAGCGGTAGCACAGTGTCACGCAGTCCGCCGCGTGGAGCAAAGGATCTATGGTTTTCCCTCGAGTCTTTCCCACGAGGCTTTCCCAGGAGGCTTTCCCACAGGGCTGTCCCATGTGCACACGTGGTGGGAGTCGTTCCTCGGCTTGAACGTCAAGGCAGTGCAGGGAAAACAGGTTCCTCTGGAATGGACTGACACATCTGGGGGACTCTTGGAATGGTGTCACGACCCTGGAGTTCCTCTCGCCTGTCCTGTGGAGAGCGCCTCCTCTTGAGATGCGACGGGAACGCCGGGAATTCTTTCCCTACGAAACAGGGAAAGGATCCCTCATCTCGAGCTAGGAGGCGGAAACGGGGCTCCCCTGGATGTGTGCGGGACCCCACGTGCTTCCTCTCGAGTGGAGACGGGTATGTCGGGGAACTTCTTGAGTTGCAGCAAGGGTGTGAAGGACCCTTTGGAAGTTCCAGTGGTTAGACGTGATTGGCCTCGAGAAGCCTCAGCGGAAATGGGCCTCATCTCGCCTGGAGGGCAAAACCTCCTGGATTTTCTCGAGTTGCGGCAGGTGCTCTCGACTTACGACGGGGACCTCAGGGACCCGCTCTGGTGGCCTCAGGAAAGGCCAGTCCCCATGCGAGTTCCTCGGGGGCCTCTCGGGATTCCTCTCCCGTCGATGGCGGGGCCTAAGACCTTGTGTGGAGTCGGGGCCGGAACCTGAGGATTCCTCTCCAGTGCTGACATGGATCTTGGGGTACTTCTGGAGTCTCCCCAGGGGGGTCAGTCCTCGTCTCGAATGCGGGCATGCACTTGCACTTTCCTCCAGAGCGGTAGCAGCAGTGTCACGCAGTCCGCCGCGTGGATCAAAGAATCTATGGTTTTCCCTCGAGTCTTTCCCACGAGGCTTTCCCACAGGGCTGTCCCACGTGCACACGTGGTGGGAGTCGATCCTCGGCTTGAACGTCAAGGCAGTGCAGGGAAAACAGGTTCCTCTGGAATGGACTGACACATCTGGGTGACTCTTGGAATGGTGGCATGACCCTGGAGTTCCTCTCGCCTTTCCTGTGGAGAGCGCCTCCTCTTGAGATGCGACGGGAACGCCGGGAATTCTTTCCCTACGAAACAGGGAAAGGATCCCTCATCTCGAGCTTGGAGGGGGAAACGGGGCTGCCCTGGATGTGTGCGGGACACCACGTGCTTCCTCTCGAGTGCAGACGGGTATGTCGGGGAACTTCTCGAGTTGCAGCAAGGGTGTGAAGGACCCTTTGGAAGTTCCAGTGGTTAGACGTGATTGGCCTCGAGAAGCCTCAGCGGAAATGGGCCTCATCTCGCCTGGAGGGCAAAACCTCCTGGATTTTCTCGAGTTGCGGCAGGTGCTCTCGACTTACGACGGGGACCTCAGGGACCCGCCTGGTGGCCTCAGGAAAGGCCAGTCCCCATGCGAGTTCCTCGGGGGCCTCTGGGGATTCCTCTCCCGTCGATGCCGGGGCCTAAGACCTTGTGTGGAGTCGGGGCCGGAACCTGAGGATTCCTCTCCAGTGCTGACATGGATCTTGGGTTACTTCTGGAGTCTCCCCAGGGGAGTCAGTCCTCGTCTCGAATGCGGGCATGCACTTGCGCTTTCCTCCAGAGCGGTAGCAGCAGTGTCACGCAGTCCGCCGCGTGGATCAAAGGATCTATGGTTTTCCCTCGAGTCTTTCCCACGAGGCTTTCCCACGAGGCTTTCCCACAGGGCTGTCCCACGTGCACACGTGGTGGGAGTCGATCCTCGGCTTGAACGTCAAGGCAGTGCAGGGAAAACAGGTTCCTCTGGAATGGACTGACACATCTGGGGGACTCTTGGAATGGTGGCACGACCGTGGAGTTCCTCTCGCCTTTCCTGTGGAGAGCGCCTCCTCTTGAGATGCGACGGGAACGCCAGGAATTCTTTCCCTACGAAACAGGGAAAGGATCCCTCATCTCGAGCTAGGAGGCGGAAACGGGGCTCCCCTGGATGTGTGCGGGACCCCACGTGCTTCCTCTCGAGTGGAGACGGTTATGTCGGGGAACTTCTTGAGTTGCAGCAATGGTGTGAAGGACCCTTTGGAAGTTCCAGTGGTTAGATGTGATTGGCCTCGAGAAGCCTCAGCGGAAATGGGCCTCATCTCGCCTGGAGGGCAAAACCTCCTGGATTTTCTCGAGTTGCGGCAGGTGCTCTCGACTTACGACGGGGACCTCAGGGACCCGCTCTGGTGGCCTCAGGAAAGGCCAGTCCCTATGCGAGTTCCTCGGGGGCCTATCGGGATTCCTCTCCCGTCGATGCCGGGGCCTAAGACCTTGTGTGGAGTCGGGGCCGGAACCTGAGGATTCCTCTCCAGTGCTGACATGGATCTTGGGGTACTTCTGGAGTCTCCCCAGGGGAGTCAGTCCTCGTCTCGAATGCGGGCATGCACTTGCGCTTTCCTCCAGAGCGGTAGCAGCAGTGTCACGCAGACCGCCGCGTGGAACAAAGGATCTATGGTATTCCCTCGAGTCTTTCCCACGAGGCTTTCCCACGAGGCTTTCCCACAGGGCTGTCCCACGTGCACACGTGGTGGGAGTCGATCCTCGGCTTGAACGTCAAGGCAGTGCAGGGAAAACAGGTTCCTCTGGAATGGACTGACACATCTGGGGGACTCTTGGAATGGTGGCACGACCCTGGAGTTCCTCTCGCCTTTCCTGTGGAGAGCGCCTCCTCTTGAGATGCGACGGGAACGCCGGGAATTCTTTCCCTATGAAACAGGGAAAGGATCCCTCATCTCGAGCTAGGAGGCGGAAACGGGGCTCCCCTGGATGTGTGCGGGACCCCACGTGCTTCCTCTCGAGTGGAGACGGGTATGTCGGGGAACTTCTTGAGTTGCAGCAATGGTGTGAAGGACCCTTTGGAAGTTCCAGTGGTTAGATGTGATTGGCCTCGAGAAGCCTCAGCGGAAATGGGCCTCATCTCGCCTGGAGGGTAAAACCTCCTGGATTTTCTCGAGTTGCGGCAGGTGCTCTCGACTTACGACGGGGACCTCAGGGACCCGCTCTGGTGGCCTCAGGAAAGGCCAGTCCCTATGCGAGTTCCTCGGGGGCCTATCGAGATTCCTCTCCCTTCGATGCCGGGGCCTAAGACCTTGTGTGGAGTCGGGGCCGGAACCTGAGGATTCCTCTCCAGTGCTGACATGGATCTTGGGGTACTTCTGGAGTCTCCCCAGGGGAGTCAGTCCTCGTCTCGAATGCAGGCATGCACTTGCGCTTTCCTCCAGAGCGGTAGCAGCAGTGTCACGCAGTCCGCCGCGTGGATCAAAGGATCTATGGTTTTCCCTCGAGTCTTTCCCACGAGGCTTTCCCACGAGGCTTTCCCACAGGGCTGTCCCACGTGCACACGTGGTGGGAGTCGATCCTCGGCTTGAACGTCAAGGCAGTGCAGGGAAAACTGTTTCCTCTGGAATGGACTGACACATCTGGGGGACTCTTGGAATGGTGGCATGACCCTGGAGTTCCTCTCGCCTTTCCTGTGGAGAGCGCCTCCTCTTGAGATGCGACGGGAAGGCCGGGAATTCTTTCCCTACGAAACAGGGAAAGGATCCCTCATCTCGAGCTAGGAGGCGGAAACGGGGCTCCCCTGGATGTGTGCGGGACCCCACGTGCTTCCTCTCGAGTGGAGACTGGTATGTCGGGGAACTTCTTGAGTTGCAGCAAGGGTGTGAAGGATCCTTTGGAAGTTCCAGTGGTTAGACGTGATTGGCCTCGAGAAGCCTCAGCGGAAATGGGCCTCATTTCGCCTGGAGGGCAAAACCTCCTGGATTTTCTCGAGTTGCGGCAGGTGCTCTCGACTTACGACGGGGACCTCAGGGACCCGCTCTGGTGGCCTCAGGAAAGGCCAGTCCCTATGCGAGTTCCTCGGGGGCCTATCGGGATTCCTCTCCCGTCGATGCCGGGGCCTAAGACCTTGTGTGGAGTCGGGGCCGGAACCTGAGGATTCCTCTCCAGTGCTGACATGGATCTTGGGGTACTTCTGGAGTCTCCCCAGGGGAGTCAGTCCTCGTCTCGAATGCGGGCATGCACTTGCGCTTTCCTCCAGAGCGGTAGCAGCAGTGTCACGCAGACCGCCGCGTGGAACAAAGGATCTATGGTATTCCCTCGAGTCTTTCCCACGAGGCTTTCCCACGAGGCTTTCCCACAGGGCTGTCCCACGTGCACACGTGGTGGGAGTCGATCCTCGGCTTGAACGTCAAGGCAGTGCAGGGAAAACAGGTTCCTCTGGAATGGACTGACACATCTGGGGGACTCTTGGAATGGTGTCACGACCCTGGAGTTCCTCTCGCCTGTCCTGTGGAGAGCGCCTCCTCTTGAGATGCGACGGGAACGCCGGGAATTCTTTCCCTACGAAACAGGGAAAGGATCCCTCATCTCGAGCTAGGAGGCGGAAACGGGGCTCCCCTGGATGTGTGCGGGACCCCACGTGCTTCCTCTCGAGTGGAGACGGGTATGTCGGGGAACTTCTTGAGTTGCAGCAAGGGTGTGAAGGACCCTTTGGAAGTTCCAGTGGTTAGACGTGATTGGCCTCGAGAAGCCTCAGCGGAAATGGGCCTCATCTCGCCTGGAGGGCAAAACCTCCTGGATTTTCTCGAGTTGCGGCAGGTGCTCTCGACTTACGACGGGGACCTCAGGGACCCGCTCTGGTGGCCTCAGGAAAGGCCAGTCCCCATGCGAGTTCCTCGGGGGCCTCTCGGGATTCCTCTCCCGTCGATGGCGGGGCCTAAGACCTTGTGTGGAGTCGGGGCCGGAACCTGAGGATTCCTCTCCAGTGCTGACATGGATCTTGGGGTACTTCTGGAGTCTCCCCAGGGGGGTCAGTCCTCGTCTCGAATGCGGGCATGCACTTGCACTTTCCTCCAGAGCGGTAGCAGCAGTGTCACGCAGTCCGCCGCGTGGATAAAAGGATCTATGGTTTTCCCTCGAGTCTTTCCCACGAGGCTTTCCCAGGAGGCTTTCCCACAGGGCTGTCCCACGTGCACACGTGGTGGGAGTCGATCCTCGGCTTGAACATCAAGGCAGTGCAGGGAAAACAGGTTCCTCTGGAATGGACTGACACATCTGGGGGACTCTTGGAATGGTGGCACGACCCTGGAGTTCCTCTCGCCTTTCCTGTGGAGAGCGCCTCCTCTTGAGATGCGACGGGAACGCCGGGAATTCTTTCCCTACGAAACAGGGAAAGGATCCCTCATCTCGAGCTAGGAGGCGGAAACGGGGCTCCCCTGGATGTGTGCGGGACCCACGTGCTTCCTCTCGAGTGGAGACGGGTATGTCGGGGAACTTCTTGAGTTGCAGCAAGGGTGTGAAGGACCCTTTGGAAGTTCCAGTGGTTAGACGTGGTTAGCCTCCAGAAGCCTCAGCGGAAATGGGCCTCATCGCGCCTGGAGGGCAAAACCTCCTGGATTTTCTCGAGTTGCGGAAGGTGCTCTCGACTTACGACGGGGACCTCAGGGACCCGTTCTGGTGGCCTCAGGAAAGGACAGTCCCCATGCGAGTTCTTCGGGGGCCTCTCGGGATTCCTCTCCCGTCGATGCCGGGGCCTAAGACCTTGTGTGGAGTCGGGGCCGGAACCTGAGGATTCCTCTCCAGTGCTGACATGGATCTTGGGGTACTTCTGGAGTCTCCCCAGGGGAGTCAGTCCTCGTCTCGAATGCGGGCATGCACTTGCGCTTTCCTCCAGAGCGGTAGCAGCAGTGTCACGCAGTCCGCCGCGTGGATCAAAGAATCTATGGTTTTCCCTCGAGTCTTTCCCACGAGGCTTTCCCACAGGGCTGTCCCACGTGCACACGTGGTGGGAGTCGATCCTCGGCTTGAACGTCAAGGCAGTGCAGGGAAAACAGGTTCCTCTGGAATGGACTGACACATCTGGGTGACTCTTGGAATGGTGGCATGACCCTGGAGTTCCTCTCGCCTTTCCTGTGGAGAGCGCCTCCTCTTGAGATGCGACGGGAACGCCGGGAATTCTTTCCCTACGAAACAGGGAAAGGATCCCTCATCTCGAGCTTGGAGGGGGAAACGGGGCTGCCCTGGATGTGTGCGGGACACCACGTGCTTCCTCTCGAGTGCAGACGGGTATGTCGGGGAACTTCTCGAGTTGCAGCAAGGGTGTGAAGGACCCTTTGGAAGTTCCAGTGGTTAGACGTGATTGGCCTCGAGAAGCCTCAGCGGAAATGGGCCTCATCTCGCCTGGAGGGCAAAACCTCCTGGATTTTCTCGAGTTGCGGCAGGTGCTCTCGACTTACGACGGGGACCTCAGGGACCCGCCTGGTGGCCTCAGGAAAGGCCAGTCCCCATGCGAGTTCCTCGGGGGCCTCTGGGGATTCCTCTCCCGTCGATGCCGGGGCCTAAGACCTTGTGTGGAGTCGGGGCCGGAACCTGAGGATTCCTCTCCAGTGCTGACATGGATCTTGGGTTACTTCTGGAGTCTCCCCAGGGGAGTCAGTCCTCGTCTCGAATGCGGGCATGCACTTGCGCTTTCCTCCAGAGCGGTAGCAGCAGTGTCACGCAGTCCGCCGCGTGGATCAAAGGATCTATGGTTTTCCCTCGAGTCTTTCCCACGAGGCTTTCCCACGAGGCTTTCCCACAGGGCTGTCCCACGTGCACACGTGGTGGGAGTCGATCCTCGGCTTGAACGTCAAGGCAGTGCAGGGAAAACAGGTTCCTCTGGAATGGACTGACACATCTGGGGGACTCTTGGAATGGTGGCACGACCGTGGAGTTCCTCTCGCCTTTCCTGTGGAGAGCGCCTCCTCTTGAGATGCGACGGGAACGCCAGGAATTCTTTCCCTACGAAACAGGGAAAGGATCCCTCATCTCGAGCTAGGAGGCGGAAACGGGGCTCCCCTGGATGTGTGCGGGACCCCACGTGCTTCCTCTCGAGTGGAGACGGTTATGTCGGGGAACTTCTTGAGTTGCAGCAATGGTGTGAAGGACCCTTTGGAAGTTCCAGTGGTTAGATGTGATTGGCCTCGAGAAGCCTCAGCGGAAATGGGCCTCATCTCGCCTGGAGGGCAAAACCTCCTGGATTTTCTCGAGTTGCGGCAGGTGCTCTCGACTTACGACGGGGACCTCAGGGACCCGCTCTGGTGGCCTCAGGAAAGGCCAGTCCCTATGCGAGTTCCTCGGGGGCCTATCGGGATTCCTCTCCCGTCGATGCCGGGGCCTAAGACCTTGTGTGGAGTCGGGGCCGGAACCTGAGGATTCCTCTCCAGTGCTGACATGGATCTTGGGGTACTTCTGGAGTCTCCCCAGGGGAGTCAGTCCTCGTCTCGAATGCGGGCATGCACTTGCGCTTTCCTCCAGAGCGGTAGCAGCAGTGTCACGCAGACCGCCGCGTGGAACAAAGGATCTATGGTATTCCCTCGAGTCTTTCCCACGAGGCTTTCCCACGAGGCTTTCCCACAGGGCTGTCCCACGTGCACACGTGGTGGGAGTCGATCCTCGGCTTGAACGTCAAGGCAGTGCAGGGAAAACAGGTTCCTCTGGAATGGACTGACACATCTGGGGGACTCTTGGAATGGTGGCACGACCCTGGAGTTCCTCTCGCCTTTCCTGTGGAGAGCGCCTCCTCTTGAGATGCGACGGGAACGCCGGGAATTCTTTCCCTATGAAACAGGGAAAGGATCCCTCATCTCGAGCTAGGAGGCGGAAACGGGGCTCCCCTGGATGTGTGCGGGACCCCACGTGCTTCCTCTCGAGTGGAGACGGGTATGTCGGGGAACTTCTTGAGTTGCAGCAATGGTGTGAAGGACCCTTTGGAAGTTCCAGTGGTTAGATGTGATTGGCCTCGAGAAGCCTCAGCGGAAATGGGCCTCATCTCGCCTGGAGGGTAAAACCTCCTGGATTTTCTCGAGTTGCGGCAGGTGCTCTCGACTTACGACGGGGACCTCAGGGACCCGCTCTGGTGGCCTCAGGAAAGGCCAGTCCCTATGCGAGTTCCTCGGGGGCCTATCGAGATTCCTCTCCCTTCGATGCCGGGGCCTAAGACCTTGTGTGGAGTCGGGGCCGGAACCTGAGGATTCCTCTCCAGTGCTGACATGGATCTTGGGGTACTTCTGGAGTCTCCCCAGGGGAGTCAGTCCTCGTCTCGAATGCAGGCATGCACTTGCGCTTTCCTCCAGAGCGGTAGCAGCAGTGTCACGCAGTCCGCCGCGTGGATCAAAGGATCTATGGTTTTCCCTCGAGTCTTTCCCACGAGGCTTTCCCACGAGGCTTTCCCACAGGGCTGTCCCACGTGCACACGTGGTGGGAGTCGATCCTCGGCTTGAACGTCAAGGCAGTGCAGGGAAAACTGTTTCCTCTGGAATGGACTGACACATCTGGGGGACTCTTGGAATGGTGGCATGACCCTGGAGTTCCTCTCGCCTTTCCTGTGGAGAGCGCCTCCTCTTGAGATGCGACGGGAAGGCCGGGAATTCTTTCCCTACGAAACAGGGAAAGGATCCCTCATCTCGAGCTAGGAGGCGGAAACGGGGCTCCCCTGGATGTGTGCGGGACCCCACGTGCTTCCTCTCGAGTGGAGACTGGTATGTCGGGGAACTTCTTGAGTTGCAGCAAGGGTGTGAAGGATCCTTTGGAAGTTCCAGTGGTTAGACGTGATTGGCCTCGAGAAGCCTCAGCGGAAATGGGCCTCATTTCGCCTGGAGGGCAAAACCTCCTGGATTTTCTCGAGTTGCGGCAGGTGCTCTCGACTTACGACGGGGACCTCAGGGACCCGCTCTGGTGGCCTCAGGAAAGGCCAGTCCCCATGCGAGTTCCTCGGGGGCCTCTCGGCATTCCTCTCCCGGCGATGCCGGGGCCTACGACCTTGTGTGGAGTTGGGGCCGGAACCTGAGTATTCCTCTCCAGTGCTGACATGGATCTTGGGGTACTTCTGGAGTCTCCCCAGGGGAGTCAGTCCTCGTCTCGAATGCGGGCATGCACTTGCGCTTTCCTCCAGAGCGGTAGCAGCAGTGTCACGCAGTCCACCGCGTGGATCAAAGGATCTATGGTTTTCCCTCGAGTCTTTCCCACGAGGCTTTCCCACGAGGCTTTCCCACAGGGCTGTCCCACGTGCACACGTGGTGGGAGTCGATCCTCGGCTTGAACGTCAAGGCAGTGCAGGGAAAACAGGTTCCTCTGGAATGGACTGACACATCTGGTGGACTCTTGGAATGGTGGCACGACCCTGGAGTTCCTCTCGCCTTTCCTGTGGAGAGCGCCTCCTCTTGAGATGCGACGGGAACGCCGGGAATTCTTTCCCTACGAAACAGGGAAAGGATCCCTCATCTCGAGCTAGGAGGCGGAAACGGGGCTCCCCTGGATGTGTGCGGGACACCACGTGCTTCCTCTCGAGTGGAGACGGGTATGTCGGGGAACTTCTTGAGTTGCAGCAAGGGTGTGAAGGACCCTTTGGAAGTTCCAGTAGTTAGATGTGATTGGCCTCGAGAAGCCTCAGCAGAAATGGGCCTCATCTCGCCTGGAGGGCAAAACCTCCTGGATTTTCTCGAGTTGCGGCAGGTGCTCTCGACTTACGACGGGGACCTCAGGGACCCGCTCTGCTGGCCTCAGGAAAGGCCAGTCCCCATGCGAGTTCCTCGGGGGCCTCTCGGGATTCCTCTCCCGTCGATGGAGGGGCCTAAGACCTTGTGTGGAGTCGGGGCCGGAACCTGAGGATTCCTCTCCAGTGCTGACATGGATCTTGGGGTACTTCTGAAGTCTCCCCAGGGGAGTCAGTCCTCGTCTCGAATACAGGCATGCACTTGCGCTTTCCTCCAGAGCGGTAGCAGCAGTGTCACGCAGTCCGCCGCGTGGATCAAAGGATCTATGGTTTTCCCTCGAGTCTTTCCCACGAGGCTTTCCCACGAGGCTTTCCCACAGGGCTGTCCCACGTGCACACGTGGTGGGAGTCGATCCTCGGCTTGAACGTCAAGGCAGTGCAGGGAAAACTGTTTCCTCTGGAATGGACTGACACATCTGGGGGACTCTTGGAATGGTGGCATGACCCTGGAGTTCCTCTCGCCTTTCCTGTGGAGAGCGCCTCCTCTTGAGATGCGACGGGAAGGCCGGGAATTCTTTCCCTACGAAACAGGGAAAGGATCCCTCATCTCGAGCTAGGAGGCGGAAACGGGGCTCCCCTGGATGTGTGCGGGACCCCACGTGCTTCCTCTCGAGTGGAGACTGGTATGTCGGGGAACTTCTTGAGTTGCAGCAAGGGTGTGAAGGACCCTTTGGAAGTTCCAGTGGTTAGACGTGATTGGCCTCGAGAAGCCTCAGCGGAAATGGGCCTCATTTCGCCTGGAGGGCAAAACCTCCTGGATTTTCTCGAGTTGCGGTAGGTGCTCTCGACTTACGACGGGGACCTCAGGGACCCGCTCTGGTGGCCTCAGGAAAGGCCAGTCCCCATGCGAGTTCCTCGGGGGCCTCTCGGCATTCCTCTCCCGTCGATGCCGGGGCCTACGACCTTGTGTGGAGTTGGGGCCGGAACCTGAGTATTCCTCTCCAGTGCTGACATGGATCTTGGGGTACTTCTGGAGTCTCCCCAGGGGAGTCAGTCCTCGTCTCGAATGCGGGCATGCACTTGCGCTTTCCTCCAGAGCGGTAGCAGCAGTGTCACGCAGTCCGCCGCGTGGATCAAAGGATCTATGGTTTTCCCTCGAGTCTTTCCCACGAGGCTTTCCCACGAGGCTTTCCCACAGGGCTGTCCCACGTGCACACGTGGTGGGAGTCGATCCTCGGCTTGAACGTCAAGGCAGTGCAGGGAAAACAGGTTCCTCTGGAATGGACTGACACATCTGGTGGACTCTTGGAATGGTGGCACGACCCTGGAGTTCCTCTCGCCTTTCCTGTGGAGAGCGCCTCCTCTTGAGATGCGACGGGAACGCCGGGAATTCTTTCCCTACGAAACAGGGAAAGGATCCCTCATCTCGAGCTAGGAGGCGGAAACGGGGCTCCCCTGGATGTGTGCGGGACACCACGTGCTTCCTCTCGAGTGGAGACGGGTATGTCGGGGAACTTCTTGAGTTGCAGCAAGGGTGTGAAGGACCCTTTGGAAGTTCCAGTGGTTAGATGTGATTGGCCTCGAGAAGCCTCAGCAGAAATGGGCCTCATCTCGCCTGGAGGGCAAAACCTCCTGGATTTTCTCGAGTTGCGGCAGGTGCTCTCGACTTACGACGGGGACCTCAGGGACCCGCTCTGCTGGCCTCAGGAAAGGCCAGTCCCCATGCGAGTTCCTCGGGGGCCTCTCGGGATTCCTCTCCCGTCGATGGAGGGGCCTAAGACCTTGTGTGGAGTCGGGGCCGGAACCTGAGGATTCCTCTCCAGTGCTGACATGGATCTTGGGGTACTTCTGGAGTCTCCCCAGGGGAGTCAGTTCTCGTCTCGAATGCGGGCATGCACTTGCGCTTTCCTTCATAGCGGTAACAGCAGTGTCACGCAGTCCGCCGCGTGGATCAAAGGATCTATGGTTTTCCCTCGAGTCTTTCCCACGAGGCTTTCCCACGAGGCTTTCCCACAGGGCTGTCCCACGTGCACACGTGGTGGGAGTCGATCCTCGGCTTGAACATCAAGGCAGTGCAGGGAAATCAGGTTCCTCTGGAATGGACTGACACATCTGCGGGACTCTTGGAATGGTGTCACGACCCTGGAGTTCCTCTCGCCTTTCCTGTGGAGAGCGCCTCCTCTTGAGATGCGACGGGAACGCCGGGAATTCTTTCCCTACGAAACAGGGAAAGGATCCCTCATCTCGAGCTAGGAGGCGGAAACGGGGCTCCCCTGGATGTGTTCGGGACCCCACGTGCTTCCTCTCGAGTGGAGACGGGTATGTCGGGGAACTTCTTGAGTTGCAGCAAGGGTGTGAAGGACCCTTTGGAAGTTCCAGTGGTTAGATGTGATTGGCCTCGAGAAGCCTTAGCGGAAATGGGCCTCATCTCGCCTGGAGGGCAAAACCTCCTGGATTTTCTCGAGTTGCGGCAGGTGCTCTCGACTAACGACGGGGACCTCAGGGACCCGCTCTGGTGGCCTCAGGAAAGGCCAGTCCCCATGCGAGTTCCTCGGGGGCCTCTGGGGATTCCTCTCCCGTCGATGCCGGGGCCTAAGACCTTGTGTGGAGTCGGGGCCGGAACCTGAGGATTCCTCTCCAGTGCAGACATGGATCTTGGGGTACTTCTGGAGTCTCCCCAGGGGAGTCAGTCCTCGTCTCCAATGCGAGCATGCACTTGCGCTTTCCTCCAGAGCGGTAGCAGCATTGTCACGCAGTCCGCCGCGTGGATCAAAGGATCTATGGTTTTCCCTCGAGTCTTTCCCACGAGGCTTTCCCACGAGGCTTTCCCACAGGGCTGTCCCACGTGCACACGTGGTGGGAGTCGATCCTCGGCTTGAACGTCAAGGCAGTGCAGGGAAAACAGGTTCCTCTGGAATGGATTGACACATCTGGGGGACTCTAGGAATGGTGGCACGACCCTGGAGTTCCTCTCGCCTTTCCTGTGGAGAGCGCCTCGTCTTGAGATGTGACGGGAACGCCGGGAATTCTTTCCCTACGAAACAGGGAAAGGATCCCTCATCTCGAGCTAGGAGGCGGAAACGGGGCTCCCCTGGGTGTGTGCGGGACCCCACGTGCTTCCTCTCGAGTGGAGACGGGTATGTCGGGGAACTTCTTGAGTTGCAGCAAGGGTGTGAAGGACCCTTTGGAAGTTCCAGTGGTTAGATGTGATTGGCCTCGAGAAGCCTCAGCGGAAATGGGCCTCATCTCGCCTGGAGGGCAAAACCTCCTGGATTTTCTCGAGTTGCGGCAGGTGCTCTCGACTTACGACGGGGACCTCAGGGAACCGCTCTGGTGGCCTCAGGAAAGGCCAGTCCCCATGCTAGTTCCTCGGGGGCCTCTCGGGATTCTTCTCCCGTCGATGCCGGGGCCTAAGTCCTTGTGTGGAGTCGGGCCGGAACCTGAGGATTCCTCTCCAGTGCTGACATGGATCTTGGGGTACTTCTGGAGTCTCCCCAGGGGAGTCAGTCCTCGTCTCGAATGCGGGCATGCACTTGCGCTTTCCTCCAGAGCGGTAGCAGCAGTGTCACGCAGTCCGCCGCGTGGATCAAAGAATCTATGGTTTTCCCTCGAGTCTTTCCCACGAGGCTTTCCCACAGGGCTGTCCCACGTGCACACGTGGTGGGAGTCGATCCTCGGCTTGAACGTCAAGGCAGTGCAGGGAAAACAGGTTCCTCTGGAATGGACTGACACATCTGGGTGACACTTGGAATGGTGGCATGACCCTGGAGTTCCTCTCGCCTTTCCTGTGGAGAGCGCCTCCTCTTGAGATGCGACGGGAACGCCGGGAATTCTTTCCCTACGAAACAGGGAAAGGATCCCTCATCTCGAGCTTGGAGGGGGAAACGGGGCTCCCCTGGATGTGTGCGGGACACCACGTACTTCCTCTCGAGTGCAGACGGGTATGTCGGGGAACTTCTTGAGTTGCAGCAAGGGTGTGAAGGACCCTTTGGAAGTTCCAGTGGTTAGACGTGATTGGCCTCGAGAAGCCTCAGCGGAAATGGGCCTCATCTCGCCTGGAGGGCAAAACCTCCTGGATTTTATCGAGTTGCGGCCGGTGCTCTCGACTTACGACGGGGACCTCAGGGACACGCTCTGGTGGCCTCAGGAAAGGCCAGTCCCCATGCGAGTTCCTCGGGGGCCTCTCGGGATTCCTCTCCCGTCGATGCCGGGGCCTAAGACCTTGTGTGGAGTCGGGGCCGGAACCTGAGGATTCCTCTCCAGTGCTGACATGGATCTTGGGGTACTTCTGGAGTCTCCCCAGGGGGGTTAGTCCTCGTCTCGAATGCGGGCATCCACTTGCGCTTTCCTCCAGAGCGGTAGCAGCAGTGTCACGCAGTCCGCCGCGTGGATAAAAGGATCTATGGTTTTGCCTCGAGTCTTTCCCACGAGGCTTTCCCACTAGGCTTTCCCACAGGGCTGTCCCACGTGCACACGTGGTGGGAGTCGATCCTCGGCTTGAACGTCAAGGCAGTGCAGGGAAAACAGGTTCCTCTGGAATGGACTGACACATCTGGGGGACTCTTGGAATGGTGGCACGACCCTGGAGTTCCTCTCGCCTTTCCTGTGGAGAGCGCCTCGTCTTGAGATGTGACGGGAACGCCGGGAATTCTTTCCCTACGAAACAGGGAAAGGATCCCTCATCTCGAGCTAGGAGGCGGAAACGGGGCTCCCCTGGATGTATGCGGGACCCCACGTGCTTCCTCTCGAGTGGAGACGGGTATGTCGGGGAACTTCTTGAGTTGCAGCAAGGGTGTGAAGGACCCTTTGGAAGTTCCAGTGGTTAGATGTGATTGGCCTCGAGAAGCCTCAGCGGAAATGGGCCTCATCTCGCCTGGAGGGCAAAACCTCCTGGATTTTCTCGAGTTGCGGCAGGTGCTCTCGACTTACGACGGGGACCTCAGGGAACCGCTCTGGTGGCCTCAGGAAAGGCCAGTCCCCATGCGAGTTCCTCGGGGGCCTCTCGGGATTCTTCTCCCGTCGATGCCGGGGCCTAAGACCTTGTGTGGAGTCGGGCCGGAACCTGAGGATTCCTCTCCAGTGCTGACATGGATCTTGGGGTACTTCTGGAGTCTCCCCAGGGGAGTCAGTCCCTGTCTCAAATGCGGGCATGCACTTGCGCTTTCCTCCAGAGCGGTAGCAGCAGTGTCACGCAGTCCGCCGCGTGGATCAAAGAATCTATGGTTTTCCCTCGAGTCTTTCCCACGAGGCTTTCCCACGAGGCTTTCCCACAGGGCTGTCCCACGTGCACACGTGGTGGGAGTCGATCCTCGGCTTGAACGTCAAGGCAGTGCAGGGAAAACAGGTTCCTCTGGAATGGACTGACACATCTGGGGGACTCTTGGAATGGTGGCACGACCCTGGAGTTCCTCTCGCCTTTCCTGTGGAGAGCGCCTCCTCTTGAGATGCGACGGGAACGCCGGGAATTCTTTCCCTACGAAACAGGGAAAGGATCCCTCATCTCGAGCTAGGAGGCGGAAACGGGGCTCCCCTGGATGTGTGCCGGACCCACGTGCTTCCTCTCGAGTGGAGACGGGTATGTCGGGGAACTTCTTGAGTTGCAGCAAGGTTGTGAAGGACCCTTTGGAAGTTCCAGTGGTTAGACGTGATTAGCGTCGAGAAGCCTCAGCGGAAATGGGCCTCATCGCGCCTGGAGGGCAAAACCTCCTGGATTTTCTCGAGTTGCGGCAGGTGCTCTCGACTTACGACGGGGACCTCAGGGACCCGCTCTGGTGGCCTCAGGAAAGGCCAGTCCCCATGCGAGTTCCTCGGGGGCCTCTCGGCATTCCTCTCCCGGCGATGCCGGGGCCTACGACCTTGTGTGGAGTTGGGGCCGGAACCTGAGTATTCCTCTCCAGTGCTGACATGGATCTTGGGGTACTTCTGGAGTCTCCCCAGGGGAGTCAGTCCTCGTCTCGAATGCGGGCATGCACTTGCGCTTTCCTCCAGAGCGGTAGCAGCAGTGTCACGCAGTCCGCCGCGTGGATCAAAGGATCTATGGTTTTCCCTCGAGTCTTTCCCACGAGGCTTTCCCACGAGGCTTTCCCACAGGGCTGTCCCACGTGCACACGTGGTGGGAGTCGATCCTCGGCTTGAACGTCAAGGCAGTGCAGGGAAAACAGGTTCCTCTGGAATGGACTGACACATCTGGTGGACTCTTGGAATGGTGGCACGACCCTGGAGTTCCTCTCGCCTTTCCTGTGGAGAGCGCCTCCTCTTGAGATGCGACGGGAACGCCGGGAATTCTTTCCCTACGAAACAGGGAAAGGATCCCTCATCTCGAGCTAGGAGGCGGAAACGGGGCTCCCCTGGATGTGTGCGGGACACCACGTGCTTCCTCTCGAGTGGAGACGGGTATGTCGGGGAACTTCTTGAGTTGCAGCAAGGGTGTGAAGGACCCTTTGGAAGTTCCAGTAGTTAGATGTGATTGGCCTCGAGAAGCCTCAGCGGAAATGGGCCTCATCTCGCCTGGAGGGCAAAACCTCCTGGATTTTCTCGAGTTGCGGCAGGTGCTCTCGACTTACGACGGGGACCTCAGGGAACCGCTCTGGTGGCCTCAGGAAAGGCCAGTCCCCATGCTAGTTCCTCGGGGGCCTCTCGGGATTCTTCTCCCGTCGATGCCGGGGCCTAAGTCCTTGTGTGGAGTCGGGCCGGAACCTGAGGATTCCTCTCCAGTGCTGACATGGATCTTGGGGTACTTCTGGAGTCTCCCCAGGGGAGTCAGTCCTCGTCTCGAATGCGGGCATGCACTTGCGCTTTCCTCCAGAGCGGTAGCAGCAGTGTCACGCAGTCCGCCGCGTGGATCAAAGAATCTATGGTTTTCCCTCGAGTCTTTCCCACGAGGCTTTCCCACAGGGCTGTCCCACGTGCACACGTGGTGGGAGTCGATCCTCGGCTTGAACGTCAAGGCAGTGCAGGGAAAACAGGTTCCTCTGGAATGGACTGACACATCTGGGTGACACTTGGAATGGTGGCATGACCCTGGAGTTCCTCTCGCCTTTCCTGTGGAGAGCGCCTCCTCTTGAGATGCGACGGGAACGCCGGGAATTCTTTCCCTACGAAACAGGGAAAGGATCCCTCATCTCGAGCTTGGAGGGGGAAACGGGGCTCCCCTGGATGTGTGCGGGACACCACGTACTTCCTCTCGAGTGCAGACGGGTATGTCGGGGAACTTCTTGAGTTGCAGCAAGGGTGTGAAGGACCCTTTGGAAGTTCCAGTGGTTAGACGTGATTGGCCTCGAGAAGCCTCAGCGGAAATGGGCCTCATCTCGCCTGGAGGGCAAAACCTCCTGGATTTTATCGAGTTGCGGCCGGTGCTCTCGACTTACGACGGGGACCTCAGGGACACGCTCTGGTGGCCTCAGGAAAGGCCAGTCCCCATGCGAGTTCCTCGGGGGCCTCTCGGGATTCCTCTCCCGTCGATGCCGGGGCCTAAGACCTTGTGTGGAGTCGGGGCCGGAACCTGAGGATTCCTCTCCAGTGCTGACATGGATCTTGGGGTACTTCTGGAGTCTCCCCAGGGGGGTTAGTCCTCGTCTCGAATGCGGGCATCCACTTGCGCTTTCCTCCAGAGCGGTAGCAGCAGTGTCACGCAGTCCGCCGCGTGGATAAAAGGATCTATGGTTTTGCCTCGAGTCTTTCCCACGAGGCTTTCCCACTAGGCTTTCCCACAGGGCTGTCCCACGTGCACACGTGGTGGGAGTCGATCCTCGGCTTGAACGTCAAGGCAGTGCAGGGAAAACAGGTTCCTCTGGAATGGACTGACACATCTGGGGGACTCTTGGAATGGTGGCACGACCCTGGAGTTCCTCTCGCCTTTCCTGTGGAGAGCGCCTCGTCTTGAGATGTGACGGGAACGCCGGGAATTCTTTCCCTACGAAACAGGGAAAGGATCCCTCATCTCGAGCTAGGAGGCGGAAACGGGGCTCCCCTGGATGTATGCGGGACCCCACGTGCTTCCTCTCGAGTGGAGACGGGTATGTCGGGGAACTTCTTGAGTTGCAGCAAGGGTGTGAAGGACCCTTTGGAAGTTCCAGTGGTTAGATGTGATTGGCCTCGAGAAGCCTCAGCGGAAATGGGCCTCATCTCGCCTGGAGGGCAAAACCTCCTGGATTTTCTCGAGTTGCGGCAGGTGCTCTCGACTTACGACGGGGACCTCAGGGAACCGCTCTGGTGGCCTCAGGAAAGGCCAGTCCCCATGCGAGTTCCTCGGGGGCCTCTCGGGATTCTTCTCCCGTCGATGCCGGGGCCTAAGACCTTGTGTGGAGTCGGGCCGGAAACTGAGGATTCCTCTCCAGTGCTGACATGGATCTTGGGGTACTTCTGGAGTCTCCCCAGGGGAGTCAGTCCTCGTCTCAAATGCGGGCATGCACTTGCGCTTTCCTCCAGAGCGGTAGCAGCAGTGTCACGCAGTCCGCCGCGTGGATCAAAGAATCTATGGTTTTCCCTCGAGTCTTTCCCACGAGGCTTTCCCACGAGGCTTTCCCACAGGGCTGTCCCACGTGCACACGTGGTGGGAGTCGATCCTCGGCTTGAACGTCAAGGCAGTGCAGGGAAAACAGGTTCCTCTGGAATGGACTGACACATCTGGGGGACTCTTGGAATGGTGGCACGACCCTGGAGTTCCTCTCGCCTTTCCTGTGGAGAGCGCCTCCTCTTGAGATGCGACGGGAACGCCGGGAATTCTTTCCCTACGAAACAGGGAAAGGATCCCTCATCTCGAGCTAGGAGGCGGAAACGGGGCTCCTCTGGATGTGTGCCGGACCCACGTGCTTCCTCTCGAGTGGAGACGGGTATGTCGGGGAACTTCTTGAGTTGCAGCAAGGTTGTGAAGGACCCTTTGGAAGTTCCAGTGGTTAGACGTGATTAGCGTCGAGAAGCCTCAGCGGAAATGGGCCTCATCGCGCCTGGAGGGCAAAACCTCCTGGATTTTCTCGAGTTGCGGCAGGTGCTCTCGACTTACGACGGGGACCTCAGGGACCCGCTCTGGTGGCCTCAGGAAAGGCCAGTCCCCATGCGAGTTCCTCGGGGGCCTCTCGGCATTCCTCTCCCGGCGATGCCGGGGCCTACGACCTTGTGTGGAGTTGGGGCCGGAACCTGAGTATTCCTCTCCAGTGCTGACATGGATCTTGGGGTACTTCTGGAGTCTCCCCAGGGGAGTCAGTCCTCGTCTCGAATGCGGGCATGCACTTGCGCTTTCCTCCAGAGCGGTAGCAGCAGTGTCACGCAGTCCGCCGCGTGGATCAAAGGATCTATGGTTTTCCCTCGAGTCTTTCCCACGAGGCTTTCCCACGAGGCTTTCCCACAGGGCTGTCCCACGTGCACACGTGGTGGGAGTCGATCCTCGGCTTGAACGTCAAGGCAGTGCAGGGAAAACAGGTTCCTCTGGAATGGACTGACACATCTGGTGGACTCTTGGAATGGTGGCACGACCCTGGAGTTCCTCTCGCCTTTCCTGTGGAGAGCGCCTCCTCTTGAGATGCGACGGGAACGCCGGGAATTCTTTCCCTACGAAACAGGGAAAGGATCCCTCATCTCGAGCTAGGAGGCGGAAACGGGGCTCCCCTGGATGTGTGCGGGACACCACGTGCTTCCTCTCGAGTGGAGACGGGTATGTCGGGGAACTTCTTGAGTTGCAGCAAGGGTGTGAAGGACCCTTTGGAAGTTCCAGTGGTTAGATGTGATTGGCCTCGAGAAGCCTCAGCAGAAATGGGCCTCATCTCGCCTGGAGGGCAAAACCTCCTGGATTTTCTCGAGTTGCGGCAGGTGCTCTCGACTTACGACGGGGACCTCAGGGACCCGCTCTGCTGGCCTCAGGAAAGGCCAGTCCCCATGCGAGTTCCTCGGGGGCCTCTCGGGATTCCTCTCCCGTCGATGGAGGGGCCTAAGACCTTGTGTGGAGTCGGGGCCGGAACCTGAGGATTCCTCTCCAGTGCTGACATGGATCTTGGGGTACTTCTGGAGTCTCCCCAGGGGAGTCAGTCCTCGTCTCGAATGCGGGCATGCACTTGCGCTTTCCTTCATAGCGGTAACAGCAGTGTCACGCAGTCCGCCGCGTGGATCAAAGGATCTATGGTTTTCCCTCGAGTCTTTCCCACGAGGCTTTCCCACGAGGCTTTCCCACAGGGCTGTCCCACGTGCACACGTGGTGGGAGTCGATCCTCGGCTTGAACATCAAGGCAGTGCAGGGAAATCAGGTTCCTCTGGAATGGACTGACACATCTGGGGGACTCTTGGAATGGTGTCACGACCCTGGAGTTCCTCTCGCCTTTCCTGTGGAGAGCGCCTCCTCTTGAGATGCGACGGGAACGCCGGGAATTCTTTCCCTACGAAACAGGGAAAGGATCCCTCATCTCGAGCTAGGAGGCGGAAACGGGGCTCCCCTGGATGTGTTCGGGACCCCACGTGCTTCCTCTCGAGTGGAGACGGGTATGTCGGGGAACTTCTTGAGTTGCAGCAAGGGTGTGAAGGACCCTTTGGAAGTTCCAGTGGTTAGATGTGATTGGCCTCGAGAAGCCTTAGCGGAAATGGGCCTCATCTCGCCTGGAGGGCAAAACCTCCTGGATTTTCTCGAGTTGCGGCAGGTGCTCTCGACTAACGACGGGGACCTCAGGGACCCGCTCTGGTGGCCTCAGGAAAGGCCAGTCCCCATGCGAGTTCCTCGGGGGCCTCTGGGGATTCCTCTCCCGTCGATGCCGGGGCCTAAGACCTTGTGTGGAGTCGGGGCCGGAACCTGAGGATTCCTCTCCAGTGCAGACATGGATCTTGGGGTACTTCTGGAGTCTCCCCAGGGGAGTCAGTCCTCGTCTCCAATGCGAGCATGCACTTGCGCTTTCCTCCAGAGCGGTAGCAGCATTGTCACGCAGTCCGCCGCGTGGATCAAAGGATCTATGGTTTTCCCTCGAGTCTTTCCCACGAGGCTTTCCCACGAGGCTTTCCCACAGGGCTGTCCCACGTGCACACGTGGTGGGAGTCGATCCTCGGCTTGAACGTCAAGGCAGTGCAGGGAAAACAGGTTCCTCTGGAATGGATTGACACATCTGGGGGACTCTAGGAATGGTGGCACGACCCTGGAGTTCCTCTCGCCTTTCCTGTGGAGAGCGCCTCGTCTTGAGATGTGACGGGAACGCCGGGAATTCTTTCCCTACGAAACAGGGAAAGGATCCCTCATCTCGAGCTAGGAGGCGGAAACGGGGCTCCCCTGGGTGTGTGCGGGACCCCACGTGCTTCCTCTCGAGTGGAGACGGGTATGTCGGGGAACTTCTTGAGTTGCAGCAAGGGTGTGAAGGACCCTTTGGAAGTTCCAGTGGTTAGATGTGATTGGCCTCGAGAAGCCTCAGCGGAAATGGGCCTCATCTCGCCTGGAGGGCAAAACCTCCTGGATTTTCTCGAGTTGCGGCAGGTGCTCTCGACTTACGACGGGGACCTCAGGGAACCGCTCTGGTGGCCTCAGGAAAGGCCAGTCCCCATGCTAGTTCCTCGGGGGCCTCTCGGGATTCTTCTCCCGTCGATGCCGGGGCCTAAGTCCTTGTGTGGAGTCGGGCCGGAACCTGAGGATTCCTCTCCAGTGCTGACATGGATCTTGGGGTACTTCTGGAGTCTCCCCAGGGGAGTCAGTCCTCGTCTCGAATGCGGGCATGCACTTGCGCTTTCCTCCAGAGCGGTAGCAGCAGTGTCACGCAGTCCGCCGCGTGGATCAAAGAATCTATGGTTTTCCCTCGAGTCTTTCCCACGAGGCTTTCCCACAGGGCTGTCCCACGTGCACACGTGGTGGGAGTCGATCCTCGGCTTGAACGTCAAGGCAGTGCAGGGAAAACAGGTTCCTCTGGAATGGACTGACACATCTGGGTGACACTTGGAATGGTGGCATGACCCTGGAGTTCCTCTCGCCTTTCCTGTGGAGAGCGCCTCCTCTTGAGATGCGACGGGAACGCCGGGAATTCTTTCCCTACGAAACAGGGAAAGGATCCCTCATCTCGAGCTTGGAGGGGGAAACGGGGCTCCCCTGGATGTGTGCGGGACACCACGTACTTCCTCTCGAGTGCAGACGGGTATGTCGGGGAACTTCTTGAGTTGCAGCAAGGGTGTGAAGGACCCTTTGGAAGTTCCAGTGGTTAGACGTGATTGGCCTCGAGAAGCCTCAGCGGAAATGGGCCTCATCTCGCCTGGAGGGCAAAACCTCCTGGATTTTATCGAGTTGCGGCCGGTGCTCTCGACTTACGACGGGGACCTCAGGGACACGCTCTGGTGGCCTCAGGAAAGGCCAGTCCCCATGCGAGTTCCTCGGGGGCCTCTCGGGATTCCTCTCCCGTCGATGCCGGGGCCTAAGACCTTGTGTGGAGTCGGGGCCGGAACCTGAGGATTCCTCTCCAGTGCTGACATGGATCTTGGGGTACTTCTGGAGTCTCCCCAGGGGGGTTAGTCCTCGTCTCGAATGCGGGCATCCACTTGCGCTTTCCTCCAGAGCGGTAGCAGCAGTGTCACGCAGTCCGCCGCGTGGATAAAAGGATCTATGGTTTTGCCTCGAGTCTTTCCCACGAGGCTTTCCCACTAGGCTTTCCCACAGGGCTGTCCCACGTGCACACGTGGTGGGAGTCGATCCTCGGCTTGAACGTCAAGGCAGTGCAGGGAAAACAGGTTCCTCTGGAATGGACTGACACATCTGGGGGACTCTTGGAATGGTGGCACGACCCTGGAGTTCCTCTCGCCTTTCCTGTGGAGAGCGCCTCGTCTTGAGATGTGACGGGAACGCCGGGAATTCTTTCCCTACGAAACAGGGAAAGGATCCCTCATCTCGAGCTAGGAGGCGGAAACGGGGCTCCCCTGGATGTATGCGGGACCCCACGTGCTTCCTCTCGAGTGGAGACGGGTATGTCGGGGAACTTCTTGAGTTGCAGCAAGGGTGTGAAGGACCCTTTGGAAGTTCCAGTGGTTAGATGTGATTGGCCTCGAGAAGCCTCAGCGGAAATGGGCCTCATCTCGCCTGGAGGGCAAAACCTCCTGGATTTTCTCGAGTTGCGGCAGGTGCTCTCGACTTACGACGGGGACCTCAGGGAACCGCTCTGGTGGCCTCAGGAAAGGCCAGTCCCCATGCGAGTTCCTCGGGGGCCTCTCGGGATTCTTCTCCCGTCGATGCCGGGGCCTAAGACCTTGTGTGGAGTCGGGCCGGAACCTGAGGATTCCTCTCCAGTGCTGACATGGATCTTGGGGTACTTCTGGAGTCTCCCCAGGGGAGTCAGTCCTCGTCTCAAATGCGGGCATGCACTTGCGCTTTCCTCCAGAGCGGTAGCAGCAGTGTCACGCAGTCCGCCGCGTGGATCAAAGAATCTATGGTTTTCCCTCGAGTCTTTCCCACGAGGCTTTCCCACGAGGCTTTCCCACAGGGCTGTCCCACGTGCACACGTGGTGGGAGTCGATCCTCGGCTTGAACGTCAAGGCAGTGCAGGGAAAACAGGTTCCTCTGGAATGGACTGACACATCTGGGGGACTCTTGGAATGGTGGCACGACCCTGGAGTTCCTCTCGCCTTTCCTGTGGAGAGCGCCTCCTCTTGAGATGCGACGGGAACGCCGGGAATTCTTTCCCTACGAAACAGGGAAAGGATCCCTCATCTCGAGCTAGGAGGCGGAAACGGGGCTCCCCTGGATGTGTGCCGGACCCACGTGCTTCCTCTCGAGTGGAGACGGGTATGTCGGGGAACTTCTTGAGTTGCAGCAAGGTTGTGAAGGACCCTTTGGAAGTTCCAGTGGTTAGACGTGATTAGCGTCGAGAAGCCTCAGCGGAAATGGGCCTCATCGCGCCTGGAGGGCAAAACCTCCTGGATTTTCTCGAGTTGCGGCAGGTGCTCTCGACTTACGACGGGGACCTCAGGGACCCGCTCTGGTGGCCTCAGGAAAGGCCAGTCCCCATGCGAGTTCCTCGGGGGCCTCTCGGCATTCCTCTCCCGGCGATGCCGGGGCCTACGACCTTGTGTGGAGTTGGGGCCGGAACCTGAGTATTCCTCTCCAGTGCTGACATGGATCTTGGGGTACTTCTGGAGTCTCCCCAGGGGAGTCAGTCCTCGTCTCGAATGCGGGCATGCACTTGCGCTTTCCTCCAGAGCGGTAGCAGCAGTGTCACGCAGTCCGCCGCGTGGATCAAAGGATCTATGGTTTTCCCTCGAGTCTTTCCCACGAGGCTTTCCCACGAGGCTTTCCCACAGGGCTGTCCCACGTGCACACGTGGTGGGAGTCGATCCTCGGCTTGAACGTCAAGGCAGTGCAGGGAAAACAGGTTCCTCTGGAATGGACTGACACATCTGGTGGACTCTTGGAATGGTGGCACGACCCTGGAGTTCCTCTCGCCTTTCCTGTGGAGAGCGCCTCCTCTTGAGATGCGACGGGAACGCCGGGAATTCTTTCCCTACGAAACAGGGAAAGGATCCCTCATCTCGAGCTAGGAGGCGGAAACGGGGCTCCCCTGGATGTGTGCGGGACACCACGTGCTTCCTCTCGAGTGGAGACGGGTATGTCGGGGAACTTCTTGAGTTGCAGCAAGGGTGTGAAGGACCCTTTGGAAGTTCCAGTGGTTAGATGTGATTGGCCTCGAGAAGCCTCAGCAGAAATGGGCCTCATCTCGCCTGGAGGGCAAAACCTCCTGGATTTTCTCGAGTTGCGGCAGGTGCTCTCGACTTACGACGGGGACCTCAGGGACCCGCTCTGCTGGCCTCAGGAAAGGCCAGTCCCCATGCGAGTTCCTCGGGGGCCTCTCGGGATTCCTCTCCCGTCGATGGAGGGGCCTAAGACCTTGTGTGGAGTCGGGGCCGGAACCTGAGGATTCCTCTCCAGTGCTGACATGGATCTTGGGGTACTTCTGAAGTCTCCCCAGGGGAGTCAGTCCTCGTCTCGAATGCAGGCATGCACTTGCGCTTTCCTCCAGAGCGGTAGCAGCAGTGTCACGCAGTCCGCCGCGTGGATCAAAGGATCTATGGTTTTCCCTCGAGTCTTTCCCACGAGGCTTTCCCACGAGGCTTTCCCACAGGGCTGTCCCACGTGCACACGTGGTGGGAGTCGATCCTCGGCTTGAACGTCAAGGCAGTGCAGGGAAAACTGTTTCCTCTGGAATGGACTGACACATCTGGGGGACTCTTGGAATGGTGGCATGACCCTGGAGTTCCTCTCGCCTTTCCTGTGGAGAGCGCCTCCTCTTGAGATGCGACTGGAAGGCCGGGAATTCTTTCCCTACGAAACAGGGAAAGGATCCCTCATCTCGAGCTAGGAGGCGGAAACGGGGCTCCCCTGGATGTGTGCGGGACCCCACGTGCTTCCTCTCGAGTGGAGACTGGTATGTCGGGGAACTTCTTGAGTTGCAGCAAGGGTGTGAAGGACCCTTTGGAAGTTCCAGTGGTTAGACGTGATTGGCCTCGAGAAGCCTCAGCGGAAATGGGCCTCATTTCGCCTGGAGGGCAAAACCTCCTGGATTTTCTCGAGTTGCGGTAGGTGCTCTCGACTTACGACGGGGACCTCAGGGACCCGCTCTGGTGGCCTCAGGAAAGGCCAGTCCCCATGCGAGTTCCTCGGGGGCCTCTCGGCATTCCTCTCCCGTCGATGCCGGGGCCTACGACCTTGTGAGGAGTTGGGGCCGGAACCTGAGTATTCCTCTCCAGTGCTGACATGGATCTTGGGGTACTTCTGGAGTCTCCCCAGGGGAGTCAGTCCTCGTCTCGAATGCGGGCATGCACTTGCGCTTTCCTCCAGAGCGGTAGCAGCAGTGTCACGCAGTCCGCCGCGTGGATCAAAGGATCTATGGTTTTCCCTCGAGTCTTTCCCACGAGGCTTTCCCACGAGGCTTTCCCACAGGGCTGTCCCACGTGCACACCTGCTGGGAGTGGATCCTCGGCTTGAACGTCAAGGCAGTGCAGGGAAAACAGGTTCCTCTGGAATGGACTGACACATCTGGTGGACTCTTGGAATGGTGGCACGACCCTGGAGTTCCTCTCGCCTTTCCTGTGGAGAGCGCCTCCTCTTGAGATGCGACGGGAACGCCGGGAATTCTTTCCCTACGAAACAGGGAAAGGATCCCTCATCTCGAGCTAGGAGGCGGAAACGGGGCTCCCCTGGATGTGTGCGGGACACCACGTGCTTCCTCTCGAGTGGAGACGGGTATGTCGGGGAACTTCTTGAGTTGCAGCAAGGGTGTGAAGGACCCTTTGGAAGTTCCAGTGGTTAGATGTGATTGGCCTCGAGAAGCCTCAGCAGAAATGGGCCTCATCTCGCCTGGAGGGCAAAACCTCCTGGATTTTCTCGAGTTGCGGCAGGTGCTCTCGACTTACGACGGGGACCTCAGGGACCCGCTCTGCTGGCCTCAGGAAAGGCCAGTCCCCATGCGAGTTCCTCGGGGGCCTCTCGGGATTCCTCTCCCGTCGATGGAGGGGCCTAAGACCTTGTGTGGAGTCGGGGCCGGAACCTGAGGATTCCTCTCCAGTGCTGACATGGATCTTGGGGTACTTCTGGAGTCTCCCCAGGGGAGTCAGTCCTCGTCTCGAATGCGGGCATGCACTTGCGCTTTCCTTCATAGCGGTAACAGCAGTGTCACGCAGTCCGCCGCGTGGATCAAAGGATCTATGGTTTTCCCTCGAGTCTTTCCCACGAGGCTTTCCCACGAGGCTTTCCCACAGGGCTGTCCCACGTGCACACGTGGTGGGAGTCGATCCTCGGCTTGAACATCAAGGCAGTGCAGGGAAATCAGGTTCCTCTGGAATGGACTGACACATCTGGGGGACTCTTGGAATGGTGTCACGACCCTGGAGTTCCTCTCGCCTTTCCTGTGGAGAGCGCCTCCTCTTGAGATGCGACGGGAACGCCGGGAATTCTTTCCCTACGAAACAGGGAAAGGATCCCTCATCTCGAGCTAGGAGGCGGAAACGGGGCTCCCCTGGATGTGTTCGGGACCCCACGTGCTTCCTCTCGAGTGGAGACGGGTATGTCGGGGAACTTCTTGAGTTGCAGCAAGGGTGTGAAGGACCCTTTGGAAGTTCCAGTGGTTAGATGTGATTGGCCTCGAGAAGCCTCAGCGGAAATGGGCCTCATCTCGCCTGGAGGGCAAAACCTCCTGGATTTTCTCGAGTTGCGGCAGGTGCTCTCGACTAACGACGGGGACCTCAGGGACCCGCTCTGGTGGCCTCAGGAAAGGCCAGTCCCCATGCGAGTTCCTCGGGGGCCTCTGGGGATTCCTCTCCCGTCGATGCCGGGGCCTAAGACCTTGTGTGGAGTCGGGGCCGGAACCTGAGGATTCCTCTCCAGTGCAGACATGGATCTTGGGGTACTTCTGGAGTCTCCCCAGGGGAGTCAGTCCTCGTCTCCAATGCGGGCATGCACTTGCGCTTTTCTCCAGAGCGGTAGCAGCATTGTCACGCAGTCCGCCGCGTGGATCAAAGGATCTATGGTTTTCCCTCGAGTCTTTCCCACGAGGCTTTCCCACGAGGCTTTCCCACAGGGCTGTCCCACGTGCACACGTGGTGGGAGTCGATCCTCGGCTTGAACGTCAAGGCAGTGCAGGGAAAACAGGTTCCTCTGGAATGGATTGACACATCTGGGGGACTCTAGGAATGGTGGCACGACCCTGGAGTTCCTCTCGCCTTTCCTGTGGAGAGCGCCTCGTCTTGAGATGTGACGGGAACGCCGGGAATTCTTTCCCTACGAAACAGGGAAAGGATCCCTCATCTCGAGCTAGGAGGCGGAAACGGGGCTCCCCTGGGTTTGTGCGGGACCCCACGTGCTTCCTCTCGAGTGGAGACGGGTATGTCGGGGAACTTCTTGAGTTGCAGCAAGGGTGTGAAGGACCCTTTGGAAGTTCCAGTGGTTAGATGTGATTGGCCTCGAGAAGCCTCAGCGGAAATGGGCCTCATCTCGCCTGGAGGGCAAAACCTCCTGGATTTTCTCGAGTTGCGGCAGGTGCTCTCGACTTACGACGGGGACCTCAGGGAACCGCTCTGGTGGCCTCAGGAAAGGCCAGTCCCCATGCTAGTTCCTCGGGGGCCTCTCGGGATTCTTCTCCCGTCGATGCCGGGGCCTAAGTCCTTGTGTGGAGTCGGGCCGGAACCTGAGGATTCCTCTCCAGTGCTGACATGGATCTTGGGGTACTTCTGGAGTCTCCCCAGGGGAGTCAGTCCTCGTCTCGAATGCGGGCATGCACTTGCGCTTTCCTCCAGAGCGGTAGCAGCAGTGTCACGCAGTCCGCCGCGTGGATCAAAGAATCTATGGTTTTCCCTCGAGTCTTTCCCACGAGGCTTTCCCACAGGGCTGTCCCACGTGCACACGTGGTGGGAGTCGATCCTCGGCTTGAACGTCAAGGCAGTGCAGGGAAAACAGGTTCCTCTGGAATGGACTGACACATCTGGGTGACTCTTGGAATGGTGGCACGACCCTGGAGTTCCTCTCGCCTTTCCTGTGGAGAGCGCCTCCTCTTGAGATGCGACGGGAACGCCGGGAATTCTTTCCCTACGAAACAGGGAAAGGATCCCTCATCTCGAGCTTGGAGGGGGAAACGGGGCTCCCCTGGATGTGTGCGGGACACCACGTACTTCCTCTCGAGTGCAGACGGGTATGTCGGGGAACTTCTTGAGTTGCAGCAAGGGTGTGAAGGACCCTTTGGAAGTTCCAGTGGTTAGACGTGATTGGCCTCGAGAAGCCTCAGCGGAAATGGGCCTCATCTCGCCTGGAGGGCAAAACCTCCTGGATTTTATCGAGTTGCGGCCGGTGCTCTCGACTTACGACGGGGACCTCAGGGACACGCTCTGGTGGCCTCAGGAAAGGCCAGTCCCCATGCGAGTTCCTCGGGGGCCTCTCGGGATTCCTCTCCCGTCGATGCCGGGGCCTAAGACCTTGTGTGGAGTCGGGGCCGGAACCTGAGGATTCCTCTCCAGTGCTGACATGGATCTTGGGGTACTTCTGGAGTCTCCCCAGGGGGGTTAGTCCTCGTCTCGAATGCGGGCATCCACTTGCGCTTTCCTCCAGAGCGGTAGCAGCAGTGTCACGCAGTCCGCCGCGTGGATAAAAGGATCTATGGTTTTGCCTCGAGTCTTTCCCACGAGGCTTTCCCACTAGGCTTTCCCACAGGGCTGTCCCACGTGCACACGTGGTGGGAGTCGATCCTCGGCTTGAACGTCAAGGCAGTGCAGGGAAAACAGGTTCCTCTGGAATGGACTGACACATCTGGGGGACTCTTGGAATGGTGGCACGACCCTGGAGTTCCTCTCGCCTTTCCTGTGGAGAGCGCCTAGTCTTGAGATGTGACGGGAACGCCGGGAATTCTTTCCCTACGAAACAGGGAAAGGATCCCTCATCTCGAGCTAGGAGGCGGAAACGGGGCTCCCCTGGATGTATGCGGGACCCCACGTGCTTCCTCTCGAGTGGAGACGGGTATGTCGGGGAACTTCTTGAGTTGCAGCAAGGGTGTGAAGGACCCTTTGGAAGTTCCAGTGGTTAGATGTGATTGGCCTCGAGAAGCCTCAGCGGAAATGGGCCTCATCTCGCCTGGAGGGCAAAACCTCCTGGATTTTCTCGAGTTGCGGCAGGTGCTCTCGACTTACGACGGGGACCTCAGGGAACCGCTCTGGTGGCCTCAGGAAAGGCCAGTCCCCATGCGAGTTCCTCGGGGGCCTCTCGGGATTCTTCTCCCGTCGATGCCGGGGCCTAAGACCTTGTGTGGAGTCGGGCCGGAACCTGAGGATTCCTCTCCAGTGCTGACATGGATCTTGGGGTACTTCTGGAGTCTCCCCAGGGGAGTCAGTCCTCGTCTCAAATGCGGGCATGCACTTGCGCTTTCCTCCAGAGCGGTAGCAGCAGTGTCACGCAGTCCGCCGCGTGGATCAAAGAATCTATGGTTTTCCCTCGAGTCTTTCCCACGAGGCTTTCCCACGAGGCTTTCCCACAGGGCTGTCCCACGTGCACACGTGGTGGGAGTCGATCCTCGGCTTGAACGTCAAGGCAGTGCAGGGAAAACAGGTTCCTCTGGAATGGACTGACATATCTGGGGGACTCTTGGAATGGTGGCACGACCCTGGAGTTCCTCTCGCCTTTCCTGTGGAGAGCGCCTCCTCTTGAGATGCGACGGGAACGCCGGGAATTCTTTCCCTACGAAACAGGGAAAGGATCCCTCATCTCGAGCTAGGAGGCGGAAACGGGGCTCCCCTGGATGTGTTCGGGACCCCACGTGCTTCCTCTCGAGTGGAGACGGGTATGTCGGGGAACTTCTTGAGTTGCAGCAAGGTTGTGAAGGACCCTTTGGAAGTTCCAGTGGTTAGACGTGATTAGCGTCGAGAAGCCTCAGCGGAAATGGGCCTCATCGCGCCTGGAGGGCAAAACCTCCTGGATTTTCTCGAGTTGCGGCAGGTGCTCTCGACTTACGACGGGGACCTCAGGGACCCGCTCTGGTGGCCTCAGGAAAGGCCAGTCCCCATGCGAGTTCCTCGGGGGCCTCTGGGGATTCCTCTCCCGTCGATGCCGGGGCCTAAGACCTTGTGTGGAGTCGGGGCCGGAACCTGAGGATTCCTCTCCAGTGCTGACATGGATCTTGGGGTACTTCTGGAGTCTCCCCAGGGGAGTCAGTCCTCGTCTCGAATGCGGGCATGCACTTGCGCTTTCCTCCAGAGCGGTAGCAGCAGTGTCACGCAGACCGCCGCGTGGAACAAAGGATCTATGGTATTCCCTCGAGTCTTTCCCACGAGGCTTTCCCACGAGGCTTTCCCACAGGGCTGTCCCACGTGCACACGTGGTGGGAGTCGATCCTCGGCTTGAACGTCAAGGCAGTGCAGGGAAAACAGGTTCCTCTGGAATGGACTGACACATCTGGGGGACTCTTGGAATGGTGGCACGACCCTGGAGTTCCTCTCGCCTTTCCTGTGGAGAGCGCCTCCTCTTGAGATGCGACGGGAACGCAGGGAATTCTTTCCCTACGAAACAGGGAAAGGATCCCTCATCTCGAGCTAGGAGGCGGAAACGGGGCTCCCCTGGATGTGTGCGGGACCCCACGTGCTTCCTCTCGAGTGGAGACTGGTATGTCGGGGAACTTCTTGAGTTGCAGCAAGGGTGTGAAGGACCCTTTGGAAGTTCCAGTGGTTAGACGTGATTGGCCTCGAGAAGCCTCAGCGGAAATGGGCCTCATTTCGCCTGGAGGGCAAAACCTCCTGGATTTTCTCGAGTTGCGGCAGGTGCTCTCGACTTACGACGGGGACCTCAGGGACCCGCTCTGGTGGCCTCAGGAAAGGCCAGTCCCCATGCGAGGTCCTCGGGGGCCTCTCGGGATTCCTCTCCCGTCGATGCCGGGGCCTACGACCTTGTGTGGAGTCGGGGCCGGAACCTGAGGATTCCTCTCCAGTGCTGACATGGATCTTGGGGTACTTCTGGAGTCTCCCCAGGGGAGTCAGTCCTCGTCTCGAATGCGGGCATGCACTTGCGCTTTCCTCCAGAGCGGTAGCAGCAGTGTCACGCAGTCCGCCGCGTGGATCAAAGGATCTATGGTTTTCCCTCGAGTCTTTCCCACGAGGCTTTCCCACGAGGCTTTCCCACAGGGCTGTCCCACGTGCACACGTGGTGGGAGTCGATCCTCGGCTTGAACGTCAAGGCAGTGCAGGGAAAACAGGTTCCTCTGGAATGGACTGACACATCTGGTGGACTCTTGGAATGGTGGCACGACCCTGGAGTTCCTCTCGCCTTTCCTGTGGAGAGCGCCTCCTCTTGAGATGCGACGGGAACGCCGGGAATTCTTTCCCTACGAAACAGGGAAAGGATCCCTCATCTCGAGCTAGGAGGCGGAAACGGGGCTCCCCTGGATGTGTGCGGGACACCACGTGCTTCCTCTCGAGTGGAGACGGGTATGTCGGGGAACTTCTTGAGTTGCAGCAAGGTTGTGAAGGACCCTTTGGAAGTTCCAGTGGTTAGATGTGATTGGCCTCGAGAAGCCTCAGCAGAAATGGGCCTCATCCCGCCTGGAGGGCAAAACCTCCTGGATTTTCTCGAGTTGCGGCAGGTGCTCTCGACTTACGACGGGGACCTCAGGGACCCGCTCTGCTGGCCTCAGGAAAGGCCAGTCCCCATGCGAGTTCCTCGGGGGCCTCTCGGGATTCCTCTCCCGTCGATGGAGGGGCCTAAGACCTTGTGTGGAGTCGGGGCCGGAACCTGAGGATTCCTCTCCAGTGCTGACATGGATCTTGGGGTACTTCTGGAGTCTCCCCAGGGGAGTCAGTCCTCGTCTCGAATGCAGGCATGCACTTGCGCTTTCCTCCAGAGCGGTAGCAGCAGTGTCACGCAGTCCGCCGCGTGGATCAAAGGATCTATGGTTTTCCCTCGAGTCTTTCCCACGAGGCTTTCCCACGAGGCTTTCCCACAGGGCTGTCCCACGTGCACACGTGGTGGGAGTCGATCCTCGGCTTTAACGTCAAGGCAGTGCAGGGAAAACTGTTTCCTCTGGAATGGACTGACACATCTGGGGGACTCTTGGAATGGTGGCATGACCCTGGAGTTCCTCTCGCCTTTCCTGTGGAGAGCGCCTCCTCTTGAGATGCGACGGGAAGGCCGGGAATTCTTTCCCTACGAAACAGGGAAAGGATCCCTCATCTCGAGCTAGGAGGCGGAAACGGGGCTCCCCTGGATGTGTGCGGGACCCCACGTGCTTCCTCTCGAGTGGAGACTGGTATGTCGGGGAACTTCTGGAGTTGCAGCAAGGGTGTGAAGGACCCTTTGGAAGTTCCAGTGGTTAGACGTGATTGGCCTCGAGAAGCCTCAGCGGAAATGGGCCTCATTTCGCCTGGAGGGCAAAACCTCCTGGATTTTCTCGAGTTGCGGCAGGTGCTCTCGACTTACGACGGGGACCTCAGGGACCCGCTCTGGTGGCCTCAGGAAAGGCCAGTCCCCATGCGAGTTCCTCGGGGGCCTCTCGGCATTCCTCTCCCGTCGATGCCGGGGCCTACGACCTTGTGTGGAGTTGGGGCCGGAACCTGAGTATTCCTCTCCAGTGCTGAAATGGATCTTGGGGTACTTCTGGAGTCTCCCCAGGGGAGTCAGTCCTCGTCTCGAATGCGGGCATGCACTTGCGCTTTCCTCCAGAGCGGTAGCAGCAGTGTCACGCAGTCCGCCGCGTGGATCAAAGGATCTATGGTTTTCCCTCGAGTCTTTCCCACGAGGCTTTCCCACGAGGCTTTCCCACAGGGCTGTCCCACGTGCACACGTGGTGGGAGTCGATCCTCGGCTTGAACGTCAAGGCAGTGCAGGGAAAACAGGTTCCTCTGGAATGGACTGACACATCTGGTGGACTCTTGGAATGGTGGCACGACCCTGGAGTTCCTCTCGCCTTTCCTGTGGAGAGCGCCTCCTCTTGAGATGCGACGGGAACGCCGGGAATTCTTTCCCTACGAAACAGGGAAAGGATCCCTCATCTCGAGCTAGGAGGCGGAAACGGGGCTCCCCTGGATGTGTGCGGGACACCACGTGCTTCCTCTCGAGTGGAGACGGGTATGTCGGGGAACTTCTTGAGTTGCAGTAAGGGTGTGAAGGACCCTTTGGAAGTTCCAGTGGTTAGATGTGATTGGCCTCGAGAAGCCTCAGCAGAAATGGGCCTCATCTCGCCTGGAGGGCAAAACCTCCTGGATTTTCTCGAGTTGCGGCAGGTGCTCTCGACTTACGACGGGGACCTCAGGGACCCGCTCTGCTGGCCTCAGGAAAGGCCAGTCCCCATGCGAGTTCCTCGGGGGCCTCTCGGGATTCCTCTCCCGTCGATGCCGGGGCCTAAGACCTTGTGTTGAGTCGGGGCCGGAACCTGAGGATTCCTCTCCAGTGCTGACATGGATCTTGGGGTACTTCTGGAGTCTCCCCAGGGGAGTCAGTCCTCGTCTCGAATGCGGGCATGCACTTGCGCTTTCCTTCATAGCGGTAACAGCAGTGTCACGCAGTCCGCCGCGTGGATCAAAGGAACTATGGTTTTCCCTCGAGTCTTTCCCACGAGGCTTTCCCACGAGGCTTTCCCACAGGGCTGTCCCACGTGCACACGTGGTGGGAGTCGATCCTCGGCTTGAACATCAAGGCAGTGCAGGGAAATCAGGTTCCTCTGGAATGGACTGACACATCTGGGGGACTCTTGGAATGGTGGCACGACCCTGGAGTTCCTCTCGCCTTTCCTGTGGAGAGCGCCTCGTCTTGAGATGTGACGGGAACGCCGGGAATTCTTTCCCTACGAAACAGGGAAAGGATCCCTCATCTCGAGCTAGGAGGCGGAAACGGGGCTCCCCTGGATGTATGCGGGACCCCACGTGCTTCCTCTCGAGTGGAGACGGGTATGTCGGGGAACTTCTTGAGTTGCAGCAAGGGTGTGAAGGACCCTTTGGAAGTTCCAGTGGTTAGATGTGATTGGCCTCGAGAAGCCTCAGCGGAAATGGGCCTCATCTCGCCTGGAGGGCAAAACCTCCTGGATTTTCTCGAGTTGCGGCAGGTGCTCTCGACTTACGACGGGGACCTCAGGGAACCGCTCTGGTGGCCTCAGGAAAGGCCAGTCCCCATGCGAGTTCCTCGGGGGCCTCTCGGGATTCTTCTCCCGTCGATGCCGGGGCCTAAGACCTTGTGTGGAGTCGGGCCGGAACCTGAGGATTCCTCTCCAGTGCTGACATGGATCTTGGGGTACTTCTGGAGTCTCCCCAGGGGAGTCAGTCCTCGTCTCAAATGCGGGCATGCACTTGCGCTTTCCTCCAGAGCGGTAGCAGCAGTGTCACGCAGTCCGCCGCGTGGATCAAAGAATCTATGGTTTTCCCTCGAGTCTTTCCCACGAGGCTTTCCCACGAGGCTTTCCCACAGGGCTGTCCCACGTGCACACGTGGTGGGAGTCGATCCTCGGCTTGAACGTCAAGGCAGTGCAGGGAAAACAGGTTCCTCTGGAATGGACTGACACATCTGGGGGACTCTTGGAATGGTGGCACGACCCTGGAGTTCCTCTCGCCTTTCCTGTGGAGAGCGCCTCCTCTTGAGATGCGACGGGAACGCCGGGAATTCTTTCCCTACGAAACAGGGAAAGGATCCCTCATCTCGAGCTAGGAGGCGGAAACGGGGCTCCCCTGGATGTGTTCGGGACCCCACGTGCTTCCTCTCGAGTGGAGACGGGTATGTCGGGGAACTTCTTGAGTTGCAGCAAGGTTGTGAAGGACCCTTTGGAAGTTCCAGTGGTTAGACGTGATTAGCGTCGAGAAGCCTCAGCGGAAATGGGCCTCATCGCGCCTGGAGGGCAAAACCTCCTGGATTTTCTCGAGTTGCGGCAGGTGCTCTCGACTTACGACGGGGACCTCAGGGACCCGCTCTGGTGGCCTCAGGAAAGGCCAGTCCCCATGCGAGTTCCTCGGGGGCCTCTGGGGATTCCTCTCCCGTCGATGCCGGGGCCTAAGACCTTGTGTGGAGTCGGGGCCGGAACCTGAGGATTCCTCTCCAGTGCTGACATGGATCTTGGGGTACTTCTGGAGTCTCCCCAGGGGAGTCAGTCCTCGTCTCGAATGCGGGCATGCACTTGCGCTTTCCTCCAGAGCGGTAGCAGCAGTGTCACGCAGACCGCCGCGTGGAACAAAGGATCTATGGTATTCCCTCGAGTCTTTCCCACGAGGCTTTCCCACGAGGCTTTCCCACAGGGCTGTCCCACGTGCACACGTGGTGGGAGTCGATCCTCGGCTTTAACGTCAAGGCAGTGCAGGGAAAACTGTTTCCTCTGGAATGGACTGACACATCTGGGGGACTCTTGGAATGGTGGCATGACCCTGGAGTTCCTCTCGCCTTTCCTGTGGAGAGCGCCTCCTCTTGAGATGCGACGGGAAGGCCGGGAATTCTTTCCCTACGAAACAGGGAAAGGATCCCTCATCTCGAGCTAGGAGGCGGAAACGGGGCTCCCCTGGATGTGTGCGGGACCCCACGTGCTTCCTCTCGAGTGGAGACTGGTATGTCGGGGAACTTCTGGAGTTGCAGCAAGGGTGTGAAGGACCCTTTGGAAGTTCCAGTGGTTAGACGTGATTGGCCTCGAGAAGCCTCAGCGGAAATGGGCCTCATTTCGCCTGGAGGGCAAAACCTCCTGGATTTTCTCGAGTTGCGGCAGGTGCTCTCGACTTACGACGGGGACCTCAGGGACCCGCTCTGGTGGCCTCAGGAAAGGCCAGTCCCCATGCGAGTTCCTCGGGGGCCTCTCGGCATTCCTCTCCCGTCGATGCCGGGGCCTACGACCTTGTGTGGAGTTGGGGCCGGAACCTGAGTATTCCTCTCCAGTGCTGAAATGGATCTTGGGGTACTTCTGGAGTCTCCCCAGGGGAGTCAGTCCTCGTCTCGAATGCGGGCATGCACTTGCGCTTTCCTCCAGAGCGGTAGCAGCAGTGTCACGCAGTCCGCCGCGTGGATCAAAGGATCTATGGTTTTCCCTCGAGTCTTTCCCACGAGGCTTTCCCACGAGGCTTTCCCACAGGGCTGTCCCACGTGCACACGTGGTGGGAGTCGATCCTCGGCTTGAACGTCAAGGCAGTGCAGGGAAAACAGGTTCCTCTGGAATGGACTGACACATCTGGTGGACTCTTGGAATGGTGGCACGACCCTGGAGTTCCTCTCGCCTTTCCTGTGGAGAGCGCCTCCTCTTGAGATGCGACGGGAACGCCGGGAATTCTTTCCCTACGAAACAGGGAAAGGATCCCTCATCTCGAGCTAGGAGGCGGAAACGGGGCTCCCCTGGATGTGTGCGGGACACCACGTGCTTCCTCTCGAGTGGAGACGGGTATGTCGGGGAACTTCTTGAGTTGCAGTAAGGGTGTGAAGGACCCTTTGGAAGTTCCAGTGGTTAGATGTGATTGGCCTCGAGAAGCCTCAGCAGAAATGGGCCTCATCTCGCCTGGAGGGCAAAACCTCCTGGATTTTCTCGAGTTGCGGCAGGTGCTCTCGACTTACGACGGGGACCTCAGGGACCCGCTCTGCTGGCCTCAGGAAAGGCCAGTCCCCATGCGAGTTCCTCGGGGGCCTCTCGGGATTCCTCTCCCGTCGATGGAGGGGCCTAAGACCTTGTGTTGAGTCGGGGCCGGAACCTGAGGATTCCTCTCCAGTGCTGACATGGATCTTGGGGTACTTCTGGAGTCTCCCCAGGGGAGTCAGTCCTCGTCTCGAATGCGGGCATGCACTTGCGCTTTCCTTCATAGCGGTAACAGCAGTGTCACGCAGTCCGCCGCGAGGATCAAAGGAACTATGGTTTTCCCTCGAGTCTTTCCCACGAGGCTTTCCCACGAGGCTTTCCCACAGGGCTGTCCCACGTGCACACGTGGTGGGAGTCGATCCTCGGCTTGAACATCAAGGCAGTGCAGGGAAATCAGGTTCCTCTGGAATGGACTGACACATCTGGGGGACTCTTGGAATGGTGTCACGACCCTGGAGTTCCTCTCGCCTTTCCTGTGGAGAGCGCCTCCTCTTGAGATGCGACGGGAACGCCGGGAATTCTTTCCCTACGAAACAGGGAAAGGATCCCTCATCTCGAGCTAGGAGGCGGAAACGGGGCTCCCCTGGATGTGTTCGGGACCCCACGTGCTTCCTCTCGAGTGGAGACGGGTATGTCGGGGAACTTCTTGAGTTGCAGCAAGGGTGTGAAGGACCCTTTGGAAGTTCCAGTGGTTAGATGTGATTGGCCTCGAGAAGCCTCAGCGGAAATGGGCCTCATCTCGCCTGGAGGGCAAAACCTCCTGGATTTTCTCGAGTTGCGGCAGGTGCTCTCGACTAACGACGGGGACCTCAGGGACCCGCTCTGGTGGCCTCAGGAAAGGCCAGTCCCCATGCGAGTTCCTCGGGGGCCTCTGGGGATTCCTCTCCCGTCGATGCCGGGGCCTAAGACCTTGTGTGGAGTCGGGGCCGGAACCTGAGGATTCCTCTCCAGTGCAGACATGGATCTTGGGGTACTTCTGGAGTCTCCCCAGGGGAGTCAGTCCTCGTCTCGAATGCGGGCATGCACTTGCGCTTTCCTCCAGAGCGGTAGCAGCATTGTCACGCAGTCCGCCGCGTGGATCAAAGGATCTATGGTTTTCCCTCGAGTCTTTCCCACGAGGCTTTCCCACGAGGCTTTCCCACAGGGCTGTCCCACGTGCACACGTGGTGGGAGTCGATCCTCGGCTTGAACATCAAGGCAGTGCAGGGAAAACAGGTTCCTCTGGAATGGATTGACACATCTGGGGGACTCTAGGAATGGTGGCACGACCCTGGAGTTCCTCTCGCCTTTCCTGTGGAGAGCGCCTCGTCTTGAGATGTGACGGGAACGCCGGGAATTCTTTCCCTACGAAACAGGGAAAGGATCCCTCATCTCGAGCTAGGAGGCGGAAACGGGGCTCCCCTGGGTGTGTGCGGGACCCCACGTGCTTCCTCTCGAGTGGAGACGGGTATGTCGGGGAACTTCTTGAGTTACAACAAGGGTGTGAAGGACCCTTTGGAAGTTCCAGTGGTTAGATGTGATTGGCCTCGAGAAGCCTCAGCGGAAATGGGCCTCATCTCGCCTGGAGGGCAAAACCTCCTGGATTTTCTCGAGTTGCGGCAGGTGCTCTCGACTTACGACGGGGACCTCAGGGAACCGCTCTGGTGGCCTCAGGAAAGGCCAGTCCCCATGCTAGTTCCTCGGGGGCCTCTCGGGATTCTTCTCCCGTCGATGCCGGGGCCTAAGTCCTTGTGTGGAGTCGGGCCGGAACCTGAGGATTCCTCTCCAGTGCTGACATGGATCTTGGGGTACTTCTGGAGTCTCCCCAGGGGAGTCAGTCCTCGTCTCGAATGCGGGCATGCACTTGCGCTTTCCTCCAGAGCGGTAGCAGCAGTGTCACGCAGTCCGCAGCGTGGATCAAAGAATCTATGGTTTTCCCTCGAGTCTTTCCCACGAGGCTTTCCCACGAGGCTTTCCCACAGGGCTGTCCCACGTGCACTCGTGGTGGGAGTCGATCCTCGGTTGAACGTCAAGGCAGTGCAGGGAAAACAGGTTCCTCTGGAATGGACTGACACATCTGGGGGACTCTTGGAATGGTGGCACGACCCTGGAGTTCCTCTCGCCTTTCCTGTGGAGAGCGCCTCCTCTTGAGATGCGACGGGAACGCCGGGAATTCTTTCCCTACGAAACAGGGAAAGGATCCCTCATCTCGAGCTAGGAGGCGGAAACGGGGCTCCCCTGGATGTGTGCGGGACCCACGTGCTTCCTCTCGAGTGGAGACGGGTATGTCGGGGAACTTCTTGAGTTGCAGCAAGGGTGTGAAGGACCCTTTGGAAGTTCCAGTGGTTATACGTGATTAGCATCGAGAAGCCTCAGCGGAAATGGGCCTCATCGCGCCTGGAGGGCAAAACCTCCTGGATTTTCTCGAGTTGCGGCAGGTGCTCTCGACTTACGACGGGGACCTCAGGGACCCGCTCTGGTGGGCTCAGGAAAGGCCAGTCCCTATGAGAGTTCCTCGGGGGCCTATCGGGATTCCTCTCCCGTCGATGCCGGGGCCTAAGACCTTGTGTGGAGTCGGGGCCGGAACCTGAGGATTCCTCTCCAGTGCTGACATGGATCTTGGGGTACTTCTGGAGTCTCCCCAGGGGAGTCAGTCCTCGTCTCGAATGCGGGCATGCACTTGCGCTTTCCTCCAGAGCGGTAGCAGCAGTGTCACGCAGTCCGCCGCGTGGATCAAAGGATCTATGGTTTTCCCTCGAGTCTTTCCCACGAGGCTTTCCCACGAGGCTTTCCCACAGGGCTGTCCCACGTGCACACGTGGTGGGAGTCGATCCTCGGCTTGAACGACAAGGCAGTGCAGGGAAAACAGGTTCCTCTGGAATGGACTGACACATCTGGGGGACTCTTGGAATGGTGGCACGACCCTGGAGTTCCTCTCGCCTTTCCTGTGGAGAGCGCCTCCTCTTGAGATGCGACGGGAACGCCGGGAATTCTTTCCCTACGAAACAGGGAAAGGATCCCTCATCTCGAGCTAGGAGGCGGAAACGGGGCTCCCCTGGATGTGTGCGGGACCCACGTGCTTCCTCTCGAGTGGAGACGGGTATGTCGGGGAACTTCTTGAGTTGCAGCAAGGGTGTGAAGGACCCTTTGGAAGTTCCAGTGGTTAGACGTGATTAGCCTCGAGAAGCCTCAGCGGAAATGGGCCTCATCTCGCCTGGAGGGCAAAACCTCCTGGATTTTCTCGAATTGCGGCAGGTGCTCTCGACTTACGACGGGGACCTCAGGGACCCGCTCTGGTGGCCTCAGGAAAGGCCAGTCCCCATGCGAGTTCCTCGGGGGCCTCTGGGGATTCCTCTCCCGTCGATGCCGGGGCCTAAGACCTTGTGTGGAGTCGGGGCCGGAACCTGAGGATTCCTCTCCAGTGCTGACATGGATCTTGGGGTACTTCTTGAGTCTCCCCAGGGGAGTCAGTCCTCGTCTCGAATGCGGGCATGCACTTGCGCTTTCCTCCAGAGCGGTAGCAGCAGTGTCACGCAGTCCGCCGGGTGGACCAAAGGATCTATGGTTTTCCCTCGTGTCTTTCCACGAGGCTTTCCCACGAGGCTTTCCCACAGGGCTGTCCCACGTGCACACGTGGTGGGAGTCGATCCTCGGCTTGAACGTCAAGGCAGTTCAGGGAAAACAGGTTCCTCTGGAATGGACTGACACATCTGGGGGACTCTTGGAATGGTGGCTCGACCCTGGAGTTCCTCTCGCCTTTCCTGTGGAGAGCGCCTCCTCTTGAGATGCGACGGGAACGCCGGGAAATCTTTCCCTACGAAACAGGGAAAGGATCCCTCATCTCGAGCTAGGAGGCGGAAACGGGGCTCCCCTGGATGTGTGCGGGAACCACGTGCTTCCTCTCGAGTGGAGACGGGTATGTCGGGGAACTTCTTGAGTTGCAGCAAGGGTGTGAAGGACCCTTTGGAAGTTCCAGTGGTTAGATGTGATTGGCCTCGAGAAGCCTCAGCGGAAATGGGCCTCATCTCGCCTGGAGGGCAAAACCTCCTGGATTTTCTCGAGTTGCGGCAGGTGCTGTCGACTTACGACGGGGACCTCAGGGACCCGCTCTGGTGGCCTCAGGAAAGGCCAGTCCCTATGCGAGTTCCTCGGGGGCCTATCGGGATTCCTATCCCGTCGATGCCGGGGCCTAAGACCTTGTGTGGAGTCGGGGCCGGAACCTGAGGATTCCTCTCCAGTGCTGACATGGATCTTGGGGTACTTCTGGAGTCTCCCCAGGGGAGTCAGTCCTCGTCTCGAAAGCGGGCATGCACTTGCGCTTTCCTCTAGAGCGGTAGCAGCAGTGTCACGCAGTCCGCCGCGTGGATCAAAGGATCTATGGTTTTCCCTCGAGTCTTTCCCACGAGGCTTTCCCACAGGGCTGTCCCACGTGCACACGTGGCGGGAGTCGATCCTCGGCTTGAACGACAAGGCAGTGCAGGGAAAACAGGTTCCTCTGGAATGGACTGACACATCTGGGGGACTCTTGGAATGGTGGCACGACCCTGGAGTTCCTCTCGCCTTTCCTGTGGAGAGCGCCTCCTCTTGAGATGCGACGGGAACGCCGGGAATTCTTTCCCTACGAAACAGGGAAAGGATCCCTCATCTCGAGCTAGGAGGGGCAAACGGGGCTCCCCTGGATGTGTGCGGGACACCACGTGCTTCCTCTAGAGTGCAGACGGGTATGTCGGGGAACTTCTTGAGTTGCAGCAAGGGTGTGAAGGACCCTTTGGAAGTTCCAGTGGTTAGACGTGATTGGCCTCGAGAAGCCTCAGCGGAAATGGGCCTCATCTCGCCTGGAGGGCAAAACCTCCTGGATTTTCTCGAGTTGCGGCAGGTGCTCTCGACTTACGACGGGGACCTCAGGGACCCGCTCTGGTGGCCTCAGGAAAGGCCAGTCCCCATGCGAGTTCCTCAGGGGCCTCTCGGGATTCCTCTCCCGTCGATGCCGGGGCCTAAGACCTTGTGTTGAGTCGGGGCCGGAACCTGAGGATTCCTCTCCAGTGCTGACATGGATCTTGGGGTACTTCTGGAGTCTCCCCAGGGGAGTCAGTCCTCGTCTCGAATGCGGGCATGCACTTGCGCTTTCCTTCATAGCGGTAACAGCAGTGTCACGCAGTCCGCCGCGTGGATCAAAGGAACTATGGTTTTCCCTCGAGTCTTTCCCACGAGGCTTTCCCACGAGGCTTTCCCACAGGGCTGTCCCACGTGCACACGTGGTGGGAGTCGATCCTCGGCTTGAACATCAAGGCAGTGCAGGGAAATCAGGTTCCTCTGGAATGGACTGACACATCTGGGGGACTCTTGGAATGGTGTCACGACCCTGGAGTTCCTCTCGCCTTTCCTGTGGAGAGCGCCTCCTCTTGAGATGCGACGGGAACGCCGGGAATTCTTTCCCTACGAAACAGGGAAAGGATCCCTCATCTCGAGCTAGGAGGCGGAAACGGGGCTCCCCTGGATGTGTTCGGGACCCCACGTGCTTCCTCTCGAGTGGAGACGGGTATGTCGGGGAACTTCTTGAGTTGCAGCAAGGGTGTGAAGGACCCTTTGGAAGTTCCAGTGGTTAGATGTGATTGGCCTCGAGAAGCCTCAGCGGAAATGGGCCTCATCTCGCCTGGAGGGCAAAACCTCCTGGATTTTCTCGAGTTGCGGCAGGTGCTCTCGACTAACGACGGGGACCTCAGGGACCCGCTCTGGTGGCCTCAGGAAAGGCCAGTCCCCATGCGAGTTCCTCGGGGGCCTCTGGGGATTCCTCTCCCGTCGATGCCGGGGCCTAAGACCTTGTGTGGAGTCGGGGCCGGAACCTGAGGATTCCTCTCCAGTGCAGACATGGATCTTGGGGTACTTCTGGAGTCTCCCCAGGGGAGTCAGTCCTCGTCTCGAATGCGGGCATGCACTTGCGCTTTCCTCCAGAGCGGTAGCAGCATTGTCACGCAGTCCGCCGCGTGGATCAAAGGATCTATGGTTTTCCCTCGAGTCTTTCCCACGAGGCTTTCCCACGAGGCTTTCCCACAGGGCTGTCCCACGTGCACACGTGGTGGGAGTCGATCCTCGGCTTGAACATCAAGGCAGTGCAGGGAAAACAGGTTCCTCTGGAATGGATTGACACATCGGGGGGACTCTAGGAATGGTGGCACGACCCTGGAGTTCCTCTCGCCTTTCCTGTGGAGAGCGCCTCGTCTTGAGATGTGACGGGAACGCCGGGAATTCTTTCCCTACGAAACAGGGAAAGGATCCCTCATCTCGAGCTAGGAGGCGGAAACGGGGCTCCCCTGGGTGTGTGCGGGACCCCACGTGCTTCCTCTCGAGTGGAGACGGGTATGTCGGGGAACTTCTTGAGTTACAACAAGGGTGTGAAGGACCCTTTGGAAGTTCCAGTGGTTAGATGTGATTGGCCTCGAGAAGCCTCAGCGGAAATGGGCCTCATCTCGCCTGGAGGGCAAAACCTCCTGGATTTTCTCGAGTTGCGGCAGGTGCTCTCGACTTACGACGGGGACCTCAGGGAACCGCTCTGGTGGCCTCAGGAAAGGCCAGTCCCCATGCTAGTTCCTCGGGGGCCTCTCGGGATTCTTCTCCCGTCGATGCCGGGGCCTAAGTCCTTGTGTGGAGTCGGGCCGGAACCTGAGGATTCCTCTCCAGTGCTGACATGGATCTTGGGGTACTTCTGGAGTCTCCCCAGGGGAGTCAGTCCTCGTCTCGAATGCGGGCATGCACTTGCGCTTTCCTCCAGAGCGGTAGCAGCAGTGTCACGCAGTCCGCAGCGTGGATCAAAGAATCTATGGTTTTCCCTCGAGTCTTTCCCACGAGGCTTTCCCACGAGGCTTTCCCACAGGGCTGTCCCACGTGCACTCGTGGTGGGAGTCGATCCTCGGTTGAACGTCAAGGCAGTGCAGGGAAAACAGGTTCCTCTGGAATGGACTGACACATCTGGGGGACTCTTGGAATGGTGGCACGACCCTGGAGTTCCTCTCGCCTTTCCTGTGGAGAGCGCCTCCTCTTGAGATGCGACGGGAACGCCGGGAATTCTTTCCCTACGAAACAGGGAAAGGATCCCTCATCTCGAGCTAGGAGGCGGAAACGGGGCTCCCCTGGATGTGTGCGGGACCCACGTGCTTCCTCTCGAGTGGAGACGGGTATGTCGGGGAACTTCTTGAGTTGCAGCAAGGGTGTGAAGGACCCTTTGGAAGTTCCAGTGGTTATACGTGATTAGCATCGAGAAGCCTCAGCGGAAATGGGCCTCATCGCGCCTGGAGGGCAAAACCTCCTGGATTTTCTCGAGTTGCGGCAGGTGCTCTCGACTTACGACGGGGACCTCAGGGACCCGCTCTGGTGGGCTCAGGAAAGGCCAGTCCCTATGAGAGTTCCTCGGGGGCCTATCGGGATTCCTCTCCCGTCGATGCCGGGGCCTAAGACCTTGTGTGGAGTCGGGGCCGGAACCTGAGGATTCCTCTCCAGTGCTGACATGGATCTTGGGGTACTTCTGGAGTCTCCCCAGGGGAGTCAGTCCTCGTCTCGAATGCGGGCATGCACTTGCGCTTTCCTCCAGAGCGGTAGCAGCAGTGTCACGCAGTCCGCCGCGTGGATCAAAGGATCTATGGTTTTCCCTCGAGTCTTTCCCACGAGGCTTTCCCACGAGGCTTTCCCACAGGGCTGTCCCACGTGCACACGTGGTGGGAGTCGATCCTCGGCTTGAACGACAAGGCAGTGCAGGGAAAACAGGTTCCTCTGGAATGGACTGACACATCTGGGGGACTCTTGGAATGGTGGCACGACCCTGGAGTTCCTCTCGCCTTTCCTGTGGAGAGCGCCTCCTCTTGAGATGCGACGGGAACGCCGGGAATTCTTTCCCTACGAAACAGGGAAAGGATCCCTCATCTCGAGCTAGGAGGCGGAAACGGGGCTCCCCTGGATGTGTGCGGGACCCACGTGCTTCCTCTCGAGTGGAGACGGGTATGTCGGGGAACTTCTTGAGTTGCAGCAAGGGTGTGAAGGACCCTTTGGAAGTTCCAGTGGTTAGACGTGATTAGCCTCGAGAAGCCTCAGCGGAAATGGGCCTCATCTCGCCTGGAGGGCAAAACCTCCTGGATTTTCTCGAATTGCGGCAGGTGCTCTCGACTTACGACGGGGACCTCAGGGACCCGCTCTGGTGGCCTCAGGAAAGGCCAGTCCCCATGCGAGTTCCTCGGGGGCCTCTGGGGATTCCTCTCCCGTCGATGCCGGGGCCTAAGACCTTGTGTGGAGTCGGGGCCGGAACCTGAGGATTCCTCTCCAGTGCTGACATGGATCTTGGGGTACTTCTTGAGTCTCCCCAGGGGAGTCAGTCCTCGTCTCGAATGCGGGCATGCACTTGCGCTTTCCTCCAGAGCGGTAGCAGCAGTGTCACGCAGTCCGCCGGGTGGACCAAAGGATCTATGGTTTTCCCTCGTGTCTTTCCACGAGGCTTTCCCACGAGGCTTTCCCACAGGGCTGTCCCACGTGCACACGTGGTGGGAGTCGATCCTCGGCTTGAACGTCAAGGCAGTTCAGGGAAAACAGGTTCCTCTGGAATGGACTGACACATCTGGGGGACTCTTGGAATGGTGGCTCGACCCTGGAGTTCCTCTCGCCTTTCCTGTGGAGAGCGCCTCCTCTTGAGATGCGACGGGAACGCCGGGAAATCTTTCCCTACGAAACAGGGAAAGGATCCCTCATCTCGAGCTAGGAGGCGGAAACGGGGCTCCCCTGGATGTGTGCGGGAACCACGTGCTTCCTCTCGAGTGGAGACGGGTATGTCGGGGAACTTCTTGAGTTGCAGCAAGGGTGTGAAGGACCCTTTGGAAGTTCCAGTGGTTAGATGTGATTGGCCTCGAGAAGCCTCAGCGGAAATGGGCCTCATCTCGCCTGGAGGGCAAAACCTCCTGGATTTTCTCGAGTTGCGGCAGGTGCTGTCGACTTACGACGGGGACCTCAGGGACCCGCTCTGGTGGCCTCAGGAAAGGCCAGTCCCTATGCGAGTTCCTCGGGGGCCTATCGGGATTCCTATCCCGTCGATGCCGGGGCCTAAGACCTTGTGTGGAGTCGGGGCCGGAACCTGAGGATTCCTCTCCAGTGCTGACATGGATCTTGGGGTACTTCTGGAGTCTCCCCAGGGGAGTCAGTCCTCGTCTCGAAAGCGGGCATGCACTTGCGCTTTCCTCTAGAGCGGTAGCAGCAGTGTCACGCAGTCCGCCGCGTGGATCAAAGGATCTATGGTTTTCCCTCGAGTCTTTCCCACGAGGCTTTCCCACAGGGCTGTCCCACGTGCACACGTGGCGGGAGTCGATCCTCGGCTTGAACGACAAGGCAGTGCAGGGAAAACAGGTTCCTCTGGAATGGACTGACACATCTGGGGGACTCTTGGAATGGTGGCACGACCCTGGAGTTCCTCTCGCCTTTCCTGTGGAGAGCGCCTCCTCTTGAGATGCGACGGGAACGCCGGGAATTCTTTCCCTACGAAACAGGGAAAGGATCCCTCATCTCGAGCTAGGAGGGGCAAACGGGGCTCCCCTGGATGTGTGCGGGACACCACGTGCTTCCTCTAGAGTGCAGACGGGTATGTCGGGGAACTTCTTGAGTTGCAGCAAGGGTGTGAAGGACCCTTTGGAAGTTCCAGTGGTTAGACGTGATTGGCCTCGAGAAGCCTCAGCGGAAATGGGCCTCATCTCGCCTGGAGGGCAAAACCTCCTGGATTTTCTCGAGTTGCGGCAGGTGCTCTCGACTTACGACGGGGACCTCAGGGACCCGCTCTGGTGGCCTCAGGAAAGGCCAGTCCCCATGCGAGTTCCTCAGGGGCCTCTCGGGATTCCTCTCCCGTCGATGCCGGGGCCTAAGACCTTGTGTGGAGTCGGGGCCGGAACCTGAGGATTCCTCTCCAGTGCTGACATGGATCTTGGGGTACTTCTGGAGTCTCCCCAGGGGGGTCAGTCCTCGTCTCGAATGCGGGCATGCACTTGCACTTTCCTCCAGAGCGGTAGCAGCAGTGTCACGCAGTCCGCCGCGTGGATAAAAGGATCTATGGTTTTCGCTCGAGTCTTTCCCACGAGTCTTTCCCACGAGGCTTTCCCACAGGGCTGTCCCACGTACACACGTGGTGGGAGTCGATCCTCGGCTTGAACGTCAAGGCAGTGCAGGGAAAACTGTTTCCTCTGGAATGGACTGACACATCTGGGGGACTCTTGGAATGGTGGCACGACCCTGGAGTTCCTCTCGCCTTTCCTGTGGAGAGCGCCTCGTCTTGAGATGGGACGGGAACGCCGGGAATTCTTTCCCTACGAAACAGGGATAGGATCCCTCATCTCGAGCTAGGAGGCGGAAACGGGGCTCCCCTGGATGTGTGCGGGACCCCACGTGCTTCCTCTCGAGTGGAGACGGGTATGTCGGGGAACTTCTTGAGTTGCAGCAAGGGTGTGAAGGACCCTTTGGAAGTTCCAGTGGTTAGATGTGATTGGCCTCGAGAAGCCTCAGCGGAAATGGGCCTCATCTCGCCTGGAGGGCAAAACCTCCTGGATTTTCTCGAGTTGCGGCAGGTGCTCTCGACTTACGACGGGGACCTCAGGGAACCGCTCTGGTGGCCTCAGGAAAGGCCAGTCCCCATGCGAGTTCCTCGGGGGCCTCTCGGGATTTTTCTCCCGTCGATGCCGGGGCCTAAGACCTTGTGTGGAGTCGGGCCGGAACCTGAGGATTCCTCTCCAGTGCTGACATGGATCTTGGGGTACTTCTGGAGTCTCCCCAGGGGAGTCAGTCCTCGTCTCGAATGCGGGCATGCAATTGCGCTTTCCTCCAGAGCGGTAGCAGCAGTGTCACGCAGTCCGCCGCGTGGATCAAAGAATCTATGTTTTTCCCTCGAGTCTTTCCCACGAGGCTTTCCCACGAGGCTTTCCCACAGGGCTGTCCCACGTGCACACGTGGTGGGAGTCGATCCTCGGCTTGAACGTCAAGGCAGTGCAGGGAAAACAGGTTCCTCTGGAATGGACTGACACATCTGGGGGACTCTTGGAATGGTGGCACGACCCTGGAGTTCCTCTCGCCTTTCCTGTGGAGAGCGCCTCCTCTTGAGATGCGACGGGAACGCCGGGAATTCTTTCCCAACGAAACAGGGAAAGGATCCCTCATCTCGAGCTAGGAGGCGGAAACGGGGCTCCCCTGGATGTGTGCGGGACCCACGTGCTTCCTCTCGAGTGGAAACGGGTATGTCGGGGAACTTCTTGAGTTGCAGCAAGGGTGTGAAGGACCCTTTGGAAGTTCCAGTGGTTAGACGTGATTAGCCTCGAGAAGCCTCAGCGGAAATGGGCCTCATCGCGCCTGGAGGGCAAAACCTCCTGGATTTTCTCGAGTTGCGGCAGGTGCTCTCGACTTACCACGGGGACCTCAGGGACCCGTTCTGGTGGCCTCAGGAAAGGCCAGTCCCCATGCGAGTTCCTCGGGGGCCTCTGGGGATTCCTCTCCCGTCGATGCCGGGGCCTAAGACCTTGTGTGGAGTCGGGGCCGGAACCTGAGGATTCCTCTCCAGTGCTGACATGGATCTTGGGGTACTTCTGGAGTCTCCCCAGGGGAGTCAGTCCTCGTCTCGAATGCGGGCATGCACTTGCGCTTTCCTCCAGAGCGGTAGCAGCAGTGTCACGTAGTCCGCCGCGTGGATCAAAGAATCTATGGTTTTCCCTCGAGTCTTTCCCACGAGGCTTTCCCACAGGGCTGTCCCACGTGCACACGTGGTGGGAGTCGATCCTCGGCTTGAACGTCAAGGCAGTGCAGGGAAAACAGGTTCCTCTGGAATGGACTGACACATCTGGGTGACTCTTGGAATGGTGGCATGACCCTGGAGTTCCTCTCGCCTTTCCTGTGGAGAGCGCCTCCTCTTGAGATGCGACGGGAACGCCGGGAATTCTTTCCCTACGAAACAGGGAAAGGATCCCTCATCTCGAGCTTGGAGGGGGAAACGGGGCTCCCCTGGATGTGTGCGGGACACCACGTACTTCCTGTCGAGTGCAGACGGGTATGTCGGGGAACTTCTTGAGTTGCAGCAAGGGTGTGAAGGACCCTTTGGAAGTTCCAGTGGTTAGACGTGATTGGCCTCGAGAAGCCTCAGTGGAAATGGGCCTCATCTCGCCTGGAGGGCAAAACCTCCTGGATTTTATCGAGTTGCGGCAGGTGCTCTCGACTTACGACGGGGACCTCAGGGACACGCTCTGGTGGCCTCAGGAAAGGCCAGTCCCCATGCGAGTTCCTCGGGGGCCTCTCGGGATTCCTCTCCCGTCGATGCCGGGGCCTAAGACCTTGTGTGGAGTCGGGGCCGGAACCTGAGGATTCCTCTCCAGTGCTGACATGGATCTTGGGGTACTTCTGGAGTCTCCCCAGGGGGGTTAGTCCTCGTCTCGAATGCGGGCATCCACTTGCGCTTTCCTCCAGAGCGGTAGCAGCAGTGTCACGCAGTCCGCCGCGTGGATAAAAGGATCTATGGTTTTGCCTCGAGTCTTTCCCACGAGGCTTTCCCACTAGGCTTTCCCACAGGGCTGTCCCACGTGCACACGTGGTGGGAGTCGATCCTCGGCTTGAACGTCAAGGCAGTGCAGGGAAAACAGGTTCCTCTGGAATGGACTGACACATCTGGGGGACTCTTGGAATGGTGGCACGACCCTGGAGTTCCTCTCGCCTTTCCTGTGGAGAGCGCCTCGTCTTGAGATGTGACGGGAACGCCGGGAATTCTTTCCCTACGAAACAGGGAAAGGATCCCTCATCTCGAGCTAGGAGGCGGAAACGGGGCTCCCCTGGATGTGTGCGGGACCCCACGTGCTTCCTCTCGAGTGGAGACGGGTATGTCGGGGAACTTCTTGAGTTGCAGCAAGAGTGTGAAGGACCCTTTGGAAGTTCCAGTGTTTAGATGTGATTGGCCTCGAGAAGCCTCAGCGGAAATGGGCCTCATCTCGCCTGGAGGGCAAAACCTCCTGGATTTTCTCGAGTTGCGGCAGGTGCTCTCGACTTACGACGGGGACCTCAGGGAACCGCTCTGGTGGCCTCAGGAAAGGCCAGTCCCCATGCGAGTTCCTCGGGGGCCTCTCGGGATTCTTCTCCCGTCGATGCCGGGGCCTAAGACCTTGTGTGGAGTCGGGCCGGAACCTGAGGATTCTTCTCCAGTGCTGACATGGATCTTGGGGTACTTCTGGAGTCTCCCCAGGGGAGTCAGTCCTCGTCTCGAATGCGGGCATGCACTTGCGCTTTCCTCCAGAGCGGTAGCAGCAGTGTCACGCAGTCCGCCGCGTGGATCAAAGAATCTATGGTTTTCCCTCGAGTCTTTCCCACGAGGCTTTCCCACAGGGCTGTCCCACGTGCACACGTGGCGGGAGTCGATCCTCGGCTTGAACGACAAGGCAGTGCAGGGAAAACAGGTTCCTCTGGAATGGACTGACACATCTGGGGGACTCTTGGAATGGTGGCACGACCCTGGAGTTCCTCTCGCCTTTCCTGTGGAGAGCGCCTCCTCTTGAGATGCGACGGGAACGCCGGGAATTCTTTCCCTACGAAACAGGGAAAGGATCCCTCATCTCGAGCTAGGAGGGGCAAACGGGGCTCCCCTGGATGTGTGCGGGACCCCACGTGCTTCCTCTCGAGTGGAGACGGGTATGTCGCGGAACTTCTTGAGTTGCAGCAAGGGTGTGAAGGACCCTTTGGAAGTTCCAGTGGTTAGACGTGATTGGCCTCGAGAAGCCTCAGCGGAAATGGGCCTCATCTCGCCTGGAGGGCAAAACCTCCTGGATTTTCTCGAGTTGCGGCAGGTGCTCTCGACTTACGACGTGGACCTCAGGGACCCGCTCTGCTGGCCTCAGGAAAGGCCAGTCCCCATGCGAGTTCCTCGGGGGCCTCTCGGCATTCCTCTCCCGTCGATGCCGGGGCCTACGACCTTGTGTAGAGTTGGGGCCGGAACCTGAGTATTCCTCTCCAGTGCTGACATGGATCTTGGGGTACTTCTGGAGTCTCCCCAGGGGAGTCAGTCCTCGTCTCGAATGCGGGCATGCACTTGCGCTTTCCTCCAGAGCGGTAGCAGCAGTGTCACGCAGTCCGCCGCGTGGATCAAAGGATCTATGGTTTTCCCTCGAGTCTTTCCCACGAGGCTTTCCCACGAGGCTTTCCCACAGGGCTGTCCCACGTGCACACGTGGTGGGAGTCGATCCTCGGCTTGAACGTCAAGGCAGTGCAGGGAAAACAGGTTCCTCTGGAATGGACTGACACATCTGGGGGACTCTTGGAATGGTGGCACGACCCTGGAGTTCCTCTCGCCTTTCCTGTGGAGAGCGCCTCCTCTTCAGATGCGACGGGAACGCCGGGAATTCTTTCCCTACGAAACAGGGAAAGGATCCCTCATCTCGAGCTAGGAGGCGGAAACGGGGCTCCCCTGGATGTGTGCTGGACACCACGTGCTTCCTCTCGAGTGGAGACGGGTATGTCGGGGAACTTCTTGAGTTGCAGCAAGGGTGTGAAGGACCCTTTGGAAGTTCCAGTGGTTAGATGTGATTGGCCTCGAGAAGCCTCAGCAGAAATGGGCCTCATCTCGCCTGGAGGGCAAAACCTCCTGGATTTTCTCGAGTTGCGGCAGGTGCTCTCGACTTACGACGGGGACCTCAGGGACCCGCTCTGCTGGCCTCAGGAAAGGCCAGTCCCCATGCGAGTTCCTCGGGGGCCTCTCGGGATTCCTCTCCCGTCGATGGAGGGGCCTAAGACCTTGTGTGGAGTCGGGGCCGGAACCTGAGTGTTCCTCTCCAGTGCTGACATGGATCTTGGGGTACTTCTGGAGTCTCCCCAGGGGAGTCAGTCCTCGTCTCGAATGCGGGCATGCACTTGCGCTTTCCTTCATAGCGGTAACAGCAGTGTCACGCAGTCCGCCGCGTGGATCAAAGGATCTATGGTTTTCCCTCGAGTCTTTCCCACGAGGCTTTCCCACGAGGCTTTCCCACAGGGCTGTCCCACGTGCACACGTGGTGGGAGTCGATCCTCGGCTTGAACATCAAGGCAGTGCAGGGAAATCAGGTTCCTCTGGAATGGACTGACACATCTGGGGGACTCTTGGAATGGTGTCACGACCCTGGAGTTCCTCTCGCCTTTCCTGTGGAGAGCGCCTCCTCTTGAGATGCGACGGGAACGCCGGGAATTCTTTCCCTACGAAACAGGGAAAGGATCCCTCATCTCGAGCTAGGAGGCGGAAACGGGGCTCCCCTGGATGTGTTCGGGACCCCACGTGCTTCCTCTCGAGTGGAGACGGGTATGTCGGGGAACTTCTTGAGTTGCAGCAAGGGTGTGAAGGACCCTTTGGAAGTTCCAGTGGTTAGATGTGATTGGCCTCGAGAAGCCTCAGCGGAAATGGGCCTCATCTCGCCTGGAGGGCAAAACCTCCTGGATTTTCTCGAGTTGCGGCAGGTGCTCTCGACTAACGACGGGGACCTCAGGGACCCGCTCTGGTGGCCTCAGGAAAGGCCAGTCCCCATGCGAGTTCCTCGGGGGCCTCTGGGGATTCCTCTCCCGTCGATGCCGGGGCCTAAGACCTTGTGTGGAGTCGGGGCCGGAACCTGAGGATTCCTCTCCAGTGCAGACATGGATCTTGGGGTACTTCTGGAGTCTCCTCAGGGGAGTCAGTCCTCGTCTCGAATGCGGGCATGCACTTGCGCTTTCCTCCAGAGCGGTAGCAGCAGTGTCACGCAGTCCGCCGCGTGGATCAAAGGATCTATGGTTTTCCCTCGAGTCTTTCCCACGAGGCTTTCCCACGAGGCTTTCCCACAGGGCTGTCCCACGTGCACACGTGGTGGGAGTCGATCCTCGGCTTGAACGTCAAGGCAGTGCAGGGAAAACAGGTTCCTCTGGAATGGACTGACACATCTGGGGGACTCTTGGAATGGTGGCACGACTCTGGAGTTCCTCTCGCCTTTCCTGTGGAGAGCGCCTCGTCTTGAGATGTGACGGGAACGCCGGGAATTCTTTCCCTACGAAAAAGGGAAAGGATCCCTCATCTCGAGCTAGGAGGCGGAAACGGGGCTCCCCTGGGTGTGTGCGGGACCCCACGTGCTTCCTCTCGAGTGGAGACGGGTATGTCGGGGAACTTCTTGAGTTGCAGCAAGGGTGTGAAGGACCCTTTGGAAGTTCCAGTGGTTAGATGTGATTGGCCTCGAGAAGCCTCAGCGGAAATGGGCCTCATCTCGCCTGGAGGGCAAAACCTCCTGGATTTTCTCGAGTTGCGGCAGGTGCTCTCGACTTACGACGGGGACCTCAGGGAACCGCTCTGGTGGCCTCAGGAAAGGCCAGTCCCCATGCGAGTTCCTCGGGGGCCTCTCGGGATTCTTCTCCCGTCGATGCCGGGGCCTAAGTCCTTGTGTGGAGTCGGGCCGGAACCTGAGGATTCCTCTCCAGTGCTGACATGGATCTTGGGGTACTTCTGGAGTCTCCCCAGGGGAGTCAGTCCTCGTCTCGAATGCGGGCATGCACTTGCGCTTTCCTCCAGAGCGGTAGCAGCAGTGTCACGCAGTCCGCAGCGTGGATCAAAGAATCTATGGTTTTCCCTCGATTCTTTCCCACGAGGCTTTCCCACGAGGCTTTCCCACAGGGCTGTCCCACGTGCACTCGTGGTGGGAGTCGATCCTCGGTTGAACGTCAAGGCAGTGCAGGGAAAACAGGTTCCTCTGGAATGGACTGACACATCTGGGGGACTCTTGGAATGGTGGCACGACCCTGGAGTTCCTCTCGACTTTCCTGTGGAGAGCGCCTCCTCTTGAGATGCGACGGGAACGCCGGGAATTCTTTCCCTACGAAACAGGGAAAGGATCCCTCATCTCGAGCTAGGAGGCGGAAACGGGGCTCCCCTGGATGTCTGCGGGACCCACGTGCTTCCTCTCGAGTGGAGACGGGTATGTCGGGGAACTTCTTGAGTTGCAGCAAGGGTGTGAAGGACCCTTTGGAAGTTCCAGTGGTTAGACGTGATTAGCCTCGAGAAGCCTCAGCGGAAATGGGCCTCATCGCGCCTGGAGGGCAAAACCTCCTGGATTTTCTCGAGTTGCGGCAGGTGCTCTCGACTTACGACGGGGACCTCAGGGACCCGCTCTGGTGGCCTCAGGAAAGGACAGTCCCCATGCGAGTTCCTCGGGGGCCTCTCGGGATTCCTCTCCCGTCGATGCCGGGGCCTAAGACCTTGTGTGGAGTCGGGGCCGGAACCTGAGGATTCCTCTCCAGTGCTGACATGGATCTTGGGGTACTTCTGGAGTCTCCCCAGGGGAGTCAGTCCTCGTCTCGAATGCGGGCATGCACTTGCGCTTTCCTCCAGAGCGGTAGCAGCAGTGTCACGCAGTCCGCCGCGTGGATCAAAGAATCTATGGTTTTCCCTCGAGTCTTTCCCACGAGGCTTTCCCACAGGGCTGTCCCACGTGCACACGTGGTGGGAGTCGATCCTCGGCTTGAACGTCAAGGCAGTGCAGGGAAAACAGGTTCCTCTGGAATGGACTGACACATCTGGGGGACTCTTGGAATGGTGGCACGACCCTGAAGTTCCTCTCGCCTTTCCTGTGGAGAGCGCCTCCTCTTGAGATGCGACGGGAACGCCGGGAATTCTTTCCCTACGAAACAGGGAAAGGATCCCTCATCTCGAGCTAGGAGGCGGAAACGGGGCTCCCCTGGATGTGTGCGGGACCCCACGTGCTTCCTCTCGAGTGGAGACGGTTATGTCGGGGAACTTCTTGAGTTGCAGCAATGGTGTGAAGGACCCTTTGGAAGTTCCAGTGGTTAGATGTGATTAGCCTCGAGAAGCCTCAGCGGAAATGGGCCTCATCTCGCCTGGAGGGCAAAACCTCCTGGATTTTCTCGAGTTGCGGCAGGTGCTCTCGACTTACGACGGGGACCTCAGGGACCCGCTCTGGTGGGCTCAGGAAAGGCCAGTCCCTATGCGAGTTCCTCGGGGGCCTATCGGGATTCCTCTCCCGTCGATGCCGGGGCCTAAGACCTTGTGTGGAGTCGGGCCCGGAACCTGAGGATTCCTCTCCAGTGCTGACATGGATCTTGGGGTACTTCTGGAGTCTCCCCAGGGGAGTCAGTCCTCGTCTCGAATGCGGGCATGCACTTGCGCTTTCCTCCAGAGCGGTAGCAGCAGTGTCACGCAGTCCGCCGCGTGGATCAAAGGATCTATGGTTTTGCCTCGAGTCTTTCCCACGAGGCTTTCCCACGAGGCTTTCCCACAGGGCTGTCCCACGTGCACACGTGGTGGGAGTCGATCCTCGGCTTGAACGACAAGGCAGTGCAGGGAAAACAGGTTCCTCTGGAATGGACTGACACATCTGGGGGACTCTTGGAATGGTGGCACGACCCTGGAGTTCCTCTCGCCTTTCCTGTGGAGAGCGCCTCCTCTTGAGATGCGACGGGAACGCCGGGAATTCTTTCCCTACGAAACAGGGAAAGGATCCCTCATCTCGAGCTAGAAGGCGGAAACGGGGCTCCCCTGGATGTGTGCGGGACCCACGTGCTTCCTCTCGAGTGGAGACGGGTATGTCGGGGAACTTCTTGAGTTGCAGCAAGGGTGTGAAGGACCCTTTGGAAGTTCCAGTGGTTAGACGTGATTAGCCTCGAGAAGCCTCAGCGGAAATGGGCCTCATCTCGCCTGGAGGGCAAAACCTCCTGGATTTTCTCGAGTTGCGGCAGGTGCTCTCGACTTACGACGGGGACCTCAGGGACCCGTTCTGGTGGCCTCAGGAAAGGCCAGTCCCCATGCGAGTTCCTCGGGGGCCTCTGGGGATTCCTCTCCCGTCGATGCCGGGGCCTAAGACCTTGTGTGGAGTCGGGGCCGGAACCTGAGGATTCCTCTCCAGTGCTGACATGGATCTTGGGGTACTTCTGGAGTCTCCCCAGGGGAGTCAGTCCTCGTCTCGAATGCGGGCATGCACTTGCGCTTTCCTCCAGAGCGGTAGCAGCAGTGTCACGCAGTCCGCCGCGTGGACCAAAGGATCTATGGTTTTCCCTCGAGTCTTTCCCACGAGGCTTTCCCACGAGGCTTTCCCACAGGGCTGTCCCACGTGCACACGTGGTGGGAGTCGATCCTCGGCTTGAACGTCAAGGCAGTGCAGGGAAAACTGTTTCCTCTGGAATGGACTGACACATCTGGGGGACTCTTGGAATGGTGGCATGACCCTGGAGTTCCTCTCGCCTTTCCTGTGGAGAGCGCCTCCTCTTGAGATGCGACGGGAACGCCGGGAATTCTTTCCCTACGAAACAGGGAAAGGATCCCTCATCTCGAGCTAGGAGGCGGAAACGGGTCTCCCCTGGATGTGTGCGGGACACCACGTGCTTCCTCTCGAGTGGAGACGGGTATGTCGGGGAACTTCTTGAGTTGCAGCAAGGGTGTGAAGGACCCTTTGGAAGTTCCAGTGGTTAGATGTGATTGGCCTCGAGAAGCCTCAGCGGAAATGGGCCTCATCTCGCCTGGAGGGCAAAACCTCCTGGATTTTCTCGAGTTGCGGCAGGTGCTCTCGACTTACGACGGGGACCTCAGGGACCCGCTCTGGTGGCCTCAGGAAAGGCCAGTCCCCATGCGAGTTCCTCGGGGGCCTCTCGGGATTCCTCTCCCGTCGATGCCGGGGCCTAAGACCTTGTGTGGAGTCGGGGCCGGAACCTGAGGATTCCTCTCCAGTGCTGACATGGATCTTGGGGTACTTCTGGAGTCTCCCCAGGGGAGTCAGTCCTCGTCTCGAATGCGGGCATGCACTTGCGCTTTCCTCCAGAGCGGTAGCAGCAGTGTCACGCAGTACGCCGCGTGGATCAAAGGATCTATGGTTTTCCCTCGAGTCTTTCCCACGAGGCTTTCCCACAGGGCTGTCCCACGTGCACACGTGGTGGGAGTCGATCCTCGGCTTGAACGTCAAGGCAGTGCAGGGAAAACAGGTTCCTCTGGAATGGACTGACACATCTGGGGGACTCTTGGAATGGTGGCACGACCCTGGAGTTCCTCTCGCCTTTCCTGTGGAGAGCGCCTCCTCTTGAGATGCGACGGGAACGCCGGGAATTCTTTCCCTACGAAACAGGGAAATGATCCCTCATCTCGAGCTAGGAGGCGGAAACGGGGCTCCCCTGGATGTGTGCGGGACACCACGTGCTTCCTCTCCAGTGGAGACGGGTATGTCGGGGAACTTCTTGAGTTGCAGCAAGGGTGTGAAGGACCCTTTGGAAGTTCCAGTGGTTAGATGTGATTGGCCTCGAGAAGCCTCAGCGGAAATGGGCCTCATCTCGCCTGGAGGGCAAAACCTCCTGGATTTTCTCGAGTTGCGGCAGGTGCTCTCGACTCTCGACGGGGACCTCAGGGACCCGCTCTGGTGGCCTCAGGAAAGGCCAGTCCCCATGCGAGTTCCTCGGGGGCCTCTCGGGATTCCTCTCCCGTCGATGCCGGGGCCTAAGACCTTGTGTGGAGTCGGGGCCGGAACCTGAGGATTCCTCTCCAGTGCTGACATGGATCTTGGGGTACTTCTGGAGTCTCCCCAGGGGAGTCAGTCCTCGTCTCGAATGCGGGCATGCACTTGCGCTTTCCTCCAGAGCGGTAGCAGCAGTGTCACGCAGTCCGCCGCGTGGATCAAAGGATCTATGGTTTTCCCTCGAGTCTTTCCCACGAGGCTTTCCCGCGAGGCTTTCCCACAGGGCTGTCCCACGTGCACACGTGGTGGGAGTCGATCCTCGGCTTGAACGTCAAGGCAGGGCAGGGAAAACAGGTTCCTCTGGAATGGACTGACACATCTGGGGGACTCTTGGAATGGTGGCACGACCCTGGAGTTCCTCTCGCCTTTCCTGTGGAGAGCGCCTCCTATTGAGATGCGACGGGAACGCCGGGAATTCTTTCCCTACGAAACAGGGAAAGGATCCCTCATCTCGAGCTAGGAGGCGGAAACGGGGCTCCCCTGGATGTGTGCAGGACCCCACGTGCTTCCTCTCGAGTGGAGACGGGTATGTCGGGGAACTTCTTGAGTTGCAGCAAGGGTGTGAAGGACCCTTTAGAAGTTCCAGTGGTTAGATGTGATTGGCCTCGAGAAGCCTCAGCGGAAATGGGCCTCATCTCGCCTGGAGGGCAAAACCTCCTGGATTTTCTCGAGTTGGGGCAGGTACTCTCGTCTTACGACGGGGACCTCAGGGACTCGCTCTGGTGGCCTCAGGAAAGGCCAGTCCCCATGCGAGTTCCTCGGGGGCCTCTCGGGATTCTTCTCCCGTCGATGCCGGGGCCTAAGACCTTGTGTGGAGTCGGGCCGGAACCTGAGGATTCCTCTCCAGTGCTGACATGGATCTTGGGGTACTTCTGGAGTCTCCCCAGGGGAGTCAGTCCTCGTCTCGAATGCGGGCATGCACTTGCGCTTTCCTCCAGAGCGGTAGCAGCAGTGTCACGCAGTCCGCCGCGTGGATCAAAGGATCTATGGTTTTCCCTCGAGTCTTTCCAACGAGGCTTTCCCACGAGGCTTTCCCACAGGGCTGTCCCACGTGCACACGTGGTGGGAGTCGGTCCTCGGCTTGAACGTCAAGGCAGTGCAGGGAAAACAGGTTCCTCTGGAATGGACTGACACATCTGGGGGACTCTTGGAATGGTGGCACGACCCTGGAGGTCCTCTCGCCTTTCCTGTGGAGAGCGCCTCCTCTTGAGATGCGACGGGAACGCCGGGAATTCTTTCCCTACGAAACAGGGAAAGGATCCCTCATCTCGAGCTAGGAGGCGGAAACGGGGCTCCCCTGGATGTGTGCGGGACCCACGTGCTTCCTCTCGAGTGGAGACGGGTATGTCGGGGAACTTCTTGAGTTGCAGCAAGGGTGTGAAGGACCCTTTGGAAGTTCCAGTGGTTATACGTGATTAGCCTCGAGAAGCCTCAGCGGAAATGGGCCTCATCGCGCCTGGAGGGCAAAACCTCCTGGATTTTCTCGAGTTGCGGCAGGTGCTCTCGACTTACGACGGGGACCTCAGGGACCCGCTCTGGTGGCCTCAGGAAAGGACAGTCCCCATGCGAGTTCCTCGGGGGCCTCTCGGGATTCCTCTCCCGTCGATGCCGGGGCCTAAGACCTTGTGTGGAGTCGGGGCCGGAACCTGAGGATTCCTCTCCAGTGCTGACATGGATCTTGGGGTACTTCTGGAGTCTCCCCAGGGGAGTCAGTCCTCGTCTCGAATGCGGGCATGCACTTGCGCTTTCCTCCAGAGCGGTAGCAGGAGTGTCACGCAGTCCGCCCTGTGGACCAAAGGATCTATGTTTTTCCCTCGTGTCTTTCCCACGAGGCTTTCCCACGAGGCTTTCCCACAGGGCTGTCCCACGTGCACACGTGGTGGGAGTCGATCCTCGGCTTGAACGTCAAGGCAGTGCAGGGAAAACAGGTTCCTCTGGAATGGACTGACACATCTGGGGGACTCTTGGAATGGTGGCACGACCCTGGAGTTCCTCTCGCCTTTCCTGTTGAGAGCGCCTCCTCTTGAGATGCGTCGGGAACGCCGGGAATTCTTTCCCTACGAAACAGGGAAAGGATCCCTCATCTCGAGCTAGGAGGCGGAAACGGGGCTCCCCTGGATGTGTGCGGGACCCACGTGCTTCCTCTCGAGTGGAGACGGGTATGTCGGGGAACTTCTTGAGTTGCAGCAAGGGTGTGAAGGACCCTTTGGAAGTTCCAGTGGTTAGATGTGATTGGCCTCGAGAAGCCTCAGCGGAAATGGGCCTCATCTCGCCTGGAGGGTAAAACCTCCTGGATTTTCTCGAGATGCGGCAGGTGCTCTTGACTTACGACGGGGACCTCAGGGACCCGCTCTGGTGGCCTCAGGAAAGGCCAGTCCCTATGCGAGTTCCTCGGGGGCCTATCGGGTTTCCTCTCCAGTCGATGCCGGGGCCTAAGACCTTGTGTGGAGTCGGGGCCGGAACCTGAGGATTCCTCTCCAGTGCTGACATGGATCTTGGGGTACTTCTGGAGTCTCCCCAGGGGAGTCAGTCCTCGTCTCGAATGCGGGCATGCACTTGCGCTTTCCTCCAGAGCGGTAGCAGCAGTGTCACGCAGTCCGCCGCGTGGATCAAAGGATCTATGGTTTTCCCTCGAGTCTTTCCCACGAGGCTTTCCCACGAGGCTTTCCCACAGGGCTGTCCCACGTGCACACGTGGTGGGAGTCGATCCTCGGCTTGAACGACAAGGCAGTGCAGGGAAAACAGGTTCCTCTGGAATGGACTGACACATCTGGGGGACTCTTGGAATGGTGGTACGACCCTGGAGTTCCTCTCGCCTTTCCTGTGGAGAGCGCCTCCTCTTGAGATGCGACGGGAACGCCGGGAATTCTTTCCCTACGAAACAGGGAAAGGATCCCTCATCTCGAGCTAGGAGGGGGAAACGGGGCTACCCTGGATGTGTGCGGGACCCACGTGCTTCCTCTCGAGTGGAGACGGGTATGTCGGGGAACTTCTTGAGTTGCAGCAAGGGTGTGAAGGACCCTTTAGAAGTTCCAGTGGTTATACGTGATTAGCCTCGAGAAGCCTCAGCGGAAATGGGCCTCATCGCGCCTGGAGGGCAAAACCTCCTGGATTTTCTCGAGTTGCGGCAGGTGCTCTCGACTTACGACGCGGACCTCAGGGACCCGCTCTGGTGGCCTCAGGAAAGGCCAGTCCCCATGCGTTTTCCTCGGGGGCCTCTCCGGATTCCTCTCCCGTCGATGCCGGGGCCTAAGACCTTGTGTGGAGTCGGGGCCGGAACCTGAGGATTCCTCTCCAGTGCTGACATGGATCTTGGGGTACTTCTGGAGTCTCCCCAGGGGAGTCAGTCCTCGTCTCGGATGCGGGCATGCACTTGCGCTTTCCTCCAGAGCGGTAGCAGCAGTGTCACGCAGTCCGCCGCGTGGATCAAAGGATCTATGGTTTTCCCTCGAGTCTTTTCCACGAGGCTTTCCCTCGAGGCTTTCCCACAGGGCTGTCCCACGTGCACACGTGTTGGGAGTCGATCCTCGGCTTGAACGTCAAGGCAGTGCAGGGAAAACAGGTTCCTCTTGAATGGACTGACACATCTGGGGGACTCTTGGAATGGTGGCACGACCCTGGAGTTCCTCTCGCCTTTCCTGTGGAGAGCGTCTCCTCTTGAGATGGGACGGGAACGCCGGGAATTCTTTCCCTACGAAACAGGGAAAGGATCCCTCATCTCGAGCTAGGAGGCGGAAACGGGGTTCCCCTGGATGTGTGCGAGACACCACGTGCTTCCTCTCGAGTGGAGACGGGTATGTCGGGGAACTTCTTGAGTTGCAGCAAGGGTGTGAAGGACCCTTTGGAAGTTCCAGTGGTTAGACGTGATTGGCCTCGAGAAGCCTCAGCGGAAATGGGCCTCATCTCGCCTGGAGGGCAAAACCTCCTGGATTTTCTCGAGTTGCGGCAGGTGCTCTCGACTTACGACGGGGACCTCAGGGACCCGCTCTGGTGGCCTCAGGAAAGGCCAGTCCCCATGCGAGTTCCTCGGGGGCGTCTCTGGATTCCTCTCCCGTCGATGCCGGGGCCTAAGACCTTGTGTGGAGTCGGGGCCGGAACCTGAGGATTCCTCTCCAGTGCTGACATGGATCTTGGGGTACTTCTGGAGTCTCCCCAGGGGAGTCAGTCCTCGTCTCGAATGCGGGCATGCACTTGCGCTTTCCTCCAGAGCGGTAGCAGCAGTGTCACGCAGTCCGCCGCGTGGATCAAAGGATCTATGGTTTTCCCTCGAGTCTTTCCCACGAGGCTTTCCCACGAGGCTTTCCCACAGGGCTGTCCCACGTGCACACGTGGTGGGAGTCGATCCTCGGCTTGAACGTCAAGGCAGGGCAGGGAAAACAGGTTCCTCTGGAATGGACTGACACATCTGGGGGACTCTTGGAATGGTGGCACGACCCTGGAGTTCCTCTCGCCTTTCCTGTGGAGAGCGCCTCCTCTTGAGATGCGACGGGAACGCCGGGAATTCTTTCCCTACGAAACAGGGAATGGATCCCTCATCTCGAGCTAGGAGGCGGAAACGGGGCTCCCCTGGATGTGTGCGGGACACCACGTGCTTCCTCTCGAGTGGAGACGGGTATGTCGGGGAACTTCTTGAGTTGCAGCAAGGGTGTGAAGGACCCTTTGGAAGTTCCAGTGGTTAGATGTGATTGGCCTCGAGAAGCCTCAGCGGAAATGGGCCTCATCTCGCCTGGAGGGCAAAACCTCCTGGATTTTCTCGAGTTGCGGCAGGTGCTCTCGACTTACGACGGGGACCTCAGGGACCCGCTCTGGTGGCCTCAGGAAAGGCCAGTCCCCATGCGAGTTCCTCGGGGGCCTCTCGGGATTCCTCTCCCGTCGATGCCGGGGCCGAAGACCTTGTGTGGAGTCGGGGCCGGAACCTGAGGATTCCTCTCCAGTGCTGACATGGATCTTGGGGTACTTCTGGAGTCTCCCCAGGGGAGTCAGTCCTCGTCTCGAATGCGGGCATGCACTTGCGCTTTCCTCCAGAGCGGTAGCAGCAGTGTCACGCAGTCCGCCGCGTGGATCAAAGGATCTATGGTTTTCCCTCGAGTCTTTCCCACGAGGCTTTCCCACGAGGCTTTCCCACAGGGCTGTCCCACGTGCACACGTGGTGGGAGTCGATCCTCGGCTTGAACGTCAAGGCAGGGCAGGGAAAACAGGTTCCTCTGGAATGGACTGACACATCTGGGGGACTCTTGGAATGGTGGCACGACCCTGGAGTTCCTCTCGCCTTTCCTGTGGAGAGCGCCTCCTCTTGAGATGCGACGGGAACGCCGGGAATTCTTTCCCTACGAAACAGGGAAAGGATCCCTCATCTCGAGCTAGGAGGCGGAAACGGGGCTCCCCTGGATGTGTGCGGGACACCACGTGCTTCCTCTCGAGTGGAGACGGGTATGTCAGGGAACTTCTTGAGTTGCAGCAATGGTGTGAAGGACCCTTTGGAAGTTCCAGTGTTTAGATGTGATTGGCCTCGAGAAGCCTCAGCGGAAATGGGCCTCATCTCGCCTGGAGGGCAAAACCTCCTGGATTTTCTCGAGTTGAGGCAGGTGCTCTCGACTTACGATGGGGACCTCAGGGACCCGCTCTGGTGGCCTCAGGAAAGGCCAGTCCCCATGCGAGTGCCTCGGGGGCCTCTCGGGATTCCTCTCCCGTCGATGCCGGGGCCTAAGACCTTGTGTGGAGTCGGGGCCGGAACCTGAGGATTCCTCTCCAGTGCTGACATGGATCTTGGGGTACTTCTGGAGTCTCCCCAGGGGAGTCAGTCCTCGTCTCGAATGCGCGCATGCACTTGCGCTTTCCTCCAGAGCGGTAGCAGCAGTGTCACGCAGTCCGCCGCGTGGATCAAAGGATCTATGGTTTTCCCTCGAGTCTTTCCCACGAGGCTTTCCCACGAGGCTTTCCCACAGGGCTGTCCCACGTGCACACGTGGTGGGAGTCGATCCTCGGGTTGAACGTCAAGGCAGTGCAGGGAAAACAGGTTCCTCTGGAATGGACTGACACATCTGGGGGACTCTTGGAATGGTGGAACTACCCTGGAATTCCTCTCGCCTTTCCTGTGGAGAGCGCCTCCTCTTGAGATGCGACGGGAACGCCGGGAAATCTTTCCCTACGAAACAGGGAAAGGATCCCTCATCTCGAGCTAGGAGGCGGAAACGGGGCTCCCCTGGATGTGTGCGGGACCCACGTGCTTCTTCTCGAGTGGAGACGGGTATGTCGGGGAACTTCTTGAGTTGCAGCAATGTGTGAAGGACCCTTTGGAAGTTCCAGTGGTTAGATGTGATTGGCCTCGATAAGCCTCAGCGGAAATGGGCCTCATCTCGCCTGGAGGGCAAAACCTCCTGGATTTTCTCGAGTTGCGGCAGGTGCTCTCGACTTACGACGGGGACCTCAGGGACCCGCTCTGGTGGCCTCAGGAAAGGCCAGTCCCCATGCGAGTTCCTCGGGGGCCTCTCGGGATTCCTCTCCCGTCGATGCCGGGGCCTAAGACCTTGTGTGGAGTCGGGGCCGGAACCTGAGGATTCCTCTCCAGTGCTGACAGGTATCTTGGGGCACTTCTGGAGTCTCCCAAGGGGAGTCAGTCCTCGTCTCGAATGCGGGCATGCACTTGCGCTTTCCTCCAGAGCGGTAGCAGCAGTGTCACGCAGTCCGCCGCGTGGATGAAAGGATCTATGGTTTTCCCTCGAGTCTTTCCCACGAGGCTTTCCCACGAGGCTTTCCCACAGGGCTGTCCCACGTGCACACGTGGTGGGAGTCGATCCTCGGCTTGAACGTCAAGGCAGTGCAGGGAAAACAGGTTCCTCTGGAATGGACTGACACATCTGGGGGACTCTTGGAATGGTGGCACGACCCTGGAGTTCCTCTCGCCTTTCCTGTGGACAGCGCCTCCTATTGAGATGCGACGGGAACGCCGGGAATTCTTTCCCTACGAAACAGGGAAAGGATCCCTCATCTCGAGCTTGGAGGCGGAAACGGGGCTCCCCTGGATGTGTGCGGGACACCACGTGCTTCCTCTCGAGTGGAGACTGGTATGTCGGGGAACTTCTTGAGTTGCAGCAATGGGGTGAAGGACCCTTTGGAAGTTCCAGTGGTTAGATGTGATTGGCCTCGAGAAGCCTCAGCGGAAATGGGCCTCATCTCGCCTGGAGGGCAAAACCTCCTGGATTTTCTCGAGTTGCGGCAGGTGCTCTCGACTTACGACGGGGACCTCAGGGACCCGCTCTGGTGGCCTCAGGAAAGGCCAGTCCCCATGCGAGTTCCTCGGGGGCCTCTCGGGATTCCTCTCCCGTCGATGCCGGGGCCTAAGACCTTGTGTGGAGTCGGGGCCGGAACCTGAGGATTCCTCTCCAGTGCTGACATGGATCTTGGGGTACTTCTGGAGTCTCCCCAGGGGAGTCAGTCCTCGTCTCGAATGCGGGCATGCACTTGCGCTTTCCTCCAGAGCGGTAGCAGCAGTGTCCCGCAGTTCGTCGCGTGGATCAAAGGATCTATGGTTTTCCCTCGAGTCTTTCCCACGAGGCTTTCCCACGAGGCTTTCCCACAGGGCTGTCCCACGTGCACACGTGGTGGGAGTCGATCCTCGGCTTGAACGTCAAGGCAGGGCAGGGAAAACAGGTTCCTCTGGAATGGACTGACACATCTGGGGGACTCTTCGAATGGTGGCACGACCCTGGAGTTCCTCTCGCCTTTCCTGTGGAGAGCGCCTCCTCTTGAGATGCGACGGGAACGCCGGGAATTCTTTCCCTATGAAACAGGGAAAGGATCCCTCATCTCGAGCTAGGAGGCGGAAACGGGGCTCCCCTGGATGTGTGCGGGACACCACGTGCTTCCTCTCGAGTGGAGACGGGTATGTCGGGGAACTTGTTGAGTTGCAGAAATGGTGTGTAGGACCGTTTGGAAGTTCCAGTGGTTAGACGTGATTAGCCTCGAGAAGCCTCAGCGGAAATGGGCCTCATCGCACCTGGAGGGCAAAACCTCCTGGATTTTCTCGAGTTGCGGCAGGTGCTCTCGACTTACGACGGGGACCTCAGGGAACCGCTCTGGTGGCCTCAGGAAAGGCCAGTCCCCATGCGAGTTCCTCGGGGGCCTCAGGGGATTCCTCTCCCGTCGATGCCGGGGCCTAAGACCTTGTGTGGAGGCGGGGCCGGAACCTGAGGATTCCTCTCCAGTGCTGACATGGATCTTGGGGTACTTCTGGAGTCTCCCCAGGGGAGTCAGTCCTCGTCTCGAATGCGGGCATGCACTTGCGCTTTCCTCCAGAGCGGTAGCAGCAGTGTCACGCAGTCCGCCGCGTGGATCAAAGGATCTATGGTTTTCCCTCGAGTCTTTCCCACGAGGCTTTCCCACGAGGCTTTCCCACAGGGCTGTCCCACGTGCACACGTGGTGGGACTCGATCCTCGGCTTGAACGTCAAGGCAGTGCAGGGAAAACAGGTTCCTCTGGAATGGACTGACACATCTGGGGGACTCTTGGAATGGTGTCACGACCCTGGAGTTCCTCTCGTCTTTCCTGTGGAGAGCGCCTCGTCTTGAGATGCGACGGGAACGCCGGGAATTCTTTCCCTACGAAACAGGGAAAGGATCCCTCATCTCGAGCTAGGAGGCGGAAACGGGGCTCACCTGGATGTGTGCGGGACCCCACGTGCTTCCTCTCGAGTGGAGACGGGTATGTCGGGGAACTTCTTGAGTTGCAGCAAGGGTGTGAAGGACCCTTTGGAAGTTCCAGTGGTTAGATGTGATTGGCCTTGAGAAGCCTCAGCGGAAATGGGCCTCATCTCGCCTGGAGGGCAAAACCTCCTGGATTTTCTCGAGTTGCGGCAGGTGCTCTCGACTTACGACGGGAACCTCAGGGACCCGCTCTGGTGGCCACAGGAAAGGCCAGTCCCCATGCGAGTTCCTCGGGGGCCTCTCGGGATTCCTCTCCCGTCGATGCCGGGGTCTAAGACCTTGTGTGGAGGCGGGGCCGGAACCTGAGGATTCCTCTCCAGTGCTGACATGGATCTTTGGGTACTTCTGGAGTCTCCCCAGGGGAGTCATTCCTCGTCTCGAATGCGGGCATGCACTTGCGCCTTCCTCCAGAGCGGTAGCAGCAGTGTCACACAGTCCGCCGCGTGGATCAAAGGATGTATGGTTTTCCCTTGAGTCTTTCCCACGAGGCTTTCCCACGAGGCTTTCCCACAGGGCTGTCCCACGTGCACACGTGGTGGGAGTCGATCCTCGGCTTGAACGTCAAGGCAGTGCAGGGAAAACAGGTTCCTCTGGAATGGACTGACACATCTGGGGGACTCTTGGAATGGTGGCACGACCCTGGAGTTCCTCTCGCCTTTCCTGTGGAGAGCGCCTCCTCTTGAGATGCAACTGGAACGCCGGGAATTCTTTCCCTACGAAACAGGGAAAGGATCCCTCATCTCGAGCTAGGAGGCGGAAACGGGGCTCCCCTGGATGTGTGCGGGACACCACGTGCTTCCTCTCGAGTGGAGACGGGTATGTCGGGGAACTTCTTGAGTTGCAGCAAGGGTGTGAAGGACCGTTTGGAAGTTCCAGTGGTTAGACGTGATTAGCCTCGAGAAGCCTCAGCGGAAATGGGCCTCATCTCGCCTGGAGGGCAAAACCTCCTGGATTTTCTCGAGTTGCGGCAGGTGCTCTCGACTTACGACGGGGACCTCAGGGAACCGCTCTGGTGGCCTCAGGAAAGGCCAGTCCCCATGCGAGTTCCTCGGGGGCCTCTGGGGATTCCTCTCCCGTCGATTCCGGGGCCTAAGACCTTGTGTGGAGTCGGGGCCGGAACCTGAGGATTCCTCTCCAGTGCTGACATGGATCTTGGGGTACTTCTGGAGTCTCCCCAGGGGAGTCAGTCCTCGTCTCGAATGCGGGCATGCACTTGCGCTTTCCTCCAGAGCGGTAGCAGCAGTGTCACGCAGTCTGCCCCGTGGATCAAAGGATCTATGGTTTTCCCTCGAGTCTTTCCCACGAGGCTTTCCCACGAGGCTTTCCCACAGGGCTGTCCCACGTGCACACGTGGTGGGAGTCGATCCTCGGCTTGAACGTCAAGGCAGTGCAGGGAAAACAGGTTCCTCTGGAATGGACTGACACATCTGGGGGACTCTTGGAATGGTGGCACGACCCTGGAGTTCCTCTCGCCTTTCCTGTGGAGAGCGCCTCCTCTTGAGATGCGACGGGAATGCCGGGAATTCTTTCCCTACGAAACAGGGAAAGGATCCCTCATCTCGAGCTAGGAGGCGGAAACGGGGCTCCCCTGGATGTGTGCGGGACACCACGTGCTTCCTCTCGAGTGGAGACGGGTATCTCGGGGAACTTCTTGAGTTGCAGAAATGGTGTGAAGGACCCTTTGGAAGTTCCAGTGGTTAGATGTGATTGGCCTCGAGAAGCCTCAGCGGAAATGGGCCTCATCTCGCCTGGAGGGCAAAACCTCCTGGATTTTCTCGAGTTGCGGCAGGTGCTCTCGACTTACGACGGGAACCTCAGGGACCCGCTCTGGTGGCCTCAGGAAAGGCCAGTCCCCATGCGAGTTCCTCGGGGGCCTCTCGGGATTCCTCTCCCGTCGATGCCGGGGTCTAAGACCTTGTGTGGAGGCGGGGCCGGAACCTGAGGATTCCTCTCCAGTGCTGACATGGATCTTGGGGTACTTCTGGAGTCTCCCCAGGGGAGTCAGTCCTCGTCTCGAATGCGGGCATGCACTTGCGCTTTCCTCCAGAGCGGTAGCAGCAGTGTCACGCAGTCCGCCGCGTGGATCAAAGGATGTATGGTTTTCCCTTGAGTCTTTCCCACCAGGCTTTCCCACGAGGCTTTCCCACAGGGCTATCCCACGTGCACACGTGGTGGGAGTCGATCCTCGGCTTGAACGTCAAGGCAGTGCAGGGAAAACAGGTTCCTCTGGAATGGACTGACACATCTGGGGGACTCTTGGAATGGTGGCACGACCCTGGAGTTCCTCTCGCCTTTTCTGTGGAGAGCGCCTCCTCTTGAGATGCGACGGGAACGCCGGGAATTCTTTCCCTACGAAACAGGGAAAGGATCCCTCATCTCGAGCTAGGAGGCGGAAACGGGGCTCCCCTGGATGTGTGCGGGACACCACGTGCTTCCTCTCGAGTGGAGACGGGTATGTCGGGGAACTTGTTGAGTTGCAGAAATGGTGTGTAGGACCGTTTGGAAGTTCCAGTGGTTAGACGTGATTAGCCTCGAGAAGCCTCAGCGGAAATGGGCCTCATCGCACCTGGAGGGCAAAACCTCCTGGATTTTCTCGAGTTGCGGCAGGTGCTCTCGACTTACGACGGGGACCTCAGGGAACCGCTCTGGTGGCCTCAGGAAAGGCCAGTCCCCATGCGAGTTCCTCGGGGGCCTCAGGGGATTCCTCTCCCGTCGATGCCGGGGCCTAAGACCTTGTGTGGAGGCGGGGCCGGAACCTGAGGATTCCTCTCCAGTGCTGACATGGATCTTGGGGTACTTCTGGAGTCTCCCCAGGGGAGTCAGTCCTCGTCTCGAATGCGGGCATGCACTTGCGCTTTCCTCCAGAGCGGTAGCAGCAGTGTCACGCAGTCCGCCGCGTGGATCAAAGGATCTATGGCTTTCCCTCGGGTCTTTCCCACGAGGCTTTCCCACGAGGCTTTCCCACAGGGCTGTCCCACGTGCACACGTGGTGGGACTCGATCCTCGGCTTGAACGTCAAGGCAGTGCAGGGAAAACAGGTTCCTCTGGAATGGACTGACACATCTGGGGGACTCTTGGAATGGTGTCACGACCCTGGAGTTCCTCTCGCCTTTCCTGTGGAGAGCGCCTCGTCTTGAGATGCGACGGGAACGCCGGGAATTCTTTCCCTACGAAACAGGGAAAGGATCCCTCATCTCGAGCTAGGAGGCGGAAACGGGGCTCACCTGGATGTGTGCGGGACCCCACGTGCTTCCTCTCGAGTGGAGACGGGTATGTCGGGGAACTTCTTGAGTTGCAGCAAGGGTGTGAAGGACCCTTTGGAAGTTCCAGTGGTTAGATGTGATTGGCCTTGAGAAGCCTCAGCGGAAATGGGCCTCATCTCGCCTGGAGGGCAAAACCTCCTGGATTTTCTCGAGTTGCGGCAGGTGCTCTCGACTTACGACGGGAACCTCAGGGACCCGCTCTGGTGGCCACAGGAAAGGCCAGTCCCCATGCGAGTTCCTCGGGGGCCTCTCGGGATTCCTCTCCCGTCGATGCCGGGGTCTAAGACCTTGTGTGGAGGCGGGGCCGGAACCTGAGGATTCCTCTCCAGTGCTGACATGGATCTTGGGGTACTTCTGGAGTCTCCCCAGGGGAGTCATTCCTCGTCTCGAATGCGGGCATGCACTTGCGCCTTCCTCCAGAGCGGTAGCAGCAGTGTCACACAGTCCGCCGCGTGGATCAAAGGATGTATGGTTTTCCCTTGAGTCTTTCCCACGAGGCTTTCCCACGAGGCTTTCCCACAGGGCTGTCCCACGTGCACACGTGGTGGGAGTCGATCCTCGGCTTGAACGTCAAGGCAGTGCAGGGAAAACAGGTTCCTCTGGAATGGACTGACACATCTGGGGGACTCTTGGAATGGTGGCACGACCCTGGAGTTCCTCTCGCCTTTCCTGTGGAGAGCGCCTCCTCTTGAGATGCAACTGGAACGCCGGGAATTCTTTCCCTACGAAACAGGGAAAGGATCCCTCATCTCGAGCTAGGAGGCGGAAACGGGGCTCCCCTGGATGTGTGCGGGACACCACGTGCTTCCTCTCGAGTGGAGACGGGTATGTCGGGGAACTTCTTGAGTTGCAGCAAGGGTGTGAAGGACCGTTTGGAAGTTCCAGTGGTTAGACGTGATTAGCCTCGAGAAGCCTCAGCGGAAATGGGCCTCATCTCGCCTGGAGGGCAAAACCTCCTGGATTTTCTCGAGTTGCGGCAGGTGCTCTCGACTTACGACGGGGACCTCAGGGACCCGCACTGGTGGCCTCAGGAAAGGCCAGTCCCCATGCGAGTTCCTCGGGGGCCTCTCGGGATTCCTCTCCCGTCGATGCCGGGGCCTAAGACCTTGTGTGGAGTCGGGGCCGGAACCTGAGGATTCCTCTCCAGTGCTGACATGGATCTTATGGTACTTCTGGAGTCTCCCCAGGGGAGTCAGTCCTCGCCTCGAATGCGGGCATGCACTTGCGCTTTCCTCCAGAGCGGTAGCAGCAGTGTCACGCAGTCCGCCACGTGGATCAAAGGATCTATGGTTTTCCCTCGAGTCTTTCCCACGAGGCTTTCCCACGAGGCTTTCCCACAGGGCTGTCCCACGTGCACACGTGGTGGGAGTCGATCATCGGCTTGAACGTCAAGGCAGTGCAGGGAAAACAGGTTCCTCTGGAATGGACTGACACATCTGGGGGACTCTTGGAATGGTGGCACGACCCTGGAATTCCTCTCGCCTTTCCTGTGGAGAGCGCCTCCTCTTGAGATGCGACGGGAACGCCGGGTATTCTTTCCCTACGAAACAGGGAAAGGATCCCTCATCTCGAGCTAGGAGGCGGAAACGGGGCTCCCCTGGATGTGTGCGGGACCCCACGTGCTTCCTCTCGAGTGGAGACGGGTATGTCTGGGAACTTCTTGAGTTGCATCAAGGGTGTGAAGGACCCTTTGGAAGTTCCAGTGGTTAGATGTGATTGGCCTCGAGAAGCCTCAGCGGAAAGGGGCCTCATCTCGCCTGGAGGGCAAAACCTCCTGGATTTTCTCAAGTTGCGGCAGGTGCTCTCGACTTACGACGGGGACCTCAGGGACCCGCTCTGGTGGCCTCAGTAAAGGCCGGTCCCCATGCGAGTTCCTCGGGGGCCTCTCAGGATTCCTCTCCCGTCGATGCCGGGGCCTAAGACCTGGTGTGGAGTCGGGGCCGGAACCTGAGTTTTCCTCTCCAGTGCTGACATGGATCTTGGGGTACTTCTGGAGTCTCCCCAGGGGAGTCAGTCCTCGTCTCGAATGCGGGCATGCACTTGCGCTTTCCTCCAGAGCGGTAGCAGCAGTGTCACGCAGTCCGCCGCGTGGATCAAAGGATCTATGGTTTTCCCTCGAGTCTTTCCCACGAGGCTTTCCCACGAGGCTTTCCCCCAGGGCTGTCCCACGTGCACACGTGGTGGGAGTCGATCCTCGGCTTCAACGTCAAGGCACTGCAGGGAAAACTGGTTCCTCTCGAATGGACTGACACATCTGGGGGACTCTTGGAATGGTGTCACGACCCTGGAGTTCCTCTCGCCTTTCCTGAGGAGAGCGCCTCCTCTTGAGATGCGACGGCAACGCCGGGAATTCTTTCCCTACGAAACAGGGAAAGGATCCCTCATCTCGAGCTAGGAGGCGGAAACGGGGCTCCCCTGGATGTGTGCGGGACCCCACGTGCTTCCTCTCGAGTGGAGACGGGTATGTCGGGGAACTTCTTGAGTTGCAGCAAGGGTGTGAAGGACCCTTTGGAAGTTCCAGTGGTTAGACGTGATTGGCCTCGAGAAGCCTCAGCGGAAATGGGCCTCATCTCGCCTGGAGGGCAAAACCTCCTGGATTTTCTCGAGTTGCGGCAGGTGCTCTCGACTTACGACGGGGACCTCAGGGACCCGCACTGGTGGCCTCAGGAAAGGCCAGTCCCCATGCGAGTTCCTCGGGGGCCTCTCGGGATTCCTCTCCCGTCGATGCCGGGGCCTAAGACCTTGTGTGGAGTCGGGGCCGGAACCTGAGGATTCCTCTCCAGTGCTGACATGGATCTTGGGGTACTTCTGGAGTCTCCCCAGGGGAGTCATTCCTCCTCTCGAATGCGGGCATGCACTTGCGCTTTCCTCCAGAGCGGTAGCAGCAGTGTCACGCAGTCCGCCGCGTGGATCAAAGGATCTATGGTTTTCCCTCGAGTCTTTCCCACGAGGCTTTCCCACGAGGCTTTCCCACAGGGCTGTCCCACGTGCACACGTGGTGGGAGTCGATCCTCGGCTTCAACGTCAAGGCACTGAAGGGAAAACTGGTTCCTCTCGAATGGACTGACACATCTGGGGGACTCTTGGAATGGTGGCACGACCCTGGAGTTCCTCTCGCCTTTCCTGTGGAGAGCGCCTCCTCTTGAGATGCGACGGGAACGCCGGGAATTCTTTCCCAACGAAACAGGGAAAGGATCCCTCATCTCGAGGTAGCAGGCGGAAACGGGGCTCCCCTGGATGTGTGCGGGACACCACGTGCTTCCTCTCGAGTGGAGACGGGTATGTCGGGGAACTTCTTGAGTTGCAGCAAGGGTGTGAAGGACCCTTTGGAAGTTCCAGTGGTTAGATGTGATTGGCCTCGAGAAGCCTCAGCGGAAATGGGCCTCATCTCGCCTGGAGGGCAAAACCTCCTGGATTTTCTCGAGTTGCGGCAGGTGCTCTCGACTTACGACGGGGACCTCAGGGACCCGCTCTGGTGGCCTCAGGAAAGGCCAGTCCCCATGCGAGTTCCTCGGGGGCCTCTCGGGATTCCTCTCCCGTCGATGCCGGGGCCTAAGACCTTGTGTGGAGTCGGGGCCGGAACCTGAGGATTCCTCTCCAGTGCTGACATGGATCTTGGGGTACTTCTGGAGTCTCCCCAGGGGAGTCAGTCCTCGTCTCGAATGCGGGCATGCACTTGCGCTTTCCTCCAGAGCGGTAGCAGCAGTGTCACGCAGTCCGCCGCGTGGATCAAAGGATCTATGGTTTTCCCTCGAGTCTTTCCCACGAGGCTTTCCCACGAGGCTTTCCCACAGGGCTGTCCCACGTGCACACGTGGTGGGAGTCGATCCTCGGCTTGAACGTCAAGGCAGTGCAGGGAAAACAGGTTCCTCTGGAATGGACTGACACATCTGGGGGACTCTTGGAATGGTGGCACGACCCTGGAGTTCCTCTCGCCTTTCCTGTGGAGAGCGCCTCCTCTTGAGATGCGACGGGAACGCCGGGAATTCTTTCCCTACGAAACCGGGAAAGGATCCCTCATCTCGAGCTAGGAGGCGGAAACGGGGCTCCCCTGGATGTGTGCAGGACCCCACGTGCTTCCTCTCGAGTGGAGACGGGTATGTCAGGGAACTTCTTGAGTTGCAGCAAGGGTGTGAAGGACCCTTTGGAAGTTCCAGTGGTTAGACGTATTGGCCTCGAGAAGCCTCAGCGGAAATGGGCCTCGTCTCGCCTGGAGGGCAAAACCTCCTGGATTTTCTCGAGTTTCGGCAGGTGCTCTCGACTTACGACGGGGACCTCAGGGACCCGCTCTGGTGTCCTCAGGAAAGGCCAGTCCCCATGCGAGTTCCTCGGGGGCCTCTCGGGATTCCTCTCCCGTCGATGCCGGGGCCTAGGACCTTGTGTGGAGTCGGGGCCGGAACCTGAGGATTCCTCTCCAGTGCTGACATGGATCTTGGGGTACTTCTGGAGTCTCCCCAGGGGAGTCAGTCCTCGTCTCGAATGCGGGCATGCACTTGCGCTTTCCTCCAGAGCGGTAGCAGCAGTGTCACGCAGTCCGCCGCGTGGATCAAAGGATCTATGGTTTTCCCTCGAGTCTTTCCCACGAGGCTTTCCCACGAGGCTTTCCCACAGGGCTGTCCCACGTGCACACGTGGTGGGAGTCGATCCTCGGCTTGAACGTCAAGGCAGTGCAGGGAAAACAGGTTCCTCTGGAATGGACTGACACATCTGGGGGACTCTTGGAATGGTGGCACGACGCTGGAGTTCCTCTCGCCTTTCCTGTGGAGAGCGCCTCCTCTTGAGATGCGACGGGAACGCCGGGAATTCTTTCCCTACGAAACAGGGAAAGGATCCCTCATCTCGAGCTAGGAGGCGGAAACGGGGCTCCCCTGGATGTGTGCGGGACCCCACGTGCTTCCTCTCGAGTGGAGACGGGTATGTCGGGGAACTTCTTGAGTTGCAGCAAGGGTGTGAAGGACCCTTTGGAAGTTCCAGTGGTTAGACGTATTGGCCTCGAGAAGCCTCAGCGGAAATGGGCCTCGTCTCGCCTGGAGGGAAAACCTCCTGGATTTTCTCGAGTTGCGGCAGGTGCTCTCGACTTACGACGGGGACCTCAGGGACCCGCTCTGGTGGCCTCAGGAAAGGCCAGTCCCCATGCGAGTTCCTCGGGGGCCTCTCGGGATTCCTCTCCCGTCGATGCCGGGGCCTAAGACCTTGTGTGGAGTCGGGGCCGGAACCTGAGGATTCCTCTCCAGTGCTGACATGGATCTTGGGGTACTTCTGGAGTCTCCCCAGGGGAGTCAGTCCTCGTCTCGAATGCGGGCATGCACTTGCGCTTTCCTCCAGAGCGGTAGCAGCAGTGTCACGCAGTCCGCCACGTGGATCAAAGGATCTATGGTTTTCCCTCGAGTCTTTCCCACGAGGCTTTCCCACGAGGCTTTCCCACAGGGCTGTCCCACGTGCACACGTGGTGGGAGTCGATCCTCGGCTTGAACGTCAAGGCAGTGCAGGGAAAACAGGTTCCTCTGGAATGGACTGACACATCTGGGGGACTCTTGGAATGGTGGCACGACCCTGGAGTTCCTCTCCCCTTTCCTGTGGAGAGCGCCTCCTCTTGAGATGCGACGGGAACGCCGGGAATTCTTTCCCTACGAAACAGGGAAAGGATCCCTCATCTCGATGTAGGAGGCGGAAACGGGGCTCCCCTGGATGTGTGCGGGACACCACGTGCTTCCTCTCGAGTGGAGACGGGCATGTCGGGGAACTTCTTGAGTTGCAGCAAGGGTGTGAAGGACCCTTTGGAAGTTCCAGTGGTTAGATGTGATTGGCCTCGAGAAGCCTCAGCGGAAATGAGCCTCATCTCGCCTGGAGGGCAAAACCTCCTGGATTTTCTCGAGTTCCGGCAGGTGCTCTCGACTTACGACGGGGACCTCAGGGAACCGCTCTGGTGGCCTCAGGAAAGGCCAGACCCCATGCGAGTTCCTCGGGGGCCTCTCGGGATTCCTCTCCCGTCGATGCCGGGGCCTAAGACCTTGTGTGGAGTCGGGGCCGGAACCTGAGGATTCCTCTCCAGTGCTGACATGGATCTTGGGGTACTTCTGGAGTCTCCCCAGGGGAGTCAGTCCTCATCTCGAATGCGGGCATGCACTTGCGCTTTCCTCCAGAGCGGTAGCAGCAGTGTCACGCAGTCCGCCGCGTGGATCAAAGGATCTATGGTGTTCCCTCGAGTCTTTCCCACGAGGCTTTCCCACGAGGCTTTCCCACAGGGCTGTCCCACGTGCACACGTGGTGGGAGTCGATCCTCGGCTTGAACGTCAAGGCAGTGCAGGGAAAACAGGTTCCTCTGGAATGGACTGACACATCTGGGGGACTCTTGGAATGGTGGCACGACCCTGGAGTTCCTCTCGCCTTTCCTGTGGAGAGCGCCTCCTCTTGAGATGCGACGGGAACGCCGGGAATTCTTTCCCTACGAAACAGGGAAAGGATCCCTCATCTCGAGCTAGGAGGCGGAAACGGGGCACCCCTGGATGTGTGCGGGACCCCACGTGCTTCCTCTCGAGTGGAGACGGGTATGTCGGGGAACTTCTTGAGTTGCAGCAAGGGTGTGAAGGACCCTTTGGAAGTTCCAGTGGTTAGACGTGATTGGCCTCGAGAAGACTCAGCGGAAATGGGCCTCATCTCGCCTGGAGTGCAAAACCTCCTGGATTTTCTCGAGTTGCGGCAGGTGCTCTCGACTTACGACGGGGACCTCAGGGACCCGCTCTGGTGGCCTCAGGAAAGGCCAGTCCCCATGCGAGTTCCTCGGGGGCCTCTCGGGATTCCTCTCCCGTCGATTCCGGGGCCTAAGACCTTGTGTGGAGTCGGGGCCGGAACCTGAGGATTCCTCTCCAGTGCTGACATGGATCTTGGGGTACTTCTGGAGTCTCCCCAGGGGAGTCATTCCTCCTCTCGAATGCGGGCATGCACTTGCGCTTTCCTCCAGAGCGGTAGCAGCAGTGTCACGCAGTCCGCCGCGTGGATCAAAGGATCTATGGTTTTCCCTCGAGTCTTTCCCACGAGGCTTTCCCACGAGGCTTTTCCACAGGGCTGTGCCACGTGCACACGTGGTGGGAGTCGATCCTCGGCTTGAACGTCAAGGCAGTGCAGGGAAAACAGGTTCCTCTGGAATGGACTGACACATCTGGGGGACTCTTGGAATGGTGGCACGACCCTGGAATTCATCTCGCCTTTCCTGTGGAGAGCGCCTCCTCTTGAGATGCGACGGGAACGCCGGGAATTCTTTCCCTACGAAACAGGGAAAGGATCCCTCATCTCGAGCTAGCAGGCGGAAACGGGGCTCCCCTGGATGTGTGCGGGACACCACGTGCTTCCTCTCGAGTGGAGACGGGTATGTCTGGGAACTTCTTGAGTTGCAGCAAGGGTGTGAAGGACCCTTTGGAAGTTCCTGTGGTTAGACGTGATTGGCCTCGAGAAGCCTCAGCGGAAATGGGCCTCATCTCGCCTGGAGGGCAAAACCTCCTGGATTTTCTCGAGTTGCGGCAGGTGCTCTCGACTTACGACGGGGACCTCAGGGACCCGCTCTGGTGGCCTCAGGAAAGGCCAGTCCCCATGCGAGTTCCTCGGGGGCCTCTCGGGATTCCTCTCCCGTCGATGCCGGGGCCTAAGACCTTGTGTGGAGTCGGGGCCGGAACCTGAGGTTTCCTCTCCAGTGCTGACATGGATCTTGGGGTACTTCTGGAGTCTCCCCAGGGGAGTCAGTCCTCGTCTCGAATGCGGGCATGCACTTGCGCTTTCCTCCAGAGCGGTAGCAGCAGTGTCACGCAGTCCGCCGCGTGGATCAAAGGATGTATGGTTTTCCCTCGAGTCTTTCCCACGAGGCTTTCCCACGAGGCTTTCCCACAGGGCTGTCCCACGTGCACACGTGGTGGGAGTCGATCCTCGGCTTGAACGTCAAGGCAGTGCAGGGAAAACATGTTCCTCTGGAATGGACTGACACATCTGGGGGACTCTTGGAATGGTGGCACGACCCTGGAGTTCCTCTCGCCTTTCCTGTGGAGAGCGCCTCCTTTTGAGATGCGACGGGAACGCCGGGAATTCTTTCCCTACGAAACAGGGAAAGGATCCCTCATCTCGAGCTAGGAGGCGGAAACGGGGCTCCCCTGGATGTGTCCGGGACCCCACGTGCTTCCTCTCGAGTGGAGACGGGTATGTCGATGAACTTCTTGAGTTGCAGCAAGGGTGTGAAGGACCCTTTGGAAGTTCCAGTGGTTAGATGTGATTGGCCTCGAGAAGCCTCAGCGGAAATGGGCCTCATCTCGCCTGGAGGGCAAAACCTCCTGGATTTTCTCGAGTTGCGGCAGGTGCTCTCGACATACGACGGGGACCTCAGGGACCCGCTCTGGTGGCCTCAGGAAAGGCCAGTCCCCATGCGAGTTCCTCGGGGGCCTCTCGGGATTCCTCTCCCGTCGATGCCGGGGCCTAAGACCTTGTGTGGAGTCAGGGCCGGAAACTGAGGATTCCTCTCCAGTGCTGACATGGATCTTGGGGTACTTCTGGAGTCTCCCCAGGGGAGTCAGTCCTCGTCTCGAATGCGGGCATGCACTTGCGCTTTCCTCCAGAGCGGTAGCAGCAGTGTCACGCAGTCCGCCGCGTGGATCAAAGGATCTATGGTTTTCCCTCGAGTCTTTCCCACGAGGCTTTCCCACGAGGCTTTCCCACAGGGCTGTCCCACGTGCACACGTGGTGGGAGTCGATCCTCGGCTTGAACGTCAAGGCAGTGCAGGGAAAACAGGTTCCTCTGGATTGGACTGACACATCTGGGGGACTCTTGGAATGGTGGCACGACCCTGGAGTTCCTCTCGCCTTTCCTGTGGAGAGCGCCTCCTCTTGAGATGCGACGGGAACGCCGGGAATTCTTTCCCTACGAAACAGGGAAAGGATCCCTCATCTCGAGCTAGGAGGCGGAAACGGGGCTCCTCTGGATGTGTGCGGACCCCACGTGCTTCCTCTCGAGTGGAGACGGGTATGTCGGGGAACTTCTTGAGTTGCAGCAAGGGTGTGAAGGACCCTTTGGAAGTTCCAGTGGTTAGACGTGATTGGCCTCGAGAAGCCTCAGCGGAAATGGGCCTCATCTCGCCTGGAGGGCAAAACCTCCTGGATTTTCTCGAGTTGCAGCAGGTGCTCTCGACTTACGACGGGGACCTCAGGGACCCGCTCTGGTGGCCTCAGGAAAGGCCAGTCCCCATGCGAGTTCCTCGGGGGCCTCTCGGGATTCCTCTCCCATCGATGCCGGTGCCTAAGACCTTGTGTGGAGTCGGGGCCGGAACCTGAGGATTCCTCTCCAGTGCTGACGTGGATCTTGGGGTACTTCTGGAGTCTCCCCAGGGGAGTCAGTCCTCGTCTCGAATGCGGGCATGCACTTGCGCTTTCCTCCAGAGCGGTAGCAGCAGTGTCACGCAGTCCGCCGCGTGGATCAAAGGATCTATGGTTTTCCCTCGAGTCTTTCCCACGAGGCTTTCCCACGAGGCTTTCCCACAGGGCTGTCCCACGTGCACACGTGGTGGGAGTCGATCCTCGGCTTGAACGTCAAGGCAGTGCAGGGAAAACAGGTTCCTCTGGAATGGACTGACACATCTGGGGGACTCTTGGAATGGTGGCACGACCCTGGAGTTCCTCTCGCCTTTCCTGTTTAGAGCGCCTCCTCTTGAGATGCGACGGGAACGCCGGGAATTCTTTCCCTACGAAACAGGGAAAGGATCCCTCATCTCGAGCTAGGAGGCGGAAACGGGGCTCCCCTGGATGTGTGCGGGACCCCACGTGCTTCCTCTCGAGTGGAGACGGGTATGTCGGGGAACTTCTTGAGTTGCAGCAATGGTGTGAAGGACCCTTTGGAAGTTCCAGTGGTTAGATGTGATTGGCCTCGAGAAGCCTCAGCGGAAATGGGCCTCATCTCGCCTGGAGGGCAAAACCTCCTGGATTTTCTCGAGTTGCGGCAGGTGCTCTCGACTTACGACGGGGACCTCAGGGACCCGCTCTGGTGGCCTCAGGAAAGGCCAGTCCCCATGCGAGTTCCTCGGGGGCCTCTCGGGATTCCTCTCCCGTCGATGCCGGGGCCTAAGACCTTGTGTGGAGTCGGGGCCGGAACCTTAGGTTTCCTCTCCAGTGCTGACATGGATCTTGGGGTATTTCTGGAGTCTCCCCAGGGGAGTCAGTCCTCGTCTCGAATGCGGGCATGCACTTGCGCTTTCCTCCAGAGCGGTAGCAGCAGTGTCACGCAGTCCGCCGCGTGGATCAAAGGATCTATGGTTTTCCCTCGAGTCTTTCCCACGAGGCTTTCCCACGAGGCTTTCCCACAGGGCTGTGCCACGTGCACACGTGGTGGGAGTCGATCCTCGGTTTGAACGTCAAGGCAGTGCAGGGAAAACAGGTTCCTCTGGAATGGACTGACACATCTGGGGGATTCTTGGAATGGTGGCACGACCCTGGAGTTCCTCTCGCCTTTACTGTGGAGAGCGCCTCCTCTTGAGATGTGACGGGAACACCGGGAATTCTTTCCCTACGAAACAGGGAAAGGATCCCTCATCTCGAGTTAGGAGGCGGAAACGGGGCTCCCCTGGATGTGTGCGGGACCCCACGTGCTTCCTCTCGAGTGGAGATGGGTATGTCGGGGAACTTCTTGAGTTACAGTAATGGTGTGAAGAACCCGTTGGAAGTTCCAGTGGTTAGATGTGATTGGCCTCGAGAAGCCACAGCGGAAATGGGCCTCATCTCGCCTGAAGGGCAAAACCTCCTGGATTTTCTCGAGTTGCGGCAGGTGCTCTCGACTTACGACGGGGACCTCAGGGACCCGCTCTGGTGGCCTCAGGAAAGGCCAGTCCCCATGCGAGTTCCTCGGGGGCCTCTCGGGATTCCTCTCCCGTCGATGCCGGGGCCTAAGACCTTGTGTGGATTCGGGGCCGGAAACTGAGGATTCCTCTCCAGTGCTGACATGGATCTTGGGGTACTTCTGGAGTCTCCCCAGGGGAGTCAGTCCTCGTCTCGAATGCGGGCATGCACTTGCGCTTTCCTCCAGAGCGGTAGCAGCAGTGTCACGCAGTCCGCCGCGTGGATCAAAGGATCTATGGTTTTCCCTCGAGTCTTTCCCACGAGGCTTTCCCACGAGGCTTTCCCACAGGGCTGTCCCACGTGCACACGTGGTGGGAGTCGATCCTCGGCTTGAACGTCAAGGCAGTGCAGGGAAAACAGGTTCCTCTGGAATGGACTGACACATCTGGGGGACTCTTGGAATGGTGGTACGACCCTGGAGTTCCTCTCGCCTTTCCTGTGGAGAGCGCCTCCTCTTGAGATGCGACGGGAACGCCGGGAATTCTTTCCCTACGAAACAGGGAAAGGATACCTCATCTCGAGCTAGGAAGCGGAAACGGGGCACCTCTGGATGTGTGCGGACCCCACGTGCTTCCTCTCGAGTGGAGACGGGTATGTCGGGGAACTTCTTGAGTTGCAGCAAGGGTGTGAAGGACCCTTTGGAAGTTCCAGTGGTTAGATGTGATTGGTCTCGAGAAGACTCAGCGGAAATGGGCCTCATCTCGCCTGGAGGGCAAAACCTCCTGGATTTTCTCGAGTTGCGGCAGGTGCTCTCGACTTACGACGGGAACCTCAGGGACCCGCTCTGGTGGCCTCAGGAAAGGCCAGTCCCCATGCGAGTTCCTCGGGGGCCTCTCGGGATTCCTCTCCCGTCGATGCCGGGGCCTAAGACCTTGTGTGGAGTCGGGCCCGGAACCTGAGGATTCCTCTCCAGTGCTGACATGGATCTTGGGGTACTTCTGGAGTCTCCCCAGGGGAGTCAGTCCTCGTCTCGAGTGCGGGCATGCACTTGCGCTTTCCTCCAGAGCGGTAGCAGCAGTGTCACGCAGTCCGCCGCGTGGATCAAAGGATCTATGGTTTTCCCTCGAGTCTTTCCCACGAGGCTTTCCCACGAGGCTTTCCCACAGGGCTGTCCCACGTGCACACGTGGTGGGAGTCGATCCTCGGCTTGAACGTCAAGGCAGTGCAGGGAAAACAGGTTCCTCTGGAATGGACTGACACATCTGGGGGACTCTTGGAATGGTGGCACGACCCTGGAGTTCCTCTCGCCTTTCCTGAGGAGAGCGCCTCCTCTTGAGATGCGACGGGAACGCCGGGAATTCTTTCCCTACGAAACAGGGGAAGGATCCCTCATCTCGAGCTAGGAGGCGGAAACGGGGCTGCCCTGTATGTGTGCGTGACCCCACGTGCTTCCTCTCGAGTGGAGACGGGTATGTCGCGGAACTTCTTGAGTTGCAGCAATGGTGTGAAGGACCCTTTGGAAGTTCCAGTGGTTAGATGTGATTGGCCTCGAGAAGCCTCATTGGAAATGGGCCTCATCTCGCCTGGAGGGCAAAACCTCCTGGATTTTCTCGAGTTGCGGCAGGTGCTCTCGACTTACGACGGGGACCTCAGGGAGCCGCTCTGGTGGCCTCAGGAAAGGCCAGTCCCCATGCGAGTTCCTCGGGGGCCTCTCGGGATTCCTCTCCCATCGATGCCGGGGCCTAAGACCTTGTGTGGAGACGGGCCGGAACCAGAGGATTCCTCTCCAGTGCTGACATGGATCTTGGGGTACTTCTGGAGTCTCCCCAGGGGAGTCAGTCCTCGTCTCGAATGCGGGCATGCACTTGCGCTTTCCTCCAGAGCGGTAGCAGCAGTGTCACGCAGTCCACCGCGTGGATCAAAGGATCTATGGTTTTCCCTCGAGTCTTTCCCACGAGGCTTTCCCACGAGGCTTTCCCAAAGGGCTGTGCCACGTGCACACGTGGTGGGAGTCGATCCTCGGCTTGAACGTCAAGGCAGTGCAGGGAAAACAGGTTCCTCTGGAATGGATTGACACATCTGGGGGACTCTTGGAATGGTGGCACGACCCTGGAGTTCCTCTCGCCTTTCCTGTGGAGAGCGCCTCCTCTTGAGATGCGACGGGAACGCCGGCAATTCTTTCAATACGAAACAGGGAAAGGATCCCTCATCTCGAGCTAGGAGGCGGAAACGGGGCTCCCCTGGATGTGTTCGGGACCCCACGTGCTTCCTCTCGAGTGGAGAAGGGTAGGTCGGGGAACTTCTTGAGTTGCAGCAATGGTGTGAAGGACCCTTTGGAAGTTCCAGTGGTTAGATGTGATTGGCCTCGAGAAGCCTCAGCGGAAATGGGCCTCATCTCGCCTGAAGTGCAAAACCTCCTGGATTTTCTCGAGTTGCGGCAGGTGCTCTCGACTTACGACGGGGACCTGAGGGACCCGCTCTGGTGGCCTCAGGAAAGGCCAGTCCCCATGCGAGTTCCTCGGGGGCCTCTCGGGATTCCTCTCCCGTCGATGCCGGGGCCTAAGACCTTGTGTGGAGTCGGGGCCGGAACCTGAGGATTCCTCTCCAGTGCTGACATGGATCTTGGGGTACTTCTGGAGTCTCCCCAGGGGAGTCAGTCCTCGTCTCGAATGCGGGCATGCACTTGCGCTTTCCTCCAGAGCGGTAGCAGCAGTGTCACGCAGTCCGCCGCGTGGATCAAAGGATCTATGGTTTTCCCTCGAGTCTTTCCCACGAGGCTTTCCCACGAGGCTTTCCCACAGGGCTGTCCCACGTGCACACGTGGTGGGAGTCGATCCTCGGCTTGAACGTCAAGGCAGTGCAGGGAAAACAGGTTCCTCTGGAATGGACTGACACATCTGGGGGACTCTTGGAATGGTGGCACGACCCTGGAGTTCCTCTCGCCTTTCCTGTGGAGAGCGCCTCCTCTTGAGATGCGACGGGAACGCCGGGAATTCTTTCCCTACGAAACAGGGAAAGGATCCCTCATCTCGAGATAGGAGGCGGAAACGGGGCTCCCCTGGATGTGTGCGGGACACCACGTGCTTCCTCTCGAGTGGAGACGGGTATGTCGGGGAACTTCTTGAGTTGCAGCAAGGGTGTGAAGGACCCTTTGGAAGTTCCAGTGGTTAGATGTGATTGGCCTCGAGAAGCCTCAGCGGAAATGGGCCTCATCTCGCCTGGAGGGCAAAACCTCCTGGATTTTCTCGAGTTGCGGCAGGTGCTCTCGACTTACGACGGGGACCTCAGGGACCCGCTCTGGTGGCCTCAGGAAAGGCCAGTCCCCATGCGAGTTCCTCGGGGGCCTCACGGGATTCCTCTCCCGTCGATGCCGGGGCCTAAGACCTTGTGTGGAGTCGGGGCCGGAACCTGAGGATTCCTCTCCAGTGATGACATGGATCTTGGGGTACTTCTGGAGTCTCCCCAGGGGAGTCAGTCCTCGTCTCAAATGCGGGCATGCACTTGCGCTTTCCTCCAGAGCGGTAGCAGCAATGTCACGCAGTCCGCCGCGTGGATCAAAGGATCTATGGTTTTCCCTCGAGTCTTTCCCACGAGGCTTTCCCACGAGGCTTTCCCACAGGGCTGTCCCACGTGCACACGTGGTGGGAGTCGATCCTCGGCTTGAATGTCAAGGCAGTGCAGGGAAAACAGGTTCCTCTGGAATGGACTGACACATCTGGGGGACTCTTGGAATGGTGGCACGACGCTGGAGTTCCTCTCGCCTTTCCTGTGGAGAGCGCCTCCTCTTGAAATGCGACGGGAACGCCGGGAATTCTTTCCCTACGAAACAGGGAAAGGATCCCTCATCTCGAGCTAGGAGGCGGAAACGGGGCTCCCCTGGATGTGTGCGGGACCCCACGTGCTTCCTCTCGAGTGGAGACGGGTATGTCGGGGAACTTCTTGAGTTGCAGCAAGGGTGTGAAGGACCTTTTGGAAGTTCCAGTGGTTAGACGTATTGGCCTCGAGAAGCCTCAGTGGAAATGGGCCTCGTCTCGCCTGGAGGGCAAAACCTCCTGGATTTTCTCGAGTTGCGGCAGGTGCTCTCGACTTACGACGGGGACCTCAGGGACCCGCTCTGGTGGCCTCAGGAAAGGCCAGTCCCCATGCGAGTTCCTCGGGGGCCTCTCGGGATTCCTCTCCCGTCGATGCCGGGGCCTAAGACCTTGTGTGGAGTCGGGGCCGGAACCTGAGGATTCCTCTCCAGTGCTGACATGGATCTTGGGGTACTTCTGGAGTCTCCCCAGGGGAGTCAGTCCTCGTCTCGAATGCGGGCATGCACTTGCGCTTTCCTCCAGAGCGGTAGCAGCAGTGTCACGCAGTCCGCCGCGTGGATCAAAGGATCTATGGTTTTCCCTCGAGTCTTTCCCACGAGGCTTTCCCACGAGGCTTTCCCACAGGGCTGTCCCACGTGCACACGTGGTGGGAGTCGATCCTCGGCTTGAACGTCAAGGCAGTGCAGGGAAAACAGGTTCCTCTGGAATGGACTGACACATCTGGGGGACTCTTGGAATGGTGGCACGACCCTGGAGTTCCTCTCCCCTTTCCTGTGGAGAGCGCCTCCTCTTGAGATGCGACGGGAACGCCGGGAATTCTTTCCCTACGAAACAGGGAAAGGATCCCTCATCTCGATGTAGGAGGCGGAAACGGGGCTCCCCTGGATGTGTGCGGGACACCACGTGCTTCCTCTCGAGTGGAGACGGGCATGTCGGGGAACTTCTTGAGTTGCAGCAAGGGTGTGAAGGACCCTTTGGAAGTTCCAGTGGTTAGATGTGATTGGCCTCGAGAAGCCTCAGCGGAAATGAGCCTCATCTCGCCTGGAGGGCAAAACCTCCTGGATTTTCTCGAGTTGCGGCAGGTGCTCTCGACTTACGACGGGGACCTCAGGGACCCGCTCTGGTGGCCTCAGGAAAGGCCAGTCCCCATGCGAGTTCCACGGGGGCCTCTCGGGATTCCTCTCCCGTCGATGCCGGGGCCTAAGACCTTGTGTGGAGTCGGGGCCGGAACCTGAGGATTCCTCTCCAGTGCTGACATGGATCTTGGGGTACTTCTGGAGTCTCCCCAGGGGAGTCAGGCCTCATCTCGAATGCGGGCATGCACTTGCGCTTTCCTACAGAGCGGTAGCAGCAGTGTCACGCAGTCCGCCGCGTGGATCAAAGGATCTATGGTGTTCCCTCGAGTCTTTCCCACGAGGCTTTCCCACGAGGCTTTCCCACAGGGCTGTCCCACGTGCACACGTGGTGGGAGTCGATCCTCGGCTTGAACGTCAAGGCAGTGCAGGGAAAACAGGTTCCTCTGGAATGGACTGACACATCTGGGGGACTCTTGGAATGGTGGCACGACCCTGGAGTTCCTCTCGCCTTTCCTGTGGAGAGCGCCTCCTCTTGAGATGCGACGGGAACGCCGGGAATTCTTTCCCTACGAAACAGGGAAAGGATCCCTCATCTCGAGCTAGGAGGCGGAAACGGGGCTCCCCTGGATGTGTGCGGACCCCACGTGCTTCCTCTCGAGTGGAGACGGGTATGTCGGGGAACTTCTTGAGTTGCAGCAAGGGTGTGAAGGACCCTTTGGAAGTTCCAGTGGTTAGACGTGATTGGCCTCGAGAAGACTCAGCGGAAATGGGCCTCATCTCGCCTGGAGGGCAAAACCTCCTGGATTTTCTCGAGTTGCGGCAGGTGCTCTCGACTTACGACGGGGACGTCAGGGACCCGCTCTGGTGGCCTCAGGAAAGGCCAGTCCCCATGCGAGTTCCTCGGGGGCCTCTCGGGATTCCTCTCCCGTCGATGCCGGGGCCTAAGACCTTGTGTGGAGTCGGGGCCGGAACCTGAGGATTCCTCTCCAGTGCTGACATGGATCTTGGGGTACTTCTGGAGTCTCCCCAGGGGAGTCATTCCTCGTCTCGAATGCGGGCATGCACTTGCGCTTTCCTCCAGAGCGGTAGCAGCAGTGTCACGCAGTCCGCCGCGTGGATCAAAGGATCTATGGTTTTCCCTCGAGTCTTTCCCACGAGGCTTTCCCACGAGGCTTTCCCACAGGGCTGTCCCACGTGCACACGTGGTGGGAGTCGATCCTCGGCTTGAACGTCAAGGCAGTGCAGGGAAAACATGTTCCTCTGGAATGGACTGACACATCTGGGGGACTCTTGGAATGGTGGCACGACCCTGGAGTTCCTCTCGCTTTTCCTGTGGAGAGCGCCTCCTCTTGAGATGCGACGGGAACGCCGGGAATTCTTTCCCTACGAAACAGGGAAAGGATCCCTCATCTCGAGCTAGGAGGCGGAAACGGGGCTCCCCTGGATGTGTCCGGGACCCCACGTGCTTCCTCTCGAGTGGAGACGGGTATGTCGATGAACTTCTTGAGTTGCAGCAAGGGTGTGAAGGACCCTTTGGAAGTTCCAGTGGTTAGATGTGATTGGCCTCGAGAAGCCTCAGCGGAAATGGGCCTCATCTCGCCTGGAGGGCAAAACCTCCTGGATTTTCTCGAGTTGCGGCAGGTGCTCTCGACTTACGACGGGGACCTCAGGGACCCGCTCTGGTGGCCTCAGGAAAGGCCAGTCCCCATGCGAGTTCCTCGGGGGCCTCTCGGGATTCCTCTCCCGTCGATGCCGGGGCCTAAGACCTTGTGTGGAGTCGGGGCCGGAACCTGAGGATTCCTCTCCAGTGCTGACATGGATCTTGGGGTACTTCTGGAGTCTCCCCAGGGGAGTCAGTCCTCATCTCGAATGCGGGCATGCACTTGCGCTTTCCTCCAGAGCGGTAGCAGCAGTGTCACGCAGTCCGCCGCGTGGATCAAAGGATCTATGGTGTTCCCTCGAGTCTTTCCCACGAGGCTTTCCCACGAGGCTTTCCCACAGGGCTCTCCCACGTGCACACGTGGTGGGAGTCGATCCTCGGCTTGAACGTCAAGGCAGTGCAGGGAAAACAGGTTCCTCTGGAATGGACTGACACATCTGGGGGACTCTTGGAATGGTGGCACGACCCTGGAGTTCCTCTCGCCTTTCCTGTGGAGAGCGCCTCCTCTTGAGATGCGACGGGAACGCCGGGAATTCTTTCCCTACGAAACAGGGAAAGGATCCCTCATCTCGAGCTAGGAGGCGGAAACGGGGCTCCCCTGGATGTGTGCGGACCCCACGTGCTTCCTCTCGAGTGGAGACGGGTATGTCGGGGAACTTCTTGAGTTGCAGCAAGGGTGTGAAGGACCCTTTGGAAGTTCCAGTGGTTAGACGTGATTGGCCTCGAGAAGACTCAGCGGAAATGGGCCTCATCTCGCCTGGAGGGCAAAACCTCCTGGATTTTCTCGAGTTGCAGCAGGTGCTCTCGACTTACGACGGGGACGTCAGGGACCCGCTCTGGTGGCCTCAGGAAAGGCCAGTCCCCATGCGAGTTCCTCGGGGGCCTCTCGGGATTCCTCTCCCGTCGATGCCGGGGCCTAAGACCTTGTGTGGAGTCGGGGCCGGAACCTGAGGATTCCTCTCCAGTGCTGACATGGATCTTGGGGTACTTCTGGAGTCTCCCCAGGGGAGTCATTCCTCGTCTCGAATGCGGGCATGCACTTGCGCTTTCCTCCAGAGCGGTAGCAGCAGTGTCACGCAGTCCGCCGCGTGGATCAAAGGATCTATGGTTTTCCCTCGAGTCTTTCCCACGAGGCTTTCCCACGAGGCTTTCCCACAGGGCTGTCCCACGTGCACACGTGGTGGGAGTCGATCCTCGGCTTGAACGTCAAGGCAGTGCAGGGAAAACATGTTCCTCTGGAATGGACTGACACATCTGGGGGACTCTTGGAATGGTGGCACGACCCTGGAGTTCCTCTCGCCTTTCCTGTGGAGAGCGCCTCCTCTTGAGATGCGACGGGAACGCCGGGAATTCTTTCCCTACGAAACAGGGAAAGGATCCCTCATCTCGAGCTAGGAGGCGGAAACGGGGCTCCCCTGGATGTGTCCGGGACCCCACGTGCTTCCTCTCGAGTGGAGACGGGTATGTCGATGAACTTCTTGAGTTGCAGCAAGGGTGTGAAGGACCCTTTGGAAGTTCCAGTGGTTAGATGTGATTGGCCTCGAGAAGCCTCAGCGGAAATGGGCCTCATCTCGCCTGGAGGGCAAAACCTCCTGGATTTTCTCGAGTTGCGGCAGGTGCTCTCGACTTACGACGGGGACCTCAGGGACCCGCTCTGGTGGCCTCAGGAAAGGCCAGTCCCCATGCGAGTTCCTCGGGGGCCTCTCGGGATTCCTCTCCCGTCGATGCCGGGGCCTAAGACCTTGTGTGGAGTCAGGGCCGGAAACTGAGGATTCCTCTCCAGTGCTGACGTGGATCTTGGGGTACTTCTGGAGTCTCCCCAGGGGAGTCAGTCCTCGTCTCGAATGCGGGCATGCACTTGCGCTTTCCTCCAGAGCGGTAGCAGCAGTGTCACGCAGTCCGCCGCGTGGATCCGCCGCGTGGATCAAAGGATCTATGGTTTTCCCTCGAGTCTTTCCCACGAGGCTTTCCCACGAGGCTTTCCCACAGGGCTGTCCCACGTGCACACGTGGTGGGTGTCGATCCTCGGCTTGAACGTCAAGGCAGTGCAGGGAAAACAGGTTCCTCTGGAATGGACTGACACATCTGGGGGACTCTTGGAATGGTGGCACGACCCTGGAGTTCCTCTCGCCTTTCCTGTGGAGAGCGCCTCCTCTTGAGATGCGACGGGAACGCCGGGAATTCTTTCCCTACGAAACAGGGAAAGGATCCCTCATCTCGAGCTAGGAGGCGGAAACGGGGCTCCCCTGGATGTGTGCGGGACCCCACGTGATTCCTCTCGAGTGGAGACGGGTATGTCGGGGAACTTCTTGAGTTGCAGCAAGGGTGTGAAGGACCCTTTGGAAGTTCCAGTGGTTAGACGTATTGGCCTCGAGAAGCCTCAGCGGAAATGGGCCTCGTCTCGCCTGGAGGGAAAACCTCCTGGATTTTCTCGAGTTGCGGCAGGTGCTCTCGACTTACGACGGGGACCTCAGGGACCCGCTCTGGTGGCCTCAGGAAAGGCCAGTCCCCATGCGAGTTCCTCGGGGGCCTCTCGGGATTCCTCTCCCGTCGATGCCGGGGCCTAAGACCTTGTGTGGAGTCGGGGCCGGAACCTGAGGTTTCCTCTCCAGTGCTGACATGGATCTTGGGGTACTTCTGGAGTCTCCCCAGGGGAGTCAGTCCTCGTCTCGAATGCGGGCATGCACTTGCGCTTTCCTCCAGAGCGGTAGCAGCAGTGTCACGCAGTCCGCCGCGTGGATCAAAGGATCTATGGTTTTCCCTCGAGTCTTTCCCACGAGGCTTTCCCACGAGGCTTTCCCACAGGGCTGTCCCACGTGCACACGTGGTGGGAGTCGATCCTCGGCTTGAACGTCAAGGCAGTGCAGTGAAAACAGGTTCCTCTGGAATGGATTGACACATCTGGGGGACTCTTGGAATGGTGGCACGACCGTGGAGTTCCTTTCGCCTTTCCTGTGGAGAGCGCCTACTCTTGAGATGCGACGGGAACGCCGGGAATTCTTTCCCTACGAAACAGGGAAAGGATCCCTCATCTCGAGCTAGGAGGCGGAAACGGGGCTCCCCTGGATGTGTGCGGGACCCACGTGCTTCCTCTCGAGTGGAGACGGGTATGTCGATGAACTTCTTGAGTTGCAGCAAGGGTGTGAAGGACTCTTTGGAAGTTCCAGTGGTTAGATGTGATTGGCCTCGAGAAGCCTCAGCGGAAATGGGCCTCATCTCGCCTGGAGGGCAAAACCTCCTGGATTTTCTCGAGTTGCGGCAGGTGCTCTCGACTTACGACGGGGACCTCAGGGACCCGCTCTGGTGGCCTCAGGAAAGGCCAGTCCCCATGCGAGTTCCTCGGGGGCCTCTCGGGATTCCTCTCCCGTCGATGCCGGGGCCTAAGACCTTGTGTGGAGTCGGGGCCGGAACCTGAGGATTCCTCTCCAGTGCTGACATGGATCTTGGGGTACTTCTGGAGTCTCCCCAGGGGAGTCAGTCCTCGTCTCGAATGCGGGCATGCACTTGCGCTTTCCTCCAGAGCGGTAGCAGCAGTGTCACGCAGTCCGCCGCGTGGATCAAAGGATCTATGGTTTTCCCTCGAGTCTTTCCCACGAGGCTTTCCCACGAGGCTTTCCCACAGGGCTGTCCCACGTGCACACGTGGTGGGAGTCGATCCTCGGCTTGAACGTCAAGGCAGTGCAGGGAAAACAGGTTCCTCTGGAATGGATTGACACATCTGGGGGACTCTTGGAATGGTGGCACGACCGTGGAGTTCCTCTCGCCTTTCCTGTGGAGAGTGCCTCCTCTTGAGATGCGACGGGAACGCCGGGAATTCTTTCCCTACGAAACAGGGAAAGGATCCCTCATCTCGAGCTAGGAGGCGGAAACGGGGCTCCCCTGGATGTTTGCGGGACCCACGTGCTTCCTCTCGAGTGGAGACGGGTATGTCGATGAACTTCTTGAGTTGCAGCAAGGGTGTGAAGGACCCTTTGGAAGTTCCAGTGGTTAGATGTGATTGGCCTCGAGAAGCCTCAGCGGAAATGGGCCTCATCTTGCCTGGAGGGCAAAACCTCCTGGATTTTCTCGAGTTGCGGCAGGTGCTCTCGACTTACGACGGGGACCTCAGGGACCCGCTCTGGTGGCCTCAGGAAAGGCCAGTCCCCATGCGAGTTCCTCGGGGGCCTCTCGGGATTCCTCTCCCGTCGATGCCGGGGCCTAAGACCTTGTGTGGAGTCGGGGCCGGAACCTGAGGTTTCCTCTCCAGTGCTGACATGGATCTTGGGGTACTTCTGGAGTCTCCCCAGGGGAGTCAGTCCTCCTCTCGAATGCGGGAATGCACTTGCGCTTTACTCCAGAGCGGTAGCAGCAATGTCACGCAGTCCGCCGCGTGGATCAAAGGATCTATGGTTTTCCCTCGAGTCTTTCCCACGAGGCTTTCCCACGAGGCTTTCCCACAGGGCTGTCCCACGTGCACACGTGGTGGGAGTCGATCCTGGGCTTGAACGTCCAGGCAGTGCAGGGAAAACAGGTTCCTCTGGAATGGACTGACACATCTGGGGGACTCTTGGAATGGTGGCACGACCCTGGAGTTCCTCTCACCTTTCCTGTGGAGAGCGCCTCCTCTTGAGATGCGACGGGAACGCCGGGAATTCTTTCCCTACGAAACAGGGAAAGGATCCCTCATCTCGAGCCAGGAGGCGGAAACGGGGCTCCCCTGGATGTGTGCGGGACACCACGTGCTTCCTCTCGAGTGGAGACGGGTATGTCGGGGAACTTCTTGAGTTGCACCAAGGGTGTGAAGGACCCTTTGGAAGTTCCAGTGGTTAGATGTGATTGGCCTCGAGAAGCCTCAGCGGAAATGGGCCTCATCTCCCCTGGAGGGCAAAACCTCCTGGATTTTCTCGAGTTGCGGCAGGTGCTCTCGACTTACGACGGGGACCTCAGGGACCCGCTCTGGTGGCCTCAGGAAAGGCCAGTCCCCATGCGAGTTCCTCGGGGGCCTCTCGGGATTCCTCTCCTGTCGATGCCGGGGCATAAGACCTTGTGTGGAGTCGGGGCCGGAACCTGAGGTTTCCTCTCCAGTGCTGACATGGATCTTGGGGTACTTCTGGAGTCTCCCCAGGGGAGTCAGTCCTCGTCTCGAATGCGGGCATGCACTTGCGCTTTCCTCCAGAGCGGTAGCAGCAGTGTCACGCAGTCCGCCGTGTGGATCAAAGGATCTATGGTTTTCCCTCGAGTCTTTCCCACGAGGCTTTCCCACGAGGCTTTCCCACAGGGCTGTCCCACGTGCACACGTGGTGGGAGTCGATCCTAGGCTTGAACGTCAAGGCAGTGCAGGGTAAACAGGTTCCTCTGGAATGGATTGACACATCTGGGGGACTCTTGGAATGGTGGCACGACCGTGGAGTTCCTCTCGCCTTTCCTGTGGAGAGCGCCTCCTCTTGAGATGCGACGGGAACGCCGGGAATTCTTTCCCTACGAAACAGGGAAAGGATCCCTCATCTCGAGCTAGGAGGCGGAAACGGGGCTCCCCTGGATGTGTGCGGGACCCACGTGCTTCCTCTCGATTGGAGACGGGTATGTCGATGAACTTCTTGAGTTGCAGCAAGGGTGTGAAGGACCCTTTGGAAGTTCCAGTGGTTAGATGTGATTGGCCTCGAGAAGCCTCAGCGGAAATGGGCCTCATCTCGCCTGGAGGGCAAAACCTCCTGGATTTTCTCGAGTTGCGGCAGGTGCTCTCGACTTACGACGGGGACCTCAGGGACCCGCTCTGGTGGCCTCAGGAAAGGCCAGTCCCCATGCGAGTTCCTCGGGGGCCTCTCGGGATTCCTCTCCCGTCGATGCCGGGGCCTAAGACCTTGTGTGGAGTCGGGGCCGGAACCTGAGGATTCCTCTCCAATGCTGACATGGATCTTGGGGTACTTCTGGAGTCTCCCCAGGGGAGTCAGTCCTCGTCTCGAATGCGGGCATGCACTTGCGCTTTCCTCCAGAGCGGTAGCAGCAGTGTCACGCAGTCCGCCGCGTGGATCAAAGGATCTATGGTTTTCCCTCGAGTTTTTCCCACGAGGCTTTCCCACGAGGCTTTCCCACAGGGCTGTCCCACGTGCACACGTGGTGGGAGTCGATCCTCGGCTTGAACGTCAAGGCAGTGCAGGGAAAACAGGTTCCTCTGGAATGGACTGACACATCTGGGGGACTCTTGGAATGGTGGCATGACCCTGGAGTTCCTCGCGCCTTTCCTGTGGAGAGCGCCTCCTCTTGAGATGCGACGGGAACCCCGGGAATTCTTTCCCTACGAAACAGGGAAAGGATCCCTCATCTCGAGCTAGAAGGCGGAAACGGGGCTCCCCTGGATGTGTGCGGGACCCACGTGCTTCCTCTCGAGTGGAGACGGGTATGTCGGGGAACTTCTTGAGTTGCAGCAAGGGTGTGAAGGACCCTTTGGAAGTTCCAGTGGTTAGATGTGATTGGCCTCGAGAAGCCTCAGCGGAAATGGGCCACATCTCGCCTGGAGGGCAAAACCTCCTGGATTTTCTCGAGTTGCGGCAGGTGCTCTCGACTTACGACGGGGACCTCAGGGACCCGCTCTGGTGGCCTCAGGAAAGGCCAGTCCCATGCGAGTTCCTCCGGGGCCTCTCGGGATTCCTCTCCCGTCGATGCCGGGGCCTAAGACCTTGTGTGGAGTCGGGGCCGGAACCTGAGGTTTCCTCTCCAGTGCTGGCATGGATCTTGGGGTACTTCTGGAGTCTCCCCAGGGGAGTCAGTCCTCATCTCGAATGCGGGAACGCACTTGCGCTTTCCTCCAGAGCGGTAGCAGCAGTGTCACGCAGTCCGCCGCGTGGATCAAAGGATCTATGGTTTTCCCTCGAGTCTTTCCCACGAGGCTTTCCCACGAGGCTTTCCCACAGGAGCTGTCCCACGTGCACACGTGGTGGGAGTCGATCCTCGGCTTGAACGTCAAGGCAGTGCAGGGAAAACAGGTTCCTCTGGAATGGATTGACATCTCTGGGGGACTCTTGGAATGGTGGCACGACCGTGGAGTTCCTCTCGCCTTTCCTGTGGAGAGCGCCTCCTCTTGAGATGCGACGGGAACGCCGGGAATTCTTTCCCTACGAAACAGGGAAAGGATCCCTCATCTCGAGCTAGGAGGCGGAAACGGGGCTCCCCTGGATGTGTGCGGGACACCACGTGCTTCCTCTCGAGTGGAGACGGGTATGTCGGGGAACTTCTTGAGTTGCAGCAAGGGTGTGAAGGACCCTTTGGAAGTTCCAGTGGTTAGATGTGATTGGCCTCGAGAAGCCTCAGCGGAAATGGGCCTCATCTCGCCTGGAGGGCAAAACCTCCTGGATTTTCTCGAGTTGCGGCAGGTGCTCTCGACTTACGACGGGGACCTCAGGGACCCGCTCTGGTGGCCTCAGGAAAGGCCAGTCCCCATGCGAGTTCCTCGGGGGCCTCTCGGGATTCCTCTCCCGTCGATGCCGGGGCCTAAGACCTTGTGTGGAGTCGGGGCCGGAACCTGAGGTTTCCTCTCCAGTGCTGACATGGATCTTGGGGTACTTCTGGAGTCTCCCCAGGGGAGTCAGTCCTCGTCTCGAATGCGGGAATGCACTTGTGCTTTCCTCCAGAGCGGTAGCAGCAGTGTCACCCAGTCCGCCGCGTGGATCAAAGGATCTATGGTTTTCCCTCGAGTCTTTCCCACGAGGCTTTCCCACGAGGCTTTCCCACAGGGCTGTCCCACGTGCACACGTGGTGGGAGTCGATCCTCGGCTTGAACGTCAAGGCAGTGCAGGGAAAACAGGTTCCTCTGGAATGGACTGACACATCTGGGGGACTCTTGGAATGGTGGCACGACCCTGGAGTTCCTCTCGCCTTTCCTGTGGAGAGCGCCTCCTCTTGAGATGCGACGGGAATGCCGGGAATTCTTTCCCTACGAAACAGGGAAAGGATCCCTCATCTCGAGCTAGGAGGCGGAAACGGGGCTCCCCTGGATGTGTGCGGGATCCACGTGCTTCCTCTCGAGTGGAGACGGGTATGTCGATGAACTTCTTGAGTTGCAGCAAGGGTGTGAAGGACCCTTTGGAAGTTCCAGTTGTTAGATGTGATTGGCCTCGAGAAGCCTCAGCGGAAATGGGCCTCATCTCGCCTGGAGGGCAAAACCTCCTGGATTTTCTCGAGTTGCGGCAGGTGCTCTCGACTTACGACGGGGACCTCAGGGACCCGCTCTGGTGGCCTCAGGAAAGGCCAGTCCCCATGCGAGTTCCTCGGGGGCCTCTCGGGATTCCTCTCCCGTCGATGCCGGGGCCTAAGACCTTGTGTGGAGTCGGGGCCGGAAACTGAGGATTCCTCTCCAGTGCTGACATGGATCTTGGGGTACTTCTGGAGTCTCCCCAGGGGAGTCAGTTCTCGTCTCGAATGCGGGCATGCACTTGCGCTTTCCTCCAGAGCGGTAGCAGCAGTGTCACGCAGTCCGCCGCGTGGATCAAAGGATCTATGGTTTTCCCTCGAGTCTTTCCCACGAGGCTTTCCCACGAGGCTTTCCCACAGGGCTGTGCCACGTGCACACGTGGTGGGAGTCGATCCTCGGCTTGAACGTCAAGGCAGTGCAGGGAAAACAGGTTCCTCTGGATTGGACTGACATATCTGGGGGACTCTTGGAATGGTGGCACGACCCTGGAGTTCCTCTCGCCTTTCCTGTGGAGAGCGCCTCCTCTTGAGATGCGATGGGAACGCCGGGAATTCTTTCCCTACGAAACAGGGAAAGGATCCCTCATCTCGAGCTAGGAGGCGGAAACGGGGCTCCTCTGGATGTGTGCGGACCCCACGTGCTTCCTCTCGATTGGAGACGGGTAGGTCGGGGAACTTCTTGAGTTGCAGCAAGGGTGTGAAGGACCCTTTGGAAGTTCCAGTGGTTAGACGTGATTGGCCTCGAGAAGCCTCATTGGAAATGAGCCTCATCTCGCCTGGAGGGCAAAACCTCCTGGATTTTCTCGAGTTGCGGCAGGTGCTCTCGACTTACGACAGGGACCTCAGGGACCCGCTCTGGTGGCCTCAGGAAAGGCCAGTCCCCATGCGAGTTCCTCGGGGGCCTCTCGGGATTCCTCTCCCGTCGATGCCGGGGCCTAAGACCTTATGTGGAGTCGGGGTCGGAACCTGAGGATTCCTCTCCAGTGCTGACATGGATCTTGGGGTACTTCTGGAGTCTCCCCAGGGGAGTCAGTCCTCGTCTCGAATGCGGGCATGCACTTGCGCTTTCCTCCAGAGCGGTAGCAGCAGTGTCACGCAGTCCGCCGCGTGGATCAAAGGATCTCTGGTTTTCCCTCGAGTCTTTCCCACGAGGCTTTCCCACGAGGCTTTCCCACAGGGCTGTCCCACGTGCACACGTGGTGGGAGTAGATCCTCGGCTTGAACGTCAAGGCAGTGCAGGGAAAACAGGTTCCTCTGGAATGGACTGACAAATCTGGGGGACTCTTGGAATGGTGTCACGACCCTGGAGTTCCTCTCGCCTTTCCTGTGGAGAGCTCCTCCTCTTGAGATGCGACGGTAACACCGGGAATTCTTTCCCTACGAAACAGGGAAAGGATCCCTCATCTCGAGCTAGGAGGCGGAAACGGGGCTCCCCTGGATGTGTGCGGGACCCACGTGCTTCCTCTCGAGTGGAGACGGGTATGTCGATGAACTTCTTGAGTTGCAGCAAGGGTGTGAAGGACTCTTTGGAAGTTCCAGTGGTTAGATGTGATTGGCCTCGAGAAGCCTCAGCGGAAATGGGCCTCATCTCGCCTGGAGGGCAAAACCTCCTGGATTTTCTCGAGTTGCGGCAGGTGCTCTCGACTTACGACGGGGACCTCAGGGACCCGCTCTGGTGGCCTCAGGAAAGGCCAGTCCCCATGCGAGTTCCTCGGGGGCCTCTCGGGATTCCTCTCCCGTCGATGCCGGGGCCTAAGACCTTGTGTGGAGTCGGGGCCTGAACCTGAGGATTCCTCTCCAGTGCTGACATGGATCTTGGGGTACTTCTGGAGTCTCCCCAGGGGAGTCAGTCCTCGTCTAGAATGCGGGCATGCACTTGCGCTTTCCTCCAGAGCGGTAGCAGCAGTGTCACGCAGTCCGCCGCGTGGATCAAAGGATCTATGGTTTTCCCTCGAGTCTTTCCCACGAGGCTTTCCCACGAGGCTTTCCCACAGGGCTGTCCCACGTGCACACGTGGTGGGAGTCGATCCTCGGCTTGAACGTCAAGGCAGTGCAGGGAAAACAGGTTCCTCTGGAATGGATTGACACATCTGGGGGACTCTTGGAATGGTGGCACGACCGTGGAGTTCCTCTCGCCTTTCCTGTGGAGAGCGCCTCCTCTTGAGATGCGACGGGAACGCCGGGAATTCTTTCCCTACGAAACAGGGAAAGGATCCCTCATCTCGAGCTAGGAGGCGGAAACGGGGCTCCCCTGGATGTTTGCGGGACCCACGTGCTTCCTCTCGAGTGGAGACGGGTATGTCGATGAACTTCTTGAGTTGCAGCAAGGGTGTGAAGGACCCTTTGGAAGTTCCAGTGGTTAGATGTGATTGGCCTCGAGAAGCCTCAGCGGAAATGGGCCTCATCTTGCCTGGAGGGCAAAACCTCCTGGATTTTCTCGAGTTGCGGCAGGTGCTCTCGACTTACGACGGGGACCTCAGGGACCCGCTCTGGTGGCCTCAGGAAAGGCCAGTCCCCATGCGAGTTCCTCGGGGGCCTCTCGGGATTCCTCTCCCGTCGATGCCGGGGCCTAAGACCTTGTGTGGAGTCGGGGCCGGAACCTGAGGTTTCCTCTCCAGTGCTGACATGGATCTTGGGGTACTTCTGGAGTCTCCCCAGGGGAGTCAGTCCTCGTCTCGAATGCGGGAATGCACTTGCGCTTTCCTCCAGAGCGGTAGCAGCAATGTCACGCAGTCCGCCGCGTGGATCAAAGGATCTATGGTTTTCCCTCGAGTCTTTCCCACGAGGCTTTCCCACGAGGCTTTCCCACAGGGCTGTCCCACGTGCACACGTGGTGGGAGTCGATCCTGGGCTTGAACGTCCAGGCAGTGCAGGGAAAACAGGTTCCTCTGGAATGGACTGACACATCTGGGGGACTCTTGGAATGGTGGCACGACCCTGGAGTTCCTCTCACCTTTCCTGTGGAGAGCGCCTCCTCTTGAGATGCGACGGGAACGCCGGGAATTCTTTCCCTACGAAACAGGGAAAGGATCCCTCATCTCGAGCCAGGAGGCGGAAACGGGGCTCCCCTGGATGTGTGCGGGACACCACGTGCTTCCTCTCGAGTGGAGACGGGTATGTCGGGGAACTTCTTGAGTTGCACCAAGGGTGTGAAGGACCCTTTGGAAGTTCCAGTGGTTAGATGTGATTGGCCTCGAGAAGCCTCAGCGGAAATGGGCCTCATCTCCCCTGGAGGGCAAAACCTCCTGGATTTTCTCGAGTTGCGGCAGGTGCTCTCGACTTACGACGGGGACCTCAGGGACCCGCTCTGGTGGCCTCAGGAAAGGCCAGTCCCCATGCGAGTTCCTCGGGGGCCTCTCGGGATTCCTCTCCTGTCGATGCCGGGGCATAAGACCTTGTGTGGAGTCGGGGCCGGAACCTGAGGTTTCCTCTCCAGTGCTGACATGGATCTTGGGGTACTTCTGGAGTCTCCCCAGGGGAGTCAGTCCTCGTCTCGAATGCGGGCATGCACTTGCGCTTTCCTCCAGAGCGGTAGCAGCAGTGTCACGCAGTCCGCCGTGTGGATCAAAGGATCTATGGTTTTCCCTCGAGTCTTTCCCACGAGGCTTTCCCACGAGGCTTTCCCACAGGGCTGTCCCACGTGCACACGTGGTGGGAGTCGATCCTAGGCTTGAACGTCAAGGCAGTGCAGGGTAAACAGGTTCCTCTGGAATGGATTGACACATCTGGGGGACTCTTGGAATGGTGGCACGACCGTGGAGTTCCTCTCGCCTTTCCTGTGGAGAGCGCCTCCTCTTGAGATGCGACGGGAACGCCGGGAATTCTTTCCCTACGAAACAGGGAAAGGATCCCTCATCTCGAGCTAGGAGGCGGAAACGGGGCTCCCCTGGATGTGTGCGGGACCCACGTGCTTCCTCTCGATTGGAGACGGGTATGTCGATGAACTTCTTGAGTTGCAGCAAGGGTGTGAAGGACCCTTTGGAAGTTCCAGTGGTTAGATGTGATTGGCCTCGAGAAGCCTCAGCGGAAATGGGCCTCATCTCGCCTGGAGGGCAAAACCTCCTGGATTTTCTCGAGTTGCGGCAGGTGCTCTCGACTTACGACGGGGACCTCAGGGACCCGCTCTGGTGGCCTCAGGAAAGGCCAGTCCCCATGCGAGTTCCTCGGGGGCCTCTCGGGATTCCTCTCCCGTCGATGCCGGGGCCTAAGACCTTGTGTGGAGTCGGGGCCGGAACCTGAGGATTCCTCTCCAATGCTGACATGGATCTTGGGGTACTTCTGGAGTCTCCCCAGGGGAGTCAGTCCTCGTCTCGAATGCGGGCATGCACTTGCGCTTTCCTCCAGAGCGGTAGCAGCAGTGTCACGCAGTCCGCCGCGTGGATCAAAGGATCTATGGTTTTCCCTCGAGTTTTTCCCACGAGGCTTTCCCACGAGGCTTTCCCACAGGGCTGTCCCACGTGCACACGTGGTGGGAGTCGATCCTCGGCTTGAACGTCAAGGCAGTGCAGGGAAAACAGGTTCCTCTGGAATGGACTGACACATCTGGGGGACTCTTGGAATGGTGGCATGACCCTGGAGTTCCTCGCGCCTTTCCTGTGGAGAGCGCCTCCTCTTGAGATGCGACGGGAACCCCGGGAATTCTTTCCCTACGAAACAGGGAAAGGATCCCTCATCTCGAGCTAGAAGGCGGAAACGGGGCTCCCCTGGATGTGTGCGGGACCCACGTGCTTCCTCTCGAGTGGAGACGGGTATGTCGGGGAACTTCTTGAGTTGCAGCAAGGGTGTGAAGGACCCTTTGGAAGTTCCAGTGGTTAGATGTGATTGGCCTCGAGAAGCCTCAGCGGAAATGGGCCACATCTCGCCTGGAGGGCAAAACCTCCTGGATTTTCTCGAGTTGCGGCAGGTGCTCTCGACTTACGACGGGGACCTCAGGGACCCGCTCTGGTGGCCTCAGGAAAGGCCAGTCCCATGCGAGTTCCTCCGGGGCCTCTCGGGATTCCTCTCCCGTCGATGCCGGGGCCTAAGACCTTGTGTGGAGTCGGGGCCGGAACCTGAGGTTTCCTCTCCAGTGCTGGCATGGATCTTGGGGTACTTCTGGAGTCTCCCCAGGGGAGTCAGTCCTCATCTCGAATGCGGGAACGCACTTGCGCTTTCCTCCAGAGCGGTAGCAGCAGTGTCACGCAGTCCGCCGCGTGGATCAAAGGATCTATGGTTTTCCCTCGAGTCTTTCCCACGAGGCTTTCCCACGAGGCTTTCCCACAGGGCTGTCCCACGTGCACACGTGGTGGGAGTCGATCCTCGGCTTGAACGTCAAGGCAGTGCAGGGAAAACAGGTTCCTCTGGAATGGATTGACATCTCTGGGGGACTCTTGGAATGGTGGCACGACCGTGGAGTTCCTCTCGCCTTTCCTGTGGAGAGCGCCTCCTCTTGAGATGCGACGGGAACGCCGGGAATTCTTTCCCTACGAAACAGGGAAAGGATCCCTCATCTCGAGCTAGGAGGCGGAAACGGGGCTCCCCTGGATGTGTGCGGGACACCACGTGCTTCCTCTCGAGTGGAGACGGGTATGTCGGGGAACTTCTTGAGTTGCAGCAAGGGTGTGAAGGACCCTTTGGAAGTTCCAGTGGTTAGATGTGATTGGCCTCGAGAAGCCTCAGCGGAAATGGGCCTCATCTCGCCTGGAGGGCAAAACCTCCTGGATTTTCTCGAGTTGCGGCAGGTGCTCTCGACTTACGACGGGGACCTCAGGGACCCGCTCTGGTGGCCTCAGGAAAGGCCAGTCCCCATGCGAGTTCCTCGGGGGCCTCTCGGGATTCCTCTCCCGTCGATGCCGGGGCCTAAGACCTTGTGTGGAGTCGGGGCCGGAACCTGAGGTTTCCTCTCCAGTGCTGACATGGATCTTGGGGTACTTCTGGAGTCTCCCCAGGGGAGTCAGTCCTCGTCTCGAATGCGGGAATGCACTTGTGCTTTCCTCCAGAGCGGTAGCAGCAGTGTCACCCAGTCCGCCGCGTGGATCAAAGGATCTATGGTTTTCCCTCGAGTCTTTCCCACGAGGCTTTCCCACGAGGCTTTCCCACAGGGCTGTCCCACGTGCACACGTGGTGGGAGTCGATCCTCGGCTTGAACGTCAAGGCAGTGCAGGGAAAACAGGTTCCTCTGGAATGGACTGACACATCTGGGGGACTCTTGGAATGGTGGCACGACCCTGGAGTTCCTCTCGCCTTTCCTGTGGAGAGCGCCTCCTCTTGAGATGCGACGGGAATGCCGGGAATTCTTTCCCTACGAAACAGGGAAAGGATCCCTCATCTCGAGCTAGGAGGCGGAAACGGGGCTCCCCTGGATGTGTGCGGGATCCACGTGCTTCCTCTCGAGTGGAGACGGGTATGTCGATGAACTTCTTGAGTTGCAGCAAGGGTGTGAAGGACCCTTTGGAAGTTCCAGTTGTTAGATGTGATTGGCCTCGAGAAGCCTCAGCGGAAATGGGCCTCATCTCGCCTGGAGGGCAAAACCTCCTGGATTTTCTCGAGTTGCGGCAGGTGCTCTCGACTTACGACGGGGACCTCAGGGACCCGCTCTGGTGGCCTCAGGAAAGGCCAGTCCCCATGCGAGTTCCTCGGGGGCCTCTCGGGATTCCTCTCCCGTCGATGCCGGGGCCTAAGACCTTGTGTGGAGTCGGGGCCGGAAACTGAGGATTCCTCTCCAGTGCTGACATGGATCTTGGGGTACTTCTGGAGTCTCCCCAGGGGAGTCAGTTCTCGTCTCGAATGCGGGCATGCACTTGCGCTTTCCTCCAGAGCGGTAGCAGCAGTGTCACGCAGTCCGCCGCGTGGATCAAAGGATCTATGGTTTTCCCTCGAGTCTTTCCCACGAGGCTTTCCCACGAGGCTTTCCCACAGGGCTGTGCCACGTGCACACGTGGTGGGAGTCGATCCTCGGCTTGAACGTCAAGGCAGTGCAGGGAAAACAGGTTCCTCTGGATTGGACTGACATATCTGGGGGACTCTTGGAATGGTGGCACGACCCTGGAGTTCCTCTCGCCTTTCCTGTGGAGAGCGCCTCCTCTTGAGATGCGACGGGAACGCCGGGAATTCTTTCCCTACGAAACAGGGAAAGGATCCCTCATCTCGAGCTAGGAGGCGGAAACGGGGCTCCCCTGGATGTGTGCGGGACACCACGTGCTTCCTCTCGAGTGCAGACGGGTATATCGGGGAACTTCTTGAGTTGCAGCAAGGGTGTGAAGGACCCTTTGGAAGTTCCAATGGTTAGATGTGATTGGCCTCGAGAAGCCTCAGCGGAAATGGGCCTCATCTCGCCTGGAGGGCATAACCTCCTGGATTTTCTCGAGTTGCGGCAGGTGCTCTCGACTTACGACGGGGACCTCAGGGACCCGCTCTGGTGGCCTCAGGACAGGCCAGTCCCCATGCGAGTTCCTCGGGGGCCTCTCGGGATTCCTCTCCCTTCGATGCCGGGGCCTAAGTCCTTGTGTGGAGTCGGGGCCGGAACCTGAGGATTCCTCTCCAGTGCTGACATGGATCTTGGGGTACTTCTGGAGTCTCCCCAGGGGAGTCAGTCCTCGTCTCGAATGCGGGCATGCACTTGCGCTTTCCTCCAGAGCGGTAGCAGCAGTGTCACACAGTCCGCCCCGTGGATCAAAGGATCCTTGGTTTTCCCTCGAGTCTTTCTCACGAGGTTTTCCCACGAGGCTTTCCCACAGGGCTGTCCCACGTCTACACGTGGTGGGAGTCGATCCTCGGCTTGAACGTCAAGGCAGTGCAGGGAAAACAGGTTCCTCTGGAATGGACTGACACATTTGGGGGACTCTTGGAATGGTGTCTCGACCCTGGAGTTCCTCTCGCCTTTCCTGTGGAGAGCGCCTCCTCTTGAGATGCGACGGGAACGCCGGGAATTCTTTCCCTACGAAACAGGGAAAGGATCCCTCATCTCGAGCTAGGAGGCGGAAACGGGGCTCCCCTGGATGTGTGCGGGACCCCACGTGCTTCCTCTCGAGTGCAGACGGGTATGTCGGGGAACTTCTTCAGTTGCAGCAAGGGTGTGAAGGACCCTTTGGAAGTTCCAGTGGTTAGATGTGATTGGCCTCGAGAAGCCTCAGCGGAAATGGGCCTCATCTCGCCTGGAGGGCAAAACCTCCTGGATTTTCTCGAGTTGCGGCAGGTGCTCTCGACTTACGACGGGGACCTCAGGGACCCGCTCTGGTGGCCTCAGGAAAGGCCAGTCCCCATGCGAGTTCCTCGGGGGCCTCTCGGGATTCCTCTCCCGTCGATGCCGGGGCCTAAGACCTTGTGTGGAGTCGGGGCCGGAAACTGAGGATTCCTCTCCAGTGCTGACAAGGATCTTGGGGTACTTCTGGAGTCTCCCCAGGGGAGTCAGTCCTCGTCTCGAATGCGGGCATGCACTTGCGCTTTCCTCCAGAGCGGTAGCAGCAGTGTCACACAGTCCGCCGCGTGGATCAAAGGATCCTTGGTTTTCCCTCGAGTCTTTCTCACGAGGTTTTCCCACGAGGCTTTCCCACAGGGCTGTCCCACGTCTACACGTGGTGGGAGTCGATCCTCGGCTTGAACGTCAAGGCAGTGCAGGGAAAACAGGTTCCTCTGGAATGGACTGACACATTTGGGGGTCTCTTGGAATGGTGTCTCGACCCTGAAGTTCCTCTCGCCTTTCCTGTGGAGAGCGCCTCCTCTTGAGATGCGACGGGAACGCCGGGAATTCTTTCCCTACGAAACAGGGAAAGGATCCCTCATCTCGAGCTAGGAGGCGGAAACGGGGCTCCCCTGGATGTGTGCGGGACCCCACGTGCTTCCTCTCGAGTGCAGACGGGTATGTCGGGGAACTTCTTCAGTTGCAGCAAGGGTGTGAAGGACCCTTTGGAAGTTCCAGTGGTTAGATGTGATTGGCCTCGAGAAGCCTCAGCGGAAATGGGCCTCATCTCGCCTGGAGGGCAAAACCTCCTGGATTTTCTCGAGTTGCGGCAGGTGCTCTCGACTTACGACGGGGACCTCAGGGAACCGCTCTGGTGGCCTCAGGAAAGGCCAGTCCCCATGCGAGTTCCTCGGGGGCCTCTCGGGATTCCTCTCCCTTCGATGCCGGGGCCTAAGACCTTGTGTGGAGTTGGGGCCGGAACCTGAGGATTCCTCTCCAGTGCTGACATGGATCTTGGGGTACTTCTGGAGTCTCCCCAGGGGAGTCAGTCCTCGTCTCGAATGCGGGCATGCACTTGCGCTTTCCTCCAGAGCGGTAGCAGCAGTGTCACGCAGTCTGCCGCGTGGATCAAAGGATCTATGGTTTTCCCTCGAGTCTTTCCCACGAGGCTTTCCCACGAGGCTTTCCCACAGGGCTGTCCCACGTGCACACGTGGTGGGAGTCGATCCTCGGCTTGAACGTCAAGGCAGTGCAGGGAAAACAGGTTCCTCTTGAATGGACTGACACGTCTGGGGGACTCTTGGAATGGTGGCACGACCCTGGAGTTCCTCTCGCCTTTCCTGTGGAGAGCGCCTCCTCTTGAGATGCGACGGGAACGCCGGGAATTCTTTCCCTACGAAACAGGGAAAGGATCCCTCATCTCGAGCTAGGAGGCGGAAACGGGGCTCCCCTGGATGTGTGCGGGACCCCACGTGCTTCCTCTCGAGTGGAGACGGGTATGTCGGGGAACTTCTTGAGTTGCAGCAAGGGTGTGAAGGACCCTTTGGAAGTTCCAGTGGTTAGACGTGATTAGCCTCGGGAAGCCTCAGCGGAAATGGGCCTCATCTCGCCTGGAGGGCAAAACCTCCTGGATTTTCTCGAGTTGCGGCAGGTGCTCTCGACTTACGACGGGGACCTCAGGGACCCGCTCTGGTGGCCTCAGGAAAGGCCAGTCCCCATGTGAGTTCCTCGGGGGCCTCTCGGGATTCCTCTCCCGTCGATGCCGGGGCCTAAGACCTTGTGTGGAGTCGGGGCCGGAACCTGAGGATTCCTCTCCAGTGCTGACATGGATCTTGCGGTACTTCTGGAGTCTCCCCAGGGGAGTCAGTCCTCGTCTCGAATGCGGGCATGCACTTCGCGCTTTCCTCCAAAGCGGTAGCAGCAGTGTCACGCAGTCCGCCGCGTGGATCAAAGGATCTATGGTTTTCCCTCGAGTCTTTCCCACGAGGCTTTCCCACGAGGCTTTCCCACAGGGCTGTCCCATGTGCACACGTGGTGCGAGTGGATCCTCGGCTTGAACGTCAAGGCAGTGCAGGGAAAACAGGTTCCTCTGGAATGGACTGACACATCTGGGGGACTCTTGGAATGGTGGCACGACCCTGGAGTTCCTCTCGCCTCTCCTGTGGAGAGCCCCTCCACTTGAGATGCGACGGGAACGCCGGGAATTCTTTCCCTAAGAAACAGGGAAAGGATCCCTCATCTCGAGCTAGGAGGCGGAAACGGGGCTCCCCTGGATGTGTGCGGGACCCCACCTGCTTCCTCTCGAGTGGAGACGGGTATGTCGGGAACTTCTTGAGTTGCAGCAAGGGTGTGAAGGACCCTTTGGAAGTTCCAGTGGTTAGCCGTGATTCGCCTCGAGAAGCCTCAGTGGAAATGGGCCTCATCTCGCCTGGAGGGCAAAACCTCCTGGATTTTCTCGAGTTGCGGCAGGTGCTCTCGACTTACGACGGGGACCTCAGGGACCCGCTCTGGTGGCCTCAGGAAAGGCCAGTCCCCATGCGAGTTCCTCGGGGGCCTCTCGGCATTCCTCTCCCGTCGATGCCGGGGCCTAAGACCTTGTGTGGAGTCGGGGCCGGAACCTGAGGATTCCTCTCCAGTGCTGACATGGATCTTGGGGTACTTCTGGAGTCTCCCCAGGGGAGTCAGTCCTCGTCTCGAATGCGGACATTCACTTGCGCTTTCCTCCAGAGCGGTAGCAGCAGTGTCACGCAGTCCGCCGCGTGGATCAAAGGATCTATGGTTTTCCCTCGAGTCTTTCCCACGAGGCTTTCCCACGAGGCTTTACCACAGGGCTGTCCCACGTGCACACGTGGTGGGAGTCGATCCTCGGCTTGAACGTCAGGCAGTGCAGGGAAAACAGGTTCCTCTGGAATGGACTGACACATCTGGGGGTCTCTTGGAATGGTGCCACGACCCTGGAGTTCCTCTCGCCTTTCCTGTGGAGAGCGCCACCTCTTGATATGCGACGGGAACGCCGGGAATTCTTTCCCTACGAAACAGGGAAAGGATCCATCATCTCGAGCTAGGAGGCGGAAACGGGGCTCCCCTGGATGGGTGCGGGACCCCACGTGCTTCCTCTCGAGTGGAGACGGCTATATCGCGGAACTGCTTGAGTTGCAGCAATGGTGTGAAGGACCCTTTGGAAGTTCCAGCGGTTAGATGTGATTAGCCTCGAGAAGCCTCAGCGGAAATGGGCCTCATCTCGCCTGGAGGGCAAAACCTCCTGGATTTTCTCGAGTTGCGGCAGGTGCTCTCGACTTACGGTGGGGACCTCAGGGACCCGCTCTGGTGGCCTCAGGAAAGGCCAGTCCCCATGCGAGTTCCTCGGGGGCCTCTCGGGATTCCTCTCCCGTCGATGCCGGGGCCTAAGACCTTGTGTGGAGTCGGGGCCGGAACCTGAGGATTCCATTCCAGTGCTGACATGGATCTTGGGGTACTTCTGGAGTCTCCCCAGGGGAGTCAGTCCTCGTCTTGAATGCGGGCATGCACTTGCGGTTTCCTCCAGAGCGGTAGCAGCAGTGTCACGCAGTCCGCCGCGTGGATCAAAGGATCTATGGTTTTCCCTCGAGTCTTTCCCACGAAGCTTTCCCACGAGGCTTTCCCACAGGGCTGTCCCATGTGCACACGTGGTGGGAGTGGATCCTCGGCTTGAACGTCAAGGCAGTGCAGGGAAAACAGGTTCCTCTGGAATGGACTGACACATCTGGGGGACTCTTGGAATGGTGGCACGACCCTGGAGTTCCTCTCGCCTCTCCTGTGGAGAGCCCCTCCACTTGAGATGCGACGGGAACGCCGGGAATTCTTTCCCTAAGAAACAGGGAAAGGATCCCTCATCTCGAGCTAGGAGGCGGAAACGGGGCTCCCCTGGATGTGTGCGGGACCCCACGTGCTTCCTCTCGAGTGGAGACGGGTATGTCGGGGAACTTCTTGAGTTGCAGCAAGGGTGTGAAGGACCCTTTGGAAGTTCCAGTGGTTAGCCGTGATTCGCCTCGAGAAGCCTCAGCGGAAATGGGCCTCATCTCGCCTGGAGGGCAAAACCTCCTGGATTTTCTCGAGTTGCGGCAGGTGCTCTCGACTTACGACGGGGACCTCAGGGACCCGCTCTGGTGGCCTCAGGAAAGGCCAGTCCCCATGCGAGTTCCTCGGGGGCCTCTCGGCATTCCTCTCCCGTCGATGCCGGGGCCGAAGACCTTGTGTGGAGTCGGGGCCGGAACCTGAGGATTCCTCTCCAGTGCTGACATGGATCTTGGGGTACTTCTGGAGTCTCCCCAGGGGAGTCAGTCCTCGTCTCGAATGCGGACATTCACTTGCACTTTCCTCCAGAGCGGTAGCAGCAGTGTCACGCAGTCCGCCGCGTGGATCAAAGGATCTATGGTTTTCCCTCGAGTCTTTCCCACGAGGCTTTCCCACGAGGCTTTACCACAGGGCTGTCCCACGTGCACACGTGGTGGGAGTCGATCCTCGGCTTGAACGTCAGGCAGTGCAGGGAAAACAGGTTCCTCTGGAATGGACTGACACATCTGGGGGTCTCTTGGAATGGTGCCACGACCCTGGAGTTCCTCTCGCCTTTCCTGTGGAGAGCGCCACCTCTTGAGATGCGACGGGAACGCCGGGAATTCTTTCCCTACGAAACAGGGAAAGGATCCATCATCTCGAGCTAGGAGGCGGAAACGGGGCTCCCCTGGATGGGTGCGGGACCCCACGTGCTTCCTCTCGAGTGGAGACGGCTATATCGCGGAACTGCTTGAGTTGCAGCAATGGTGTGAAGGACCCTTTGGAAGTTCCAGCGGTTAGATGTGATTAGCCTCGAGAAGCCTCATCGGAAATGGGCCTCATCTCGCCTGGAGGGCAAAACCTCCTGGATTTTCTCGAGTTGCGGCAGGTGCTCTCGACTTACGGTGGGGACCTCAGGGACCCGCTCTGGTGGCCTCAGGAAAGGCCAGTCCCCATGCGAGTTCCTCGGGGGCCTCTCGGGATTCCTCTCCCGTCGATGCCGGGGCCTAAGACCTTGTGTGGAGTCGGGGCCGGAACCTGAGGATTCCTCTCCAGTGCTGACATGGATCTTGGGGTACTTCTGGAGTCTCCCCAGGGGAGTCAGTCCTCGTCTTGAATGCGGGCATGCACTTGCGGTTTCCTCCAGAGCGGTAGCAGCAGTGTCACGCAGTCCGCCGCGTGGATCAAAGGATCTATGCTTTTCCCTCGAGTCTTTCCCACGAGGCTTTCGCACGAGGCTTTCCCACAGGGCTGTCCCACGTGCACACGTGGTGGGAGTCGATCCTCGGCTTGAACGTCAATGCAGTGCAGGGAAAACAGGTTACTCTGGAATGGACTGACACATCTGGGCGACTCTTGGAATGGTGGCACGACCCTGGAGTTCCTCTCGCCTTTCCTGTGGAGAGCGCCTCCTCTTGAGATGCGACGGGAACGCCGGGAATTCTTTCCCTACGAAACAGGGAAAGGATCCCTCATCTCGAGCTAGGAGGCGGAAACGGGGCTCCCCTGGATGTGTGCGGGACCCCACGTGCTTCCTCTCGAGTGGAGACGGGTATGTCGGGGAACTTCTTGAGTTGCAGCAAGGGTGTGAAGGACCCTTTGGAAGTTCCATTGGTTAGACGTGATTAGCCTCGAGAAGCCTCAGCGGAAATGGGCCTCATCTCGCCTGGAGGGCAAAACCTCCTGGATTTTCTCGAGTTGCGGCAGGTGCTCTCGACTTACGACGGGGACGTCAGGGACCCGCTCTGGTGGCCTCAGGAAAGGCCAGTCCCCATGCCAGTTCCTCGGGGGCCTCTCGGGATTCCTCTCCCGTCGATGCCGGGGCCTAAGACCTTGTGTGGAGTCGGGGCCGGAACCTGAGGATTCCTCTCCAGTGCTGACATGGATCTTGGGGTACTTCTGGAGTCTCCCCAGGGGAGTCAGTCCTCGTCTCGAATGCGGGCATGCACTTGCGCTTTCCTCCAGAGCGGTAGCAGCAGTGTCACGCAGTCCGCCGCGTGGATCAAAGGATCTATGGTTTTCCCTCGAGTCTTTCCCACGAGGCTTTCCCACGAGGCTTTCCCACAGGGCTGTCCCACGTGCACACGTGGTGGGAGTCGATCCTCGGCTTGAACGTCAAGGCAGTGCAGGGAAAACAGGTTCCTCTGGAATGGACTGACACATCTGGGGGACTCTTGGATTGGTGGCACGACCCTGGAGTTCCTCTCGCCTTTCCTGTGGAGAGCGCCTCCTCTTGAGATGCGACGGGAACGCCGGGAATTCTTTCCCTACAAAACAGGGAAAGGATCCCTCATCTCGAGCTAGGAGGCGGAATCGGGGCTCCCCTGGATGTGTGCGGGACCCCACGTGCTTCCTCTCGAGTGGAGACGGGTATGTCGGGGAACTTCTTGAGTTGCAGCAAGGGTGTGAAGGACCCTTTGGAAGTTCCAGTGGTTAGACGTGATTAGCCTCGAGAAGCTTCAGCGGAAATGGGCCTCATCTCGCCTGGAGGGCAAAACCTCCTGGATTTTCTCGAGTTGCGGCAGGTGCTCTCGACTTACGACGGGGAGGTCAGGGACCCGCTCTGGTGGCCTCAGGAAAGGCCAGTCCCCATGCGAGTTCCTCGGGGGCCTCTCGGGATTCCTCTCCCGTCCATGCCGGGGCCTAAGACCTTGTGTGGAGTCGGGGCCGGAACCTGAGGATTCCTCTCCAGTGCTGACATGGATCTTGGGGTACTTCTGGAGTCTCCCCAGGAGAGTCAGTCCTCGTCTCGAATGCGGGCATGCACTTGCGCTTCCCTCCAGAGCGGTAGCAGCAGTGTCACGCAGTCCGCCGCGTGGAACAAAGGATCTATGGTTTTCCCTCGAGTCTTCCCCACGAGGCTTTCCCACGAGGCTTTCCCACAGGGCTGTCCCACGTGCACACGTGGTGGGAGTCTATCCTCGGCTTGAACGTCAAGGCAGTGCAGGGAAAACAGGTTCCTCTGGAATGGACTGACACATCTGGGGGTCTCTTGGAATGGTGCCACGACCCTTGAGTTCCTCTCGCCTTTCCTGTGGAGAGCGCCTCCTCTTGAGATGCGACGGGAACGCCGGGAATTCTTTCCCTACGAAACAGGGAAAGGATCACTCATCTCGAGCTAGGAGGCGGAAACGGGGCTCCCCTGGATGTGTGCGGGACCCCACGTGCTTCCTCTCGAGTGGAGACGGGTATGTCGCGGAACTGCTTGAGTTGCAGCAAGGGTGTGAAAGACCCTTTGGAAGTTCCAGTGATTAGATGTGATTGGCCTCGAGAAGCCTCAGCGGAAATGGGCCTCATCTCGCCTGGAGGGCAAAACCTCCTGGATTTTCTCGAGTGTGGCAGGTGCTCTCGACTTACGTCGGGGACCTCAGGGACCCGCTCTGGTGGCCTCAGGAAAGGCCAGTCCCCATGCGAGTTCCTCGGGGGCCTCTCGGGATTCCACTCCCGTCGATGCCGGGGCCTAAGACCTTGTGTGGAGTCGGGGCCCGAACCTGAGGATTCCTCTCCAGTGCTGACATGGATCTTGGGGTACTTCTGGAGTCTCCCCAGGGGAGTCAGTCCTCGTCTCGAATGCGGGCATGCACTTGCGCTTTCCTCCAGAGCGGTAGCAGCAGTGTCACGCAGTCCGCCGCGTGGATCAATGATCTATGGTTTTCCCTCGAGTTTTTCCCACGAGGCTTTCCCACGAGGCTTTCCCACAGGGCTATCCCACGTGCACACGTGGTGGGAGTCGATCCTCGGCTTGAACGTCAAGGCAGTGCAGGGAAAACAGGTTCCTCTGGAATGGACTGACACATCTGGGGGACTCTTGGAATGGTGGCACGACCCTGGAGTTCCTCTCGCCTTTCCTGTGGAGAGCGCCTCCTCTTGAGATGCGACGGGAACGCCGGGAATTCTTTCCCTACGAAACAGGGAAAGGATCCCTCATCTCGAGCTAGTAGGCAGAAACGGGGCTCCCCTGGATGTTTGCGGGACCCTCGTGCTTCCTCTCTAGTGGAGACGGGGATGTCGGAGAACTTCTTGAGTTGCAGCAAGGGTGTGAAGGACCCTTTGGAAGTTCCAGTGGTTAGATGTGATTAGCCTCGAGAAGCCTCAGCGGAAATGGGCCTCATCTCGCCTGGAGGGCAAAACCTCCTGGATTTTCTCGAGTTGCGGCAGGTGCTCTCGACTTATGACGGGGACCTCAGGGACCCGCTCTGGTGGCCTCAGGAAAGGCCAGTCCCCATGCGAGTTCCTCGGGGGCCTCTCGGGATTCCTCTCCTGTCGATGCCGGGGCCAAAATCCTTGTGTGGAGTCGGGGCCGGAACCTGAGGATTCCTCTCCAGTGCTGACATGGATCTTGGGGTACTTCTGGAGTCTCCCCAGGGGAGTCAGTCCTCGTCTCGAATGCGGGCATGCACTTGCGCTTTCCTCCAGAGAGGTAGCAGCAGTGTCACGCAGTCCGCCGCGTGGATCAAAGATCTATGGTTTTCCCTCGAGTTTTTCCCACGAGGCTTTCCCACGAGGCTTTCCCACAGGGCTGTCCCACGTGCACACGTGGTGAGAGTCGATCCTCGGCTTGAACGTCAAGGCAGTGCAGGGAAAACAGGTTCCTCTGGAATGGACTGACCCATCTGGGGGACTCTTGGAATGGTGGCACGACCCTGGAGTTCCTCTCGCCTTTCCTGTGGAAAGCGCCTCCTCTTGAGATGCGATGGGAACGCCGGGAATTCTTTCCCTACGAAACAGGGAAAGGATCCCTCATCTCGAGCTAGGAGGCGGAAACGGGGCTCCCCTGGATGTGTGCTGGACCCTCGTGCTTCCTCTCGAGTGGAGACGACTATGTCGGGGAACTTCTTGAGTTGCAGCAAGGGTGTGAAGGACCCTTTGGAAGTTCCAGTGGTTAGATGTGATTAGCCTCGAGAAGCCTCAGCGGAAATGGGCCTCATCTCGCCTGGAGGGCAAAACCTCCTGCATTTTCTCGAGTTGCGGCAGGTTCTCTCGACTTACGACGGGGACCTCAGGGACCCGCTCTGGTGGCCTCAGGAAAGGCCAGTCCCCATGCGAGTTCCTCAGGGGCCTCTCGGGATTCCTCTCCCGTCGATGCCGGGGCCTAAGACCTTGTGTGAAGTCGGGGCCGGAACCTGAGGATTCCTCTCCAGTGCTGACATGGATCTTGGGGACTTCTGGAGTCTCCCCAGGGCAATCAGTCCTCGTCTCGAATGCGGGAATGCCATTGCGCTCCTCCAGAGCGGTAGCAGCAGTGTCATGCAGTCCGCCGCGTGGATCAAAGGATCTATGGTTTCCCTCGAGTCTTTCCCACGAGTCTTTTCCACGAGGCTTTCTCACAGGGCTGTCCCACGTGCACACGTGGTGGGAGTCGATCCTCGGCTTGAACGTCAAGGCAGTGCAGGGAAAACAGGTTCCTCTGGAATGGACTGACACATCTGGGGGACTCTTGGAATGGTGGCACGACCCTGGAGTTCCTTTCGCCTTTCCTGTGGAGAGCGCCTCCTCTTGAGATGCGACGGGAACGCCGGGAATTCTTTCCCTACGAAACACGGAAAGGATCCCTCATCTCGAGCTAGGAGGCGGAAACGGGGCTCCCCTGGATGTGTGCGGGACCCCACGTGCTTCCTCTTGAGTGGAGACGGGTATGTCGGGGAACTTCTTGAGTTGCAGCAAGGGTGTGAAGGACCCTTTGGAAGTTCAAGTTGTTAGATGTGATTAGCCTCGAGAAGCCTCAGCGGAAATGGGCCTCATCTCGCCTGTAGGGCAAAAACTCCTGGATTTTCTCGAGTTGCGGCAGGTGCTCTCGACTTACGACGGGGACCTCGGGGACCCGCTCTGGTGGCCTCAGGAAAGGCCAGTCCCCATGCGAGTTCCTCGGGGGCCTCTCGGGATTCCTCTCCCGTCGATGCCGGGGCCTAAGACCTTGTGTGGAGTCGGGGCCGGAACCTGAGGATTCCTCTCCAGTGCTGACATGGATCCTGGGGTTCTTCTGCAGTCTCCCCAGGGAAGTCACTCCCCGTCTCGAATGCGGGCATGCACTTGCGCTTTCCTCCAGAGCGGTAGCAGCAGTGTCACACAGTCCGCCGCATGGATTAAATGATCTATGGTTTTCCCTCGAGCCTTTCCCACGAGGCTTTCCCACGAGGCTTTCCCACAGGGCTGTCCCACGTGCACACGTGGTGCGAGGCGATCCTCAGCTTGAACGTCAAGGCAGTGCAGGGAAAACAGTTTCCTCTGGAATGGACTGACATATCTGGGGGACTCTTGGAATGGTGGCACGACCCTGGAGTTCCTCTCGCCTTTCCTGTGGAGAGCGCCTCCTCTTGAGATGCGACGGGAACGCCGGGAATTCATTCCCTACGAAACAGGGAAAGGATCCCTCATCTCGAGCTAGGAGGCGGAAACGGGGCTCCCCTGGATGTGTGCGCGACCCTCGTGCTTCCTCTCGAGTAGAGACGGTTATGTCGGGGAACTTCTTGAGTTGCAGCAAGGGTGTGAAGGACCCTTTGGAAGTTCCAGTGGTTAGATGTGATTAGCCTCGAGAAGCCTCAGCGGAAATGGACCTCATCTCGCCTGGAGGGCAAAACCTCCTGGAATTTCTCGAGTTGCGGCAGGTGCTCTCGACTTACGACGGGGACCTCAGGGACTCGCTCTGGTGGCCTCAGGAAAGTCCAGTCCCCATGCGAGTCCACGGGGGGTCTCGGAATTCCTCTCCCGTCGATGCCGGGGCCTAAGACCTTGTGTGGAGTCGGGGCCGGAACCTGAGGATTCCTCTCCAGTGCTGACATGGATCCTGGGGTACTTCTGCAGTCTCCCCAGGGGAGTCAGTCCTCGTCTCGAATGCGGGCATGCACTTGTGCTTTCCTCCAGAGCGGTAGCAGCAGTGTCACGCAGTCTGACGCATTGCTCAAAGGATCTATGGTTTTCCCTCGAGTCTTTCCCACGAGGCTTTCCCACGAGGCTTTCCACAGGGCTGTCCCACGTGCACACGTGGTGCGAGTCGATCCTCGGCTTGAACGTCAAGGCAGTGTAGGGAAAATAGGTTCCTCTGGAATGGACTGACACATCTGGGGGACTCTTGGAATGGTGGCACGACCCTGGAGTTCCTCTCGCCTTTCCTGTGGAGAGCGCCTCCTCTTGAGATGCGACGGGAACGCAGGGAATTCTTTCCCTACGAAACAGGGAAAGGATCCCTCATCTCGAGCTAGGAGGCTGAAACGGGGCTCCCCTGGATGTGTGCGCGACCCTCGTGCTTCCTCTCGAGTGGAGACGGGTATGTCGGGGAACTTCTTGAGTTGCAGCAAGGGTGTGAAGGACCCTTTGGAAGTTCCAGTGGTTAGATGTGATTAGCCTCGAGAAGCCTCAGCGGAAATGGGCCTCATCTCGCCTGGAGGGCAAAACCTCCTGGATTTTCTCGAGTTGCGGCAGGTGCTCTCGACTTACGACGGGGACCTCAGGGACCCGCTCTGGTGGCCTCAGGAAAGGCCAGTCCCCATGCGAGTTCCTCGGGGACCTCTCGGGATTCCTCTCCGGTCGATGCCGGGGCCTAAGACCTTGTGTGGATTCGGGGCCGGAACCTGAGGATTCCTCTCCAGTGCTGACATGGATTTTGGGGTACTTCTGGAGTCTCCCCAGGGGAGTCAGTCCTCGTCTCGAATGCGGGCATGCACTTGCGCTTTCCTCCAGAGCGGTAGTAGCAGTGTCACGCATTCCGCCACGTGGATCAAAGGATCTATGGTTTTCCCTCGAGTCTTTCCCACGAGGCTTTCCCACGAGGCTTTCCCACAGGGCTGTCCCACGTGCACACGTGGTGGGAGTCGATCCTCGGCTTGAACGTCAAGGCAGTGCAGGGAAAACAGGTTCCTCTGGAATGGACTGACACATCTAGGGGACTCTTGGAATGGTGGCACGACCCTGGAGTTCCTCTCGCCTTTCCTGTGGAGAGCGCCTTCTCTTGAGATGCGACGGGAACGCCGGGAATTCTTTCCCTATGAAACAGGGAAAGCATTCCTCATCTCAGGCTCGGAGGCGGAAACGGGTCTCCCCTGGATGTTTGCGCGAGCCTGGTGCTTCCTTTCGAGTGGAGACGGGTATGTCTGGGAACTTCTTCAGTTGCAGCAAGGGTGTGAAGGACACTTTGGAAGTTCCAGTGGTTAGACGTGATTGGCCTCGAGAAGCCTCAGCGGAAATGGGCCTCATCTCGCTTGGAGGGCAAAACCTCCTGGATTTTCTCGAGTTGCGGCAGGTGCTCTCGACTTACGAAGGGGACCTCAGGGACCCGCTCTGGTGGCCTCAGGAAAGGCTAGTCCCCATGCGAGTTCCTCGGGGGCCTCTCGGGATTCCTCTCCCCTCGATGCCGCGGCCTAAGACCTTGTGTGGAGTCGGGGCCGGATCCTGAGGATTCCTCTCCAGTGCTGACATGGATCTTGGAGTACTTCTGGAGTCTCCCCAGGGGAGTCAGTCCTCGTCTCGAATGCGGGCATGCACTTGCGCTTTCCTCCAGAGCGGTAGCAGCAGTGTCATACAGTCTGCCGCGTGGATCAAAGGATCTATGGTTTTCCCTCGAGTCTTTCCCACGAGGCTTTCCCACGAGGCTTTCCCACAGGGCTGTCCCACGTGCACACGTGGTGGGAGTCGATCCTCGGCTTGAACGTCAAGGCAGTGCAGGGAAAACAGTATCCTCTGGAATGGACTGACACATCTGGGGGACTCTTGGAATGGTGGCACGACCCTGGAGTTCCTCTCGCCTTTCCTGTGGAGAGCGCCTCCTCTTGATATGCGACGGGAACGCCGGGAATTCTTTCCCTACGAAACAGGGAAAGGATCCCTCATCTCGAACTAGGAGGCGGAAACGGGGCTCCCCTGGATGTGTGCGGGACCCACGTGCTTCCTCTCGAGTTTAGACGGGTATGTCGGGGAACTTCTTGAGTTGCAGCAAGGGTGTGAAAGACCCTTTGGAAGTTCCAGTTGTTAGATGTGATTAGCCTCGAGAAGCCTCAGCGGAAATGGGCCTCATCTCGCTTGGAGGGCAAAACCTCCTGGATTTTCTCGAGTTGCGGCAGGTGCTCTCGACTTACGACGGGGACCTCGGGGACCCGCTCTGGTGGCCTCAGGAAAGGCCAGTCCCCATGCGAGTTCCTCGGGGGCCTCTCGGGATTCCTCTCCCGTCGATGCCGGGGCCTAAGACCTTGTGTTGAGTCGGGGTCGGAACCTGAGGATTCCTCTCCAGTGCTGACATGGATCTTGGGGTACTTCTGGAGTCTCCCCAGGGGAGTCAGTCCTCGTCTCGAATGCGGTCATGCACTTGCGCTTTCCTCCAGAGAGGTAGCAGCAGTGTCACGCAGTCCGCCGCGTGGATCAAAGGATCTATGGTTTTCCCTCGAGTCTTTCCCACGAGGCTTTCCCACGACGATTTCCCACAGGGCTGTCCCACGTGCACAAGTGGTTGGAGTCGATCCTCGGCTTGAACGTCAAGGCAGTGCAGGGAAAACAGGTTGCTCTGGAATGGACTGACACATCTGGGGGACTCTTGGAATGGTGGCACGACCCTGGAGTTCTTCTCGCCTTTCCTGTGGAGAGCGCCTCCTCTTGAGATGCGTCGGGAATGCCGGGAATTCTTTCCCTACGAAACAGGGAAAGGATCCCTCATCTCGAGCTAGGAGGCGGAAACGGGGCTCCCCTGGATGTGTGCGGGACCCTCGTGCTTCCTCTTGAGTGGAGACAGGTATGTCGGGGAACTTCTTGATTTGCAGCAAGGGTGTGAAGGACCCTTTGGAAGTTCCAGTGGTTAGATGTGATTAGCCTCGAGAAGCCCCAGCGGAAATGGGCCTCATCTGGCCTGGAGGGCAAAACCTCCTGGATTTTCTCGAGTTGCGGCAGGTGCCCTCGACTTACGACGGGGACCCCAGGGACCCCTCTGGTGGCCTCAGGAAAGGCCAGTCCCCATGCGAGTTCCTCGGGGGCCTCTCGGGATTCCTCTCCCGTCGATGCCGGGGCCTAAGACCTTGTGTGGAGTCGCGGCCAGAACCTGAGGATTCCTCTCCAGTGCTGACATGGATCTTGGGGTACTTCTGGAGTCTCCCCAGGGGAGTCAGTCCTTGTCTCGAATGCGGGCATGCACTTTCGCTTTCCTCCAGAGCGGTAGCAGCAGTGTCACTCATTCTGCCGCGTGGATCAAAGGGTCTATGGTTTTCCCTCGAGTCTTTCCCACGAGGCTTTCCCTCGAGGCTTTCCCACAGGGCTGTCCCACGTGCACACGTGGTGGGAGTCGATCCTCGGCTTGAACGTCAAGGCAGTGCAGGGAAAACAGGTTCCTCTGGAATGGACTGAAACATCTGGGGGACTCTTGGAATGGTGGCACTAACCTGGAGTTCCTCTCGCCTTACCTGTGGAGAGCGCCTCCTCTTGAGATGCGACGGCAACACCGGGAATTTTTTCCCTACGAAACAGAGAAAGGATCCCTCATCTCGAACTAGGAGGCGGAAACGGGGCTCCCCTGGATGTGTGCGGGACCCCACGTGCTTCCTCTCGAGTGGAGACGGGTATGTCGCGGAACTGCTTGAGTTGCAGCAAGGGTGTGAAGGACCCTTTGGAAGTTCCAGTGGTTAGATGTGATTGGCCTCGAGAAGCCTCAGCGGAAATGGGCCTCATCTCGCCTGGAGGGCAAAACCTCCTGGATTTTCTCGAGTTGCGGCAGGTGCTCTCGACTTACGAAGGGGACCTCAGGGACCCGCTCTGGTGGCCTCAGGAAAGGCCAGTCCCCATGCGAGTTCCTCGGGGGCCTCTCGGGATTCCTCTCCCCTCGATGCCGGGGCCTAAGACCTTGTGTGGAGTCGGGGCCGGATCCTGAGGATTCCTCTCCAGTGCTGACATGGATCTTGGGGTACTTCTGGAGTCTCCCCAGGGGAGTCAGTCCTCGTCTCGAATGCGGGCATGCACTTGCGCTTTCCTCCAGAGCGGTAGCAGCAGTGTCATACAGTCTGCCGCGTGGATCAAAGGATCTATGGTTTTCCCTCGAGTCTTTCCCACGAGGCTTTCCCACGAGGCTTTCCCACAGGGCTGTCCCACGTGCACACGTGGTGGGAGTCGATCCTCGGCTTGAACGTCAAGGCTGTGCAGGGAAAACAGGATCCTCTGGAATGGACTGACACATCTGGGGGACTCTTGGAATGGTGGCACGACCCTGGAGTTCCTCTCGCCTTTCCTGTGGAGAGCGCCTCCTCTTGATATGCGACGGGAACGCCGGGAATTCTTTCCCTACGAAACAGGGAAAGGATCCCTCATCTCGAACTAGGAGGCGGAAACGGGGCTCCCCTGGATGTGTGCGGGACCCACGTGCTTCCTCTCGAGTTTAGACGGGTATGTCGGGGAACTTCTTGAGTTGCAGCAAGGGTGTGAAAGACCCTTTGGAAGTTCCAGTTGTTAGATGTGATTAGCCTCGAGAAGCCTCAGCGGAAATGGGCCTCATCTCGCTTGGAGGGCAAAACCTCCTGGATTTTCTCGAGTTGCGGCAGGTGCTCTCGACTTACGACGGGGACCTCGGGGACCCGCTCTGGTGGCCTCAGGAAAGGCCAGTCCCCATGCGAGTTCCTCGGGGGCCTCTGGGGATTCCTCTCCCGTCGATGCCGGGGCCTAAGACCTTGTGTGGAGTCGGGGCCGGAACCTGAGGATTCCTCTCCAGTGCTGACATGGATCTTGGGGTACTTCTGGAGTCTCCCCAGGGGAGTCAGTCCTCGTCTCGAATGCGGGCATGCACTTGCGCTTTCCTCCAGAGCGGTAGCAGCAGTGTCACGCAGTCTGCCGCGTGGATCAAAGAATGTATGGTTTTCCCTCGAGTCTTTCCCACGAGGCTTTCCCACAGGGCTGTCCCACGTGCACACGTGGCGGGAGTCGATCCTCGGCTTGAACGACAAGGCAGTGCAGGGAAAACAGGTTCCTCTGGAATGGACTGACACATCTGGGGGACTCTTGGAATGGTGGCACGACCCTGGAGTTCCTCTCGCCTTTCCTGTGGAGAGCGCCTCCTCTTGAGATGCGACGGGAACGCCGGGAATTCTTTCCCTACGAAACAGGGAAAGGATCCCTCTTCTCGAGCTAGGAGGGGGAAACGGGGCTCCCCTGGATGTGTGCGGGACACCACGTGCTTCCTCTAGAGTGCAGACGGGTATGTCGGGGAACTTCTTGAGTTGCAGCAAGGGTGTGAAGGACCCTTTGGAAGTTCCAGTGGTTAGACGTGATTGGCCTCGAGAAGCCTCAGCGGAAATGGGCCTCATCTCGCCTGGAGGGCAAAACCTCCTGGATTTTCTCGAGTTGCGGCAGGTGCTCTCGACTTACGACGGGGACCTCAGGGACCCGCTCTGGTGGCCTCAGGAAAGGCCAGTCCCCATGCGAGTTCCTCGGGGGCCTCTCGGGATTCCTCTCCCGTCGATGCCGGGGCCTAAGACCTTGTGTGGAGTCGGGGCCGGAACCTGAGGATTCCTCTCCAGTGCTGACATGGATCTTGGGGTACTTCTGGAGTCTCCCCAGGGGGGTCAGTCCTCGTCTCGAATGCGGGCATGCACTTGCACTTTCCTCCAGAGCGGTAGCAGCAGTGTCACGCAGTCCGCCGTGTGGATAAAAGGATCTATGGTTTTCCCTCGAGTCTTTCCCACGAGTCTTTCCCACGAGGCTTTCCCACAGGGCTGTCCCACGTTCACACGTGGTGGGAGTCGATCCTCGGCTTGAACGTCAAGGCAGTGCAGGGAAAACAGGTTCCTCTGGAATGGACTGACACATCTGGGGGACTCTTGGAATGGTGGCACGACCCTGGAGTTCCTCTCGCCTTTCCTGTGGAGAGCGCCTCGTCTTGAGATGTGACGGGAACGCCGGGAATTCTTTCCCTACGAAACAGGGAAAGGATCCCTCATCTCGAGCTAGGAGGCGGAAACGGGGCTCCCCTGGATGTGTGCGGGACCCCACGTGCTTCCTCTCGAGTGGAGACGGGTATGTCGCGGAACTGCTTGAGTTGCAGCAAGGGTGTGAAGGACCCTTTGGAAGTTCCAGTGGTTAGATGTGATTAGCCTCGAGAAGCCCCAGCGGAAATGGGCCTCATCTGGCCTGGAGGGCAAAACCTCCTGGATTTTCTCGAGTTGCGGCAGGTGCCCTCGACTTACGACGGGGACCCCAGGGACCCCTCTGGTGGCCTCAGGAAAGGCCAGTCCCCATGCGAGTTCCTCGGGGGCCTCTCGGGATTCCTCTCCCGTCGATGCCGGGGCCTAAGACCTTGTGTGGAGTCGCGGCCAGAACCTGAGGATTCCTCTCCAGTGCTGACATGGATCTTGGGGTACTTCTGGAGTCTCCCCAGGGGAGTCAGTCCTTGTCTCGAATGCGGGCATGCACTTTCGCTTTCCTCCAGAGCGGTAGCAGCAGTGTCACTCATTCTGCCGCGTGGATCAAAGGGTCTATGGTTTTCCCTCGAGTCTTTCCCACGAGGCTTTCCCTCGAGGCTTTCCCACAGGGCTGTCCCACGTGCACACGTGGTGGGAGTCGATCCTCGGCTTGAACGTCAAGGCAGTGCAGGGAAAACAGGTTCCTCTGGAATGGACTGAAACATCTGGGGGACTCTTGGAATGGTGGCACTAACCTGGAGTTCCTCTCGCCTTACCTGTGGAGAGCGCCTCCTCTTGAGATGCGACGGCAACACCGGGAATTTTTTCCCTACGAAACAGAGAAAGGATCCCTCATCTCGAACTAGGAGGCGGAAACGGGGCTCCCCTGGATGTGTGCGGGACCCCACGTGCTTCCTCTCGAGTGGAGACGGGTATGTCGCGGAACTGCTTGAGTTGCAGCAAGGGTGTGAAGGACCCTTTGGAAGTTCCAGTGGTTAGATGTGATTGGCCTCGAGAAGCCTCAGCGGAAATGGGCCTCATCTCGCCTGGAGGGCAAAACCTCCTGGATTTTCTCGAGTTGCGGCAGGTGCTCTCGACTTACGAAGGGGACCTCAGGGACCCGCTCTGGTGGCCTCAGGAAAGGCCAGTCCCCATGCGAGTTCCTCGGGGGCCTCTCGGGATTCCTCTCCCCTCGATGCCGGGGCCTAAGACCTTGTGTGGAGTCGGGGCCGGATCCTGAGGATTCCTCTCCAGTGCTGACATGGATCTTGGGGTACTTCTGGAGTCTCCCCAGGGGAGTCAGTCCTCGTCTCGAATGCGGGCATGCACTTGCGCTTTCCTCCAGAGCGGTAGCAGCAGTGTCATACAGTCTGCCGCGTGGATCAAAGGATCTATGGTTTTCCCTCGAGTCTTTCCCACGAGGCTTTCCCACGAGGCTTTCCCACAGGGCTGTCCCACGTGCACACGTGGTGGGAGTCGATCCTCGGCTTGAACGTCAAGGCTGTGCAGGGAAAACAGGATCCTCTGGAATGGACTGACACATCTGGGGGACTCTTGGAATGGTGGCACGACCCTGGAGTTCCTCTCGCCTTTCCTGTGGAGAGCGCCTCCTCTTGATATGCGACGGGAACGCCGGGAATTCTTTCCCTACGAAACAGGGAAAGGATCCCTCATCTCGAACTAGGAGGCGGAAACGGGGCTCCCCTGGATGTGTGCGGGACCCACGTGCTTCCTCTCGAGTTTAGACGGGTATGTCGGGGAACTTCTTGAGTTGCAGCAAGGGTGTGAAAGACCCTTTGGAAGTTCCAGTTGTTAGATGTGATTAGCCTCGAGAAGCCTCAGCGGAAATGGGCCTCATCTCGCTTGGAGGGCAAAACCTCCTGGATTTTCTCGAGTTGCGGCAGGTGCTCTCGACTTACGACGGGGACCTCGGGGACCCGCTCTGGTGGCCTCAGGAAAGGCCAGTCCCCATGCGAGTTCCTCGGGGGCCTCTGGGGATTCCTCTCCCGTCGATGCCGGGGCCTAAGACCTTGTGTGGAGTCGGGGCCGGAACCTGAGGATTCCTCTCCAGTGCTGACATGGATCTTGGGGTACTTCTGGAGTCTCCCCAGGGGAGTCAGTCCTCGTCTCGAATGCGGGCATGCACTTGCGCTTTCCTCCAGAGCGGTAGCAGCAGTGTCACGCAGTCTGCCGCGTGGATCAAAGAATGTATGGTTTTCCCTCGAGTCTTTCCCACGAGGCTTTCCCACAGGGCTGTCCCACGTGCACACGTGGCGGGAGTCGATCCTCGGCTTGAACGACAAGGCAGTGCAGGGAAAACAGGTTCCTCTGGAATGGACTGACACATCTGGGGGACTCTTGGAATGGTGGCACGACCCTGGAGTTCCTCTCGCCTTTCCTGTGGAGAGCGCCTCCTCTTGAGATGCGACGGGAACGCCGGGAATTCTTTCCCTACGAAACAGGGAAAGGATCCCTCTTCTCGAGCTAGGAGGGGGAAACGGGGCTCCCCTGGATGTGTGCGGGACACCACGTGCTTCCTCTAGAGTGCAGACGGGTATGTCGGGGAACTTCTTGAGTTGCAGCAAGGGTGTGAAGGACCCTTTGGAAGTTCCAGTGGTTAGACGTGATTGGCCTCGAGAAGCCTCAGCGGAAATGGGCCTCATCTCGCCTGGAGGGCAAAACCTCCTGGATTTTCTCGAGTTGCGGCAGGTGCTCTCGACTTACGACGGGGACCTCAGGGACCCGCTCTGGTGGCCTCAGGAAAGGCCAGTCCCCATGCGAGTTCCTCGGGGGCCTCTCGGGATTCCTCTCCCGTCGATGCCGGGGCCTAAGACCTTGTGTGGAGTCGGGGCCGGAACCTGAGGATTCCTCTCCAGTGCTGACATGGATCTTGGGGTACTTCTGGAGTCTCCCCAGGGGGGTCAGTCCTCGTCTCGAATGCGGGCATGCACTTGCACTTTCCTCCAGAGCGGTAGCAGCAGTGTCACGCAGTCCGCCGTGTGGATAAAAGGATCTATGGTTTTCCCTCGAGTCTTTCCCACGAGTCTTTCCCACGAGGCTTTCCCACAGGGCTGTCCCACGTTCACACGTGGTGGGAGTCGATCCTCGGCTTGAACGTCAAGGCAGTGCAGGGAAAACAGGTTCCTCTGGAATGGACTGACACATCTGGGGGACTCTTGGAATGGTGGCACGACCCTGGAGTTCCTCTCGCCTTTCCTGTGGAGAGCGCCTCGTCTTGAGATGTGACGGGAACGCCGGGAATTCTTTCCCTACGAAACAGGGAAAGGATCCCTCATCTCGAGCTAGGAGGCGGAAACGGGGCTCCCCTGGATGTGTGCGGGACCCCACGTGCTTCCTCTCGAGTGGAGACGGGTATGTCGGGGAACTTCTTGAGTTGCAGCAAGGGTGTGAAGGACCCTTTGGAAGTTACAGTGGTTAGATGTGATTGGCCTCGAGAAGCCTCAGCGGAAATGGGCCTCATCTCGCCTGGAGGGCAAAACCTCCTGGATTTTTTCGAGTTGCGGCAGGTGCTCTCGACTTACGACGGGGACCTCAGGGAACCGCTCTGGTGGCCTCAGGAAAGGCCAGTCCCCATGCGAGTTCCTCGGGGGCCTCTCGGGATTCTTCTCCCGTCGATGCCGGGGCCTAAGACCCTGTGTGGAGTCGGGCCGGAACCTGAGGATTCCTCTCCAGTGCTGACATGGATCTTGGGGTACTTCTGGAGTCTCCCCAGGGGAGTCAGTCCTCGTCTCGAATGCGGGCATGCACTTGCGCTTTCCTCCAGAGCGGTAGCAGCAGTGTCACGCAGTCCGCCGCGTGGACCAAAGGATCTATGGTTTTCCCTCGAGTCTTTCCCACGAGGCTTTCCCACAGGGCTGTCCCACGTGCACACGTGGTGGGAGTCGATCCTCGGCTTGAACGTCAAGGCAGTGCAGGGAAAACAGGTTCCTCTGGAATGGACTGACACATCTGGGTGACTCTTGGAATGGTGGCATGACCCTGCAGTTCCTCTCTCCTTTCCTGTGGAGAGCGCCTCCTCTTGAGATGCGACGGGAACGCCGGGAATTCTTTCCCTACGAAACAGGGAAAGGATCCCTCATCTCGAGCTTGTAGGGGGAAACGGGGCTCCCCTGGATGTGTGCGGGACACCACGTACTTCCTCTCGAGTGCAGACGGGTCTGTCGGGGAACTTCTTGAGTTGCAGCAAGGGTGTGAAGGACCCTTTGGAAGTTCCAGTGGTTAGACGTGATTGGCCTCGAGAAGCCTCAGCGGAAATGGGCCTCATCTCGCCTGGAGGGCAAAACCTCCTGGATTTTCTCGAGTTGCGGCAGGTGCTCTCGACTTACGACGGGGACCTCAGGGACCCGCTCTTGTGGCCTCAGGAAAGGCCAGTCCCCATGCGAGTTCCTCGGGGGCCTCTCGGGATTCCTCTCCCGTCGATGCCGGGGCCTAAGACCTTTTGTGGAGTCGGGGCCGGAACCTGAGGATTCCTCTCCAGTGCTGACATGGATCTTGGGGTACTTCTGGAGTCTCCCCAGGGGAGTCAGTCCTCGTCTCGAATGCGGGCATGCACTTGCGCTTTCCTCCAGAGCGGTAGCAGCAGTGTCACGCAGTCCGCCGCGTGGATCAAAGAATCTATGGTTTTCCCTCGAGTCTTTCCCACGAGGCTTTCCCACGAGGCTTTCCCACAGGGCTGTCCCACGTGCACACGTGGTTGGAGTCGTTCCTCGGCTTGAACGTCAAGGCAGTGCAGGGAAAACAGGTTCCTCTGGAATGGACTGACACATCTGGGGGACTCTTGGAATGGTGGCACGACCCTGGAGTTCCTCTCGCCTTTCCTGTGGAGAGAGCCTCCTCTTGAGATGCGACGGGAACGCCGGGAATTCTTTCCCTACGAAACAGGGAAAGGATCCCTCATCTCGAGCTAGGAGGCGGAAACGGGGCTCCCCTGGATGTGTGCGGGACCCACGTGCTTCCTCTCGAGTGGAGACGGGTATGTCGGGGAACTTCTTGAGTTGCAGCAAGGTTGTGAAGGACCCTTTGGAAGTTCCAGTGGTTAGACGTGATTAGCGTCGAGAAGCCTCAGCGGAAATGGGCCTCATCTGGCCTGGAGGGCAAAACCTCCTGGATTTTCTCGAGTTGCGGCAGGTGCTCTCGACTTACGACGGGGACCTCAGGGACCCGCTCTGGTGGCCTCAGGAAAGGCCAGTCCCCATGCGAGTTCCTCGGGGGCCTCTCGGGATTCCTCTCCCGTCGATGCCGGGGCCTAAGACCTTGTGTGGAGTCGGGGCCGGAACCTGAGGATTCCACTCCAGTGCTGACATGGATCTTGGGGTACTTCTGGAGTCTCCCCAGGGGAGTCAGTCCTCGTCTCGAATGCGGGCATGCACTTGCGCTTTCCTCCAGAGCGGTAGCAGCAGTGTCACGCAGACCGCCGCGTGGAACAAAGGATCTATGGTTTTCCCTCGAGTCTTTCCCACGAGGCTTTCCCACGAGGCTTTCCCACAGGGCTGTCCCACGTGCACCCGTGGTGGGTGTCGATCCTCGGCTTGAACGTCAAGGCAGTGCAGGGAAAACAGGTTTCTCTGGAATGGACTGACACATCTGGGGGACTCTTGGAATGGTGGCACGACCCTGGAGTTCCTCTCGCCTTTCCTGTGGAGAGCGCCTCCTCTTGAGATGCGACGGGAACGCCGGGAATTCTTTCCCTACGAAACAGGGAAAGGATCCCTCATCTCGAGCTAGGAGGCGGAATCGGGGCTCCCGTGGATGTGTGCGGGACCCCACGTGCTTCCTCTCGAGTGGAGACGGTTATGTCGGGGAACTTCTTGAGTTGCAGCAATGGTGTGAAGGACCCTTTGGAAGTTCCAGTGGTTAGATGTGATTGGCCTCGAGAAGCCTCAGCGGAAATGGGCCTCATCTCGCCTGGAGGGCAAAACCTCCTGGATTTTCTCGAGTTGCGGCAGGTGCTCTCGACTTACGACGGGGACCTCAGGGACCCGCTCTGGTGGCCTCAGGAAAGGCCAGTCCCTATGCGAGTTCCTCGGGGGCCTATCGGGATTCCTCTCCCGTCGATGCCGGGGCCTAAGACCTTGTGTGGAGTCGGGGCCGGAACCTGAGGATTCCTCTCCAGTGCTGACATGGATCTTGGGGTACTTCTGGAGTCTCCCCAGGGGAGTCAGTCCTCGTCTCGAATGCAGGCATGCACTTGCGCTTTCCTCCAGAGCGGTAGCAGCAGTGTCACGCAGTCCGCCGCGTGGATCAAAGGATCTATAGTTTTGCCTCGAGTCTTTCCCAGGAGGCTTTCCCACGAGGCTTTCCCACAGGGCTGTCCCACGTGCACACGTGGTGGGAGTCGATCCTCGGCTTAAACGACAAGGCAGTGCAGGGAAAACAGGTTCCTCTGGAATGGACTGACACATCTGGGGGACTCTTGGAATGGTGGCACGACCCTGGAGTTCCTCTCGCCTTTCCTGTGGAGAGCGCCTCCTCTTGAGATGCGACGGGAACGCCGGGAATTCTTTCCCTATGAAACAGGGAAAGGATCCCTCATCTCGAGCTAGGAGGCGGAAACGGGGCTCCCCTGGATGTGTGCGGGACCCACGTGCTTCCTCTCGAGTGGAGACGGGTATGTCGGGGAACTTCTTGAGTTGCAGCAAGGGTGTGAAGGACCCTTTGGAAGTTCCAGTGGTTATACGTGATTAGCCTCGAGAAGCCTCAGCGGAAATGGGCGTCATCGCGCCTGGAGGGCAAAACCTCCTGGATTTTCTCGAGTTGCGGCAGGTGCTCTCGACTTACGACGGGGACCTCAGGGACCCGCTCTGGTGGCCTCAGGAAAGGCCAGTCCCCATGCGAGTTCCTCGGGGGCGTCTCGGGATTCCTCTCCCGTCGATGCCGGGGCCTAAGACCTTGTGTGGAGTCGGGGCCGGAACCTGAGGATTCCTCTCCAGTGCTGACATGGATCTTGGGGTACTTCTGGAGTCTCCCCAGGGGAGTCAGTCCTCGTCTCGAATGGGGGCATGCACTTGCGCTTTCCTCCAGAGCGGTAGCAGCAGTGTCACGCAGTCCGCCGCGTGGACCAAAGGATCTATGGTTTTCCCTCGAGTCTTTCCCACGAGGCTTTCCCACGAGGCTTTCCCACAGGGCTGTCCCACGTGCACACGTGGTGGGAGTCGATCCTCGGCTTGAACGTCAAGGCAGTGCAGGGAAAACTGTTTCCTCTGGAATGGACTGACACATCTGGGGGACTCTTGGAATGGTGGCATGACCCTGGAGTTCCTCTCGCCTTTCCTGTGGAGAGCGCCTCCTCTTGAGATGCGACGGGAACGCCGGGAATTCTTTCCCTACGAAACAGGGAAAGGATCCCTCATCTCGAGCTAGGAGGCGGAAACGGGTCTCCCCTGGATGTGTGCGGGACACCACGTGCTTCCTCTCGAGTGGAGACGGGTATGTCGGGGAACTTCTTGAGTTGCAGCAAGGGTGTGAAGGACCCTTTGGAAGTTCCAGTGGTTAGATTTGATTGGCCTCGAGAAGCCTCAGCGGAAATGGGCCTCATCTCGCCTGGAGGGCAAAACCTCCTGGATTTTCTCGAGTTGCGGCAGGTGCTCTCGACTTACGACGGGGACCTCAGGGACCCGCTCTGGTGGCCTCAGGAAAGGCCAGTCCCCATGCGTTTTCCTCGGGGGCCTCTCGGGATTCCTCTCCCGTCGATGCCGGGGCCTAAGACCTTGTGTGGAGTCGGGGCCGGAACCTGAGGATTCCTCTCCAGTGCTGACATGGATCTTGGGGTACTTCTGGAGTCTCCCCAGGGGAGTCAGTCCTCGTCTCGGATGCGGGCATGCACTTGCGCTTTCCTCCAGAGCGGTAGCAGCAGTGTCACGCAGTCCGCCGTGTGGACCAAAGGATCTATGGTTTTCCCTCGAGTCTTTCCCACAAGGCTTTCCCACGAGGCTTTCCCACAGGGCTGTCCCACGTGCACACGTGTTGGGAGTCGATCCTCGGCTTGAACGTCAAGGCAGTGCAGGGAAAACAGGTTCCTCTGGAATGGACTGACACATCTGGGGGACTATTGGGATGGTGGCACGACCCTGGAGTTCCTCTCGCCTTTCCTGTGGAGAGCGCCTCCTCTTGAGATGCGACGGGAACGCCGGGAATTCTTTCCCTACGAAACAGGGAAAGGATCCCTCATCTCGAGCTTGGAGGGGGAAACGGGGCTCCCCTGGATGTGTGCGGGACACCACGTACTTCCTCTCGAGTGCAGACGGGTATGTCGGGGAACTTCTTGAGTTGCAGCAAGGGTGTGAAGGACCCTTTGGAAGTTCCAGTGGTTAGACGTGATTGGCCTCGAGAAGCCTCATCGGAAATGGGCCTCATCTCGCCTGGAGGGCAAAACCTCCTGGATTTTATCGAGTTGCGGCAGGTGCTCTCGACTTACGACGGGGACCTCAGGGAACCGCTCTGGTGGCCTCAGGAAAGGCCAGTCCCCATGCGAGTTCCTCGGGGGCCTCTGGGGATTCCTCTCCCGTCGATGCCGGGGCCTAAGACCTTGTGTGGAGTCGGGGCCGGAACCTGAGGATTCCTCTCCAGTGCTGACATGGATCTTGGGGTACTTCTGGAGTCTCCCCAGGGGAGTCAGTCCTCGTCTCGAATGCGGGCATGCACTTGCGCTTTCCTCCAGAGCGGTAGCAGCAGTGTCACGCAGTCCGCCGCGTGGATCAAAGAATCTATGGTTTTCCCTCGAGTCTTTCCCACGAGGCTTTCCCACAGGGCTGTCCCACGTGCACACGTGGCGGGAGTCGATCCTCGGCTTGAACGACAAGGCAGTGCAGGGAAAACAGGTTCCTCTGTAATGGACTGACACATCTGGGGGACTCTTGGTATGGTGGCACGACCCTGGAGTTCCTCTCGCCTTTCCTGTGGAGAGCGTCTCCTCTTGAGATGCGACGGGAACGCCGGGAATTCTTTCCCTACGAAACAGGGAAAGGATCCCTCATCTCGAGCTAGGAGGCGGAAACGGGGCTCCCCTGGATGTGTGCGGGACCCACGTGCTTCCTCTCGAGTGGAGACGGGTATGTCGGGGAACTTCTTGAGTTGCAGCAAGGGTGTGAAGGACCCTTTGGAAGTTCAAGTGGTTAGACGTGATTAGCCTCGAGAAGCCTCAGCGGAAATGGGCCTCATCGCGCCTGGAGGGCAAAACCTCCTGGATTTTCTCGAGTTGCGGCAGGTGCTCTCGACTTACGACGGGGACCTCAGGGACCCGCTCTGGTGGCCTCAGGAAAGACCAGTCCCCATGCGAGTGCCTCGGGGGCGTCTCGGGATTCCTCTCCCGTCGATGCCGGGGCCTAAGACCTTGTGTGGAGTCGGGGCCGGAACCTGAGGATTCCTCTCCAGTGCTGACACGGATCTTAGGGTACTTCTGGAGTCTCCCCAGGGGAGTCAGTCCTCGTCTCGGATGCGGGCATGCACTTGCGCTTTCCTCCAGTGCGGTAGCAGCAGTGTCACGCAGTCCGCCGCGTGGACCAAAGGATCTATGGTTTTCCCTCGAGTCTTTCCCACGAGGCTTTCCCACGAGGCTTTCCCACAGGGCTGTCCCACGTGCACACGTGTTGGGAGTCGATCCTCGGCTTGAACGTCAAGGCAGTGCAGGGAAAACAGGTTCCTCTTGAATGGACTGACACATCTGGGGGACTCTTGGAATGGTGGCACGACCCTGGAGTTCCTCTCGCCTTTCCTGTGGAGAGCGCCTCCTCTTGAGATGAGACGGGAACGCCGGGAATTCTTTCCCTACGAAACAGGGAAAGGATCCCTCATCTCGAGCTAGGAGGCGGAAACGGGGCTCCCCTGAATGTGTGCGGGACCCCACGTGCTTCCTCTCGAGTGGAGACGGGTATGTCGGGGAACTTCTTGAGTTGCAGCAAGGTTGTGAAGGACCCTTTGGAAGGTCCAGTGGTTAGATGTGATTGGCCTCGAGAAGCCTCAGCGGAAATGGGCCTCATCACGCCTGGAGGGCAAAACCTCCTGGATTTTCTCGAGTTGCGGCAGGTGCTCTCGACTTACGACGGGGACCTCAGGGACCCGCTCTGGTGGCCTCAGGAAAGGCCAGTCCCCATGCGAGTTCCTCGGGGGCCTCTCGGGATTCCTCTCCCGTCGATGCCGGGGCCTAAGACCTTGTGTGGAGTCGGGGCCGGAACCTGAGGATTCCTCTCCAGTGCTGACATGGATCTTGGGGTACTTCTGGAGTCTCCCCAGGGGAGTCAGTCCTCGTCTCGAATGCGGGCATGCACTTGCGCTTTCCTCCAGAGCGGTAGCAGCAGTGTCACGCAGTCCGCCGCGTGGATCAAAGGATCTATGGTTTTCCCTCGAGTCTTTCCCACGAGGCTTTCCCACGAGGCTTTCCCACAGGGCTGTCCCACGTGCACACGTGGTGGGAGTCGATCCTCGGCTTGAACGTCAAGGCAGTGCAGGGAAAACAGGTTCCTCTGGAATGGACTGACACATCTGGGGGACTCTTGGAATGGTGGCACAACCCTGGAGTTCCTCTCGCCTTTCCTGTGGAGAGCGCCTCCTCTTGAGATGCGACGGGAACGCCGGGAATTCTTTCCCTACGAAACAGGGAAAGGATCCCTCATCTCGAGCTAGGAGGCGGAAACGGGGCTCCCCTGGATGTGTGCGGGACCCCACGTGCTTCCTCTCGAGTGGAGACGGGTATGTCGGGGAACTTCTTAAGTTGCAGCAAGGGTGTGAAGGACCCTTTGGAAGTTCCAGTGGTTAGATGTGATTGGCCTCGAGAAGCCTCAGCGGAAATGGGCCTCATCTCGCCTGGAGGGCAAAACCTCCTGGATTTTCTCGAGTTGCGGCAGGTGCTCTCGTCTTACGACGGGGACCTCAGGGACCCACTCTCGTGGCCTCAGGAAAGGCCAGTCCCCATGCGAGTTCCTCGGGGGCCTCTCGGGATTCCTCTCCCGTCGATGCCGGGGCCAAAGTCCTTGTGTGGAGTCGGGGCCGGAACCTGAGGATTCCTCTCCAGTGCTGACATGGATCTTGGGGTACTTCTGGAGTCTCCCCAGGGGAGTCAGTTCTCGTCTCGAATGCGGGCATGCACTTGCGCTTTCCTCCAGAGTGGTAGCAGCAGTGTCACGCAGTCCGCCGCGTTGATCAAAGGATCTATGGTTTTCCCTCGAGTCTTTCCCACGAGGCTTTCCCACGAGCCTTTCCCACAGGGCTGTCCCACGTGCACACGTGGTGGGAGTCGATCCTCGGCTTGAACGTCAAGGCAGTGCAGGGAAAACAGGTTCCTCTGGAATGGACTGACACATCTGGGGGACTCTTGGAATGGTGGCATGACCCTGGAGTTCCTCTCGCCTTTCCTGTGGAGAGCGCCTCCTCTTGAGATGCGACGGGAACGCCGGGAATTCTTTCCCTACGAAACAGGGAAAGGATCCCTCATCTCTAGCTAGGAGGCGGAAACGGGGCTCCCCTGGATGTGTGCGGGACACCACGTGCTTCCTCTCGAGTGCAGACTGGTATGTCGGGGAACTTCTTGAGTTGCAGCAAGGGTGTGAAGGACCCTTTGAAAGTTCCAGTGGTTAGATGTGATTGGCCTCGAGAAGCCTCAGCGGAAATGGGCCTCATCTCGCCTGGAGGGCAAAACCTCCTGGATTTTCTCGAGTTGCGGCAGGTGCTCTCGACTTACGACGGGGACCTCAGGGACCCGCTCTGGTGGCCTCAGGAAAGGCCAGTCCCCATGCGAGTTCCTCGGGGGCCTCTCGGGATTCCTCTCCCGTCGATGCCGGGGCCTAAGACCTTGTGTGGAGTCGGGGCCGGAACCTGAGGATTCCTCTCCAGTGCTGACATGGATCTTGGGGTACTTCTGGAGTCTCCCCAGGGGAGTCAGTCCTCGTCTCGAATGCGGGCATGCACTTGCGCTTTCCTCCAGAGCGGTAGCAGCAGTGTCACGCAGTTGGCCGCGTGGATCAAAGGATCTATGGTTTTCCCTCGAGTCTTTCCCACGAGTCTTTCCCACGAGGCTTTCCCACAGGGCTGTCCCACGTGCACACGTGTTGGGAGTCGATCCTCGGCTTGAACGTCAAGGCAGTGCAGGGAAAACAGGTTCCTCTGGAATGGACTGACACATCTGGGGGACTCTTGGAATGGTGGCACGACCCTGGAGTTCCTCTCGCCTTTCCTGTGGAGAGCGCCTCCTCTTGAGATGCGACGGGAACGCCGGGAATTCTTTCCCTACGAAACAGGGAAAGGATCCCTCACCTCGAGCTAGGAGGCGGAAACGGGGCTCCCCTGGATGTGTGCGGGACACCACGTGCTTCCTCTCGAGTGGAGACGGGTATGTCGGGGAACTTCTTGAGTTGCAGCAAGGGTGTGAAGGACACTTTGGAAGTTCCAGTGGTTAGATGTGATTGGCCTCGAGAAGCCTCAGCGGAAATGGGCCTCATCTCGCTTGGAGGGCAAAACCTCCTGGATTTTCTCGAGTTGCGGCAGGTGCTCTCGACTTACGACGGGGACCTCAGGGACCCGCTCTCGTGGCCTCAGGAAAGGCCAGTCCCCATGCGAGTTCCTCGGGGGCCTCTCGGGATTCCTCTCCCGTCGATGCCGGGGCCTAAGTCCTTGTGTGGAGTCGGGGCCGGAACCTGAAAATTCCTCTCCAGTGCTGACATGGATCTTGGGGTACTTCTGGAGTCTCCCCAGGGGCGTCAGTCCTCGTCTCGAATGCGGGCATGCACTTGCGCTTTCCTCCAGAGTGGTAGCAGCAGTGTCACGCAGTCCGCCGCGTGGATCAAAGGATCTATGGTTTTCCCTCGAGTCTTTCCCACGAGGCTTTCCCACGAGGCTTTCCCACAGGGCTGTCCCACGTGCACACGTGGTGGGAGTCGATCCTCGGGTTGAACGTCAAGGCAGTGCAGGGAAAACAGGTTCCTCTTGAATGGACTGACACATCTGGGGGACTCTTGGAATTGTGGCATGACCCTGGAGTTCCTCTCGCCTTTCCTGTGGAGAGCGCCTCCTCTTGAGATGCGACGGGAACTCCGGGAATTCATTCCCTACGAAACAGGGAAAGGATCCCTCATCTCGAGCTAGGAGGCGGAAACGGATCTCCCCTGGATGTGTGCGGGACACCACGTGCTTCCTCTCGAGTGCAGACTGGTATGTCGGGGAACTTCTTGAGTTGCAGCAAGGGTGTGAAGGACCCTTTGAAAGTTCCAGTGGTTAGATGTGATTGGCCTCGAGAAGCCTCAGCGGAAATGGGCCTCATCTCGCCTGGAGGGCAAAACCTCCTGGATTTTCTCGAGTTGCGGCAGGTGCTCTCGACTTACGACGGGGACCTCAGGGACCCGATCTGGTGGCCTTAGGAAAGGCCAGTCCCCATGCGAGTTCCTCGGGGGCCTCTCGGGATTCCTCTCCCGTCGATGCCGGGGCCTAAGACCTTGGGGGAGTCGGGGCCGGAACCTGAGGATTCCTCTCCAGTGCTGACATGGATCTTGGGGTACTTCTGGAGTCTCCCCAGGGGAGTCAGTCCTCGTCTCGAATGCGGGCATGCACTTGCGCTTTCCTCCAGAGCGGTAGCAGCAGTGTCACGCAGTCCGCCGCGTGGATCAAAGGATCTATGGTTTTCCCTCGAGTCTTTCCCACGAGGCTTTCCCACGAGGCTTTCCCACAGGGCTATCCCACGTGCACACGTGGTGGGAGTCGATCCTCGGCTTGAACGTCAAGGCAGTGCAGGGAAAACAGGTTCCTCTGGAATGGACTGACACATCTGGGGGACTCTTGGAATGGTGGCACGACCCTGGAGTTCCTCTCGCCTTTCCTGTGGAGAGCGCCTCCTCTTGAGATGCGACGGGAACGCCGGGAATTCTTTCCCTACGAAACAGGGAAAGGATCCCTCATCTCGAGCTAGGAGGCGGAAACGGGGCTCCCCTGGATGTGTCCGGGACCCCACGTGCTTCCTCTCGAGTGCAGACGGGTATGTCTGGGAACTTCTTGAGTTGCAGCAAGGGTGTGAAGGACCCTTTGGAAGTTCCAGTGGTTAGATGTGATTGGCCTCGAGAAGCCTCAGCGGAAATGGGCCTCATCTCGCCTGGAGGTCAAAACCTCCTGGATTTTCTCGAGTTGCGGCAGGTGCTCTCTACTTTCGACGGGGACCCCAGGGACCCGCTCTGGTGGCCTCAGGAAAGGCCAGTCCCCATGCGAGTTCCTCGGGGGCCTCTGGGGATTCCACTCCCGTCGATGTCGGTGCCTAAGACCTTGTGTGGAGTCGGGGCCGAAACCTGAGGATTCCTCTCCAGTGCTGACATGGATCTTGGGGTACTTCTGGAGTCTCCCCAGGGGAGTCAGTCCTCGTCTCGAATGCGGGCATGCACTTGCGCTTTCCTCCAGAGCGGTAGCAGCAGTGTCACGCAGTCCGCCGCGTGGATCAAAGGATCTATGGTTTTCCCTCGAGTCTTTCCCAGGAGGCTTTCCCAGGAGGCTTTCCCACAGGGCTGTCCCATGTGTACACGTGGTGGGAGTCGATCCTCGGCTTGAACGTCAAGGCAGTGCAGGGAAAACAGGTTCCTCTGGAATGGACTGACACATCTGGGGGACTCTTGGAATGGTGTCACGACCCTGGAGTTCCTCTCGCCTGTCCTGTGGAGAGCGCCTCCTCTTGAGATGCGACGGGAACGCCGGGAATTCTTTCCCTACGAAACAGGGAAAGGATCCCTCATCTCGAGCTAGGAGGCGGAAATGGGGCTCCCCTGGATGTGTGCGGGACCCCACGTGCTTCCTCTCGAGTGGAGACGGGTATGTCGGGGAACTTCTTGATTTGCAGCAAGGGTGTGAAGGACCATTTGGAAGTTCCAGTGGTTAGACGTGATTGGCCTCGAGAATCCTCAGCGGAAATGGGCCTCATCTCGCCTGGAGGGCAAAACCTCCTGGATTTTCTCGAGTTGCGGCAGGTGCTCTCGACTTACAACGGGGACCTCAGGGACCCGCTCTGGTGGCCTCAGGAAAGGCCAGTCCCCATGCGAGTTCCTCGGGGGCCTCTCGGGATTCCTCTCCCGTGGATGCCGATTCCTAAGACCTTGTGTGGAGTCGGGGCCGGAACCTGAGGATTCCTCTCCAGTGCTGATATGGATCTTGGGGTACTTCTGGAGTCTCCCCAGGGGAGTCAGTCCTCGTCTCGAATGCGGGCATGCACTTACGCTTTCCTCCAGAGCTGTAGCAGCAGTGTCACGCAGTCCGCCACGTGGATCAAAGAATCTATGGTTTTCCCTCGAGTCTTTCCCACGAGGCTTTCCCACGAGGCTTTCCCACAGGGCTGTCCCACGTGCACACGTGGTGGGAGTCGATCCTCGGCTTGAACGTCAAGGCAGTGCAGGGAAAACAGGTTCCTCTGGAATGGACTGACACATCTGGGGGACTCTTGGAATGGTGGCACGACCCTGGAGTTCCTCTCGCCTTTCCTGTGGAGAGCGCCTCCTCTTGAGATGCGACGGGAACGCCGGGAATTCTTTCCCTACGAAACAGGGAAAGGATCCCTCATCTCGAGCTAGGAGGCGGAAACGGGTCTCACCTGGATGTGTGCGGGACACCACGTGCTTCCTCTCGAGTGCAGACGGGTATGTCGGGGAACTTCTTGAGTTGCAGCAAGGGTGTGAAGGACCCTTTGGAAGTTCCAGTGGTTAGACGTGATTGGCCTCGAGAAGCCTCAGCGGAAATGGGCCTCATCTCGCCTGGAGGGCAAAACCTCCTGGATTTTCTCGAGTTGCGGCAGGTGCTCTCGACTTTCGACGGGGACCTCAGGGACCCGCTCTGGTGGCCTCAGGAAAGGCCAGTCCCCATGCGAGTTCCTCGGGGTCCTCTCGGGATTCCACTCCCGTCGATCCCGGGGCCTAAGACCTTGTGTGGAGTCGGGGCCGGAACCTGAGGATTCCTCTCCAGTGCTGACATGGATCTTGGGGTACTTCTGGAGTCTCCCCAGGGGAGTCAGTCCTCGTCTCGAATGCGGGCATGCACTTGCGCTTTCCTCCAGAGCGGTAGCAGCAGTGTCACGCAGTCCGCCGCGTGGAGCAAAGGATCTATGGTTTTCCCTCGAGTCTTTCCCACGAGGCTTTCCCACGAGGCTTTCCCACAGGGCTGTCCCACGTGCACACGTGGTGGGAGTCGATCCTCGGCTTGAACGTCAAGGCAGTGCAGGGAAAACAGGTTCCTCTGGAATGGACTGACACATCTGGGGGACTCTTGGAATGGTGGCACGACCCTGGAGTTCCTCTCGCCTTTCCTGTGGAGAGCGCCTCCTCTTGAGATGTGACGGGAACGCCGGGAATTCTTTCCCTACGAAACAGGGAAAGGATCCCTCATCTCGAGCTAGGAGGCGGAAACGGGGCTCCCCTGGATGTGTGCGGGACCCCACGTGCTTCCTCTCCAGTGGAGACGGGTATGTCGGGGAACTTCTTGAGTTGCAGCAAGGGTGTGAAGGACCCTTTGGAAGTTCCAGTGGTTAGATGTGATTGGCCTCGAGAAGCCTCAGCGGAAATGGGCCTCATATCGCCTGGAGGGCAAAACCTCCTGGATTTTCTCGAGTTGCGGCAGGTGCTCTCGACTTACGACGGGGACCTCAGGGACCCGCTCTGGTGGCCTCAGGAAAGGCCAGTCCCCATGCGAGTTCCTCGGGGGCCTCTCGGGATTCTTCTCCCGTTGATGCCGGGGCCTAAGACCTTGTGTGTAGTCGGGCCGGAACCTGAAGATTCCTCTCCAGTGCTGACATGGATCTTGGGGTACTTCTGGAGTCTCCCCAGGGGAGTCAGTCCTCGTCTCAAATGCGGGCATGCACTTGCGCTTTCCTCCAGAGCGGTAGCAGCAGTGTCACGCAGTCCGCCGCGTGGATCAAAGAATCTATGGTTTTCCCTCGAGTCTTTCCCACGAGGCTTTCCCACGAGGCTTTCCCACAGGGCTGTCCCACGTGCACACGTGGTGGGAGTCGATCCTCAGCTTGAACGTCAAGGCAGGGCAGGGAAAACAGGTTCCTCTGGAATGGACTGACACATCTGGGGGACTCTTGGAATGGTGGTACGACCCTGGAGTTCCTCTCGCCTTTCCTGTGGAGAGCGCCTCCTCTTGAGATGCGACGGGAACGCCGGGAATTCTTTCCCTACGAAACAGGGAAAGGATCCCTCATCTCGAGCTAGGAGGCGGAAACGGGGCTCCCCTGGATGTGTGCGGGACCCACGTGCTTCCTCTCGAGTGGAGACGGGTATGTCGGGGAACTTCTTGAGTTGCAGCAAGGGTGTGAAGGACCCTTTGGAAGTTCCAGTGGTTAGACGTGATTAGCCTCGAGAAGCCTCAGCGGAAATGGGCCTCATCGCGCCTGGAGGGCAAAACCTCCTGGATTTTCTCGAGTTGCGGCAGGTGCTCTCGACTTACGACGGGGACCTCAGGGACCCGTTCTGGTGGCCTCAGGAAAGGACAGTCCCCATGCGAGTTCCTCGGGGGCCTCTCGGGATTCCTCTCCCGTCGATGCCGGGGCCTAAGACCTTGTGTGGAGTCGGGGCCGGAACCTGAGGATTCCTCTCCAGTGCTGACATGGATCTTGGGGTACTTCTGGAGTCTCCCCAGGGGAGTCAGTCCTCGTCTCGAATGCGGGCATGCACTTGCGCTTTCCTCCAGAGCGGTAGCAGCAGTGTCACGCAGTCCGCCGCGTGGATCAAAGAATCTATGGTTTTCCCTCGAGTCTTTCCCACGAGGCTTTCCCACGAGGCTTTCCCACAGGGCTGTCCCACGTGCACACGTGGTGGGAGTCGATCCTCGGCTTGAACGTCAAGGCAGTGCAGGGAAAACAGGTTCCTCTGGAATGGACTGACACATCTGGGGGACTCTTGGAATGGTGGCACGACCCTGGAGTTCCTCTCGCCTTTCCTGTGGAGAGCGCCTCCTCTTGAGATGCGACGGGAACGCCGGGTATTCTTTCCCAACGAAACAGGGAAAGGATCCCTCATCTCGAGCTAAGAGGCGGAAACGGGGCTCCCCTGGATGTGTGCGGGACCCACGTGCTTCCTCTCGAGTGGAAACGGGTATGTCGGGGAACTTCTTGAGTTGCAGCAAGGGTGTGAAGGACCCTTTGGAAGTTCCAGTGGTTAGACGTGATTAGCCTCGAGAAGCCTCAGCGGAAATGGGCCTCATCGCGCCTGGAGGGCAAAACCTCCTGGATTTTCTCGAGTTGCGGCAGGTGCTCTCGACTTACGACGGGGACCTCAGGGACCCGTTCTGGTGGCCTCAGGAAAGGACAGTCCCCATGCGAGTTCCTCGGGGGCGTCTCGGGATTCCTCTCCCGTCGATGCCGGGGCCTAAGACCTTGTGTGGAGTCGGGGCCGGAACCTGAGGATTCCTCTCCAGTGCTGACATGGATCTTGGGGTACTTCTGGAGTCTCCCCAGGGGAGTCAGTCCTCGTCTCGAATGCAAGCATGCACTTGCGCTTTCCTCCAGAGCGGTAGCAGCAGTGTCACGCAGTCCGCAGCGTGGATCAAAGAATCTATGGTTTTCCCTCGAGTCTTTCCCACGAGGCTTTCCCACAGGGCTGTCCCACGTGCACACGTGGTGGGAGTCGATCCTCGGCTTGAACGTCAAGGCAGTGCAGGGAAAACAGGTTCCTCTGGAATGGACTGACACATCTGGGTGACTCTTGGAATTGTGGCATGACCCTGGAGTTCCTCTCGCCTTTCCTGTGGAGAGCGCCTCCTCTTGAGATGCGACGGGAACGCCGGGAATTCTTTCCCTATGAAACAGGGAAAGGATCCCTCATCTCGAGCTTGGAGGGGGAAACGGGGCTCCCCTGGATGTGTGCGGGACACCACGTACTTCCTCTCGAGTGCAGACGGGTATGTCGGGGAACTTCTTGAGTTGTAGCAAGGGTGTGAAGGACCCTTTGGAAGTTCCAGTGGTTAGACGTGATTGGCCTCGAGAAGCCTCAGCGGAAATGGGCCTCATCTCGCCTGGAGGGCAAAACCTCCTGGATTTTCTCGAGTTGCGGCAGGTGCTGTCGACCTACGACGGGGACCTCAGGGACCCGCTCTTGTGGCCTCAGGAAAGGCCAGTCCCCATGCGAGTTCCTCGGGGGCCTCTCGGGATTCCTCTCCCGTCGATGCCGGGGCCTAAGACCTTGTGTGGAGTCGGGGCCGGAACCTGAGGATTCCTCTCCAGTGCTGACATGGATCTTTGGGTACTTCTGGAGTCTCCCCAGGGGAGTCAGTCCTCGTCTCGAATGCGGGCATGCACTTGCGCTTTCCTCCAGAGCGGTAGCAGCAGTGTCACGCATTCCGCCGCGTGGATCAAAGAATCTATGGTTTTCCCTCGAGTCTTTCCCACGAGGCTTTCCCACAGGGCTGTCCCACGTGCACACGTGGTGGGAGTCGATCCTCGGCTTGAACGTCAAGGCAGTGCAGGGAAAACAGGTTCCTCTGGAATGGACTGACACATCTGGGTGACTCTTGGAATGGTGGCATGACCCTGGAGTTCCTCTCGCCTTTCCTGTGGAGAGCGCCTCCTCTTGAGATGCGACGGGAACGCCGGGAATTCTTTCCCTACGAAACAGGGAAAGGATCCCTCATCTCGAGCTTGGAGGGGGAAACGGGGCTCCCCTGGATGTGTGCGGGACACCACGTACTTCCTCTCGAGTGCAGACGGGTATGTCGGGGAACTTCTTGAGTTGCAGCAAGGGTGTGAAGGACCCTTTGGAAGTGCCAGTGGTTAGACGTGATTGGCCTCGAGAAGCCTCAGCGGAAATGGGCCTCATCTCGCCTGGAGGGCAAAACCTCCTGGATTTTCTCGAGTTGCGGCAGGTGCTCTCGACTTACGACGGGGACCTCAGGGACCCGCTCTTGTGGCCTCAGGAAAGGCCAGTCCCCATGCGAGTTCCTCGGGGGCCTCTCGGGATTCCTCTCCCGTCGATGCCGGGGCCTAAGACCTTGTGTGGAGTCGGGGCCGGAACCTGAGGATTCCTCTCCAGTGCTGACATGGATCTTGGGGTACTTCTGGAGTCTCCCCAGGGGGGTTAGTCCTCGTCTCGAATGCGGGCATGCACTTGCGCTTTCCTCCAGAGCCGTAGCAGCAGTGTCACGCAGTCCGCCGCGTGGATCAAAGGATCTATGGTTTTCCCTCGAGTCTTTCCCACGAGGCTTTCCCACGAGGCTTTCCCACAGGGCTGTCCCACGTGCACACGTGGTGGGAGTCGATCCTCGGCTTGAACGTCAAGGCAGTGCAGGGAAAACAGGTTCCTCTGGAATGGACTGACACATCTGGGGGACTCTTGGAATGGTGGCACGACCCTGGAGTTCCTCTCGCCTTTCCTGTGGAGAGCGCCTCCTCTTGAGATGTGACGGGAACGCCGGGAATTCTTTCCCTACGAAACAGGGAAAGGATCCCTAATCTCGAGCTAGGAGGCGGAAACGGGGCTCCCCTGGATGTGTGCGGTACCCCACGTGCTTCCTCTCGAGTGGAGACGGGTATGTCGGGGAACTTCTTGAGTTGCAGCAAGGGTGTGAAGGACCCTTTGGAAGTTCCAGTGGTTAGAAGTGATTGGCCTCGAGAAGCCTCAGCGGAAATGGGCCTCATCTCGCCTGGAGGGCAAAACCTCCTGGATTTTCTCGAGTTGCGGCAGGTGCTCTCGACTTACGACGGGGACCTCAGGGACCCGCTCTGGTGGCCTCAGGAAAGGCCAGTCCCCATGCGAGTTCCTCGGGGGCCTCTCGGGATTCTTCTCCCGTCGATGCCGGGGCCTAAGACCTTGTGTGGAGTCGGGCCGGAACCTGAGGATTCCTCGCCAGTGCTGACATGGATCTTGGGGTACTTCTGGAGTCTCCCCAGGGGAGTCAGTCCTCGTCTCGAATGCGGGCATGCACTTGCGCTTTCCTCCAGAGCGGTAGCAGCAGTGTCACGCAGTCCGCCGCGTGGATCAAAGAATCTATGGTTTTCCCTCGAGTCTTTCCCACGAGGCTTTCCCACGAGGCTTTCCCACAGGGCTGTCCCACGTGCACACGTGGTTGGAGTCGTTCCTCGGCTTTAACGTCAAGGCAGTGCAGGGAAAACAGGTTCCTCTGGAATGGACTGACACATCTGGGGGACTCTTGGAATGGTGGCACGACCCTGGAGTTCCTCTCGCCTTTCCTGTGGAGAGCGCCTCCTCTTGAGATGCGACGGGAACGCCGGGAATTCTTTCCCTACGAAACAGGGAAAGGATCCCTCATCTCGAGCTAGGAGGCGGAAACGGGGCTCCCCTGGATGTGTGCGGGACCCCACGTGCTTCCTCTCGAGTGGAGACGGTTATGTCGGGGAACTTCTTGAGTTGCAGCAATGGTGTGAAGGACCCTTTGGAAGTTCCAGTGGTTAGATGTGATTGGCCTCGAGAAGCCTCAGCGGAAATGGGCCTCATCTCGTCTGGAGGGTAAAACCTCCTGGATTTTCTCGAGTTGCGGCAGGTGCTCTCGACTTACGACGGGGACCTCAGGGACCCGCTCTGGTGGCCTCAGGAAAGGCCAGTCCCTATGCGAGTTCCTCGGGGGCCTCTCGGGATTCCTCTCCCGTCGATGCCGGGGCCTAAGACCTTGTGTGGAGTCGGGGCCGGAACCTGAGGATTCCTCTCCAGTGCTGACATGGATCTTGGGGTACTTCTGGAGTCTCCCCAGGGGAGTCAGTCCTCGTCTCGAATGCAGGCATGCACTTGCGCTTTCCTCCAGAGCGGTAGCAGCAGTGTCACGCATTCCGCCGCGTGGATCAAAGGATCTATAGTTTTGCCTCGAGTCTTTCCCACGAGGCTATCCCACAGGGCTGTCCCACGTGCACAGGTGGTGGGAGTCGATCCTCGGCTTGAACGACAAGGCAGTGCAGGGAAAACAGGTTCCTCTGGAATGGACTGACACATCTGGGGGACTCTTGGAATGGTGGCACGACCCTGGAGTTCCTCTCGCCTTTCCTGTGGAGAGCGCCTCCTCTTGAGATGCGACGGGAACGCCGGGAATTCTTTCCCTACGAAACAGGGAAAGGATCCCTCATCTCGAGCTAGGAGGCGGAAACGGGGCTCCCCTGGATGTGTGCGGGACCCCACGTGCTTCCTCTCGAGTGGAGACGGGTATGTCGGGGAACTTCTTGAGTTGCAGCAAGGGTGTGAAGGACCCTTTGGAAGTTCCAGTGGTTATACGTGATTAGCCTCGAGAAGCCTCAGCGGAAATGGGCCTCATCGCGCCTGGAGGGCAAAACCCCTTGGATTTTCTCGAGTTGCGGCAGGTGCTCTCGACTTACGACGGGGACCTCAGGGACCCGCTCTGGTGGCCTCAGGAAAGGCCAGTCCCCATGCGAGTTCCTCGGGGGCCTCTCGGGATTCCTCTCCCGTCGATGCCGGGGCCTAAGACCTTGTGTGGAGTCGGGGCCGGAACCTGAGGATTCCTCTCCAGTGATGACATGGATCTTGGGGTACTTCTGGAGTCTCCCCAGGGGAGTCAGTCCTCATCTCGAATGCGGGCATGCACTTGCGCTTTCCTCCAGAGCGGTAGCAGCAGTGTCACGCAGTCCGCCGCGTGTACCAAAGGATCTATGGTTTTCCCTCGAGTCTTTCCCACGAGGCTTTCCCACGAGGCTTTCCCACAGGGCTGTCCCACGTGCACACGTGGTGGGAGTCGATCCTCGGCTTGAACGTCAAGGCAGTGCAGGGAAAACTGTTTCCTCTGGAATGGACTGACACATCTGGGGGACTCTTGGAATGGTGGCATGACCCTGGAGTTCCTCTCGCCTTTCCTGTGGAGAGCGCCTCCTCTTGAGATGCGACGGGAACGCCGGGAATTCTTTCCCTACGAAACAGGGAAAGGATCCCTCATCTCGAGCTAGGAGGCGGAAACGGGTCTCCCCTGGATGTGTGCGGGACACCACGTGCTTCCTCTCGAGTGGAGACGGGTATGTCGGGGAACTTCTTGAGTTGCAGCAAGGGTGTGAAGGACCCTTTGGAAGTTCCAGTGGTTAGATGTGATTGGCCTCGAGAAGCCTCAGCGGAAATGGGCCTCATCGCGCCTGGAGGGCAAAACCTCCTGGATTTTCTCGAGTTGCGGCAGGTGCTCTCGACTTACGACGGGGACCTCAGGGACCCGCTCTGGTGGCCTCAGGAAAGGCCAGTCCCCATGCGAGTTCCTCGGGGGCGTCTCGGGATTCCTCTCCCGTCGATGCCGGGGCCTAAGACCTTGTGTGGAGTCGGGGCCGGAACCTGAGGATTCCTCTCCAGTGCTGACACGGATCTTGGGGTACTTCTGGAGTCTCCCCAGGGGAGTCAGTCCTCGTCTCGGATGCGGGCATGCACTTGCGCTTTCCTCCAGAGCGGTAGCAGCAGTGTCACGCAGTCCGCCGCGTGGACCAAAGGATCTATGGTTTTCCCTCGAGTCTTTCCCACGAGGCTTTCCCTCGAGGCTTTCCCACAGGGCTGTCCCACGTGCACACGTGTTGGGAGTCGATCCTCGGCTTGAACGTCAAGGCAGTGCAGGGAAAACAGGTTCCTCTGGAATGGACTGACACATCTGGGGGACTCTTGGAATGGTGGCACGACCCTGGAGTTCCTCTCGCCTTTCCTGTGGAGAGCGCCTCCTCTTGAGATGCGACGGGAACGCCGGGAATTCTTTCCCTACGAAACAGGGAAAGGATCCCTCATCACGAGCTAGGAGGCGGAAACGGGGCTCCCCTGGATGTGTGCGGGACCCCACGTGCTTCCTCTCGAGTGGAGACGGGTATGTCGGGGAACTTCTTGAGTTGCAGCAATGGTGTGAAGGACCCTTTGGAAGTTCCAGTGGTTAGATGTGATTGGCCTTGAGAAGCCTCAGCGGAAATGGGCCTCATCTCGCCTGGAGGGCAAAACCTCCTGGATTTTCTCGAGTTGCGGCAGGTGCTCTCGACTTACGACGGGGACCTCAGGGACCTGCTCTGGTGGCCTCAGGAAAGGCCAGTCCCCATGCGAGTTCTTCGGGGGCGTCTCGGGATTCCCCTCCCGTCGATGCCGGGGCCTAAGACCTTGTGTGGAGTCGGGGCCGGAACCTGAGGAATCCTCTCTAGTGCTGACATGGATCTTGGGGTACTTCTGGAGTCTCCCCAGGGGAGTCAGTCCTAGTCTCGAATGCGGGCATGCACTTGCGCTTTCCTCCAGAGCGGTAGCAGCAGTGTCACGCAGTCCGCCGCGTGGATCAAAGGATCTATGGTTTTCCCTCGAGTCTTTCCCACGAGGCTTTCCCACGAGGCTTTCCCACAGGGCTGTCCCACGTGCACACGTTGTAGGAGTCGATCCTCGGCTTGAACGTCAAGGCAGTGCAGGGAAAACAGGTTCCTCTGGAATGGACTGACACATCTGGGGGACTCTTGGAATGGTGGCACGGCCCTGGAGTTCCTCTCGCCTTTCCTGTGGAGAGCGCCTCCTCTTGAGATGCGACGGGAACGCCGGGAATTCTTTCCCTACGAAACAGGGAAAGGATCCCTCATCTCGAGCTAGGAGGCGGAAACGGGGCTCCCCTGGATGTCTGCGAGACACCACGTGCTTCCTCTCGAGTGGAGACGGGTATGTCGGGGAACTTCTTGAGTTGCAGCAAGGGTGTGAAGGACCCTTTGGAAGTTCCAGTGGTTAGATGTGATTGGCCTCGAGAAGCCTCAGCGGAAATGGGCCTCATCTCGCCTGGAGGGCAAAACCTCCTGGATTTTCTCGAGTTGCGGCAGGTGCTCTCGACTTACGACGGGGACCTCAGGGACCCGCTCTGGTGGCCTCAGGAAAGGCCAGTCCCCATGCGAGTGCCTCGGGGGCCTCTCGGGATTCCTCTCCCGTCGATGCCGGGGCCTAAGACCTTGTGTGGAGTCGGGGCCGGAACCTGAGGATTCCTCTCCAGTGCTGACATGTATCTTGGGGCACTTCTGGAGTCTCCCCAGGGGAGTCAGTCCTCGTCTCGAATGCGGGCATGCACTTGCGCTTTCCTCCAGAGCGGTAGCAGCAGTGTCACGCAGTCCGCCGCGTGGATCAAACCATCTATGATTTTCCCTCGCGTCTTTCCCACGAGGCTTTCCCACGAGGCTTTCCCACAGGGCGGTCCCACGTGCACACGTGGTGGGAGTCGATCCTCGGCTTGAACGTCAAGGCAGTGCAGGGAAAACAGGTTCCTCTGGAATGGACTGACACATCTGGGGGACTCTTGGAATGGTGGCACGACCCTGGAGTTCCTCTCGCCTTTCCTGTGGAGAGCGCCTCCTATTGAGATGCGACGGGAACGCCGGGAATTCTTTCCCTACGAAACAGGGAAAGGATCCATCATCTCGAGCTAGGAGGCGGAAACGGGGCTCCCCTGGATGTGTGCGGGGCACCACGTGCTTCCTCTCGAGTGGAGACTGGTATGTCGGGGAACTTCTTGAGTTGCAGCAATGGTGTGAAGGACCCTTTGGAAGTTCCAGTGGTTAGATGTGATTGGCCTCGAGAAGCCTCAGCGGAAATGGGCCTCATCTCGCCTGTAGGGCAAAACCTCCTGGATTTTCTCGAGTTGCGGCAGGTGCTCTCGACTTACGACGGGGACCTCAGGGACCCGCTCTGGTGGCCTCAGGAAAGGCCAGTCCCCTTGCGTTTTCCTCGGGGGCCTCTCCGGATTCCTCTCCCGTCGATGCCGGGGCCTAAGACCTTGTGTGGAGTCGGGGCCGGAACATGAGGATTCCTCTCCAGTGCTGACATGGATCTTGGGGTACTTCTGGAGTCTCCCCAGGGGAGTCAGTCCTCGTCTCGAATGCGGGCATGCACTTGCGCTTTCCTCCAGAGCGGTAGCAGGAGTGTCACGCAGTCCGCCGCGTGGATCAAAGAATGTATGGTTTTCCCTCGAGTCTTTCCCACGAGGCTTTCCCACAGGGCTGTCCCACGTGCACACGTGGTGGGAGTCGATCCTCGGCTTGAACGACAAGGCAGTGCAGGGAAAACAGGTTCCTCTGTAATGGACTGACACATCTGGGGGACTCTTGGAATGGTGTCACGACCCTGGAGTTCCTCTCGCCTTTCCTGTGGAGAGCGTCTCCTCTTGAGATGCGACGGGAACGCCAGGAATTCTTTCCCTACGAAACAGGGAAAGGATCCCTCATCTCGAGCTAGGAGGCGGAAACGGGGCTCCCCTGGATGTGTGCGGGACCCACGTGCTTCCTCTCGAGTGGAGACGGGTATGTCGGGGAACTTCTTGAGTTGCAGCAAGGGTGTGAAGGACCCTTTGGAAGTTCAAGTGGTTAGACGTGATTAGCCTCGAGAAGCCTCAGCGGAAATGGGCCTCATCGCGCCTGGAGGGCAAAACCTCCTGGATTTTCTCGAGTTGCGGCAGGTGCTCTCGACTTACGACGGGGACCTCAGGGACCCGCTCTGGTGGCCTCAGGAAAGGCCAGTCCCCATGCGAGTTCCTCGGGGGCGTCTCGGGATTCCTCTCCCGTCGATGCCGGGGCCTAAGACCTTGTGTGGAGTCGGGGCCGGAACCTGAGGATTCCTCTCCAGTGCTGACATGGATCTTGGGGTACTTCTGGAGTCTCCCCAGGGGAGTCAGTCCTCGTCTCGAATGCGGGCATGCACTTGGGCTTTCCTCCAGAGCGGTAGCAGCAGTGTCACGCAGTCCGCCGCGTGGATCAAAGGATCTATGGTTTTCCCTCGAGTCTTTCCCACGAGGCTTTCCCACGAGGCTTTCCCACAGGGCTGTCCCACGTGCACACGTGGTGGGAGTCGATCCTCGGCTTGAACGTCAAGGCAGTGCAGGGAAAACAGGTTCCTCTGGAATGGACTGACACATCTGGGTGACTCTTGGAATGGTGGCACGACCCTGGAGTTCCTCTCGCCTTTCCTGTGGAGAGCGCCTCCTCTTGAGATGCGACCGGAACGCCGGGAATTCTTTCCCTACGAAACAGGGAAAGGATCCCTCATCTCGAGCTAGGAGGCGGAAACGGGGCTCCCCTGGATGTGTGCGTGACCCACGTGCTTCCTCTCGAGTGGAGACGGGTATGTCGGGGAACTTCTTGAGTTGCAGCAATCGTGTGAAGGACCCTTTGGAAGTTCCAGTGGTTAGATGTGATTGGCCTCGAGAAGCCTCAGCGGAAATGGGCCTCATCTCGCCTGGAGGGCAAAACCTCCTGGATTTCCTCGAGTTGCGGCAGGTGCTCTCGACTTACGACGGGGACCTCAGGGACCCGCTCTGGTGGCCTCAGGAAAGGCCAGTCCCCATGCGAGTTCCTCGGGGGCATCTCGGGATTCCTCTCCCGTCGATGCCGGGGCCTAAGACCTTGTGTGGAGTCGGGGCCGGAACCTGAGGTTTCCTCTCCAGTGCTGACATGGATCTTGGGGTACTTCTGGAGTCTCCCCAGGGGAGTCAGTCCTAGTCTCGAATGCGGGCATGCACTTTCGCTTTCCTCCAGAGCGGTAGCAGCAGTGTCACGCAGTCCGCCGCGTGGATCAAAGGATCTATGGTTTTCCCTCGAGTCTTTCCCACGAGGCTTTCCCACGAGGCTTTCCCACAGGGCTGTCCCACGTGCACACGTTGTAGGAGTCGATCCTCGGCTTGAACGTCAAGGCAGTGCAGGGAAAACAGGTTCCTCTGGAATGGACTGACACATCTGGGGGACTCTTGGAATGGTGGCACGACCCTGGAGTTCCTCTCGCCTTTCCTGTGGAGAGCGCCTCCTCTTGAGATGCGACCGGAACACCGGGAATTCTTTCCCTACGAAACAGGGAAAGGATCCCTCATCTGGAGCTAGGAGGCGGAAACGGGGCTCCCCTGGATGTGTGCGGGACCCACGTGCTTCCTCTCGAGTGGAGACGGGTATGTCGGGGAACTTCTTGAGTTGCAGCAATGGTGTGAAGGACCCTTTGGAAGTTCCAGTGGTTAGATGTGATTGGCCTCGAGAAGCCTCAGCGGAAATGGGCCTCATATCGCCTGGAGGGCAAAACCTCCTGGATTTCCTCGAGTTGCGGCAGGTGCTCTCGACTTACGACGGGGACCTCAGGGACCCGCTCTGGTGGCCTCAGGAAAGGCCAGTCCCCATGCGAGTGCCTCGGGGGCCTCTCGGGATTCCTCTCCCGTCGATGCCGGGGCCTAAGACCTTGTGTGGAGTCGGGGCCGGAACCTGAGGATTCCTCTCCAGTGCTGACATGTATCTTGGGGCACTTCTGGAGTCTCCCCAGGGGAGTCAGTCCTCGTCTCGAATGCGGGCATGCACTTGCGCTTTCCTCCAGAGCGGTAGCAGCAGTGTCACGCAGTCCGCCGCGTGGATCAAACCATCTATGATTTTCCCTCGAGTCTTTCCCACGAGGCTTTCCCACGAGGCTTTCCCACAGGGCGGTCCCACGTGCACACGTGGTGGGAGTCGATCCTCGGCTTGAACGTCAAGGCAGTGCAGGGAAAACAGGTTCCTCTGGAATGGACTGACACATCTGGGGGACTCTTGGAATGGTGGCACGACCCTGGATTTCCTCTCGCCTTTCCTGTGGAGAGCGCCTCCTATTGAGATGCGACGGGAACGCCGGGAATTCTTTCCCTACTAAACAGGGAAAGGATCCCTCATCTCGAGCTAGGAGGCGGAAACGGGGCTCCCCTGGATGTGTGCGGGACACCACGTGCTTCCTCTCGAGTGGAGACTGGTATGTCGGGGAACTTCTTGAGTTGCAGCAATGGTGTGAAGGACCCTTTGGAAGTTCCAGTGGTTAGATGTGATTGGCCTCGAGAAGCCTCAGCGGAAATGGGCCTCATCTCGCCTGTAGGGCAAAACCTCCTGGATTTTCTCGAGTTGCGGCAGGTGCTCTCGACTTACGACGGGGACCTCAGGGACCCGCTCTGGTGGCCTCAGGAAAGGCCAGTCCCCATGCGTTTTCCTCGGGGGCCTCTCCGGATTCCTCTCCCGTCGATGCCGGGGCCTAAGACCTTGTGTGGAGTCGGGGCCGGAACATGAGGATTCCTCTCCAGTGCTGACATGGATCTTGGGGTACTTCTGGAGTCTCCCCAGGGGAGTCAGTCCTCGTCTCGAATGCGGGCATGCACTTGCGCTTTCCTCCAGAGCGGTAGCAGGAGTGTCACGCAGTCCGTCGCGTGGATCAAAGAATGTATGGTTTTCCCTCGAGTCTTTCCCACGAGGCTTTCCCACAGGGCTGTCCCACGTGCACACGTGGTGGGAGTCGATCCTCGGCTTGAACGACAAGGCAGTGCAGGGAAAACAGGTTCCTCTGTAATGGACTGACACATCTGGGGGACTCTTGGAATGGTGGCACGACCCTGGAGTTCCTCTCGCCTTTCCTGTGGAGAGCGTCTCCTCTTGAGATGCGACGGGAACGCCAGGAATTCTTTCCCTACGAAACAGGGAAAGGATCCCTCATCTCGAGCTAGGAGGCGGAAACGGGGCTCCCCTGGATGTGTGCGGGACCCACGTGCTTCCTCTCGAGTGGAGACGGGTATGTCGGGGAACTTCTTGAGTTGCAGCAAGGGTGTGAAGGACCCTTTGGAAGTTCAAGTGGTTAGACGTGATTAGCCTCGAGAAGCCTCAGCGGAAATGGGCCTCATCGCGCCTGGAGGGCAAAACCTCCTGGATTTTCTCGAGTTGCGGCAGGTGCTCTCGACTTACGACGGGGACCTCAGGGACCCGCTCTGGTGGCCTCAGGAAAGGCCAGTCCCCATGCGAGTTCCTCGGGGGCGTCTCGGGATTCCTCTCCCGTCGATGCCGGGGCCTAAGACCTTGTGTGGAGTCGGGGCCGGAACCTGAGGATTCCTCTCCAGTGCTGACATGGATCTTGGGGTACTTCTGGAGTCTCCCCAGGGGAGTCAGTCCTCGTCTCGAATGCGGGCATGCACTTGGGCTTTCCTCCAGAGCGGTAGCAGCAGTGTCACGCAGTCCGCCGCGTGGATCAAAGGATCTATGGTTTTCCCTCGAGTCTTTCCCACGAGGCTTTCCCACGAGGCTTTCCCACAGGGCTGTCCCACGTGCACACGTGGTGGGAGTCGATCCTCGGCTTGAACGTCAAGGCAGTGCAGGGAAAACAGGTTCCTCTGGAATGGACTGACACATCTGGGTGACTCTTGGAATGGTGGCACGACCCTGGAGTTCCTCTCGCCTTTCCTGTGGAGAGCGCCTCCTCTTGAGATGCGACCGGAACGCCGGGAATTCTTTCCCTACGAAACAGGGAAAGGATCCCTCATCTCGAGCTAGGAGGCGGAAACGGGGCTCCCCTGGATGTGTGCGTGACCCACGTGCTTCCTCTCGAGTGGAGACGGGTATGTCGGGGAACTTCTTGAGTTGCAGCAATGGTGTGAAGGACCCTTTGGAAGTTCCAGTGGTTAGATGTGATTGGCCTCGAGAAGCCTCAGCGGAAATGGGCCTCATCTCGCCTGGAGGGCAAAACCTCCTGGATTTCCTCGAGTTGCGGCAGGTGCTCTCGACTTACGACGGGGACCTCAGGGACCCGCTCTGGTGGCCTCAGGAAAGGCCAGTCCCCATGCGAGTTCCTCGGGGGCGTCTCGGGATTCCTCTCCCGTCGATGCCGGGGCCTAAGACCTTGTGTGGAGTCGGGGCCGGAACCTGAGGTTTCCTCTCCAATGCTGACATGGATCTTGGGGTACTTCTGGAGTCTCCCCAGGGGAGTCAGTCCTAGTCTCGAATGCGGGCATGCACTTTCGCTTTCCTCCAGAGCGGTAGCAGCAGTGTCACGCAGTCCGCCGCGTGGATCAAAGGATCTATGGTTTTCCCTCGAGTCTTTCCCACGAGGCTTTCCCACGAGGCTTTCCCACAGGGCTGTCCCACGTGCACACGTTGTAGGAGTCGATCCTCGGCTTGAACGTCAAGGCAGTGCAGGGAAAACAGGTTCCTCTGGAATGGACTGACACATCTGGGGGACTCTTGGAATGGTGGCACGACCCTGGAGTTCCTCTCGCCTTTCCTGTGGAGAGCGCCTCCTCTTGAGATGCGACCGGAACACCGGGAATTCTTTCCCTACGAAACAGGGAAAGGATCCCTCATCTGGAGCTAGGAGGCGGAAACGGGGCTCCCCTGGATGTGTGCGGGACCCACGTGCTTCCTCTCGAGTGGAGACGGGTATGTCGGGGAACTTCTTGAGTTGCAGCAATGGTGTGAAGGACCCTTTGGAAGTTCCAGTGGTTAGATGTGATTGGCCTCGAGAAGCCTCAGCGGAAATGGGCCTCATATCGCCTGGAGGGCAAAACCTCCTGGATTTCCTCGAGTTGCGGCAGGTGCTCTCGACTTACGACGGGGACCTCAGGGACCCGCTCTGGTGGCCTCAGGAAAGGCCAGTCCCCATGCGAGTGCCTCGGGGGCCTCTCGGGATTCCTCTCCCGTCGATGCCGGGGCCTAAGACCTTGTGTGGAGTCGGGGCCGGAACCTGAGGATTCCTCTCCAGTGCTGACATGTATCTTGGGGCACTTCTGGAGTCTCCCCAGGGGAGTCAGTCCTCGTCTCGAATGCGGGCATGCACTTGCGCTTTCCTCCAGAGCGGTAGCAGCAGTGTCACGCAGTCCGCCGCGTGGATCAAACCATCTATGATTTTCCCTCGAGTCTTTCCCACGAGGCTTTCCCACGAGGCTTTCCCACAGGGCGGTCCCACGTGCACACGTGGTGGGAGTCGATCCTCGGCTTGAACGTCAAGGCAGTGCAGGGAAAACAGGTTCCTCTGGAATGGACTGACACATCTGGGGGACTCTTGGAATGGTGGCACGACCCTGGATTTCCTCTCGCCTTTCCTGTGGAGAGCGCCTCCTATTGAGATGCGACGGGAACGCCGGGAATTCTTTCCCTACTAAACAGGGAAAGGATCCCTCATCTCGAGCTAGGAGGCGGAAACGGGGCTCCCCTGGATGTGTGCGGGACACCACGTGCTTCCTCTCGAGTGGAGACTGGTATGTCGGGGAACTTCTTGAGTTGCAGCAATGGTGTGAAGGACCCTTTGGAAGTTCCAGTGGTTAGATGTGATTGGCCTCGAGAAGCCTCAGCGGAAATGGGCCTCATCTCGCCTGTAGGGCAAAACCTCCTGGATTTTCTCGAGTTGCGGCAGGTGCTCTCGACTTACGACGGGGACCTCAGGGACCCGCTCTGGTGGCCTCAGGAAAGGCCAGTCCCCATGCGTTTTCCTCGGGGGCCTCTCCGGATTCCTCTCCCGTCGATGCCGGGGCCTAAGACCTTGTGTGGAGTCGGGGCCGGAACATGAGGATTCCTCTCCAGTGCTGACATGGATCTTGGGGTACTTCTGGAGTCTCCCCAGGGGAGTCAGTCCTCGTCTCGAATGCGGGCATGCACTTGCGCTTTCCTCCAGAGCGGTAGCAGGAGTGTCACGCAGTCCGTCGCGTGGATCAAAGAATGTATGGTTTTCCCTCGAGTCTTTCCCACGAGGCTTTCCCACAGGGCTGTCCCACGTGCACACGTGGTGGGAGTCGATCCTCGGCTTGAACGACAAGGCAGTGCAGGGAAAACAGGTTCCTCTGTAATGGACTGACACATCTGGGGGACTCTTGGAATGGTGGCACGACCCTGGAGTTCCTCTCGCCTTTCCTGTGGAGAGCGTCTCCTCTTGAGATGCGACGGGAACGCCAGGAATTCTTTCCCTACGAAACAGGGAAAGGATCCCTCATCTCGAGCTAGGAGGCGGAAACGGGGCTCCCCTGGATGTGTGCGGGACCCACGTGCTTCCTCTCGAGTGGAGACGGGTATGTCGGGGAACTTCTTGAGTTGCAGCAAGGGTGTGAAGGACCCTTTGGAAGTTCAAGTGGTTAGACGTGATTAGCCTCGAGAAGCCTCAGCGGAAATGGGCCTCATCGCGCCTGGAGGGCAAAACCTCCTGGATTTTCTCGAGTTGCGGCAGGTGCTCTCGACTTACGACGGGGACCTCAGGGACCCGCTCTGGTGGCCTCAGGAAAGGCCAGTCCCCATGCGAGTTCCTCGGGGGCGTCTCGGGATTCCTCTCCCGTCGATGCCGGGGCCTAAGACCTTGTGTGGAGTCGGGGCCGGAACCTGAGGATTCCTCTCCAGTGCTGACATGGATCTTGGGGTACTTCTGGAGTCTCCCCAGGGGAGTCAGTCCTCGTCTCGAATGCGGGCATGCACTTGGGCTTTCCTCCAGAGCGGTAGCAGCAGTGTCACGCAGTCCGCCGCGTGGATCAAAGGATCTATGGTTTTCCCTCGAGTCTTTCCCACGAGGCTTTCCCACGAGGCTTTCCCACAGGGCTGTCCCACGTGCACACGTGGTGGGAGTCGATCCTCGGCTTGAACGTCAAGGCAGTGCAGGGAAAACAGGTTCCTCTGGAATGGACTGACACATCTGGGTGACTCTTGGAATGGTGGCACGACCCTGGAGTTCCTCTCGCCTTTCCTGTGGAGAGCGCCTCCTCTTGAGATGCGACCGGAACGCCGGGAATTCTTTCCCTACGAAACAGGGAAAGGATCCCTCATCTCGAGCTAGGAGGCGGAAACGGGGCTCCCCTGGATGTGTGCGTGACCCACGTGCTTCCTCTCGAGTGGAGACGGGTATGTCGGGGAACTTCTTGAGTTGCAGCAATGGTGTGAAGGACCCTTTGGAAGTTCCAGTGGTTAGATGTGATTGGCCTCGAGAAGCCTCAGCGGAAATGGGCCTCATCTCGCCTGGAGGGCAAAACCTCCTGGATTTCCTCGAGTTGCGGCAGGTGCTCTCGACTTACGACGGGGACCTCAGGGACCCGCTCTGGTGGCCTCAGGAAAGGCCAGTCCCCATGCGAGTTCCTCGGGGGCGTCTCGGGATTCCTCTCCCGTCGATGCCGGGGCCTAAGACCTTGTGTGGAGTCGGGGCCGGAACCTGAGGTTTCCTCTCCAATGCTGACATGGATCTTGGGGTACTTCTGGAGTCTCCCCAGGGGAGTCAGTCCTAGTCTCGAATGCGGGCATGCACTTTCGCTTTCCTCCAGAGCGGTAGCAGCAGTGTCACGCAGTCCGCCGCGTGGATCAAAGGATCTATGGTTTTCCCTCGAGTCTTTCCCACGAGGCTTTCCCACGAGGCTTTCCCACAGGGCTGTCCCACGTGCACACGTTGTAGGAGTCGATCCTCGGCTTGAACGTCAAGGCAGTGCAGGGAAAACAGGTTCCTCTGGAATGGACTGACACATCTGGGGGACTCTTGGAATGGTGGCACGACCCTGGAGTTCCTCTCGCCTTTCCTGTGGAGAGCGCCTCCTCTTGAGATGCGACCGGAACACCGGGAATTCTTTCCCTACGAAACAGGGAAAGGATCCCTCATCTGGAGCTAGGAGGCGGAAACGGGGCTCCCCTGGATGTGTGCGGGACCCACGTGCTTCCTCTCGAGTGGAGACGGGTATGTCGGGGAACTTCTTGAGTTGCAGCAATGGTGTGAAGGACCCTTTGGAAGTTCCAGTGGTTAGATGTGATTGGCCTCGAGAAGCCTCAGCGGAAATGGGCCTCATATCGCCTGGAGGGCAAAACCTCCTGGATTTCCTCGAGTTGCGGCAGGTGCTCTCGACTTACGACGGGGACCTCAGGGACCCGCTCTGGTGGACTCAGGAAAGGCCAGACCCCATGCGAGTTCCTCGGGGGCCTCTCGGGATTCCTCTCCCGTCGATGCCGGGGCCTAAGACCTTGTGTGGAGTCGGGGCCGGAACCTGAGGATTCCTCTCCAGTGCTGACATGGATCTTGGGGTACTTCTGGAGTCTCCCCAGGGGAGTCAGTCCTAGTCTCGAATGCGGGCATGCACTTGCGCTTTCCTCCAGAGCGGTAGCAGCAGTGTCACGCAGTCCGCCGCGTGGATCAAAGGATCTATGGTTTTCCCTCGAGTCTTTCCCACGAGGCTTTCCCACGAGGCTTTCCCGCAGGGCTGTCCCACGTGCACACGTTGTAGGAGTCGATCCTCGGCTTGAACGTCAAGGCAGTGCAGGGAAAACAGGTTCCTCTGGAATGGACTGACACATCTGGGGGACTCTTGGAATGGTGGCACGACGCTGGAGTTCCTCTCGCCTTTCCTGTGGAGAGCGCCTCCTCTTGAGATGCGACGGGAACGCCGGGAATTCTTTCCCTACGAAACAGGGAAAGGATCCCTCATCTCGAGCTAGGAGGCGGAAACGGGGCTCCCCTGGATGTGTGCGAGACACCACGTGATTCCTCTCGAGTGGAGACGGGTATGTCGGGGAACTTCTTGAGTTGCAGCAAGGGTGTGAAGGACCCTTTGGAAGTTCCAGTGGTTAGATGTGATTGGCCTCGAGAAGCCTCATCGGAAATGGGCCTCATCTCGCCTGGAGGGCAAAACCTCCTGGATTTCCTCGAGTTGCGGCAGGTGCTCTCGACTTACGACGGGGACCTCAGGGACCCGCTCTGGTGGCCTCAGGAAAGGCCAGTCCCCATGCGAGTTCCTCGGGGGCGTCTCGGGATTCCTCTCCCGTCGATGCCGGGGCCTAAGACCTTGTGTGGAGTCGGGGCCGGAACCTGAGGATTCCTCTCCAGTGCTGACATGGATCTTGGGGTACTTCTGGAGTCTCCCCAGGGGAGTCAGTCCTAGTCTCGAATGCGGGCATGCACTTGCGCTTTCCTCCAGAGCGGTAGCAGCAGTGTCACGCAGTCCGCCGCGTGGATCAAAGGATCTATGGTTTTCCCTCGAGTCTTTCCCACGAGGCTTTCCCACGAGGCTTTCCCACAGGGCTGTCCCACGTGCACACGTTGTAGGAGTCGATCCTCGGCTTGAACGTCAAGGCAGTGCAGGGAAAACAGGTTCCTCTGGAATGGACTGACACATCTGGGGGACTCTTGGAATATTGGCACGGCCCTGGAGTTCCTCTCGCCTTTCCTGTGGAGAGCGCCTCCTCTTGAGATGCGACGGGAACGCCGGGAATTCTTTCCCTACGAAACAGGGAAAGGATCCCTCATCTCGAGCTAGGAGGCGGAAACGGGGCTCCCCTGGATGTCTGCGAGACACCACGTGCTTCCTCTCGAGTGGAGACGGGTATGTCGGGGAACTTCTTGAGTTGCAGCAAGGGTGTGAAGGACCCTTTGGAAGTTCCAGTGGTTAGATGTGATTGGCCTCGAGAAGCCTCAGCGGAAATGGGCCTCATCTCGCCTGGAGGGCAAAACCTCCTGGATTTTCTCGAGTTGCGGCAGGTGCTCTCCACTTACGACGGGGACCTCAGGGACCCGCTCTGGTGGCCTCAGGAAAGGCCAGTCCCCATGCGAGTTCCTCGGGGGCCTCTCGGGATTCCTCTCCCGTCGATGCCGGGGCCTAAGACCTTGTGTGGAGTCGGGGCCGGAACCTGAGGATTCCTCTCCAGTGCTGACATGGATCTTGGGGTACTTCTGGAGTCTCCCCAGGGGAGTCAGTCCTCGTCTCGAATGCGGGCATGCACTTGCGCTTTCCTCCAGAGCGGTAGCAGCAGTGTCACGCAGTCCGCCGCGTGGATCAAAGGATCTATGGTTTTCCCTCGAGTCTTTCCCACGAGGCTTTCCCACAAGGCTTTCCCACAGGGCTGTCCCACGTGCACACGTGGTGGGAGTTGATCCTCGGCTTGAACGTCAAGGCAGGGCAGGGAAAACAGGTTCCTCTGGAATGGACCGACACATCTGGGGGACTCTTGGAATGGTGGCACGACCCTGGAGTTCCTCTCGCCTTTCCTGTGGAGAGCTCCTCCTCTTGAGATGCGACGGGAACGCCGGGAATTCTTTCCCTACGAAACAATGAAAGGATACCTCATCTCGAGCTAGGAGGCGGAAACGGGGCTCCCCTGGATGTGTGCGGAACACCACGTGCTTCCTCTCGAGTGGAGACGGGTATGTCGGGGAACTTCTTGAGTTGCAGCAATGGTGTGAAGGACCCTTTGGAAGTTCCAGTGGTTAGATGTGATTGGCCTCGAGAAGCCTCAGCGGAAATGGGCCTCATCTCGCCTGGAGGGCAAAACCTCCTGGATTTTCTCGAGTTGCGGCAGGTGCTCTCGACTTACGACGGGGACCTCAGGGACCCGCTCTGGTGGCCTCAGGAAAGGCCAGTCCCCATGCGAGTGCCTCGGGGGCCTCTCGGGATTCCTCTCCCGTCGATGCCGGGGCCTAAGACCTTGTGTGGAGTCGGGGCCGGAACCTGAGGATTCCTCTCCAGTGCTGACATGTATCTTGGGGCACTTCTGGAGTCTCCCCAGGGGAGTCAGTCCTCGTCTCGAATGCGGGCATGCACTTGCGCTTTCCTCCAGAGCGGTAGCAGCAGTGTCACGCAGTCCGCCGCGTGGATCAAACCATCTATGATTTTCCCTCGAGTCTTTCCCACGAGGCTTTCCCACGAGGCTTTCCCACAGGGCGGTCCCACGTGCACACGTGGTGGGAGTCGATCCTCGGCTTGAACGTCAAGGCAGTGCAGGGAAAACAGGTTCCTCTGGAATGGACTGACACATCTGGGGGACTCTTGGAATGGTGGCACGACCCTGGATTTCCTCTCGCCTTTCCTGTGGAGAGCGCCTCCTATTGAGATGCGACGGGAACGCCGGGAATTCTTTCCCTACGAAACAGGGAAAGGATCCCTCATCTCGAGCTAGGAGGCGGAAACGGGGCTCCCCTGGATGTGTGCGGGGCACCACGTGCTTCCTCTCGAGTGGAGACTGGTATGTCGGGGAACTTCTTGAGTTGCAGCAATGGTGTGAAGGACCCTTTGGAAGTTCCAGTGGTTAGATGTGATTGGCCTCGAGAAGCCTCAGCGGAAATGGGCCTCATCTCGCCTGTAGGGCAAAACCTCCTGGATTTTCTCGAGTTGCGGCAGGTGCTCTCGACTTACGACGGGGACCTCAGGGACCCGCTCTGGTGGCCTCAGGAAAGGCCAGTCCCCATGCGTTTTCCTCGGGGGCCTCTCCGGATTCCTCTCCCGTCGATGCCGGGGCCTAAGACCTTGTGTGGAGTCGGGGCCGGAACATGAGGATTCCTCTCCAGTGCTGACATGGATCTTGGGGTACTTCTGGAGTCTCCCCAGGGGAGTCAGTCCTCGTCTCGAATGCGGGCATGCACTTGCGCTTTCCTCCAGAGCGGTAGCAGGAGTGTCACGCAGTCCGTCGCGTGGATCAAAGAATGTATGGTTTTCCCTCGAGTCTTTCCCACGAGGCTTTCCCACAGGGCTGTCCCACGTGCACACGTGGTGGGAGTCGATCCTCGGCTTGAACGACAAGGCAGTGCAGGGAAAACAGGTTCCTCTGTAATGGACTGACACATCTGGGGGACTCTTGGAATGGTGGCACGACCCTGGAGTTCCTCTCGCCTTTCCTGTGGAGAGCGTCTCCTCTTGAGATGCGACGGGAACGCCAGGAATTCTTTCCCTACGAAACAGGGAAAGGATCCCTCATCTCGAGCTAGGAGGCGGAAACGGGGCTCCCCTGGATGTGTGCGGGACCCACGTGCTTCCTCTCGAGTGGAGACGGGTATGTCGGGGAACTTCTTGAGTTGCAGCAAGGGTGTGAAGGACCCTTTGGAAGTTCAAGTGGTTAGACGTGATTAGCCTCGAGAAGCCTCAGCGGAAATGGGCCTCATCGCGCCTGGAGGGCAAAACCTCCTGGATTTTCTCGAGTTGCGGCAGGTGCTCTCGACTTACGACGGGGACCTCAGGGACCCGCTCTGGTGGCCTCAGGAAAGGCCAGTCCCCATGCGAGTTCCTCGGGGGCGTCTCGGGATTCCTCTCCCGTCGATGCCGGGGCCTAAGACCTTGTGTGGAGTCGGGGCCGGAACCTGAGGATTCCTCTCCAGTGCTGACATGGATCTTGGGGTACTTCTGGAGTCTCCCCAGGGGAGTCAGTCCTCGTCTCGAATGCGGGCATGCACTTGGGCTTTCCTCCAGAGCGGTAGCAGCAGTGTCACGCAGTCCGCCGCGTGGATCAAAGGATCTATGGTTTTCCCTCGAGTCTTTCCCACGAGGCTTTCCCACGAGGCTTTCCCACAGGGCTGTCCCACGTGCACACGTGGTGGGAGTCGATCCTCGGCTTGAACGTCAAGGCAGTGCAGGGAAAACAGGTTCCTCTGGAATGGACTGACACATCTGGGTGACTCTTGGAATGGTGGCACGACCCTGGAGTTCCTCTCGCCTTTCCTGTGGAGAGCGCCTCCTCTTGAGATGCGACCGGAACGCCGGGAATTCTTTCCCTACGAAACAGGGAAAGGATCCCTCATCTCGAGCTAGGAGGCGGAAACGGGGCTCCCCTGGATGTGTGCGTGACCCACGTGCTTCCTCTCGAGTGGAGACGGGTATGTCGGGGAACTTCTTGAGTTGCAGCAATCGTGTGAAGGACCCTTTGGAAGTTCCAGTGGTTAGATGTGATTGGCCTCGAGAAGCCTCAGCGGAAATGGGCCTCATCTCGCCTGGAGGGCAAAACCTCCTGGATTTCCTCGAGTTGCGGCAGGTGCTCTCGACTTACGACGGGGACCTCAGGGACCCGCTCTGGTGGCCTCAGGAAAGGCCAGTCCCCATGCGAGTTCCTCGGGGGCATCTCGGGATTCCTCTCCCGTCGATGCCGGGGCCTAAGACCTTGTGTGGAGTCGGGGCCGGAACCTGAGGTTTCCTCTCCAGTGCTGACATGGATCTTGGGGTACTTCTGGAGTCTCCCCAGGGGAGTCAGTCCTAGTCTCGAATGCGGGCATGCACTTTCGCTTTCCTCCAGAGCGGTAGCAGCAGTGTCACGCAGTCCGCCGCGTGGATCAAAGGATCTATGGTTTTCCCTCGAGTCTTTCCCACGAGGCTTTCCCACGAGGCTTTCCCACAGGGCTGTCCCACGTGCACACGTTGTAGGAGTCGATCCTCGGCTTGAACGTCAAGGCAGTGCAGGGAAAACAGGTTCCTCTGGAATGGACTGACACATCTGGGGGACTCTTGGAATGGTGGCACGACCCTGGAGTTCCTCTCGCCTTTCCTGTGGAGAGCGCCTCCTCTTGAGATGCGACCGGAACACCGGGAATTCTTTCCCTACGAAACAGGGAAAGGATCCCTCATCTGGAGCTAGGAGGCGGAAACGGGGCTCCCCTGGATGTGTGCGGAACACCACGTGCTTCCTCTCGAGTGGAGACGGGTATGTCGGGGAACTTCTTGAGTTGCAGCAATGGTGTGAAGGACCCTTTGGAAGTTCCAGTGGTTAGATGTGATTGGCCTCCAGAAGCCTCAGCGGAAATGGGCCTCATCTCGCCTGGAGGGCAAAACCTCCTGGATTTTCTCGAGTTGCGGCAGGTGCTCTCGACTTACGACGGGGACCTCAGGGACCCGCTCTGGTGGCCTCAGGAAAGGCCAGTCCCCATGCGAGTGCCTCGGGGGCCTCTCGGGATTCCTCTCCCGTCGATGCCGGGGCCTAAGACCTTGTGTGGAGTCGAGGCCGGAACCTGAGGATTCCTCTCCAGTGCTGACATGTATCTTGGGGCACTTCTGGAGTCTCCCCAGGGGAGTCAGTCCTCGTCTCGAATGCGGGCATGCACTTGCGCTTTCCTCCAGAGCGGTAGCAGCAGTGTCACGCAGTCCGCCGCGTGGATCAAACCATCTATGATTTTCCCTCGAGTCTTTCCCACGAGGCTTTCCCACGAGGCTTTCCCACAGGGCGGTCCCACGTGCACACGTGGTGGGAGTCGATCCTCGGCTTGAACGTCAAGGCAGTGCAGGGAAAACAGGTTCCTCTGGAATGGACTGACACATCTGGGGGACTCTTGGAATGGTGGCACGACCCTGGATTTCCTCTCGCCTTTCCTGTGGAGAGCGCCTCCTATTGAGATGCGACGGGAACGCCGGGAATTCTTTCCCTACGAAACAGGGAAAGGATCCCTCATCTCGAGCTAGGAGGCGGAAACGGGGCTCCCCTGGATGTGTGCGGGGCACCACGTGCTTCCTCTCGAGTGGAGACTGGTATGTCGGGGAACTTCTTGAGTTGCAGCAATGGTGTGAAGGACCCTTTGGAAGTTCCAGTGGTTAGATGTGATTGGCCTCGAGAAGCCTCAGCGGAAATGGGCCTCATCTCGCCTGTAGGGCAAAACCTCCTGGATTTTCTCGAGTTGCGGCAGGTGCTCTCGACTTACGACGGGGACCTCAGGGACCCGCTCTGGTGGCCTCAGGAAAGGCCAGTCCCCATGCGTTTTCCTCGGGGGCCTCTCCGGATTCCTCTCCCGTCGATGCCGGGGCCTAAGACCTTGTGTGGAGTCGGGGCCGGAACATGAGGATTCCTCTCCAGTGCTGACATGGATCTTGGGGTACTTCTGGAGTCTCCCCAGGGGAGTCAGTCCTCGTCTCGAATGCGGGCATGCACTTGCGCTTTCCTCCAGAGCGGTAGCAGGAGTGTCACGCAGTCCGTCGCGTGGATCAAAGAATGTATGGTTTTCCCTCGAGTCTTTCCCACGAGGCTTTCCCACAGGGCTGTCCCACGTGCACACGTGGTGGGAGTCGATCCTCGGCTTGAACGACAAGGCAGTGCAGGGAAAACAGGTTCCTCTGTAATGGACTGACACATCTGGGGGACTCTTGGAATGGTGGCACGACCCTGGAGTTCCTCTCGCCTTTCCTGTGGAGAGCGTCTCCTCTTGAGATGCGACGGGAACGCCAGGAATTCTTTCCCTACGAAACAGGGAAAGGATCCCTCATCTCGAGCTAGGAGGCGGAAACGGGGCTCCCCTGGATGTGTGCGGGACCCACGTGCTTCCTCTCGAGTGGAGACGGGTATGTCGGGGAACTTCTTGAGTTGCAGCAAGGGTGTGAAGGACCCTTTGGAAGTTCAAGTGGTTAGACGTGATTAGCCTCGAGAAGCCTCAGCGGAAATGGGCCTCATCGCGCCTGGAGGGCAAAACCTCCTGGATTTTCTCGAGTTGCGGCAGGTGCTCTCGACTTACGACGGGGACCTCAGGGACCCGCTCTGGTGGCCTCAGGAAAGGCCAGTCCCCATGCGAGTTCCTCGGGGGCGTCTCGGGATTCCTCTCCCGTCGATGCCGGGGCCTAAGACCTTGTGTGGAGTCGGGGCCGGAACCTGAGGATTCCTCTCCAGTGCTGACATGGATCTTGGGGTACTTCTGGAGTCTCCCCAGGGGAGTCAGTCCTCGTCTCGAATGCGGGCATGCACTTGGGCTTTCCTCCAGAGCGGTAGCAGCAGTGTCACGCAGTCCGCCGCGTGGATCAAAGGATCTATGGTTTTCCCTCGAGTCTTTCCCACGAGGCTTTCCCACGAGGCTTTCCCACAGGGCTGTCCCACGTGCACACGTGGTGGGAGTCGATCCTCGGCTTGAACGTCAAGGCAGTGCAGGGAAAACAGGTTCCTCTGGAATGGACTGACACATCTGGGGGACTCTTGGAATGGTGGCACGACCCTGGAGTTCCTCTCGCCTTTCCTGTGGAGAGCGCCTCCTCTTGAGATGCGACCGGAACGCCGGGAATTCTTTCCCTACGAAACAGGGAAAGGATCCCTCATCTCGAGCTAGGAGGCGGAAACGGGGCTCCCCTGGATGTGTGCGTGACCCACGTGCTTCCTCTCGAGTGGAGACGGGTATGTCGGGGAACTTCTTGAGTTGCAGCAATGGTGTGAAGGACCCTTTGGAAGTTCCAGTGGTTAGATGTGATTGGCCTCGAGAAGCCTCAGCGGAAATGGGCCTCATCTCGCCTGGAGGGCAAAACCTCCTGGATTTCCTCGAGTTGCGGCAGGTGCTCTCGACTTACGACGGGGACCTCAGGGACCCGCTCTGGTGGCCTCAGGAAAGGCCAGTCCCCATGCGAGTTCCTCGGGGGCGTCTCGGGATTCCTCTCCCGTCGATGCCGGGGCCTAAGACCTTGTGTGGAGTCGGGGCCGGAACCTGAGGTTTCCTCTCCAGTGCTGACATGGATCTTGGGGTACTTCTGGAGTCTCCCCAGGGGAGTCAGTCCTAGTCTCGAATGCGGGCATGCACTTTCGCTTTCCTCCAGAGCGGTAGCAGCAGTGTCACGCAGTCCGCCGCGTGGATCAAAGGATCTATGGTTTTCCCTCGAGTCTTTCCCACGAGGCTTTCCCACGAGGCTTTCCCACAGGGCTGTCCCACGTGCACACGTTGTAGGAGTCGATCCTCGGCTTGAACGTCAAGGCAGTGCAGGGAAAACAGGTTCCTCTGGAATGGACTGACACATCTGGGGGACTCTTGGAATGGTGGCACGACCCTGGAGTTCCTCTCGCCTTTCCTGTGGAGAGCGCCTCCTCTTGAGATGCGACCGGAACACCGGGAATTCTTTCCCTACGAAACAGGGAAAGGATCCCTCATCTGGAGCTAGGAGGCGGAAACGGGGCTCCCCTGGATGTGTGCGGGACCCACGTGCTTCCTCTCGAGTGGAGACGGGTATGTCGGGGAACTTCTTGAGTTGCAGCAAGGGTGTGAAGGACCCTTTGGAAGTTCCAGTGGTTAGATGTGATTGGCCTCGAGAAGCCTCAGCGGAAATGGGCCTCATATCGCCTGGAGGGCAAAACCTCCTGGATTTCCTCGAGTTGCGGCAGGTGCTCTCGACTTACGACGGGGACCTCAGGGACCCGCTCTGGTGGCCTCAGGAAAGGCCAGTCCCCATGCGAGTTCCTCGGGGGCCTCTCGGGATTCCTCTCCCGTCGATGCCGGGGCCTAAGACCTTGTGTGGAGTCGGGGCCGGAACCTGAGGATTCCTCTCCACTGCTGACATGGATCTTGGGGTACTTCTGGAGTCTCCCCAGGGGAGTCAGTCCTAGTCTCGAATGCGGGCATGCACTTGCGCTTTCCTCCAGAGCGGTAGCAGCAGTGTCACGCAGTCCGCCGCGTGGATCAAAGGATCTATGGTTTTCCCTCGAGTCTTTCCCACGAGGCTTTCCCACGAGGCTTTCCCGCAGGGCTGTCCCACGTGCACACGTTGTAGGAGTCGATCCTCGGCTTGAACGTCAAGGCAGTGCAGGGAAAACAGGTTCCTCTGGAATGGACTGACACATCTGGGGGACTCTTGGAATGGTGGCACGACGCTGGAGTTCCTCTCGCCTTTCCTGTGGAGAGCGCCTCCTCTTGAGATGCGACGGGAACGCCGGGAATTCTTTCCCTACGAAACAGGGAAAGGATCCCTCATCTCGAGCTAGGAGGCGGAAACGGGGCTCCCCTGGATGTGTGCGAGACACCACGTGCTTCCTCTCGAGTGGAGACGGGTATGTCGGGGAACTTCTTGAGTTGCAGCAAGGGTGTGAAGGACCCTTTGGAAGTTCCAGTGGTTAGATGTGATTGGCCTCGAGAAGCCTCATCGGAAATGGGCCTCATCTCGCCTGGAGGGCAAAACCTCCTGGATTTCCTCGAGTTGCGGCAGGTGCTCTCGACTTACGACGGGGACCTCAGGGACCCGCTCTGGTGGCCTCAGGAAAGGCCAGTCCCCATGCGAGTTCCTCGGGGGCGTCTCGGGATTCCTCTCCCGTCGATGCCGGGGCCTAAGACCTTGTGTGGAGTCGGGGCCGGAACCTGAGGATTCCTCTCCAGTGCTGACATGGATCTTGGGGTACTTCTGGAGTCTCCCCAGGGGAGTCAGTCCTAGTCTCGAATGCGGGCATGCACTTGCGCTTTCCTCCAGAGCGGTAGCAGCAGTGTCACGCAGTCCGCCGCGTGGATCAAAGGATCTATGGTTTTCCCTCGAGTCTTTCCCACGAGGCTTTCCCACGAGGCTTTCCCACAGGGCTGTCCCACGTGCACACGTGGTGGGAGTCGATCCTCGGCTTGAACGTCAAGGCAGTGCAGGGAAAACAGGTTCCTCTGGAATGGACTGACACATCTGGGGGACTCTTGGAATGGTGGCACGACCCTGGAGTTCCTCTCGCCTTTCCTGTGGAGAGCGCCTCCTCTTGAGATGCGACCGGAACGCCGGGAATTCTTTCCCTACGAAACAGGGAAAGGATCCCTCATCTCGAGCTAGGAGGCGGAAACGGGGCTCCCCTGGATGTGTGCGGGACCCACGTGCTTCCTCTCGAGTGGAGACGGGTATGTCGGGGAACTTCTTGAGTTGCAGCAATGGTGTGAAGGACCCTTTGGAAGTTCCAGTGGTTAGATGTGATTGGCCTCGAGAAGCCTCAGCGGAAATGGGCCTCATCTCGCCTGGAGGGCAAAACCTCCTGGATTTTCTCGAGTTGCGGCAGGTGCTCTCGACTTACGACGGGGACCTCAGGGACCCGCTCTGGTGGCCTCAGGAAAGGCCAGTCCCCATGCGAGTTCCTCGGGGGCGTCTCGGGATTCCTCTCCCGTCGATGCCGGGGCCTAAGACCTTGTGTTGAGTCGGGGCCGGAACCTGAGGATTCCTCTCCAGTGCTGACATGGATCTTGGGGTACTTCTGGAGTCTCCCCAGGGGAGTCAGTCCTCGTCTCGAATGCGGGCATGCACTTGCGCTTTCCTCCAGAGCGGTAGCAGCAGTGTCACGCAGTCCGCCGCGTGGATCAAAGGATCTATGGTTTTCCCTCGAGTCTTTCCCACGAGGCTTTCCCACGAGGCTTTCCCACAGGGCTGTCCCACGTGCACACGTTGTAGGAGTCGATCCTCGGCTTGAACGTCAAGGCAGTGCAGGGAAAACAGGTTCCTCTGGAATGGACTGACACATCTGGGGGACTCTTGGAATGGTGGCACGACCCTGGAGTTCCTCTCGCCTTTCCTGTGGAGAGCGCCTCCTCTTGAGATGCGACCGGAACGCCGGGAATTCTTTCCCTACGAAACAGGGAAAGGATCCCTCATCTCGAGCTAGGAGGCGGAAACGGGGCTCCCCTGGATGTGTGCGGGACACCACGTGCTTCCTCTCGAGTGGAGACGGGTATGTAGGGGAACTTCTTGAGTTGCAGCAAGGGTGTGAAGGACCCTTTGGAAGTTCCAGTGGTTAGATGTGATTGGCCTTGAGAAGCCTCAGCGGAAATGGGCCTCATCGCGCCTGGAGGGCAAAACCATCTGGATTTTCTCGAGTTGCGGCAGGTGCTCTCGACTTACGACGGGGACCTCAGGGACCCGCTCTGGTGGCCTCAGGAAAGGCCAGTCCCCATGCGAGTTCCTCGGGGGCGTCTCGGGATTCCTCTCCCGTCGATGCCGGGGCCTAAGACCTTGTGTGGAGTCGGGGCCGGAACCTGAGGATTCCTCTCCAGTGCTGACACGGATCTTGGGGTACTTCTGGAGTCTCCCCAGGGGAGTCAGTCCTCGTCTTGGATGCGGGCATGCACTTGCGCTTTCCTCCAGAGCGGTAGCAGCAGTGTCACGCAGTCCGCCGAGTGGACCAAAGGATCTATGGTTTTCCCTCGAGTCTTTCCCACGAGGCTTTCCCTCGAGGCTTTCCCACAGGGCTGTCCCACGTGCACACGTGTTGGGAGTCGATCCTCGGCTTGAACGTCAAGGCAGTGCAGGGAAAACAGGTTCCTCTTGAATGGACTGACACATCTGGGGGACTCTTGGAATGGTGGCACGACCCTGGAGTTCCTCTCGCCTTTCCTGTGGAGAGCGCCTCCTCTTGAGATGCGACGGGAACGCCGGGAATTCTTTCCCTACGAAACAGGGAAAGGATCCCTCTTCTCGAGCTAGGAGGCAGAAACGGGGCTCCCCTGGATGTGTGCGGGACACCACGTGCTTCCTCTCGAGTGGAGACGGGTATGTCGGGGAACTTCTTGAGTTGCAGCAAGGGTGTGAAGGACCCTTTGGAAGTTCCAGTGGTTAGACGTGATTAGCCTCGAGAAGCCTCAGCGGAAATGGGCCTCATCGCGCCTGGAGGGCAAAACCTCCTGGATTTACTCGAGTTGCGGCAGGTGCTCTCGACTTACGACGGGGACCTCAGGGACCCGCTCTGGTGGCCTCAGGAAAGGCCAGTCCCCATGCGAGTTCCTCGGGGGCCTCTCGGGATTCCTTTCCCGTCGATGCCGGGGCCTAAGACCTTGTGTGGAGTCGGGGCCGGAACCTGAGGATTCCTCTCCAGTGCTGACATGGATCTTGGGGTACTTCTGGAGTCTCCCCAGGGGAGTCAGTCCTCGTCTCGAATGCGGGCATGCACTTGCGCTTTCCTCCAGAGCGGTAGCAGCAGTGTCACGCAGTCCGCCGCGTGGATCAAAGAATGTATGGTTTCCCTCGAGTCTTTCCCACGAGGCTTTCCCACAGGGCTGTCCCACGTGCACACGTGGTGGGAGTCGATCCTCGGCTTGAACGTCAAGGCAGTGCAGGGAAAACAGGTTCCTCTGGAATGGACTGACACATCTGGGTGACTCTTGGAATGGTGGCATGACCCTGGAGTTCCTCTCGCCTTTCCTGTGGAGAGCGCCTCCTCTTGAGATGCGACGGGAACGCCGGGAATTCTTTCCCTACGAAACAGGGAAAGGATCCCTCATCTCGAGCTAGGAGGCGGAAACGGGGCTCCCCTGGATGTGTGCGGGACCCCACGTGCTTCCTCTCGAGTGGAGACGGGTATGTCGGGGAACTTCTTGAGTTGCAGCAATGATGTGAAGGACCCTTTGGAAGTTCCAGTGGTTAGACGTGATTAGCCTCGAGAAGCCTCAGCGGAAATGGGCCTCATCTCGCCTGGAGGGCAAAACCTCCTGGATTTCCTCGAGTTGCGGCAGGTGCTCTCGACTTACGACGGGGACCTCAGGGACCCGCTCTGGTGGCCTCAGGAAAGGCCAGTCCCCATGCGAGTTCCTCGGGGGCGTCTCGGGATTCCTCTCCCGTCGATGCCGGGGCCTAAGACCTTGTGTGGAGTCGGGGCCGGAACCTGAGGATTCCTCTCCAGTGCTGACATGGATCTTGGGGTACTTCTGGAGTCTCCCCAGGGGAGTCAGTCCTAGTCTCGAATGCGGGCATGCACTTGCGCTTTCCTCCAGAGCGGTAGCAGCAGTGTCACGCAGTCCGCCGCGTGGATCAAAGGATCTATGGTTTTCCCTCGAGTCTTTCCCACGAGGCTTTCCCATGAGGCTTTCCCACAGGGCTGTCCCACGTGCACACGTTTTAGGAGTCGATCCTCGGCTTGAACGTCAAGGCAGTGCAGGGAAAACAGGTTCCTCTGGAATGGACTGACACATCTGGGGGACTCTTGGAATGGTGGCACGACCCTGGAGTTCCTCTCGCCTTTCCTGTGGAGAGCGCCTCCTCTTGAGATGCGACCAGAACACCGGGAATTCTTTCCCTACGAAACAGGGAAAGGATCCCTCATCTCGAGCTAGGAGGCGGAAACGGGGCTCCCCTGGATGTGTGCGAGACACCACGTGCTTCCTCTCGAGTGGAGACGGGTATGTCGGGGAACTTCTTGAGTTGCAGCAAGGGTGTGAAGGACCCTTTGGAAGTTCCAGTGGTTAGATGTGATTGGCCTAGAGAAGCCTCAGCGGAAATGGGCCTCATCTCGCCTGGAGGGCAAAACCTCCTGGATTTCCTCGAATTGCGGCAGGTGCTCTCGACTTACGACGGGGACCTCAGGGACCCGCTCTGGTGGCCTCAGGAAAGGCCAGTCCCCATGCGAGTTCCTCGGCGGCGTCTCGGGATTCCTCTCCCATCGATGCCGGGGCCTAAGACCTTGTGTGGAGTCGGGGCCGGAACCTGAGGATTCCTCTCCAGTGCTGACATGGATCTTGGGGTACTTCTGGAGTCTCCCCAGGGGAGTAAGTCCTAGTCTCGAATGCGGGCATGCACTTGCGCTTTCCTCCAGAGCGGTAGCAGCAGTGTCACGCAGTCCGCCGCGTGGATCAAAGGATCTATGGTTTTCCCTCGAGTCTTTCCCACGAGGCTTTCCCACGAGGCTTTCCCACAGGGCTGTCCCACGTGCACACGTTGTAGGAGTCGATCCTCGGCTTGAACGTCAAGGCAGTGCAGGGAAAACAGGTTCTTCTGGAATGGACTGACACATCTGGGGGACTCTTGGAATGGTGGCACGACCCTGGAGTTCCTCTCGCCTTTCCTGTGGAGAGCGCCTCCTCTTGAGATGCGACGGGAATGCCGGGAATTCTTTCCCTACGAAACAGGGAAAGGATCCCTCATCTCGAGCTAGGAGGCGGAAACGGGGCTCCCCTGGATGTGTGCGGGACACCACGTGCTTCCTCTCGAGTGGAGACGGGTATGTCGGGGAACTTCTTGAGTTGCAGCAAGGGTGTGAAGGACCCTTTGGAAGTTCCAGTGGTTAGATGTGATTGGCCTTGAGAAGCCTCAGCGGAAATGGGCCTCATCGCGCCTGGAGGGCAAAACCTCCTGGATTTTCTCGAGTTACGGCAGGTGCTCTCGACTTACGACGGGGACCTCAGGGACCCGCTCTGGTGGCCTCAGGAAAGGCCAGTCCCCATGCGAGTTCCTCGGGGGCGTCTCGTGATTCCTCTCCCGTCGATGCCGATGCCTAAGACCTTGTGTGGAGTCGGGGCCGGAACCTGAGGATTCCTCTCCAGTGCTGACACGGATCTTGGGGTACTTCTGGAGTCTCCCCAGGGGAGTCAGTCCTCGTCTCGGATGCGGGCATGCACTTGCGCTTTCCTCCAGAGCGGTAGCAGCAGTGTCACGCAGTCCGCCGCGTGGACCAAAGGATCTATGGTTTTCCCTCGAGTCTTTCCCACGAGGCTTTCCCTCGAGGCTTTCCCACAGGGCTGTCCCACGTGCACACGTGTTGGGAGTCGATCCTCGGCTTGAACGTCAAGGCAGTGCAGGGAAAACAGGTTCCTCTTGAATGGACTGACACATCTGGGGGACTCTTGGAATGGTGGCACGACCCTGGAGTTCCTCTCGCCTTTCCTGTGGAGAGCGCCTCCTCTTGAGATGCGACGGGAACGCCGGGAATTCTTTCCCTACGAAACAGGGAAAGGATCCCTCATCTCGAGCTAGGAGGCGGAAACGGGTCTCCCCTGAATGTGTGCGGGACCCCACGTGCTTCCTCTCGAGTGGAGACGGGTATGTCGGGGAACTTCTTGAGTTGCAGCAAGGGTGTGAAGGACCCTTTGGAAGGTCCAGTGGTTAGATGTGATTGGCCTCGAGAAGCCTCAGCGGAAATGGGCCTCATCTCGCCTGGAGGGCAAAACCTCCTGGATTTTCTCGAGTTGCGGCAGGTGCTCTCGACTTACGACGGGGACCTCAGGGACCCGCTCTGGTGGCCTCAGGAAAGGCCAGTCCCCATGCGAGTTCCTCGGGGGCGTCTCGGGATTCCTCTCCCGTCGATGCCGGGGCCTAAGACCTTGTGTGGAGTCGGGGCCGGAACCTGAGGATTCCTCTCCAGTGCTGACATGGATCTTGGGGTACTTCTGGAGTCTCCCCAGGGGAGTCAGTCCTCGTCTCGAATGCGGGCATGCACTTGCGCTTTCCTCCAGAGCGGTAGCAGCAGTGTCACGCAGTCCGCCGCGTGGATCAAAGGATCTATGGTTTTCCCTCGAGTCTTTCCCACGAGGCTTTCCCACGAGGCTTTCCCACAGGGCTGTCCCACGTGCACACGTGGTGGGAGTCGATCCTCGGCTTGAACGTCAAGGCAGTGCAGGGAAAACAGGTTCCTCTGGAATGGACTGACACATCTGGGGGACTCTTGGAATGGTGGCACGACCCTGGAGTTCCTCTCGCCTTTCCTGTGGAGAGCGCCTCCTCTTGAGATGCGACGGGAACGCCGGGAATTCTTTCCCTACGAAACAGGGAAAGGATCCCTCATCTCGAGCTAGGAGGCGGAAACGGGGCTCCCCTGGATGTGTGCGAGACACCACGTGCTTCCTCTCGAGTGGAGACGGGTATGTCGGGGAACTTCTTGAGTTGCAGCAAGGGTGTGAAGGACCCTTTGGAAGTTCCAGTGGTTAGATGTGATTGGCCTCAAGAAGCCTCAGCGGAAATGGGCCTCATCTCGCCTGGAGGGCAAAACCTCCTGGATTTTCTCGAGTTGCGGCAGGTGCTCTCGACTTACGACGGGGACCTCAGGGACCCGCTCTGGTGGCCTCAGGAAAGGCCAGTCCCCATGCGAGTTCCTCGGGGGCCTCTCGGGATTCCTCTCCCGTCGATGCCGGGGCCTAAGACCTTGTGTGGAGTCGGGGCCGGAACCTGAGGATTCCTCTCCAGTGCTGACATGGATCTTGGGGTACTTCTGGAGTCTCCCCAGGGGAGTCAGTCCTCGTCTCGAATGCGGGCATGCACTTGCGCTTTCGTACAGAGCGGTAGCAGCAGTGTCACGCAGTCCGCCGCGTGGATCAAAGGATCTATGGTTTTCCCTCGAGTCTTTCCCACGAGGCTTTCCCACGAGGCTTTCCCACAGGGCTGTCCCACGTGCACACGTGGTGGGAGTCGATCCTCGGCTTGAACGTCAAGGCAGGGCAGGGAAAACAGGTTCCTCTGGAATGGACTGACACATCTGGGGGACTCTTGGAATGGTGGCACGACCCTGGAGTTCCTCTCGCCTTTCCTGTGGAGAGCGCCTCCTCTTGAGATGCGACGGGAACGCCGGGAATTCTTTCCCTACGAAACAGGGAAAGGATCCCTCATCTCGAGCTAGGAGGCGGAAACGGGGCTCCCCTGGATGTGTGCGGGACACCACGTGCTTCCTCTCGAGTGGAGACATGTATGTCGGGGAACTTCTTGAGTTGCAGCAATGGTGTGAAGGACCCTTTGGAAGTTCCAGTGGTTAGATGTGATTGGCCTCGAGAAGCCTCAGCGGAAATGGGCCTCATCTCGCCTGGAGGGCAAAACCTCCTGGATTTTCTCGAGTTGTGGCAGGTGCCCTCGACTTACGACGGGGACCTCAGGGACCCGCTCTGGTGGCCTCAGGAAAGGCCAGTCCCCATGCGAGTTCCTCGGGGGCCTCTCGGGATTCCTCTCCCGTCGATGCCGGGGCCTAAGACCTTGTGTGGAGTCGGGGCCGGAACCTGAGGATTCCTCTCCAGTGCTGACATGGATCTAGGGGTACTTCTGGAGTCTCCCCAGGGGAGTCAGTCCTCGTCTCGAATGCGGGCATGCACTTGCGCTTTCCTCCAGAGCGGTAGCAGCAGTGTCACACAGTCCGCCGCGTGGATCAAAGGATGTATGGTTTTCCCTCGAGTCTTTCCCACGAGGCTTTCCCACGAGGCTTTCCCACAGGGCTGTCCCACGTGCACACGTGGTGGGAGTCGATCCTCGGCTTGAACGTCAAGGCAGTGCAGGGAAAACAGGTTCCTCTGGAATGGACTGACACATCTGGGGGACTCTTGGAATGGTGGCACGACCCTGGAGTTCCTCTCGCCTTTCCTGTGGAGAGCGCCTCCTCTTGAGATGCGACGGGAACGCCGGGAATTCTTTCCCTACGAAACAGGGAAAGGATCCCTCATCTCGAGCAAGGAGGCGGAAACGGGGCTCCCCTGGATGTGTGCGGGACACCACGTGCTTCCTCTCGAGTGGAGACGGGTATGTCGGGGAACATCTTGAGTTGCAGCAATGGTGTGAAGGACCCTTTGGAAGTTCCAGTGGTTAGATGTGATTGGCCTCGAGAAGCCTCAGCGGAAATGGGCCTCATCTCGCCTGGAGGGCAAAACCTCCTGGATTTTCTCGAGTTGCGGCAGGTGCTCTCGACTTACGATGGGAACCTCAGGGACCCGCTCTGGTGGCCTCAGGAAAGGCCAGTCCCCATGCGAGTTCCTCGGGGGCCTCTCGGGATTCCTCTCCCGTCGATGCCGGAGCCTAAGACCTTGTGTGGAGTCGGGGCCGGAACCTGAGGATTCCTCTCCAGTGCTGACATGGATCTTGGGGTACTTCTGGAGTCTCCCCAGGGTGGTCAGTCCTCGTCTCGAATGCGGGCATGCACTTGCGCTTTCCTCCAGAGCGGTAGCAGCAGTGTCACACAGTCCGCCGCGTGGATCAAAGGATGTATGGTTTATCCTTGAGTCTTTCCCACGAGGCTTTCCCACGAGGCTTTCCCACAGGGCTGTCCCACGTGCACACGTGGTGGGAGTCGATCCTCGGCTTGAACGTCAAGGCAGTGCAGGGAAAACAGGTTCCTCTGGAATGGACTGACACATCTGGGGGACTCTTGGAATGGTGGCACGACCCTGGAGTTCCTCTCGCCTTTCCTGTGGAGAGCGCCTCCTCTTGAGATGCAACTGGAACGCCGGGAATTCTTTCCCTACGAAACAGGGAAAGGATCCCTCATCTCGAGCTAGGAGGCGGAAACGGGGCTCCCCTGGATGTGTGCGGGACACCACGTGCTTCCTCTCGAGTGGAGACTGGTATGTCGGGGAACTTCTTGAGTTGCAGCAATGGTGTGAAGGACCCTTTGGAAGTTCCAGTGGTTAGATGTGATTGGCCTCGAGAAGCCTCAGCGGAAATGGGCCTCATCTCGCCTGGAGGGCAAAACCTCCTGGATTTTCTCGAGTTGCGGCAGGTGCTCTCGACTTACGACGGGGACCTCAGGGACCCGCTCTGGTGGCCTCAGGAAAGGCCAGTCCCCATGCGAGTTCCTCGGGGGCCTCTCGGGATTCCTCTCCCGTCGATGCCGGGGCCTAAGACCTTGTGTGGAGTCGGGGCCGGAACCTGAGGATTCCTCTCCAGTGCTGACATGGATCTTGGGGTACTTCTGGAGTCTCCCCAGGGGAGTCAGTCCTCATCTCGAATGCGGGCATGCACATGCGCTTTCCTCCAGAGCGGTAGCAGCAGTGTCACGCAGTTCGCCGCGTGGATCAAAGGATCTATGGTTTTCCCTCGAGTCTTTCCCACGAGGCTTTCCCACGAGGCTTTCCCACAGGGCTGTCCCACGTGCACACGTGGTGGGAGTCGATCCTCGGCTTGAACGTCAAGGCAGTGCAGGGAAAACAGGTTCCTCTGGAATGGACTGACACATCTGGGGGACTCTTGGAATGGTGGCACGACCCTGGAGTTCCTCTCGCCTTTCCTGTGGAGAGCGCCTCCTCTTGAGATGCGACGGGAACGCCGGGAATTCTTTCCCTACGAAACAGGGAAAGGATCCCTCATCTCGATCTAGGAGGCGGAAACGGGGCTCCCCTGGATGTGTGCGGGACCCCACGTGCTTCCTCTCGAGTGGAGACGGGTATGTCGGGGAACTTCTTGAGTTGCAGCAAGGGTGTGAAGGACCCTTTGGAAGTTCCAGTGGTTAGATGTGATTGGCCTCGAGAAGACTCAGTGGAAATGGGCCTCATCTCGCCTGGAGGGCAAAACCTCCTGGATTTTCTCGAGTTGCGGCAGGTGCTCTCGACTTACGACGGGGACCTCAGGGACCCGCTCTGGTGGCCTGAGGAAAGGCCAGTCCCCATGCGAGTTCCTCGGGGGCGTCTCGGGATTCCTCTCCCGTCGATGCCGGGGTCTAAGACCTTGTGTGGAGTCGGGGCCGGAACCTGAGGATTCCTCTCCAGTGCTGACATGGATCTTGGGGTACTTCTGGAGTCTCCCCAGGGGAGTCAGTCCTCGTCTCGAATGCGGGCATGCACTTGCGCTTTCCTCCAGAGCGGTAGCAGCAGTGTCACCCAGTCCGCCGCGTGGATCAAAGGATGTATGGTTTTCCCTCGAGTCTTTCTCACGAGGCTTTCCCACGAGGCTTTCCCACAGGGCTGTCCCTCGTGCACACGTGGTGGGATTCGATCCTCGGCTTGAACGTCAAGGCAGTGCAGGGAAAACAGGTTCCTCTGGAATGGACTGACACATCTGGGGGACTCGTGGAATGGTGGCACGACCCTGGAGTTCCTCTCGCCTTTCCTGTGGAGAGCGCCTCCTCTTGAGATGCGACGGGAACGCCGGGAATTCTTTCCCTACGAAACAGGGAAAGGATCCCTCATCTCGAGCTAGGAGGCGGAAACGGGGCTCCCCTGGATGTGTGCGGGACCCCACGTGCTTCCTCTCGAGTGGAGACGGGTATGTCGGGGAACTTCTTGAGTTGCAGCAAGGGTGTGAAGGACCCTTTATAAGTTCCATTGGTTAGATGTGATTGGCCCCGAGAAGCCTCAGCGGAAATGGGCCTCATCTCGCCTGGAGGGCAAAACCTCGTGGATTTTCTCGAGTTGCGGCAGGTGCTCTCGACTTACGACGGGGACCTCAGGGACCCGCTCTGGTGGCCTCAGGAAAGGCCAGTCCCCATGCGAGTTCCTCGGGGGCCTCTCGGGATTCCTCTCCCGTCGATGCCGGGGCCTAAGACCTTGTGTGGAGTCGGGGCCGGAACCTGAGGATTCCTCTCCAGTGCTGACATGGATCTTGGGGTACTTCTGGAGTCTCCCCAGGGGAGTCAGTCCTCGTCTCGAATGCGGGTATGCACTTGCGCTTTCCTCCATAGCGGTAGCAGCAGTGTCACGCAGTCCGCCGCGTGGATCAAAGGATCTATGGTTTTCCCTCGAGTCTTTCCCACGAGGCTTTCCCACGAGGCTTTCCCACAGGGCTGTCCCACGTGCACACGTGGTGGGAGTCGATCCTCGGCTTGAACGTCAAGGCAGTGCAGGGAAAACAGGTTCCTCTGGAATGGACTGACACATCTGGGGGACTCTTGGAATGGTGTCACGACCCTGGAGTTCCTCTCGCCTTTCCTGAGGAGAGCGCCTCCTCTTGAGATGCGACGGCAACGCCGGGAATTCTTTCCCTACGAAACAGGGAAAGGATCCCTCATCTCGAGCTAGGAGGCGGAAACGGGGCTCCCCTGGATGTGTGCGGGACCCCACGTGCTTCCTCTCGAGTGGAGACGGGTATGTCGGGGAACTTCTTGAGTTGCAGCAATGGTGTGAAGGACCCTTTGGAAGTTCCAGTGGTTAGACGTGATTGGCCGCGAGAAGCCTCAGCGGAAATGGGCCTCGTCTCGCCTGGAGGGCAAAACCTCCTTCATTTTCTCGAGTTGCGGCAGGTGCTCTCGACTTTTGACGGGGACCTCAGGGACCCGCACTGGTGGCCTCAGGAAAGGCCAGTCCCCATGCGAGTTCCTTGGGGGCCTCTCGGGATTCCTCTCCCGTCGATGCCGGGGCCTAAGACCTTGTGTGGAGTCGGGGCCGGAACCTGAGGGTTCCTCTCCAGTGCTGACATGGATCTTATGGTACTTCTGGAGTCTCCCCACGGGAGTCAGTCCTAGTCTCGAATGCGGGCATGCACTTGCGCTTTCCTCCAGAGCGGTAGCAGCAGTGTCACGCAGTCCGCCGCGTGGATCAAAGGATCTATGGTTTTCCCTCGAGTCTTTGCAACGAGGCTTTCCCACGAGGCTTTCCCACAGGGCTGTCCCACGTGCACACGTGGTGGGAGTCGATCATCGGTTTGAACGTCAAGGCAGTGCAGGGAAAACATGTTCCTCTGGAATGGACTGACACATCTGGGGGACTCTTGGAATGGTGGCACGACCCTGGAGTTCCTCTCGCCTTTCCTGTGGAGAGCGCCTCCTCTTGAGATGCGACAGGAACGCCGGGTATTCTCTCCCTACGAAACAGGGAAAGGATCCCTCATCTCGAGCTAGGATGCGGAAACGGGGCTCCCCTGGATGTGTGCGGGACCCCACGTGCTTCCTCTCGAGTGGAGACGGGTATGTCGGGGAACTTCTTGAGTTGCAGCAAGGGTGTGAAGGACCCTTTGGAAGTTCCAGTGGTTAGATGTGATTGGCCTCGAGAAGCCACAGCGGAAAGGGGCCTCATCTCGCCTGGAGGGCAAAACCTCCTGGATTTTCTCAAGTTGCGGCAGGTGCTCTCGACTTACGACGGGGACCTCAGGGACCCGCTCTGGTGGCCTCAGGAAAGGCCGGTCCCCATGCGAGTTCCTCGGGGGCGTCTCGGGATTCCTCTCCCGTGGATGCCGGGGCCTAAGACCTTGTGTGGAGTCGGGGCTGGAACCTGAGGATTCCTCTCCAGTGCTGACATGGATCTTGGGGTACTTCTGGAGTCTCCCCAGGGGAGTCAGTCCTCGTTTCGAATGCGGGCATGCACATGCGCTTTCCTCCAGAGCGGTAGCAGCAGTGTCATGCAGTCCGCCGCGTGAATCAAAGGATCTATGGTTTTGCCTCGAGTCTTTCCCACGAGGCTTTCCCACGAGGCTTTCCCACAGGGCTGTCCCACGTGCACACGTGGTGGGAGTCGATCCTCGGCTTGAACGTCAAGGCAGTGCAGGGAAAACAGGTTCCTCTGGAATGGACTGACACATCTGGGGGACTCTTGGAATGGTGGCACGACCCTGGAGTTCCTCTCGCCTTTCCTGTGGAGAGCGCCTCCTCTTGAGATGCGACGGGAACGCCGGGAATTCTTTCCCTACGAAACAGGGAAAGGATCCCTCATCTCGAGCTAGGAGGCGGAAACGGGGCTCCCCTGGATGTGTGCGGGACCCCACGTGCTTCCTCTCGAGTGGAGACGGGTATGTCGGGGAACTTCTTGAGTCGCAGCAATGGTGTGAAGGACCCTTTGGAAGTTCCAGTGGTTAGATGTGATTGGCCTCGAGAAGCCACAGCGGAAATGGGCCTCATCTCGCCTGGAGGGCAAAACCTCCTGGATTTTCTCGAGTTGCGGCAGGTGCTCTCGACTTACGACGGGGACCTCAGGGACCCGCTCTGGTGGCCTCAGGAAAGGCCAGTCCCCATGCGAGTTCCTCGGGGGCCTCTCGGGATTCCTCTCCCGTCGATGCCGGGGTCTAAGACCTTGTGTGGAGTCGGGGCCGGAACCTGAGGAATCCTCTCCAGTGCTGACATGGATCTTGGGGTACTTCTGGAGTCTCCCCAGGGGAGTCACTCCTCGTCTCGAATTCGGGCATGCACTTGCGCTTTCCTCCAGAGCGGTAGCAGCAGTGTCACGCAGTCCGCCGCGTGGATCAAAGGATCTATGGTTTTCCCTCGAGTCTTTCCCACGAGGCTTTCCCACGAGGCTTTCCCACAGGGCTGTCCCACGTGCACACGTGGTGGGAGTCGATCCTCGGCTTGAACGTCAAGGCAGTGCAGGGAAAACAGGTTCCTCTGGAATGGACTGACACATCTGGGGGACTCTTGGAATGGTGGCACGACCCTGGAGTTCCTCTCGCCTTTCCTGTGGAGAGCGCCTCCTCTTGAGATGCGACGGGAACGCCGGGAATTCTTTCCCTACGAAACAGGGAAAGGATCCCTCATCTCGAGCTAGGAGGCGGAAACGGGGCTCCCCTGGATGTGTGCGGGACCCCACGTGCTTCCTCTCGAGTGGAGACGGGTATGTCGGGGAACTTCTTGAGTTGCAGCAATGGTGTGAAGGACCCTTTGGAAGTTCCAGTGGTTAGATGTGATTGGCCTCGAGAAGCCTCAGCGGAAATGGGCCTCATCTCGCCTGGAGGGCAAAACCTCCTGGATTTTCTCGAGTTGCGGCAGGTGCTCTCGACTTACGACGGGGACCTCAGGGACCGCTCAGGTGGCCTCAGGAAAGGCCAGTTCCCATGCGAGTTCCTCGGGGGCCTCTCGGGATTCCTCTCCCGTCGATGCCGGGGCCTAAGACCTTGTGTGGAGTCGAGGCCGGAACCTGAGGATTCCTCTCCAGTGCTGACATGGATCTTGGGGTACTTCTGGAGTCTCCCCAGGGGAGTCAGTGCTCGTCTCGAATGCGGGCATGCACTTGCGCTTTCCTCCAGAGCGGTAGCAGCAGTGTCACGCAGTCCGCCGTGTGGATCAAAGGATCTATGGTTTTCCCTCGAGTCTTTCCCACGAGGCTTTCCCACGAGGCTTTCCCACAGGGCTGTCCCACGTGCACACGTGGTGGGAGTCGATCCTCGGCTTGAACGTCAAGGCAGTGCAGGGAAAACAGGTTCCTCTGGAATGGACTGACACATCTGGGGGACTCTTGGAATGGTGTCACGACCCTGGAGTTCCTCTCGCCTTTCCTGAGGAGAGCGCCTCCTCTTGAGATGCGACGGCAACGCCGGGAATTCTTTCCCTACGAAACAGGGAAAGGATCCCTCATCTCGAGCTAGGAGGCGGAAACGGGGCTCCCCTGGATGTGTGCGGGACCCGACGTGCTTCCTCTCGAGTGGAGACGGGTATGTCGGGGAACTTCTTGAGTTGCAGCAAGGGTGTGAAGGACCCTTGGGAAGTTCCAGTGGTTAGATGTGATTGGCCTCGAGAAGCCTCAGCGGAAATGGGCCTCATCTCGCCTGGTGGGCAAAACCTCCTGGATTTTCTCGAGTTGCGGCAGGTGCTCTCGACTTACGACGGGGACCTCAGGGACCCGCTCTGGTGGCCTCAGGAAAGGCCAGTCCCCATGCGAGTTCCTCGGGGGCGTCTCGGGATTCCTCTCCCGTGGATGCCGGGGCCTAAGACCTTGTGTGGAGTCGGGGCTGGAACCTGAGGATTCCTCTCCAGTGCTGACATGGATCTTGGGGTACTTCTGGAGTCTCCCCAGGGGAGTCAGTCCTCGTTTCGAATGCGGGCATGCACATGCGCTTTCCTCCAGAGCGGTAGCAGCAGTGTCATGCAGTCCGCCGCGTGAATCAAAGGATCTATGGTTTTGCCTCGAGTCTTTCCCACGAGGCTTTCCCACGAGGCTTTCCCACAGGGCTGTCCCACGTGCACACGTGGTGGGAGTCGATCCTCGGCTTGAACGTCAAGGCAGTGCAGGGAAAACAGGTTCCTCTGGAATGGACTGACACATCTGGGGGACTCTTGGAATGGTGGCACGACCCTGGAGTTCCTCTCGCCTTTCCTGTGGAGAGCGCCTCCTCTTGAGATGCGACGGGAACGCCGGGAATTCTTTCCCTACGAAACAGGGAAAGGATCCCTCATCTCGAGCTAGGAGGCGGAAACGGGGCTCCCCTGGATGTGTGCGGGACCCCACGTGCTTCCTCTCGAGTGGAGACGGGTATGTCGGGGAACTTCTTGAGTCGCAGCAATGGTGTGAAGGACCCTTTGGAAGTTCCAGTGGTTAGATGTGATTGGCCTCGAGAAGCCACAGCGGAAATGGGCCTCATCTCGCCTGGAGGGCAAAACCTCCTGGATTTTCTCGAGTTGCGGCAGGTGCTCTCGACTTACGACGGGGACCTCAGGGACCCGCTCTGGTGGCCTCAGGAAAGGCCAGTCCCCATGCGAGTTCCTCGGGGGCCTCTCGGGATTCCTCTCCCGTCGATGCCGGGGTCTAAGACCTTGTGTGGAGTCGGGGCCGGAACCTGAGGAATCCTCTCCAGTGCTGACATGGATCTTGGGGTACTTCTCGAGTCTCCCCAGGGGAGTCACTCCTCGTCTCGAATGCGGGCATGCACTTGCGCTTTCCTCCAGAGCGGTAGCAGCAGTGTCACGCAGTCCGCCGCGTGGATCAAAGGATCTATGGTTTTCCCTCGAGTCTTTCCCACGAGGCTTTCCCACGAGGCTTTCCCACAGGGCTGTCCCACGTGCACACGTGGTGGGAGTCGATCCTCGGCTTGAACGTCAAGGCAGTGCAGGGAAAACAGGTTCCTCTGGAATGGACTGACACATCTGGGGGACTCTTGGAATGGTGGCACGACCCTGGAGTTCCTCTCGCCTTTCCTGTGGAGAGCGCCTCCTCTTGAGATGCGACGGGAACGCCGGGAATTCTTTCCCTACGAAACAGGGAAAGGATCCCTCATCTCGAGCTAGGAGGCGGAAACGGGGCTCCCCTGGATGTGTGCGGGACCCCACGTGCTTCCTCTCGAGTGGAGACGGGTATGTCGGGGAACTTCTTGAGTTGCAGCAATGGTGTGAAGGACCCTTTGGAAGTTCCAGTGGTTAGATGTGATTGGCCTCGAGAAGCCTCAGCGGAAATGGGCCTCATCTCGCCTGGAGGGCAAAACCTCCTGGATTTTCTCGAGTTGCGGCAGGTGCTCTCGACTTACGACGGGGACCTCAGGGACCGCTCAGGTGGCCTCAGGAAAGGCCAGTTCCCATGCGAGTTCCTCGGGGGCCTCTCGGGATTCCTCTCCCGTCGATGCCGGGGCCTAAGACCTTGTGTGGAGTCGAGGCCGGAACCTGAGGATTCCTCTCCAGTGCTGACATGGATCTTGGGGTACTTCTGGAGTCTCCCCAGGGGAGTCAGTGCTCGTCTCGAATGCGGGCATGCACTTGCGCTTTCCTCCAGAGCGGTAGCAGCAGTGTCACGCAGTCCGCCGTGTGGATCAAAGGATCTATGGTTTTCCCTCGAGTCTTTCCCACGAGGCTTTCCCACGAGGCTTTCCCACAGGGCTGTCCCACGTGCACACGTGGTGGGAGTCGATCCTCGGCTTGAACGTCAAGGCAGTGCAGGGAAAACAGGTTCCTCTGGAATGGACTGACACATCTGGGGGACTCTTGGAATGGTGTCACGACCCTGGAGTTCCTCTCGCCTTTCCTGAGGAGAGCGCCTCCTCTTGAGATGCGACGGCAACGCCGGGAATTCTTTCCCTACGAAACAGGGAAAGGATCCCTCATCTCGAGCTAGGAGGCGGAAACGGGGCTCCCCTGGATGTGTGCGGGACCCCACGTGCTTCCTCTCGAGTGGAGACGGGTATGTCGGGGAACTTCTTGAGTTGCAGCAATGGTGTGAAGGACCCTTTGGAAGTTCCAGTGGTTAGACGTGATTGGCCTCGAGAAGCCTCAGCGGAAATGGGCCTCGTCTCGCCTGGAGGGCAAAACCTCCTGGATTTTCTCGAGTTGCGGCAGGTGCTCTCGACTTACGACGGGGACCTCAGGGACCCGCACTGGTGGCCTCAGGAAAGGCCAGTCCCCATGCGAGTTCCTCGGGGGCCTCTCGGGATTCCTCTCCCGTCGATGCCGGGGCCTAAGACCTTGTGTGGGGTCGGGGCCGGAACCTGAGGGTTCCTCTCCAGTGCTGACATGGATCTTATGGTACTTCTGGAGTCTCCCCACGGGAGTCAGTCCTCGCCTCGAATGCGGGCATGCACTTGCGCTTTCCTCCAGAGCGGTAGCAGCAGTGTCACGCAGTCCTCCGCGTGGATCAAAGGATCTATGGTTTTCCCTCGAGTCTTTGCAACGAGGCTTTCCCACGAGGCTTTCCCACAGGGCTGTCCCACGTGCACACGTGGTGGGAGTCGATCATCGGCTTGAACGTCAAGGCAGTGCAGGGAAAACAGGTTCCTCTGGAATGGACTGACACATCTGGGGGACTCTTGGAATGGTGGCACGACCCTGGAGTTCCTCTCGCCTTTCCTGTGGAGAGCGCCTCCTCTTGAGATGCGACGGGAACGCCGGGTATTCTTTCCCTACGAAACAGGGAAAGGATCCCTCATCTCGAGCTAGGAGGCGGAAACGGGGCTCCCCTGGATGTGTGCGGGATCCCACGTGCTTCCTCTCGAGTGGAGACGGGTATGTCGGGGAACTTCTTGAGTTGCAGCAAGGGTGTGAAGGACCCTTTGGAAGTTCCAGTGGTTAGATGTGATTGGCCTCGAGAAGCCTCAGCGGAAAGGGGCCTCATCTCGCCTGGAGGGCAAAACCTCCTGGATTTTCTCAAGTTGCGGTAGGTGCTCTCGACTTACGACGGGGACCTCAGGGACCCGCTCTGGTGGCCTCAGGAAAGGCCGGTCCCCATGCGAGTTCCTCGGGGGCCTCTCGGGATTCCTCTCCCGTCGATGCCGGGGCCTAAGACCTTGTGTGGAGTCGGGGCCGGAACCTGAGTTTTCCTCTCCAGTGCTGACATGGATCTTGGGGTACTTCTGGAGTCTCCCCAGGGGAGTCAGTCCTCGTCTCGAATGCGGGCATGCACTTGCGCTTTCCTCCAGAGCGGTAGCAGCAGTGTCACGCAGTCCGCCGCGTGGATCAAAGTATCTATGGTTTTCCCTCGAGTCTTTCCCACGAGGCTTTCCCACGAGGCTTTCCCACAGGGCTGTCCCACGTGCACACGTGGTGGGAGTCGATCCTCGGCTTCAACGTCAAGGCACTGCAGGGAAAACTGGTTCCTCTCGAATGGACTGACACATCTGGGGGACTCTTGGAATGGTGGCACGACCCTGGAGTTCCTCTCGCCTTTCCTGTGGAGAGCGCCTCCTCTTGAGATGCGATGGGAACGCCGGGAATTCTTTCCCTACGAAACAGGGAAAGGATCCCTCATCTCGAGCTAGGAGGCGGAAACGGGGCTCCCCTGGATGTGTGCGGGACACCACGTGCTTCCTATCGAGTGGAGACGGGTATGTCGGGGAACTTCTTGAGTTGCAGCAATGGTGTGAAGGACCCTTTGGAAGTTCCAGTGGTTAAATGTGATTGGCCTCGAGAAGCCTCAGCGGAAATGGGCCTCATCTCGCCTGGAGGGCAAAACCTCCTCCATTTTCTCGAGTTGCGGCAGGTGCTCTCGACTTACGACGGGGACCTCAGGGACACGCTCTGGTGGCCTCAGGAAAGGCCAGTCCCCATGCGAGTTCCTCGGGGGCCTCTCGGGATTCCTCTCCCGTCAATGCCGGGGCCTAAGACCTTGTGTGGAGTCGGGGCCGGAACCTGAGGATTCCTCTCCAGTGCTGACATGGATCTTGGGGTACTTCTGGAGTCTCCCCAGGGGAGTCAGTCCTCGTCTCGAATGCGGGCATGCACTTGCGCTTTCCTCCAGAGCGGTAGCAGCAGTGTCACGCAGTCCGCCGCGTGGATCAAAGGATCTATGGTTTTCCCTCGAGTCTTTCCCACGAGGCTTTCCCACGAGGCTTTCCCACAGGGCTGTCCCACGTGCACACGTGGTGGGAGTCGATCCTCGGCTTGAACGTCAAGGCAGTGCAGGGAAAACAGGTTCCTCTGGAATGGACTGACACATCTGGGGGACTCTTGGAATGGTGGCACGACCCTGGAGTTCCTCTCGCCTTTCCTGTGGAGAGCGCCTCCTCTTGAGTTGCGACGGGAACGCCGGGAATTCTTTCCCTACGAAACAGGGAAAGGATCCCTCATCTCGAGCTGGGAGGCGGAAACGGGGCTCCCCTGGATGTGTGCGGGACCCCACGTGCTTCCTCTCGAGTGGAGACGGGTATGTCGGGGAACTTCTTGAGTTGCAGCAAGGGTGTGAAGGACCCTTTGGAAGTTCCAGTGGTTAGACGTATTGGCCTCGAGAAGCCTCAGCGGAAATGGGCCTCGTCTCGCCTGGAGGGCAAAACCTCCTGGATTTTCTCGAGTTGCGGCAGGTGCTCTCGACTTACGACGGGGACCTCAGGGACACGCTCTGGTGGCCTCAGGAAAGGCCAGTCCCCATACGAGTTCCTCGGGGGCCTCTCGGGATTCCTCTCCCGTCGATGCCGGGGCCTAAGACCTTGTGTGGAGTCGGGGCCGGAACCTGAGGATTCCTCTCCAGTGCTGACATGGATCTTGGGGTACTTCTGGAGTCTCCCCAGGGGAGTCAGTCCTCGTCTCGAATGCGGGCATGCACTTGCGCTTTCCTCCAGAGCGGTAGCAGCAGTGTCACGCAGTCCGCCGCGTGGATCAAAGGATCTATGGTTTTCCCTCGAGTCTTTCCCACGAGGCTTTCCCACGAGGCTTTCCCACAGGGCTGTCCCACGTGCACACGTGGTGGGAGTCGATCCTTGGCTTGAACGTCAAGGCAGTGCAGGGAAAACAGGTTCCTCTGGAATGGACCGACACATCTGGGGGACTCTTGGAATGGTGTCACGACCCTGGAGTTCCTCTCGCCTTTCCTGTGGAGAGCGCCTCCTCTTGAGATTCGACGGGAACGCCGGGTATTCTTTCCCTACGAAACAGGGAAAGGATCCCTCATCTCGAGCTAGGAGGCGGAAACGGGGCTCCCCTGGATGTGTGCGGGACCCCACGTGCTTCCTCTCGAGTGGAGACGGGTATGTCGGGGAACTTCTTGAGTTGCAGCAAGGGTGTGAAGGACCCTTTGGAAGTTCCAGTGGTTAGATGTGATTGGCCTCGAGAAGCCTCAGCGGAAATGGGCCTCATCTCGCCTGGAGGGCAAAACCTCCTGGATTTTCTCGAGTTGCGACAGGTGCTCTCGACTTACGATGGGGACATCAGGGACCCGCTCTGGTGGCCTCAGGAAAGGCCAGTCCCCATGAAAGTTCCTCGGGGGCCTCTCGGGATTCCTCTCCCGTCGATGCCGTGGCCTAAGACCTTGTGTGGAGTCGGGGCCGGAACCTGAGGATTCCTCTCCAGTGCTGACATGGATCTTGGGGTACTTCTGGAGTCTCCCCAGGGGAGTCAGTCCTCGTCTCGAATGCAGGCATGCACTTGCGCTTTCCTCCAGAGTGGTAGCAGCAGTGTCACGCCGTCCGCCGGGTGGATCAAAGGATCTATGGTTTTCCCTCGAGTCTTTCCCACGAGGCTTTCCCACGAGGCTTTCCCACAGGGCTGTCCCACGTGCACACGTGGTGGGAGTCGATCCTCGGCTTGAACGTCAAGGCAGTGCAGGGAAAACAGGTTCCTCTGGAATGGACTGACACATCTGGGGGACTCTTGGAATGGTGGCACGACCCTGGAGTTCCTCTCGCCTTTCCTGTGGAGAGCGCCTCCTCTTGAGATGCGACGGGAACGCCGGGAATTCTTTCCCAACGAAACAGGGAAAGGATCCCTCATCTCGAGCTAGGAGGCGGAAACGGGGCTCCCCTGGATGTGTGCGGGACACCACGTGCTTCCTCTCGAGTGGAGACGGGTATGTCGGGGAACTTCTTGAGTTGCAGCAAGGGTGTGAAGGACCCTTTGGAAGTTCCAGTGGTTAGATGTGATTGGCCTCGAGAAGCCTCAGCGGAAATGGGCCTCATCTCGCCTGGAGGGCAAAACCTCGTGGATTTTCTCGAGTTGCGGCAGGTGCTCTCGACTTACGACGGGGACCTCAGGGACCCGCTCTGGTGGCCTCAGGAAAGGCCAGTCCCCATGCGAGTTCCTCGGGGGCCTCTCGGGATTCCTCTCCCGTCGATGCCGGGGCCTAAGACCTTGTGTGGAGTCGGGGCCGGAACCTGAGGATTCCTCTCCAGTGCTGACATGGATCTTGGGGTACTTCTGGAGTCTCCCCAGGGGAGTCAGTCCTCGTCTCGAATGCGGACATGCACTTGCGCTTTCCTCCAGAGCGGTAGCAGCAGTGTCACGCTGTCCGCCGCGTGGATCAAAGGATCTATGGTTTTCCCTCGAGTCTTTCCCACGAGGCTTTCCCACGAGGCTTTCCCACAGGGCTGTCCCACGTGCACACGTGGTGGGAGTCGATCCTCGGCTTGAACGTCAAGGCAGTGCAGGGAAAACAGGTTCCTCTGGAATGGACTGACACATCTGGGGGACTCTTGGAATGGTGGCACGACCCTGGAGTTCCTCTCGCCTTTCCTGTGGAGAGCCCCTCCTCTTGAGTTGCGACGGGAACGCCGGGAATTCTTTCCCTACGAAACAGGGAAAGGATCCCTCATCTCGAGCTGGGAGGCGGAAACGGGGCTCCCCTGGATGTGTGCGGGACCCCACGTGCTTCCTCTCGAGTGGAGACTGGTATGTCGGGGAACTTCTTGAGTTGCAGCAAGGGTGTGAATGACCCTTTGGAAGTTCCAGTGGTTAGACGTATTGGCCTCGAGAAGCCTCAGCGGAAATGGGCCTCGTCTCGCCTGGAGGGCAATACCTCCTGGATTTTCTCGAGTTGCGGCAGGTGCTCTCGACTTACGACGGGGACCTCAGGGACCCTCTCTGGTGGCCTGAGGAAAGGCCAGTCCCCATGCGAGTTCCTCGGGGGCCTCTCGGGATTCCTCTCCCGTCGATGCCGGGGTCTAAGACCTTGTGTGGAGTCGGGGCCGGAACCTGAGGATTCCTCTCCAGTGCTGACATGGATCTTGGGGTACTTCTGGAGTCTCCCCAGGGGAGTCAGTCCTCGTCTCGAATGCGGTCATGCACTTGCGCTTTCCTCCAGAGCGGTAGCAGCAGTGTCACCCAGTCCGCCGCGTGGATCAAAGGATGTATGGTTTTCCCTCGAGTCTTTCTCACGAGGCTTTCCCACGAGGCTTTCCCACAGGGCTGTCCCTCGTGCACACGTGGTGGGATTCGATCCTCGGCTTGAACGTCAAGGCAGTGCAGGGAAAACAGGTTCCTCTGGAATGGACTGACAAATCTGGGGGACTCGTGGAATGGTGGCACGACCCTGGAGTTCCTCTCGCCTTTCCTGTGGAGAGCGCCTCCTCTTGAGATGCGACGGGAACGCCGGGAATTCTTTCCCTACGAAACAGGGAAAGGATCCCTCATCTCGAGCTAGGAGGCGGAAACGGGGCTCCCCTGGATGTGTGCGGGACCCCACGTGCTTCCTCTCGAGTGGAGACGGGTATGTCGGGGAACTTCTTGAGTCGCAGCAAGGGTGTGAAGGACCCTTTGGAAGTTCCAGTGGTTAGATGTGATTGGCCTCGAGAAGCCTCAGCGGAAATGGGCCTCATCTAGCCTGGAGGGCAAAACCTCCTGGATTTTCTCGAGTTGCGGCAGGTGCTCTCGACTTACGACGGGGACCTCAGGGACCCGCTCTGGTGGCCTCAGGAAAGGCCAGTCCCCATGCGAGTTCCTCGGGGGCCTCTCGGGATTCCTCTCCCGTCGATGCCGGAGCCTAAGACCTTGTGTGGAGTCGGGGCCGGAACCTGAGGATTCCTCTCCAGTGCTGACACGGATCTTGGGGTACTTCTGGAGTCTCCCCAGGGGAGTCAGTCCTCGTCTCGAATGCGGGCATGCACATGCGCTTTCCTCCAGAGCGGTAGCAGCAGTGTCACGCAGTCCGCCCCGTGGATCAAAGGATCTATGGTTTTCCCTCGAGTTTTTCCCAGGAGGCTTTCGCACGAGGCTTTCCCACAGGGCTGTCCCACGTGCACACGTGGTGGGAGTCGATCCTCGCCTTGAACGTCAAGGCAGTGCAGGGAAAACAGGTTCCTCTGGAATGGACTGACACATCTGGGGGACTCTTGGAATGGTGGCACGACCCTGGAGTTCCTCTCGCCTTTCCTTTGGAGAGCGCCTCCTCTTGAGGTGCGACGGGAACGCCGGGAATTCTTTCCCTACGAAACAGGGATAGGATCCCTCATCTCGAGCTAGGAGGCGGAAACGGGGCTCCCCTGGATGTGTGCGGGACCCCACGTGCTTCCTCTCGAGTGGAGACGGGTATGTCGGGGAACTTCTTGAGTTGCAGCAAGGGTGTGAAGGACCCTTTGGAAGTTCCATTGGTTAGATGTGATTGGCCCCGAGAAGCCTCAGCGGAAATGGGCCTCATCTCGCCTGGAGGGCAAAACCTCGTGGATTTTCTCGAGTTGCGGCAGGTGCTCTCGACTTACGACGGGGACCTCAGGGACCCGCTCTGGTGGCCTCAGGAAAGGCCAGTCCCCATGCGAGTTCCTCGGGGGCCTCTCGGGATTCCTCTCCCGTCGATGCCGGGGCCTAAGACCTTGTGTGGAGTCGGGGCCGGAACCTGAGGGTTCCTCTCCAGTGCTGACATGGATCTTATGGTACTTCTGGAGTCTCCCCACGGGAGTCAGTCCTCGCCTCGAATGCGGGCATGCACTTGCGCTTTCCTCCAGAGCTGTAGCAGCAGTGTCACGCAGTCCGCCGCGTGGATCAAAGGATATATGGTTTTCCCTCGAGTCTTTGCAACGAGGCTTTCCCACGAGGCTTTCCCACAGGGCTGTCCCACGTGCACACGTGGTGGGAGTCGATCATCGGCTTGAACGTCAAGGCAGTGCAGGGAAAACAGGTTCCTCTGGAATGGACTGACACATCTGGGGGACTCTTGGAATGGTGGCACGACCCTGGAGTTCCTCTCGCCTTTCCTGTGGAGAGCGCCTCCTCTTGAGATGCGACGGGAACGCCGGGTATTCTTTCCCTACGAAACAGGGAAAGGATCCCTCATCTCGAGCTAGGAGGCGGAAACGGGGCTCCCCTGGATGTGTGCGGGACCCCACGTGCTTCCTCTCGAGTGGAGACGGGTATGTCGGGGAACTTCTTGAGTTGCAGCAAGGGTGTGAAGGACCCTTTGGAAGTTCCAGTGGTTAGATGTGATTGGCCTCGAGAAGCCTCAGCGGAAAGGGGCCTCATCTCGCCTGGAGGGCAAATCCTCCTGGATTTTCTCAAGTTGCGGCAGGTGCTCTCGACTTACGACGGGGACCTCAGGGACCCGCTCTGGTGGCCTCAGGAAAGGCCGGTCCCCATGCGAGTTCCTCGGGGGCCTCTCGGGATTCCTCTCCCGTCGATGCCGGGGCCGAAGACCTTGTGTGGAGTCGGGGCCGGAACCTGAGTTTTCCTCTCCAGTGCTGACATGGATCTTGGGGTACTTCTGGAGTCTCCCCAGGGGAGTCAGTCCTCGTCTCGAATGCGGGCATGCACTTGCGCTTTCCTCCAGAGCGGTAGCAGCAGTGTCACGCAGTCCGCCGCGTGGATCAAAGTATCTATGGTTTTCCCTCGAGTCTTTCCCACGAGGCTTTCCCACGAGGCTTTCCCACAGGGCTGTCCCACGTGCACACGTGTTGGGAGTCGATCCTCGGCTTGAACGTCAAGGCAGTGCAGGGAAAACTGGTTCCTCTGGAATGGACTGACACATCTGGGGGACTCTTGGAATGGTGGCACGACCCTGGAGTTCCTCTCGCCTTTCCTGTGGAGAGCGCCTCCTCTTGAGATGCGATGGGAACGCCGGGAATTCTTTCCCTACGAAACAGGGAAAGGATCCCTCATCTCGAGCTAGGAGGCGGAAACGGGGCTCCCCTGGATGTGTGCGGGACACCACGTGCTTCCTATCGAGTGGAGACGGGTATGTCGGGGAACTTCTTGAGTTGCAGCAATGGTGTGAAGGACCCTTTGGAAGTTCCAGTGGTTAAATGTGATTGGCCTCGAGAAGCCTCAGCGGAAATGGGCCTCATCTCGCCTGGAGGGCAAAACCTCCTCCATTTTCTCGAGTTGCGGCAGGTGCTCTCGACTTACGACGGGGACCTCAGGGACACGCTCTTGTGGCCTCAGGAAAGGCCAGTCCCCATGCGAGTTCCTCGGGGGCCTCTCGGGATTCCTCTCCCGTCAATGCCGGGGCCTAAGACCTTGTGTGGAGTCGGGGCCGGAACCTGAGGATTCCTCTCCAGTGCTGACATGGATCTTGGGGTACTTCTGGAGTCTCCCCAGGGGAGTCAGTCCTCGTCTCGAATGCGGGCATGCACTTGCGCTTTCCTCCAGAGCGGTAGCAGCAGTGTCACGCAGTCCGCCGCGTGGATCAAAGGATCTATGGTTTTCCCTCGAGTCTTTCCCACGAGGCTTTCCCACGAGGCTTTCCCACAGGGCTGTCCCACGTGCACACGTGGTGGGAGTCGATCCTCGGCTTGAACGTCAAGGCAGTGCAGGGAAAACAGGTTCCTCTGGAATGGACTGACACATCTGGGGGACTCTTGGAATGGTGGCACGACCCTGGAGTTCCTCTCGCCTTTCCTGTGGAGAGCGCCTCCTCTTGAGTTGCGACGGGAACGCCGGGAATTCTTTCCCTACGAAACAGGGAAAGGATCCCTCATCTCGAGCTGGGAGGCGGAAACGGGGCTCCCCTGGATGTGTGCGGGACCCCACGTGCTTCCTCTCGAGTGGAGACGGGTATGTCGGGGAACTTCTTGAGTTGCAGCAAGGGTGTGAAGGACCCTTTGGAAGTTCCAGTGGTTAGACGTATTGGCCTCGAGAAGCCTCAGCGGAAATGGGCCTCGTCTCGCCTGGAGGGCAAAACCTCCTGGATTTTCTCGAGTTGCGGCAGGTGCTCTCGACTTACGACGGGGACCTCAGGGACACGCTCTGGTGGCCTCAGGAAAGGCCAGTCCCCATACGAGTTCCTCGGGGGCCTCTCGGGATTCCTCTCCCGTCGATGCCGGGGCCTAAGACCTTGTGTGGAGTCGGGGCCGGAACCTGAGGATTCCTCTCCAGTGCTGACATGGATCTTGGGGTACTTCTGGAGTCTCCCCAGGGGAGTCAGTCCTCGTCTCGAATGCGGGCATGCACTTGCGCTTTCCTCCAGAGCGGTAGCAGCAGTGTCACGCAGTCCGCCGCGTGGATCAAAGGATCTATGGTTTTCCCTCGAGTCTTTCCCACGAGGCTTTCCCACGAGGCTTTCCCACAGGGCTGTCCCACGTGCACACGTGGTGGGAGTCGATCCTCGGCTTGAACGTCAAGGCAGTGCAGGGAAAACAGGTTCCTCTGGAATGGACCGACACATCTGGGGGACTCTTGGAATGGTGTCACGACCCTGGAGTTCCTCTCGCCTTTCCTGTGGAGAGCGCCTCCTCTTGAGATGCGACGGGAACGCCGGGTATTCTTTCCCTACGAAACAGGGAAAGGATCCCTCATCTCGAGCTAGGAGGCGGAAACGGGGCTCCCCTGGATGTGTGCGGGACCCCACGTGCTTCCTCTCGAGTGGAGACGGGTATGTCGGGGAACTTCTTGAGTTGCAGCAAGGGTGTGAAGGACCCTTTGGAAGTTCCAGTGGTTAGATGTGATTGGCCTCGAGAAGCCTCAGCGGAAATGGGCCTCATCTCGCCTGGAGGGCAAAACCTCCTGGATTTTCTCGAGTTGCGACAGGTGCTCTCGACTTACGATGGGGACATCAGGGACCCGCTCTGGTGGCCTCAGGAAAGGCCAGTCCCCATGAAAGTTCCTCGGGGGCCTCTCGGGATTCCTCTCCCGTCGATGCCGTGGCCTAAGACCTTGTGTGGAGTCGGGGCCGGAACCTGAGGATTCCTCTCCAGTGCTGACATGGATCTTGGGGTACTTCTGGAGTCTCCCCAGGGGAGTCAGTCCTCGTCTCGAATGCAGGCATGCACTTGCGCTTTCCTCCAGAGTGGTAGCAGCAGTGTCACGCAGTCCGCCGGGTGGATCAAAGGATCTATGGTTTTCCCTCGAGTCTTTCCCACGAGGCTTTCCCACGAGGCTTTCCCACAGGGCTGTCCCACGTGCACACGTGGTGGGAGTCGATCCTCGGCTTGAACGTCAAGGCAGTGCAGGGAAAACAGGTTCCTCTGGAATGGACTGACACATCTGGGGGACTCTTGGAATGGTGGCACGACCCTGGAGTTCCTCTCGCCTTTCCTGTGGAGAGCGCCTCCTCTTGAGATGCGACGGGAACGCCGGGAATTCTTTCCCAAAGAAACAGGGAAAGGATCCCTCATCTCGAGCTAGGAGGCGGAAACGGGGCTCCCCTGGATGTGTGCGGGACACCACGTGCTTCCTCTCGAGTGGAGACGGGTATGTCGGGGAACTTCTTGAGTTGCAGCAAGGGTGTGAAGGACCCTTTGGAAGTTCCAGTGGTTAGATGTGATTGGCCTCGAGAAGCCTCAGCGGAAAGGGGCCTCATCTCGCCTGGAGGGCAAAACCTCCTGGATTTTCTCAAGTTGCGGCAGGTGCTCTCGACTTACGACGGGGACCTCAGGGACCCGCTCTGGTGGCCTCAGGAAAGGCCGGTCCCCATGCGAGTTCTTCGGGGGCCTCTCGGGATTCCTCTCCCGTCGATGCCGGGGCCTAAGACCTTGTGTGGAGTCGGGGCCGGAACCTGAGTTTTCCTCTCCAGTGCTGACATGGATCTTGGGGTACTTCTGGAGTCTCCCCAGGGGAGTCAGTCCTCGTCTCGAATGCGGGCATGCACTTGCGCTTTCCTCCAGAGCGGTAGCAGCAATGTCACGCAGTCCGCCGCGTGGATCAAAGTATCTATGGTTTTCCCTCGAGTCTTTCCCACGAGGCTTTCCCACGAGGCTTTCCCACAGGGCTGTCCCACGTGCACACGTGTTGGGAGTCGATCCTCGGCTTCAACGTCAAGGCACTGCAGGGAAAACTGGTTCCTCTCGAATGGACTGACACATCTGGGGGACTCTTGGAATGGTGGCACTACCCTGGAGTTCCTCTCGCCTTTCCTGTGGAGAGCGCCTCCTCTTGAGATGCGATGGGAACGCCGGGAATTCTTTCCCTACGAAACAGGGAAAGGATCCCTCATCTCGAGCTAGGAGGCGGAAACGGGGCTCCCCTGGATGTGTGCGGGACACCACGTGCTTCCTATCGAGTGGAGACGGGTATGTCGGGGAACTTCTTGAGTTGCAGCAATGGTGTGAAGGACCCTTTGGAAGTTCCAGTGGTTAAATGTGATTGGCCTCGAGAAGCCTCAGCGGAAATGGGCCTCATCTCGCCTGGAGGGCAAAACCTCCTCCATTTTCTCGAGTTGCGGCAGGTGCTCTCGACTTACGACGGGGACCTCAGGGACACGCTCTGGTGGCCTCAGGAAAGGCCAGTCCCCATGCGAGTTCCTCGGGGGCCTCTCGGGATTCCTCTCCCGTCAATGCCGGGGCCTAAGACCTTGTGTGGAGTCGGGGCCGGAACCTGAGGATTCCTCTCCAGTGCTGACATGGATCTTGGGGTACTTCTGGAGTCTCCCCAGGGGAGTCAGTCCTCGTCTCGAATGCGGGCATGCACTTGCGCTTTCCTCCAGAGCGGTAGCAGCAGTGTCACGCAGTCCGCCGCGTGGATCAAAGGATCTATGGTTTTCCCTCGAGTCTTTCCCACGAGGCTTTCCCACGAGGCTTTCCCACAGGGCTGTCCCACGTGCACACGTGGTGGGAGTCGATCCTCGGCTTGAACGTCAAGGCAGTGCAGGGAAAACAGGTTCCTCTGGAATGGACTGACACATCTGGGGGACTCTTGGAATGGTGGCACGACCCTGGAGTTCCTCTCGCCTTTCCTGTGGAGAGCGCCTCCTCTTGAGTTGCGACGGGAACGCCGGGAATTCTTTCCCTACGAAACAGGGAAAGGATCCCTCATCTCGAGCTGGGAGGCGGAAACGGGGCTCCCCTGGATGTGTGCGGGACCCCACGTGCTTCCTCTCGAGTGGAGAAGGGTATGTCGGGGAACTTCTTGAGTTGCAGCAAGGGTGTGAAGGACCCTTTGGAAGTTCCAGTGGTTAGACGTATTGGCCTCGAGAAGCCTCAGCGGAAATGGGCCTCGTCTCGCCTGGAGGGCAAAACCTCCTGGATTTTCTCGAGTTGCGGCAGGTGCTCTCGACTTACGACAGGGACCTCAGGGACACGCTCTGGTGGCCTCAGGACAGGCCAGTCCCCATACGAGTTCCTCGGGGGCCTCTCGGGATTCCTCTCCCGTCGATGCCGGGGCCTAAGACCTTGTGTGGAGTCGGGGCCGGAACCTGAGGATTCCTCTCCAGTGCTGACATGGATCTTGGGGTACTTCTGGAGTCTCCCCAGGGGAGTCAGTCCTCGTCTCGAATGCGGGCATGCACTTGCGCTTTCCTCCAGAGCGGTAGCAGCAGTGTCACGCAGTCCGCCGCGTGGATCAAAGGATCTATGGTTTTCCCTCGAGTCTTTCCCACGAGGCTTTCCCACGAGGCTTTCCCACAGGGCTGTCCCACGTGCACACGTGGTGGGAGTCGATCCTCGGCTTGAACGTCAAGGCAGTGCAGGGAAAACAGGTTACTCTGGAATGGACCGACACATCTGGGGGACTCTTGGAATGGTGTCACGACCCTGGAGTTCCTCTCGCCTTTCCTGTGGAGAGCGCCTCCTCTTGAGATGCGACGGGAACGCCGGGTATTCTTTCCCTACGAAACAGGGAAAGGATCCCTCATCTCGAGCTAGGAGGCGGAAACGGGGCTCCCCTGGATGTGTGCGGGACCCCACGTGCTTCCTCTCGAGTGGAGACGGGTATGTCGGGGAACTTCTTGAGTTGCAGCAAGGGTGTGAAGGACCCTTTGGAAGTTCCAGTGGTTAGATGTGATTGGCCTCGAGAAGCCTCAGCGGAAATGGGCCTCATCTCGCCTGGAGGGCAAAACTTCCTGGATTTTCTCGAGTTGCGACAGGTGCTCTCGACTTACGATGGGGACATCAGGGACCCGCTCTGGTGGCCTCAGGAAAGGCCAGTCCCCATGAAAGTTCCTCGGGGGCCTCTCGGGATTCCTCTCCCGTCGATGCCGTGGCCTAAGACCTTGTGTGGAGTCGGGGCCGGAACCTGAGGATTCCTCTCCAGTGCTGACATGGATCTTGGGGTACTTCTGGAGTCTCCCCAGGGGAGTCAGTCCTCGTCTCGAATGCAGGCATGCACTTGCGCTTTCCTCCAGAGTGGTAGCAGCAGTGTCACGCAGTCCGCCGGGTGGATCAAAGGATCTATGGTTTTCCCTCGAGTCTTTCCCACGAGGCTTTCCCACGAGGCTTTCCCACAGGGCTGTCCCACGTGCACACGTGGTGGGAGTCGATCCTCGGCTTGAACGTCAAGGCAGTGCAGGGAAAACAGGTTCCTCTGGAATGGACTGACACATCTGGGGGACTCTTGGAATGGTGGCACGACCCTGGAGTTCCTCTCGCCTTTCCTGTGGAGAGCGCCTCCTCTTGAGATGCGACGGGAACGCCGGGAATTCTTTCCCAACGAAACAGGGAAAGGATCCCTCATCTCGAGCTAGGAGGCGGAAACGGGGCTCCCCTGGATGTGTGCGGGACACCACGTGCTTCCTCTCGAGTGGAGACGGGTATGTCGGGGAACTTCTTGAGTTGCAGCAAGGGTGTGAAGGACCCTTTGGAAGTTCCAGTGGTTAGATGTGATTGGCCTCGAGAAGCCTCAGCGGAAATGGGCCTCATCTCGCCTGGAGGGCAAAACCTCGTGGATTTTCTCGATTTGCGGCAGGTGCTCTCGACTTACGACGGGGACCTCAGGGACCCGTTCTGGTGGCCTCAGGAAAGGCCAGTCCCCATGCGAGTTCCTCGGGGGCCTCTCGGGATTCCTCTCCCGTCGATGCCGGGGCCTAAGACCTTGTGTGGAGTCGGGGCCGGAACCTGAGGATTCCTCTCCAGTGCTGACATGGATCTTGGGGTACTTCTGGAGTCTCCCCAGGGGAGTCAGTCCTCGTCTCGAATGCGGGAATGCACTTGCGCTTTCCTCCAGAGCGGTAGCAGCAGTGTCACGCAGTCTGCCGCGTGGATCAAAGGATGTATGGTTTTCCCTCGAGTCTTTCCCACGAGGCTTTCCCACGAGGCTTTCCCACAGGGCTGTCCCACGTGCACACGTGGTGGGAATCGATCCTCGGCTTGAACGTCAAGGCAGTGCAGGGAAAACAGGTTCCTCTGGAATGGACTGACACATCTGGGGAACTCTTGGAATGGTGGCACGACCCTGGAGTTCCTCTCGCCTTTCCTGTGGAGAGCGCCTCCTCTTGAGATGCGATGGGAACGCCGGGAATTCTTTCCCTACGAAACAGGGAAAGGATCCCTCATCTCGAGCTAAGAGGCGGAAACGGGGCTCCCCTGGATGTGTGCGGGACCCACGTGCTTCCTCTTGAGTGGAGACGGGTATGTCGGGGAACTTCTTGAGTTGCAGCAAGGGTGTGAAGGACGCTTTGGAAGTTCCAGTGGTTAGATGTGATTGGCCTCGAGAAGCCTCAGCGGAAATGGGCCTCATCTCGCCTGGAGGGCAAAACCTCCTGGATTTTCTCGAGTTGCGGCAGGTGCTCTCGACTTACGACGGGGACCTCAGGGACCCGCTCTGGTGGCCTCAGGAAAGGCCAGTCCCCATGCGAGTTCCTCGGGGGCCTCTCGGGATTCCTCTCCCGTCGTTGCCGGGGCCTAAGACCTTGTGTGGAGTCGGGGCCGGAACCTGAGTTTTCCTCTCCAGTGCTGACATGGATCTTGGGGTACTTCTGGAGTCTCCCCAGGGGAGTCAGTCCTCGTCTCGAATGCGGGCATGCACTTGCGCTTTCCTCCAGAGCGGTAGCAGCAGTGTCACGCAGTCCGCCGCGTGGATCAAAGGATCTATGGTTTTCCCTCGAGTCTTTCCCAGGAGGCTTTCCCACGAGGCTTTCCCACAGGGCTGTCCCACGTGCACACGTGGTGGGAGTCGATCCTCGGCTTGAACGTCAAGGCAGTGCAGGGAAAACAGGTTCCTCTGGAATGGACTGACACATCTGGGGGACTCTTGGAATGGTGGCACGACCCTGGAGTTCCTCTCGCCTTTCCTGTGGAGAGCGCCTCCTCTTGAGATGCGACGGGAACGCCGGGAATTCTTTCCCTACGAAACCGGGAAAGGATCCCTCATCTCGAGTTAGGAGGCGGAAACGGGGCTCCCCTGGATGTGTGCAGGACCCCACGTGCTTCCTCTCGAGTGGAGACGGGTATGTCAGGGAACTTCTTGAGTTGCAGCAAGGGTGTGAAGGACCCTTTGGAAGTTCCAGTGGTTAGACGTATTGGCCTCGAGAAGCCTCAGCGGAAATGGGCCTCGTCTCGCCTGGAGGGCAAAACCTCCTGGATTTTCTCGAGTTGCGGCAGGTGCTCTCGACTTACGACGGGGACCTCAGGGACCCGCTCTGGTGGCCTCAGGAAAGGCCAGTCCCCATGCGAGTTCCTCGGGGGCCTCTCGGGATTCCTCTCCCGTCGATGCCGGGGCCTAAGTCCTTGTGTGGAGTCGGGGCCGGAACCTGAGGATTCCTCTCCAGTGCTGACATGGATCTTGGGGTACTTCTGGAGTCTCCCGAGGGGAGTCAGTCCTCGTCTCGAATGCGGGCATGCACTTGCGCTTTCCTCCAGAGCGGTAGCAGCAGTGTCACGCAGTCCGCCGCGTGGATCAAAGGATCTATGGTATTCCCTCGAGTCTTTCCCACGAGGCTTTCCCACGAGGCTTTCCCACAGGGCTGTCCCACGTGCACACGTGGTGGGAGTCGATCCTCGGCTTGAACGTCAAGGCAGTGCAGGGAAAACAGGTTCCTCTGGAATGGACTGACACATCTGGGGGCCTCTTGGAATGGTGGCACGACGCTGGAGTTCCTCTCGCCTTTCCTGTGGAGAGCGCCTCCTCTTGAGATGCGACGGGAACGCCGGGAATTCTTTCCCTACGAAACAGGGAAAGGATCCCTCATCTCGAGCTAGGAGGCGGAAACGGGGCTCCCCTGGATGTGTGCGGGACCCCACGTGCTTCCTCTCGAGTGGAGACGGGTATGTCGGGGAACTTCTTGAGTTGCAGCAAGGGTGTGAAGGACCCTTTGGAAGTTCCAGTGGTTAGACGTATTGGCCTCGAGAAGCCTCAGCGGAAATGGGCCTCGTCTCGCCTGGAGGGCAAAACCTCCTGGATTTTCTCGAGTTGCGGCAGGTGCTCTCGACTTACGACGGGGACCTCAGGGACCCGCTCTGGTGGCCTCAGGAAAGGCCAGTCCCCATGCGAGTTCCTCGGGGGCCTCTCGGGATTCCTCTCCCGTCGATGCCGGGGCCTAAGACCTTGTGTGGAGTCGGGGCCGGAACCTGAGGATTCCTCTCCAGTGCTGACATGGATCTTGGGGTACTTCTGGAGTCTCCCCAGGGGAGTCAGTCCTCGTCTCGAATGCGGGCATGCACTTGCGCTTTCCTCCAGAGCGGTAGCAGCAGTGTCACGCAGTCCGCCGCGTGGATCAAAGGATCTATGGTTTTCCCTCGAGTCTTTCCCACGAGGCTTTCCCACGAGGCTTTCCCACAGGGCTGTTCAACGTGCACACGTGGTGGGAGTCGATAATCGGCTTGAACGTCAAGGCAGTGCAGGGAAAACAGGTTCCTCTGGAATGGACTGACACATCTGGGGGACTCTTGGAATGGTGGCACGACCCTGGAGTTCCTCTCGCCTTTCCTGTGGAGAGCGCCTCCTCTTGAGATGCGACGGGAACGCCGGGAATTCTTTCCCTGCGAAACAGGGAAAGGATCCCTCATCTCGAGCTAGTAGGCGGAAACGGGGCTCCCCTGGATGTGTGCGGGACCCCACGTGCTTCCTCTCGAGTGGAGACGGGTATGTCGGGGAACTTCTTGAGTTGCAGCAATGGTGTGAAGGACCCTTTGGAAGTTCCAGTGGTTAGATGTGATTGGCCTCGAGAAGCCTCAGCGGAAATGGGCCTCATCTCGCCTGGAGGGCAAAACCTCCTGGATTTTCTCGAGTTGCGGCAGGTGCTCTCGACTTACGACGGGGACCTCAGGGACCCGCTCTGGTGGCCTCAGGAAAGGCCAGTCCCCATGCGAGTTCCTCGGGGGCCTCTCGGGATTCCTCTCACGTCGATGCCGGGGCCTAAGACCTTGTGTGGAGTCGGGGCCGGAACCTGAGGATTCCTCTCCAGTGCTGACATGGATCTTGGCGTACTTCTGGAGTCTCCCCAGGGGAGTCAGTCCTCGTCTCAAATGCGGGAATGCACTTGCCCTTTCCTCCAGAGCGGTAGCAGCAGTGTCACGCAGTCCGCCGCGTGGATCAAAGGATGTATGGTTTTCCCTCGAGTCTTTCCCACGAGGCTTTCCCACGAGGCTTTCCCACAGGGCTGTCCCACGTGCACACGTGATGGGAATCGATCCTCGGCTTGAACGTCAAGGCAGTGCAGGGAAAACAGGTTCCTCTGGAATGGACTGACACATCTGGGGAACTCTTGGAATGGTGGGACGACCCTGGAGTTCCTCTCGCCTTTCCTGTGGAGAGCGCCTCCTCTTGAGATGCGATGGGAACCCCGGGAATTCTTTCCCTACGAAACAGGGAAAGGATCCCTCATCTCGAGCTAGGAGGCGGAAACGGGGCTCCACTGGATGTGTGCGGGACCCACGTGCTTCCTCTTGAGTGGAGACGGGTATGTCGGGGAACTTCTTGAGTTGCAGCAAGGGTGTGAAGGACGCTTTGGAAGTTCCAGTGGTTAGATGTGATTGGCCTCGAGAAGCCTCAGCGGAAATGGGCCTCATCTCGCCTGGAGGGCAAAACCTCCTGGATTTTCTCGAGTTGCGGCAGGTGCTCTCGACTTACGACGGGGACCTCAGGGACCCGCACTGGTGGCCTCAGGAAAGGCCAGTCCCCATGCGAGTTCCTCGGGGGCCTCTCGGGATTCCTCTCCCGTCGATGCCGGGGCCTAAGACCTTGTGTGGAGTCGGGGCCGGAACCTGAGGGTTCCTCTCCAGTGCTGACATGGATCTTATGGTACTTCTGGAGTCTCCCCACGGGAGTCAGTCCTCGCCTCGAATGCGGGCATGCACTTGCGCTTTCCTCCAGAGCGGTAGCAGCAGTGTCACGCAGTCCGCCGCGTGGATCAAAGGATCTATGGTTTTCCCTCGAGTCTTTCCCACGAGGCTTTCCCACGAGGCTTTCCCACAGGGCTGTCCCACGTGCACACGTGGTGGGAGTCGATCATCGGCTTGAACGTCAAGGCAGTGCAGGGAAAACAGGTTCCTCTGGAATGGACTGACACATCTGGGGGACTCTTGGAATGGTGGCACGACCCTGGAGTTCCTCTCGCCTTTCCTGTGGAGAGCGCCTCCTCTTGAGATGCGACGGGAACGCCGGGTATTCTTTCCCTACGAAACAGGGAAAGGATCCCTCATCTCGAGCTAGGAGGCGGAATCGGGGCTCCCCTGGATGTGTGCGGGACCCCACGTGCTTCCTCTCGAGTGGAGACGGGTATGTCGGGGAACTTCTTGAGTTGCAGCAAGGGTGTGAAGGACCCTTTGGAAGTTCCAGTGGTTAGATGTGATTGGCCTCGAGAAGCCTCAGCGGAAAGGGGCCTCATCTCGCCTGGAGGGCAAAACCTCCTGGATTTTCTCAAGTTGCGGCAGGTGCTCTCGACTTACGACGGGGACCTCAGGGACCCGCTCTGGTGGCCTCAGGAAAGGCCGGTCCCCATGCGAGTTCCTCGGGGGCCTCTCGGGATTCCTCTCCCGTCGATGCCGGGGCCTAAGACCTTGTGTGGAGTCGGGGCCGGAACCTGAGGATTCCTCTCCAGTGCTGACATGGATCTTGGGGTACTTCTGGAGTTTCCCCAGGGGAGTCAGTCCTCGTCTCGAATGCGGGCATGCACTTGCGCTTTCCTCCAGAGCGGTAGCAGCAGTGTCACGCAGTCCGCCGCGTGGATCAAAGGATCTATGGTTTTCCCTCGAGTCTTTCCCACGAGGCTTTCCCACGAGGCTTTCCCACAGGGCTGTCCCACGTGCACACGTGGTGGGAGTCGATCCTCGGCTTGAACGTCAAGGCAGTGCAGGGAAAACAGGTTCCTCTGGAATGGACTGACACATCTGGGGGACTCTTGGAATGGTGGCACGACCCTGGAGTTCCTCTCGCCTTTCCTGTGGAGAGCGCCTCCTCTTGAGTTGCGACGGGAACGCCGGGAATTCTTTCCCTACGAAACAGGGAAAGGATCCCTCATCTCGAGCTGGGAGGCGGAAAAGGGGCTCCCCTGGATGTGTGCGGGACCCCACGTGCTTCCTCTCGAGTGGAGACGGGTATGTCGGGGAACTTCTTGAGTTGCAGCAAGGGTGTGAAGGACCCTTTGGAAGTTCCAGTGGTTAGACGTATTGGCCTCGAGAAGCCTCAGCGGAAATGGGCCTCGTCTCGCCTGGAGGGCAATACCTCCTGGATTTTCTCGAGTTGCGGCAGGTGCTCTCGACTTACGACGGGGACCTCAGGGACCCGCTCTGGTGGCCTGAGGAAAGGCCAGTCCCCATGCGAGTTCCTCGGGGGCCTCTCAGGATTCCTCTCCCGTCGATGCCGGGGTCTAAGACCTTGTGTGGAGTCGGGGCCGGAACCTGAGGATTCCTCTCCAGTGCTGACATGGATCTTGGGGTACTTCTGGAGTCTCCCCAGGGGAGTCAGTCCTCGTCTCGAATGCGGGCATGCACTTGCGCTTTCCTCCAGAGCGGTAGCAGCAGTGTCACCCAGTCCGCCGCGTGGATCAAAGGATGTATGGTTTTCCCTCGAGTCTTTCTCACGAGGCTTTCCCACGAGGCTTTCCCACAGGGCTGTCCCTCGTGCACACGTGGTGGGATTCGATCCTCGGCTTGAACGTCAAGGCAGTGCAGGGAAAACAGGTTCCTCTGGAATGGACTGACACATCTGGGGGACTCTTGGAATGGTGGCACGACCCTGGAGTTCCTCTCGCCTTTCCTGTGGAGAGCGCCTCCTCTTGAGTTGCGACGGGAACGCCGGGAATTCTTTCCCTACGAAACAGGGAAAGGATCCCTCATCTCGAGCTGGGAGGCGGAAACGGGGCTCTCCTGGATGTGTGCGGGACCCCACGTGCTTCCTCTCGAGTGGAGACGGGTATGTCGGGGAACTTCTTGAGTTGCAGCAAGGGTGTGAAGGACCCTTTGGAAGTTCCAGTGGTTAGACGTATTGGCCTCGAGAAGCCTCAGCGGAAATGGGCCTCGTCTCGCCTGGAGGGCAATACCTCCTGGATTTTCTCGAGTTGCGGCAGGTGCTCTCGACTTACGACGGGGACCTCAGGGACCCGCTCTGGTGGCCTGAGGAAAGGCCAGTCCCCATGCGAGTTCCTCGGGGGCCTCTCAGGATTCCTCTCCCGTCGATGCCGGGGTCTAAGACCTTGTGTGGAGTCGGGGCCGGAACCTGAGGATTCCTCTCCAGTGCTGACATGGATCTTGGGGTACTTCTGGAGTCTCCCCAGGGGAGTCAGTCCTCGTCTCGAATGCGGGCATGCACTTGCGCTTTCCTCCAGAGCGGTAGCAGCAGTGTCACCCAGTCCGCCGCGTGGATCAAAGGATGTATGGTTTTCCCTCGAGTCTTTCTCACGAGGCTTTCCCACGAGGCTTTCCCACAGGGCTCTCCCTCGTGCACACGTGGTGGGATTCGATCCTCGGCTTGAACGTCAAGGCAGTGCAGGGAAAACAGGTTCCTCTGGAATGGACTGACACATTTGGGGGACTCGTGGAATGGTGGCACGACCCTGGAGTTCCTCTCGCCTTTCCTGTGGAGAGCGCCTCCTCTTGAGATGCGACGGGAACGCCGGGAATTCTTTCCCTACGAAACAGGGAAAGGATCCCTCATCTCGAGCTAGGAGGCGGAAACGGGGCTCCCCTGGATGTGTGCGGGACCCCACGTGCTTCCTCTCGAGTGGAGACGGGTATCTCGGGGAACTTCTTGAGTCGCAGCAAGGGTGTGAAGGACCCTTTGGAAGTTCCAGTGGTTAGATGTGATTGGCCTCGAGAAGCCTCAGCAGAAATGGGCCTCATCTAGCCTGGAGGGCAAAACCTCCTGGATTTTCTCGAGTTGCGGCAGGTGCTCTCGACTTACGACGGGGACCTCAGGGACCCGCTCTGGTGGCCTCAGGAAAGGCCAGTCCCCATGCGAGTTCCTCGGGGGCCTCTCGGGATTCCTCTCCCGTCGATGCCGGAGCCTAAGACCTTGTGTGGAGTCGGGGCCGGAACCTGAGGATTCCTCTCCAGTGCTGACACGGATCTTGGGGTACTTCTGGAGTCTCCCCAGGGGAGTCAGTCCTCGTCTCGAATGCGGGCATGCACATGCGCTTTCCTCCAGAGCGGTAGCAGCAGTGTCACGCAGTCCGCCGCGTGGATCAAAGGATCTATGGTTTTCCCTCGAGTTTTTCCCAGGAGGCTTTCGCACGAGGCTTTCCCACAGGGCTGTCCCACGTGCACACGTGGTGGGAGTCGATCCTCGCCTTGAACGTCAAGGCAGTGCAGGGAAAACAGGTTCCTCTGGAATGGACTGACACATCTGGGGGACTCTTGGAATGGTGGCACGACCCTGGAGTTCCTCTCGCCTTTCCTTTGGAGAGCGCCTCCTCTTGAGGTGCGACGGGAACGCCGGGAATTCTTTCCCTACGAAACAGGGATAGGATCCCTCATCTCGAGCTAGGAGGCGGAAACGGGGCTCCCCTGGATGTGTGCGGGACCCCACGTGCTTCCTCTCGAGTGGAGACGGGTATGTCGGGGAACTTCTTGAGTTGCAGCAAGGGTGTGAAGGACCCTTTGGAAGTTCCATTGGTTAGATGTGATTGGCCCCGAGAAGCCTCAGCGGAAATGGGCCTCATCTCGCCTGGAGGGCAAAACCTCGTGGATTTTCTCGAGTTGCGGCAGGTGCTCTCGACTTACGACGGGGACCTCAGGGACCCGCTCTGGTGGCCTCAGGAAAGGCCAGTCCCCATGCGAGTTCCTCGGGGGCCTCTCGGGATTCCTCTCCCGTCGATGCCGGGGCCTAAGACCTTGTGTGGAGTCGGGGCCGGAACCTGAGGATTCCTCTCCAGTGCTGACATGGATCTTGGGGTACTTCTGGAGTCTCCCCAGGGGAGTCAGTCCTCGTCTCGAATGCGGGCATGCACTTGCGCTTTCCTCCATAGCGGTAGCAGCAGTGTCACGCAGTCCGCCGCGTGGATCAAAGGATCTATGGTTTTCCCTCGAGTCTTTCCCACGAGGCTTTCCCACGAGGCTTTCCCACAGGGCTGTCCCACGTGCACACGTGGTGGGAGTCGATCCTCGGCTTGAACGTCAAGGCAGTGCAGGGAAAACAGGTTCCTCTGGAATGGACTGACACATCTGGGGGACTCTTGGAATGGTGTCACGACCCTGGAGTTCCTCTCGCCTTTCCTGAGGAGAGCGCCTCCTCTTGAGATGCGACGGCAACGCCGGGAATTCTTTCCCTACGAAACAGGGAAAGGATCCCTCATCTCGAGCTAGGAGGCGGAAACGGGGCTCCCCTGGATGTGTGCGGGACCCCACGTGCTTCCTCTCGAGTGGAGACGGGTATGTCGGGGAACTTCTTGAGTTGCAGCAATGGTGTGAAGGACCCTTTGGAATTTCCAGTGGTTAGACGTGATTGGCCTCGAGAAGCCTCAGCGGAAATGGGCCTCGTCTCGCCTGGAGGGCAAAACCTCCTGGATTTTCTCGAGTTGCGGCAGGTGCTCTCGACTTACGACGGGGACCTCAGGGACCCGCACTGGTGGCCTCAGGAAAGGCCAGTCCCCATGCGAGTTCCTCGGGGGCCTCTCGGGATTCCTCTCCCGTCGATGCCGGGGCCTAAGACCTTGTGTGGAGTCGGGGCCGGAACCTGAGGGTTCCTCTCCAGTGCTGACATGGATCTTATGGTACTTCTGGAGTCTCCCCACGGGAGTCAGTCCTCGCCTCGAATGCGGGCATGCACTTGCGCTTTCCTCCAGAGCTGTAGCAGCAGTGTCACGCAGTCCGCCGCGTGGATCAAAGGATCTATGGTTTTCCCTCGAGTCTTTGCAACGAGGCTTTCCCACGAGGCTTTCCCACAGGGCTTTCCCACGTGCACACGTGGTGGGAGTCGATCATCGGCTTGAACGTCAAGGCAGTGCAGGGAAAACAGGTTCCTCTGGAATGGACTGACACATCTGGGGGACTCTTGGAATGGTGGCACGACCCTGGAGTTCCTCTCGCCTTTCCTGTGGAGAGCGCCTCCTCTTGAGATGCGACGGGAACGCCGGGTATTCTTTCCCTACGAAACAGGGAAAGGATCCCTCATCTCGAGCTAGGAGGCGGAAACGGGGCTCCCCTGGATGTGTGCGGGACCCCACGTGCTTCCTCTCGAGTGGAGACGGGTATGTCGGGGAACTTCTTGAGTTGCAGCAAGGGTGTGAAGGACCCTTTGGAAGTTCCAGTGGTTAGATGTGATTGGCCTCGAGAAGCCTCAGCGGAAAGGGGCCTCATCTCGCCTGGAGGGCAAAACCTCCTGGATTTTCTCAAGTTGCGGCAGGTGCTCTCGACTTACGACGGGGACCTCAGGGACCCGCTCTGGTGGCCTCAGGAAAGGCCGGTCCCCATGCGAGTTCCTCGGGGGCCTCTCGGGATTCCTCTCCCGTCGATGCCGGGGCCTAAGACCTTGTGTGGAGTCGGGGCCGGAACCTGAGTTTTCCTCTCCAGTGCTGACATGGATCTTGGGGTACTTCTGGAGTCTCCCCAGGGGAGTCAGTCCTCGTCTCGAATGCGGGCATGCACTTGCGCTTTCCTCCAGAGCGGTAGCAGCAGTGTCACGCAGTCCGCCGCGTGGATCAAAGTATCTATGGTTTTCCCTCGAGTCTTTCCCACGAGGCTTTCCCACGAGGCTTTCCCACAGGGCTGTCCCACGTGCACACGTGTTGCGAGTCGATCCTCGGCTTCAACGTCAAGGCACTGCAGGGAAAACTGGTTCCTCTCGAATGGACTGACACATCTGGGGGACTCTTGGAATGGTGGCACGACCCTGGAGTTCCTCTCGCCTTTCCTGTGGAGAGCGCCTCCTCTTGAGATGCGATGGGAACGCCGGGAATTCTTTCCCTACGAAACAGGGAAAGGATCCCTCATCTCGAGCTAGGAGGCGGAAACGGGGCTCCCCTGGATGTGTGCGGGACACCACGTGCTTCCTATCGAGTGGAGACGGGTATGTCGGGGAACTTCTTGAGTTGCAGCAATGGTGTGAAGGACCCTTTGGAAGTTCCAGTGGTTAAATGTGATTGGCCTCGAGAAGCCTCAGCGGAAATGGGCCTCATCTCGCCTGGAGGGCAAAACCTCCTCCATTTTCTCGAGTTGCGGCAGGTGCTCTCGACTTACGACGGGGACCTCAGGGACACGCTCTTGTGGCCTCAGGAAAGGCCAGTCCCCATGCGAGTTCCTCGGGGGCCTCTCGGGATTCCTCTCCCGTCAATGCCGGGGCCTAAGACCTTGTGTGGAGTCGGGGCCGGAACCTGAGGATTCCTCTCCAGTGCTGACATGGATCTTGGGGTACTTCTGGAGTCTCCCCAGGGGAGTCAGTCCTCGTCTCGAATGCGGGCATGCACTTGCGCTTTCCTCCAGAGCGGTAGCAGCAGTGTCACGCAGTCCGCCGCGTGGATCAAAGGATCTATGGTTTTCCCTCGAGTCTTTCCCACGAGGCTTTCCCACGAGGCTTTCCCACAGGGCTGTCCCACGTGCACACGTGGTGGGAGTCGATCCTCGGCTTGAACGTCAAGGCAGTGCAGGGAAAACAGGTTCCTCTGGAATGGACTGACACATCTGGGGGACTCTTGGAATGGTGGCACGACCCTGGAGTTCCTCTCGCCTTTCCTGTGGAGAGCGCCTCCTCTTGAGTTGCGACGGGAACGCCGGGAATTCTTTCCCTACGAAACAGGGAAAGGATCCCTCATCTCGAGCTGGGAGGCGGAAACGGGGCTCCCCTGGATGTGTGCGGGACCCCACGTGCTTCCTCTCGAGTGGAGACGGGTATGTCGGGGAACTTCTTGAGTTGCAGCAAGGGTGTGAAGGACGCTTTGGAAGTTCCAGTGGTTAGACGTATTGGCCTCGAGAAGCCTCAGCGGAAATGGGCCTCGTCTCGCCTGGAGGGCAAAACCTCCTGGATTTTCTCGAGTTGCGGCAGGTGCTCTCGACTTACGACGGGGACCTCAGGGACACGCTCTGGTGGCCTCAGGAAAGGCCAGTCCCCATACGAGTTCCTCGGGGGCCTCTCGGGATTCCTCTCCCGTCGATCCCGGGGCCTAAGACCTTGTGTGGAGTCGGGGCCGGAACCTGAGGATTCCTCTCCAGTGCTGACATGGATCTTGGGGTACTTCTGGAGTCTCCCCAGGGGAGTCAGTCCTCGTCTCGAATGCGGGCATGCACTTGCGCTTTCCTCCAGAGCGGTAGCAGCAGTGTCACGCAGTCCGCCGCGTGGATCAAAGGATCTATGGTTTTCCCTCGAGTCTTTCCCACGAGGCTTTCCCACGAGGCTTTCCCACAGGGCTGTCCCACGTGCACACGTGGTGGGAGTCGATCCTCGGCTTGAACGTCAAGGCAGTGCAGGGAAAACAGGTTCCTCTGGAATGGACCGACACATCTGGGGGACTCTTGGAATGGTGTCACGACCCTGGAGTTCCTCTCGCCTTTCCTGTGGAGAGCGCCTCCTCTTGAGATGCGACGGGAACGCCGGGTATTCTTTCCCTACGAAACAGGGAAAGGATCCCTCATCTCGAGCTAGGAGGCGGAAACGGGGCTCCCCTGGATGTGTGCGGGACCCCACGTGCTTCCTCTCGAGTGGAGACGGGTATGTCGGGGAACTTCTTGAGTTGCAGCAAGGGTGTGAAGGACCCTTTGGAAGTTCCAGTGGTTAGATGTGATTGGCCTCGAGAAGCCTCAGCGGAAATGGGCCTCATCTCGCCTGGAGGGCAAAACCTCCTGGATTTTCTCGAGTTGCGACAGGTGCTCTCGACTTACGATGGGGACATCAGGGACCCGCTCTGGTGGCCTCAGGAAAGGCCAGTCCCCATGAAAGTTCCTCGGGGGCCTCTCGGGATTCCTCTCCCGTCGATGCCGTGGCCTAAGACCTTGTGTGGAGTCGGGGCCGGAACCTGAGGATTCCTCTCCAGTGCTGACATGGATCTTGGGGTACTTCTGGAGTCTCCCCAGGGGAGTCAGTCCTCGTCTCGAATGCAGGCATGCACTTGGGCTTTCCTCCAGAGTGGTAGCAGCAGTGTCACGCAGTCCGCCGGGTGGATCAAAGGATCTATGGTTTTCCCTCGAGTCTTTCCCACGAGGCTTTCCCACGAGGCTTTCCCACAGGGCTGTCCCACGTGCACACGTGGTGGGAGTCGATCCTCGGCTTGAACGTCAAGGCAGTGCAGGGAAAACAGGTTCCTCTGGAATGGACTGACACATCTGGGGGACTCTTGGAATGGTGGCACGACCCTGGAGTTCCTCTCGCCTTTCCTGTGGAGAGCGCCTCCTCTTGAGATGCGACGGGAACGCCGGGAATTCTTTCCCAACGAAACAGGGAAAGGATCCCTCATCTCGAGCTAGGAGGCGGAAACGGGGCTCCCCTGGATGTGTGCGGGACACCACGTGCTTCCTCTCGAGTGGAGACGGGTATGTCGGGGAACTTCTTGAGTTGCAGCAAGGGTGTGAAGGACCCTTTGGAAGTTCCAGTGGTTAGATGTGATTGGCCTCGAGAAGCCTCAGCGGAAAGGGGCCTCATCTCGCCTGGAGGGCAAAACCTCCTGGATTTTCTCAAGTTGCGGCAGGTGCTCTCGACTTACGACGGGGACCTCAGGGACCCGCTCTGGTGGCCTCAGGAAAGGCCGGTCCCCATGCGAGTTCCTCGGGGGCCTCTCGGGATTCCTCTCCCGTCGATGCCGGGGCCTAAGACCTTGTGTGGAGTCGGGGCCGGAACATGAGTTTTCCTCTCCAGTGCTGACATGGATCTTGGGGTACTTCTGGAGTCTCCCCAGGGGAGTCAGTCCTCGTCTCGAATGCGGGCATGCACTTGCGCTTTCCTCCAGAGCGGTAGCAGCAGTGTCACGCAGTCCGCCGCGTGGATCAAAGTATCTATGGTTTTCCCTCGAGTCTTTCCCACGAGGCTTTCCCACGAGGCTTTCCCACAGGGCTGTCCCACGTGCACACGTGTTGGGAGTCGATCCTCGGCTTCAACGTCAAGGCACTGCAGGGAAAACTGGTTCCTCTCGAATGGACTGACACATCTGGGGGACTCTTGGAATGGTGGCACGACCCTGGAGTTCCTCTCGCCTTTCCTGTGGAGAGCGCCTCCTCTTGAGATGCGATGGGAACGCCGGGAATTCTTTCCCTACGAAACAGGGAAAGGATCCCTCATCTCGAGCTAGGAGGCGGAAACGGGGCTCCCCTGGATGTGTGCGGGACACCACGTGCTTCCTATCGAGTGGAGACGGGTATGTCGGGGAACTTCTTGAGTTGCAGCAATGGTGTGAAGGACCCTTTGGAAGTTCCAGTGGTTAAATGTGATTGGCCTCGAGAAGCCTCAGCGGAAATGGGCCTCATCTCGCCTGGAGGGCAAAACCTCCTCCATTTTCTCGAGTTGCGGCAGGTGCTCTCGACTTACGACGCGGACCTCAGGGACACGCTCTGGTGGCCTCAGGAAAGGCCAGTCCCCATGCGAGTTCCTCGGGGGCCTCTCGGGATTCCTCTCCCGTCAATGCCGGGGCCTAAGACCTTGTGTGGAGTCGGGGCCGGAACCTGAGGATTCCTCTCCAGTGCTGACATGGATCTTGGGGTACTTCTGGAGTCTCCCCAGGGGAGTCAGTCCTCGTCTCGAATGCGGGCATGCACTTGCGCTTTCCTCCAGAGCGGTAGCAGCAGTGTCACGCAGTCCGCCGCGTGGATCAAAGGATCTATGGTTTTCCCTCGAGTCTTTCCCACGAGGCTTTCCCACGAGGCTTTCCCACAGGGCTGTCCCACGTGCACACGTGGTGGGAGTCGATCCTCGGCTTGAACGTCAAGGCAGTGCAGGGAAAACAGGTTCCTCTGGAATGGACTGACACATCTGGGGGACTCTTGGAATGGTGGCACGACCCTGGAGTTCCTCTCGCCTTTCCTGTGGAGAGCGCCTCCTCTTGAGTTGCGACGGGAACGCCGGGAATTCTTTCCCTACGAAACAGGGAAAGGATCCCTCATCTCGAGCTGGGAGGCGGAAACGGGGCTCCCCTGGATGTGTGCGGGACCCCACGTGCTTCCTCTCGAGTGGAGACGGGTATGTCGGGGAACTTCTTGAGTTGCAGCAAGGGTGTGAAGGACCCTTTGGAAGTTCCAGTGGTTAGACGTATTGGCCTCGAGAAGCCTCAGCGGAAATGGGCCTCGTCTCGCCTGGAGGGCAAAACCTCCTGGATTTTCTCGAGTTGCGGCAGGTGCTCTCGACTTACGACAGGGACCTCAGGGACACGCTCTGGTGGCCTCAGGAAAGGCCAGTCCCCATACGAGTTCCTCGGGGGCCTCTCGGGATTCCTCTCCCGTCGATGCCGGGGCCTAAGACCTTGTGTGGAGTCGGGGCCGGAACCTGAGGATTCCTCTCCAGTGCTGACATGGATCTTGGGGTACTTCTGGAGTCTCCCCAGGGGAGTCAGTCCTCGTCTCGAATGCGGGCATGCACTTGCGCTTTCCTCCAGAGCGGTAGCAGCAGTGTCACGCAGTCCGCCGCGTGGATCAAAGGATCTATGGTTTTCCCTCGAGTCTTTCCCACGAGGCTTTCCCACGAGGCTTTCCCACAGGGCTGTCCCACGTGCACACGTGGTGGGAGTCGATCCTCGGCTTGAACGTCAAGGCAGTGCAGGGAAAACAGGTTCCTCTGGAATGGACCGACACATCTGGGGGACTCTTGGAATGGTGTCACGACCCTGGAGTTCCTCTCAGCTTTCCTGTGGAGAGCGCCTCCTCTTGAGATGCGACGGGAACGCCGGGTATTCTTTCCCTACGAAACAGGGAAAGGATCCCTCATCTCGAGCTAGGAGGCGGAAACGGGGCTCCCCTGGATGTGTGCGGGACCCCACGTGCTTCCTCTCGAGTGGAGACGGGTATGTCGGGGAACTTCTTGAGTTGCAGCAAGGGTGTGAAGGACCCTTTGGAAGTTCCAGTGGTTAGATGTGATTGGCCTCGAGAAGCCTCAGCGGAAATGGGCCTCATCTCGCCTGGAGGGCAAAACCTCCTGGATTTTCTCGAGTTGCGACAGGTGCTCTCGACTTACGATGGGGACATCAGGGACCCGCTCTGGTGGCCTCAGGAAAGGCCAGTCCCCATGAAAGTTCCTCGGGGGCCTCTCGGGATTCCTCTCCCGTCGATGCCAGGGCCTAAGACCTTGTGTGGAGTCGGGGCCGGAACCTGAGGATTCCTCTCCAGTGCTGACATGGATCTTGGGGTACTTCTGGAGTCTCCCCAGGGGAGTCAGTCCTCGTCTCGAATGCAGGCATGCACTTGCGCTTTCCTCCAGAGTGGTAGCAGCAGTGTCACGCAGTCCGCCGGGTGGATCAAAGGATCTATGGTTTTCCCTCGAGTCTTTCCCACGAGGCTTTCCCACGAGGCTTTCCCACAGGGCTGTCCCACGTGCACACGTGGTGGGAGTCGATCCTCGGCTTGAACGTCAAGGCAGTGCAGGGAAAACAGGTTCCTCTGGAATGGACTGACACATCTGGGGGACTCTTGGAATGGTGGCACGACCCTGGAGTTCCTCTCGCCTTTCCTGTGGAGAGCGCCTCCTCTTGAGATGCGACGGGAACGCCGGGAATTCTTTCCCAACGAAACAGGGAAAGGATCCCTCATCTCGAGCTAGGAGGCGGAAACGGGGCTCCCCTGGATGTGTGCGGGACACCACGTGCTTCCTCTCGAGTGGAGACGGGTATGTCGGGGAACTTCTTGAGTTGCAGCAAGGGTGTGAAGGACCCTTTGGAAGTTCCAGTGGTTAGATGTGATTGGCCTCGAGAAGCCTCAGCGGAAATGGGCCTCATCTCGCCTGGAGGGCAAAACCTCGTGGATTTTCTCGAGTTGCGGCAGGTGCTCTCGACTTACGACGGGGACCTCAGGGACCCGCTCTGGTGGCCTCAGGAAAGGCCAGTCCCCATGCGAGTTCCTCGGGGGCCTCTCGGGATTCCTCTCCCGTCGATGCCAGGGCCTAAGACCTTGTGTGGAGTCGGGGCCGGAACCTGAGGATTCCTCTCCAGTGCTGACATGGATCTTGGGGTACTTCTGGAGTCTCCCCAGGGGAGTCAGTCCTCGTCTCGAATGCGGGAATGCACTTGCGCTTTCCTCCAGAGCGGTAGCAGCAGTGTCACGCAGTCTGCCGCGTGGATCAAAGGATGTATGGTTTTCCCTCGAGTCTTTCCCACGAGGCTTTCCCACGAGGCTTTCCCACAGGGCTGTCCCACGTGCACACGTGGTGGGAATCGATCCTCGGCTTGAACGTCAAGGCAGTGCAGGGAAAACAGGTTCCTCTGGAATGGACTGACACATCTGGGGAACTCTTGGAATGGTGGCACGACCCTGGAGTTCCTCTCGCCTTTCCTGTGGAGAGCGCCTCCTCTTGAGATGCGATGGGAACGCCGGGAATTCTTTCCCTACGAAACAGGGAAAGGATCCCTCATCTCGAGCTAAGAGGCGGAAACGGGGCTCCCCTGGATGTGTGCGGGACCCACGTGCTTCCTCTTGAGTGGAGACGGGTATGTCGGGGAACTTCTTGAGTTGCAGCAAGGGTGTGAAGGACGCTTTGGAAGTTCCAGTGGTTAGATGTGATTGGCCTCGAGAAGCCTCAGCGGAAATGGGCCTCATCTCGCCTGGAGGGCAAAACTTCCTGGATTTTCTCGAGTTGCGGCAGGTGCTCTCGACTTACGACGGGGACCTCAGGGACCCGCTCTGGTGGCCTCAGGAAAGGCCAGTCCCCATGCGAGTTCCTCGGGGGCCTCTCGGGATTCCTCTCCCGTCGTTGCCGGGGCGTAAGACCTTGTGTGGAGTCGAGGCCGGAACCTGAGTTTTCCTCTCCAGTGCTGACATGGATCTTGGGGTACTTCTGGAGTCTCCCCAGGGGAGTCAGTCCTCGTCTCGAATGCGGGCATGCACTTGCGCTTTCCTCCAGAGCGGTAGCAGCAGTGTCACGCAGTCCGCCGCGTGGATCAAAGGATCTATGGTTTTCCCTCGAGTCTTTCCCAGGAGGCTTTCCCACGAGGCTTTCCCACAGGGCTGTCCCACGTGCACACGTGGTGGGAGTCGATCCTCGGCTTGAACGTCAAGGCAGTGCAGGGAAAACAGGTTCCTCTGGAATGGACTGACACATCTGGGGGACTCTTGGAATGGTGGCACGACCCTGGAGTTCCTCTCGCCTTTCCTGTGGAGAGCGCCTCCTCTTGAGATGCGACGGGAACGCCGGGAATTCTTTCCCTACGAAACCGGGAAAGGATCCCTCATCTCGAGCTAGGAGGCGGAAACGGGGCTCCCCTGGATGTGTGCAGGACCCCACGTGCTTCCTCTCGAGTGGAGACGGGTATGTCGGGGAACTTCTTGAGTTGCAGCAAGGGTGTGAAGGACCCTTTGGAAGTTCCAGTGGTTAGATGTGATTGGCCTCGAGAAGCCTCAGCGGAAATGGGCCTCATCTCGCCTGGAGGGCAAAACCTCCTGGATTTTCTCGAGTTGCGGCAGGTGCTCTCGACTTACGACGGGGACCTCAGGGACCCGCTCTGGTGGCCTCAGGAAAGGCCAGTCCCCATGCGAGTTCCTCGGGGGCCTCTCGGGATTCCTCTCCCGTCGATGCCGGGGCCTAAGACCTTGTGTGGAGTCGGGGCCGGAACCTGAGGATTCCTCTCCAGTGCTGACATGGATCTTGGGGTACTTCTGGAGTCTCCCCAGGGGAGTCAGTCCTCGTCTCGAATGCGGGAATGCACTTGCGCTTTCCTCCAGAGCGGTAGCAGCAGTGTCACGCAGTCTGCCGCGTGGATCAAAGGATGTATGGTTTTCCCTCGAGTCTTTCCCACGAGGCTTTCCCACGAGGCTTTCCCACAGGGCTGTCCCACGTGCACACGTGGTGGGAATCGATCCTCGGCTTGAACGTCAAGGCAGTGCAGGGAAAACAGTTTCCTCTGGAATGGACTGACACATCTGGGGAACTCTTGGAATGGTGGCACGACCCTGGAGTTCCTCTCGCCTTTCCTGTGGAGAGCGCCTCCTCTTGAGATGCGATGGGAACGCCGGGAATTCTTTCCCTACGAAACAGGGAAAGGATCCCTCATCTCGAGCTAAGAGGCGGAAACGGGGCTCCCCTGGATGTGTGCGGGACCCACGTGCTTCCTCTTGAGTGGAGACGGGTATGTCGGGGAACTTCTTGAGTTGCAGCAAGGGTGTGAAGGACGCTTTGGAAGTTCCAGTGGTTAGATGTGATTGGCCTCGAGAAGCCTCAGCGGAAATGGGCCTCATCTCGCCTGGAGGGCAAAACTTCCTGGATTTTCTCGAGTTGCGGCAGGTGCTCTCGACTTACGACGGGGACCTCAGGGACCCGCTCTGGTGGCCTCAGGAAAGGCCAGTCCCCATGCGAGTTCCTCGGGGGCCTCTCGGGATTCCTCTCCCGTCGTTGCCGGGGCCTAAGACCTTGTGTGGAGTCGAGGCCGGAACCTGAGTTTTCCTCTCCAGTGCTGACATGGATCTTGGGGTACTTCTGGAGTCTCCCCAGGGGAGTCAGTCCTCGTCTCGAATGCGGGCATGCACTTGCGCTTTCCTCCAGAGCGGTAGCAGCAGTGTCACGCAGTCCGCCGCGTGGATCAAAGGATCTATGGTTTTCCCTCGAGTCTTTCCCAGGAGGCTTTCCCACGAGGCTTTCCCACAGGGCTGTCCCACGTGCACACGTGGTGGGAGTCGATCCTCGGCTTGAACGTCAAGGCAGTGCAGGGAAAACAGGTTCCTCTGGAATGGACTGACACATCTGGGGGACTCTTGGAATGGTGGCACGACCCTGGAGTTCCTCTCGCCTTTCCTGTGGAGAGCGCCTCCTCTTGAGATGCGACGGGAACGCCGGGAATTCTTTCCCTACGAAACCGGGAAAGGATCCCTCATCTCGAGCTAGGAGGCGGAAACGGGGCTCCCCTGGATGTGTGCAGGACCCCACGTGCTTCCTCTCGAGTGGAGACGGGTATGTCGGGGAACTTCTTGAGTTGCAGCAAGGGTGTGAAGGACCCTTTGGAAGTTCCAGTGGTTAGATGTGATTGGCCTCGAGAAGCCTCAGCGGAAATGGGCCTCATCTCGCCTGGAGGGCAAAACCTCCTGGATTTTCTCGAGTTGCGGCAGGTGCTCTCGACTTACGACGGGGACCTCAGGGACCCGCTCTGGTGGCCTCAGGAAAGGCCAGTCCCCATGCGAGTTCCTCGGGGGCCTCTCGGGATTCCTCTCCCGTCGATGCCGGGGCCTAAGACCTTGTGTGGAGTCGGGGCCGGAACCTGAGGATTCCTCTCCAGTGCTGACATGGATCTTGGGGTACTTCTGGAGTCTCCCCAGGGGAGTCAGTCCTCGTCTCGAATGCGGGCATGCACTTGCGCTTTCCTCCAGAGCGGTAGCAGCAGTGTCACGCAGTCCGCCGCGTGGATCAAAGGATCTATGGTTTTCCCTCGAGTCTTTCCCACGAGGCTTTCCCACGAGGCTTTCCCACAGGGCTGTCCCACGTGCACACGTGGTGGGAGTCGATCCTCGGCTTGAACGTCAAGGCAGTGCAGGGAAAACAGGTTCCTCTCGAATGGACTGACACATCTGGGGGACTCTTGGAATGGTGGCACGACCCTGGAGTTCCTCTCGCCTTTCCTGTGGAGAGCGCCACCTCTTGAGATGCGACGGGAACGCCGGGAATTCTTTCCCTACGAAACAGGGAAAGGATCCCTCATCTCGAGCTAGGAGGCCGAAACGGGGCTCCCCTGGATGTGTGCGGGACCCCACGTGCTTCCTCTCGAGTGGAGACGGGTATGTCGGGGAACTTCTTGAGTTGAAGCAATGGTGTGAAGGACCCTTTGGAAGTTCCAGTGGTTAGATGTGATTGGCCTCGAGAAGCCTCAGCGGAAATGGGCCTCATCTCGCCTGGAGGGCAAAACCTCCTGGATTTTCTCGAGTTGCGGCAGGTGCTCTCGACTTACGACGGGGACCTCAGGGACCCGCTCTGGTGGCCTCAGGAAAGGCCAGTCCCCATGCGAGTTCCTCGGGGGCCTCTCGGGATTCCTCTCCCGTCGATGCCGGGGCCTAAGACCTTGTGTGGAGTCGGGGCCGGAACCTGAGGATTCCTCTCCAGTGCTGACATGGATCTTGGGGTACTTCTGGAGTCTCCCCAGGGGAGTCAGTCCTCGTCTCGAATGCGGGCATGCACTTGCGCTTTCCTCCAGAGCGGTAGCAGCAGTGTCACGCAGTCCGCCGCGTGGATCAAAGGATCTATGGTTTTCCCTCGAGTCTTTCTCACGAGGCTTTCCCACGAGGCTTTCCCACAGGGCTGTCCCACGTGCACACGTGTTGGGAGTCGATCCTCGGCTTGAACGTCAAGGCAGTGCAGGGAAAACAGGTTCCTCTGGAATGGACTGACACATCTGGGGGACTCTTGGAATGGTGGCACGACCCTGGAGTTCCTCTCGCCTTTCCTGTGGAGAGCGCCTCCTCTTGAGATGCGACGGGAACGCCGGAAATTCTTTCCCTGAGAAACAGGGAAAGGATCCCTCATCTCGAGCTAGTAGGCGGAAACGGGGCTCCCCTGGATGTGTGCGGGACCCCACGTGCTTCCTCTCGAGTGGAGACGGGTATGTCGATGAACTTCTTGAGTTGCAGCAAGGGTGTGAAGGACCCTTTGGAAGTTCCAGTGGTTAGATGTGATTGGCCTCAAGAAGCCTCAGCGGAAATGGGCCTCATCTCGCCTGGAGGGCAAAACCTCCTGGATTTTCTCGAGTTGCGGCAGGTGCTCTCGACTTACGACGGGGACCTCAGGGACCCGCTCTGGTGGCCTCAGGAAAGGCCAGTCCCCATGCGAGTTCCTCGGGGGCCTCTCGGGATTCCTCTCCCGTCGATGCCGGGGCCTAAGACCTTGTGTGGAGTCGGGGCCGGAAACTGAGGATTCCTCTCCAGTGCTGACATGGATCTTGGGGTACTTCTGGAGTCTCCCCAGGGGAGTCAGTCCTCGTCTCGAATGCGGGCATGCACTTGCGCTTTCCTCCAGAGCGGTAGCAGCAGTGTCACGCAGTCCGCCGCGTGGATCAAAGGATCTATGGTTTTCCCTCGAGTCTTTCCCACGAGGCTTTCCCACGAGGCTTTCCCACAGGGCTGTCCCACGTGCAAACGTGGTGGGAGTCGATCCTCGGCTTGAACCTCAAGGCAGTGCAGGGAAAACAGGTTCCTCTGGATTGGACTGACACATCTGGGGAACTCTTGGAATGGTGGCACGACCCTGGAGTTCCTCTCGCCTTTCCTGTGGAGAGCGCCTCCTCTTGAGATGCGACGGGAACGCCGGGAATTCTTTCCCTACGAAACAGGGAAAGGATCCCTCATCTCAAGCTAGGAGGCGGAAACGGGGCTCCTCTGGATGTGTGCGGACCCCACGTGCTTCCTCTCGAGTGGAGACGGGTATGTCGGGGAACTTCTTGAGTTGCAGCAAGGGTGTGAAGGACCCTTTGGAAGTTCCAGTGGTTAGACGTGATTGGCCTCGAGAAGCCTCAGCGGAAATGGGCCTCATCTCGCCTGGAGGGCAAAACCTCCTGGATTTTCTCGAGTTGCGGCAGGTGCTCTCGACTTACGACGGGGACCTCAGGGACCCGCTCTGGTGGCCTCAGGAAAGGCCAGTCCCCATGCGAGTTCCTCGGGGGCCTCTCGGGATTCCTCTCCCGTCGATGCCGGGGCCTAAGACCTTGTGTGGAGTCGGGGCCGGAACCTGAGGATTCCTCTCCAGTGCTGACATGGATCTTGGGGTACTTCTGGAGTCTCCCCAGGGGAGTCAGTCCTCGTCTCGAATGCGGGCATGCACTTGCGCTTTCCTCCAGAGCGGTAGCAGCAGTGTCACGCAGTCCGCCGCGTGGATCAAAGGATCTATGGTTTTCCCTCGAGTCTTTCCCACGAGGCTTTCCCACGAGGCTTTCCCACAGGGCTGTCCCACGTGCACACGTGGTGGGAGTCGATCCTCGGCTTGAACGTCAAGGCAGTGCAGGGAAAACAGGTTCCTCTGGAATGGACTGACACATCTGGGGGACTCTTGGAATGGTGGCACGACCCTGGAGTTCCTCTCGCCTTTCCTGTGGAGAGCGCCTCCTCTTGAGATGCGACGGGAACGCCGGGAATTCTTTCCCTACGAAACAGGGAAAGGATCCCTCATCTCGAGCTAGGAGGCGGAAACGGGGCTCCCCTGGATGTGTGCGGGACCCACGTGCTTCCTCTCGAGTGGAGACGGGTATGTCGATGAACTTCTTGAGTTGCAGCAAGGGTGTGAAGGACCCTTTGGAAGTTCCAGTGGTTAGATGTGATTGGCCTCGAGAAGCCTCAGCGGAAATGGGCCTCATCTCGCCTGGAGGGCAAAACCTCCTGGATTTTCTCGAGTTGCGGCAGGTGCTCTCGACTTACGACGGGGACCTCAGGGACCCGCTCTGGTGGCCTCAGGAAAGGCCAGTCCCCATGCGAGTTCCTCGGGGGCCTCTCGGGATTCCTCTCCCGTCGATGCCGGGGCCTAAGACCTTGTGTGGAGTCGGGGCCGGAAACTGAGGATTCCTCTCCAGTGCTGACATGGATCTTGGGGTACTTCTGGAGTCTCCCCAGGGGAGTCAGTCCTCGTCTCGAATGCGGGCATGCACTTGCGCTTTCCTCCAGAGCGGTAGCAGCAGTGTCACGCAGTCCGCCGCGTGGATCAAAGGATCTATGGTTTTCCCTCGAGTCTTTCCCACGAGGCTTTCCCACGAGGCTTTCCCACAGGGCTGTCCCACGTGCACACGTGGTGGGAGTCGATCCTCGGCTTGAACGTCAAGGCAGTGCAGGGAAAACAGGTTCCTCTGGAATGGACTGACACATCTGGGGGACTCTTGGAATGGTGTCACGACCCTGGAGTTCCTCTCGCCTTTCCTGAGGAGAGCGCCTCCTCTTGAGATGCGACGGGAACGCCGGGAATTCTTTCCCTACGAAACAGGGAAAGGATCCCTCATCTCGAGCTAGGAGGCGGAAACGGGGCTGCCCTGGATGTGTGCGTGACCCCACGTGCTTCCTCTCGAGTGGAGACGGGTATGTCGGGGAACTTCTTGAGTTGCAGCAAGGGTGTGAAGGACCCTTTGGAAGTTCCAGTGGTTAGACGTATTGGCCTCGAGAAGCCTCAGCGGAAATGGGCCTCGTCTCGCCTGGAGGGCAAAACCTCCTGGATTTTCTCGAGTTGCGGCAGGTGCTCTCCACTTACGACGGGGACCTCAGGGACCCGCTCTGGTGGCCTCAGGATAGGCCAGTCCCCATGCGAGTTCCTCGGGGGCCTCTCGGGATTCCTCTCCCGTCGATGGCGGGGCCTAAGACCTTCTGTGGAGTCGGGGCCGGAACCTGAGGATTCCTCTCCAGTGCTGACATGGATCTTGGGGTACTTCTGGAGTCTCCCCAGGGGAGTCAGTATTCGTCTCGAATGCGGGCATGCACTTGCGCTTTCCTCCAGAGCGGTAGCAGCAGTGTCACGCAGTCCGCCGCGTGGATCAAAGGATCTATGGTTTTCCCTCGAGTCTTTCCCACGAGGCTTTCCCACGAGGCTTTCCCACAGGGCTGTCCCACGTGCACACGTGGTGGGAGTCGATCCTCGGCTTGAACGTCAAGGTAGTGCAGGGAAAACAGGTTCCTCTGGAATGGACTGACACATCTGGGGGACTCTTGGAATTGTGTCCCGACCCTGGAGTTCCTCTCGCCTTTCCTGTGGAGAGCGCCTCCTCTTGAGATGCGACGGGAACACCGGGAATTCTTTCCCTACGAAACAGGGAAAGGATCCCTCATCTCGAGCTAGGAGGCGGAAACGGGGCTCCCCTGGATGTGTGCGGGACCCCACGTGCTTCCTCTCGAGTGGAGACGGGTATGTCGGGGAACTTCTTGTGTTGCAGTAATGGTGTGAAGGACCCTTTGGAAGATCCAGTGGTTAGATGTGATTGGCCTCGAGAAGCCTCAGCGGAAATGGGCCTCATCTCGCCTGGAGGGCAAAACCTCCTGGATTTTCTCGAGTTGCGGCAGGTGCTCTCGACTTACGACGGGGACCTCAGGGACCCGCTCTGGTGGCCTCAGGAAAGGCCAGTCCCCATGCTAGTTCCTCGGGGGCCTCTCGGGATTCCTCTCCCGTCGATGCCGGGGCCTAAGACCTTGTGTGGAGTCGGGGCCGGAACCTGAGGTTTCCTCTCCAGTGCTGACATGGATCTTGGGGTACTTCTGGAGTCTCCCCAGGGGAGTCAGTCCTCGTCTCGAATGCGGGCATGCACTTGCGCTTTCCTCCAGAGCGGTAGCAGCAGTGTCACGCAGTCCGCCGCGTGGATCAAAGGATCTATGGTTTTCCCTCGAGTCTTTCCCACGAGGCTTTCCCACGAGGCTTTCCCACAGGGCTGTCCCACGTGCACACGTGGTGGGAGTGGATCCTCGGCTTGAACGTCAAGGCAGTGCAGGGAAAACAGGTTCCTCTGGAATGGATTGACACATCTGGGGGACTCTTGGAATGGTGGCACGACCGTGGAGTTCCTCTCGCCTTTCCTGTGGAGAGCGCCTCCTCTTGAGATGCGACGGGAACGCCGGGAATTCTTTCCCTACGAAACAGGGAAAGGATCCCTCATCTCGAGCTAGGAGTCGGAAACGGGGCTCCCCTGGATGTGTGCGGGACCCCACGTGCTTCCTCTCGAGTGGAGACGGGTATGTCGGGGAACTTCTTGAGTTGCAGCAAGGGTGTGAAGGACCCTTTGGAAGTTCCAGTGGTTAGACGTATTGGCCTCGAGAAGCCTCAGCGGAAATGGGCCTCGTCTCGCCTGGAGGGCAAAACCTCCTGGATTTTCTCGAGTTGCGGCAGGTGCTCTCCACTTACGACGGGGACCTCAGGGACCCGCTCTGGTGGCCTCAGGAAAGGCCAGTCCCCATGCGAGTTCCTCGGGGGCCTCTCGGGATTCCTCTCCTGTCGATGGCGGGGCCTAAGACCTTGTGTGGAGTCGGGGCCGGAACCTGAGGATTCCTCTCCAGTGCTGACATGGATCTTGGGGTACTTCTGGAGTCTCCCCAGGGGAGTCAGTATTCGTCTCGAATGCGGGCATGCACTTGCGCTTTCCTCCAGAGCGGTAGCAGCAGTGTCACGCAGTCCGCCGCGTGGATCAAAGGATCTATGGTTTTCCCTCGAGTCTTTCCCACGAGGCTTTCCCACGAGGCTTTCCCACAGGGCTGTCCCACGTGCACACGTGGTGGGAGTCGATCCTCTGCTTGAACGTCAAGGTAGTGCAGGGAAAACAGGTTCCTCTGGAATGGACTGACACATCTTGGGGACTCTTGGAATGGTGGCACGACCCTGGAGTTCCTCTCGCCTTTCCTGTGGAGAGCGCCTCCTCTTGAGATGCGACGGGAACACCGGGAATTCTTTCCCTACGAAACAGGGAAAGGATCCCTCATCTCGAGCTAGGAGGCGGAAACGGGGCTCCCCTGGATGTGTGCGTGACCCCACGTGCTTCCTCTCGAGTGGAGACGGGTATGTCGGGGAACTTCTTGTGTTGCAGTAATGGTGTGAAGGACCCTTTGGAAGATCCAGTGGTTAGATGTGATTGGCCTCGAGAAGCCTCAGCGGAAATGGGCCTCATCTCGCCTGGAGGGCAAAACCTCCTGGATTTTCTCGAGTTGCGGCAGGTGCTCTCGACTTACGACGGGGACCTGAGGGACCCGCTCTGGTGGCCTCAGGAAAGGCCAGTCCCCATGCGAGTTCCTCGGGGGCCTCTCGGGATTCCTCTCCCGTCGATGCCGGGGCCTAAGACCTTGTGTGGAGTCGGGGCCGGAACCTGAGGTTTCCTCTCCAGTGCTGACATGGATCTTGGGGTACTTCTGGAGTCTCCCCAGGGGAGTCAGTCCTCGTCTCGAATGCGGGCATGCACTTGCGCTTTCCTCCAGAGCGGTAGCAGCAGTGTCACGCAGTCCGCCGCGTGGATCAAAGGATCTATGGTTTTCCCTCGAGTCTTTCCCACGAGGCTTTCCCACGAGGCTTTCCCACAGGGCTGTCCCACGTGCACACGTGGTGGGAGTGGATCCTCGGCTTGAACGTCAAGGCAGTGCAGGGAAAACAGGTTCCTCTGGAATGGATTGACACATCTGGGGGACTCTTGGAATAGTGGCACGACCGTGGAGTTCCTCTCGCCTTTCCTGTGGAGAGCGCCTCCTCTTGAGATGCGACGGGAACGCCGGGAATTCTTTCCCTACGAAACAGGGAAAGGATCCCTCATCTCGAGCTAGGAGGCGGAAACGGGGCTCCCCTGGATGTGTGCGGGACCCACGTGCTTCCTCTCGAGTGGAGACGGGTATGTCGGGGAACTTCTTGAGTTGCAGCAAGGGTGTGAAAGACCCTTTGGAAGTTCCAGTGGTTAGATGTGATTGGCCTCGAGAAGCCTCAGCGGAAATGGGCCTCATCTCGCCTGGAGGGCAAAACCTCCTGGATTTTCTCGAGTTGCGGCAGGTGCTCTCGACTTACGACGGGGACCTCAGGGACCCGCTCTGGTGGCCTCAGGAAAGGCCAGTCCCATGCGAGTTCCTCGGGGGCCTCTCGGGATTCATCTCCCGTCGATGCCGGGGCCTAAGACCTTGTGTGGAGTCGGGGCCGGAACCTGAGGATTCCTCTCCAGTGCTGACATGGATCTTGGGGTACTTCTGGAGTCTCCCCAGGGGAGTCAGTCCTCGTCTCGAATGCGGGCATGCACTTGCGCTTTCCTCCAGAGCGGTAGCAGCAGTGTCACGCAGTCCGCCACGTGGATCAAAGGATCTATGGTTTTCCCTCGAGTCTTTCCCACGAGGCTTTCCCACGTAGCTTTCCCACAGGGCTGTCCCACGTGCACACGTGGTGGGAGTCGATCCTCGGCTTGAACGTCAAGGCAGTGCAGGGAAAACAGGTTCCTCTGGAATGGACTGACACATCTGGGGGACTCTTGGAATGGTGTCATGACCCTGGAGTTCCTCTCGCCTTTCCTGAGGAGAGCGCCTCCTCTTGAGATGCGACGGGAACGCCGGGAATTCTTTCCCTACGAAACAGGGAAAGGATCCCTCATCTCGAGCTAGGAGGCGGAAACGGGGCTCCCCTGGATGTGTGCGGGACCCCACGTGCTTCCTCTCGAGTGGAGACGGGTATGTCGGGGAACTTCTTGAGTTGCAGCAATGGTGTGAAGGACCCTTTGGAAGTTTCAGTGGTTAGATGTGATTGGCCTCTAGAAGCCTCAGCGGAAATGGGCCTCATCTCGTCTGGAGGGCAAAACCTCCTGGATTTTCTCGAGTTGCGGCAGGTGCTCTCGACTTACGATGGGGACCTCAGGGATCCGCTCTGGTGGCCTCACGAAAGGCCAGTCCCCATGCGAGTTCCTTGGGGGCCTCTCGGGATTCCTCTCCCGTCGATGCCGGGGCCTAAGACCTAGTGTGGAGTCGGGGCCAGAACCTGAGGATTCCTCTCCAGTGCTGACATGGATCTTGGGGTACTTCTGGAGCTTCCCCAGGGGAGTCAGTCCTCGTCTCGAATGCGGGCATGCACTTGCGCTTTCCTCCAGAGCGGTAGCAGCAGTGTCACGCAGTCCGCCGCGTGGATCAAAGGATCTATGGTTTTCCCTCGAGTTTTTCCCACGAGGCTTTCCCACGAGGCTTTCCCACAGGGCTGTCCCACGTGCACACGTGGTGGGAGTCGATCCTCGGCTTGAACGTCAAGGCAGTGCAGGGAAAACAGGTTCCTCTGGAATGGACTGACACATCTGGGGGACTCCTGGAATGGTGGTAACACCCTGGAGTTCCTCTCGCCTTTCCTCTGGAGAGCGCCTCCTCTTGAGATGCGACGGGAAAGCCGGGAATTCTTTCCCTACGAAACAGGGAAAGGATCCCTCATCTCGAGCTAGGAGCCGGAAACGGGGCTCCCCTGGATGTGTGCGGGAAACCACGTGCTTCCTCTCGAGTGGAGAAGGGTATGTCGGGGAATTTCTTGAGTTGCAGCAAGGGTGTGAAGGACCCTTTGGAAGTTCCAGTGGTTAGATGTGATTGGCCTCGAGAAGCCTCAGCGGAAATGGGCCTCATCTCGCCTTGAGGGCAAAACCTCCTGGATTTTCTCGAGTTGCGGCAGGTGTTCTCGACTTACGATGGGTACCTCAGGACCCGCTCTGGTGGCCTCAGGAAAGGCCAGTCCCCATGCGAGTTCCTCGGGGGCCTCTCGGGATTCCTTTCCCGTCGATGCCGGGGCCTAAGACCTTGTGTGGAGTCGGGGCCGGAACCTGAGGATTCCTCTCCAGTGCTGACATGGATCTTGGGGTACTTCTGGAGTCTCCCCAGGGGAGTCAGTCCTCGTCTCGAATGCGGGCATGCACTTGCGCTTTCCTCCAGAGCGGTAGCAGCAGTGTCACGCAGTCCGCCGCGTGGATCAAAGGATCTATGGTTTTCCCTCGAGTCTTTCCCACGAGGCTTTCCCACGAGACTTTCCCACAGGGCTGTCCCACGTGCACACGTGGTGGGAGTCGATCCTAGGCTTGAACGTCAAGGCAGTGCAGGGAAAACAGGTTCCTCTGGAATGGACTGACACATCTGGGGGACTCTTGGAATGGTGGCACGACCCTGGAGTTCCTCTCGCCTTTCCTGTGGAGAGCGCCTCCTCTTGAGATGCGACGGGAACGCCGGGAATTCTTTCCCTACTAAACAGGGAAAGGATCCCTCATCTCGAGATAGGAGGCGGAAACGGGGCTCCCCTGGATGTGTGCGGGACACCACGTGCTTCCTCTCGAGTGGAGACGGGCGTGTCGGGGAACTTCTTGAGTTGCAGCAAGGGTGTGAAGGACCCTTTGGAAGTTCCAGTGGTTAGATGTGATTGGCCTCGAGAAGCCTCAGCGGAAATGGGCCTCATCTCGCCTGGAGGGCAAAACCTCCTGGATTTTCTCGAGTTGCGGCAGGTGCTCTCGACTTACGACGGGGACCTCAGGGACCCGCTCTGGTGGCCTCAGGAAAGGCCAGTCCCCATGCGAGTTCCTCGGGGGCCTCTCGGGATTCCTCTCCCGTCGATACCGGGGCCTAAGACCTTGTGTGGAGTTGGGGCCGGAACCTGAGGATTCCTCTCCAGTGCTGACATGGATCTTGGGGTACTTCTGGAGTCTCCCCAGGGGAGTCAGTCCTCGTCTCGAATGCGGGCATGCACTTGCGCTTCCCTCCAGAGCGGTAGCATCAGTGTCACGCAGTCCGCCACGTGGATCAAAGGATCTATGTTTTTCCCTCGAGTCTTTCCCACGAGGCTTTCCCACGTGGCTTTCCCACAGGGCTGTCCCACGTGCACACGTGGTGGGAGTCGATCCTCGGCTTGAACGTCAAGGCAGTGCAGGGAAAACAGGTTCCTCTGGAATGGACTGACACATCTGGGGGACTCTTGGAATGGTGTCATGACCCTGGAGTTCCTCTCGCCTTTCCTGAGGAGAGCGCCTCCTCTTGAGATGCGACGGGAACGCCGGGAATTCTTTCCCTACGAAACAGGGAAAGATCCCTCATCTCGAGCTATGAGGCGGAAACGGGGCACCCCTGGATGTGTGCGGGACCCCACGTGCTTCCTCTCGAGTGGAGACGGGTATGTCGGGGAACTTCTTGAGTTGCAGCAATGGTGTGAAGGACCCTTTGGAAGTTTCAGTGGTTAGATGTGATTGGCCTCGAGAAGCCTCAGCGGAAATGGGCCTCATCTCGCCTGGAGGGCAAAACCTCCTGGATTTTCTCGAGTTGCGGCAGGTGCTCTCGACTTACGACGGGGACCTCAGGGACCCGCTCTGGTGGCCTCAGGAAAGGCCAGTCCCCATGCGAGTTCCTCGGGGGCCTCTCGGGATTCCTCTCCCGTCGATGCCGGGGCCTAAGACCTTGTGTGGAGTCGGGGACGGAACCTGAGGATTCCTCTCCAGTGCTGACATGGATCTTGGGGTACTTCTGGAGCCTCCCGAGGGGAGTCAGTCCTCGTGTCATGCGGGCATGCACTTGCGCTTTCCTCCAGAGCGGTAGCAGCAGTGTCACGCAGTCCGCCGCGTGCATCAAAGGATCTATGGTTTTCCCTCGAGTCTTTCCCACGAGGCTTTCCCACGAGGCTTTCCCACAGGGCTGTCCCACGTGCACACGTGGTGGGAGTCGATCCTCGGCTTGAACGTCAAGGCAGTGCAGGGAAAACAGGTTCCTCTGGAATGGACTGACACATCTGGGGGACTCTTGGAATGGTGGCACGACCCTGGAGTTCCTCTCGCCTTTCCTGTGGAGAGCGCCTCCTCTTGAGATGCGACGGTAACACCGGGAATTCTTTCCCTACAAAACAGGGAAAGGATCCCTCATCTCGAGCTAGGAGGCGGAAACGGGGCTCCCCTGGATGTGTGCGGGACCCCACGTGCTTCCTCTCGAGTGGAGATGGGTATGTCGGGGAACTTCTTGAGTTGCAGTAATGGTGTGAAGGACCCTTTGGAAGTTCCAGTGGTTAGATGTGATTGGCCTCGAGAAGCCACAGCGGAAATGGGCCTCATCTCGCCTGGAGGGCAAAACCTCCTGGATTTTCTCGAGTTGCGGCAGGTGCTCTCGACTTACGACGGGGACCTCAGGGACCCGCTCTGGTGGCCTCAGGAAAGGCCAGTCCCCATGCGAGTTCCTCGGGGGCCTCTCGGGATTCCTCTCCCGTCGATGCCGGGGCCTAAGACCTTGTGTGGAGTCGGGGCCGGAACCTGAGGATTCCTCTCCATTGCTGACATGGATCTTGGGGTACTTCTGGAGTCTCCCCAGGGGAGTCAGTCCTCGTCTCGAATGCGGGCATGCACTTGCGCTTTCCTCCAGAGCGGTAGCAGCAGTGTCACGCAGTCCGCCGCGTGGATCAAAGGATCTATGGTTTTCCCTCTAGTCTTTCCCACGAGGCTTTCCCACGAGGCTTTCCCACAGGGCTGTCCCACGTGCACACGTGGTGGGAGTCGATCCTCGGCTTGAACGTCAAGGCAGTGCAGGGAAAACAGGTTCCTCTGGAATGGACTGACACATCTGGGGGACACTTGGAATGGTGGCACGACCCTGGAGTTCCTCTCGCCTTCCCTGTGGAGAGCGCCTCCTCTTGAGATGCGACGGGAACGCCGGGAATTCTTTCCCTACGAAACAGGGAAAGGATCCCTCATCTCGAGATAGGAGGCGGAAACGGAGGCGGAAACGGGGCTCCCCTGGATGTGTGCGGGACACCACGTGCTTCCTCTCCAGTGGAGACGGGCATGTCGGGGAACTTCTTGAGTTGCAGCAAGGGTGTGAAGGACCCTTTGGAAGTTCCAGTGGTTAGATGTGATTGGCCTGGAGAAGCCTCAGCGGAAATGGGCCTCATCTCGCCTGGAGGGCAAAACCTCCTGGATTTTCTCGAGTTGCGGCAGGTGCTCTCGACTTACGACGGGGACCTCAGGGACCCGCTCTGGTGGCCTCAGGAAAGGCCAGTCCCCATGCGAGTTCCTCGGGGGCCTCTCGGGATTCCTCTCCCGTCGATGCCGGGGCCTAAGACCTTGTGTGGAGTTGGGACCGGAACCTGAGGATTCCTCTCCAGTGCTGACATGGATCTTGGGGCACTTCTGGAGTCTCCCCAGGGGAGTCAGTCCTCGTCTCGAATGCGGGCATGCACTTGCGCTTTCCTCCAGAGCGGTAGCAGCAGTGTCACGCAGTCCGCCACGTGGATCAAAGGATCTATGGTTTTCCCACGAGTCTTTCCCACGAGGCTTTCCCACGTGGCTTTCCCACAGGGCTGTCCCACGTGCACACGTGGTGGGAGTCGATCCTCGGCTTGAACGTCAAGGCAGTGCAGGGAAAACAGATTCCTCTGGAATGGACTGACACATCTGGGGGACTCTTGGAATGGTGTCATGACCCTGGAGTTCCTCTCGCCTTTCCTGAGGAGAGCGCCTCCTCTTGAGATGCGACGGGAACGCCGGGAATTCTTTCCCTACGAAACAGGGAAAGGATCCCTCATCTCGAGCTAGGAGGCGGAAACGGGGCTCCCCTGGATGTGTGCGGGACCCCACGTGCTTCCTCTCGAGTGGAGACGGGTATGTCGGGGAACTTCTTGAGTTGCAGCAATGGTGTGAAGGACCCTTTGGAAGTTTCAGTGGTTAGATGTGATTGGCCTCGAGAAGCCTCAGCGGAAATGGGCCTCATCTCGCCTGGAGGGCAAAACCTCCTGGATTTTCTCGAGTTGCGGCAGGTGCTCTCGACTTACGACGGAGACCTCAGGGACCCGCTCTGGTGGCCTCAGGAAAGGCCAGTCCCCATGCGAGTTCCTCGGGGGCCTCTCGGGATTCCTCTCCCGTCGATGCCGGGGCCTAAGACCTTGTGTGGAGTCGGGGCCAGAACCTGAGGATTCCTCTCCAGTGCTGACATGGATCTTGGGGTACTTCTGGAGTCTCCCCAGGGGAGTCAGTCCTCGTCTCGAATGCGGGCATGCAATTGCGCTTTCCTCCAGAGCGGTAGCAGCAGTGTCACGCAGTCCGCCGCGTGGATCAAAGGATCTATGGTTTTCCCTCGAGTTTTTCCCACGAGGCTTTCCCACGAGGCTTTCCCACAGGGCTGTCCCACGTGCACACGTGGTGGGAGTCGATCCTCGGCTTGAACGTCAAGGCAGTGCAGGGAAAACAGGTTCCTCTGGAATGGACTGACACATCTGGGGGACTCTTGGAATGGTGGCACGACCCTGGAGTTCCTCTCGCCTTTCCTGTGGAGAGCGCCTCCTCTTGAGATGCGACGGGAACGCCGGGAATTCTTTCCCTACGAAACAGGGAAAGGATCCCTCATCTCGAGCTAGGAGGCGGAAACGGGGCTCCCCTGGATGTGTGCGGGACCCACGTGCTTCCTCTCGAGTGGAGACGGGTATGTCGGGGAACTTCTTGAGTTGCAGCAAGGGTGTGAAGGACCCTTTGGAAGTTCCAGTGGTTAGATGTGATTGGCCTCGAGAAGCCTCAGCGGAAATGGGCCTCATCTCGCCTGGAGGGCAAAACCTCCTGGATTTTCTCGAGTTGCGGCAGGTGCTCTCGACTTACGACGGGGACCTCAGGGACCCGCTCTGGTGGCCTCAGGAAAGGCCAGTCCCATGCGAGTTCTTCGGGGGCCTCTCGGGATTCCTCTCCCGTCGATACCGGGGCCTAAGACCTTGTGTGGAGTCGGGGCCGGAACCTGAGGTTTCCTCTCCAGTGCTGACATGGATCTTGGGGTACTTCTGGAGTCTCCCCAGGGGAGTCAGTCCTCGTCTCGAATGCGGGAACGCACTTGCGCTTTCCTCCAGAGCGGTAGCAGCAGTGTCACGCAGTCCGCCGCGTGGATCAAAGGATCTATGGTTTTCCCTCGAGTCTTTCCCACGAGGCTTTCCCACGAGGCTTTCCCACAGGGCTGTCCCACGTGCACACGTGGTGGGAGTCGATCCTCGGCTTGAACGTCAAGGCAGTGCAGGGAAAACAGGTTCCTCTGGAATGGACTGACACATCTGGGGGACTCTTGGAATGGTGTCCCGACCCTGGAGTTCCTCTCGCCTTTCCTGTGGAGAGCGCCTCCTCTTGAGATGCGACGGGAACACCGGGAATTCTTTCCCTACGAAACAGGGAAAGGATCCCTCATCTCGAGCTAGGAGGCGGAAACGGGGCTCCCCTGGATGTGTGCGGGACCCACGTGCTTCCTCTCGAGTGGAGACGGGTATGTCGGGGAACTTCTTGAGTTGCAGCAAGGGTGTGAAGGACCCTTTGGAAGTTCCAGTGGTTAGATGTGATTGGCCTCGAGAAGCCTCAGTGGAAATGAGCCTCATCTCGCCTGGAGGGCAAAACCTCCTGGATTTTCTCGAGTTGCGGCAGGTGCTCTCGACTTACGACGGGGACCTCAGGGACCCGCTCTGGTGGCCTCAGGAAAGGCCAGTCCCCATGCGAGTTCCTCGGGGGCCTCTCGGGATTCCTCTCCCGTCGATGCCGGGGCCTAAGACCTTGTGTGGAGTCGGGGCCGGAACGTGAGGATTCCTCTCCAGTGCTGACATGGATCTTGGGGTACTTCTGGAGTCTCCCCAGGGGAGTCAGTCCTCGTCTCGAATGCGGGCATGCACTTGCGCTTTCCTCCAGAGCGGTAGCAGCCGTGTCACGCAGTCCGCCGGGTGGATCAAAGGATCTATGGTTTTCCCTTCAGTCTTTCCCACGAGGCTTTCCCACGAGGCTTTCCCACAGGGCTGTCCCACGAGCACACGTGATGGGAGTCGATCCTCGGCTTGAACGTCAAGGCAGTGCAGGGAAAACAGGTTCCTCTGGAATGGACTGACACATCTGGGGTCTCTTGGAATGGTGGCACGACCCTTGAGTTCCTCTCGCCTTTCCTGTGGGAGCGCCTCCTCTTGAGATGCGACGGGAACGCCGGGAATTCTTTCCCTACGAAACAGGGAAAGGATCCCTCATCTCGAGCTAGGAGGCGGAAACGGGGCTCCCCTGGATGTGTGCGGGACCCCACGTGCTTCCTCTCGAGTGGAGACGGGTATGTCGGGGAACTTCTTGAGTTGCAGCAAGGGTGTGAAGGACCCTTTGGAAGTTCCAGTGGTTAGACGTGATTAGCCTCGAGAAGCCTCAGCGGAAATGGGCCTCATCTCGCCTGGAGGGCAAAACCTCCTGGATTTTCTCGAGTTGCGGCAGGTGCTCTCGACTTACGACGGGGACCTCAGGGACTCGCTCTGGTGGCCTCAGGAAAGGCCAGTCCCCATGCGAGTTCCTCGGGGGCCTCTCGGGATTCCTCTCCCGTTGATGCCGGGGCCTAAGTCCTTGTGTGGAGTCGGGGCCGGAACCTGAGGATTCCTACCCAGTGCTGACATGGATCTTGGGGTACTTCTGGAGTCTCCCCAGGGGAGTCAGTCCTCGTCTCGAATGCGGGCATGCACTTGCGCTTTCCTCTAGAGCGGTAGCAGCAGTGTCACGCAGTCCGCCGCGTGGATCAAAGGATCTATGGTTTTCCCTCGAGTCTTTCCCACGAGGCTTTCCCACAGGGCTGTCCCACGAGCACACGTGGTGGGAGTCGATCTTCGGCTTGAACGTCAAGGCAGTGCAGGGAAAACAGGTTCCTCTGGAATGGATTGACACATCTGGGAGACTCTAGGAATGGTGGCACGACCCTGGAGTTCGTCTCGCCTTCCTGTGGAGAGCGCCTCCTCTTGAGATGCGACGGGAACGCCGGGAATTCTTTCCCTACGAAACAGGGAAAGGATCCCTCATCTCGAGCTAGGAGGCGGAAACGGGGCTCCCCTGGATGTGTGCGGGACCCACGTGCTTCCTCTCGAGTGGAGACGGGTATGTCGGGGAACTTCTTGAGTTGCAGCAAGGGTGTGAAGGACCCTTTGGAAGTTCCAGTGGTTAGATGTGATTAGCCTCGAGAAGCCGCAGCGGAAATGGGCCTCATCTCGCCTGGAGGGCAAAACCTCCTGGATTTTCTCGAGTTGCGGCAGGTGCTCTCGACTTACGACGGGGACCTCAGGGACCCGCTCTGGTGGCCTCAGAAAAGGCCAGTCCCCATGCGAGTTCCTCGGGGGCCTCTCGGGATTCCTCTCCCGTCGATGCCGGGGCCTAAGACCTTGTGTGGAGCCGGGGCCGGAACCTGAGGATTCCTCTCCAGTGCTGACATGGATTTTGGGATACTTCTGGAGTCACCCCAGGGGAGTCAGTCCTCGTCTCGAATGCGGGCATGCACTTGCGCTTTCCTCCACAGCGGTAGCAGCAGTGTCACGCATTCCGCCGCGTGGATCAAAGATTCTATGGTTTTCCCTAGAGTCTTTCCCACGAGGCTTTCCCACGAGGCTTTCCCACAGGGCTGTCCCACGTGCCACCGTGGTGGGAGTCGATCCTCGGCATGAACGTCGAGGCAGTGCAGGGAAAATACGTTCCTCTGGAATGGACTGACACATCTGGAGGACTCTTGGAATAGTGGCACGACCCTGGAGTTCCTCTCGCCTTTCCTGTGGAGAGCGCCTCCTCTTGAGATGCGACGGGAACGCCGGGAATTCTTTCCCTACGAAACAGGGAAAGGATCCCTCATCTCGAGCTAGGAGGTGGAAACGGGGCTCCCCTGGATCTGTGCGGGACCCTCGTGATTCCTCTCGAGTGGAGACGGGTATGTCGGGGAACTTCTTGAGTTGCAGCAAAGGTGTGAAGGACCCTTTGGAAGTTCCAGTGGTTAGATGTGATTGGCCTCGAGAAGCCTCAGCGGAAATGGGCCTCATCTCGCCTGGAGGGCAAAACCTCCTGGATTTTCTCGAGTTGGGGCAGATGCTGTCGACTTAAGACGGGGACTTCAGGGACCCTCTCTGGTGGCCTCAGGAAAGGCCAGTTCCCATGTGAGTTCCTCGGGGGCTTCTCGGAATTCCTCTCCCGTCGATGCCGGGGCCTAAGACATTGTGTGGAGACGGGGCCGGAACCTGAGGATTCCTCTCCAGTGCTGACATGGATCTTGGGGTACTTCTGGAGTCTCCCCAGGGGAGTCAGTCCTCGTCTCGAATGCGGGCATGCAATTCCGCTTTCCACCAGAGCGGTAGCAGCAGTGTCACGCATTCCTCCCCGTGGATCACCGGATCTATGGCTTTCCCTCGAGGCTTTCTCACGAGGCTTTCCCTCAGGGCTGTCCCACGTGCCACCGTGGTGGAAGTCGATACCCGGCATGAACGTCGAGGCAGTGCAGGGAAAACAGGTTCCTCTGGAATGGACTGACAAATCTGGGAGACTCTTGGAATGGTGGCACGACCCTGGAGTTCCTCTCGCCTTTCCTGTGGAGAGCGCCTCCTCTTGAGATTCGACGGGGACGCCGGGAATTCTTTCCCTACGAAACAGGGAAAGGATCCCTCATCTCGAGCTAGGAGGCGGAAACGGGGCTCCCCTGGATGTGTGCGGGACCTTCTTGCTTCCTCTCGAGTGGAGACGGGTATGTCGGGGAACTTCTTGAGTTGCAGCAAGGGTGTGAAGGACCCTTTGGAAGTTCCAGTGGTTAGATGTGATTAGCCTCGAGAAGCCTCAGCGGAAATGGGCCTCATCTCGCCTGGAGGGCAAAACCTCCTGGATTTTCTCGAGTTGCGATGGTGCTCTCGACTTACGACGGGGACAAGAGGGACACGCTCTGGTGGCCTCAGAAAAGGCCAGGTCCCATGCGATTCCTCGGGGGCCTCTCGGGATTCCTCTCCCGTCGATGCCGGGGCCTAAGACCTTGTGTGGAGTCGGGGCCTGAACCTGAGGATTCCTCTCCAGTGCTGACATGGATCTTGGGGTACTTCTGGAAGCTCCCGAGGGGAGTCAGTCCTCATCTCGAATGCGGGCATGCACTTGCGCTTTCCTACAGAGCGGTAGCAGCAGTGTCATGAATTCCGCAGCGTGGATCAAGGGATCTATGGCTTTCCCTCGAGGCTTTCCCACGAGGCTTTCCCACAGGGCTGTCCCAGGTGCACACGTGGTGGGAGTCGATCCTCGGCTTGAACGTCAAGGCAGTGCGGGGAAAACAGGTTCCTCTGGAATGGACTGACACATCTGGGGGACTCTTGGAATGGTGGCATGACCCTGGAGTTCGTCTCGCCTTTCCTGTGGAGAGCCCCTCCTCTTGAGATGTGACGGGAACGCCGGGAATTCTTTCCCTACGAAACAGGGAAAGGATCCCTCATCTCGAGCTAGGAGGCGGAAACGGGGCTCCCCTGTATGTGTGCGGGACCCTCGTGCTTCCTCTCGAGTGGAGACGGGTGTGTCAGGGAATTTCTTGAGTTGAGGCAAGAGTGTGAAGGACCCTTTGGAAGTTCCAGTGGTTAGATGTGATTAGCCTCGAGAAACCTCAGCGGAAATGGGCCTCATCTCGCCTGGAGGGCAAAACCTCCTGGATTTTCTCGAGTTGCGGCAGGTGCTCTCGACTTACGACGGGGACCTCAGGGCCCCTCTCTGGTGGCCTGAGGAAAGGCCAGTCCCCATGCGAGTTCCTCGGGGGCCTCTCGGGATTCCTCTCCCGTCGATGCCGGGGCCTAAGACCTTGTGTGGAGTCGGGGCCGGAACCTGAGGATTCCTCTCCAGTGCTGACATGGATCTTGGGGTACTTCTGGAGTCTCCCCAGGGGAGTCAGTCCTCGTCTCGAATGCGGGCATATACTTGCGCTTTCCTCCAGAGGGTTAGCAGCAGTGTCACGCAGTCTGCCCCGTGGATCAAAGGATGTATGGTTTTCCCTCGAGTCTTTCCCACGAGGCTTTCCCACGAGGCTTTCCCACAGGGCTGTCCCACGTGCACACGTGGTGGGAGTCGATCCTAGGCTTGAACGTCAAGGCAGTGCAGGAAAAACAGGTTCCTCTGGAATGGACTGACACATCTGGCGGACTCTTGGAATGGTGGCACGACCCTGGAGTTCCTCTCGCCTTTCCTGTGGAGAGCACCTCCTCTTGAGATGCGACGGGAACGCCGGGAATTCTTTCCCTACGAAAAAGGGATAGGATCCCTCAACTCGGGCTAGGAGGCAGAAACGGGGCTCCCCTGGATGTGTGCGGCACCCCACGTGCTTCCTCTCGAGTGGAGACGGATATGTCGGGGAACTTCTTGAGTTGCAGCAAGGGTGTGAAGGACCCTTTGGAAGTTCCAGTGGTTAGATGTGATTAGCCTCGAGAAGCCTCAGCGGAAATGGGCCTCATCTCGCCTGGAGGGCAAAACCTCCTGGATTTTCTCGAGTTGCGGCAGGTGCTCTCGACTTACGACGGGGACCTCGGGGACCCGCTCTGGTGGCTTCAGGAAAGGCCAGTCCCCATGCGAGTTCCTCGCGGGCCTCTCGGGATTCCTCTCCCGTCGATGCCGGGGCCTAAGACCTTGTGCGGAGACGGGGCCGGAAACTGAGGATTCCTCTCCAGTGCTGACATGGATCTTGGGGTAGTTCTGGAGTCTCCCCAGGGGAGTCAGTCCTCGTCTCGAATGCGGGCATGCACTTGCGCTTTCCTCCAGAGCGGTAGCAGCAGTGTCACGCATTTCGCCGCGTGGATCAAGGGATCTATGGTTTTCCCTCGAGTCTTTCCCACGAGGCTTTCCCACGTGGCTTTCCAACAGGGCTGTCCCACAGGGCTCTCCCACGTGCACACGTGGTGGGAGTCGATCCTAGCCTTGAACGTCAAGGCAGTGCAGGGAAAAAAGTTTCCTCTGGAATGAACTGACACATCTGGGGGACTCTTGGAATCGTGGCACGACCCTGGAGTTCCTCTCGCCTTTCCTGTGGAGAGCGCCTCCTCTTGAGATGCGACGGGAACGCCGGGAATTCTTTCCCTAAGAAACAGGGAAAGGATCCCTCATCTCGAGCTAGGAGGCGGAAACGGGGCTCCCCTGGATGTGTGCGGGACCCTCGTGCTTCCTATCGAGTGGAGACGGGTATGTCGGGGAACTTCTTGAGTTGCAGCAAGGGTGTGAAGGACCCTTTGGAAGTTCCAGTGGTTAGATGTGATTAGCCTCGAGAAGCCGCAGCGGAAATGGGCCTCATCTCGCCTGGAGGGCAAAACCTCCTGGATTTTCTCGAGTTGCGGCAGGTGCTCTCGACTTACGACTGGGACCTCAGGGACCCGCTCTGGTGGCCTCAGAAAAGGCCAGTCCCCATGCGAGTTCCTCGGGGGCCTCTCGGGATACCTCTCCCGTCGATGCCGGGGCCTAAGACCTTGTGTGGAGCCGGGGCCGGAACCTGAGGATTCCTCTCCAGTGCTGACATGGATCTTGGGATACTTCTGGAGTCACCCCAGGGGAGTCAGTCCTCGTCTCGAATGCGGGCATGCACTTGCGCTTTCCTCCACAGCGGTAGCAGCAGTGTCACGCATTCCGCCGCGTGGATCAAAGATTCTATGGTTTTCCCTAGAGTCTTTCCCACGAGGCTTTCCCACAGGGCTGTCCCACGTGCACACGTGGTGGGAGTCGATCCTCGGCTTGAACGTCAAGGCAGTACAGGGAAAACAGGTTCCTCTGGAATGGACTGACACATCTGGGGGACTCTTGCAATGGCGGCACGACCCTGGATTTCCTCTCGCCTTTCCTGTGGAGAGCGCATCCTCTTGAGATGCGACGGAAACGCCGGGAATTCTTTCCCTACGAAACAGGGAAAGGATCCCTCATCTCGAGCTAGGAGGCGGAAACGGGGCTACCCTTGATGTGTTCGGGACCATCGTGCTTCCTCTCGCGTATAGACGGGTATGTCGGGGAACTTCTTGAGTTGCAGCAAGGGTGTGAAGGACCCTTTGGAAGTTCCAGTGGTTAGATGTGATTAGCCTCGAGAAGCCTCAGCGGAAATGGGCCTCATCTCGCCTGGAGGGCAAAACCTCCTGGATTTTCTCTAGTTGCGGCTGGTGCTCTCGACTTACGACGGGGACAAGTGGGACACGCTCTGGTGGCCTCAGAAAAGGCCAGTTCCCATGCGAGTTCCTCGGGGGCCCCTCGGGATTCCTCTCCCGTCGATGCCGGGGCCTAAGACCTTGTGTGGAGTCGGGGCCGGAACCTGAGGATTCCTCTCCAGTGCTGACATGGATCTTGGGGTACTTCTGGAGTCTCCCCAGGGGAGTCAGTCCTCGTCTCGAATGCGGGCATGCACTTGCGCTTTCCTCCAGAGCGGTAGCAGCAGTGTCACGAATTCCGCAGCGTGGATCAAGGGATCTATGGCTTTCCCTCGAGGCTTTCCCACGAGGTTTTCCCACAGGGCTGTCCCACGTGCCACCGTGGGGGCAGTCGATCCTCGGCTTGAACGTCAAGGCAGTGCAGGGAAAACAGGTTCCTCTGGAATGGACTGACACATCTGGCGGACTCTTGGAATGGTGGCACGACCCTGGAGTTCCTCTCGCCTTTCCTGTGGAGAGCGCCTCCTCTTGAGATGCGACGGGAACGCCGGGAATTCTTTCCCTACGAAACAGGGAAAGGATCCCTCATCTCGAGCTAGGAGGCGGAGGCGGGGCTCCCCTGGATGTTTGTGGGACCCTCGTGCTTCCTCTCGAGTGGAGACGGGTATGTCTATGTCGGGGAACTTCTTGAGTTGCAGCAAGGGTGTGAAGGACCCTTTGGAATTTCCAGTTGTTAGATGTGATTAGCCTCGAGTAGCCTCAGCGGAAATGGGCCTCATCTCGCCTGGAGTGCAAAACCTCCTGGATTTTCTCGAGTTGCGGCAGGTGCTCTCGACTTAGGACGGGGACCTCAGGGACCCGCTCTGGTGGCCTCAGGAAAGGCCAGTCCCCATGCGAGTTCCTCGGGGGCCTCTCGGGATTCCTCTCCCGTCGATGCCGGGGCCTAAGACCTTGTGTGGGGTCGGGGCCGGAACCTGAGGATTCCTCCCCAGTGCTGACATGGATCTTGGGGTATTCCTGGAGTCTCCCGAGGGGAGTCAGTCCTCGTCTCGAATGCGGGCATGCACTTGCGCTTTAGTCAAGAGCTGTAGCAGCAGTGTCACGCAGTCCGCCGCGTGGATCAAAGGATCTATGGTTTTCCCTCGAGTCTTTCCCACGAGGCTTTCCCACGAGGCTTTCCCAGAGGGCTGTCCCACGTGCACACGTGTTGTGAGTCGATCCTCGGCTTGAACGTCAAGGCAGTGAAGGGAAAACAGGTTCCTCTGGAATGGACTGACACATCTGGGGGACTCTTGGATTGGTGGCATGACCCTGGAGTTCCTCTCGTTTTTCCTGTGGAGAGCGCCTCCTCTTGAGATGCGAAGGGAACGCCGGGAATTCTTTCTCTACGAAACAGGGAAAGGATCCCTCATCTCGAGCTCGGAGGCGGAAACGGGGTTCCCCTGGATGTGTGCGGGACCCTCGTGCTTCCTCTCGAGTGGAGACGGCTATGTCGGGGAACTTTTTGAGTTGCAACAAGGGTGTGAAGGACCCTTTGGAAGTTCCAGTGGTTTGATGTGATTAGCCTCGAGAAGCCTCAGGGGAAATGGGCCTCATCTCGCCTGGAGGGCAAAACCTCCTGGATTTTCTCGAGTTGCGGCAGGTGCTCTCGACTAACGACGGGGACATCAGGGACCCGCTCTGGTGGCCTCAGGAAAGGCCAGTCCCCATGCCAGTTCCTCGGGGGCCTCTCGGGATTCCTCTCCCGTCGATGCCGGGGCCTAAGACCTTGTGTGGAGTCGGGGCCGGAAACTGAGGATTCCTCTCCAGTGCTGACATGGATCTTGGGGTACTTCTGGAGGCTCCCCAGGGGAGTCAGTCCTCGTCTCGAATGGGGGCATGCACTTGCGCTTTCCTCCAAAGCAGTAGCAGCAGTGTCACGCAGTCCGCCGCGTGGATCAAGGGATCTATGGCTTTCCCTCGAGGTTTCCCCACGAGGCTTTCCCACAGGGCTGTCCCAAGTGCACAAGTGGTGGGAGTCGATCCTCTGCTTGAACGTCAAGGCAGTGCAAGGAAAAAAGGTTCCTCTGGAATGGACTGACACATCTGGGGGACTCTTGGAATGGTGGCACGACCCTGGAGTTCATCTCGCCTTTCCTGTGGAGAGCGCCTCCTCTTGAGATGTGACGGGAACGCCGGGAATTCTTTCCCTACGAAACAGGGAAAGGATACCTCATCTCGAGCTAGGAGGCGGAATTGGGGCTCCCCTGGATGTGTGCGGGACCCTCGTGCTTCCTCCCGAGTGGAGACGGGTATGTCGGGGAACTTCTTGAGTTGCAGCAAGGGTGTGAAGGACCCTTTGGAAGTTCCAGTCGTTAGATGTGATTAGCCTCGAGAAGCCTCAGCGGAAATGGGCCTTATCTCGCCTGGAGAGCAAAACCTCCTGGATTTTCTCCAGTTGCGGTAGGTGCTCTCAACTTACGACGGGGACCTCAGGGACCCGCTCTGGTGGCCTCAGGAAAGGCCAGTCCCCATGCGAGTTCCTCGGGGGCCTCTCGGGATTCTTCTCCCGTCGATGCGGGGGCCTAAGACCTTGTGTGGAGTCGGGGCCAGAACCTGAGGAATCCTCTCCAGTGCTGACATGGATCTTGGGGTAGTTCTGGAGTCTCCCCAGGGGAGTCAGTCCTCGTCTCGAATGCGGGCATGCACGTGCGCTTTCCTCCAGAGCGGTAGCAGCAGTGTAAGGCATTCCGCCGCGTGGATCAAGGGATCTATGGCTTTTCCTCGAGGCTTTCCCACGAGGCTTTCCCACAGGGCTGTCCCACGTGCCACCGTGGTGGGAGTCGATCCTCGGAATGAACGTCGAGGCAGTGCAGGGAAAATACGTTCTTCTGGAATGGACTGACGCATCTGAGGGACTCTTGGAATGGTGGCACGACCCTGGCATACCTCTCACCTTTCCTGTGGAGAGCGCCTCCTCTTGAGATGCAACGGGAACGCCGGGAATTCATTACCTACGAAACAGGGAAAGGATCCCTCATCTCGAGCTAGGAGGCGGAAACGGGGCTCCCCTGGATGTGTGCGGGACCCTCGTTTTTCCTCTCGAGTGGAGACGGGTATGTCGGGGACCTTCTGGACTTGCAGCAAGGGTGTGAAGGACCCTTTGGAAGTTCCAGTGGTTAGATGTGATTAGCCTCGAGAAGCCTCGGCGGAAATGGGCCTCATCTCGCCTGGAGGGCAAAACCTCCTGGACTTTCTCGAGTTGCGGCAGGTGCTCTCGACTTAAGACGGGGACCTCAGGGACCCTCTCTGGTGGCCTCAGGAAAGGCCAGTCCCCATGCTAGTTCCTCAGGGGCCTCTCGGGATTCCTCTCCCGTCGATTCCGGGGCCTAAGACCTTGTGTGGAGTCGGGGCCGGAACCTGAGGATTCCTCTCCAGTGCTGACATGGATCTTGGGGTACTTCTGGAGTCTCCCCAGGGGAGTCAGTCCTCGTCTCGAATGCGGGCATGCACATGCGCTTTCCTCCAGAACGGTAGCAGCAGTGTCACGCATTCCGCTGCGTGGATCAAGGGATCTATGGTTTTCCCTCGAGTCTTTCCCACGAGGCTTTCCCACGAGGCTTTCCCACGAGGCTTTCCCACAGGGCTGTCCCACGTGCACACGTGGTGGGAGTCGATCCTCGGCTTGAACGTCAAGGCAGTGCAAGGAAAACAGGTTCCTCTGCAATGAACTGACACATCTGGGGGACTCTTGGAATGGTGGCACGACCCTGGAGTTCCTCTCGCCTTTCATGTGGAGAGCGCCTCCTCTTGAGATGCGACGGGAACGCCGGGAATTCTTTCCCTACGAAACAGGGAAAGGATCCCTCATCTCGAGCTAGGAGGCGGAAACGGGGCTCCCCTGGATGTGTGCGGGACCCTGGTGCTTCCTCTCCAGTGGAGACGGGTATGTCGGGGACCTTCTTGACTTGCAGCAAGGTGTGAAGGACCCTTTGGAAGTTCCAGTCGTTAGATGTGATTAGCCTCGAGAAGCCTCAGCGGAAATGGGCCTCATCTCGCCTGGAGGGCAAAACCTCCTGGATTTTCTCGAGTTGCGGCAGGTGCTCTCAACTTACATTGGGGACCTCGGGGACCCGCTCTGGTGGCCTCAGGAAAGGCCAGTCCCCATGCGAGTTCCTCGGGGGCCTCTCGGGATTCATCTCCCGTCAATGCCGGGGCCTAAGTCCTTCTGTGGAGTCGGGGCCGGAACCTGAGGATTCCTCTCTAGTGCTGACATGGATCTTGGGGTAGTTCTGGAGTCTCCCCAGTGGAGTCAGTCCTCGTCTCTTATGCGGGCATGCACTTGCGCTTTCCTCCAGAGCGGTAGCAGCAGTGTCACGCATTCCGCCGCGTGGATCAAAGGATCTATGGTTTTCCCTCGAGTCTTTCCCAAGAGGCTTTCCCACGAGGCTTTCCCACAGGGCTGTCACACAGGGCTCACTCACGTGCACACGAGTTGGGGGTCGATCCTAAGCTAGAACGTCAAGGCAGTGCAGGGAAAACAGGTTCCTCTGGAAAGAACTGACACATCTGGGGGACTCTTGAATCGTGGCACGACCCTGGAGTTCCTCTCGCCTTTCCTGTGGAGAGCGCCTCCTCTTGAGATGCGTCGGGAACGCCGGGAATTCTTTCCCTACGAAACAGGGAAAGGATCCCTCATCTCGAGCTAGGAGTCGGAAACGGGGCTCCCCTGGATGTGTGCGTGACCCTCGTGCTTCCTCTTGAGTGGAGGCGGCTATGTCGGGGAACTTCTTGACTTGCAGTAAATGTTTGAAGGACCCTTTGGAACTTCCATTGGTTAGATGTGATTAGCCTCGAGAAGCCTCAGCGGAAATGGGCCTCATCTCGCCTGGAGGGGAGGACCTCCTGGATTTTCTCGAGTTGCGGCAGGTGCTCTCGACTTACCACGGGGACCTCAGGGACCTGCTCTGGTGGCCTCAGGAAAGGCCAGTCCCCATGCGAGTTCCTCGGGAGCCTTTCGGGATTCCTCTCCCGTCGATGCCAGGGCCTAAGACCTTGTGTGGAGTCGGGGCCGGAACCTGAGGATTCCTCTCCAGTGCTGACATGGATCTTGGGGTACTTCTGGAGTCTCCCCAGGGGAGTCAGTCCTCGTCTCGAATGCCGGGATGCACTTGCGCTTTCCTCCAGAGCGGTAGCAGCAGTGTCACGCAGTCCGCCACGTGGATCAAAGGATCTATGGTTTTCCCTCAAGTCTTTCCTACGAGGCTTTCCCACGAGGCTTTCCCACAGGGCTTTCCCACGTGCACACGTGGTGGTAGTCGATCCTCGGCTTGAACGTCAAGGCAGTGCAGGGAAAACAGGTTCCTCTGGAATGGACTGACATATCTGGGGGACTCTTGGAATGGTGGCACGACCCTGGAGTTCCTCTCGCCTTTCCTGTGGAGAGCGCCTCCTCTTCAGATGCGACGCGAACGCCGGTAATTCTTTCCCTACGAAACAGGGAAAGGATCCCTCATCTCGAGCTAGGAGGCGGAAACGGGGCTCCCCTGGATGTGTGCGGGACACTCGTGCTTCCTCTCAAGTGGAGAGGGGTATGTCGGGGAACTTCTTGAGTTGCAGCAAGGGTGTGAAGGACCCTTTGGAAGTTCCAGTGGTTAGATGTGATTAGCCTCGAGAAGCCTCAGCGGGAATGGGCCTCATCTCGCCTGGAGGGCAAAACCTCCTGGATTTTCTCGAGTTGCGGCAGGTGCTCTCGACTTACGACGGGGAGCTCAGGGACCCGCTCTGGTGGCCTCAGGAAAGGCCAGTCCCCATGCGAGTTCCTCGGGGGCCTCTCGAGATTCTTCTCCCGTCGATGCCGGGGCCTAAGACCTTGTGTGGAGTCGGGGCCGGAACCTGAGGATTCCTCTCCAGTGCTGACATGGATCTTGGGGTACTTCTGGAAGCTCCCGAGGGGAGTCAGTCCTCGTCTCGAATGCGGGCATACACTTGCGCTTTCCTCCAGAGCGGTAGCAGCAGTGTCACGAATTCCGCAGCGTGGATCAAGGGATCTATGGCTTTCCCTCGAGGCTTTCCCACGAGGTTTTCCCACAGGGCTGTCCCACGTGCCACCGTGGGGGCAGTCGATCCTCGGCTTGAACGTCAAGGCAGTGCAGGGAAAACAGGTTCCTCTGGAATGGACTGACACATCTGGCGGACTCTTGGAATGGTGGCACGACCCTGGAGTTCCTCTCGCCTTTCCTGTGGAGAGCGCCTCCTCTTGAGATGCGACGGGAACGCCGGGAATTCTTTCCCTACGAAACAGGGAAAGGATCCCTCATCTCGAGCTAGGAGGCGGAGGCGGGGCTCCCCTGGATGTTTGTGGGACCCTCGTGCTTCCTCTCGAGTGGAGACGGGTATGTCTATGTCGGGGAACTTCTTGAGTTGCAGCAAGGGTGTGAAGGACCCTTTGGAATTTCCAGTTGTTAGATGTGATTAGCCTCGAGTAGCCTCAGCGGAAATGGGCCTCATCTCGCCTGGAGGGCAAAACCTCCTGGATTTTCTCGAGTTGCGGCAGGTGCTCTCGACTTAGGACGGGGACCTCAGGGACCCGCTCTGGTGGCCTCAGGAAAGGCCAGTCCCCATGCGAGTTCCTCGGGGGCCTCTCGGGATTCCTCTCCCGTCGATGCCGGGGCCTAAGACCTTGTGTGGGGTCGGGGCCGGAACCTGAGGATTCCTCCCCAGTGCTGACATGGATCTTGGGGTATTCCTGGAGTCTCCCGAGGGGAGTCAGTCCTCGTCTCGAATGCGGGCATGCACTTGCGCTTTAGTCAAGAGCTGTAGCAGCAGTGTCACGCAGTCCGCCGCGTGGATCAAAGGATCTATGGTTTTCCCTCGAGTCTTTCCCACGAGGCTTTCCCACGAGGCTTTCCCAGAGGGCTGTCCCACGTGCACACGTGTTGTGAGTCGATCCTCGGCTTGAACGTCAAGGCAGTGAAGGGAAAACAGGTTCCTCTGGAATGGACTGACACATCTGGGGGACTCTTGGATTGGTGGCATGACCCTGGAGTTCCTCTCGTTTTTCCTGTGGAGAGCGCCTCCTCTTGAGATGCGAAGGGAACGCCGGGAATTCTTTCTCTACGAAACAGGGAAAGGATCCCTCATCTCGAGCTCGGAGGCGGAAACGGGGTTCCCCTGGATGTGTGCGGGACCCTCGTGCTTCCTCTCGAGTGGAGACGGCTATGTCGGGGAACTTTTTGAGTTGCAACAAGGGTGTGAAGGACCCTTTGGAAGTTCCAGTGGTTTGATGTGATTAGCCTCGAGAAGCCTCAGGGGAAATGGGCCTCATCTCGCCTGGAGGGCAAAACCTCCTGGATTTTCTCGAGTTGCGGCAGGTGCTCTCGACTAACGACGGGGACATCAGGGACCCGCTCTGGTGGCCTCAGGAAAGGCCAGTCCCCATGCCAGTTCCTCGGGGGCCTCTCGGGATTCCTCTCCCGTCGATGCCGGGGCCTAAGACCTTGTGTGGAGTCGGGGCCGGAAACTGAGGATTCCTCTCCAGTGCTGACATGGATCTTGGGGTACTTCTGGAGGCTCCCCAGGGGAGTCAGTCCTCGTCTCGAATGGGGGCATGCACTTGCGCTTTCCTCCAAAGCAGTAGCAGCAGTGTCACGCAGTCCGCCGCGTGGATCAAGGGATCTATGGCTTTCCCTCGAGGTTTCCCCACGAGGCTTTCCCACAGGGCTGTCCCAAGTCTACAAGTGGTGGGAGTCGATCCTCTGCTTGAACGTCAAGGCAGTGCAAGGAAAAAAGGTTCCTCTGGAATGGACTGACACATCTGGGGGACTCTTGGAATGGTGGCACGACCCTGGAGTTCATCTCGCCTTTCCTGTGGAGAGCGCCTCCTCTTGAGATGTGACGGGAACGCCGGGAATTCTTTCCCTACGAAACAGGGAAAGGATACCTCATCTCGAGCTAGGAGGCGGAATTGGGGCTCCCCTGGATGTGTGCGGGACCCTCGTGCTTCCTCCCGAGTGGAGACGGGTATGTCGGGGAACTTCTTGAGTTGCAGCAAGGGTGTGAAGGACCCTTTGGAAGTTCCAGTCGTTAGATGTGATTAGCCTCGAGAAGCCTCAGCGGAAATGGGCCTTATCTCGCCTGGAGGGCAAAACCTCCTGGATTTTCTCCAGTTGCGGTAGGTGCTCTCAACTTACGACGGGGACCTCAGGGACCCGCTCTGGTGGCCTCAGGAAAGGCCAGTCCCCATGCGAGTTCCTCGGGGGCCTCTCGGGATTCTTCTCCCGTCGATGCCGGGGCCTAAGACCTTGTGTGGAGTCGGGGCCAGAACCTGAGGAATCCTCTCCAGTGCTGACATGGATCTTGGGGTAGTTCTGGAGTCTCCCCAGGGGAGTCAGTCCTCGTCTCGAATGCGGGCATGCACGTGCGCTTTCCTCCAGAGCGGTAGCAGCAGTGTAAGGCATTCCGCCGCGTGGATCAAGGGATCTATGGCTTTTCCTCGAGGCTTTCCCACGAGGCTTTCCCACAGGGCTGTCCCACGTGCCACCGTGGTGGGAGTCGATCCTCGGAATGAACGTCGAAGCAGTGCAGGGAAAATACGTTCTTCTGGAATGGACTGACGCATCTGAGGGACTCTTGGAATGGTGGCACGACCCTGGCATACCTCTCACCTTTCCTGTGGAGAGCGCCTCCTCTTGAGATGCAACGGGAACGCCGGGAATTCATTACCTACGAAACAGGGAAAGGATCCCTCATCTCGAGCTAGGAGGCGGAAACGGGGCTCCCCTGGATGTGTGCGGGACCCTCGTTTTTCCTCTCGAGTGGAGACGGGTATGTCGGGGAACTTCTGGACTTGCAGCAAGGGTGTGAAGGACCCTTTGGAAGTTCCAGTGGTTAGATGTGATTAGCCTCGAGAAGCCTCGGCGGAAATGGGCCTCATCTCGCCTGGAGGGCAAAACCTCCTGGACTTTCTCGAGTTGCGGCAGGTGCTCTCGACTTAAGACGGGGACCTCAGGGACCCTCTCTGGTGGCCTCAGGAAAGGCCAGTCCCCATGCTAGTTCCTCAGGGGCCTCTCGGGATTCCTCTCCCGTCGATTCCGGGGCCTAAGACCTTGTGTGGAGTCGGGGCCGGAACCTGAGGATTCCTCTCCAGTGCTGACATGGATCTTGGGGTACTTCTGGAGTCTCCCCAGGGGAGTCAGTCCTCGTCTCGAATGCGGGCATGCACATGCGCTTTCCTCCAGAACGGTAGCAGCAGTGTCACGCATTCCGCTGCGTGGATCAAGGGATCTATGGTTTTCCCTCGAGTCTTTCCCACGAGGCTTTCCCACGAGGCTTTCCCACGAGGCTTTCCCACAGGGCTGTCCCACGTGCACACGTGGTGGGAGTCGATCCTCGGCTTGAACGTCAAGGCAGTGCAAGGAAAACAGGTTCCTCTGCAATGAACTGACACATCTGGGGGACTCTTGGAATGGTGGCACGACCCTGGAGTTCCTCTCGCCTTTCCTGTGGAGAGCGCCTCCTCTTGAGATGCGACGGGAACGCCGGGAATTCTTTCCCTACGAAACAGGGAAAGGATCCCTCATCTCGAGCTAGGAGGCGGAAACGGGGCTCCCCTGGATGTGTGCGGGACCCTGGTGCTTCCTCTCCAGTGGAGACGGGTATGTCGGGGACCTTCTTGACTTGCAGCAAGGTGTGAAGGACCCTTTGGAAGTTCCAGTCGTTAGATGTGATTAGCCTCGAGAAGCCTCAGCGGAAATGGGCCTCATCTCGCCTGGAGGGCAAAACCTCCTGGATTTTCTCGAGTTGCGGCAGGTGCTCTCAACTTACATTGGGGACCTCGGGGACCCGCTCTGGTGGCCTCAGGAAAGGCCAGTCCCCATGCGAGTTCCTCGAGGGCCTCTCGGGATTCATCTCCCGTCAATGCCGGGGCCTAAGTCCTTCTGTGGAGTCGGGGCCGGAACCTGAGGATTCCTCTCTAGTGCTGACATGGATCTTGGGGTAGTTCTGGAGTCTCCCCAGTGGAGTCAGTCCTCGTCTCTTATGCGGGCATGCACTTGCGCTTTCCTCCAGAGCGGTAGCAGCAGTGTCACGCATTCCGCCGCGTGGATCAAAGGATCTATGGTTTTCCCTCGAGTCTTTCCCAAGAGGCTTTCCCACGAGGCTTTCCCACAGGGCTGTCACACAGGGCTCACTCACGTGCACACGAGTTGGGGGTCGATCCTAAGCTAGAACGTCAAGGCAGTGCAGGGAAAACAGGTTCCTCTGGAAAGAACTGACACATCTGGGGGACTCTTGAATCGTGGCACGACCCTGGAGTTCCTCTCGCCTTTCCTGTGGAGAGTGCCTCCTCTTGAGATGCGTCGGGAACGCCGGGAATTCTTTCCCTACGAAACAGGGAAAGGATCCCTCATCTCGAGCTAGGAGTCGGAAACGGGGCTCCCCTGGATGTGTGCGTGACCCTCGTGCTTCCTCTTGAGTGGAGGCGGCTATGTCGGGGAACTTCTTGACTTGCAGTAAGGGTTTGAAGGACCCTTTGGAACTTCCATTGGTTAGATGTGATTAGCCTCGAGAAGCCTCAGCGGAAATGGGCCTCATCTCGCCTGGAGGGGAGGACCTCCTGGATTTTCTCGAGTTGCGGCAGGTGCTCTCGACTTACCACGGGGACCTCAGGGACCTGCTCTGGTGGCCTCAGGAAAGGCCAGTCCCCATGCGAGTTCCTCGGGAGCCTTTAGGGATTCCTCTCCCGTCGATGCCAGGGCCTAAGACCTTGTGTGGAGTCGGGGCCGGAACCTGAGGATTCCTCTCCAGTGCTGACATGGATCTTGGGGTACTTCTGGAGTCTCCCCAGGGGAGTCAGTCCTCGTCTCGAATGCCGGGATGCACTTGCGCTTTCCTCCAGAGCGGTAGCAGCAGTGTCACGCAGTCCGCCACGTGGATCAAAGGATCTATGGTTTTCCCTCAAGTCTTTCCTACGAGGCTTTCCCACGAGGCTTTCCCACAGGGCTTTCCCACGTGCACACGTGGTGGTAGTCGATCCTCGGCTTGAACGTCAAGGCAGTGCAGGGAAAACAGGTTCCTCTGGAATGGACTGACATATCTGGGGGACTCTTGGAATGGTGGCACGACCCTGGAGTTCCTCTCGCCTTTCCTGTGGAGAGCGCCTCCTCTTCAGATGCGACGCGAACGCCGGTAATTCTTTCCCTACGAAACAGGGAAAGGATCCCTCATCTCGAGCTAGGAGGCGGAAACGGGGCTCCCCTGGATGTGTGCGGGACACTCGTGCTTCCTCTCAAGTGGAGAGGGGCATGTCGGGGAACTTCTTGAGTTGCAGCAAGGGTGTGAAGGACCCTTTGGAAGTTCCAGTGGTTAGATGTGATTAGCCTCGAGAAGCCTCAGCGGGAATGGGCCTCATCTCGCCTGGAGGGCAAAACCTCCTGGATTTTCTCGAGTTGCGGCAGGTGCTCTCGACTTACGACGGGGAGCTCAGGGACCCGCTCTGGTGGCCTCAGGAAAGGCCAGTCCCCATGCGAGTTCCTCGGGGGCCTCTCGAGATTCTTCTCCCGTCGATGCCGGGGCCTAAGACCTTGTGTGGAGTCGGGGCCGGAACCTGAGGATTCCTTTCCAGTGCTGACATGGATCTTGGGGTACTTCTGGAGTTTCCCCAGGGGAGTCAGTCCTCGTCTCGAATGCGGGCATGCACTTGCGCTTTCCTCCAGAGCGGTAGCAGCAGTGTCACGCAGTCCGCAGCGTGGATCAAAGGATCTATGGTTTTCCCTCGAATCTTTCCCACGAGGCTTTCCCCCGAGGCTTTCCCACAGGGCTGTCCCACGTGCACACGTGGTGGGAGTCGATCCTCGTCTTGAACGTCAAGGCAGTGCAGGGAAAACAGGTTCCTCTGGAATGGACTGACACATCTGGGGGACTCTTGGAATGGTGGCACGACACTGGAGTTCCTCTCGCCTTTCCTGTGGAGAGCGCCTCCTCTTGAGATGTGACAGGAACGCCTTGAATTCTTTCCCTATGAAACAGGGAAAGGATCCCTCATCTCGAGCTAGGAGGCGGAAACGGGGCTCCCCTTGATTTGTGCGGTACACTCGTGCTTCCTCTCGAGTGGAGACGGGTACGTCGGGGAACTTCTTGAGTTGCAGCAAGGGTGTGAAGGACCCTTTGGAAGTTCCAGTGGTTAGATGTGATTAGCCTCGGGAAGCCTCAGTGGAAATGGGCCTCATCTCGCCTGGAGGGCAAAACCTCCTGGATTTTCTCGAATTGCGGCAGGTGCTCTCGACTTACGAGGGGGAACTCGGCGCCCGCTCTCGTGGCCTCAGGAAAGGCCAGTCCCCATGCGAGTTCCTCGGGGGCCTCTCGGGATTCCTCTCCCGTCGATGCCGGGGCCTAAGTCCTTGTGTGGAGTCGGGGCCGGAACCTGAGGATTCCTCTCCAGTGCTGACATGGATCATGGGGTACTTCTGGAGTGTCCCAGGGGAGTCAGTCCTCGTCTCGAATGCGGGCATGCACTTGCGCTTTCCTCCATAGCGGTAGCAGCAGTGTCACGCAGTCTGCCGCGTGGATCAAAGGATCTATGGTTTTCCCTCAAGTCTTTCCCACGAGGCTTTCCCACGAGGCTTTCCCACAGGGCTGTCCCACGTGCACACGTGGTGGGAGTCGATCCTCGGCTTGAACGTCAAGGCAGTGCAGGGAAAACAGGTTCGTCTGGAATGGACTGACACATCTGGGGGACTCTTGGAATGGTGGCACGACCCTGGAGTTCCTCTCGCCTTTCCTGTGGAGAGCGCCTCCTCTTGAGATGCGACGGGAACGCCGGGAATTCTTTGCCTATGAAACAGGGAAAGGATCCCTCATCTCGAGCTAGGAGGCGGAAACGGGGCTCCCCTGGATGTGTGCGGGACCCTCGTGCTTCCTCTCGAGTGGAGACGGGTATGTCGGGGAACTTCTGGACTTGCAGCAAGGGTGTGAAGGACCCTTTGGAAGTTCCAGTGGTTAGATGTGATTAGCCTCGAGAAGCCTCAGCGGAAAAGGGCCTCATCTCGCCTGGAGGACAAAACCTCCTGGATTTTCTCGAGTTGCGGCAGGTGCTCTCGACTTACGAAGGGGACCTCAGGGACCCGCTCTGGTGGCCTCAGGAAAGGCCAGTCGCCATGCGAGTTCCTCGGGGGCCTCTCGGGATTCCTCTCCCGTCGATGCCGGGGCCTACGACCTTGTGTGGAGTCGGGGCCAGAACCAGAGGATTCCTCTCCTGTGCTGACATGGATCTTGGAGTACTTCTGTAGTCTGCACAGGGGTTCAGTCCTCGCCTCTAATGCGGGCATGCACTTGCGCTTTCCTCCAGAGCAGTAGCAGCAGTGTGACGCAGTCCGCCGCGTGGATCAAAGGATCTATGGTTTTCCCTCGAGTCTTTCACACGAGGCTTTCCCACGAGGCTTTCCCACAGGGCTGTCCCAGGTGCACACGTGGTGGGAGTCGATCCTCGGCTTGAACGTCAAGGCAGTGCAGGGAAAACAGGTTCCTCTGGAATGGCCGGACACATCTGGGGGACTCTTGGAATGGTGGCACGACCCTGGAGTTCCTCTCGCCTTTCCTGTGGAGAGCGCCTCCTCTTGAGATGCGACGGGAACGCCGGGAATTCTTTCCCTAGGAAACAGGGAAAGGATCCCTGATCTCGAGCTAGGAGGCGGAAACGGGGCTCCCCTGGATATGTGCGGGACCCTCGTGCTTCCTTTCGAGTGGAGAGGGGTTTGTCGGGGAACTTCTTGAGTTGCAGCAAGAGTGTGAAGGACCCTTTGGAAGTTCCAGTGGTTAGATGTGATTAGCCTCGAGAAGCCTCAGGGGAAATGGGCCTCATCTCGCCTGGAGGCCAAAACCTACTGAATTTTCTCGAGTTGCGGCAGGTGCTTCGACTTACGACGGGGAGCTCAGGGACCCGCTCTGGTGGCCTCAGGAAAGGCCAGTCCCCATGCGAGTTCCTCGGGGGCCTCTCGGGATTCTTCTCCCGTTGATGCCGGGGCCTAAGACCTTGTGTGGAGTCGGGGCCGGAACCTGAGGATTTCTCTCCAGTGCTGACATGGATCTTGGGGTACTTCTGGAGTTTCCCCAGGGGAGTCAGTCCTCGTCTCGAATGCGGGCATGCACTTGCGCTTTCCTGCAAAGCGGTAGCAGCAGTGTCACGCAGTCCGCCGCGTGGATCAAAGGATCTATGGTTTTCCCTCGAGTCTTTCCCACGAGGCTTTCCCCCGAGGCTTTCCCACAGGGCTGTCCCACGTGCACAGGTGGTGGGAGTCGATCCTCGTCTTGAACGTCAAGGCAGTGCTGGGAAAACAGGTTCCTCTGGAATGGACTGACACATCTGGGGGACTCTTGGAATGGTGGCACGACCCTGGAGTTCCTCTCGGCTTTCCTGTGGAGAGCGCCTCCTCTTGAAATGCGACGGGAACACCGGGAAATCTTTCCCTATGAAACAGGGAAAGGATCCCTCATCTCGAGCTAGGAGGCGGAAACGGGGCTCCCCTGGATGTGTGCGGGACCCTCGTGCTTCCTCTCGAGTGGAGACGGCTATGTCGGGGAACTTCTTGAGTTGCAGCAAGGGTGTGAAGGACCCTTTGGAAGTTAATGTGGTTAGATGAGATTAGCCTCGAGAAGCCTCAGCGGGAATGGGCCTCATATCGCCTGGAGGGCAAAACCTCCTGGATTTTCTCTAGTTGCGGCAGGTTCTCTCGACTTACGACGGGGACCTCGGGGACATCAGGGACCCGCTCTGGTGGCCTCAGGAAAGGCCAGTCCCCATGCGAGTTCCTCGGGGGCCTACGGGATTCCTCTCCCGTCGATGCCGGGGCCTAAGACCTTGTGTGGAGTCGGGGCCGGAACCTGAGGATTCCTCTCCAGTGCTGCCATGGATCTTGGGGTACTTCTCGAGTCTCACCAGGGGAGTCAGTCCTTGTCTCGAATGCGGGCATGCACTTGTGCTTTCCTCCAGAGCGGTAGCAGCAGTGTCACGCAGTCCGCTGCGTGGATCAAAGGATCTATGGTTTTCCCTCGAGTCTTTCCCACGAGGCTTTCCCACGAGGCTTTCCCACAGGGCTGTCCCACGTGCACACGTGGTGGGAGTCGATCCTCGGCTTGAACTTCAAGGCAGTGCAGGGAAAAGAGGTTCCTCTGGAATGGACTGACACATCTGGGGGACTCTTGGAATGGTGGCACGACCCTGGAGTTCCTCTCGCCTTTCCTGTGGAGAGCGCCTCCTCTTGAGATACGACGGGAACGCCGGGAATTCTTTCCCTACGAAACAGGGAAAGGATCCCTCATCTCGAGCTAGGAGGCGGAAACGGGGCTCCCCTGGATGTGTGCGGGACCCTCGTGCTTCCTCTCGAGTGGAGACGGGTATGTCGGGGAACTTCTGGACTTGCAGCAAGGGTGTGAAGGACCCTTTGGAAGTTCCAGGGGTTAGATGTGATTAGCCTCGAGAAGCCTCAGCGGAAATGGGCCTCATCTCGCCTGGAGGGCAAAACCTCCTGGATTTTCTCGAGTTGAGGCAGGTGCTTTCGACTTACGACGGGGACCTCAGGGACCCGCTCTGGTGGCCTCAGGAAAGGCCAGTCCTCATGCCAGTTCCTCGGGGGCTTCTCGGGATTCCTCTCCCGTTGATGTCGGGGCCTAAGACCTTGTGTGGAGTCGGGGCCGGAACCTGAGGATTCCTCTCCAGTGCTGACATGGAACTTGGGGTACTTCTGGAGTCTCCAAAGGGGAGTCAGTCGTCGTCTCGAATGCGGGCATGCACTTGCGCTTTCCTCCAGAGCGGTAACAGCAGAGTCACGCAGTCCGCCGCGTGGATCAAAGGATCTATGGTTTTCCCTCGAGTCTTTCCCACGAGGCTTTCCCACGCGGCTTTCCCACAGGTCTGTCCCACGTGCACACGTGGTGGTAGTCGATCCTCGGCTTGAAAGTCGAGGCAGTGTAGGGAAAACAGGTTCCTCTGGAATGGACTGACACATCTGGGGGACTCTTGGAATGGTGGCACGACCCTGGAGTTCCTCTCGCCTTTCCTGTGGAGAGCGCCTCCTCTTGAGATGCGACGGGAACGCCGGGAATTCTTTCCCTACGAAAAAGGGAAAGGATCCCTCATCTCGAGCTAGGAGGCGGAAACGGGGCTCCCCTGGATGTGTGCGGGACCCTCTTGCTCCCTCTCGAGTGGAGACGGGTATGTCGCGGAACTTCTTGAGTTGCAGCAAGTGTGTGAAGGACCCTTTGAAAATTCCAGTGGTTAGATGTGATTAGCCTCGAGAAGCCTCAGCGGAAATGGGCCTCATCTCGCCTGGAGGGCAAAACCTCCTGGATTTTCTCGAGTTGGGGCAGGTGCTCTCGACTTACGACGGGGACCTCAGGGACCCGCTCTGGTGGCCTCAGGAAAGGCCAGTCCCCATGCGAGTTCCTCGGGGTCGTCTCGGGATTCCTCTCCCGTCCATGCCGGGGCCTAAGACCTTGTGTGGAGTCGGGGCCGGAACCTGAGGATTCCTCTCAGGTGCTGACATGGATCTTGGGGTACTTCTGGAGTTTCCCCAGGGGAGTCAGTCCTCGTCTCGAATGCGGGCATGCACTTGCGCTTTCCTCCAGAGCGGTAGCAGCAGTATCACGCAGTCCGCCGCGTGGATCAAAGGATCTATGGTTTTCCTTCGAGTCTATCCCACTAGGCTTTCCCACGAGGCTTTCCCACAGGGCTGTCCCACGTGCACACGTGGTGGGAGTCGATCCTCAGCTTGAACATCAAGGCAGTGCAGGGAAAACAGGTTCCTCTGGAATGGACTGACACATCTGGGCGACTCTTGGAATGGAGGCACGACCCTGGAGTTCCTCTCGCCTTTCCTGTGGAGAGCGCATCCTCTTGAGATGCGACGGGAACGCCGGGAATTCATTCCCTAGGAAACAGGGAAAGGATCCCTCATCTCGAGCTAGGAGGCGGAAACGGGGCTCCCCTGGATGTGTGCGGGACCCCACGTGCTTCCTCTCGAGTGGAGACGGGTATGTCGGGGAACTTCTTGAGTTGCAGCAAAGGTGTGAAGGACCCTTTGGAAGTTCCAGTGGTTAGATGTGATTAGCCTCGAGAAGCCTCAGCGGAAATGGGCCTCATCTCGCCTGGAGGGCAAAACCTCCTGGATTTTCTCGAGTTGCGGCAGGTGCTCTCGACTTACGACGGGGACCTCAGGGACCCGCTCTGGTGGCCTCAGGATAGGCCAGTCCCCATGCGAGTTCCTCGGGGTCCTCTCGGGATTCCTCTCCCGTCGATGCCGGGGCCTAAGACCTTGTGTGGAGTCGGGGCCGGAACCTGAGGATTCCTCTCCAGTGCTGCCATGGATCTTGGGGTACTTCTGGAGTCTCCCCAGGGGAGTCAGTCCTCGTCTCGAATGCGGGCATGCACTTGCGCTTTCCTCCAGAGCGGTAGCAGCAGTGTCACGCAGTCCGCCTCGTCATCAAAGGATCTATGGTTTTCCCTCGAGTCTTTCCCACGAGGCTTTCCCACGAGGCTTTCCCACAGGGCTGTCCCACGTGCACACGTGGTGGAAGTCGATCCTCGGCTTCTACGTCAAGGAAGTGCAGGAAAAAGAGGTTCCTCTGGAATGGACTGACACTTCTGGGGGACTCTTGGAATGGTGGCACGACCCTGGAGTTCCTCTCGCCTTTCCTGTGGAGAGCGCCTCCTCTTGAGATGCGACGGGAACGCCGGGAATTCTTTCCCTACGAAACAGGGAAAGGATCCCTCATCTCGAGCTCGGAGGCGGAAACGGGGCTCCCCTGGATGTGTGCGGGACCCTCGTGCTTCCTCTCGAGTGGAGACGGGTATGTCGGGGAACTTCTGGACTTGCAGCAAGGGTGTGAAGGACCCTTTGGAAGTTCCAGGGGTTAGATGTGATTAGCCTCGAGAAGCCTCAGCGGAAATGGGCCTCATCTCGCCTGGAGGGCAAAACCTCCTGGATTTTCTCGAGTTGGGGCAGGTGCTCTCGACTTACGACGGGGACCTCAGGGACCCGCTCTGGTGGCCTCAGGAAAGGCCAGTCCCCACGCGAGTTCCTCGGGGTCCTCTCGGGATTCCTCTCCCGTCGATGCCGGGGCCTAAGACCTTGTGTGGAGTCGGGGACGGAACCTGAGGATTCCTCTCCAGTGCTGACATGGATCTTGGGGTACTTCTGGAGTCTCCCCAGGGGAGTCAGTCCTCGTCTCGAATGCGGGCATGCACTTGCGCTTTCCTCCAGAGCGGTAGCAGCAGTGTCACGCAGTCCGCCGCGTGGATCAAAGGATCTATGGTTTTCCCTCGAGTCTTTCCCACGAGGCTTTCCCAGGAGGCTTTCCAACAGGGCTGTCCCACTTGCACACGTGGTGGGAGTCAATCCTCGGCTTCTACGTCAAGGCAGTGCAGGAAAAAGAGGTTCCTCTGGAATGGAATGACACTTCTGGGGGACTCTTGGAATGGTGGCACGACCCTGGAGTTCCTCTCGCCTTTCCTGTGGAGAGCGCCTCCTCTTGAGATGTGACGGGAACGCCTTGAATTCTTTCCCTATGAAACAGGGAAAGGATCCCTCATCTCGAGCTAGGAGGCGGAAAGGGGCTCCCCTTGATGTGTGCGGGACCCTCGTGCTTCCTCTCGAGTGGAGACGGGTAAGTCGGGGAACTTCTTGAGTTGCAGCAAGGGTGTGAAGGACCCTTTGGAAGTTCCAGTGGTTAGATGTGATTAGCCTCGAGAAGCCTCAGCGGAAATGGGCCTCATCTCGCCTGGAGGGCAAAACCTCCTGGATTTTCTCGAGTTGCGGCAGGTGCTCTCGACTTACGACGGGGACCTCGGGGCCCTCTCTGGTGGCCTAAGGAAAGACCAGTCCCCATGCGAGTTCCTCGGGGGCCTCTCGGGATTCCTCTCCCGTCGATGCCGGGGCCTAAGTCCTTGTGTGGAGTCGGGGCCGGAACCTGAGGATTCCTCTCCAGTGCTGACATGGATCTTGGGGTACTTCTGGAGTCTCCCAGGGGAGTCAGTCCTCGTCTCGAATGCTGGGATGCACTTGCGCTTTCCTCCAGAGCGGTAGCAGCAGTGTCTCGCAGTCCGCCGCGTGAATCAAAGGATCTATGGTTTTCCCTCAAGTCTTTCCCACGAGGCTTTCCCACGAGGCTTTCCCACAGCGCTGTCCCACTTGCACATGTGGTGGGAGTGGATCCTCGGCTTGAACGTCAAGGCAGGGCAGGGAAAACAGGTTCGTCTGGAATGGACTGACATATCTGGGGGACTCTTGGAATGGTGGCACGACCCTGGAGTTCCTCTCGTCTTTCCTGTGGAGAGCGCCTCCTCTTGAGATGCGACGGGAACGCCGGGAATTCTTTCCCTACGAAACAGGGAAAGGATCCCTCATCTCGAGCTAGGAGGCGGAAACGGGGCTCCCCTGGATGTGTGCACGACCCTCGTGCTTCCTCTCGAGTGGACACGGGTATGTCGGGGAACTTCTTGAGATGCAGCAAGGGTGTGAAGGACTCTTTGGAAGTTCCAGTGGTTAGATGTGATTAGCCTCCAGAAGCCTCAGCGGAAATGGGCCTCATCTCGCCTGGAGGGCAAAACCTCTTGGATTTTCTCGAGTTGCGGCAGGTGCTCTCGACTTACGACGGGGACCTCAGGGACCCGCTCTGGTGGCCTCAGGAAAGGCCAGTCCCCATGAGAGTTCCTCGGGGTCCTCTCGGGATTCCTCTCCCGTCGATGCCGGGGCCTAAGACCTTGTGTGGAGTCTGGGCCGGAACCTGAGGATTCCTCTCCAGTGCTGCCATGGATCTTGGGGTACTTCTCGAGTCTCCCCAGGGGAGTCAGTCTTCGTCTCGAATGCGGGCATGCACTTGTGCTTTCCTCCAGAGCGGTAGCAGCAGTGTCACGCAGTCCGCCGCGTGGATCAAAGGATCTATGGTTTTCCCTCGAGTCTTTCCCACGAGGCTTTCCCACGAGGCTTTCCCACAGGGCTCTCCCACGTGCACACGTGGTGGGAGTCGATCCTCGGCTTGAACGTCAAGGCAGTGCAGGGAAAAGAGGTTCCTCTGGAATGGACTGACACATCTGGGGGACTCTTGGAATGGTGGCACGACCCTGGAGTTCCTCTCGCCTTTCCTGTGGAGAGCGCCTCCTCTTGAGATGCGACGGGAACGCCGGGAATTCTTTCCCTACGAAACAGGGAAAGGATCCCTCATCTCGAGCTCGGAGGCGGAAACGGGGCTCCCCTGGATGTGTGCGGGACCCTCGTGCTTCCTCTCGAGTGGAGACGGGTATGTCGGGGAACTTCTGGACTTGCAGCAAGGGTGTGAAGGACCCTTTGGAAGTTGCAGGGGTTAGATGTGATTAGCCTCGAGAAGCCTCATCGGAAATGGGCCTCATCTCGCCTGGAGGGCAAAACCTCCTGGATTTTCTCGAGTTGAGGCAGGTGCTTTCGACTTACGACGGGGACCTCAGGGACCCGCTCTGGTGGCCTCAGGAAAGGCCAGTCCTCATGCCAGTTCCTCGGGGGCTTCTCGGGATTCCTCTCCGGTTGATGTTGGGGCCTAAGACCTTGTGTGGAGTCGGGGCCGGAACATGAGGATTCCTCTCCAGTGCTGACATGGAACTTGGGGTACTTCTGGAGTCTCCAAAGGGGAGTCAGTCGTCGTCTCGAATGCGGGCATGCACTTGCGCTTTCCTCCAGAGCGGTAACAGCAGAGTCACGCAGTCCGCCGCGTGGATCAAAGGATCTATGGTTTTCCCTCGAGTCTTTCCCACGAGGCTTTCCCACGCGGCTTTCCCACAGGGCTGTCCCACGTGCACACGTGGTGGTAGTCGATCCTCGGCTTGAACGTCGAGGCAGTGCAGGGAAAACAGGTTCCTCTGGAATGGACTGACACATCTGGGGGACTCTTGGACTGGTGGCACGACCCTGGAGTTCCTCTCGCCTTTCCTGTGGAGAGCGCCTCCTCTTGAGATGCGACGGGAACGCCGGGAATTCTTTCCCTACGAAACAGGGAAAGGATCCCTCATCTCGAGCTAGGAGGCGGAAACGGGGCTCCCCTGGATGTGTGCGGGAACCTCTTGCTCCCTCTCGAGTGGAGACGGGTATGTCGGGGAACTTCTTGAGTTGCAGCAAGTGTGTGAAGGACCCTTTGGAAGTTCCAGTGGTTAGATGTGATTGGCCTCGAGAAGCCTCAGCGGAAATGGGCCTCATCTCGCCTGGAGGGCAAAACCTCCTGGATTTTCTCGAGTTGGGGCAGGTGCTCTCAACTTACGACGGGGACCTCAGGGACCCGCTCTGGGGGCCTCAGGAAAGGCCAGTCCCCATGCGAGTTCCTCGGGGTCCTCTCGGGATTCCTCTCCCGTCGATGCCGGGGCCTAAGACCTTGTGTGGAGTCGGGGACGGAACCTGAGGATTCCTCTCCAGTGCTGACATGGATCTTGGGGTACTTCTGGAGTTTCCCATGGGAGTCAGTCCTCGTCTCGAATGCGGGCATGCACTTGCGCTTTCCTCCAGAGCGGTAGCAGCAGTATCACGCAGTCCGCCGCGTGGATCAAAGGATCTATGGTTTTCCTTCGAGTCTTTCCCACTAGGCTTTCCCACGAGGCTTTCCCACAGGGCTGTCCCACGTGCACACGTGGTGGGAGACGATCCTCAGCTTGAACGTCAAGGCAGTGCAGGGAAAACAGGTTCCTCTGGAATGGACTGACACATCTGGGGGACTCTTGGAATGGAGGCACGACCCTGGAGTTCCTCTCGCCTTTCCTGTGGAGAGCGCATCCTCTTGAGATGCGACGGGAACGCCGGGAATTCATTCCCTAGGAAACAGTGAAAGGATCCCTCATCTCGAGCTAGGAGGCGGAAACGGGTCTCCCCTGGATGTGTGCGGGACCCTCGTGCTTCCTCTCGAGTGGAGACGGGTGTGTCGGGGAACTTCTTGAGTTGCAGCAAAGGTGTGAAGGACCCTTTGGAAGTTCCAGTGGTTAGATGTGATTAGCCTCGAGAAGCCTCAGCGGAAATGGGCCTCATCTCGCCTGGAGGGCAAAACCTCCTGGATTTTCTCGAGTTGCGGCAGGTGCTCTCGACTTACGACGGGGACCTCAGGAACCCGCTCTGGTGGCCTCAGGAAAGGCCAGTCCCCATGCGAGTTCCTCGGGGTCCTCTCGGGATTCCTCTCCCGTCGATGCCGGGGCCTAAGACCTTGTGTGGAGTCGGGGCCGGAACCTGAGGATTCCTCTCCAGTGCTGCCATGGATCTTGGGGTACTTCTGGAGTCTCCCCAGGGGAGTCAGTCCTCGTCTCGAATGCGGGCATGCACTTGCGCTTTCCTCCAGAGCGGTAGCAGCAGTGTCACGCAGTCCGCCGCGTGGATCAAAGGATCTATGGTTTTCCCTCGAGTCTTTCCCACGAGGCTTTCCCACGAGGCTTTCCCACAGGGCTGTCCCACTTGCACACGTGGTGGGAGTCGATCCTCGGCTTCTACGTCAAGGCAGTGCAGGAAAAAGAGGTTCCTCTGGAATGGACTGACACTTCTGGGGGACTCTTGGAATGGTGGCACGACCCTGGAGTTCCTCTCGCCTTTCATGTGGAGAGCGCCTCCTCTTGAGATGTGACGGGAACGCCTTGAATTCTTTCCCTATGAAACAGGGAAAGGATCCCTCATCTCGAGCTAGGAGGCGGAAAGGGGCTCCCCTTGATGTGTGCGGGACCCTCGTGCTTCCTCTCGAGTGGAGACGGGTAAGTCGGGGAACTTCTTGAGTTGCAGCAAGGGTGTGAAGGACCCTTTGGAAGTTCCAGTGGTTAGATGTGATTAGCCTCGAGAAGCCTCAGCGGAAATGGGCCTCATCTCGCCTGGAGGCCAAAACCTCCTGGATTTTCTCGAGTTGCGGCAGGTGCTCTCGACTTACGACGGGGACCTCGGGGCCCTCTCTGGTGGCCTAAGGAAAGGCCAGTCCCCATGCGAGTTCCTCGGGGGCCTCTCGGGATTCCTCTCCCGTCGATGCCGGGTCCTAAGTCCTTGTGTGTAGTGGGGGCCGGAACCTGAGGATTCCTCTCCAGTGCTGACATGTATCTTGGGGTACTTCTGGAGTCTCCCAGGGGAGTCAGTCCTCGTCTCGAATGCTGGGATGCACTTGCACTTTCCTCCAGAGCGGTAGCAGCAGTGACTCGCAGTCCGTCGCGTGAATCAAAGGATCTATGGTTTTCCCTCAAGTCTTTCCCACGAGGCTTTCCCACGAGGCTTTCCCACAGCGCTGTCCCACTTGCACATGTGGTGGGAGTGGATCCTCGGCTTGAACGTCAAGGCAGGGCAGGGAAAACAGGTTCGTCTGGAATGGACTGACATATCTGGGGGACTCTTGGAATGGTGGCACGACCCTGGAGTTCCTCTCGTCTTTCCTGTGGAGAGCGCCTCCTCTTGAGATGCGACGGGAACGCCGGGAATTCTTTCCCTACGAAACAGGGAAATGATCCCTCATCTCGAGCTAGGAGGCGGAAACGGGGCTCCCCTGGATGTGTGCGCGACCCTCGTGCTTCCTCTCGAGTGGACACGGGTATGTCGGGGAACTTCTTGAGATGAAGCAAGGGTGTGAAGGACCCTTTGGAAGTTCCAGTGGTTAGATGTGATTAGCCTCGAGAAGCCTCAGCGGAAATGGGCCTCATCTCGCCTGGAGGGCAAAACCTCTTGGATTTTCTCGAGTTGCGGCAGGTGCTCTCGACTTACGACGGGGACCTCAGGGACCCGCTCTGGTGGCCTCAGGAAAGGCCAGTCCCCATGAGAGTTCCTCGGGGTCCTCTCGGGATTCCTCTCCCTTCGATGCCGGGGCCTAAGACTTTGTGTGGAGTCGGGGCCGGAACCTGAGGATTCCTCTCCAGTGCTGACATGGATCTTGGGTTACTTCTGGAGTTTCCCCAGGGGAGTCAGTCCTCGTCTCGAATGCGGGCATGCACTTGCGCTTTCCTCCAGAGCGGTAGCAGCAGTATCACGCAGTCCGCCGCGTGGATCAAAGGATCTATGGTTCCTTCGAGTTTTCCCACTAGGCTTTCCCACGAGGCTTTCCCACAGGGCTGTCCCACGTGCACACGTGGTGAGAGTCGATCCTCGGCTTGAACGTCAAGGCAGTGCAGGGAAAACAGGTTCCTCTGGAATGGACTGACACATCTGGGGGACTCTGGAATGGAGGCACGACCCTGGAGTTCCTCTCGCCTTTCCTGTGGAGAGCGCATCCTCTTGAGATGCGACGGGAACGCCGGGAATTCTTTCCCTACGAAACAGGGAAAGGATCCCTCATCTCGAGCTAGGAGGCGAAAACGGGGCTCCCCTGGATGTGTGCGGGACCCTCCTGCTTCCTCTCGAGTGGAGACGGGTATGTCGGGGAACTTCTGGACTTGCAGCAAGGGTGTGAAGGACCCTTTGGAAGTTCCAGGGGTTAGATGTGAATAGCCTCGAGAAGCCTCAGTGGAAATGGGCCTCATCTCGCCTGGAGGGAAAAACCTCCTGGATTTTCTCGAGTTGCGGCAGGTGCTCTCGACTTACGACGGTGACCTAAGGGACGCGCTCTGGTGCCCTCAGGACTGGCCAGTCCCCATTCCAATGGCTCGGGAGCCTCTCGGGATTCCGCTCCCTTCGATGCCAGAGCCTAAGACCTTGTGTGGGTCGTGTCTGGAACATGAGGTTTCCTCTCCAGTGCTGACATGGATCGTGGAGTACTTCTGGTGTTTCCCCAGGGGAGTAAGTCCCCGTCTCGAATGGGGGCATGCACGTGCGCTTTCCTCCAGAGCTGTAACAACACTGTCATGCCTCCCGGCGCGCCGATCATGGGATCTGTGGCTTTCCCACGAGGCTTTCCCACGAGGCTTTCCCACAGGACTGTCCCACGTGTCACCGTGGTGTGAGTCGATGCTCGGCGTGAAACTCGAGGCAGTGCAGGGGTAACAGGTTCCTCTGGAATGGACTGAGATATCTGGGGGACTCTGGGAACGGTGGCACGACCCTGGAGTTCCTCTCGCCTTTCCTGTGAGGAGCGCCTCCACTTGAGATGCAACGGGAACTCCCAGAATTATTTCCCGAAAAAGCTGTGAAAGGATCCCTCATCTTGAGCTACGAGGCGAACACGGGGCTCCCCTGGATGTGGGCGGGACCCTCGTGCTTCCTATCGAGTGGAGACGGGTATGTTAGGGAACTTCTTGAGTTGCAGCAAGGGTGTGAAGGACCTTTTAGAAGTTCCAGAGGTTAGGTGTGATTAGCTTCCAGAAGCCTCAGCGGAAATGGGCCTCACTCAGCTGGAGTGCAAAACCTCCTTGATTTTCTCGAGTTGCGGCAGGTGCTCTTGACTTACGACGGGGACTTTAGGGACCCGCTCTGGTGGCCTCAATACTGGCCCGTCCCCATTCGAATTGCTCGGGGTCCTCTCGGGATTCATCTTCCGTCGATGCCGGGGCCTAAGTCCTTGTGTGGAGTCGGGGCCGGAACCTGAGGATTCCTCTCCAGTACTGACATGGATCTTGGAGTACTTTTGGAGTCTCCCCAGGGGAGTCAGTCTTCGTCTCGAATGGGGGCATGCACGTGCGCTTTCCTCCGAGCTGTAGCACCAGCGTCACGATTCCTGTCGCGTGGATCAAGGGATCTGTGGCTTTCCCTCGAGGCTTTCCCACGAGGCTTTCCCACAGGGCTGTCCCACGTGAGACCGTGGTGGGAGTCGATCCTCCTCGTTAAAGTCAAGGCAGTGCAGGGAAAACAGTATCCTCAGGAATGGACTGAGACATCTGGGGGACTCTTGGAATGGTGGCACGACGCTGGAGTTGCTCTCACCTTTCCTGTGGAGAGCCCCTACACTTGAGATGCGATGGGAACGCCAAGGAATCTCTCCTGAACAAGCAGCGAATGGATCCCTCATCTCGACCTACGAGGCGGAAACGGAGCTCTTCTGGATGTGGGTGGGACATGCGTGCTTCCTCTCGAGTGGAGAGGGGTATATAGGGGAACTTCTTGAGTTGCAGCAAGGGTGTCAAGGACCCTTTGGAAGTTCCAGAGCTTAGGTGTGATTAGCCTTGAGAAGCCTCAGCGGAAATGGGCCTCATCTCGCCTGCAGGGCAAAACCTCCTGGATTTTCTCGAGTTGCGGCAGATGCTCTCGACTTACGACGGGGACCTCAGGGACCCGCTCTGGTGGCCTCAGGAAAGGCCAGTCCCCATGCGAGTTCCTTGGGGGCCTCTCGGGATTCCTCTCCCCTCGATGCCGGGGCCTAAGACCTTGTGTGGAGTCGGGGCCGGAACCTGGGGATTCCTCTCCAGTGCTGACATGGATCTTGGGGTACTTCTGGAGTCATCCCAGGGGAGTCATTCCTCGTCTCGAATGCGGGCATGCACTTGCTCTTTCCTCCAGAGCCGTAGCAGCAGTGTCACGCAGTCCGCCGCGTGGATCAAAGGATCTATGGTTTTCCCTCGAGTCTTTCCCACGAGGCTTTCCCACAGGTCTGTCCCACGTGCACACGTGGTGGGAGTCGATCCTCGGCTTGAACGTCAAGGCAGTTCAGGGAAAACAGGTTCCTCTGGAATGGACTGACACATCTGGGGGACTCTTGGAATGGTGGCACGACCCTGGAGTTCCTCTCGCCTTTCCTGTGGAGAGCGCCTCCTCTTGAGATGCGACGGGAACGCCGCGAATTCTTTCCCTACGAAACAGGGAAAGGATCCCTCATCTCGAGCTAGGAGGCGGAAACGGGGTCCCCTGGATGTGTGCGGGACCCTCGTGCTTCCTCTCGAGTGGAGACGGGTATGTGGGGGAACTTCTTGAGTTGCAGCAAGGGTGTGAAGGACCCTTTGGAAGTTCCAGTGGTTAGATGTGATTAGCCTCGAGAAGCCTCAGAGGAAATGGGCCTCATCTCGCCTGGAGTGCAAAACCTCCTGGATTTTCTCGAGTTGCGGCAGGTGCTCTCGACTTACGACAGGGACCTCAGGGACCCGCTCTGGTGGCCTCAGGAAAGGCCAGTCCCCATGCGAGTTCCTCGGGGTCCTCTCGGGATTCCTCTCCCATCCATGCCGGGGCCTAAGACGTTGTGTGGAGTCGGGAACGGAACCTGAGGATTCCTCTCCAGTGCTGATATGGATCTTGGGGTACTTCTGGAGTCTCCCCAGGGGAGTCAGTCCTCGTCTCGAATGCGGGCATGCACTTGCGCTTTCCTCCAGAGCGGTAGCAGCAGTGTCACGAAGTCCGCCGCGTGGATCAAAGGATCTATGGTTTTCCCTCGAGTCTATCCCATGAGGCTTTCCCACGAGGCTTTCCCACAGGGCTGTCCCACAGGGCTGTCCCACGTGCCAGCGTGGTGGGAGTCGATCCTCGGCGTGGGAGTCGATCCTCGGCGTGAAAGCCGAGGTAGTGCAGGGCAAACAGGTTCCTCTGAATGGACTGAGACATCTGGGGGACTCTTGGAATGGTGGCACGATGCTGGAGTTCCTCTCGCCTTTCCTGTGGAGAGCGCCTCCTCTTGAGGTGAGAGGGAAACGTCGGGATTTCTTTCCGGACAAAGCAGCGAAATGTCCCTCATCTCGAGCTACGAGGCGGAAACGGGGCTCCTCTGGATGTGGATGGGATCCTCGTGCTTCTTCTAGAGTGGAGACGGGTATGTCAGGCAACTTCTTGAGTTGCAGCAAGGGTGTGAAGGACCTTTTGGAAGTTCCAGAGGCTAGACGTGATTAGCCTGGAGAAGCCTCAGCGGAAATGGGCCTCATCTCGCCTGGAGGGAAAAACCTCCTGGATTTTCTCGAGTTGCGGCAGGTGCTCTCGACTTACGACGGTGACCTAAGGGACGCGCTCTGGTGGCCTCAGGACTGGCCAGTCCCCATTCCAGTGGCTCGGGAGCCTCTCGGGATTCCGCTCCCTTCGATGCCAGAGCCTAAGACCTTGTGTGGAGTCGTGTCTGGAACATGAGGTTTCCTCTCCAGTGCTAACATGGATCGTGGAGTACTTCTGGTGTTTCCCCAGGGGAGTAAGTCCCCGTCTCGAATGGGGGCATGCACGTGCGCTTTCCTCCAGAGCTGTAACAACACTGTCATGCCTCCCGGCGCGCCGATCATGGGATCTGTGGCTTTCCCACGAGGCTTTCCCACGAGGCTTTCCCACAGGACTGTCCCACGTGTCACCGTGGTGTGAGTCGATGCTCGGCGTGAAACTCGAGGCAGTGCAGGGATAACAGGTTCCTCTGGAATGGACTGAGATATCTGGGGTACTCTGGGAATGGTGGCACGACCCTGGCGTTCCTCTCGCCTTTCCTGTGAGGAGCGCCTCCACTTGAGATGCAACGGGAACTCCCAGAATTATTTCCCGAAAAAGCTGTGAAAGGATCCCTCATCTTGAGCTACGAGGCGGACACGGGGCTCCCCTGGATGTGGGCGGGACCCTCGTGCTTCCTCTCGAGTGGAGACGGGTATGTTAGGGAACTTCTTGGGTTGCAGCAAGGGTGTGAAGGACCTTTTAGAAGTTCCAGAGGTTAGGTGTGATTAGCTTCCAGAAGCCTCAGCGGAAATGGGCCTCACTCAGCTGGAGTGCAAAACCTCCTTGATTTTCTCGAGTTGCGGCAGGTGCTCTTGACTTACGACGGGGACTTTAGGGACCCGCTCTGGTGGCCTCAATACTGGCCCGTCCCCATTCGAATTGCTCGGGGTCCTCTCGGGATTCATCTTCCGTCGATGCCGGGGCCTAAGTCCTTGTGTGGAGTCGGGGCCGGAACCTGAGGATTCCTCTCCAGTACTGACATGGATCTTGGAGTACTTTTGGAGTCTCCCCAGGGGAGTCAGTCTTCGTCTCGAATGGGGGCATGCACGTGCGCTTTCCTCCGAGCTGTAGCACCAGCGTCACGATTCCTGTCGCGTGGATCAAGGGATCTGTGGCTTTCCCTCGAGGCTTTCCCATGAGGCTTTCCCACAGGGCTGTCCCACGTGAGACCGTGGTGGGAGTCGATCCTCCTCGTTAAAGTCAAGGCAGTGCAGGGAAAACAGTATCCTCAGGAATGGACTGAGACATCTGGGGGACTCTTGGAATGGTGGCACGACGCTGGAGTTGCTCTCACCTTTCCTGTGGAGAGCCCCTACACTTGAGATGCGATGGGAACGCCAAGGAATCTCTCCTGAACAAGCAGCGAACGGATCCCTCATCTCGACCTACGAGGCGGAAACGGAGCTCTTCTGGATGTGGGTGGGACATGCGTGCTTCCTCTCGAGTGGAGAGGGGTATATAGGGGAACTTCTTGAGTTGCAGCAAGGGTGTCAAGGACCCTTTGGAAGTTCCAGAGCTTAGGTGTGATTAGCCTTGAGAAGCCTCAGCGGAAATGGGCCTCATCTCGCCTGCAGGGTAAAACCTCCTGGATTTTCTCGAGTTGCGGCAGGTGCTCTCGACTTACGACGGGGACCTCAGGAAACCCGCTCTGGTGGCCTCAGGAAAGGCCAGTCCCCATGCGAGTTCCTCGGGGGCCTCTCGGGATTCCTCTCCCCTCGATGCCGGGGCCTAAGACCTTGTGTGGAGTCGGGGCCGGAACCTGGGGATTCCTCTCCAGTGCTGACATGGATCTTGGGGTACTTCTGGAGTCATCCCAGGGGAGTCATTCCTCGTCTCGAATGCTGGCATGCACTTGCTCTTTCCTCCAGAGCCGTAGCAGCAGTGTCACGCAGTCCGCCGCGTGGATCAAAGGATCTATGGTTTTCCCTCGAGTCTTTCCCACGAGGCTTTCCCACAGGTCTGTCCCACGTGCACACGTGGTGGGAGTCGATTCTCGGCTTGAACGTCAAGGCAGTGCAGGGAAAGCAGGTTCCTCTGGAATGGACTGACACATCTGGGGGACTCTTGGAATGGTGGCACGACCCTGGAGTTCCTCTCGCCTTTCCTGTGGAGAGCGCCTCCTCTTGAGATGCGACGGGAACGCCGCGAATTCTTTCCCTACGAAACAGGGAAAGGATCCCTCATCTCGAGCTAGGAGGCGGAAACGGGGTCCCCTGGATGTGTGCGGGACCCTCGTGCTTCCTCTCGAGTGGAGACGGGTATGTGGGGGTACTTCTTGAGTTGCAGCAAGGGCGTGAAGGACCCTTTGGAAGTTCCAGTGGTTAGATGTGATTAGCCTCGAGAAGCCTCAGCGGAAATGGGCCTCATCTCGCCTGGAGTGCAAAACCTCCTGGATTTTCTCGAGTTGCGGCAGGTGCTCTCGACTTACGACGGGGACCTCAGGGACCCGCTCTGGTGGCCTCAGGAAAGGCCAGTCCCCATGCGAGTTCCTCGGGGTCCTCTCGGGATTCCTCTCCCGTCCATGCCGGGGCCTAAGACGTTGTGTGGAGTCGGGAACGGAACCTGAGGATTCCTCTCCAGTGCTGATATGGATCTTGGGGTACTTCTGGAGTCTCCCCAGGGGAGTCAGTCCTCGTCTCGAATGCGGGCATGCACTTGCGCTTTCCTCCAGAGCGGTAGCAGCAGTGTCACGCTGTCCGCCGCGTGGATCAAAGGATCTATGGTTTTCCCTCGAGTCTATCCCATGAGGCTTTCCCACGAGGCTTTCCCACAGGGCTGTCCCACAGGGCTGTCCCACGTGCCAGCGTGGTGGGAGTCGATCCTCGGCGTGGGAGTCGATCCTCGGCGTGAAAGCCGAGGTAGTGCAGGGCAAACAGGTTCCTCTGAATGGACTGAGACATCTGGGGGACTCTTGGAATGGTGGCATGATGCTGGAGTTACTCTCGCCTTTCCTGTGGAGAGCGCCTCCTCTTGAGGTGAGAGGGAAACGTCGGGATTTCTTTCCGGACAAAGCAGCGAAATGTCCCTCATCTCGAGCTACGAGGCGGAAACGGGGCTCCTCTGGATGTGGATGGGATCCTCGTGCTTCTTCTAGAGTGGAGACGGGTATGTCAGGCAACTTCTTGAGTTGCAGCAAGGGTGTGAAGGACCTTTTGGAAGTTCCAGAGGCTAGACGTGATTAGCCTGGAGAAGCCTCAGCGGAAATGGGCCTCATCTCGCCTGGAGGGAAAAACCTCCTGGATTTTCTCGAGTTGCGGCAGGTGCTCTCGACTTACGACGGTGACCTAAGGGACGCGCTCTGGTGGCCTCAGGACTGGCCAGTCGCCATTCCAGTGGCTCGGGAGCCTCTCGGGATTCCGCTCCCTTCGATGCCAGAGCCTAAGACCTTGTGTGGAGTCGTGTCTGGAACCTGAGGATTCCTCTCCAGTGCTGACATGGATCGTGGAGTACTTCTGGTGTTTCCCCAGGGGAGTAAGTCCCCGTCTCGAATGGGGGCATGCACGTGCGCTTTCCTCCAGAGCTGTAACAACACTGTCATGCCTCCCGGCGCGCCGATCATGGGATCTGTGGCTTTCCCACGAGGCTTTCCCACGAGGCTTTCCCACAGGACTGTCCCACGTGTCACCGTGGTGTGAGTCGATGCTCGGCGTGAAACTCGAGGCAGTGCAGGGAAAACAGGTCCCTCTGGAATGGACTGAGATATCTGGGGGACTCTGGGAACGGTGGCACGACCCTGGCGTTCCTCTCGCCTTTCCTGTGAGGAGCGCCTCCACTTGAGATGCAACGGGAACTCCCAGAATTATTTCCCGAAAAAGCTGTGAAAGGATCCCTCATCTTGAGCTACGAGGCGGACACGGGGCTCCCCTGGATGTGGGCGGGACCCTCGTGCTTCCTCTCGAGTGGAGACGGGTATGTTAGGGAACTTCTTGAGTTGCAGCAAGGGTGTGAAGGACCTTTTAGAAGTTCCAGAGGTTAGGTGTGATTAGCTTCCAGAAGCCTCAGCGGAAATGGGCCTCACTCAGCTGGAGTGCAAAACCTCCTTGATTTTCTCGAGTTGCGGCAGGTGCTCTTGACTTACGACGGGGACTTTAGGGACCCGCTCTGGTGGCCTCAATACTGGCCCGTCCCCATTCGAATTGCTCGGGGTCCTCTCGGGATTCATCTTCCGTCGATGCCGGGGCCTAAGTCCTTGTGTGGAGTCGGGGCCGGAACCTGAGGATTCCTCTCCAGTACTGACATGGATCTTGGAGTACTTTTGGAGTCTCCCCAGGGGAGTCAGTCTTCGTCTCGAATGGGGGCATGCACGTGCGCTTTCCTCCGAGCTGTAGCACCAGCGTCACGATTCCTGTCGCGTGGATCAAGGGATCTGTGGCTTTCCCTCGAGGCTTTCCCACGAGGCTTTCCCACAGGGCTGTCCCACGTGAGACCGTGGTGGGAGTCGATCCTCCTCGTTAAAGTCAAGGCAGTGCAGGGAAAACAGTATCCTCAGGAATGGACTGAGACATCTGGGGGACTCTTGGAATGGTGGCACGACGCTGGAGTTGCTCTCACCTTTCCTGTGGAGAACCCCTACACTTGAGATGCGATGGGAACGCCAAGGAATCTCTCCTGAACAAGCAGCGAACGGATCCCTCATCTCGACCTACGAGGCGGAAACGGAGCTCTTCTGGATGTGGGTGGGACATGCGTGCTTCCTCTCGAGTGGAGAGGGGTATATAGGGGAACTTCTTGAGTTGCAGCAAGGGTGTCAAGGACCCTTTGGAAGTTCCAGAGCTTAGGTGTGATTAGCCTTGAGAAGCCTCAGCGGAAATGGTCCTCATCTCGCCTGGAGGGCAAATCCTAATGGATTTTCTCGAGTTGCGGCAGGTGCTCTCGACATACGACGGGGACCTCTGGGACCCGCTCTGGTTGCCTCAGGAAAGGCCAGTCCCCATGCGAGTTCCACGTGGGCCTCTCGGAATACCTCTCCCTTCGATGCCAGGGCCTAATACCTTGTGTGGAGGCGGGGCCGGAACCTGAGGATTCCTCTCCAGTGCTGACATAGATCTTGGGGTAATTCTGGAGTCTCCCCAGGGGAGTAAGTCCTCGTCTCAAATGGGGGCATGCACGTGCGCTTTCCTCCAGAGCAGTAGCAGCAGTGTCATGCTTTCCATCACCTGGAACAAGGGATCTGTGGCTTTCCCTCGAGGCTTTCCTACGAGGCTGTCCCACAGGGCTGTCACACGTGCCACTGTGGTGGGAGTCAATCATCGGTGTGAAAGTCGAGGCAGTGCAGGGAAAACAGGTTCCTCTGGAATGGACTGAGACTTCTGGGGGACTCTTGGAATGGTGGCACGACGCTGGAGTTCCTCTTGCCTTTCCTGTGGAGAGCACCTCCTCTTGAGGTGAGAGTGGAACGCCGGGAATTCTTTCCCCACAAAGCAGCGAAATGTCCCTCATCTCGAGCTGCGAGGCGGAAACGGGTCTCCTCTGGATGTGGCCGGGACCCTTGTGCTTCCTCTAGAGTGGAGACGGGTATGTCAGGCAACTTCTTGAGTTACAGCAAGGGTGTGAAGGAACTTTTGGAAGTTCCAGAAGTTAGGTTTGATTAGCTTCGAGAAGCCTCAGCGGAAATGGGCTCTTCTCGCCTGGAGGGCAAAACCTCCTGGATTTTTTCGAGTTGCGGCAGGTGCTCTCGATTTACGACGGGGACCTCAGGGACTCGCTCTGGTGGCCTCAGGCAATGCCAGTCCCCATGCGAGTTGCTCGGGTGCCTCTCGGGATTCCTCTCCCTTCGATGCTGGGGCCTGAGATCTTGTGTGGAGTCGGGGCCGGAACCTGGGGATTCCTCTCCAGTGCTGACATGGATCTTGGGGTACTTCTGGAGTCATCCCAGGGGAGTCATTCCTCGTCTCGAATGCTGGCATGCACTTGCTCTTTCCTCCAGAGCCGTAGCAGCAGTGTCACGCAGTCCGCCGCGTGGATCAAAGGATCTATGGTTTTCCCTCGAGTCTTTCCCACGAGGCTTTCCCACAGGTCTGTCCCACGTGCACACGTGGTGGGAGTCGATCCTCGGCTTGAACGTCAAGGCAGTGCAGGGAAAACAGGTTCCTCTGGAATGGACTGACACATCTGGGGGACTCTTGGAATGGTGGCACGACCCTGGAGTTCCTCTCGCCTTTCCTGTGGAGAGCGCCTCCTCTTGAGATGCGACGGGAACGCCGCGAATTCTTTCCCTACGAAACAGGGAAAGGATCCCTCATCTCGAGCTAGGAGGCGGAAACGGGGTCCCCTGGATGTGTGCGGGACCCTCGTGCTTCCTCTCGAGTGGAGACGGGTATGTGGGGGAACTTCTTGAGTTGCAGCAAGGGTGTGAAGGACCCTTTGGAAGTTCCAGTGGTTAGATGTGATTAGCCTCGAGAAGCCTCAGCGGAAATGGGCCTCATCTCGCCTGGAGTGCAAAACCTCCTGGATTTTCTCGAGTTGCGGCAGGTGCTCTCGACTTACGACGGGGACCTCAGGGACCCGCTCTGGTGGCCTCAGGAAAGGCCAGTCCCCATGCGAGTTCCTCGGGGTCCTCTCGGGATTCCTCTCCCGTCCATGCCGGGGCCTAAGACGTTGTGTGGAGTCGGGAATGGAACCTGAGGTTTCCTCTCCAGTGCTGACATGGATCGTGGAGTACTTCTGGTGTTTCCCCAGGGGAGTAAGTCCCCGTCTCGAATGGGGGCATGCACGTGCGCTTTCCTCCAGAGCTGTAACAACACTGTCATGCCTCCCGGCGCGCCGATCATGGGATCTGTGGCTTTCCCACGAGGCTTTCCCACGAGGCTTTCCCACAGGACTGTCCCACGTGTCACCGTGGTGTGAGTCGATGCTCGGCGTGAAACTCGAGGCAGTGCAGGGATAACAGGTTCCTCTGGAATGGACTGAGATATCTGGGGGACTCTGGGAACGGTGGCACGACCCTGGAGTTCCTCTCGCCTTTCCTGTGAGGAGCGCCTCCACTTGAGATGCAACAGGAACTCCCAGAATTATTTCCCGAAAAAGCTGTGAAAGGATCCCTCATCTTGAGCTACGAGGCGAACACGGGGCTCCCCTGGATGTGGGCGGGACCCTCGTGCTTCCTATCGAGTGGAGACGGGTATGTTAGGGAACTTCTTGAGTTGCAGCAAGGGTGTGAAGGACCTTTTAGAAGTTCCAGAGGTTAGGTGTGATTAGCTTCCAGAAGCCTCAGCGGAAATGGGCCTCACTCAGCTGGAGTGCAAAACCTCCTTGATTTTCTCGAGTTGCGGCAGGTGCTCTTGACTTACGACGGGGACTTTAGGGACCCGCTCTGGTGGCCTCAATACTGGCCCGTCCCCATTCGAATTGCTCGGGGTCCTCTCGGGATTCATCTTCCGTCGATGCCGGGGCCTAAGTCCTTGTGTGGAGTCGGGGCCGGAACCTGAGGATTCCTCTCCAGTACTGACATGGATCTTGGAGTACTTTTGGAGTCTCCCCAGGGGAGTCAGTCTTCGTCTCGAATGGGGGCATGCACGTGCGCTTTCCTCCGAGCTGTAGCACCAGCGTCACGATTCCTGTCGCGTGGATCAAGGGATCTGTGGCTTTCCCTCGAGGCTTTCCCACGAGGCTTTCCCACAGGGCTGTCCCACGTGAGACCGTGGTGGGAGTCGATCCTCCTCGTTAAAGTCAAGGCAGTGCAGGGAAAACAGTATCCTCAGGAATGGACTGAGACATCTGGGGGACTCTTGGAATGGTGGCACGACGCTGGAGTTGCTCTCACCTTTCCTGTGGAGAGCCCCTACACCTGAGATGCGATGGGAACGCCAAGGAATCTCTCCTGAACAAGCAGCGAACGGATCCCTCATCTCGACCTACGAGGCGGAAACGGAGCTCTTCTGGATGTGGGTGGGACATGCGTGCTTCCTCTCGAGTGGAGAGGGGTATATAGGGGAACTTCTTGAGTTGCAGCAAGGGTGTCAAGGACCCTTTGGAAGTTCCAGAGCTTAGGTGTGATTAGCCTTGAGAAGCCTCAGCGGAAATGGGCCTCATCTCGCCTGCAGGGCAAAACCTCCTGGATTTTCTCGAGTTGCGGCAGGTGCTCTCGACTTACGACGGGGACCTCAGGGACCCGCTCTGGTGGCCTCAGGAAAGGCCAGTCCCCATGCGAGTTCCTTGGGGGCCTCTCGGGATTCCTCTCCCCTCGATGCCGGGGCCTAAGACCTTGTGTGGAGTCGGGGCCGGAACCTGGGGATTCCTCTCCAGTGCTGACATGGATCTTGGGGTACTTCTGGAGTCATCCCAGGGGAGTCATTCCTCGTCTCGAATGCGGGCATGCACTTGCTCTTTCCTCCAGAGCCGTAGCAGCAGTGTCACGCAGTCCGCCGCGTGGATCAAAGGATCTATGGTTTTCCCTCGAGTCTTTCCCACGAGGCTTTCCCACAGGTCTGTCCCACGTGCACACGTGGTGGGAGTCGATCCTCGGCTTGAACGTCAAGGCAGTTCAGGGAAAACAGGTTCCTCTGGAATGGACTGACACATCTGGGGGACTCTTGGAATGGTGGCACGACCCTGGAGTTCCTCTCGCCTTTCCTGTGGAGAGCGCCTCCTCTTGAGATGCGACGGGAACGCCGCGAATTCTTTCCCTACGAAACAGGGAAAGGATCCCTCATCTCGAGCTAGGAGGCGGAAACGGGGTCCCCTGGATGTGTGCGGGACCCTCGTGCTTCCTCTCGAGTGGAGACGGGTATGTGGGGGAACTTCTTGAGTTGCAGCAAGGGTGTGAAGGACCCTTTGGAAGTTCCAGTGGTTAGATGTGATTAGCCTCGAGAAGCCTCAGCGGAAATGGGCCTCATCTCGCCTGGAGTGCAAAACCTCCTGGATTTTCTCGAGTTGCGGCAGGTGCTCTCGACTTACGACAGGGACCTCAGGGACCCGCTCTGGTGGCCTCAGGAAAGGCCAGTCCCCATGCGAGTTCCTCGGGGTCCTCTCGGGATTCCTCTCCCGTCCATGCCGGGGCCTAAGACGTTGTGTGGAGTCGGGAACGGAACCTGAGGATTCCTCTCCAGTGCTGATATGGATCTTGGGGTACTTCTGGAGTCTCCCCAGGGGAGTCAGTCCTCGTCTCGAATGCGGGCATGCACTTGCGCTTTCCTCCAGAGCGGTAGCAGCAGTGTCACGAAGTCCGCCGCGTGGATCAAAGGATCTATGGTTTTCCCTCGAGTCTATCCCATGAGGCTTTCCCACGAGGCTTTCCCACAGGGCTGTCCCACAGGGCTGTCCCACGTGCCAGCGTGGTGGGAGTCGATCCTCGGCGTGGGAGTCGATCCTCGGCGTGAAAGCCGAGGTAGTGCAGGGCAAACAGGTTCCTCTGAATGGACTGAGACATCTGGGGGACTCTTGGAATGGTGGCACGATGCTGGAGTTCCTCTCGCCTTTCCTGTGGAGAGCGCCTCCTCTTGAGGTGAGAGGGAAACGTCGGGATTTCTTTCCGGACAAAGCAGCGAAATGTCCCTCATCTCGAGCTACGAGGCGGAAACGGGGCTCCTCTGGATGTGGATGGGATCCTCGTGCTTCTTCTAGAGTGGAGACGGGTATGTCAGGCAACTTCTTGAGTTGCAGCAAGGGTGTGAAGGACCTTTTGGAAGTTCCAGAGGCTAGACGTGATTAGCCTGGAGAAGCCTCAGCGGAAATGGGCCTCATCTCGCCTGGAGGGAAAAACCTCCTGGATTTTCTCGAGTTGCGGCAGGTGCTCTCGACTTACGACGGTGACCTAAGGGACGCGCTCTGGTGGCCTCAGGACTGGCCAGTCCCCATTCCAGTGGCTCGGGAGCCTCTCGGGATTCCGCTCCCTTCGATGCCAGAGCCTAAGACCTTGTGTGGAGTCGTGTCTGGAACATGAGGTTTCCTCTCCAGTGCTTACATGGATCGTGGAGTACTTCTGGTGTTTCCCCAGGGGAGTAAGTCCCCGTCTCGAATGGGGGCATGCACGTGCGCTTTCCTCCAGAGCTGTAACAACACTGTCATGCCTCCCGGCGCGCCGATCATGGGATCTGTGGCTTTCCCACGAGGCTTTCCCACGAGGCTTTCCCACAGGACTGTCCCACGTGTCACCGTGGTGTGAGTCGATGCTCGGCGTGAAACTCGAGGCAGTGCAGGGATAACAGGTTCCTCTGGAATGGACTGAGATATCTGGGGTACTCTGGGAATGGTGGCACGACCCTGGCGTTCCTCTCGCCTTTCCTGTGAGGAGCGCCTCCACTTGAGATGCAACGGGAACTCCCAGAATTATTTCCCGAAAAAGCTGTGAAAGGATCCCTCATCTTGAGCTACGAGGCGGACACGGGGCTCCCCTGGATGTGGGCGGGACCCTCGTGCTTCCTCTCGAGTGGAGACGGGTATGTTAGGGAACTTCTTGAGTTGCAGCAAGGGTGTGAAGGACCTTTTAGAAGTTCCAGAGGTTAGGTGTGATTAGCTTCCAGAAGCCTCAGCGGAAATGGGCCTCACTCAGCTGGAGTGCAAAACCTCCTTGATTTTCTCGAGTTGCGGCAGGTGCTCTTGACTTACGACGGGGACTTTAGGGACCCGCTCTGGTGGCCTCAATACTGGCCCGTCCCCATTCGAATTGCTCGGGGTCCTCTCGGGATTCATCTTCCGTCGATGCCGGGGCCTAAGTCCTTGTGTGGAGTCGGGGCCGGAACCTGAGGATTCCTCTCCAGTACTGACATGGATCTTGGAGTACTTTTGGAGTCTCCCCAGGGGAGTCAGTCTTCGTCTCGAATGGGGGCATGCACGTGCGCTTTCCTCCGAGCTGTAGCACCAGCGTCACGATTCCTGTCGCGTGGATCAAGGGATCTGTGGCTTTCCCTCGAGGCTTTCCCATGAGGCTTTCCCACAGGGCTGTCCCACGTGAGACCGTGGTGGGAGTCGATCCTCCTCGTTAAAGTCAAGGCAGTGCAGGGAAAACAGTATCCTCAGGAATGGACTGAGACATCTGGGGGACTCTTGGAATGGTGGCACGACGCTGGAGTTGCTCTCACCTTTCCTGTGGAGAGCCCCTACACTTGAGATGCGATGGGAACGCCAAGGAATCTCTCCTGAACAAGCAGCGAACGGATCCCTCATCTCGACCTACGAGGCGGAAACGGAGCTCTTCTGGATGTGGGTGGGACATGCGTGCTTCCTCTCGAGTGGAGAGGGGTATATAGGGGAACTTCTTGAGTTGCAGCAAGGGTGTCAAGGACCCTTTGGAAGTTCCAGAGCTTAGGTGTGATTAGCCTTGAGAAGCCTCAGCGGAAATGGTCCTCATCTCGCCTGGAGGGCAAATCCTAATGGATTTTCTCGAGTTGCGGCAGGTGCTCTCGACATACGACGGGGACCCCTGGGACCCGCTCTGGTTGCCTCAGGAAAGGCCAGTCCACATGCGAATTGCTCGAGGGCCTCTCTGGATTCCTCTCCCTTCAATGCCGGGGCCAAAGACCTTGTGTGGATGCGGGACCGGAACCTGAGGATTCCTCTCCAGTGCTGACATGGTTCTTGGGCTACTTCTGGAGTCTCCCCAGCGGAGTAAGTCCTCCTCTCGAAGGGGGCATGCACGTGCACTTTCCTCCAGAGGGGTAGCAGCAGTGTCATGCTTCCAGTCGCGTGGATCAAGGGATCTGTGGATTTCCCTCGACGCTTTCCCACGAGGATTTCCCACAGGGCTGTCGAACATGACACCATGGTTGGAGGCGATCCTCCGCGTGAAAGTCGAGGCAGTGCAGGGAAAACAGGTTCCTCTGGAATGGACTGAGACTTCTGGGGGACTCTTGGAATGGTGGCACGATGCTGGAGTTTCTCTCGCCTTTCCTGTGGAGAGCTCCTCCCCTTGAGATGGGACGGGAATGCCCAGAATTCTTTCCCGACAAAGCAGCGAATGTTCCCTCATATCGAGCAACGAGTCGGAAACAGGGCTCCTCTGGATGTGGCAGGGACCCTCGTACTTCCTCTAGAATGGAGTCGGGTATGTCAGGAACCTGCTTGAATTGCAGCAAGGGTGTGAAGGACCTTTTGGAAGTTCCAGAGGTTAGGTGTGATTAGCTTCGAGAAGCCTCAGCGGAAATGGGCCTCATCTCGCCTGGAGGGAAAAAACCTCCTGGATTTTCTCGAGTTGCGGCACGTGCTCTTGACTTATGACGGGGACCTCAGGGACCCGCTCTGGTGGGCTCAGGAAAGGCCAGTCCGCATGCGAGTTGCTCGGGGTCCTCTCGGGATTCCTCTCTCTTCGATGCCCGGCCTAAGACCTTGTGTGGAGTCGGGCCCAGAACCTGAGGATTCCTCTGCAGTGCTGACATGGACCTTGGGGTACGTCTGGAGTCTCCCCAGGGGTTAAGTCCTCGTGTCGAAGGGGGGCATGCACGTGCACTTTCCTCAGGAGCTTTAGCAGCAGTGTCAGGCTTCCCATCGCCTGGATCAAGGGATCTGTGGCTTATCCTCGAGGCTTCCCACGAGGCTTTCCCACAGGGCTGTCCCACGTGCCACCATGGTGTGAGTTGATCCTCGACGTGAAAGTCGAGGCAGTGCAGGGAAAACAGGTTCCTCTGGAAAGGACTGAAACATCTGGGGGACTCCTGGAATGGTGGTACGACTCTGGAGTTCCTCTCGCCTTTCCTGTGGAGAGCGCCTCCTCTTGAAATGAGACGGGAACGCGGGAAATTCTTTCCCGACCAAGCAGGGAAAGGATCCCTCATCACGAGCTACGAGTTGGAAACGGGGCTCCTCTCGATGTGGGCGGGACCCTCGTGTTTCCTCTAGAGTGGAGACGGGGATGTTGGGGTACTTCTTCAGTTGCAGCAAGTGTGTGAAGGACCTTTTGGAAATTCCAGAGGTTAGGTGTGAATAGTCTCGAGACGCCTCAGTGGAAATGGGCCTGATCTCGCCTGGAGGGCAAAATCTCCTGGATTTTCTCGAGTTGCAGCAGGTGCTCTCAACTTACGACGGGGACCGCAGGGACCCGCTCTGGTGGCCTCAGGAAAAGACAGTCCACATGCGAATTACTCGCGGGCCTCTCTGGATTCCTCTCCCTTCAATGCCAGGACCAAAGACCTTGTGTGGATGCGGCACCGGAACCTGAGGATTCCTCTCCAGTGCTGACATGGATCTTGGGCTAATTCTGGAGTCTCCCCAGGGGAGTAAGTCCTCCTCTCGAAGGGGGCATGCACGTGCGCTTTCCTCCATAGCGGTAGCAGCAGTGTCACGCTTCCCGATGCGTGGATCAAGGGATCTGTGGCTTTCCCTCGAGGCTTTCCCACTGGGCTTTCCCACGTGCCACCGTTGTGGGAGTCGATCCTCGGGTGAAAGTCGAGGCAGTGCAGAGAAAACATGTTCCTCTGGAATGGACTAAGGCATCTGGGGGACTCTTGGAATGGTGGCACGACGCTGGAGTTCCACTCGCCTTTCCTGTGGAGAGCGGCTCCTCTTGAGATGCGACGGGAATGCCCAGAACTCTTTCCCGACCAAGCAGCGAAAGGATCCCTCATCTCGAGTTACGAGGCGGAAACGGGGCTCCCATGGATGTGTGCGGGACCCTCGTGCTTCCTCTAGAGTGGAGACGGGTATGTGAGGGAACTTCTTGAGTTGCAGCAAGGGTGTGAAGAACCTTTTGGAAATTCCAGAGGTTAGGTGTGATTAGCCTCGAGAAGCCTCACTGGAAATGGGCCTGATCTCGCCTGGAGAGTAAAACCTCCTGGATTTTCTCGAGTTGCGGCAGGTGCACTCGACTTCCGACGGGGACCGCAGGGACCCACTCTGGTGGCCTCAGGAAAGGACAGTCCGCATGCGAGTTGCTCGGGGGCCTCTCGGGATTCCTTTCCCGTCGATGCCGGGGCCTAAGACCTTGTGTGGAGTCGGGCCCGGAACCTGAGGATTCCTCTCCAGTACTGCCATGGATCTTGGGGTACTTCTTGAGTCTCCCCAGGGGAGTAAGTCCTCGTCTGGAATGGGCGCATGCACGTGATCTTTCCTCAAGACTGTAGCAGCAGTGTCACGTTTCCCATCGCCTGGATCAAGGGATCTGTAGCTTTCCCTCGAGACTTTCCCACGAGGCTTTCCCACAGGGCTTTCCCACAGGGCTGTCCCACGTGCCACCTTGGTGTGAGTCGATCCTCTGCATGAAAGTCGAGGCAGTGCAGGGAAAACAGGTTCCGTTGGAACGAACTGAGACATCTAGGGGACTCTGGGAATGTTGGCACGACCCTGGAGTTCCTCTCCCATTTCCTGTGGAGAGCACCTCCACTTGAGATGCGACGGGAACGCCGGGAAATCTTTCCCGACCACGCAGGGAAAGGATCCCTCATCTCGAGCTGCGACGCGGCAACGGGGCTCCTCTGGATGTTCGCGGGACCATCGTGCTTCCTCTCGAATGGAGACTGTATGTCGGGGAACTCTTGAGTGGCAGCAAGGGTGTGAAGGACTTTTTGGAGATTCCAGAGGTTAGGCGTGATTAGACTCGAGAAGCCTCAGCGGAAATGGGCCTCATCTGGCCTGGAGGGCAAATCCTCCGGAATTTCTCGTGTTGCGGTAGGTGCTCTAGACTTTGGTCGGGGACTTCAGGGACCCGCTCTGGTGGCCTCAGGAAAGGCCAGTCCCATTGCGAGTTGTTCGCGGGCCTCTCGGGATTCCTCTCCCTTCGATGCCAGAGCCTAAGACTTTGTGTGGAGTCGGGGCCCGAACCTGAGGATTCCTCTCCAGTGCTCTCATGGAACTTGCGGTACTTCGGGAGTCTCCCCAGGAGAGTAAGTTCTCGTTTCGAGAGGGTGCATGCACGTGTGCTTTCCTCCCGAGCTGTAGCACCAGTATCATGCTTTCCGTCGCGTCAGTCATGGGATCTGTGTCTTTTCCTCAAGGATTTTCCACGAAGCTTTCCCACGAGGCTTTCCCACAGGGCTGTCCCACGTGCCACTGTGGTGTGAGTTGATCCTCGGCGTGAAAGTAAAGGCAGTGCAGGGAAAACAGGTTCCTCTGGAATGGACTGAGACATCTGGGGGACTCTGGGAATGGTGGCACGACCTTGGAGTTCCTGTCGCCTTTCCTGTGGAGAGCGCCTCCTCTTGAGATGCGACGGGAACGCCGCGAATTCTTTCCCTACGAAACAGGGAAAGGATCCCTCATCTCGAGCTAGGAGGCGGAAACGGGGTCCCCTGGATGTGTGCGGGACCCTCGTGCTTCCTCTCGAGTGGAGACGGGTATGTGGGGGAACTTCTTGAGTTGCAGCAAGGGTGTGAAGGACCCTTTGGAAGTTCCAGTGGTTAGATGTGATTAGCCTCGAGAAGCCTCAGCGGAAATGGGCCTCATCTCGCCTGGAGTGCAAAACCTCCTGGATTTTCTCGAGTTGCGGCAGGTGCTCTCGACTTACGACAGGGACCTCAGGGACCCGCTCTGGTGGCCTCAGGAAAGGCCAGTCCCCATGCGAGTTCCTCGGGGTCCTCTCGGGATTCCTCTCCCGTCCATGCCGGGGCCTAAGACGTTGTGTGGAGTCGGGAACGGAACCTGAGGATTCCTCTCCAGTGCTGATATGGATCTTGGGGTACTTCTGGAGTCTCCCCAGGGGAGTCAGTCCTCGTCTCGAATGCGGGCATGCACTTGCGCTTTCCTCCAGAGCGGTAGCAGCAGTGTCACGAAGTCCGCCGCGTGGATCAAAGGATCTATGGTTTTCCCTCGAGTCTATCCCATGAGGCTTTCCCACGAGGCTTTCCCACAGGGCTGTCCCACAGGGCTGTCCCACGTGCCAGCGTGGTGGGAGTCGATCCTCGGCGTGGGAGTCGATCCTCGGCGTGAAAGCCGAGGTAGTGCAGGGCAAACAGGTTCCTCTGAATGGACTGAGACATCTGGGGGACTCTTGGAATGGTGGCACGATGCTGGAGTTCCTCTCGCCTTTCCTGTGGAGAGCGCCTCCTCTTGAGGTGAGAGGGAAACGTCGGGATTTCTTTCCGGACAAAGCAGCGAAATGTCCCTCATCTCGAGCTACGAGGCGGAAACGGGGCTCCTCTGGATGTGGATGGGATCCTCGTGCTTCTTCTAGAGTGGAGACGGGTATGTCAGGCAACTTCTTGAGTTGCAGCAAGGGTGTGAAGGACCTTTTGGAAGTTCCAGAGGCTAGACGTGATTAGCCTGGAGAAGCCTCAGCGGAAATGGGCCTCATCTCGCCTGGAGGGAAAAACCTCCTGGATTTTCTCGAGTTGCGGCAGGTGCTCTCGACTTACGACGGTGACCTAAGGGACGCGCTCTGGTGGCCTCAGGACTGGCCAGTCCCCATTCCAGTGGCTCGGGAGCCTCTCGGGATTCCGCTCCCTTCGATGCCAGAGCCTAAGACCTTGTGTGGAGTCGTGTCTGGAACATGAGGTTTCCTCTCCAGTGCTAACATGGATCGTGGAGTACTTCTGGTGTTTCCCCAGGGGAGTAAGTCCCCGTCTCGAATGGGGGCATGCACGTGCGCTTTCCTCCAGAGCTGTAACAACACTGTCATGCCTCCCGGCGCGCCGATCATGGGATCTGTGGCTTTCCCACGAGGCTTTCCCACGAGGCTTTCCCACAGGACTGTCCCACGTGTCACCGTGGTGTGAGTCGATGCTCGGCGTGAAACTCGAGGCAGTGCAGGGATAACAGGTTCCTCTGGAATGGACTGAGATATCTGGGGTACTCTGGGAATGGTGGCACGACCCTGGCGTTCCTCTCGCCTTTCCTGTGAGGAGCGCCTCCACTTGAGATGCAACGGGAACTCCCAGAATTATTTCCCGAAAAAGCTGTGAAAGGATCCCTCATCTTGAGCTACGAGGCGGACACGGGGCTCCCCTGGATGTGGGCGGGACCCTCGTGCTTCCTCTCGAGTGGAGACGGGTATGTTAGGGAACTTCTTGAGTTGCAGCAAGGGTGTGAAGGACCTTTTAGAAGTTCCAGAGGTTAGGTGTGATTAGCTTCCAGAAGCCTCAGCGGAAATGGGCCTCACTCAGCTGGAGTGCAAAACCTCCTTGATTTTCTCGAGTTGCGGCAGGTGCTCTTGACTTACGACGGGGACTTTAGGGACCCGCTCTGGTGGCCTCAATACTGGCCCGTCCCCATTCGAATTGCTCGGGGTCCTCTCGGGATTCATCTTCCGTCGATGCCGGGGCCTAAGTCCTTGTGTGGAGTCGGGGCCGGAACCTGAGGATTCCTCTCCAGTACTGACATGGATCTTGGAGTACTTTTGGAGTCTCCCCAGGGGAGTCAGTCTTCGTCTCGAATGGGGGCATGCACGTGCGCTTTCCTCCGAGCTGTAGCACCAGCGTCACGATTCCTGTCGCGTGGATCAAGGGATCTGTGGCTTTCCCTCGAGGCTTTCCCATGAGGCTTTCCCACAGGGCTGTCCCACGTGAGACCGTGGTGGGAGTCGATCCTCCTCGTTAAAGTCAAGGCAGTGCAGGGAAAACAGTATCCTCAGGAATGGACTGAGACATCTGGGGGACTCTTGGAATGGTGGCACGACGCTGGAGTTGCTCTCACCTTTCCTGTGGAGAGCCCCTACACTTGAGATGCGATGGGAACGCCAAGGAATCTCTCCTGAACAAGCAGCGAACGGATCCCTCATCTCGACCTACGAGGCGGAAACGGAGCTCTTCTGGATGTGGGTGGGACATGCGTGCTTCCTCTCGAGTGGAGAGGGGTATATAGGGGAACTTCTTGAGTTGCAGCAAGGGTGTCAAGGACCCTTTGGAAGTTCCAGAGCTTAGGTGTGATTAGCCTTGAGAAGCCTCAGCGGAAATGGTCCTCATCTCGCCTGGAGGGCAAATCCTAATGGATTTTCTCGAGTTGCGGCAGGTGCTCTCGACATACGACGGGGACCCCTGGGACCCGCTCTGGTTGCCTCAGGAAAGGCCAGTCCACATGCGAATTGCTCGAGGGCCTCTCTGGATTCCTCTCCCTTCAATGCCGGGGCCAAAGACCTTGTGTGGATGCGGGACCGGAACCTGAGGATTCCTCTCCAGTGCTGACATGGTTCTTGGGCTACTTCTGGAGTCTCCCCAGCGGAGTAAGTCCTCCTCTCGAAGGGGGCATGCACGTGCACTTTCCTCCAGAGGGGTAGCAGCAGTGTCATGCTTCCAGTCGCGTGGATCAAGGGATCTGTGGATTTCCCTCGACGCTTTCCCACGAGGATTTCCCACAGGGCTGTCGAACATGACACCATGGTTGGAGGCGATCCTCCGCGTGAAAGTCGAGGCAGTGCAGGGAAAACAGGTTCCTCTGGAATGGACTGAGACTTCTGGGGGACTCTTGGAATGGTGGCACGATGCTGGAGTTTCTCTCGCCTTTCCTGTGGAGAGCTCCTCCCCTTGAGATGGGACGGGAATGCCCAGAATTCTTTCCCGACAAAGCAGCGAATGTTCCCTCATATCGAGCAACGAGTCGGAAACAGGGCTCCTCTGGATGTGGCAGGGACCCTCGTACTTCCTCTAGAATGGAGTCGGGTATGTCAGGAACCTGCTTGAATTGCAGCAAGGGTGTGAAGGACCTTTTGGAAGTTCCAGAGGTTAGGTGTGATTAGCTTCGAGAAGCCTCAGCGGAAATGGGCCTCATCTCGCCTGGAGGGAAAAAACCTCCTGGATTTTCTCGAGTTGCGGCACGTGCTCTTGACTTATGACGGGGACCTCAGGGACCCGCTCTGGTGGGCTCAGGAAAGGCCAGTCCGCATGCGAGTTGCTCGGGGTCCTCTCGGGATTCCTCTCTCTTCGATGCCCGGCCTAAGACCTTGTGTGGAGTCGGGCCCAGAACCTGAGGATTCCTCTGCAGTGCTGACATGGACCTTGGGGTACGTCTGGAGTCTCCCCAGGGGTTAAGTCCTCGTGTCGAAGGGGGGCATGCACGTGCACTTTCCTCAGGAGCTTTAGCAGCAGTGTCAGGCTTCCCATCGCCTGGATCAAGGGATCTGTGGCTTATCCTCGAGGCTTCCCACGAGGCTTTCCCACAGGGCTGTCCCACGTGCCACCATGGTGTGAGTTGATCCTCGACGTGAAAGTCGAGGCAGTGCAGGGAAAACAGGTTCCTCTGGAAAGGACTGAAACATCTGGGGGACTCCTGGAATGGTGGTACGACTCTGGAGTTCCTCTCGCCTTTCCTGTGGAGAGCGCCTCCTCTTGAAATGAGACGGGAACGCGGGAAATTCTTTCCCGACCAAGCAGGGAAAGGATCCCTCATCACGAGCTACGAGTTGGAAACGGGGCTCCTCTCGATGTGGGCGGGACCCTCGTGTTTCCTCTAGAGTGGAGACGGGGATGTTGGGGTACTTCTTCAGTTGCAGCAAGTGTGTGAAGGACCTTTTGGAAATTCCAGAGGTTAGGTGTGAATAGTCTCGAGACGCCTCAGTGGAAATGGGCCTGATCTCGCCTGGAGGGCAAAATCTCCTGGATTTTCTCGAGTTGCAGCAGGTGCTCTCAACTTACGACGGGGACCGCAGGGACCCGCTCTGGTGGCCTCAGGAAAAGACAGTCCACATGCGAATTACTCGCGGGCCTCTCTGGATTCCTCTCCCTTCAATGCCAGGACCAAAGACCTTGTGTGGATGCGGCACCGGAACCTGAGGATTCCTCTCCAGTGCTGACATGGATCTTGGGCTAATTCTGGAGTCTCCCCAGGGGAGTAAGTCCTCCTCTCGAAGGGGGCATGCACGTGCGCTTTCCTCCATAGCGGTAGCAGCAGTGTCACGCTTCCCGATGCGTGGATCAAGGGATCTGTGGCTTTCCCTCGAGGCTTTCCCACTGGGCTTTCCCACGTGCCACCGTTGTGGGAGTCGATCCTCGGGTGAAAGTCGAGGCAGTGCAGAGAAAACATGTTCCTCTGGAATGGACTAAGGCATCTGGGGGACTCTTGGAATGGTGGCACGACGCTGGAGTTCCACTCGCCTTTCCTGTGGAGAGCGGCTCCTCTTGAGATGCGACGGGAATGCCCAGAACTCTTTCCCGACCAAGCAGCGAAAGGATCCCTCATCTCGAGTTACGAGGCGGAAACGGGGCTCCCATGGATGTGTGCGGGACCCTCGTGCTTCCTCTAGAGTGGAGACGGGTATGTGAGGGAACTTCTTGAGTTGCAGCAAGGGTGTGAAGAACCTTTTGGAAATTCCAGAGGTTAGGTGTGATTAGCCTCGAGAAGCCTCACTGGAAATGGGCCTGATCTCGCCTGGAGAGTAAAACCTCCTGGATTTTCTCGAGTTGCGGCAGGTGCACTCGACTTCCGACGGGGACCGCAGGGACCCACTCTGGTGGCCTCAGGAAAGGACAGTCCGCATGCGAGTTGCTCGGGGGCCTCTCGGGATTCCTTTCCCGTCGATGCCGGGGCCTAAGACCTTGTGTGGAGTCGGGCCCGGAACCTGAGGATTCCTCTCCAGTACTGCCATGGATCTTGGGGTACTTCTTGAGTCTCCCCAGGGGAGTAAGTCCTCGTCTGGAATGGGCGCATGCACGTGATCTTTCCTCAAGACTGTAGCAGCAGTGTCACGTTTCCCATCGCCTGGATCAAGGGATCTGTAGCTTTCCCTCGAGACTTTCCCACGAGGCTTTCCCACAGGGCTTTCCCACAGGGCTGTCCCACGTGCCACCTTGGTGTGAGTCGATCCTCTGCATGAAAGTCGAGGCAGTGCAGGGAAAACAGGTTCCGTTGGAACGAACTGAGACATCTAGGGGACTCTGGGAATGTTGGCACGACCCTGGAGTTCCTCTCCCATTTCCTGTGGAGAGCACCTCCACTTGAGATGCGACGGGAACGCCGGGAAATCTTTCCCGACCACGCAGGGAAAGGATCCCTCATCTCGAGCTGCGACGCGGCAACGGGGCTCCTCTGGATGTTCGCGGGACCATCGTGCTTCCTCTCGAATGGAGACTGTATGTCGGGGAACTCTTGAGTGGCAGCAAGGGTGTGAAGGACTTTTTGGAGATTCCAGAGGTTAGGCGTGATTAGACTCGAGAAGCCTCAGCGGAAATGGGCCTCATCTGGCCTGGAGGGCAAATCCTCCGGAATTTCTCGTGTTGCGGTAGGTGCTCTAGACTTTGGTCGGGGACTTCAGGGACCCGCTCTGGTGGCCTCAGGAAAGGCCAGTCCCATTGCGAGTTGTTCGCGGGCCTCTCGGGATTCCTCTCCCTTCGATGCCAGAGCCTAAGACTTTGTGTGGAGTCGGGGCCCGAACCTGAGGATTCCTCTCCAGTGCTCTCATGGAACTTGCGGTACTTCGGGAGTCTCCCCAGGAGAGTAAGTTCTCGTTTCGAGAGGGTGCATGCACGTGTGCTTTCCTCCCGAGCTGTAGCACCAGTATCATGCTTTCCGTCGCGTCAGTCATGGGATCTGTGTCTTTTCCTCAAGGATTTTCCACGAAGCTTTCCCACGAGGCTTTCCCACAGGGCTGTCCCACGTGCCACTGTGGTGTGAGTTGATCCTCGGCGTGAAAGTAAAGGCAGTGCAGGGAAAACAGGTTCCTCTGGAATGGACTGAGACATCTGGGGGACTCTGGGAATGGTGGCACGACCTTGGAGTTCCTGTCGCCTTTCCTGTGGAGAGTGCCTCCTCTTGAGATACGCCGGGAAACCCAGGAATTATTTCCCGACCAAGCAGGGAAAGGATCCCCCATGTCCAGTTACAAGGCGGAAACTGGGCTCCTCTGGATGTGGGCGGGACCCTCTTGCTTCCTCTCGAGTGGAGACGGGTATGTCGGGGAACTTCTTGAGTTGCAGCAAGGGTGTGAAGGGCCTTTTGGAAGATCCAGAGGTTAGATGTGATTAGCCTCGAGAAGCCTCAGCGGAAATGGGACTCATCTCGCCTGCAGGGCAAAACCTCGTGGATTTTCTCGAGTTTTGGCAGGTGCTCTCGACTTACGACGGGGACCTCAGGGACCTGCTCTGGTGGCCTCACGAAATTCCAGTCCCCATGCAAGTGGCTCGCAGGCCTCTCGGGATTCCTCTCCCTTCGATGCCCGGGCCTAAGACCTTGTGTTGAGTCGGGGCCGGTACCTGAGGATTCCTCTCCAGTGCTGACATGGATCTTGGTGTACTTCTGGAGTCTCCCCTGGGGAGTAAGTCCTCGTCTCGAATAGGGGCATGCACGTGCGCTTTCCTCCAGAGCGGTAGCAGCAGTGTCACGCTTCCCATCACCTGGATTAAGGGATCTCTGGCTTTCCTTCGAGGCTTTCCCTCGAGGCTTTCCCACGAGGCTTTCTGACGAGGCTTTCACACAGGGATGTCCCACGTGCCACCGTGGTGGGAGTCGATCCTCGGCATGAAATTCGAGGCAGTGCAGGGAAAACAGGTTCCTCTGGAATGGACTGAGACATCCGGGGGACTCTTGGAATGGTGGCAGGACGCTGGAGTTCCTCTCGCCTTCCCTGTGGAGAACGCCTTCTCTTGAGAAGCGACGGGAACGCCGGGAATTCTTTCGCGACCAAGAAGGGAAAGGATCCCGCATCTCGAGCTACGAGGTGGATACGGGGCTCCTCTGGATGTGAGTGGGACCCTCATGCTTCCACTAGAGTGGAGACCGGGATGTCCGGGAACTTCTTGAGTTGCAGCAAGGGTGTGAAGGACCTTTTGGAAGTTCCAGAGATTACATGTGATTAGCCTTGAGAAGCCTCAGTGGAAATGGGCCTCATCTGACCTGGAGGGCAAAACCTCCTGGATTTTCTCGAGTTGCGGCAGGTGCTCTCGACTCACGACGGGGACCTCAGGGACCCGCTCTGGTGGCCTCAGGAAAGGCCAGTCCCCATGCGAGTTGCTCGGGGGCCTCTCGGGGTTCCTCTACCTTCGATGCCAGGGCCTAAGTCCTTGTGTGGAGTCAGGTCCGGGACCTGAGGGTTCCTCTCCAGTGCTCACATTGATCTTGGGGTACTTCTGGAGTCTCCCCAGGGGAGTAAGTCCTCGTTTCGAATGGGGGCATGCACGTGTGCTTTCCTCCAGATCGGCAGCAGCCGTGTCATGCTTCCCTTCGCCTTGATCAAGGGATCTGTGGCTTTCCCTCGAGACTTTCCCACGAGGCTTACCCACAGGGCTGTCCCACGTGCCACCATGGTGGGAGTCGATCCTCACCGTGAAAGTCGAGGCAGTGCAGGGAAAACAGGTTCCTCTGCAATGGACTGAGACTTCTGGGGGACTCTTGGAATGGTGGCACGACCCTGGAGTTCCTCTCGCCTTTCCTGTGGAGAGCGCCTCCTCTTGAGATGCGAGGGGAATGCCCAGAATTCTTTCCCGACCAAGCAGGGAAAGAATCCCTCATCTCAAGCTACGAGGCGGAAACGGGGCTCCTCTCGATGTGGGCGGGACCCTCGTGCTTCCTCTATAGTGGAGACGGGTATGTCAGGGAACTTCTTGATTTGCAGCAAGGGTGTGATGGACCTTTTGGAATTCCAGAGCTTAGATGTGATTAGCATTGTGAAGCCTCTGCGAAAATGGGCCTCATCTCGCCTGGAGGGCAAAACCTCCTGGATCTTCTCGAGTTTTGGAAGGTGCTCTCGACTTACGACGGGGAACTCAGGGACACGCTCTGGTGGCCTCAGGCAAGGCCAGTTCCCATGTGAGTTCCTCCGGGCCTCTCGGGATTCCTCTTCCTTCGATGCCGGCGCCAAAGAACTTGAGTGGAGGCGGCGCCGGAAACTGAGGATTCCTCTCCAGTGCTGACATGGATCTTGGGGTACTTCTGGAGTATCCCCAGGGGAGTAAGTCCTCGTCTCGAATGGGGGCATGCACGTGCACTTTCCTCCCGATCTGTAGCAGCAGTGTCACACTTCCTGTCGCGAGGATCAAGGGATCTGTGGCTTTCCCTCGCTGCTTTCCCACGTGGCTTTCCCACAGGGCTGTCCCACGTGCCACCTTGATGGGAGTGGATCCTCGGCGCGAAAGTCGAGACAGTGCAGGGAAAACAGGTTCTTTTGGGATAGAGTGAGATATCTGGGGGACTCTTGGCATGGTGGCATGACGCCTGAGTTCCTCTCGACTTTCCTGTCGAGAGCGGCTTCTCTTGAGATGGGACGGGAATGCCCAGAATTCTTTCCCGACAAAGCAGCGAAAGGAATCCTCATCTTGAGCTACGAGGCGGAAACGGCGCTACTTTGGATGTGGGCGGGACCCTCGTGCTTCCTCTAAAGCGGAGACAGGGATGTCGGGGAACTTCTTGAGTTGCAGCAAGGGTGTGAAGGACCTTTTGGAAGTTCCAGATGTTAGGTGTGATTAGCCTCGAGAAGCCTCAGCGGAAATGGGCCTCATCCCGCCTGGAGGGCAAAACCTCGTGGATTATCTCGAGTTGTGGCAGGTGCTCTCGACTTATGACGGGGACCTCAGAGACCCGCTCTGGTGGTCTCAGGAAAGGCCAGTCCCCAGGCGAGTTGCTCGGGGGCCTCTTGGGATTCATCTCCCTTTGATGCCGGGGCCTAAGACCTTGTGTGCAGGCGGGACTGGAACCTGAGGATTCCTCTCCAGTGCTGACATGGACCTTGGGGATACTTCTGGAGTCTCCCCAGGGGAGTAAGTCCTCATCTCGAATGGGGGCATGCACGTGCGCTTTCCTCCAGAGTGGCAGCAGCAATGTCACGCTTCCCGTCGCGTGGATCAAGGGATCTGTGGCTTTGCCTCGAGGCTTTCCCACGAGGCTTTCCCACAGGTCTGTCCCACGTGCCACCGTGGTGGGAGTCGATCCTCGGCGTGAAAGTCGAGGCAGTGCAGGGAAAACAGGTTCCGCTGGAATGGACTGAGACATCTGGGGGACTCCGGAATGGCGCAACGACCCTGGAGTTCCTCTCACCTTTCCTGTGGAGAGCGCCTCCTCTTGAGATGCGCCAGGAACGCCCAGAAATCTTTCCCGGGCAAGCAGCGAAAGGATCCCTCATCTCGAGCTACGAAGCGGAAACGGGGCTCCTCTGGATGTGTGCGGGACCCTCGTGCTTCCTCTAGAGTGGAGACGGGTATGTGAGGGAACTTCTTGAGTTGCAGCAAGGGTGTGAAGAACCTTTTGGAAATTCCAGAGGTTAGGTGTGATTAGCCTCGAGAAGCCTCACTGGAAATGGGCCTGATCTCGCCTGGAGAGTAAAACCTCCTGGATTTTCTCGAGTTGCGGCAGGTGCACTCGACTTCCGACGGGGACCGCAGGGACCCACTCTGGTGGCCTCAGGAAAGGACAGTCCGCATGCGAGTTGCTCGGGGGCCTCTCGGGATTCCTTTCCCGTCGATGCCGGGGCCTAAGACCTTGTGTGGTGTCGGGCCCGGAACCTGAGGATTCCTCTCCAGTACTGCCATGGATCTTGGGGTACTTCTTGAGTCTCCCCAGGGGAGTAAGTCCTCGTCTGGAATGGGCGCATGCACGTGATCTTTCCTCAAGACTGTAGCAGCAGTGTCACGTTTCCCATCGCCTGGATCAAGGGATCTGTAGCTTTCCCTCGAGACTTTCCCACGAGGCTTTCCCACAGGGCTTTCCCACAGGGCTGTCCCACGTGCCACCTTGGTGTGAGTCGATCCTCTGCATGAAAGTCGAGGCAGTGCAGGGAAAACAGGTTCCGTTGGAACGAACTGAGACATCTAGGGGACTCTGGGAATGTTGGCACGACCCTGGAGTTCCTCTCCCATTTCCTGTGGAGAGCACCTCCACTTGAGATGCGACGGGAACGCCGGGAAATCTTTCCCGACCACGCAGGGAAAGGATCCCTCATCTCGAGCTGCGACGCGGCAACGGGGCTCCTCTGGATGTTCGCGGGACCATCGTGCTTCCTCTCGAATGGAGACTGTATGTCGGGGAACTCTTGAGTGGCAGCAAGGGTGTGAAGGACTTTTTGGAGATTCCAGAGGTTAGGCGTGATTAGACTCGAGAAGCCTCAGCGGAAATGGGCCTCATCTGGCCTGGAGGGCAAATCCTCCGGAATTTCTCGTGTTGCGGTAGGTGCTCTAGACTTTGGTCGGGGACTTCAGGGACCCGCTCTGGTGGCCTCAGGAAAGGCCAGTCCCATTGCGAGTTGTTCGCGGGCCTCTCGGGATTCCTCTCCCTTCGATGCCAGAGCCTAAGACTTTGTGTGGAGTCGGGGCCCGAACCTGAGGATTCCTCTCCAGTGCTCTCATGGAACTTGCGGTACTTCGGGAGTCTCCCCAGGAGAGTAAGTTCTCGTTTCGAGAGGGTGCATGCACGTGTGCTTTCCTCCCGAGCTGTAGCACCAGTATCATGCTTTCCGTCGCGTCAGTCATGGGATCTGTGTCTTTTCCTCAAGGATTTTCCACGAAGCTTTCCCACGAGGCTTTCCCACAGGGCTTTCCCACGTGCCACTGTGGTGTGAGTCGATCCTCGGCGTGAAAGTAAAGGCAGTGCAGGGAAAACAGGTTCCTCTGGAATGGACTGAGACATCTGGGGGACTCTGGGAATGGTGGCACGACCTTGGAGTTCCTGTCGCCTTTCCTGTGGAGAGTGCCTCCTCTTGAGATACGCCGGGAAACCCAGGAATTATTTCCCGACCAAGCAGGGAAAGGATCCCCCATGTCCAGTTACAAGGCGGAAACTGGGCTCCTCTGGATGTGGGCGGGACCCTCTTGCTTCCTCTCGAGTGGAGACGGGGATGTAGGAGAACTTCTTGAATTGCAGCAAGGGTGTGAAGGACCTTTTGGAAGATCCAGAGGTTAGATGTGATTAGCCTCGAGAAGCCTCAGCGGAAATGGAACTCATCTCGCCTGCAGGGCAAAACCTCGTGGATTTTCTCGAGTTTTGGCAGGTGCTCTCGACTTACGACGGGGACCTCAGGGACCTGCTCTGGTGGCCTCACGAAATGCCAGTCCCCATGCAAGTGGCTCGCGGGCCTCTCGGGATTCCTCTCCCTTCGATGCCCGGGCCTAAGACCTTGTGTTGAGTCGGGGCCGGTACCTGAGGATTCCTCTCCAGTGCTGACATGGATCTTGGTGTACTTCTGGAGTCTCCCCTGGGGAGTAACTCCTCGTCTCGAATAGGGGCATGCACGTGCACTTTCCTCCAGAGCGGTAGCAGCAGTGTCACGCTTCCCATCACCTGGATTAAGGGATCTCTGGCTTTCCTTCGAGGCTTTCCCTCGAGGCTTTCCCACGAGGCTTTCTGACGAGGCTTTCACACAGGGATGTCCCACGTGCCACCGTGGTGGGAGTCGATCCTCGGCGTGAAAGTCGAGGCAGTGCAGGGAAAACAGGTTCCGCTGGAATGGACTGAGACATCTGGGGGACTCCGGAATGGCGCAACGACCCTGGAGTTCCTCTCACCTTTCCTGTGGAGAGCGCCTCCTCTTGAGATGCGCCAGGAACGCCCAGAAATCTTTCCCGGGCAAGCAGCGAAAGGATCCCTCATCTCGAGCTAGGAGGCGGAAACGGGGCTCCTCTGGATGTGTGCAGGACCCGCGTGCTTCCTCTCGAGTGGACACGGGTATGTCGGGGAGCTTCTTGAGTTGCAGCAAGGGTGTGAAGGACCTTTTGGAAGTTCCAGAGGTTAGGTGTGAGTAGCCTTCAAAAGGAACAGCGGAAATGGGCCTCATCTTGCCTGGAGGGCAAAACCTCCTGGATTTTCTCGAGTTGTGGCAGGTGCTCTGTACTTATGATAGGGACCTCAGGGACCCGCTCTGGTGGCCTCAGGAAAGGCCTGTCCCCATGTGAGTTGGTCGCGGGCCTCTCGGGATTCCTCTCCCTTGGATGCTGGAGCCTAAGACCTTGTGTGGAGTCGGGCCCGGAACCTGAGGATTCCTCTCCAGTGCTGACATGGATCTTGGGGTACTTCTGGAGTCTCCCCAGGGAAGTAAGTCCTCGTTTCGAATGGGGGCATGCACGTGCCCTTTCCTCCAGAGCTGTAGCAGCAGTGTCACGCTTCCTATCAACTGCATCATGGTATCTGTGGCTTTCCCTCGAGGTTTTCCCACAAGGCCCTCCCATGAGGCTTTCCCACAGGGCTGTCCCATGTGCCACCGTGGTGTGAGTCGATCTGCGGCGTGAAAGTCGAGGCAGTGGAGGGAAAACACCTTCCTCTGGAATGGACTGGGACATCTGGGGGACTCTGAGAATGGTGGCACGACCCTGGAGTTCCTCTCGCCTTTCCTGTGGAGAGCGCCTCCTCTTGAGATGCGACAGGAACGCCCAGAATTCTTTCCCGACCAAGCAGGGAAAGGATCCCTCATCTGGAACTACAATGCGGAAACGGGGCTCCTCTTGATGTGGGCGGGACCATTGTGCTTCCTCTAGAGTGGACAGGGGTAGTCGGGGAACTTCTTGAGTTGCAGCAAGGGTGTGAAGGACCTTTTGGAAGTTCCAGAGGTTAGTTGCGATTAGTGTCGAGAAGCATCGGCGGAAATGGGCCTCATTTCGCCTGGAGGGGAGTACCTCCTGGATTTTCTCGAGTTGCGGCAGGTGCTCTCGTCTTACGACGGTGACTTAAGGCACCCGCTCTGGTGGCCTCAGGACTGGCCAGTCCCCATTCGAGTTGCTCGGGGGCCGCTCGGGATTCCTCTCCCTTCGATGCCGGGGCCTAAGACCTTGTGTGGAGTCGGAGGCGGAACCTGAGGATTCCTCTCCAGTGCTGACATGGATCTTGCGGTACTTCTGGAGTCTGCCCAGGAGAGTCAGTCCTCGTCTCGAGAGGGGGCATGCACGTGCGCTTTCCTCCCGAGCTGTAGTAGCAGTGTCACGCTTCCCGTCGTGTCGATCATGGGATCTGTGGCTTTCCCTCGAGGCTTTCCCATGAGGCTTTCCCACGAGGCTTTCCCACAGGGCTGTCTCACGTGCCACCCTGGTGTGAGTCGATCCTCGGCGTGAAAGTCGAGGCAGTGCAGGGAAAGGAGGTTCCTCAGGAATGGACTGGGACATCTGGGGGACTCTGGGAGTGGTGGCACGACCCTGGAGTTCCTCTCGCCTTTCCTTTGGAGAGCGCCTGCTCTTGAGATGCGACGGGAACGCCGGGAATTCTTTCCCGACCAAGCAGGGAAAGGATCCCTCATCTCGAGCTACGAGGTGGAAACGGGGCTCCTCTGGATGTGGGCCGAACGCCGTGCTTTCTTTCGACTGGAGACGGGTATGTCGGGGAACTTCTTGAGTTGCAGTAAGGGTGTCAAGGACCCTTTGGAAGTTCCAGAGGTTAGATGTGATTAGCCTCGAGACGCCTCAGCCAAAATGGGCCACATCTCGCCCGGAGGGGGGAACCTCCTGGTTTTCTCGAGTTGCGGCTTGTGCTCTCGACTTACGACGGGGACCTCATGGACCCGCTCTGTTGGCCTCAGGAAAGGTCATTCCCCATGCGAGTTGCTCGGTGGCCTCTCAGGATTCCTCGCCCGTCGATGCCGGCGCCTAAGACCTTGTGTGGAGTCGGACCAGAACCTGAGGATTCCTCTCCCGTGCTCACATGGATCTTGGCGTACTTCTGGAGTCTCCCAAGGGGCGTCAGTCCTCGTCTCGAGTGGGGTCATGCAGGTGTGCTTTCCTCCTGAGCAGTAGCAGCAGTGTCTCGCTTCCCGTCTTGTGGATCAAGGGATCTGTGTCTTTCCCTCGAGGCTTTTCCATGGGCTTTCCCACAGGGCTATTCCACGTGCCACCATGCAGTGCTGGGAAAACAGGAACCTCCTTCCCCACATAGGGGGTACACTGTCCCCTTGGGCGTGTATCTCCGGGGCATTCGCGCTTGGGGGTTGCCACGGATGTTGGCCTCAGGCTCCACATGAGAAAAGCCCCTAATGGCATTAGCTGCCGGTCCAGACGCTGGCCCCTCAGGTCTCTGGCCGGAGCCTTGGGCTCCAGGCAACTCAAAGCCCTCGGGGCTGGTGCTCTGGGACTGCTGTAGGGAAAGGACGCCAGGAGCCCACGGAGGAGTTGGGGAGGCGCAGGTGGCATATGGAGGCGAGGACAGCGTTGGATCTAGGTGGAGGCGCTGGAGAGAGCGTCCGTTGTCCCGGAATGCCTCGGAGGAGCCAGCGGGGGACAGTCCAGGCCCAGGGACCTGTGGTATGTGAAAAGGTGGGAAACCCCAGAACAAGGCAGGCTGGGAAAGGGGGCGTGGGCGGCCAATTCAAAGGGACCTAGGGGGCGTTTCCTGGGCGGTGAGCTCCCTTGGCACTGCTGAGGGCCCCTGATTGATCCACCCGGGGTTGATCCCACCATCCGCTGCGAGGGAGGGCCACAAACCAAAGCCCCCGAACTGCCCACCCACCCCAACGGGGATCTTGGCGGTCCGGGGCACAGCTGTGCCCGGGAAAAGCCCACTCACTCCACGGGACTCCGTCCAGGGTCTCTGCTTGGAAAGAGGCCAGGGGCGGCCCCCTCCATCTACGCACCCAAACCCTATTGACGTCAATGGGGGTGGAGACGCCTCCCGCTCTCCAGAGTCCTGGGCTGCTGGGTCCCCGCCCACTCGGCCAGCAGTCTGCAGCGCTCCTGTGTGCCTCTCCCACCATGGCTTCGTCCAGCTCCTCCAGCACCTCAAGCGGTACGTTTGCCCTCGGTCCCTGGGGTCGGATCACGTCTCAGGGGATTTGCGGGTGGCCCGGGCAAGGGCTCTCGGCCCACGTGTCGACCCCCGCTCCCGCCCGAGAACGGCGGGGACCCATCGGCCGGGCCCGGGGTTCCCAGGCGTCAGGTGTGCCCAAAGTTGGAGGGCGTTGCATCGTTCGTTCATCTTGCTCCTTTGGCACACACATGGCTTCTCCGTTCTCTTTTCTGGGAAGACAGTGTTGTTTTAGGGGGCGTGCTGCGGGAGTCAGGGGCCGGTGGGAGCGGGTGCTGTGCTGGGATGAGGCCCTTTATCCTCACATCTTCCTGTGGGCATTGACTTTGACCTTGAACTTGAACTTGAACTTGAACTTGACCTTGACTTTGACCTTGAACTTGAACTTGACCTTGACCTTGAACTTGAACTTGAACTTGAACTTGACCTTGACTTTGACCTTGAACTTGAACTTGAACTTGACCTTGACCTTGACTTTGACCTTGAACTTGAACTTGAACTTGAACTTGACCTTGAACTTGAACTTGAACTTGAACTCGAACTTGAACTTGACCTTGACTTTGACCTTGAACTTGAACTTGAACTTGAACTTGACCTTGAATTTGAACTTGAACTTGAACTTTACCTTGAACTTGAACTTGACTTTGACCTTGAACTTGAACTTGAACTTGAACTTGACCTTGACCTTGAACTTGAACTTGAACTTGAACTTGAACTTGACCTTGAACTTGACCTTGAACTTGAACTTGAACTTGAACTTGACCTTGACTTTGACCTTGACCTTGAACTAGAACTTGACCTTGACTTTGACCTTGAACTTGAACTTGAACTTGAACTTGAACTTAACTTTGACCTTGACCTTGACCTTGAACTTGAACTTGACCTTGACTTTGACCTTGAACTTGAACTTGAACTTGAACTTGACCTTGAATTTTACCTTGAACTTGAACTTGAACTTGACCTTGAACTTGAACTTGAACTTGAACTTGAACTTGAACTTGAACTTGACCTTGACTTTGACTTTGACCTTGACCTTGAACTTGAACTTGAACTTGAACTTGAACTTGACTTTGACCTTGAACTTGAACTTGAACTTGAACTTGAACTTGACTTTGACCTTGAACTTGAACTTGAACTTGAACTTGAACTTGACCTTGACTTTGACCTTGACCTTGAACTTGAACTTGAACTTGAACTTGACCTTGAACTTGAACTTGAACTTGACCTTGACCTTGACCTTGAACTTGAACTTGACCTTGACTTTGACCTTGAACTTGAACTTGAACTTGACCTTGACCTTGACCTTGAACTTGAACTTGACCTTGACCTTGACCTTGACCTTGAACTTGACCTTGACCTTGACCTTGAACTTGAACTTGACCAACAACGGGAGACCAGATTTGCTCAGAGCACCGGAGGTCCAGAGGCAGGGCTGTGTATCTCCCCTTCCCTTTGTGATCATTGCAAAGACATTCCTAGCTGATAGCGGGAGTGCCCATGAAGAAGCAAGCAGTGGGAGTGTGTTTGACACGACTGTGTGCCTCAACTCCACAAGGGGCCTTTCCTCTCGAAGTAGGCCCCATGTCCCCTTGGGGAGGGTGTCATGCCTCTTTTCTCCACACTGCCAAAGGGTGGAGCAAAGCTCGCTCTGTCAGAGGTACAAAAACAGCAATTGAATGGATTTTCAAGCTCTTGCTAGGCTGCACCCTTTCAGGGCCCACTTTACTGAAACAGGTGCTCTGTGGCCCCCGGTTGGGTATGCAGGTTCACAAACAGGGTGAGATCCTGTCCAAGCCAACAATTTTCCTGAAAGACCTAGGCTCACTAAAGCTCTCCTCCAGAGCAAAGGGGATAGAGGAGATGTATGGAGGAGTCTTTGCCTTTCCCTGTGAGTGTGGGGCTACTCCCTACGGCCCCAAGCTCAGGGATAACTGCCTCTAAGAAAGGAATGGCAAGAAGCGCTAATCTTGGAGGTTGGGACAGGGAGTTCGCAGCATGTGGGGAAAGAAAGACTTCTTCGGGGAAGAAGAGGCAACCACCGGGGGTGTGTTCACAAGCCTCTATTTGGAAGGAACACGTTTGCTTATACAACTCAAGACCTCCAGATCTGCTCAGAGGACTGAAGTTCCAGAGACAGGGCCATGTATCTCCCCTTCCCTTTGAGATCCTTGCCAAGACATTCCTAGCAGATTGTCGGAGTGCCCATGAAGAAGCAAGCAGCGGGAGTGTGCTTGACATCACTGGCTGCCTACCTGGGCTCAGCTCCTCAAGGGGCCTTTCTCTCCTGGTAGGCCCTATGTCCCCTTTGGGAGAGGGTTGTGCCCTCTTCCCTCCACACTGCCAAAGGGTGGAGGTGGAGCAAACTCGTTCTCTCCGAGGTAAAAGAAAGACAAATTGGATGGATCTTTAAGCTCTTGCTATGCTGCACCCCTCCAGGACCCACTCGAGCAAAACAGGTGCCCTGTGGCCCCTAGGTCGGGTATGCAGGTTCACACACCGGGTGTGATCCCGTCAAAGCCAAGAATTTTCCTGACAGACCTAGGCTCACTAGAGCTCTCCTCCAGAGGAAAGGGGACAGAAAAGATGTGTGTGTGGAGGTGGCTCTGCCTTTCCAGGTCCCAATCTCAGGGATAACTGCCCCTAAGAAAGGAACTGCTGCTGCTGCTGCTGCTGCTGCTGCTGCTGCTGCTGCTGCTGCTGCTGCTGCTGCTGCTGCTGCTAAGTTGGTTCAGTCGTGTTCGACTCTGTGCGACGCCATAGACGGTAGCCCACTAGGCTCCCCCGTCCCTGGGATTCTCCAGGCAAGAACAGTAAGTGGGTTGCCATTGCCTTCTCCAATGCATGAAAGTGAAAATGAAAGTGCAGTCGCTCAGTCGTGTCCGACCCTCAGCGACCCCATGGACTGCAGCCTACCAGGCTTCTCTGTCCATAGGATTTTCTGAAAGGAACTGCAAGAAGCACTTTTCCAGGAGGCTGGGAAAGGGAGTTTGCAGGATGTGGGGAAAGAGAGCCTCCTTCGGGGAAGAATAGGCGGCCACTTGTTTTGTGTTGCAAACCTCTATTTGGAAGGAACAGGTTAGCTTATACAAAGGGAGACCTCCAGATCTGCTCAGAGGACCGAAGTTGCAGAGGCAGGTCGGTGTATCTTCCCTTCACTTTGCGATCCTTGCAAAGACATTCCTTGCTGCTAGATGACTCAGCAAGGGCCTTTGAGACTGTTGTTTTCTTTCCTAGGTTCAAAGATTCCTTCAGTTCCTAATATAGATATCCTAGAAATGATATGACATCCGTGAAAATCTGATATGTCCTGGTCAAATGCTGTCAGTTATCATTCTAGTTATCATATTAAAGCATTTCAAGTCGCAGCAGTGACCAGATGACATTGTCAATTTCTATTTCGTCAGGTTTTAACCATGTCCTCTGTGGTTTCACACTGATGCCTTTGCAGAAATACTGCTACTTCAAGATACATGGAAAATACTTTTTTTAAGCTTACTGATAATTTGTTTGTTTGTTTGCTTGTCTTCTGGTAAGCTGCTACCAGATGGAATTTAGTCTCCTCTCTAGGTTAAGAGAACTAAGTTTTCTTAGAATGCAATTTTTGATCACAGACTATGAGTTTCTCTACCTTTCATTGATTTATAATTGTTTTCATCATCTGTTTTTTTACTTCGGTAAAGTAAATAAGCCTTATTTAAGATTTTGGTACATGTAGGATGGACTAAGCTTTCCCCACTCTTGCAAGTTCCCTTAACCCTTCAGATTCTTCTCGTGGGACCAAGATCTCACTTTCCTCCAGAGGGACAATCCAAGATTTTTATCAGTTGATCTGCCCCTGACATCAGAGTCAAGTTGAGCACGAGTTGGCCTATAATTTAGGCATGAAACTATGACTACATAAAGAAAAGGTGACTTTATGATTCAGGGATGGCCATGATATGCCTTGCACTTCAGAGAAAATGGGTTAAAATGATTTTTTTTTCCTTCAAAACTGCACACCCAGTTCTTTCAGCATATGCAATTGAAAACATCTAGTCATTAGGTCAGTTTTCATTCCAATCCCAAAGAAAGGCAATGACAAACACTATTCAAGCTGCTGCACAATTGCACTCATCTCACACACTAGTAAAGTAATGCTCAAAATTCTCCAAGTTCACATGAACTGTGAACTTCCAGATGTTCAAGAGGGATTTAAAAAATGCAGAGAAACCAGAGATCAAATTGCCAACATCCACTGGATCATTGAAAAAGCAAGAGAGTTCCGGAAAAAAAAAAAACCATCTATTTCTGCTTTATTGACAATGCCAAAGCCTTTGACTGTGTGGATCACAAGAAACTGGGAAAAATTCTGAAAGAGATGGGAATACCAGACCACCTGACCTGTCTCTTGAGAAACCTGTATGCAGGTCAGGAAGAAACAGTTCGAACTGGACATGGAACAACAGACTGGTTCTACATAGAAAAAGGAACATGTCAAGGCTGTATATTGTCACCCTGCTTATTTAACTTATATGCAGAGTACAGCATGAGAAACACTGGGCTGGAGGAAGCACACGCTGGAATCAAGGTTGCTGGGAGAAATATCAATAATCTCAGATATTCAGATGACACCACCCTTATGGCAGAAAGTGAAGAAGAGCTAAAGAGTCTCCTGATGAAAGTGAAAGAGGAGAGTGAAAAAGTTAGCTTAAAGCTCAGCATTCAGAAAACTACAATCATTGCATCCAGTCTCATCACTTCATGGCAAATAGATGGGAAAACATTGGAAACAGCAGCAGACTATTTTGGGGGGCTTGGAAATCACTGCAGGTGATGGCTGCCTCCATGAACTTAAAACATATTTATGACTTGGAAGAAAAGTGATGACCAAACTAGACAGCATATTAAAAAGCCGAGACGTTGCTTTGCCAACAAAGACCCATCCGGTCAAGGCTATGGTTTTTCCATATGTCATGGATGGATATGAAAGATGTACTATAAAGAAAGTGACAGCTGAAAATTTGATGCTTTTGAACAGTGGTGTTGGAGAAGATGCTTGTAGGTCGCTTAGACTACAAGGAGACGCAACCACTCCATCCTAAAGGAAATCAGGTCTGAATATCCATTGGAAGGACTAATACTGAACCTGAAACTCCAATACTTTGGCCACTTGATGTGAAGAGCTGACTCACTTGGAAGTTGCTTTGATTTGCCTATGAGTGTGGGAGCCCTCCCTGGGCAAAGGGCCTCAGGGGTCATTGCCACTGAATCATGACATCCAAGCAAGCGCATTCCAGCTGTGTGACATGCAGGAAGCAGGAGACTGGGAAAACTGTCTTCCTTAGAGGAAGGAAAGTCATCCACAGAGAGTGTGTTTTCAGGCCTCTCTTTGCAGCAAGTGTTTTGCTTCTCAGACATCAGAGCTGCAGGCTTGCTCTGAGGGCCTCAATTCCAGAGTCAGGGCTGTGTGTCTCACTGCACTTTCCAAGCATTGCAGACACATTCCTAGGTTGGAGCAGTGCTTCCCATGAGAAAGAAGCCTCGGGAGTGTGTCTGAGCGGGCTGAGTGCCATGCTAGGGTCACCTAGTCGAGGGCACCTTGCACATCCAATGGGCCCCAGGCGAGTAGCTATGGACCGGCCCCTCGGTTGAGATATCCCAAAGCAGGGAACAAAGCTAGCTCTGTCTGTCAGAAGGAGGAAAACAGCAATGGGATGGATTTTCAAGCAGTTGCTCAGTCACACCACGTGAGGGCTCCGCGGGAAAGAAATGCGAATTTTGGCCTCTAGGCCCAGTATCCAGATGTGTGCACAGGATATTTTCCCCACAGGATCCAAGAATGTTCCAGACAGACCTAAGCTCACTAGCTCTCTCCTGCAGAGGAAATGAAATATTGTTGCTGAACCACGAAAAGATGCTGGGATTCTTGGCTTATGGAGGAGAAGAATTCAATCCAGGGCCCAAGACGAGGCTTGATTGCTCAGAGCTTTTGTGCAATCGAGTCTTATTCAAGTAGAAAGGAGATAGAGAAAGCTTCTGACAGAGACATCACAAGGGGCAGAAAGTGTACCCCCTTGCTAGTGTTAGTAATGGAGTTATATACTCTCCAATAAGTTATTACAACGAACAAAAGAATGTCTGGAGGTTGTAAAGACTCACTAGACCTACTCCCATCATTTACATTTTAAGATAACAGGATTAGCCAGAAGGTTTTTCCAGAGACCGTCCTCAAGAAGGATGCATGATTGTTATGTAATCCGAAGGAATGTAGAGGGAAAAAAGTGTGCCCTTTCTTCCTCCTTGAGAATTCTAGACCCCTCTCTCCTTGGGGACCCTGGAACTTCTTATAAACCTGCCTTGGCAATGACTCTCTCCGAAACATGATTGAACAGCCGTTTGGAGCTTCCTTTGACTTTCCCTGGGAGGGAGGGAGCCCTCCCTGAGCACAGGGCCTCAGGGGCCATGGCCAATGAAAACTAATCTCCCAGTAAGTGCTTTTCAGCCCTGTGTGACTCTCAGCCCACAGGAGGCTGAGAAAACTCTCTTCCTTGGAGGAAGGAAAGGCAGCCCAAGAGTGTGTTTTCAGGCCTGTATCTTGCAGCAAGTGTTTGGCTTGTTAGACATAAGACCTGCAGGCCTGCTCCAACAGACTCCATTCCAGAATCAGGGCCTTGTGTCTCCCTGCAGTTTCCTGGCCTCGCAAACACATTCCTAGGGGAGAGCAGTCCTGCCCATGGGGAAGCAGGCTGCGGGAGTGTGTCTGAGGGGGCCAGGTGCCATGCTGGGGTCACCTGGTCGAGGGCACCTTGCACCTCCAATGGACCCCAGGCAAGGAGTTGCAGGCCACCACCTTGCTTCTGAAATCCCAAAGTGGGGAGCAAAGCTCGCTCTGTCAGAGGGAAGAAAACAGCAACAGGATGGATTTTCAAGCAGTTGCTAGGCTGTACTGCGTTAGGGCTCCAAGGAAGAAAAATGCAGATGTTAGCCCCTACGACTGGTATCCAGGTGGGCTCCCAGGATGATTTCCCCGCAGGATCCAAGAACGTTCCAGACAGACCTGGGCTCACTAGCTCCCTCCTGCAGAGGAAACATGATAGAACAGCTGTTTGGAGGTTGCTTTGACTTCCCCTGGGAGGGTAGGATCCCTCCCTGGGTGCAGGGCCTCAGGGGCCATTGCCGCTGAGAAATGCCCTCTAAGCCAGACCTTTCCAGCCTTGTATGACTCAGCACGGAGGAGACTGGAAAAGCTATCTTCCTTGGAGGAAGGAAAGGCAGCCCCAGAGAGTGTGTTTTCACACCTGTATCTCGCAGCAAGCGTTTGCCGTCTCAGACGTCAGACCTCCAGGCCTGCTCCAACGGCCTCAGTTCCAGAGTCAGGGCCGTGTGTCTCCCTGCATTTTCTGAGCCTTGGGAACACATTCCTAGGTCAGAACAGTCCTGCCCATGGGGAAGGAGGCTGCGGGAGTGTGTCTGAGGGGGTCGGGTGCCATGCTGGGGTCCAGTAGACCTGGTACCTCCAATAGACCCCAGGACAACAGCGGTGGGGCTCCCCCTGGCTTCCGAAATGCCAAAGCGAGAAGCAAAGCTAGCTCTATCAGAAGGAAGAAAAGAGCAATTAGATGGATGTTCAGGCTGTTGCTGGGCCGCACCACTTCAGGTTACCCCCCGAGAGGAGCAGGCGCCCTGTGGCCCCTCGGTCCCATATGCAGGTTAACACACAGGATGTGTCCCCATAGGAGCCAAGAATTTTCCTGACAGACCTAGGCTCACTAGAGCTCTCCTACAGGGCAAAAGGGATAGAACAGACTGTGGATGTGACTCTGCCTTTCCCAGCGAGCATGGGGCCCTCCCTACGGCCCCGGGCTCCAGGGAAAATTGTCCCTGAAAAATGACCTCCAAGAAGCGCTTTTCCAGCAGGCTGGGATGCAGAGTTCACAGGATGTGGGGAAAGTGATCGTCCTTCAGGGAAGAAGAGGCAGCCACCCAGTGTGTGTTTGCAAGCCTGTATTTGGAAGAAACTGGTTTGCTTCTTCAAGGGGAGACCTCCAGGTCTGCTCAGAGGACCGAAATTCCAGAGGCAGCACCATGCATCTCCCCTGTCCTTTCTGAGCCTTGGAAAGACATTCCTAGCTTATAGCGGTATTGCTCATGAAGAAGCAGGATGCAGGAATGTGTCAGACATGACTGGGTGCCTTCCTGGGTTCAGCTCCGTGAGGGGCCTTTCCACTCAAAGTAGGTCCCATGCCTCCTTGGGGAGGAAGTGGGGCCCGCTTGCCTCCAAATTGCCAAAGGCTGGAACAAAGCTAGTTCTATCAGAGGTAAGAAAAGAGCAATTGGATGGATGTGGAAGCTGTTGCTGGGCCGCACTGCTTCAGGCCCCCCACCCCTCCGGCCCCGAGAGAAACAGGCGCCCTGTGGCCCCTCGGTCCTGTATGCAGTTTCACACATAGAATGTGTCCCCATAGGAGCCAAGAATTTTCCTGACAGACCTAGGCTCACTAGAGCTCTCCTACAGAGCAAAGGGGATGGGACAGATGTGTGGCTGTGGCTCTGCCTTTCCCTGGGAGTGTGGAGCCACTCCCTATGGCCCCGGGCTCCAGGGGAAATTGCCCCTGAATAATGACCTCCAAGAAGCGCTTTTCCAACTGGCTGAGACGTGGAGTTCTCAGGATGCAGGGAAAGCGAGTGTCCCTTCGGGGAAGCAAAGGCAGTCACCTGTTATCATTACTTACTAGAATAGTAGGTACCTTCTCTGGTTGGGCAGAGGCCTTCCCTACCTGATCTGAAAAAGAAAATGAAGTAGCTCGCTGATTTGAGAAATAATTCCCAGACTTGGGTTTCCAACCAGTATAGAATCCGACAATGGCCCTGTCTTTGTAGCCGCGTTAATTAACAGGTATGTGAAGCTCTAAATATCAGTGGAAATTACATACAGCATATAGGCCCCAGTGTTCTGGAATGGTGGAAAGAAACAACCAAACTCTTGAAGAGACTCTTTCAAAATGGATCATAGAGACTGACTGTACATGGATGGGCTTACTTCTGGCAGACTTACTCATATTACGGGTAACTGCACGTTCCCATTGTTGTTGTCCTTATGAAATTTTCTATGGGAGAACCCCCCACCCCAAATGAGGCAGGTGTTAGCAGATTTGCCACAAGTAAGGAGGTGGGATTTCACAGCAGCTGGAACAATTAGGTAAGGTAATAAATCAGGTAACTAAGTTTGTGTAAAAAAAAATATCATTCCCCCTTGAGGAACAGATTCATGAATTTGTGCTCAGTGATCAGGTGTGGCTCAATGACTGGAAACACAATTCCTTGGCCTGACATCGGAAAGGTCCTTATACTGTTGTTTTAGCCACAATTCTGAAAGAGAAGGGAATACTAGACCACCTAACCTGCCTCTTGAGAAATCTGTATGACGGTCAGGAAGCAACAGTTAGAGCAGGACATGGAACAACATACTGGTTCCAAAAAGGAAAAGGAGTATGTCAAGGCTGTATATTGTCACCCTGTTTATTTAGCTTATATGCAGACTACATCATGAAAAATGCTGGGATGGAAGATACCTGAGCTGGAATCAAGATTGCCGGAAGAAATAGCAATAAACTTAGATATGCAGATGTCACCACCATTATGGCAGAATGGGAAGAGGAACGCGTATGTCGGGGAACTTCTTGAGTTGCAGCAAAGGTGTGAAGGACCCTTTCGAAGTTCCAGAGGTTAGGTGTGGTTAGTCTCGAGATGCCTCAGCAGAAATGGGCCTCATGGCGCCTGGAATGGAGAGGCTTCTAGATATTCCCCAGTTTCAGCAGGTGCTCTCAAGTTACCACGGGGACTTCAGGGACCCGCTCTGGCGGCCTCAGGAAAGGCCAGTCATCATGCGTGTTGCTAGGGGGCCTCTCGTGATTCCTCTCCCGTCGGTGCCGGGGCCTAAGACGTTGTGTGGAGTCGGGGCCGGAACCTGAGGATTCCTCACCAATGCCGACATGGATCTTGGGGTAATTATGGAGTCTCCCCAGGGGAGTCAGTCCTCGTCTCGAGAGGGGGCATGCAGGTGCGCTTTCCTCCTGATCTGTAGCAGCAGTGTCACGCTTCCCATCTCGTGAGTCATGGGATCTGTGGCATTTCCCTCCAGGATTTTCCACGAGTCTTTCCCACGAGGCTTTCCCACAGGGCTGTCCCACGAGGCTTTCGCACAGGGCTGTCTCACGTGCCACCTTGGTGGCAGTCGATCCTTGGCGTGAAAGTCGAGGCAGTGCAGGGAAAACAGGTTCCTCTGGAATGGACTGAGACATCTGGGGGACTCTTGGAATGGTGGAACGACGCTGGCGTACCTCTCGCCTTTCCTGTGGAGAGCGCCTCCTCTTGAGATGCGACGGGAACGCCCAGAATTCTTTCCCGGCTACCAGCGAAAGGATCCCTCATCACGAGCTACGAGCGGAAATGGGGCTCTTCTGGATGTGGGCCGGACCCTCGTGCTTACTCTCGAGTGGAGACGGGTATGTCAGGCAACTTCTTGAGTTGCAGCAAGGGTGTGAAGGGCCTTTTGGAAGTTACAGACTGTAGGTTTGATTAGCTTCGAGAAGCCTCAACGGAAATGGGCCTCATCTCGCCTGGAGGGCAAAACCTCCTGGATTTTCTCGAGTTGCGGCAGGTGCTCTCGACTTACGACGGGGACCTCAGGGACCCTCTCTGGTGGCCTCAGGAAAGGCCAATCCCCATGCGAGTTGCTCGGGGGCCTCTAGGCATTCCTCTCCTTTCGATGCCGGGGCCTAAGACCTTGTGTGGAGTCGGGGCCAGAACCTGAGGATTCCTCTCCAGGGCTGACATGGATCTTGGGGTACTTCTGGAGTCTCCCCAGGGGAGTAAGTCCTCGTCTCGAATGGGGGCATGCACGTGCGCTTTCCTCCAGAGCAGTAGCAGCAGTGTCACCCTTCCTGTCGCGTGGATCAAGTAATCTGTGGCTTTCCCACGAGGCTTTCCCACAGGGCTGTCCCACGTGCCACCGTGGTGGGAGTCGATCCTCGGCGTGAAACTCGAGGCAGTGCAGGGAAAACAGGTTCCGCTGGAATGGACTGAGACATCTGGGGGACTCTGGGAATGGCGCAAAGACCCTGGAGTTCCTCTCGCCTTTCCTGTGGCGAGCGCCTCCTCTTGACATGCGCCAGGAACGCCCAGAAATCTTTCCCGGGCAAGCAGCGAAAGGATCCCTCATCTCGAGCTACGAGGCGGAAACGGGGCTCCCCTGGATGTGTGCGGGACCCCACGTGCTTCCTCTCGAGTGGAGACGGGTATGTCCGGGAACTTCTTGAGTTGCAGCAAGGGTGTGAAGGATCCTTTGGAAGTTCCAGTGGTTAGATGTGATTGGCCTCGAGAAGCCTCAGCGGAAATGGGCCTCATCTCGCCTGGAGGGCCAAACATCCTGGATTTTCTCGAGTTGCGGCAGGTGCTCTCGACTTTCGACGGGGACCTCAGGGACCCGCTCTGGTGGCCTCAGGAAAGGCCAGTCCCCATGCGAGTTCCTCGGGGGCCTCTCGGGATTCCTCTCCCGTCGATGCCGGGGCCTAAGACCTTGTGTGGTGTCGGGGCCGGAACATGAGGATTCCTCTCCAGTGCAGACATGGATCTTGGGGTACTTCTGGAGTCTCCCCAGGGGAGTCAGTCCTCGTCTCGAATGCGGGCATGCACTTGCGCTTTCCTCCAGAGCGGTAGCATCAGTGTCACGCAGTCCGCCGCGTGGATCAAAGGATCTATGGTTTTCCCTCGAGTCTTTCCCACGAGGCTTTCCCACGAGGCTTTCCCACAGGGCTGTCCCACGTGCACACGTGGTGGGAGTCGATCCTCGGCTTGAACGTCAAGGCAGTGCAGGGAAAACAGGTTCCTCTGGAATGGACTGACACATCTGGGGGATTCTTGGAATGGTGTCTCGACACTGGAGTTCCTCTCGCCTTTCCTGTGGAGAGCGCCTCCTCTTGAGATGCAACGGGAACGCCGGGAATTCTTTCCCTAGGAAACAGGGAAAGGATCCCTCATCTCGAGCTAGGAGGCAGAAACGGGGCTCCACTGGATGTGTGCGGGACCCCACGTGCTTCCTCTCGAGTGGAGACGGGTATGTCGGGGAAATTCTGGAGTTGCAGCAATGGTGTGAAGGACCCTTTGGAAGTTCCAGTGGTTAGATGTGATTGGCCTCGAGAAGCCTCAGCGGAAATGGGCCTCATCTCGCCTGGAGGGCAAAACCTCCTGGATTTTCTCGAGTTGCGGCAGGTGCTCTCGACTTACGACGGGGACCTCAGGGACCCGCTCTGGTGGCCTCAGGAAAGGCCAGTCCCCATGCGACTTCCTCGGGGGCCTCTCGGGATTCCTCTCCCGTCGATGCCGGGGCCTAAGACCTTGTGTGGAGTCGGGGCCGGAACCTGAGGATTCCTCTCCAGTGCTGACATGGATCTTGGGGTACTTCTGGAGTCTCCCCAGGGGAGTCAGTCCTCGTCTCGAATGCGGGCATGCACTTGCGCTTTCCTCCAGAGCGGTAGCAGAAGTGTCACGCAGTCCGCCGTGTGGATCAAAGGATCTATGGTTTTCCCTCGAGTCTTTCCCACGAGGCTTTCCCACGAGGCTTTCCCACAGGGCTGTCCCACGTGCACACGTGGTGGGAGTCGATCCTCGGCTTGAACGTCAAGGCAGTGCAGGGAAAACAGGTTCCTCTGGAATGGACTGACACATCTGGGGGACTCTTGGAATGGTGTCAGGACCCTGGAGTTCCTCACGCCTTTCCTGTGGAGAGCGCCTCCTCTTGAGATGCGACGGGAACGCCGGGAATTCTTTCCCTACGAAACAGGGAAAGGATCCCTCATCTCGAGCTAGGAGGCGGAAATGGGGATCCCCTGGATGTGTGCGGGACCCCACGTGCTTCCTCTCGAGTGGAGACGGGTAAGTCGGGGAACTTCTTGAGTTGCAGCAAGGGTGTGAAGGACCCTTTGGAAGTTCCAGTGGTTAGACGTGATTAGCCTCGAGAAGCCTCAGTGGAAATGGGCCTCATCTCGCCTGGAGGGCAAAACCTCCTGGATTTTCTCGAGTTGCGGCAGGTGCTCTCGACTTACGACGGGGACCTCAGGGACCCGCTCTGGTCGCCTCAGGAAAGGCCAGTCCCCATGCGAGTTCCTCGGGGGCCTCTCGGGATTCCTCTCCCGTCGATGCCGGGGCCTAAGACCTTGTGTGGAGTCGGGGCCGGAACCTGAGGATTCCTCTCCAGTGCTGACATGGATCTTGGGGTACTTCTGGAGTCTCCCCAGGGGAGTCAGTCCTCGTCTCGAATGCGGGCATGCACTTACGCTTTCCTGAAGAGCGGTAGCAGAATTGTCACGCAGTCCGCCGCGTGGATCAAAGGATCTATGGTTTTCCCTCGAGTCTTTCCCACGAGGCTTTCCCACGAGGCTTTCCCACAGGGCTGTCCCACGTGCACACGTGGTGGGAGTCGATCCTCGGCTTGAACGTCAAGGCAGTGCAGGGAAAACAGTTTCCTCTGGAATGGACTGACACATCTGGGGGACTCTTGGAATGGTGTCATGACCCTGGAGTTCCTCTCGCCTTTCCTGAGGAGAGCGCCTCCTCTTGAGATGCGACGGGAACGACGGGAATTCTTTCCCTACGAAACAGGGAAAGGATCCCTCATCTAGAGCTAGGAGGCAGAAACGGCTCTTCCCTGGATCTGTGCGGGACCCCACGTGCTTCCTCTCGAGTGGAGACGGGTATGTCGGGGAACTTCTTGAGTTGCAGCATGGGTGTGAAGGACCCTTTGGAAGTTCCAGTGGTTAGACGTGATTAGCCTTGAGAAGCCTCAGCGGAAATGGGCCTCATCTCGCCTGGAGGGCAAAACCTCCTGGATTTTCTCGAGTTGCGGCAGGTGCTCTCGACTTACGACGGGGACCTCAGGGACCCGCTCTGGTGGCCTCAGGAAAGGCCAGGCCCCATGCGAGTTCCAATGGGGGCCTCTCGGGATTCCTCTCCCGTCGATGCCGGGGCCTAAGACCTTGTGTGGAGTCGGGGCCGGAACCTGAGGATTCCTCTCGAGTGCTGACATGGATCTTGGGGTACTTCTGGAGTCTCCCCAGGGGAGTCAGTCCTCGTCTCGAATGCGGGCATGCACTTGCGCTTTCCTCCAGAGCGGTAGCAGCAGTGTCACGCAGTCCGCCGCGTGGATCAAAGGATCTATGTTTTTCCCTCGAGTCTTTCCCACGAGGCTTTCCCACCAGGCTTTCCCACAGGGCTGTCCCACGTGCACACGTGGTGGGAGTCGATCCTCGGCTTGAACGTCAAGGCAGTGCAGGGAAAACAGTTTCCTCTGGAATGGACTGACACATCTGGGGGACTCTTGGAATGGTGGCACGACCCTGGAGTTCCTCTCGCCTTTCCTGTGGAGAGCGCCTCCTCTTGAGATGCGACGGGAACGCCGGGAATTCTTTCCCTACGAAACAGGGAAAGGATCCCTCATCTCGAGTTATGAGGCGGAAACGTGGCTCCCCTGGATGTGTGCGGGACCCACGTGCTTCCTCTCGAGTGGAGACCGGTATGTCGGAGAACTTCTTGAGTTGCAGCAAGGGTGTGAAGGACCCTTTGGAAGTTCCAGTGGTTAGACGTGATTAGCCTCGAGAAGCCTCAGTGGAAATGGGCCTCATCTCGCCTGGAGGGCAAAACCTCCTGGATTTTCTCGAGTTGCGGCAGGTGCTCTCGACTTACGACGGGGACCTCAGGGACCCGCTCTGGTGGCCTCAGGAAAGGCCAGTCCCCATGCGAGTTCCTCGGGGGCCTCTGGGGATTCCTCTCCCGTTGATGCCGGGGCCTAAGACCTTGTGTGGAGTCGGGGCCGGAACCTGAGGATTCCTCTCCAGTGCTGACATGGATCTTGGGGTACTTCTGGAGTCTCCCCAGGGGAGTCAGTCCTCGTCTCGAATGCGGGCATGCACTTGCGCTTTCCTCCAGAGCGGTAGCAGCAGTGTCACGCAGTCCGCCGCGTGGATCAAAGGATCTATGGTTTTCCCTCGAGTCTTTCCCACGAGGCTTTCCCACGAGGCTTTCCCACAGGGCTGTCCCACGTGCACACGTGGTGGGAGTCGATCCTCGGCTTGAACGTCAAGGCAGTGCAGGGAAAACAGGTTCCTCAGCAATGGACTGACACATCTGGGGGACTCTTGGAATGGTGGCACGACCCTGGAGTTCCTCTCGCCTTTCCTGTGGAGAGCGCCTCCTCTTGAGATGCGACGGGAACGCCGGGAATTCTTTCCCTACGAAACAGGGAAAGGATCCCTCATCTCGAGCTAGGAGGCGGAAACGGGGCTCCCCTGGATGTGTGCGGGACCCCACGTGCTTCCTCTCGAGTGGAGACGGGTATGTCGGGGAACTTCTTGAGTTGCAGCAATGATGTGAAGGACCCTTTGGAAGTTCCAGTGGTTAGATGTGATTGGCCTCGAGAAGCCTCAGCGGAAATGGGCCTCATCTCGCCTGGAGGGCAAAACCTCCTGGATTTTCTCGAGTTGCGGCAGGTGCTCTCGACTTACGACGGGGACCTCAGGGACCCGCTCTGGTGGCCTCATGAAAGGCCAGTCCCCATGCGAGTTCCTCGGGGGCCTCTGGGGATTCCTCTCCCGTCGATGCCGGGGCCTAAGACCTTGTGTGGAGTCGGGGCCGGAACCTGAGGATTCCTCTCCAGTGCTGACATGGATCTTGGGGTACTTCTGGAGTCTCCCCAGGGGAGTCAGTCCTCGTCTCGAATGCGGGCATGCACTTGCGCTTTCCTCCAGAGCGGTAGCAGAAGTGTCACGCAGTCCGCCGCGTGGATCAAAGGATCTATGGTTTTCCCTCGAGTCTTTCCCACGAGGCTTTCCCACGAGGCTTTCCCACAGGGCTGCCCCACGTGCACACGTGGTGGGAGTCGATCCTCGGCTTGAAAGTCAAGGCAGTGCAGGGAAAACAGGTTCCTCTGGAATGGACTCACACATCTGGGGGACTCTTGGAATGGTGGCACGACCCTGGAGTTCCTCTCGCCTTTCCTGTGGAGAGCGCCTCCTCTTGAGATGCGACGGGAACGCCGGGAATTCTTTCCCTACGAAACAGGGAAAGGATCCCTCATCTCGAGCTAGGAGGCGGAAACGGGGCTCCCCTGGAAGTGTGCGGGACCCCACGTGCTTCCTCTCGAGTGGAGACGGGTATGTCGGGGACCTTCTTGAGTTGCAGCAAGGGTGTGAAGGACCCTTTGGAAGTTCCAGTGGTTAGATGTGATTGGCCTCGAGAAGCCTGAGTGGAAATGGGCCTCATCTCGCCTGGAGGGCAAAACCTCCTGGATTTTCTCGAGTTGCGGCAGTTGCTCTCGACTTACGAAGGGGACCTCAGGGACCCGCTCTGGTGGCCTCAGGAAAGGCCAGTCCCCATGCGAGTTCCTCGGGGGCCTCTCGGGATTCCTCTCCCGTCGATGCCGGGGCCTAAGACCTTGTGTGGAGTCGGGGCCGGAAACTGAGGATTCCTCTCCAGTGCTGACATGGATCTTGGGGTACTTCTGGAGTCTCCCCAGGGGAGTCAGTCCTCGTCTCGAATGCAGGCATGCACTTGCGCTTTCCTCCAGAGCGGTAGCAGCAGTGTCACGCAGTCCGCCGCGTGGATCAAAGGATCTATGGTTTTCCCTCGAGTCTTTCCCACGAGGCTTTCCCACGAGGCTTTCCCACAGGGCTGTCCCACGTGCACACGTGGTGGGAGTCGATCCTCGGCTTGGACGTCAAGGCAGTGCAGGGAAAACAGGTTCCTCTGGAATGGACTGACACATCTGGGGGACTCTTGGAATGGTGTCACGACCCTGAAGTTCCTCTCGCCTTTCCTGTGGAGAGCGCCTCCTCTTGAGATGCGACGGGAACGCCGTGAATTCTTTCCCTACGAAACAGGGAAAGGATCCCTCATCTCGAGCTAGGAGGCGGAAACGGGGCTCCCCTGGATGTGTGCGGGACCCCTCGTGCTTCCTCTCGAGTGGAGACGAGTATGTCGGGGAACTTCTAGAGTTGCATCAAGGGTGTGAAGGACCCTTTGGAAGTTCCAGTGGTTAGATGTGATTGGCCTCGAGAAGCCTCAGCGGAAATGGGCCTCATCTCGCCTGGAGGGCAAAACCTCCTGGATTTTCTCGAGTTGCGGCAGGTGCTCTCGACTTACGTCGGGGACCTCAGGGACCCGCTCTGGTGGCCTCAGGAAAGGCCAGTCCCCATGCGAGTTCCTCGGGGGCGTCTCGGGATTCCTCTCCCGTCGATGCCGGGGCCTAAGACCTTGTGTGGAGTCGGGGCCGGAACCTGAGGATTCCTCTCCAGTGCTGACATGGATCTTGGGATACTTCTGGAGTCTCCAAAGGGGAGTCAGTCCTCGTCTCGAATGCGGGCATGCACTTGCGCTTTCCTCCAGAGCGGTAGCAGCAGTGTCACGCAGTCCGCCGCGTGGATCAAAGGATCTATGGTTTTCCCTCGAGTCTTTCCCACGAGGCTTTCCCACGAGGCTTTCCCACAGGGCTGTCCCACGTGCACACGTGGTGGGAGTCGATCCTCGGCTTGAACGTCAAGGCAGTGCAGGGAAAACAGGTTCCTCTGGAATGGACTGACACATCTGGGGAACTCTTGGAATGATGGCACGACCCTGGAGTTCCTCCCGCCTTTCCTGTGGAGAGCGCCTCCTCTTGAGATGCGACGGGAACGCCGGGAATTCTTTCCCTACGAAACAGGGAAAGGATCCCTCATCTCGAGCTAGGAGGCGGAAACGGGGCTCCCCTGGATGTGTGCGGGACCCCACGTGCTTCCTCTCGAGTGGAGACGGGCATGTCGGGGAACTTCTTGAGTTGCAGCAAGGGTGTGAAGGACACTTTGGAAGTTCCAGTGGTTAGACGTGATTAGCCTTGAGAAGCCTCAGCGGAAATGGGCCTCATCTCGCCTGGAGGGCAAAACCTCCTGGATTTTTTCGAGTTGCGGCAGGTGCTCTCGACTTACGACGGGGACCTCAGGGACCCGCTCTGGTGGCCTCAGGAAAGGCCAGTCCCCTTGCGAGTTCCTCGGGGGCCTCTCGGGATTCCTCTCCCGTCGATGCCGGGGCCTAAGACCTTGTGAGGAGTCGGGGCCGGAACCTGAGGATTCCTCTCCAGTGCTGACATGGATCTTGGGGTACTTATGGAGTCTCCCCAGGGGAGTCAGTCCTCGTCTCGAATGCGGGCATGCACTTGCGCTTTCCTCCAGAGCGGTAGCAGCAGTGTCACGCAGTCCGACGCGTGGATCAAAGGATCTATGGTTTTCCCTCGAGTCTTTTCCACGAGGCTTTCCCACGAGGCTTTCCCACAGGGCTGTCCCACGTGCCTACGTGGTGGGATTCGATCCCCGGCTTCAACGTCAATGCAGTGCAGGGAAAAAAGTTTCCTCTGGAATGGACTGACACATCTGGGGGACTCTTGGAATGGTGTCACGACGCTGGAGTTCCTCTCGCCTTTCCTGTGGAGAGCGCATCCTCTTGAGATGCGACGGCAATGCCGGGAATTCTTTCCCTAAGAAACACGGAAAGGATCCCTCATCTCGAGCTAGGAGGCGGAAACGGGGCTCCCCTGGATGTGTGCGGGACCCTCGTGCTTCCTCTCGAGTGTAGACGGGTATGTCGGGGAACTTCTTGAGTTGCAGCAAGGGTGTGAAGGACCCTTTGGAAGTTCCAGTTGTTAGATGTGATTAGCCTCGGGAAGCCTCAGCGGAAATGTGCCTCATCTCGCCTGGAGGGCAAAACCTCCTGGATTTTCTCGAGTTGCGGCAGGTGCTCTCGACTTACGACGGGGACCTCAGGGACCCGCTCTGGTGGCCTCAGGAAAGGCCAGTCCCCATGTGGTTTCCTCGGGGGCCTCTCGGGATTCCTCTCCCGTCGTTGCCGGGGCCTAAGACCTTGTGTGGAGTCGGGGACGGAACGTGAGGATTCCTCTCCAGTGCTGACATGGATCTTGGGGTACTTCTGGAGTCTCCCCAGGGGAGTCAGTCCTCGTCTCGAATGCGGGCATGCACTTGCGCTTTCCTCCAGAGCGGTAGCAGCAGTGTCACGCAGTCCGCCGCGTGGATCAAAGGATCTATGGTTTTCCCTCAAGTCTTTCCCACGAGGCTTTCCCACGAGGCTTTCCCACAGGGCTGTCCCACGTGCACACGTGGTGGGAGTCGATCCTCGGCTTGAACGTCAAGGCAGTGCAGGGAAAACAGGTTCCTCTGGAATGGACTGACACATCTGGGGGACTCTGGGAATGGAGGCACGACCCTGGAGTTCCTCTCGCCTTTCCTGTGGAGAGCGCCTCCTCTTGAGATGCGACGGGAACGCCGGGAATTCTTTCACTACGAAACAGGGAAAGGATCCCTCATCTCGAGCTAGGAGGCGGAAACGGGGCTCCCGGGAATGTGTGCGGGACCCTCGTGCTTCCTCTCGAGTGCAGACGGGTATGTCGGGGAACTTCTTGAGTTGCAGCAAGGGTGTGAAGGACCCTTTGGAAGTTCCAGTGGTTAGATGTGATTGGCCTCGAGAAGCCTCAGCGGAAATGGGCCTCATCTCGCCTGGAGGGCAAAACCTCCTGGATTTTCTCGAGTTGCGGCAGGTGCTCTCGACTTACGACGGGGACCTCAGGGAACCGCTCTGGTGGCCTCAGGAAAGGCCAGTCCCCATGCGAGTTCCTCGGGGGCCTCTCGGGATTCCTCTCCCGTCGATGCCGGGGCCTAAGGCCTTGTATGGAGTCGGGGCCGGAACCTGAGGATTCCTCTCCAGTGCTTACATGGATCTTGGGGTACTTCTGGAGTCTCCCCAGGGGAGTCAGTCCTCGTCTCGAATGCGGGCATGCACTTGCGCTTTACTCCAGAGCGGTAGCAGCAGTGTCACGCAGTCCGCCGCGTGGATCAAAGGATCTATGGTTTTCCCTCGAGTCTTTCCCACGAGGCTTTCCCACGAGGCTTTCCACAAGGCTGCCCCACGTGCACACGTGGTGGGATTCAATCCTCGGCTTGAACGTCAACCAGTGAAAGGAAAACAGGTTCCTCTGGAATGGACTGACACATCTGGGGGACTCTTGGAATGGTGGCACGACCCTGGAGTTCCTCACGCCTTTCCTGTGGAGAGTGCCTCCTCTTGAGGTGCGACGGGAACGCCGGGAATTCTTTCCCTACGAAACAGGGAAAGGATCCCTCATCTCGAGCTAGGAGGCGGAAACCAGGCTCCCCTCGATGTGTGCGGGACCCCACTTGCTTCCTCTCGAGTGGAGACGGGTATGTCGGGGAACTTCTAGAGTTGCAGCAAGGGTGTGAAGGACCGTTTGGATGTTCCCGTGGTTAGATGTGATTAGCCTTGAGAAGCCTCAGTGGAAATGGGCTTCATCTCGCCTGGGGGGCAAAATATCCTGGATTTTCTCGAGTTGCGGCAGGTGCTCTCGACTTACGACGGGGACCTCAGGGACCCGCTCTGGTGACCTCAGGAAAGGCCAGTCCCCATGCGAGTTCCTCAGGGGCCTCTTGGGATTCCTCTCCCGTCGATGCCGGGCCTAAGACCTTGTGTGGAGTCGGGGCCGGAACCTGAGGATTCCTCTCCAGTGCTGACATGGATCTTGGGGTACTTCTGGAGTCTCCCCAGGGGAGTCAGTCCTCGTCTCGAATGCGGGCATGCACTTGCGCTTTCCTCCAGAGCGGTAGCAGCAGTGTCACGCAGTCCGCCGCGTGGATCAAAGGATCTATGGTTTTCCCTCGAGTTTCGCACGAGGCTTTCCCACGAGGCTTTCCCACAGGGCTGTCCCACGTGCACACGTGCTGGGAGTCGATCCTCGGCTTGAACGTCAAGGCAGTGCAGGGAAAACAGGTTCCTCTGGAATGGACTGACACATCTGGGGGACTCCTGGAATGGTGGCACGACCCTGGAGTTCCTCTCGCCTTTCCTGTGGGAGCGCCTCCTCTTGAGATGCGACGGGAACGCCGGGAATTCTTTCCCTACGAAACAGGGAAAGGATCCCTCATCTCGAGCTAGGAGGCGGAAACGGGGCTACCCTGGATGTGTGCGGGACCCTCGTGCTTCCTCTCGAGTGGAGACGGGTATTTCGGGGAACTTCTAGAGTTGCAGCAAGGGTGTGAATGACCGTTTGGAAGTTCCAGTGGTTAGATGTGATTAGCCTCGAGAAGCCTCAGCGGAAATGGGCCTCATCTCGCCTGGAGGGCAAAATCTCCTGGATTTTCTCGAGTTGCGGCAGGTGCTCTCGACTTACGACGGGGACCTCAGGGACCCGCTCTGGTGACCTCAGGAAAGGCCAGTCCCCATGCGAGTTCCTCGGGGGCCTCTCGGGATTCCTCTCCCGTCGATGCCGGGGCCTAAAACCTTGTGTGGAGTCGGGGCCGGAACCTGAGGATTCCTCTCCAGTGCTGACATGGATCTTGGGGTATTTCTGGAGTCTCCCCAGGGGAGTCAGTCCTCGTCTCGAATGCGGGCATGCACTTGCGCTTTCCTCCAGAGCGGTAGCAGCAGTGTCACGCAGTCCGCCGCGTGGATCAAAGGATCTATGGTTTTCCCTCGAGTTTCCCACGAGGCTTTCCCACGAGGCTTTCCACAGGGCTGTCCCAAGTGCACACGTGGTGGGACTCGATCCTAGGCTTGAACGTCAAGGCAGTGCAGGGAAAACAGGTTCCTCTGGAATGGACTGACACATCTGGGGGACTCTTGGAATGGTGGCACGACCCTGGAGTTCCTCTCGCCTTTCCTGTGGAGAGCGCCTCCTCTTGAGATGCGACGGGAACGCCGGGAATTCTTTCCCTACGAAACAGGGAAAGGATCCCTCATCTCGAGCTAGGAGGCGGAAACGGGGCTCCCCTGGATGTGTGCGGGACCCCACGTGCTTCCTCTCGAGTGGAGACGGGTATGTCGGGGAACTTCTTGAGTTGCAGCAATGGTGTGAATGACCCTTTGGAAGTTCCAGTGGTTAGATGTGATTGGCCTCGAGAAACCTCAGCGGAAATGGGCCTCATCTCGCCTGGAGGGCAAAACCTCCTGGATTTTCTCGAGTTGCGGCAGGTGCTCTCGACTTACGACGGGGACCTCAGGGACCCGCTTTGGTGGCCTCAAGAAAGGCCAGTCCCCATGCGACTTCCTCGGGGGACTCTCGGGATTCCTCTCCCGTCGATGCCGGGGCCTAAGACCTTGTGTGGAGTCGGGGCTGGAACCTGAGGATTCCTCTCCAGTGCTGACATGGATCTTGGGGTACTTCTGGAGTCTCCCCAGGAGAGTCAGTCCTAATCTCGAATGCGGGCATGCACTTGCGCTTTCCTCCACAGCGGTAGCAGCAGTGTCACGCAGTTCGCTGCGTGGAGCAAAGGATCTATGGTTTTCCCTAAAGTCTTTCCCACGAGGCTTTCCCACGAGGCTTTCCCACAGGGCTGTCCCACGTGCACACGTGGTGGGATTCGATCCCCGGCTTCAACGTCAAGGCAGTGCAGGGAAAAAAGTTTCCTCTGGAATGGACTGACACATCTGGGGGACTCTTGGAATGGTGGCACGACCCTGGAGTTCCTCTCGCCTTTCCTGTGGAGAGCGCATCCTCTTGAGATGCGACGGCAACGCCGGGAATTCTTTCCCTAAGAAACACGGAAAGGATCCCTCATCTCGAGCTAGGAGGCGGAAACGGGGCTCCCCTGGATGTGTGCGGGACCCTCGTGCTTCTTCTCGAGTGGAGACGGGTATGTCGGGGAACTTCTGGAGTTGCAGCAAGGGTGTGAAGGACCCTTTGGAAGTTCCAGTTGTTAGATGTGATTAGCCTCGGGAAGCCTCAGCGGAAATGTGCCTCATCTCGCCTGGAGGGCAAAACCTCCTGGATTTTCTCGAGTTGCGGCAGGTGCTCTCGACTTACGACTGGGACCTCAGGGACCCGCTCTGGTGGCCTCAGGAAAGGCCAGTCCCCATGTGATTTCCTCGGGGGCCTCTCGGTATTCCTCTCCCGTCGTTGCCGGGGCCTAAGACCTTGTGTGGAGTCGGGGCCGGAACCTGAGGATTCCTCTCCAGTGCTGACATGGATCTTGGGGTACTTCTGGAGTCTCCCCAGGGGAGTCAGTCCTCGTCTCGAATGCGGGCATGCACTTGCGCTTTCCTCCAGAGCGGTAGCAGCAGTGTCACGCAGTCCGCCGCGTGGATCAAAGGATCTATGGTTTTCCCTCAAGTCTTTCCCATGAGGCTTTCCCACGAGGCTTTCCCACAGGGCTGTCCCACGTGCACACGTGGTGGGAGTCGATCCTCGGTTTGAACGTCAAGGCAATGCAGGGAAAACAGGTTCCTCTGGAATGGACTGACACATCTGGGGGACTCTGGGAATGGAGGCACGACCCTGGTGTTCCTCTCGCCTTTCCTGTGGAGAGCGCCTCCTCTTGAGATGCGACGGGAACGCCGGGAATTCTTTCCCTACGAAACAGGGAAAGGATCCCTCATCTCGAGCTAGGAGGCGAAACGTGGCTCCCCTGGATGTGTGCGGGACACAACTTGCTTCCTCTCGAGTGGAGACGGGTATGTCGGGGAACTTCTTGAGTTGCAGCAAGGGTGTGAAGGACCCTTTGGAATTTCCAGTGGTTAGATGTGATTAGCCTCGAGAAGCCTCAGCGGAAATGGGCCTCATCTCGCCTGGAGGGCAAAACCTCCTGGATTTTCTCGAGTTGCGGCAGGTGCTCTCGACTTACGACGGGGACCTCAGGGACCCGCTCTGGTGGCCTCAGGAAAGGCCAGTCCCCATGCGAGTTCCTCGGGGGTCTCTCGGGATTCCTCTCCCGTCGATGCCGGGGCCTAAGACCTTTTGTGGAGTCGGGGCCGGAAACTGAGGATTCCTCTCCAGTGCTGACATGGATCTTGGGGTACTTCTGGAGTCTCCCCAGGGGAGTCAGTCCTCGTCTAGAATGCGGGCATGCACTTGCGCTTTCCTCCAGAGCGGTAGCAGCAGTGTCACGCAGTCCGCCGCGTGGATTAAAGGATCTATGGTTTTCCCTCGAGTCTTTCGCACGAGGCTTTCCCACGAGGCTTTCCCACAGGGCTGTCCCACGTGCACACGTGGTGGGAGTCGATCCTTGGCTTGAACGTCAAGGCAGTGCAGGGAAAACAGGTTCCTCTGGAATGGACTCACACATCTGGGGGACTTTTGGAATGGTGGCACGACCCTGGAGTTCCTCTCACCTTTCCTGTGGAGAGCGCCTCCTCTTGAGATGCGACGGGAACGCCGGGAATTCTTTCCCTACGAAACAGGGAAAGGATCCCTCATCTCGAGCTAGGAGGCGGAAACGGGGCTCCCCTGGATGTGTGCGGGACCCTCGTGCTTCCTTTCGAGTGGAGACGGGTATGTCGGGGAACTTCTTGAGTAGCAGCAAGGGTGTGAAGGACCCTTTGGAAGTTCCAGTGGTTAGATGTGATTAGCCTCGAGAAGCCTCAGCGGAAATGGGCCTCATCTCGCCTGGAGGGCAAAACCTCCTGGATTTTCTCGAGTTGAGGCAGGTGCTCTCGACTTAAGACGAGGCCCTCAGGGACCCGCTCTGGTGGCCTCAGGAAAGGCCAGTCCCCATGCGAGTTCCTCGGGGGCCTCTCGGGATTGCTCTCCCGTCGATGCCGGGGCTTCAGACCTTGTGTGGAGTCGGGGCCGGAACCTGAGGATTCCTCTCCAGTGCTGACATTGATCTTGGGGTACTTCTGGAGTCTCCCGAAGGGAGTCAATCCTCGTCTCGAATGCGGGCATGCACTTGCGCTTTCCTCCAGAGAAGTAGCAGCAGTTTCACGCATTCCGCCGCGTGGATAAAGGGATCTATGGTTTTCCCTCAAGGCTTAACCACGAGGCTTTCCCACAGGGCTGTCCCACGTGCCACCGTGGTGGGAGTAGATCCTCGGCTTGAACGTCATGGCAGTGCAGGGAAAACAGGTTCCTCTGGAATGGACTGACACATCTGGGGGACTCTTGGAATGGTGTCACGACCCTGGAGTTCCTCTCGCCTTTCCTGTGGAGAGCGCCTCCTCTTGAGATGCGACGGGAACCCCGGGAATTCTTTCCCTAGGAAACAGGGAAAGGATCCCTCATCTCGAGCTAGGAGGCGGAAACTGGGCTCCCCTGGATGTGTGTGGGACCCTCGTGCTTCCTCTCGAGTGGAGAGGGGTATGTCGGGGAACTTCTTGAGTTGTAGCAAGGGTGTGAAAGACCCTTTGGAAGTTCTAGTGGTTAGATGTGATTAGCCTCGAGAAGCCTCAGTGGAAATGGGCCTCATTTCGCCTGGAGGGCAAAACCTCCTGGATTTTCTCGAGATGCGGCAGGTGCTCTCGACTTACGACGGGGCCCTCAGGGACCCGCTCTGGTGGCCTCAGGAAAGGCCAGTCCCCATGCGAGTTCCTCGGGGGCCTCTCGGGATTGCTCTCCCGTCGATGCCGGGGCCTAAGACCTTGTGTGGAGTCGGGGCCGGAACGTGAGGATTCCTCTCCAGTGCTGACATGGATCTTGGGGTACTTCTGGAGTCTCCCCAGGGGAGTCAGTCCTCGTCTCGAATGCGGGCATGCACTTGCGCTTTCCTCCAGAGCGGTAGCAGCAGTGTCACGCAGTCCGCCGCGTGGATCAAAGGATCTATGGTTTTCCCTCAAGTCTTTCCCACGAGGCTTTCCCACGAGGCTTTCCCACAGGGCTGTCCCACGTGCACACGTGGTGGGAGTCGATCCTCGGCTTGAACGTCAAGGCAGTGCAGGGAAAACAGGTTCCTCTGGAATGGACTGACACATCTGGGGGACTCTGGGAATGGAGGCACGACCCTGGAGTTCCTCTCGCCTTTCCTGTGGAGAGCGCCTCCTCTTGAGATGCGACGGGAACGCCGGGAATTCTTTCCCTACGAAACAGGGAAAGGATCCCTCATCTCGAGCTAGGAGGCGAAACGTGGCTCCCCTGGATGTGTGCGGGACCCTCGTGCTTCCTCTCGAGTGGAGACGGGTATGTCGGGGAACTTCTGGAGTTGCAGCAAGGGTGTGAAAGACCCTTTGGAATTTCCAGTGGTTAGATGTGATTAGCCTCGAGAAGCCTCAGCGGAAATGGTCCTCATCTAGCCTGGAGGGCAAAACCTCCTGGATTTTCTCGAGTTGCGGCAGGTGCTCTCGACTTACGACGGGGACCTCAGGGACCCGCTCTGGTGGCCTCAGGAAAGGCCAGTCCCCATGCGAGTTCCTCGGGGGTCTCTCGGGATTCCTCTCCTTTCGATGCCGGGCCTAAGACCTTGTGTGGAGTCGGGGCCGGAACCTGAGGATTCCTCTCCAGTGCTGACATGGATCTTGGGGTATTTCTGGAGTCTCCCCAGGGGAGGCAGTCCTCGTCTCGAATGTGGGCATGCACTTGCGCTTTCCTCCAGAGCGGTAGCAGCAGTGTCACGCAGTCCGCCGCGTGGATCAAAGGATCTATGGTTTTCCCTCGAGTCTTTCCCACGAGGCTTTCCCACGAGGCTTTCCCACAGGGTTGTCCCACGTGCACACGTGGTGGGAGTCGATCCTCGGATTGAACGTCAAGGCAGTGCAGGGAAAACAGGTTCCTCTGGAATGGACTGACACATCTGGGGGACTCTTGGAATGGTGGCACGACCCTGGAGTTCCTCTCGCCTTTCCTGTGGAGAGCGCCTCCTGTTGAGATGCGACGGGAACGCCGGGAATTCTTTCCCTACGAAACAGGGAAAGGATCCCTCATCTCGAGCTAGGAGGCGGAAACGGTGCTCTCCTGGATGTGTGTGGGACCCTCGTGCTTCCTCTTGAGTGGAGACGGGTATGTCGGGGAACTTCTTGAGTTGCAGCAAGGGTGTGAAGGACCCTTTGGAAGTTCCAGTTGTTACATGTGATTAGCCTCGAGAAGCCTCAGCGAAAATGGGCCTCATTTCGCCTGGAGGGCAAAACCTCCTGGATTTTCTCGAGTTGCGGCAGGTGCTCTCGACTTACGACAGGGACCTCAGGGACCCGCTCTGGTGGCCTCAAGAAAGGCCAGTCCCCATGCGAGTTCCTCGGGGGCCTCTCGGGATTCCTCTCCCGTCGATGCCGGGCCTAAGACCTTGTGTGGAGTCGGGGCCGGAACCTGAGGATTCCTCTCCAGTGCTGACATGGATCTTGGGGTATTTCTGGAGTCTCCCCAGGGGAGTCAGTCCTCGTCTCGAATGCGGGCATGCACTTGCGCTTTCCTCCAGAGCGGTAGCAGCAGTGTCACGCAGTCCGCCGCGTGGATCAAAGGATCTATGGTTTTCCCTCGAGTCTTTTCCACGAGGCTTTCCCACGAGGCTTTCCCACAGGGCTGTCCCACGTGCACACGTGGTGGGATTCGATCCCCGGCTTCAACGTCAAGGCAGTGCAGGGAAAAAAGTTTCCTCTGGAATGGACTGACACATCTGGGGGACTCTTGGAATGGTGGCACGACCCTGGAGTTCCTCTCGCCTTTCCTGTGGAGAGCGCCTCCTGTTGAGATGCGACGGCAACGCCGGGAATTCTTTCCCTACGAAACACGGAAAGGATCCCTCATCTCGAGCTAGGAGGCGGAAACGGGGCTCCCCTGGATGTGTGCGGGACCCTCGTGCTTCCTCTCGAGTGTAGACGGGTATGTCGGGGAACTTCTGGAGTTGCAGCAAGGGTGTGAAGGACCCTTTGGAAGTTCCAGTTGTTAGATGTGATTAGCCTCGGGAAGCCTCAGCGGAAATGTGCCTCATCTCACCTGGAGGGCAAAACCTCCTGGATTTTCTCGAGTTGTTGCAGGTGTTCTCGACTTACGACGGGGACCTCAGGGACCCGCTCTGGTGGCCTCAGGAAAGGCCAGTCCCCATGTGATTTCCTCGGGGGCCTCTCGGGATTCCTCTCCCGTCGTTGCCGGGGCCTAAGACCTTGTGTGGAGTCGGGGACGGAACGTGAGGATTCCTCTCCAGTGCTGACATGGATCTTGGGGTACTTCTGGAGTCTCCCCAGGGGAGTCAGTCCTCGTCTCGAATGCGGGCATGCACTTGCGCTTTCCTCCAGAGCGGTAGCAGCAGTGTCACGCAGTCCGCCGCGTGGATCAAAGGATCTATGGTTTTCCCTCAAGTCTTTCCCACGAGGCTTTCCCACGAGGCTTTCCCACAGGGCTGTCCCACGTGCACACGTGGTGGGAGTCGATCCTCGGCTTGAACGTCAAGGCAGTGCAGGGAAAACAGGTTCCTCTGGAATGGACTGACACATCTGGGGTACTCTGGGAATGGAGGCACGACCCTGGAGTTCCTCTCGCCTTTCCTGTGGAGAGCGCCTCCTCTTGAGATGCGACGGGAACGCCGGGAATTCTTTCCCTACGAAACAGGGAAAGGATCCCTCATCTCGAGCTAGGAGGCGAAACGTGGCTCCCCTGGATGTGTGCGGGACCCTCGTGCTTCCTCTCGAGTGGAGACGGGTATGTCGGGGAACTTCTGGAGTTGCAGCAAGGGTGTGAAGGACCCTTTGGAATTTCCAGTGGTTAGATGTGATTAGCCTCGAGAAGCCTCAGTGGAAATGGGCTTCATCTCGCCTGGGGGGCAAAATATCCTGGATTTTCTCGAGTTGCGGCAGGTGCTCTCGACTTACGACGGGGACCTCAGGGACCCGCTCTGGTGACCTCAGGAAAGGCCAGTCCCCATGCGAGTTCCACAGGGGCCTCTTGGGATTCCTCTCCCGTCGATGCCGGGGCCTAAGACCTTGTGTGGAGTCGGGGCCGGAACCTGAGGATTCCTCTCCAGTGCTGACATGGATCTTGGGGTACTTCTGGAGTCTCCCCAGGGGAGTCAGTCCTCGTCTCGAATGCGGGCATGCACTTGCGCTTTCCTCCAGAGCGGTAGCAGCAGTGTCACGCAGTCCGCCGCGTGGATCAAAGGATCTATGGTTTTCCCTCGAGTTTCGCACGAGGCTTTCCCACGAGGCTTTCCACAGGGCTGTCCCACGTGCACACGTGGTGGGACTCGATCCTAGGCTTGAACGTCAAGGCAGTGCAGGGAAAACAGGTTCCTCTGGAATGGACTGACACATCTGGGGGACTCTTGGAATGGTGGCACGACCCTGGAGTTCCTCTCGCCTTTCCTGTGGAGAGCCCCTCCTCTTGAGATGCGACGGGAACGCCGGGAATTCTTTCCCTACAAAACAGGGAAAGGATCCCTCATCTCGAGCTAGGAGGCGGAAACGGGGCTCCCCTGGATGTGTGCGGGACCCCACATGCTTCTTCTCGAGTGGAGACGGGTATGTCGGGGAACTTCTTGAGTTGCAGCAAGGGTGTGAATGACCCTTTGGAAGTTCCAGTGGTTAGATGTGATTGGCCTCGAGAAGCCTCAGCGGAAATGGGCCTCATCTCGCCTGGAGGGCAAAACCTCCTGGATTTTCTCGAGTTGCGGCAGGTGCTCTCGACTTACGACGGGGACCTCAGGGACCCGTTTTGGTGGCCTCAGGAAAGGCCAGTCCCCATGCGACTTCCTCGGGGGCCTCTCGGGATTCCTCTACCGTCGATGCCGGGGCCTAAGACCTTGTGTGGAGTCGGGGCTGGAACCTGAGGATTCCTCTCCAGTGCTGACATGGATCTTGGGGTACTTCTGGAGTCTCCCCAGGAGAGTCAGTCCTCATCTCGAATGCGGGCATGAACTAGCGCTTTCCTCCACAGCGGTAGCAGCAGTGTCACGCAGTCCGCTGCGTGGAGCAAAGGATCTATGGTTTTCCCTAAAGTCTTTCCCACGAGGCTTTCCCACGAGGCTTTCCCACAGGGCTGTCCCACGTGCACAAGTGGTGGGAGTCGATCCTCGGCTTGAACGTCAAGGCAGTGCAGGGAAAACAAGTTCCTCTGGAATGGACTCACACATCTGGGGGACTCTTGGAATGGTGGCACGACACTGGAGTTCCTCTCGCCTTTCCTGTGGAGAGCGCCTCCTCTTGAGATGCGACGGGAACGCCGGGAATTCTTTCCCTACGAAACAGGGAAAGGATCCCTCATCTCGAGCTTGGAGGCGGAAACGGGGCTCCCCTGGATGTGTGCGGGACACCACGTGCTTCCTCTCGAGTGGAGACGGGTATGTCGGGGAACTTCTTGAGTTGCAGCAAGGGTGTGAAGGACCCTTTGGAAGTTCCAGTGGTTAGATGTGATTGGCCTCGAGAAGCCTCAGCGGAAATGGGCCTCATCTCGCCTGGAGGGCAAAACCTCCTGGATTTTCTCGAGTTGCGGCAGGTGCTCTCGACTTACGACGGGGACCTCAGGGACTCGCTCTGGTGGCCTCAGGAAAGGCCAGTCCCCATGCGACTTCCTCGGGGGCCTCTCGGGATTCCTCTCCCGTCGATGCCGGGACCGAAGACCTTGTGTGGAGTCGGGGCGGGAACCTGAGGATTCCTCTCCAGTGCTGACATGGATCTTGGGGTAATTCTGTAGTCTCCCCAGGGGAGTCAGTCCTCATCTGGAATGCGGGCATGCACTTGCGCTATCCTCCAGAGCGGTAGCAGCAGTGTCAAGCAGTCCGCCGCGTGCATCAAATGATCTATGGTTTTCCCTCGAGTCTTTTCCACGAGGCTTTCCCACGAGGCTTTCCCACAGGGCTGTCCCACGTGCACACGTGGTGGGATTCGATCCCCGGCTTCAACGTCAAGGCAGTGCAGGGAAAAAAGTTTCCTCTGGAATGGACTGACACATCTGGGGGACTCTTGGAATGGTGTCACGACGCTGGAGTTCCTCTCGCCTTTCCTGTGGAGAGCGCATCCTCTTGAGATGCGACGGCAACGCCGGGAATTCTTTCCCTACGAAACACGGAAAGGATCCCTCATCTCGAGCTAGGAGGCGGAAACGGGGCTCCCCTGGATGTGTGCGGGACCCTCGTCCTTCCTCTCGAGTGGAGACGGGTATGTCGGGGAACTTCTGGAGTTGCAGCAAGGGTGTGAAGGACCCTTTGGAAGTTCCAGTTGTTAGATGTGATTAGCCTCGGGAAGCCTCAGCGGAAATGTGCCTCATCTCGCCTGGAGGGCAAAACCTCCTGGATTTTCTCGAGTTGCGGCAGGTGTTCTCGACTTACGACAGGGACCTCAGGGACCCGCTCTGGTGGCCTCAGGAAAGGCCAGTCCCCATGTGATTTCCTCGGGGGCCTCTCGGGATTCCTCTCCCGTCGTTGCCGGGGCCTAAGACCTTGTGTGGAGTCGGGGACGGAACGTGAGGATTCCTCTCCAGTGCTGACATGGATCTTGGGGTACTTCTGGAGTCTCCCCAGGGGAGTCAGTCCTCGTCTCGAATGCGGGCATGCACTTGCGCTTTCCTCCAGAGCTGTAGCAGCAGTGTCACGCAGTCCGCCGCGTGGATCAAAGGATCTATGGTTTTCCCTCGAGTCTTTTCCACGAGGCTTTCCCACGAGGCTTTCCCACAGGGCTGTCCCACGTGCACACGTGGTGGGAGTCGATCCTCGGCTTGAACGTCAAGGCAGTGCAGGGAAAACAGGTTCCTCTGGAATGGACTGACACATCTGGGGGACTCTGGGAATGGAGGCACGACCCTGGAGTTCCTCTCGCCTTCCCTGTGGAGAGCGCCTCCTCTTGAGATGCGACGGGAACGCCGGGAATTCTTTCCCTACGAAACAGGGAAAGGATCCCTCATCTCGAGCTGGGAGGCGAAACGTGGCTCCCCTGGATGTGTGCGGGACCCTCGTGCTTCCTCTCGAGTGGAGACGGGTATGTCGGGGAACTTCTGGAGTTGCAGCAAGGGTGTGAAGGACCCTTTGGAATTTCCAGTGGTTAGATGTGATTAGCCTCGAGAAGCCTCAGCGGAAATGGGCCTCATCTCGCCTGGAGGGCAAAACCTCCTGGATTTTCTCGAGTTGCGGCAGGTGCTCTCGACTTACGACGGGGACCTCAGGGACCCGCTCTGGTGGCCTCAGGAAAGGCCAGTCCCCATGCGAGTTCCTCGGGGGTCTCTCGGGATTCCTCTCCCGTCGATGCCGGGGCCTAAGACCTTTTGTGGAGTCGGGGCCGGAACCTGAGGATTCCTCTCCAGTGCTGACATGTATCTTGGGGTACTTCTGGAGTCTCCCCAGGGGAGTCAGTCCTCGTCTCGAATGCGGGCATGCACTTGCGCTTTCCTCCAGAGCGGTAGCAGCAGTGTCACGCAGTCCGCCGCGTGGATTAAAGGATCTATGGTTTTCCCTCGAGTCTTTCGCACGAGGCTTTCCCACGAGGCTTTCCCACAGGGCTGTCCCACGTGCACTGGTGGTGGGAGTCGATCCTCGGCTTGAACGTCAAGGCAGTGCAGGGAAAACAGGTTCCTCTGGAATGGACTCACACATCTGGGGGACTCTTGGAATGGTGGCACGACCCTGGAGTTCCTCTCACCTTTCCCGTGGAGAGCGCATCCTCTTGAGATGCGACGGGAACGCCGGGAATTCTTTCCCTACGAAACAGGGAAAGGATCCCTCATCTCGAGCAAGGAGGCGGAAACGGGGCTCCCCTGGATGTGTGCGGGACCCTCGTGCTTCCTCTCGAGTGGAGACGGGTATGTCGGGGAACTTCTTGAGTAGCAGCAAGGGTGTGAAGGACCCTTTGGAAGTTCCAGTGGTTAGATGTGATTAGCCTCGAGAAGCCTTAGCGGAAATGGGCCTCATCTCGCCTGGAGGGCAAAACCTCCTGGATTTTCTCGAGTTGCGGCAGGTGCTCTCGACTTAAGACGAGGCCCTCAGGGACCCGCTCTGGTGGCCTCAGGAAAGGCCAGTCCCCATGCGAGTTCCTCGGGGGCCTCTCGGGATTCCTCTCCCGTCGATGCCGGGGCCTAAGACCTTGTGTGGAGTCGGGGCCGGAACCTGAGGATTCCTCTCCAGTGCTGACATTGATCTTGGGGTACTTCTGGAGTCTCCCGAAGGGAGTCAATCCTCGTCTCGAATGCGGGCATGCACTTGCGCTTTCCTCCAGAGAAGTAGCAGCAGTTTCACGCATTCCGCCGCGTGGATAAAGGGATCTATGGTTTTCCCTCAAGGCTTAACCACGAGGCTTTCCCACAGGGCTGTCCCACGTGCCACCGTGGTGGGAGTAGATCCTCGGCTTGAACGTCAAGGCAGTGCAGGGAAAACAGGTTCCTCTGCAATGGACTGACACATCTGGGGGACTCTTGGAATGGTGGCACGACCCTGGAGTTCCTCTCGCCTTTCCTGTGGAGAGCCCCTCCTCTTGAGATGCGACGGGAACGCCGGGAATTCTTTCCCTACGAAACAGGGAAAGGATCCCTCATCTCGAGCTAGGAGGCGGAAACGGGGTTCCCCTGGATGTGTGCGGGACACCACGTGCTTCCTCTCGAGTGGAGACGGGTATGTCGGGGAACTTCTTGAGTTGCAGCAAGGGTGTGAAGGACCCTTTGGAAGTTCCAGTGGTTAGATGTGATTGGCCTCGAGAAGCCTCAGCGGAAATGGGCCTCATCTCGCCTGGAGGGCAAAACCTCCTGGATTTTCTCGAGTTGCGGCAGGTGCTCTCGACTTACGACAGGGACCTCAGGGACCCGCTCTGGTGGCCTCAGGAAAGGCCAGTCCCCATGCGAGTTCCTCGGGGGCCTCTCGGGATTCCTCTCCCGTCGATGCCGGGGCCTAAAACCTTGTGTGGAGTCGGGGCCGGAACCTGAGGATTCCTCTCCAGTGCTGACATGGATCTTGGGGTACTTCTGGAGTCTCCGCAGGGGAGTCAGTCCTCGTCTCGAATGCGGGCATGCACTTGCACTTTCCTCCAGAGCGGTAGCAGCAGTGTCACGCAGTCCGCCGCGTGGATCAAAGGATCTATGGTTTTCCCTCGAGTCTTTCCCACGAGGCTTTCCCACGAGGCTTTCCCACAGGGCTGTCCCACGTGCACACGTGGTGGGACTCGATCCTCGGCTTCAACGTCAAGGCAGTGCAGGGAAAACAGGTTCCTCTGGAATGGACTGACACATCTGGGGGACTCTTGGAATGGTGGCACGACCCTGGAGTTCCTCTCGCCTTTCCTGTGGAGAGCGCCTCCTCTTGAGATGCGACGGGAACGCCGGGAATTCTTTCCCTACGAAACAGGGAATGGATCCCTCATTTCGAGCTAGGAGGCGGAAACGGGGCTCCCCTGGATGTGTGCGGGACCCCACGTGCTTCCTCTCGAGTGCAGACGGGTATGTCGGGGAACTTCTTGAGTTGCAGCAAGGGTGTGAAGGACCCTTTGGAAGTTCCAGTGGTTAGATGTGATTGGCCTCGAGAAGCCTCAGCAGAAATGGGCCTCATCTCGCCTGGAGGGCAAAACCTCCTGGATTTTCTCGAGTTGCGGCAGGTGCTCTCGACTTACGACGGGGACCTCAGGGAACCGCTCTGGTGGCCTCAGGAAAGGCCCGTCCCCATGCGAGTTCCTCGGGGGCCTCTCGGGATTCCTCTCCCGTCGATGCCGGGGCCTAAGGCCTTGTATGGAGTCGGGGCCGGAACCTGAGGATTCCTCTCCAGTGCTGACATGGATCTTGGGGTACTTCTGGAGTCTCCCCAGGGGAGTCAGTCCTCGTCTCGAATGCGGGCATGCACTTGCGCTTTCCTCCAGAGCGGTAGCAGCAGTGTCACGCAGTCCGCCGCGTGGATCAAAGGATCTATGGTTTTCCCTCGAGTCTTTCCCACGAGGCTTTCCCACGAGGCTTTCCCACAGGGCTGTCCCACGTGCACACGTGGTGGGAGTCGATCCTCGGCTTGAACGTCAAGGCATTGCAGGGAAAACAGGTTCCTCTGGAATGGACTGACACATCTGGGGGACTCTTGGAATGGTGGCACGACCCTGGAGTTCCTCTCGCCTTTCCTGTGGAGAGCGCCTCCTCTTGAGATGCGACGGGAACGCCGGGAATTCTTTCCCTACGAAACAGGGAAAGGATCCCTCATCTCGAGCTAGGAGGCGGAAACGGGGCTCCCCTGGATGTGTGCGGGACCCCACGTGCTTCCTCTCGAGTGGAGACGGGTATGTCGGGGAACTTCTTCAGTTGCAGCAATGGTGTGAAGGACCCTTTGGAAGTTCCAGTGGTTAGATGTGATTGGCCTCGAGAAGCCTCAGCGGAAATGGGCCTCATCTCGCCTGGAGGGCAAAACCTCCTGGATTTTCTCGAGTTGCGGCAGGTGCTCTCGACTTACGACGGGGACCTCAGGGACCCGCTCTGGTGGCCTCAGGAAAGGCCAGTCCCCATGCGAGTTCCTCGGGGGCCTCTCGGGATTCCTCTCCCGTCGATGCCGGGCCTAAGACCTTGTGTGGAGTCGGGGCCGGAACCTGAGGATTCCTCTCCAGTGCTGACATGGATCTTGGGGTATTTCTGGAGTCTCCCCAGGGGAGTCAGTCCTCGTCTCGAATGCGGGCATGCACTTGCGCTTTCCTCCAGAGCGGTAGCAGCAGTGTCACGCAGTCCGCCGCGTGGATCAAAGGATCTATGGTTTTCCCTCGAGTCTTTCCCACGAGGCTTTCCCACGAGGCTTTCCCACAGGGCTGTCCCACGTGCACACGTGGTGGGACTCGATCCTCGGCTTCAACGTCAAGGCAGTGCAGGGAAAACAGGTTCCTCTGGAATGGACTGACACATCTGGGGGACTCTTGGAATGGTGGCACGACCCTGGAGTTCCTCTCGCCTTTCCTGTGGAGAGCGCCTCCTCTTGAGATGCGACGGGAACGCCGGGAATTCTTTCCCTACGAAACAGGGAATGGATCCCTCATTTCGAGCTAGGAGGCGGAAACGGGGCTCCCCTGGATGTGTGCGGGACCCCACGTGCTTCCTCTCGAGTGCAGACGGGTATGTCGGGGAACTTCTTGAGTTGCAGCAAGGGTGTGAAGGACCCTTTGGAAGTTCCAGTGGTTAGATGTGATTGGCCTCGAGAAGCCTCAGCAGAAATGGGCCTCATCTCGCCTGGAGGGCAAAACCTCCTGGATTTTCTCGAGTTGCGGCAGGTGCTCTCGACTTACGACGGGGACCTCAGGGAACCGCTCTGGTGGCCTCAGGAAAGGCCCGTCCCCATGCGAGTTCCTCGGGGGCCTCTCGGGATTCCTCTCCCGTCGATGCCGGGGCCTAAGGCCTTGTATGGAGTCGGGGCCGGAACCTGAGGATTCCTCTCCAGTGCTGACATGGATCTTGGGGTACTTCTGGAGTCTCCCCAGGGGAGTCAGTCCTCGTCTCGAATGCGGGCATGCACTTGCGCTTTCCTCCAGAGCGGTAGCAGCAGTGTCACGCAGTCCGCCGCGTGGATCAAAGGATCTATGGTTTTCCCTCGAGTCTTTCCCACGAGGCTTTCCCACGAGGCTTTCCCACAGGGCTGTCCCACGTGCACACGTGGTGGGAGTCGATCCTCGGCTTGAACGTCAAGGCATTGCAGGGAAAACAGGTTCCTCTGGAATGGACTGACACATCTGGGGGACTCTTGGAATGGTGGCACGACCCTGGAGTTCCTCTCGCCTTTCCTGTGGAGAGCGCCTCCTCTTGAGATGCGACGGGAACGCCGGGAATTCTTTCCCTACGAAACAGGGAAAGGATCCCTCATCTCGAGCTAGGAGGCGGAAACGGGGCTCCCCTGGATGTGTGCGGGACCCCACGTGCTTCCTCTCGAGTGGAGACGGGTATGTCGGGGAACTTCTTCAGTTGCAGCAATGGTGTGAAGGACCCTTTGGAAGTTCCAGTGGTTAGATGTGATTGGCCTCGAGAAGCCTCAGCGGAAATGGGCCTCATCTCGCCTGGAGGGCAAAACCTCCTGGATTTTCTCGAGTTGCGGCAGGTGCTCTCGACTTACGACGGGGACCTCAGGGACCCGCTCTGGTGGCCTCAGGAAAGGCCAGTCCCCATGCGAGTTCCTCGGGGGCCTCTCGGGATTCCTCTCCCGTCGATGCCGGGCCTAAGACCTTGTGTGGAGTCGGGGCCGGAACCTGAGGATTCCTCTCCAGTGCTGACATGGATCTTGGGGTATTTCTGGAGTCTCCCCAGGGGAGTCAGTCCTCGTCTCGAATGCGGGCATGCACTTGCGCTTTCCTCCAGAGCGGTAGCAGCAGTGTCACGCAGTCCGCCGCGTGGATCAAAGGATCTATGGTTTTCCCTCGAGTCTTTTCCACGAGGCTTTCCCGCGAGGCTTTCCCACAGGGCTGTCCCACGTGCACACGTGGTGGGATTCGATCCCCGGCTTCAACGTCAAGGCAGTGCAGGGAAAAATGTTTCCTCTGGAATGGACTGACACATCTGGGGGACTCTTGGAATGGTGGCACGACCCTGGAGTTCCTCTCGCCTTTCCTGTGGAGAGCGCATCCTCTTGAGATGCGACGGCAACGCCGGGAATTCTTTCCCTAAGAAACACGGAAAGGATCCCTCATCTCGAGCTAGGAGGCGGAAACGGGGCTCCCCTGGATGTGTGCGGGACCCTCGTGCTTCCTCTCGAGTGTAGACGGGTATGTCGGGGAACTTCTGGAGTTGCAGCAAGGGTGTGAAGGACCCTTTGGAAGTTCCAGTTGTTAGATGTGATTAGCCTCGGGAAGCCTCAGAGGAAATGTGCCTCATCTCGCCTGGAGGGCAAAACCTCCTGGATTTTCTCGAGTTGCGGCAGGTGTTCTCGACTTACGACGGGGACCTCAGGGACCCGCTCTGGTGGCCTCAGGAAAGGCCAGTCCCCATGTGATTTCCTCGGGGGCCTCTCGGGATTCCTCTCCCGTCGTTGCCGGGGCCTAAGACCTTGTGTGGAGTCGGGGACGGAACGTGAGGATTCCTCTCCAGTGCTGACATGGATCTTGGGGTACTTCTGGAGTCTCCCCAGGGGAGTCAGTCCTCGTCTCGAATGCGGGCATGCACTTGCGCTTTCCTCCAGAGCGGTAGCAGCAGTGTCACGCAGTCCGCCGCGTGGATCAAAGGATCTATGGTTTTCCCTCAAGTCTTTCCCACGAGGCTTTCCCACGAGGCTTTCCCACAGGGCTGTCCCACGTGCACACGTGGTGGGAGTCGATCCTCGGCTTGAACGTCAAGGCAGTGCAGGGAAAACAGTTTCCTCTGGAATGGACTGACACATCTGGGGGACTCTGGGAATGGAGGCACGACCCTGGAGTTCCTCTCGCCTTTCCTGTGGAGAGCGCCTCCTCTTGAGATGCGACGGGAACGCCGGGAATTCTTTCCGTACGAAACAGGGAAAGGATCCCTCATCTCGAGCTAGGAGGCGAAACGTGGCTCCCCTGGATGTGTGCGGGACCCTCGTGCTTCCTCTCGAGTGGAGACGGGTATGTCGGGGAACTTCTGGAGTTGCAGCAAGGGTGTGAAGGACCCTTTGGAATTTCCAGTGGTTAGATGTGATTAGCCTCGAGAAGCCTCAGCGGAAATGGGCCTCATCTCGCCTGGAGGGCAAAACCTCCTGGATTTTCTCGAGTTGCGGCAGGTGCTCTCGACTTACGACGGGGACCTCAGGGACCCTCTCTGGTGGCCTCAGGAAAGGCCAGTCCCCATGCGAGTTCCTCGGGGGTCTCTCGGGATTCCTCTCCCGTCGATGCCGGGGCCTAAGACCTTTTGTGGAGTCGGGGCCGGAACGTGAGGATTCCTCTCCAGTGCTGACATGTATCTTGGGGTACTTCTGGAGTCTCCCCAGGGGAGTCAGTCCTCGTCTCGAATGCGGGCATGCACTTGCGCTTTCCTCCACAGCGGTAGCAGCAGTGTCACGCAGTCCGCCGCGTGGATTAAAGGATCTATGGTTTTCCCTCGAGTCTTTCCCACGAGGCTTTCCCACGAGGCTTTCCCACAGGGCTGTCCCACGTGCACTGGTGGTGGGAGTAGATCCTCGGCTTGAACGTCAAGGCAGTGCAGGGAAAACAGGTTCCTCTGGAATGGACTGACACATCTGGGGGACTCTTGGAATGGTGGCACGACCCTGGAGTTCCTCTCGCCTTTCCTGTGGAGAGCCCCTCCTCTTGAGATGCGACGGGAACGCCGGGAATTCTTTCCCTACAAAACAGGGAAAGGATCCCTCATCTCGAGCTAGGAGGCGGAAACGGGGCTCCCCTGGATGTGTGCGGGACCCCACGTGCTTCCTCTCGAGTGGAGACGGGTATGTCGGTTAACTTCTTGAGTTGCAGCAAGGGTGTGAATGACCCTTTGGAAGTTCCAGTGGTTAGATGTGATTGGCCTCGAGAAGCCTCAGCGGAAATGGGCCTCATCTCGCCTGGAGGGCAAAACCTCCTGGATTTTCTCGAGTTGCGGCAGGTGCTCTCGACTTACGACGGGGACCTCAGGGACCCGTTTTGGTGGCCTCAGGAAAGGCCAGTCCCCATGCGAGTTCCTCGGGGGCCTCTCGGGATTCTTCTCCCGTCGATGCCGGGGCCTAAGACCTTGTGTGGAGTCGGGGCTGGAACCTGAGGATTCATCTCCAGTGCTGACATGGATCTTGGGGTACTTCTGGAGTCTCCCCAGGAGAGTCAGTCCTCATCTCGAATGCGGGCATGAACTTGCGCTTTCCTCCACAGCGGTAGCAGCAGTGTCACGCAGTCCGCCGCGTGGAATAAAGGATCTATGGTTTTCCCTAAAGTCTTTCCCACGAGGCTTTCCCACGAGGCTTTCCCACAGGGCTGTCCCACGTGCACAAGTGGTGGGAGTCGATCCTCGGCTTGAACGTCAAGGCAGTGCAGGGAAAACAGGTTCCTCTGGAATGGACTCACACATCTGGGGAACTCTTGGAATGGTGGCACGACCCTGGAGTTCCTCTCGCCTTTCCTGTGGAGAGCGCCTCCTCTTGAGATGCGACGGGAACGCCGGGAATTCTTTCCCTACGAAACAGGGAAAGGATCCCTCATCTCGAGCTTGGAGGCGGAAACGGGGCTCCCCTGGATGTGTGTGGGACACCACGTGCTTCCTCTCGAGTGGAGACGGGTATGTCGGGGAACTTCTTGAGTTGCAGCACGGGTGTGAAGGACCCTTTGGAAGTTCCAGTGGTTAGATGTGATTGGCCTAGAGAAGCCTCAGCGGAAATGGGCCTCATCTCGCCTGGAGGGCAAAACCTCCTGGATTTTCTAGAGTTGCGGCAGGTGCTCTCGACTTACGACGGGGACCTCAGGGACACGCTCTGGTGGCCTCAGGAAAGGCCAGTCCCCATGCGACTTCCTCGGGGGCCTCTCGGGATTCCTCTCCCGTCGATGCCGGGACCGAAGACCTTGTGTGGAGTCGGGGCGGGAACCTGAGGATTCCTCTCCAGTGCTGACATGGATCTTGGGGTAATTCTGGAGTCTCCCCAGGGGAGTCAGTCCTCGTCTGGAATGCGGGCATGCACTTGCGCTATCCTCCAGAGCGGTAGCAGCAGTGTCAAGCAGTCCGCCGCGTGCATCAAATGATCTATGGTTTTCCCTCGAGTCTTTCCCACGAGGCTTTCCCACGAGGCTTTCCCACAGGGCTGTCCCACGTGCACACGTGGTGGGAGTCGATCCTCGGCTTGAACGTCAAGGCAGTGCAGGGAAAACAGGTTCGTCTGGAATGGACTGACACATCTGGGGGACTCCTGGAATGGTGGCACGACCCTGGAGTTCCTCTCGCCTTTCCTGTGGAGAGCGCCTTCTCTTGAGATGCGACGGGAACGCCGGGAATTCTTTCCCTACGAAACAGGGAAAGGATCCCTCATCTCGAGCTAGGAGGCAGAAACGGGGCTCCCCTGGATGTGTGCAGGACCCCACGTGCTTCCTCTCGAGTGGAGACGGGTATGTCGGGGAACTTCTTGAGTTGCAGCAAGGGTGTGAAGGACCCTTTGGAAGTTCCAGTGGTTAGACGTGATTAGCCTCGAGAAGCCTCAGCGGAAATGGGCCTCATCTCGCCTGGAGGGCAAAACCTCCTGGATTTTCTCGAGTTGCGGCAGGTGCTCTCGACTTACGAATGGGACCTCAGGGACCCGCTCTGGTGGCCTCAGAAAAGGCCAGTCCCCATGCGAGTTCCTCGGGGTCCTCTGGGGATTCCTCTCCCGTCGATGCCGGGGCCTAAGGCCTTGTGTGGAGTCGGGGCCGGAACCTGAGGATTCCTCTCCAGTGCTGACATGGATCTTGGGGTACTTCTGGAGTCTCCCCAGGGGAGTCAGTCCTCGTCTGGAATGCGGGCATGCACTTGCGCTATCCTCCATAGCAGTAGCAGCAGTGTCAAGCAGTCCGCCGCGTGCATCAAATGATCTAAGGTTTTCCCTCGAGTCTTTCCCACGAGGCTTTCCCACGAGGCTTTCCCACAGGGCTGTCCCACGTGCACACGTGCTGGGAGTCGATCCTCGGCGTGAACGTCAAGGCAGTGCAGGGAAAACAGGTTCCTCTGGAATGGACTGACACATCTGGGGGACTCCTGGAATGGTGGCACGACCCTGGAGTTCCTCTCGCCTTTCCTGTGGAGAGCTCCTCCTCTTGAGATGCGACGGGAACGCCGGGAATTCTTTCCCTAAGAAACAGGGAAAGGATCCCTCATCTCGAGCTAGGAGGCAGAAACGGGGCTCCCCTGGATGTGTGCAGGACCCCACGTGCTTCCTCTCGAGTGGAGACGGGTATGTCGGGGAACTTCTTGAGTTGCAGCAAGGGTGTGAAGGACCCTTTGGAAGTTCCAGTGGTTAGACGTGATTAGCCTCGAGAAGCCTCAGCGGAAATGGGCCTCATCTCGCCTGGAGGGCAAAACCTCCTGGATTTTCTCGAGTTGCGGCAGGTGCTCTCGACTTACGAAGGGGACCTCAGGGACCCGCTCTGGTGGCCTCAGGAAAGGCCAGTCCCCATGCGAGTTCCTCGGGGGCCTCTGGGGATTCCTCTCCCGTCGATGCCGGGGCCTAAGGCCTTGTGTGGAGTCGGGGCCGGAACCTGAGGATTCCTCTCCAGTGCTGACATGGATCTTGGGGTACTTCTGGAGTCTCCCCAGGGGAGTCAGTCCTCGTCTCGAATGCGGGCATGCACTTGTGCTTTCCTCCACAGCGGTAGCAGCATTGTCATGTAGTCCGCCGCGTGGATCAAAGGATCTATGGTTTTCCCTCGAGTCTTTCCCACGAGGCTTTCCCACGAGGCTTTCCCACAGGGCTGTCCCACGTGCACACGTGGTGGGAGTCGATCCTCGGCTTGAACGTAAAGGCAGTGCAGGGAAAACAGGTTCCTCTGGAATGGACTGACACATCTGGGGGACTTTTGGAATGGTGTCACGACCCTGGAGTTCCTCTCGCCTTTCCTGTGGAGAGCGCCTCCTCTTGAGATGCGACGGGAACGCCGGGAATTCTTTCCCTAAGAAACAGGGAAAGGATCCCTCATCTCGAGCTAGGAGGCGGAAACAGGGCTCCCATGGATGTGTGCGGGACACCACGTGCTTCCTCTCGAGTGCAGACGGGTATGTCGGGGAACTTCTTGAGATGCAGCAAGGGTGTGAAGGACCCTTTGGAATGTCCAGTGGTTAGATGTGATTGGCCTCGAGAAGCCTCAGCGGAAAAGGGCCTCATCTCGCCTGGAGGGCAAAACCTCCTGGATTTTCTCGAGTTGTGGCAGGTGCTCTCGACTTACGACGGGGACCTCAGGGACCCGCTCTGGTGGCCTCAGGAAAGGCCAGTCCTCATGCGAGTTCCTCGGGGGCCTCTCGGGATTCCTCTCCCGTCGATGCCGGGGCCTAAGACCTTGTGTGGTGTCGGGGCCGGAACATGTGGATTCGTCTCCAGTGCTGACATGGATCTTGGGGTACTTCTGGAGTCTCCCAAGGGGAGTCAGTCCTCGTCTCGAATGCGGGCATGCACTTGCGCTTTCCTCCAGAGCGGTAGCAGCAGTGTCACGCAGTCCGCCGCGTGGATCAAAGGATCTATGGTTTTCCCTCGAGTCTTTCCCACGAGGCTTTCCCACGAGGCTTTCCCACAGGGCTGTCCCACGTGCACACGTGGTTGGAGTCGATCCTCGGCTTGAACGTCACGGCAGTGCAGGGAAAACAGGTTCCTCTGGAATGGACTGACACATCTGGGGGACTCTAGGAATGGTGTCACGACCCTGGAGTTCCTCTCGCCTTTCCTGTGGAGAGCGCCTCCTCTTGAGATGCGACGGGAACGCTGGGAATTCTTTCCCTACGAAACAGGGAAAGGATCCCTCATCTCGAGCTAGGAGGCGGAAACGGGGCTCCCCTGGATGTGTGCGGGACCCCACGTGCTTCCTCTCGAGTGCAGACGGGTATGTCGGGGAACTTCTTGAGTTGCAGCAAGGGTGTGAAGGACCCTTTGGAAGTTCCAGTGGTTAGATGTGATTGGCCTCGAGAAGCCTCAGCGGAAATGGGCCTCATCTCCCCTGGAGGGCAAAACCTCCTGGATTTTCTCGAGTTGCGACAGGTGCTCTCGACTTACGATGGGGACCTCAGGGAACCGCTCTGGTGGCCTCAGGAAAGGCCAGTCCACATGCGAGTTCCTCGGGGGCGTCCCGGTATACCTCTCCCGTCGATGCCGGGGCCTAAGACCTTGTGTGGAGTCGGGGCCGGAACCTGAGGATTCCTCTCCAGTGCTGACATGGATCTTGGGGTACTTCTGGAGTCTCCCCAGGGGAGTCAGTCCTCGTCTCGAATGCGGGCATGCACTTGCGCTTCCTCCAGAGCGGTAGCAGCAGTGTCACGCAGTCCGCCGCGTGGATCAAAGGATATATGTTTTTAACTCGAGTCTTTCCCACGAGGCTTTCCCACGAGGCTTTCCCACAGGGCTGTCCCACGTGCACACGTGGTGGGAGTCGATCCTCGGCTTGAACGTCACGGCAGTGCAGGGAAAACAGGTTCCTCTGGAATGGACTGACACATCTGGGGGAATCTTGGAATGGTGTCACGACCCTGGAGTTCCTCTCGCCTTTCCTGTGGAGAGCGCCTCCTCTTGAGATGCGACGGGAACGCCGGGAATTCTTTCCCTACGAAACAGGGAAAGGATCCCTCATCTCGAGCTAGGAGGCGGAAACCAGGCTCCCCTGGATGTGTGCGGGACACCACGTGCTTCCTCTCGAGTGCAGACGGGTATGTCGGGGAACTTCTTGAGTTGCAGCAATGGTGTGAAGGACCCTTTGGAAGTTCCAGTGGTTAGATGTGATTGGCCTCGAGAAGCCTCAGCGGAAATGGGCCTCATCTCGCCTGGAGGGCAAAACCTCCTGGATTTTCTCGAGTTGCGGCAGGTGCTCTCGACTTACGACGGGGACCTCAGGGAACCGCTCTGGTGGCCTCAGGAAAGGCCAGTCCCCATGCGAGTTCCTCGGGGCATCTCGGGATACCTCTCCCGTCGATGCCGGGGCCTAAGACCTTGTGTGGAGTCGGGGCCGGAACCTGAGGATTCCTCTCCAGTGCTGACATGGATCTTGGGGTACTTCTGGAGTCTCCCCAGGGGAGTCAGTCCTCGTCTCGAATGCGGGCATGCACTTGCGCTTTCCTCCAGAGCGGTAGCAGCAGTGTCACGCAGTCCGCCGAGTGGATCAAAGGATCTATGGTTTTCCCTCGAGTCTTTCCCACGAGGCTTTCCCACGAGGCTTTCCCACAGGGCTGTCTCCACGTGCACACGTGGTGGGAGTCAATCCTCGGCTTGAACGTCAAGGCAGTGCAGGGAAAACAGGTTCCTCTGGAATGGACTGACACACTTGGGGACTCTTGGAATGGTGGCATGACCCTGGAGTTCCTCTCGCCTTTCCTGTGGAGAGCGCCTCCTCTTGAGATGCGACGGGAACGCCGGGAATTCTTTCCCTACGAAACAGGGAAAGGATCCCTCATTTCGAGCTAGGAGGCGGAAACGGGGCTCCCCTGGATGTGTGCGGGACCCCACGTGCTTCCTCTCGAGTGCAGACGGGTATGTCGGGGAACTTCTTGAGTTGCAGCAATGGTGTGAAGGACCCTTTGGAAGTTCCAGTGGTTAGATGTGATTGGCCTCGAGAAGCCTCAGCGGAAATGGGCCTCATCTCGCCTGGAGTGCAAAACCTCCTGGATTTTCTCGAGTTGCGGCAGGTGCTCTCGACTTACCACGGGGACCTCAGGGACCCGCTTGGTGGCCTCAGGAAAGGCCAGTCCCCATGCGAGTTCCTCGGGGTCCCCTCGGGATTCCTCTCCCGTCGATGCCGGGGCCTAAGACCTTGTGTGGAGTCGGGGCCGGAACCTGAGGATTCCTCTCCAGTGCTGACATGGATCTTGGGGTACTTCTGGAGTCTCCCCAGGGGAGTCAGTCCTCGTTGCGAATGCGGGCATGCATTGCGCTTTCCTCAAGAGCGGTAGCAGCAGTGTCACGCAGTCCGCCGCGTGGATCAAAGGATCTATGGTTTTCCATCGAGTCTTTCTCACTAGGCTTTCGCACGAGGCTTTCCCACAGGGCTGTCCCACGTGCACACGTGGTCGGAGTCGATCCTCGGCTTGAACGTCAAGGCAGTGCAGGGAAAACAGGTTCCTCTGGAATGGACTGACACATCTGGGGGACTCTTGGAATGGTGGCATGACCCTGGAGTTCCTCTCGCCTTTCCTGTGGAGAGCGCCTCTTCTTGAGATGCGACGGGAACGCCGGGAATTCTTTCCCTACGAAACAGGGAAAGGATCCCTCATCTCGAGTTAGGAGGCGGAAACGGGGCTCCCCTGGATGTGTGCGGGACACCACGTGCTTCCTCTCGAGTGGAGACGGGTATGTCGGGGAACTTCTTGAGTTGCAGCAAGGGTGTGAAGGACCCTTTGGAAGTTCCAGTGGTTAGATGTGATTGGCCTCGAGAAGCCTCAGCGGAAATGGGCCTCATCTCGCCTGGAGGGCAAAACCTCCTGGATTTTCTCGAGTTGCAGCCGGTGCTCTCGACTTACGACGGGGACCTCAGGGACCCGCTTGGTGGCCTCAGGAAAGGCCAGTCCCCATGCGAGTTCCTCGGGGGCCTCTCGGGATTCCTCTCCCGTCGATGCCGGGGCCTAAGACCTTGTGTGGAGTCGGGGCCGGAACCTGAGGATTCCTCCCCAGTGCTGACATGGATCTTGGGGTACTTCTGGTGTCTCCCCAGGGGAGTCAGTCCTCGTCTCGAATGCGGGCATGCACTTGTGCTTTCCTCCAGAGCGGTAGCAGCACTGTCACGCAGTCCGCCGCGTGGATCAAAGGATCTATGGTTTTCCCTCGAGTCTTTCCAACGAGGCTTTCCAACGAGGCGTTCCCACAGGGCTGTCCCACGTGCACACGTGGTGGGAGTCGATCCTCGGCTTGAACGTCACGGCAGTGCAGGGAAAACAGGTTCCTCTGGAATGGACTGACACATCTGGGGGACTCTTGGAATGGTGGCACGACCCTGGAGTTCCTCTCGCCTTTCCTGTGGAGAGCGCCTCCTCTTGAGATGCGATGGGAACGCCGGGAATTCTTTCCCTACGAAACAGGGAAAGGATCCCTCATCTCGAGCTAGGAGGCGGAAACGGGGCTCCCCTGGATGTGTGCGGGACCCCACGTGCTTCCTCTCGAGTGCAGACGGGTATGTCGGGGAACTTCTTGAGTTGCAGCAATGGTGTGAAGGACCCTTTGGAAGTTCCAGTGGTTAGATGTGATTGGCCTCGAGAAGCCTCAGCGGAAATGGGCCTCATCTCGCCTGGAGGGCAAAACCTCCTGGATTTTCTCGAGTTGCGGCTGGTGCTCTCGACTTACGACGGGGACCTCAGGGACCCGCTTGGTGGCCTCAGGAAAGGCCAGTCCCCATGCGAGTTCCTCGGGGGCCTCTCGGGATTCCTCTCCCGTCGATGCCGGGGCCTAAGACCTTGTGTGGAGTCGGGGCCGGAACCTGAGGATTCCTCCCCAGTGCTGACATGGATCTTGGGGTACTTCTGGTGTCTCCCCAGGGGAGTCAGTCCTCGTCTCGAATGCGGGCATGCACTTGTGCTTTCCTCCAGAGCGGTAGCAGCACTGTCACGCAGTCCGCCGCGTGGATCAAAGGATCTATGGTTTTCCCTCGAGTCTTTCCCACGAGGCTTTCCAACGAGGCGTTCCCACAGGGCTGTCCCACGTGCACACGTGGTGGGAGTCGATCCTCGGCTTGAACGTCACGGCAGTGCAGGGAAAACAGGTTCCTCTGGAATGGACTGACACATCTGGGGGACTCTTGGAATGGTGGCACGACCCTGGAGTTCCTCTCGCCTTTCCTGTGGAGAGCGCCTCCTCTTGAGATGCGATGGGAACGCCGGGAATTCTTTCCCTACGAAACAGGGAAAGGATCCCTCATCTCGAGCTAGGAGGCGGAAACGGGGCTCCCCTGGATGTGTGCGGGACCCCACGTGCTTCCTCTCGAGTGCAGACGGGTATGTCGGGGAACTTCTTGAGTTGCAGCAATGGTGTGAAGGACCCTTTGGAAGTTCCAGTGGTTAGATGTGATTGGCCTCGAGAAGCCTCAGCGGAAATGGGCCTCATCTCGCCTGGAGGGCAAAACCTCCTGGATTTTCTCGAGTTGCGGCAGGTGCTCTCGACTTACGACGGGGACCTCAGGGACCCGCTTGGTGGCCTCAGGAAAGGCCAGTCCCCATGCGAGTTCCTCGGGGTCCCCTAGGGATTCCTCTCCCGTCGATGCCGGGGCCTAAGACCTTGTGTGGAGTCGGGGCCGGAACCTGAGGATTCCTCTCCAGTGCTGACATGGATCTTGGGGTACTTCTGGAGTCTCCCCAGGGGAGTCAGTCCTCGTCTCGAATGCGGGCATACACTTGCGCTTTCCTCCAGAGCGGTAGAAGCAGTGTCACGCAGTCCGCCGTGTGGATCAAAGGATCTATGGTTTTCCCTCGAGTCTTTCCCACGAGGCTTTGCCACGAGGCTTTCCCACAGGGCTGTCCCACGTGCACACGTGGTGGGAGTCGATCCTCGGCTTGAACGTCAAGGCAGTGCAGGGAAAACAGGTTCCTCTGGAATGGACTTACACATCTGGGGGACTCTTGGAATGGTGGCATGACTCTGGAGTTCCTCTCGCCTTTCCTGTGGAGAGCGCCTCCTCTTGAGATGCGACGGGAACGCCGGGAATTCTTTCCCTACGAAACAGGGAAAGGATCCTTCATCTCGAGCTAGAAGGCGGAAACGGGGCTCCCCTGGATGTGTGCGGGACACCACGTGCTTCCTCTCGAGGGCAGACGGGTATGTCGGGGAACTTCTTGAGTTGCAGCAAGGGTGTGAAGGACCCTTTGGAAGTTCCAGTGGTTAGATGTGATTGGCCTCGAGAAGCCTCAGCGGAAATGGACCTCATCTCGCCTGGAGGGCAAAACCTCCTGGATTTTCTCGAGTTGCGGCAGGTGCTCTCGACTTACGACGGGGACCTCAGGGACCCGCTCTGGTGGCCTCAGGAAAGGCCAGTCCCCATGCGAGTTCCTCGGGGGCCTCTCGGGATTCCTCTCCCGTCGATGCCGGGGCCTAAGACCTTGTGTCGAGTCGGGGCCGGAACCTGAGGATTCCTCTCCAGTGCTGACATGGATCTTGGGGTACTTCTGGAGTCTCCCCAGGGGAGTCAGTCCTCGTCTCGAATGCGGGCATGCACTTGCGCTTTCCTCCAGAGCGGTAGCAGCAGTGTCACGCAGTCCGCCGCGTGGATCAAAGGATCTATGGTTTTCCCTCGAGTCTTTCCCACGAGGCTTTCCCACGAGGCTTTCCCACGAGGCTTTCCCACAGGGCTGTCCCACGTGCACACGTGGTGGGAGTCTATCCTCGGCTTGAACGTCTAGGCAGTGCAGGGAAAACAGGTTCCTCTGGAATGGACTGACACACCTGGGGTCTCTTGGAATGGTGTCAAGACCCTGGAGTTCCTCACGCCTTTCCTGTGGAGAGCGCCTCCTCTTGAGATGCGACGGGAACGCCGGGAATTCTTTCCCTACGAATCAGGGAAAGGATCCCTCATCTCGAGCTAGGAGGCGGAAACGGGGATCGCCTGGATGTGTGCGGGACCCCACGTGCTTCCCCTCGAGTGGAGACGGGTATGTCGGGGAACTTCTTGAGTTGCAGCAATGGTGTGAAGGACCCTTTGGAAGTTCCAGTGGTTAGATGTGATTGGCCTCGAGAAGCCTCAGCGGAAATGGGCCTCATCTCGCCTGGAGGGCAAAACCTCCTGGATTTTCTCGAGTTGCGGCAGGTGCTCTCGACTTACGACGGGGACCTCAGGGACCCGCTCTGGTGGCCTCAGGAAAGGCCAGTCCCCATGCGAGTTCCTCGGGGGCGTCTCGGGATTCCTCTCCCGTCGATGCCGGGGCCTAAGACCTTGTGTGGAGTCGGGGCCGGAACCTGAGGATTCCTCTCCAGTGCTGACATGGATCTTGGGGTACTTCTGGAGTCTCCCCAGGGGAGTCAGTCCTCGTCTCGAATGCGGGCATGCACTTGCGCTTTCCTCCAGAGCGGTAGCAGCAGTGTCACGCAGTCCGCCGCGTGGATCAAAGGATCTATGGTTTTCCCTCGAGTCTTTCCCACGAGGCTTTCCCACGAGGCTTTCCCACATGGCTGTCCCACGTGCACACGTGGTGGGAGTCGATCCTCGGCTTGAACGTCAAGGCAGTGCAGGGAAAACAGGTTCCTCTGGAATGGACTGACACATCTGGGGGACTCTTGGAATGGTGGCATGACTCTGGAGTTCCTCTCGCCTTTCCTGTGGAGAGCGCCTCCTCTTGAGATGCGACGGGAATGCCGGGAATTCTTTCCCTACGAAACAGGGAAAGGATCCCTCATCTCGAGCTAGGAGGCGGAAACGGGGCTCCCCTGGATGTGTGCGGGACAACACGTGCTTCCTCTCGAGGGCAGACGGGTATGTCGGGGAACTTCTTGAGTTGCAGCAAGGGTGTGAAGGACCCTTTGGAAGTTCCAGTGGTTAGATGTGATTGGCCTCGAGAAGCCTCAGCGGAAATGGGCCTCATCTCGCCTGGAGGGCAAAACCTCCTGGATTTTCTCGAGTTGCGGCAGGTGCTCTCGACTTACGACGGGGACCTCAGGGACCCGCTTGGTGGCCTCAGGAAAGGCCAGTACCCATGCGAGTTCCTCGGGGACCTCTCGGGATTCCTCTCCCGTCGATGCCGGGGCCTAAGACCTTGTGTGGAGTCGGGGCCGGAACCTGAGGATTCCTCTCCAGTGCTGACATGGATCTTGGGGTACTTCTGGAGTCTCCCCAGGGGAGTCAGTCCTCGTCTCGAATGCGGGCATGCACTTGCGCTTTCCTCCAGAGCGGTAGCAGCAGTGTCACGCAGTCCGCCGCGTGGATCAAAGGATCTATGGTTTTCCCTCGAGTCTTTCCCACGAGGCTTTCCCACGAGGCTTTCCCACAGGGCTGTCCCACGTGCACACGTGGTGGGAGTCGATCCTCGGCTTGAACGTCAAGGCAGTGCAGGGAAAACAGGTTCCTCTGGAATGGACTTACACATCTGGGGGACTCTTGGAATGGTGGCATGACTCTGGAGTTCCTCTCGCCTTTCCTGTGGAGAGCGCCTCCTCTTGAGATGCGACGGGAACGCCGGGAATTCTTTCCCTACGAAACAGGGAAAGGATCCCTCATCTCGAGCTAGGAGGCGGAAACGGGGATCGCCTGGATGTGTGCGGGACCCCACGTGCTTCCCCTCGAGTGGAGACGGGTATGTCGGGGAACTTCTTGAGTTGCAGCAATGGTGTGAAGGACCCTTTGGAAGTTCCAGTGGTTAGATGTGATTGGCCTCGAGAAGCCTCAGCGGAAATGGGCCTCATCTCGCCTGGAGGGCAAAACCTCCTGGATTTTCTCGAGTTGCGGCAGGTGCTCTCGACTTACGACGGGGACCTCAGGGAACCGCTTGGTGGCCTCAGGAAAGGCCAGTCCCCATGCGAGTTCCTCGGGGGCGTCTCGGGATTCCTCTCCCGTCGATGCCGGGGCCTAAGACCTTGTGTGGAGTCGGGGCCGGAACCTGAGGATTAGTCTCCAGTGCTGACATGGATCTTGGGGTACTTCTGGAGTCTCCCCAGGGGAGTCAGTCCTCGTCTCGAATGCGGGCATGCACTTGCGCTTTCCTCCAGAGCGGTAGCAGCAGTGTCACGCAGTCCGCCGCGTGGATCAAAGGATCTATGGTTTTCCCTCGAGTCTTTCCCACGAGGCTTTCCCACGAGGCTTTCCCACAGGGCTGTCCCACGTGCACACGTGGTGGGAGTCGATTCTCGGCTTGAACGTCAAGGCAGTGCAGGGAAAACAGGTTCCTCTGGAATGGACTGACACATCTGGGGGACTCTTGGAATGGTGGCATGACTCTGGAGTTCCTCTCGCTTTTCCTGTGGAGAGCACCTCCTCTTGAGATGCGACGGGAATGCCGGGAATTCTTTCCCTACGAAACAGGGAAAGGATCCCTCATCTCAAGCTAGGAGGCGGAAACGGGGCTCCCCTGGATGTGTGCGGGACCCACGTGCTTCCTCTCGAGTGGAGACGGGTATGTCGGGGAACTTCTTGAGTTGCAGCAAGGGTGTGAAGGACCCTTTGGAAGTTCCAGTGGTTAGACGTGATTAGCCTCGAGAAGCCTCAGCGGAAATGGGCCTCATCTCGCTGGAGGGCAAAACCTCCTGGATTTTCTCGAGTTGCGGCAGGTGCTCTCGACTTACGACGGGGACCTCAGGGACCCGCTCTGGTGGCCTCAGGAAAGGCCAGTCCCCATGCGAGTTCCTCGGGGGCGTCTCGGGATTCCTCTCCCGTCGATGCCGTGGCCTAAGACCTTGTGTGGAGTCGGGGCCGGAACCTGAGGATTCCTCTCCAGTGCTGACATGGATCTTGGGGTACTTCTGGAGTCTCCCCAGGGGACTCAGTCCTTGTCTCGAATGCGGGCATGCATTGCGCTTTTCTCCAGAGCGGTAGCAGCAGTGTCACGCAGTCCGCCGTGTGGATCAAAGGATCTATGGTTTTCCCTCGAGTCTTTCCCACGAGGCTTTCCCACGAGGCTTTCCCACAGGGCTGTCCCACGTGCACACGTGGTGGGAGTCGATCCTCGGCTTGAACGTCAAGGCAGTGCAGGGAAAACAGGTTCCTCTGGAATGGACTGACACATCTGGGGGCTCTTGGAATGGTGTCACGACCCTGGAGTTCCTCTCGCCTTTCCTGTGGAGAGCGCCTCCTCTTGAGATGCGACGGGAACGCCGGGAATTCTTTCCCTACGAAACAGGGAAAGGATCCCTCATCTAGAGCTAGGAGGCGGAAACGGGGCTCCCCTGGATGTGTGCGGGACCCCACGTGCTTCCTCTCGAGTGGAGACGGGTATGTCGGGGAACTTCTTGAGTTGCAGCAATGGTGTGAAGGACCCTTTGGAAGTTCCAGTGGTTAGATGTGATTGGCCTCGAGAAGCCTCAGCGGAAATGGGCCTCATCTCGCCTGGAGGGCAAAACCTCCTGGATTTTCTCGAGTTGCGGCAGGTGCTCTCGACTTACGACGGGGACCTCAGGGACCCGCTCTGGTGGCCTCAGGAAAGGCCAGTCCCCATGCGAGTTCCTCGGGGGCCTCTCGGGATTCCTCTCCCGTCGATGCCGGGGCCTAAGACCTTGTGTGAAGTCGGGGCCAGAACCTGAGGATTCCTCTGCAGTGCTGACATGGATCTTGGGGTACTTCTGGAGTCTCCCCAGGGGAGTCAGTCCTCGTCTCGAATGCGGGCATGCACTTGCGCTTTCCTGCAGAGCGGTAGCAGCAGTGTCACGGAGTCCGCCGCGTGGATCCAAGGATCTATGGTTTTCCCTCGAGTCTTTCCCACGAGGCTTTCCCACGAGGCTTTCCCACAGGGCTGTCCCACGTGCACACGTGGTGGGAGTCGATCCTCGGCTTGAACGTCAAGGCAGTGCAGGGAAAACTGGTTCCTCTGGAATGGACTGACACATCTGGGGGACTCTAGGAATGGTGGCATGACCCTGGAGTTCCTCTCGCCTTTCCTGTGGAGAGCGCCTCCTCTTGAGATGCGACGGGAACACCGGGAATTCTTTCCCTACGAAACAGGGAAAGGATCCCTCATCTCGAGCTAGGAGGCGGAAACAGGGCTCTCCTGCATGTGTGCGGGACACCACGTGCTTCCTCTCGAGTGGAGACGGGTATGTCGGGGAACTTCTTGAGTTGCAGCAAGGGTGTGAAGGACCCTTTGGAAGTTCCAGTGGTTAGATGTGATTGGCCTCGAGAAGCCTCAGCGGAAATGGGCCTCATCTCGCCTGGAGGGCAAAACCTCCTGGATTTTCTCGAGTTGCGGCAGGTGCTCTCGACTTACGACGGGGACCTCAGGGACCCGCTCTGGTGGCCTCAGGAAAGGCCAGTCCCCATGCGAGTTCCTCGGGGGCCTCTCGGGATTCCTCTCCCGTCGATGCCGGGGCCTAAGACCTTGTGTGGAGTCGGGGCCGGAACCTGAGAATTCCTCTCCAGTGCTGACATGGATCTTGGGGTACTTCTGGAGTCTCCCCAGGGGAGTCAGTCCTCGTCTCGAATGCGGGCATGCACTTGCGCTTTCCTCCAGAGCGGTAGCAGCAGTGTCACGCAGTCCGCCGCGTGGATCAAAGGATCTATGGTTTTCCCTCGAGTCTTTCCCACGAGGCTTTCCCACGAGGCTTTCCCACGAGGCTTTCCCACAGGGCTGTCCCATGTGCACTCGTGGTGGGAGTCGATCCTCGGCTTGAACGTCAAGGCAGTGCAGGGAAAACAGGTTCCTCTGGAATGGACTGACACATCTGGGGGACTCTTGGAATGGTGTCACGACCCTGGAGTTCCTCTCGCATTTCCTGTGGAGAGCGCCTCCTCTTGAGATGCGACGGGAACGCCGGGAATTCTTTCCCTACGAAACAGGGAAAGGATCCCTCATCTCGAGCTAGGAGGCGGAAACGGGGCTCCCCTGGATGTGTGCGGGACCCCACGTGCTTCCTCTCGAGTGGAGACGGGTATGTCGGGGAACTTCTTGAGTTGCAGCAAGGGTGTGAAGGACCCTTTGGAAGTTCCAGTGGTTAGATGTGATTGGCCTCGAGAAGCCTCAGCGGAAATGGGCCTCATCTCGCCTGGAGGGCAAAACCTCCTGGATTTTCTCGAGTTGCGGCAGGTGCTCTCGACTTACGACGGGGACCTCAGGGACCCGCTCTGGTGGCCACAGGAAAAGCCAGTCCCCATGCGAGTTCCTCGGGGGCCTCTTGGGATCCCTCTCCCGTCGATGCCAGGGCCTAAGACCTTGTGTGGAGTCGGGGCCGGAACCTGAGGATTCCTCTCCAGTGCTGACATAGATCTTGGGGTACTTCTGGAGTCTCCCCAGTGGGGTCAGTCCTCGTCTCGAATGCGGGCATGCACTTGCGCTTTCCTCCAGAGCGGTAGCAGCAGTGTCACGCAGTCTGCCCCGTGGATCAAAGGATCTATGGTTTTCCTTCGAGTCTTTCCCACGAGGCTTTCCCACGAGGCTTTCCCACAGGGCTGTCCCACGTGCACACGTGGTGGGAGTCGATCCTCGGCTTGAACGTCAAGGCAGTGCAGGGAAAACAGGTTCCTCTGGAATGGACTGACACATCTGGGTGACTCTTGGAATGGTGGCATGACCCTGGAGTTCCTCTCGCCTTTCCTGTGGAGAGCGCCTCCTCTTGAGATGCGACGGGAACGCCGGGAATTCTTTCACTACGAAACAGGGAAAGGATCCCTAATCTCGAGCTAGGAGGCGGAAACGGGGCTCCCCTGGATGTTGCGGGACACCACGTGCTTCCTCTGGAGTGCAGACGGGTATGTCGGGGAACTTCTTGAGTTGCAGCAAGGGTGTGAAGGACCCTTTGGAAGTTCCAGTGGTTAGACGTGATTGGCCTCGAGAAGCCTCAGCGGAAATGGGCCTCATCTCGCCTGGAGGGCAAAACCTCCTGGATTTTCTCGAGTTGCGGCAGGTGCTCTCGACTTACGACGGGGACCTCAGGGACCCGCTCTGGTGGCCTCAGGAAAGGCCAGTCCCCATGCGAGTTCCTCGGGGGCCTCTCGGGATTCCTCTCCCGTCGATGCCGGGGCCTAAGACCTTGTGTGGAGTCGGGGCCGCAACCTGAGGATTCCTCTCCAGTGCTGACATGGATCTTGGGGTACTTCTGGAGTCTCCCCAGGGGAGTCAGTCCTCGTCTCGAATGCGGGCATGCACTTGCGCTTTCCTCCAGAGCGGTAGCAGCAGTGTCACGCAGTCCGCCGCGTGGATCAAAGGATCTATGGTTTTCCCTCGAGTCTTTCCCACGAGGTTTTCCCACGAGGCTTTCCCACGAGGCTTTCCCACAGGGCTGTCCCACGTGCACACGTGGTGGGAGTCGATCCTCGGCTTGAACGTCAAGGCAGTGCAGGGAAAACAGGTTCCTCTGGAATGGACTGACACACCTGGGGGACTCTTGGAATGGTGTCACGACCCTGGAGTTCCTCTCGCCTTTCCTGTGGAGAGCGCCTCCTCTTGAGATGCGACGGGAACGCCGGGAATTCTTTCCCTACGAAACAGGGAAAGGATCCCTCATCTCGACCTAGGAGGCGGAAACGGGGATCGCCTGGATGTGTGCGGGACCCCACGTGCTTCCCCTCGAGTGGAGACGGGTATGTCGGGGAACTTCTTGAGTTGCAGCAATGGTGTGAAGGACCCTTTGGAAGTTCCAGTGGTTAGATGTGATTGGCCTCGAGAAGCCTCAGCGGAAATGGGCCTCATCTCGCCTGGAGGGCAAAACCTCCTGGATTTTCTCGAGTTGCGGCAGGTGCTCTCGACTTACGACGGGGACCTCAGGGAACCGCTTGGTGGCCTCAGGAAAGGCCAGTCCCCATGCGAGTTCCTCGGGGGCGTCTCGGGATTCCTCTCCCGTCGATGCCGGGGCCTAAGACCTTGTGTGGAGTCGGGGCCGGAACCTGAGGATTAGTCTCCAGTGCTGACATGGATCTTGGGGTACTTCTGGAGTCTCCCCAGGGGAGTCAGTCCTCGTCTCGAATGCGGGCATGCACTTGCGCTTTCCTCCAGAGCGGTAGCAGCAGTGTCACGCAGTCCGCCGCGTGGATCAAAGGATCTATGGTTTTCCCTCGAGTCTTTCCCACGAGGCTTTCCCACGAGGCTTTCCCACAGGGCTGTCCCACGTGCACACGTGGTGGGAGTCGATTCTCGGCTTGAACGTCAAGGCAGTGCAGGGAAAACAGGTTCCTCTGGAATGGAATGACACATCTGGGGGACTCTTGGAATGGTGGCATGACTCTGGAGTTCCTCTCGCTTTTCCTGTGGAGAGCACCTCCTCTTGAGATGCGACGGGAATGCCGGGAATTCTTTCCCTACGAAACAGGGAAAGGATCCCTCATCTCGAGCTAGGAGGCGGAAACGGGGCTCCCCTGGATGTGTGCGGGACACCACGTGCTTCCTCTCGAGGGCAGACCGGTATGTCGGGGAACTTCTTGAGTTGCAGCAAGGGTGTGAAGGACCCTTTGGAAGTTCCAGTGGTTAGATGTGATTGGCCTCGAGAAGCCTCAGCGGAAATGGGCCTCATCTCGCCTGGAGGGCAAAACCTCCTGGATTTTCTCGAGTTGCGGCAGGTGCTCTCGACTTACGACGGGGACCTCAGGGACCCGCTTGGTGGCCTCAGGAAAGGCCAGTCCCCATGCGAGTTCCTCGGGGGCCTCTCGGGATTCCTCTCCCGTCGATGCCGGGGCCTAAGACCTTGTGTGGATTCGGGGCCAGAACCTGAGGATTCCTCTCCAGTGCTGACATGGATCTTGGGGTACTTCTGGAGTCTCCCCAGGGGAGTCAGTCCTCGTCTCGAATTCGGGCATGCACTTGCGCTTTCCTCTAGAGCGGTAGCAGCAGTGTCACGCAGTCTGCCGCGTGGATCAAAGATCTACGGTTTTCCCTCGAGTCTTTCCCACGAGGCTTTCCCACGAGGCTTTCCCACAGGGCTGTCCCACGTGCACTCGTGGTGGGAGTCGATCCTCGGCTTGAACGTCACGGCAGTGCAGGGAAAACAGGTTCCTCGGGAATGGACTGACACATCAGGGGGACTCTTGGAATGGTGGCACGACCCTGGAGTTCCTCTCGCCTTTCCTGTGGAGAGCGCCTCCTCTTGAGATGCGACGGGAACGCCGGGAATTCTTTCACTACGAAACAGGGAAAGGATCCCTAATCTCGAGCTAGGAGGCGGAAACGGGGCTCCCCTGGATGTTGCGGGACACCACGTGCTTCCTCTGAAGTGCAGACGGGTATGTCGGGGAACTTCTTGAGTTGCAGCAAGGGTGTGAAGGACCCTTTGGAAGTTCCAGTGGTTAGACGTGATTGGCCTCGAGAAGCCTCAGCGGAAATGGGCCTCATCTCGCCTGGAGGGCAAAACCTCCTGGATTTTCTCGAGTTGCGGCAGGTGCTCTCGACTTACGACGGGGACCTCAGGGACCCGCTCTGGTGGCCTCAGGAAAGGCCAGTCCCCATGCGAGTTCCTCGGGGGCCTCTCGGGATTCCTCTCCCGTCGATGCCGGGGCCTAAGACCTTGTGTGGAGTCGGGGCCGGAACCTGAGGATTCCTCTCCAGTGCTGACATGGATCTTGGGGTACTTCTGGAGTGTCCCCAGGGGAGTCAGTCCTCGTCTCGAATGCGGGCATGCACTTGCGCTTTCCTCCAGAGCGGTAGCAGCAGTGTCACGCAGTCCGCCGCGAGGATCAAAGGATTTATGGTTTTCCCTCGAGTCTTTCCCACGAGGCTTTCCCACGAGGCTTTCCCACAGGGCTGTCCCACGTGCACACGTGGTGGGAGTCGATCCTCGGCATGAACGTCAAGGCAGTGCAGGGAAAACAGGTTCCTCTGGAATGGACTGACACATCTGGGGGACTCTTGGAATGGTGGCATGACCCTGGAGTTCCTCTCGCCTTTCCTGTGGAGAGGGCCTCCTCTTGAAATGCGACGGGAACGCCGGGAATTCTTTCCCTACGAAACAGGGAAAGGATCCCTCATCTCGAGCTAGGAGGCGGAAACGGGGCTCCCCTGGATGTGTGCGGGACCCCACGTGCTTCCTCTCGAGTGCAGACGGGTATGTCGGGGAACTTCTTGAGTTGCAGCAAGGGTGTGAGGACCCTTTGGAAGTTCCAGTGGTTAGATGTGATTGGCCTCGAGAAGCCTCAGCGGAAATGGGCCTCATCTCGCCTGGAGGGCAAAACCTCCTGGATTTTCTCGAGTTGCGGCAGGTGCTCTCGACTTACGACGGGGACCTCTGGGACCCGCTCTGGTGGCCTCAGGAAAGGTCAGTCCCCATGCGAGTTCCTCGGGGGCCTCTCGGGATTCCTCTCCCGTTGATGTCGGGGCCTAAGACCTTGTGTGGAGTCGGGGCCGGAACCTGAGGATTCCTCTCCACTGCTGACATGGATCTTGGGGTACTTCTGGAGTCTCCCCAGGGGAGTCAGTCCTCGTCTCGAATGCGGGCATGCACTTGCGCTTTCCTCCAGAGCGGTAGCAGCAGTGTCACGCAGTCCGCCGCGTGGATCAAAGGATCTATGGTTTTCCCTCGAGTCTTTCCCACGAGCTTTCCCACGAGGCTTTCCCACAGGGCTGTCCCACGTGCACACGTGGTGGGAGTCGATCCTCGGCTTGAACGTCAAGGCAGTGCAGGGAAAACAGGTTCCTCTGGAATGGACTGACACATCTGGGGGACTCTTGGAATGGTGTCACGACCCTGGAGTTCCTCTCGCCTTTCCTGTGGAGAGCGCCTCCTCTTGAGATGCGACGGGAACGCCGGAAATTCTTTCCCTACGAAACAGGGAAAGGATCCCTCATCTCGAGCTAGGAGGCGGAAACGGGGCTCCCCTGGATGTGTGCGGGACCCACGTGCTTCCTCTCGAGTGGAGACGGGTATGTCGGGGAACTTCTTGAGTTGCTGCAAGGGTGTGAAGGACCCTTTGGAAGTTCCAGTGGTTAGATGTGATTGGCCTCGAGAAGCCTCAGCGGAAATGGGCCTCATCTCGCCTGGAGGGCAAAACCTCCTGGATTTTCTCGAGTTGCGGCAGGTGCTCTCGACTTACGACGGGGACCTCAGGGACCCGCTCTGGTGGCCTCAGGAATGGCCAGTCCCCATGCGAGTTCCTCGGGGGCCTCTCGGGATTCCTCTCCCGTTGATGCCGGGGCCTAAGACCTTGTGTGGAGTCGGGGCCGGAACCTGAGGATTCCTCTCCAATGCTGACATGGATCTTGGGGTACTTCTGGAGTCTCCCCAGGGGAGTCAGTCCTCGTCTCGAATGCGGGCATGCACTTGCGCTTTCCTCCAGAGCGGTAGCAGCAGTGTCACGCAGTCCGCCGCGTGGATCAAAGGATCTATGGTTTTCCCTCGAGTCTTTCCCACGAGGCTTTCCCACGAGGCTTTCCCACAGGGCTGTCCCACGTGCACACGTGGTGGGAGTCGATCCTCGGCTTGAACGTCAAGGCAGTGCAGGGAAAACAGGTTCCTCTGGAATGGACTGACACATCTGGGGGACTCTTGGAATGGTGGCACGACCCTGGAGTTCCTCTCGCCTTTCCTGTGGAGAGCGCCTCCTCTTGAGATGCGACGGGAACGCCGGGAATTCTTTCCCTACGAAACAGGGAAAGGATCCCTCATCTCGAGCTAGGAGGCGGAAACGGGGCTCCCCTGGATGTGTGCGGGACCCACGTGCTTCCTCTCGAGTGGAGACGGGTATGTCGGGGAACTTCTTGAGTTGCTGCAAGGGTGTGAAGGACCCTTTGGAAGTTCAAGTGGTTAGATGTGATCGGCCTCGAGAAGCCTCAGCGGAAATGGGCCTCATCTCGCCTGGAGGGCAAAACCTCCTGGATTTTCTCGAGTTGCGGCAGGTGCTCTCGACTTACGACGGGGACCTCAGGGACCCGCTCTGGTGGCCTCAGGAAAGGCCAGTCCCCATGCGAGTTCCTCGGGGGCCTCTCGGGATTCCTCTCCCGTTGATGCCGGGGCCTAAGACCTTGTGTGGAGTCGGGGCCGGAACCTGAGGATTCCTCTCCAATGCTGACATGGATCTTGGGGTACTTCTGGAGTCTCCCCAGGGGAGTCAGTCCTCGTCTCGAATGCGGGCATGCACTTGCGCTTTCCTCCAGAGCGGTAGCAGCAGTGTCACGCAGTCCGCCGCGTGGATCAAAGGATCTATGGTTTTCCCTCGAGTCTTTCCCACGAGGCTTTCCCACGAGGCTTTCCCACAGGGCTGTCCCACGTGCACACGTGGTGGGAGTCGATCCTCGGCTTGAACGTCAAGGCAGTGCAGGGAAAACCGGTTCCTCTGGAATGGACTGACACATCTGGGTGACTCTTGGAATGGTGGCACCACCCTGGAGTTCCTCTCGCCTTTCCTGTGGAGAGCGCCTCCTCTTGAGATGCGACGGGAACGCCGGGAATTCTTTCCCTAGGAAACAGGGAAAGGATCCCTCATCTCGAGCTAGGAGGCGGAAACGGGGCTCCCCTGGATGTGTGCGGGACCCACGTGCTTCCTCTCGAGTGGAGACGAGTATGTCGGGGAACTTCTTGAGTTGCAGCAAGGGTGTGAAGGACCCTTTGGAAGTTCCAGTGGTTAGACGTGATTAGCCTCGAGAAGCCTCAGCGGAAATGGGCCTCATCTCGCCTGGAGGGCAAAACCTCCTGGATTTTCTCGAGTTGAGGCAGGTGCTCTCGACTTACGACGGGGACCTCAGGGACCCGCTCTGGTGGCCTCAGCAAAGGCCAGTCCACATGCGAGTTCCTCGGGGGCGTCTCGGGATTCCTCTCCCGTCGATGCCGGGGCCTAAGACCTTGTGTGGAGTCGGGGCCGGAACCTGAGGATTCCTCTCCAGTGCTGACATGGATCTTGGGGTACTTCTGGAGTCTCCCCAGGGGAGTCAGTCCTCGTCTCGAATGCGGGCATGCACTTGCGCTTTCCTCCAGAGCGGTAGCAGCAGTGTCACGCAGTCCGCCGCGTGGATCAAAGGATCTATGGTTTTCCCTCGAGTCTTTCCCACGAGCTTTCCCACGAGGCTTTCCCACAGGGATGTCCCACGTGCACACGTGGTGGGAGTCGATCCTCGGCTTGAACGTCAAGGCAGTGCAGGGAAAACAGGTTCCTCTGGAATGGACTGACACATCTGGGGGACTCTTGGAATGGTGTCACGACCCTGGAGTTCCTCTCGCCTTTCCTGTGGAGAGCGCCTCCTCTTGAGATGCGACGGGAACGCCGGAAATTCTTTCCCTACGAAACAGGGAAAGGATCCCTCATCTCGAGCTAGGAGGCGGAAACGGGGCTCCCCTGGATGTGTGCGGGACCCACGTGCTTCCTCTCGAGTGGAGACGGGTATGTCGGGGAACTTCTTGAGTTGCTGCAAGGGTGTGAAGGACCCTTTGGAAGTTCCAGTGGTTAGATGTGATTGGCCTCGAGAAGCCTCAGCGGAAATGGGCCTCATCTCGCCTGGAGGGCAAAACCTCCTGGATTTTCTCGAGTTGCGGCAGGTGCTCTCGACTTACGACGGGGACCTCAGGGACCCGCTCTGGTGGCCTCAGGAATGGCCAGTCCCCATGCGAGTTCCTCGGGGGCCTCTCGGGATTCCTCTCCCGTTGATGCCGGGGCCTAAGACCTTGTGTGGAGTCGGGGCCGGAACCTGAGGATTCCTCTCCAATGCTGACATGGATCTTGGGGTACTTCTGGAGTCTCCCCAGGGGAGTCAGTCCTCGTCTCGAATGCGGGCATGCACTTGCGCTTTCCTCCAGAGCGGTAGCAGCAGTGTCACACAGTCCTCCGCGTGGATCAAAGGATCTATGGTTTTCCCTCGAGTCTTTCCCACGAGGCTTTCCCACGAGGCTTTCCCACAGGGCTGTCCCACGTGCACACGTGGTGGGAGTCGATCCTCGGCTTGAACGTCAAGGCAGTGCAGGGAAAACAGGTTCCTCTGGAATCGACTGACACATCTGAGGGACTCTTGGAATGGTGGCACGACCCTGGAGTTCCTCTCCACTTTTCTGTGGAGAGCGCCTCCTTTTGAGATGCGACGGGAACGCCGGGAATTCTTTCCCTACGAAACAGGGAAAGGATCACTCATCTCGAGCTAGGAGGCGAAAACGGGGCTCCCCTGGATGTGTGCGGGACCCACGTGCTTCCTCTCGAGTGGAGACGTGTATGTCGGGGAACTTCTTGAGTTGCAGCAAGGGTGTGAAGGACCCTTTGTAAGTTCCAGTGGTTAGACGTGATTAGCCTCGAGAAGCCTCAGCGGAAATGGGCCTCATCGCGCCTGGAGGGCAAAACCTCCTGGATTTTCTCGAGTTGAGGCAGGTGCTCTCGACTTACGACGGGGACCTCAGGGACCCGCTCTGGTGGCCTCAGCAAAGGCCAGTCCACATGCGAGTTCCTCGGGGGCGTCTCGGGATTCCTCTCCCGTCGATGCCGGGGCCTAAGACCTTGTGTGGAGTCGGGGCCGGAACCTGAGGATTCCTCTCCAGTGCTGACATGGATCTTGGGGTACTTCTGGAGTCTCCCCAGGGGAGTCAGTCCTCGTCTCGAATGCGGGCATGCACTTGCGCTTTCCTCCAGAGCGGTAGCAGCAGTGTCACGCAGTCCGCCGCGTGGATCAAAGGATCTATGGTTTTCCCTCGAGTCTTTCCCACGAGCTTTCCCACGAGGCTTTCCCACAGGGATGTCCCACGTGCACACGTGGTGGGAGTCGATCCTCGGCTTGAACGTCAAGGCAGTGCAGGGAAAACAGGTTCCTCTGGAATGGACTGACACATCTGGGGGACTCTTGGAATGGTGTCACGACCCTGGAGTTCCTCTCGCCTTTCCTGTGGAGAGCGCCTCCTCTTGAGATGCGACGGGAACGCCGGAAATTCTTTCCCTACGAAACAGGGAAAGGATCCCTCATCTCGAGCTAGGAGGCGGAAACGGGGCTCCCCTGGATGTGTGCGGGACCCACGTGCTTCCTCTCGAGTGGAGACGGGTATGTCGGGGAACTTCTTGAGTTGCTGCAAGGGTGTGAAGGACCCTTTGGAAGTTCCAGTGGTTAGATGTGATTGGCCTCGAGAAGCCTCAGCGGAAATGGGCCTCATCTCGCCTGGAGGGCAAAACCTCCTGGATTTTCTCGAGTTGCGGCAGGTGCTCTCGACTTACGACGGGGACCTCAGGGACCCGCTCTGGTGGCCTCAGGAATGGCCAGTCCCCATGCGAGTTCCTCGGGGGCCTCTCGGGATTCCTCTCCCGTTGATGCCGGGGCCTAAGACCTTGTGTGGAGTCGGGGCCGGAACCTGAGGATTCCTCTCCAAAGCTGACATGGATCTTGGGGTACTTCTGGAGTCTCCCCAGGGGAGTCAGTCCTCGTCTCGAATGCGGGCATGCACTTGCGCTTTCCTCCAGAGCGGTAGCAGCAGTGTCACACAGTCCTCCGCGTGGATCAAAGGATCTATGGTTTTCCCTCGAGTCTTTCCCACGAGGCTTTCCCACGAGGCTTTCCCACAGGGCTGTCCCACGTGCACACGTGGTGGGAGTCGATCCTCGGCTTGAACGTCAAGGCAGTGCAGGGAAAACAGGTTCCTCTGGAATCGACTGACACATCTGAGGGACTCTTGGAATGGTGGCACGACCCTGGAGTTCCTCTCCACTTTTCTGTGGAGAGCGCCTCCTTTTGAGATGCGACGGGAACGCCGGGAATTCTTTCCCTACGAAACAGGGAAAGGATCACTCATCTCGAGCTAGGAGGCGAAAACGGGGCTCCCCTGGATGTGTGCGGGACCCACGTGCTTCCTCTCGAGTGGAGACGTGTATGTCGGGGAACTTCTTGAGTTGCAGCAAGGGTGTGAAGGACCCTTTGTAAGTTCCAGTGGTTAGACGTGATTAGCCTCGAGAAGCCTCAGCGGAAATGGGCCTCATCGCGCCTGGAGGGCAAAACCTCCTGGATTTTCTCGAGTTGAGGCAGGTGCTCTCGACTTACGACGGGGACCTCAGGGACCCGCTCTGGTGGCCTCAGGAAAGGCCAGTCCCCATGCGAGTTCCTCGGGGGCCTCTCGGGATTCCTCTCCCGTTGATGCCGGGGCCTAAGACCTTGTGTGGAGTCGGGGCCGGAACCTGAGGATTCCTCTCCAATGCTGACATGGATCTTGGGGTACTTCTGGAGTCTCCCCAGGGGAGTCAGTCCTCGTCTCGAATGCGGGCATGCACTTGCGCTTTCCTCCAGAGCAGTGGCAGCAGTGTCACGCAGTCCGCCGCGTGGATCAAAGGATCTATGGTTTTCCCTCGAGTCTTTCCCACGAGGCTTTCCCACGAGGCTTTCCCACAGGGCTGTCCCACGTGCACACGTGGTGGGAGTCGATCCTCGGCTTGAACGTCAAGGCAGTGCAGGGAAAACAGGTTCCTCTGGAATCGACTGACACATCTGAGGGACTCTTGGAATGGTGGCACGACCCTGGAGTTCCTCTCGACTTTTCTGTGGAGAGCGCCTCCTCTTGAGATGCGACGGGAACGCCGGGAATTCTTTCCCTACGAAACAGGGAAAGGATCCCTCATCTCGAGCAAGGAGGCGAAAACGGGGCTCCCCTGGATGTGTGCGGGACCCACGTGCTTCCTCTCGAGTGGAGACGGGTATGTCGGGGAACTTCTTGAGTTGCAGCAAGGGTGTGAAGGACCCTTTGGAAGTTCCAGTGGTTAGACGTGATTAGCCTCGAGAAGCCTCAGCGGAAATGGGCCTCATCGCGCCTGGAGGGCAAAACCTCCTGGATTTTCTCGAGTTGCGGCAGGTGCTCTCGACTTACGACGGGGACCTCAGGGACCCGCTCTGGTGGCCTCAGGAAAGGCCAGTCCCCATGCGAGTTCCTCGGGGGCCTCTCGGGATTCCTCTCCCGTTGATGCCGGGGCCTAAGACCTTGTGTGGAGTCGGGGCCGGAACCTGAGGATTCCTCTCCAATGCTGACATGGATCTTGGGGTACTTCTGGAGTCTCCCCAGGGGAGTCAGTCCTCGTCTCGAATGCGGGCATGCACTTGCGCTTTCCTCCAGAGCGGTAGCAGCAGTGTCACGCAGTCCGCAGCGTGGATCAAACGATCTATGGTTTTCCCTCGAGTCTTTCCCACGAGGCTTTCCCACGAGGCTTTCCCACAGGGCTGTCCCACGTGCACACGTGGTGGGAGTCGATCCTCGGCTTGAACGTCAAGGCAGTGAAGGGAAAACAGGTTCCTCTGGAATGGACTGACACATCTGGGGGACTCTTGGAATGGTGGCATGACCCTGGAGTTCCTCTCGCCTTTCCTGTGGAGAGCGCCTCCTCTTGAGATGCGACGGGAACACCGAGAATTCTTTCCCTACGAAACAGGGAAAGGTTCCCTCATATCGAGCTAGGAGGCGGAAACGGGGCTCCCCTGGATGTGTGCGGGACACCACGTGCTTCCTCTCGAGTGCAGACGGGTATGTCGGGGAACTTCTTGAGTTGCAGCAAGGGTGTGAAGGACCCTTTGGAAGTTCCAGTGGTTAGATGTGATTGACCTCGAGAAGCCTCAGCGGAAATGGGCCTCATCTCGCCTGGAGGGCAAAACCTCCTGGATTTTCTCGAGTTGCGGCAGGTGCTCTCGACTTACGACGCGGACCTCAGGGACCCGCTCTGGTGGCCTCAGGAAAGGCCAGTCCCCATGCGAGTTCCTCGGGGGCCTCTCGGGATTCCTCTCCCGTCGATGCCGGGGCCTAAGACCTTGTGTGGAGTCGGGGCCGGAACCTGAGGATTTCTCTCCAGTGCTGACATGGATCTTGGGGTTATTCTGGAGTCTCCCCAGGGGAGTCAGTCCTCGTCTCGAATGCGGGCATGCACTTGCGCTTTCCTCCAGAGCGGTAGCAGCAGTGTCACGTAGTCCGCCGCGTGGATCAAAGGATCTATGGTTTTCCCTCGAGTCTTTCCCACGAGGCTTTCCCACGAGGCTTTCCCACAGGGCTGTCCCACGTTCACACGTGGTGGGAGTCGATCCTCGGCTTGAACGTCAAGGCAGTGCAGGGAAAACAGGTTCCTCTGGAATGGACTGACACATCTGGGGGACTCTTGGAATGGTGGCACGATCCTGGAGTTCCTCTCGCCTTTCCTGTGGAGAGCGCCTCCTCTTGAGATGCGACGGGAACGCCGGGAATTCTTTCCCTACGAAACAGGGAAAGGATCCCTCATCTCCAGCTAGGAGGCGGAAACGGGGCTCCCCTGGATGTGTGCGGGACCCCACGTGCTTCCTCTCGAGTGGAGACGGGTATGTCGGGGAACTTCTTGAGTTGCAGCAAGGGTGTGAAGGACCCTTTGGAAGTTCCAGTGGTTAGATGTGATTGGCCTCGAGAAGCCTCAGCGGAAATGGGCCTCATCTCGCCTGGAGGGCAAAACCTCCTGGATTTTCTCGAGTTGCGGCAGGTGCTCTCAACTTACGACGGGGACCACAGGGACCCGCTCTGGTGGCCTCAGGAAAGGCCAGTCCCCATGCGAGTTCCTCGGGGGTCTCTCGGGATTCCTCTCCCGTTGATGCCGGGGCCTAAGACCTTGTGTGGAGTCGGGGCCGGAACCTGAGGATTCCTCTCCAATGCTGACATGGATCTTGGGGTACTTCTGGAGTCTCCCCAGGGGAGTCAGTCCTCGTCTCGAATGCGGGCATGCACTTGCGCTTTCCTCCAGAGCGGTAGCAGCAGTGTCACACAGTCCTCCGCGTGGATCAAAGGATCTATGCTTTTCCCTCGAGTCTTTCCCACGAGGCTTTCCCACGAGGCTTTCCCACAGGGCTGTCCCACGTGCACACGTGGTGGGAGTCGATCCTCGGCTTGAACGTCAAGGCAGTGCAGGGAAAACAGGTTCCTCTGGAATCGACTGACACATCTGAGGGACTCTTGGAATGGTGGCACGACCCTGGAGTTCCTCTCCACTTTTCTGTGGAGAGCGCCTCCTTTTGAGATGCGACGGGAACGCCGGGAATTCTTTCCCTACGAAACAGGGAAAGGATCACTCATCTCGAGCTAGGAGGCGAAAACGGGGCTCCCCTGGATGTGTGCGGGACCCACGTGCTTCCTCTCGAGTGGAGACGGGTATGTCGGGGAACTTCTTGAGTTGCAGCAAGGGTGTGAAGGACCCTTTGGAAGTTCCAGTGGTTAGACGTGATTAGCCTCGAGAAGCCTCAGCGGAAATGGGCCTCATCGCGCCTGGAGGGCAAAACCTCCTGGATTTTCTCGAGTTGCGGCAGGTGCTCTCGACTTACGACGGGGACCTCAGGGACCCGCTCTGGTGGCCTCAGGAAAGGCCAGTTCCCATGCGAGTTCCTCGGGGGCCTCTCGGGATTCCTCTCCCGTTGATGCCGGGGCCTAAGACCTTGTGTGGAGTCGGGGCCGGAACCTGAGGATTCCTCTCCAATGCTGACATGGATCTTGGGGTACTTCTGGAGTCTCCCCAGGGGAGTCAGTCCTCGTCTCGAATGCGGGCATGCACTTGCGCTTTCCTCCAGAGCGGTAGCAGCAGTGTCACGCAGTCCGCCGCGTGGATCAAACGATCTATGGTTTTCCCTCGAGTCTTTCCCACGAGGCTTTCACACGAGGCTTTCCCACAGGGCTGTCCCACGTGCACACGTGGTGGGAGTCGAACCTCGGCTTGAACGTCAAGGCAGTGCAGGGAAAACAGGTTCCTCTGGAATCGACTGACACATCTGAGGGACTCTTGGAATGGTGGCACGACCCTGGAGTTCCTCTCGACTTTTCTGTGGAGAGCGCCTCCTCTTGAGATGCGACGGGAACGCCGGGAATTCTTTCCCTACGAAACAGGGAAAGGATCCCTCATCTCGAGCTAGGAGGCGAAAACGGGGCTCCCCTGGATGTGTGCGGGACCCACGTGCTTCCTCTCGAGTGGAGACGGGTATGTCGGGGAACTTCTTGAGTTGCAGCAAGGGTGTGAAGGACCCTTTGGAAGTTCCAGTGGTTAGACGTGATTAGCCTCGAGAAGCCTCAGCGGAAATGGGCCTCATCGCGCCTGGAGGGCAAAACCTCCTGGATTTTCTCGAGTTGCGGCAGGTGCTCTCGACTTACGACGGGGACCTCAGGGACCCGCTCTGGTGGCCTCAGGAAAGGCCAGTCCCCATGCGAGTTCCTCGGGGGCCTCTCGGGATTCCTCTCCCGTTGATGCCGGGGCCTAAGACCTTGTGTGGAGTCGGGGCCGGAACCTGAGGATTCCTCTCCAATGCTGACATGGATCTTGGGGTACTTCTGGAGTCTCCCCAGGGGAGTCAGTCCTCGTCTCGAATGCGGGCATGCACTTGCGCTTTCCTCCAGAGCGGTAGCAGCAGTGTCACGCAGTCCGCCGCGTGGATCAAACGATCTATGGTTTTCCCTCGAGTCTTTCCCACGAGGCTTTCACACGAGGCTTTCCCACAGGGCTGTCCCACGTGCACACGTGGTGGGAGTCGATCCTCGGCTTGAACGTCAAGGCAGTGCAGGGAAAACAGGTTCCTCTGGAATCGACTGACACATCTGAGGGACTCTTGGAATGGTGGCACGACCCTGGAGTTCCTCTCGACTTTCCTGTGGAGAGCGCCTCCTCTTGAGATGCGACGGGAACGCCGGGAATTCTTTCCCTACGAAACAGGGAAAGGATCCCTCATCTCGAGCTAGGAGGCGAAAACGGGGCTCCCCTGGATGTGTGCGGGACCCACGTGCTTCCTCTCGAGTGGAGACGGGTATGTCGGGGAACTTCTTGAGTTGCAGCAAGGGTGTGAAGGACCCTTTGGAAGTTTCAGTGGTTAGACGTGATTAGCCTCGAGAAGCCTCAGCGGAAATGGGCCTCATCGCGCCTGGAGGGCAAAACCTACTGGATTTTCTCGAGTTGAGGCAGGTGCTCTCGACTTACGACGGGGACCTCAGGGACCCGCTCTGGTGGCCTCAGGAAAGGCCAGTCCCCATGCGAGTTCCTCGGGGGCCTCTCGGGATTCCTCCCCCGTCGATGCCGGGGCCTAAGACCTTGTGTGGAGTCGGGGCCGGAACCTGAGGATTCCTCTCCAGTGCTACATGGATCTTGGGGTACTTCTGGAGTCTCCCCAGGGGAGTCAGTCTTCGTCTCGAATGCGGGCATGCACTTGCGCTTTCCTCCAGAGTGGTAGCAGCAGTGTCACGCAGTCCGCCGCGTGGATCAAAGGATGTATGGTTTTCCCTCGAGTCTTTCCCACGAGGCTTTCCCACGAGGCTTTCCCACAGGGCTGTCCCACGTGCACACGTGGTGGGAGTCGATCCTCGGCTTGAACGTCAAGGCAGTGAAGGGAAAACAGGTTCCTCTGGAATGGACTGACACATCTGGGGGACTCTTGGAATGGTGGCATGACCCTGGAGTTCCTCTCGCCTTTCCTGTGGAGAGCGCCTCCTCTTGAGATGCGACGGGAACACCGAGAATTCTTTCCCTACGAAACAGGGAAAGGTTCCCTCATATCGAGCTAGGAGGCGGAAACGGGGCTCCCCTGGATGTGTGCGGGAAACCACGTGCTTCCTCTCGAGTGCAGACGCGTATGTCGGGGAACTTCTTGAGTTGCAGCAAGGGTGTGAAGGACCCTTTGGAAGTTCCAGTGGTTAGATGTGATTGACCTCGAGAAGCCTCAGCGGAAATGGGCCTCATCTCGCCTGGAGGGCAAAACCTCCTGGATTTTCTCGAGTTGCGGCAGGTGCTCTCGACTTACGACGGGGACCTCAGGGACCCGCTCTGGTGGCCTCAGGAAAGGCCAGTCCCCATGCGAGTTCCTCGGGGGCCTCTCGGGATTCCTCTCCCGTCGATGCCGGGGCCTAAGACCTTGTGTGGAGTCGGGGCCGGAACCTGAGGATTTCTCTCCAGTGCTGACATGGATCTTGGGGTTATTCTGGAGTCTCCCCAGGGGAGTCAGTCCTCGTCTCGAATGCGGGCATGCACTTGCGCTTTCCTCCAGAGCGGTAGCAGCAGTGTCACGCAGTCCGCCGCGTGGATCAAAGGATCTATGGTTTTCCCTCGAGTCTTTCCCACGAGGCTTTCCCACGAGGCTTTCCCACAGGGCTGTCCCACGTTCACACGTGGTGGGAGTCGATCCTCGGCTTGAACGTCAAGGCAGTGCAGGGAAAACAGGTTCCTCTGGAATGGACTGACACATCTGGGGGACTCTTGGAATGGTGTCACGACCCTGGAGTTCCTCTCGCCTTTCCTGTGGAGAGCGCCTCCTCTTGAGATGCGACGGGAACGCCGGGAATTCTTTCCCTACGAAACAGGGAAAGGATCCCTCATCTCCAGCTAGGAGGCGGAAACGGGGCTCCCCTGGATGTGTGCGGGACCCCACGTGCTTCCTCTCGAGTGGAGACGGGTATGTCGGGGAACTTCTTGAGTTGCAGCAATGGTGTGAAAGACCCTTTGGAAGTTCCAGTGGTTAGATGTGATTGGCCTCGAGAAGCCTCAGCGGAAATAGGCCTCATCTCGCCTGGAGGGCAAAACCTCCTGGATTTTCTCGAGTTGCGGCAGGTGCTCTCGACTTACGACGGGGACCTCAGGGACCCGCTCTGGTGGCCTCAGGAAAGGCCAGTCCCCATGCGAGTTCCTCGGGGGCCTCTCGGGATTCCTCTCCCGTCGATGCCGGGGCCTGAGACCTTGTGTGGAGTCGGGGCCGGAACCTGAGGATTCCGCTCCAGTGCTGACATGGATCTTGGGGTACTTCTGGAGTCTCCCCAGGGGAGTCAGTCCTCGTATCGAATGCGGGCATGCACTTGCGCTTTCCTCCAGAGCGGTAGCAGCAGTGTCACGCAGTCCGCCGCGTGGATCAAAGGATCTATGGTTTTCCCTCGAGTCTTTCCCACGAGGCTTTCCCACGAGGCTTTCCCACAGGGCTGTCCCACGTGCACACGTGGTGGGAGTCGATCCTCGGTTTGAACGTCAAGGCAGTGCAGGGAAAACAGGTTCCTCTGGAATGGACTGACACATCTGGGGGACTCTTGGAATGGTGGCACGACCCTGGAGTTCCTCTCGCCTTTCCTGTGGAGAGCGCCTCCTCTTGAGATGCGACGGGAACGCCGGGAATTCTTTCCCTACGAAACAGGGAAAGGATCCCTCATCTCGAGCTAGGAGGCGGAAACGGGGCTCCCCTGGATGTGTGTGGGACCCCACGTGCTTCTTCTCGAGTGGAGACGGGTATGTCGGGGAACTTCTTGAGTTGCAGCAAGGGTGTGAAGGACCCTTTGGAAGTTCCAGTGGTTAGACGTGATTGGCCTCGAGAAGCCTCAGCGGAAATGGGCCTCATCTCGCCTGGAGGGCAAAACCTCCTGGATTTTCTCGAGTTGCGGCAGGTGCTCTCGACTTACGACGGGGACCTCAGGGACCCGCTCTGGTGGCCTCAGGAAAGGCCAGTCCCCATGCGAGTTCCTCGGGGGCCTCTCGGGATTCCTCTCCCGTCGATGCCGGGGCCTAAGACCTTGTGTGGAGTCGGGGCCGGAACCTGAGGATTCCTCTCCAGTGCTGACATGGATCTTGGGGTACATCTGGAGTCTCCCCAGGGGAGTCAGTCCTCGTCTCGAATGCGGGCATGCACTTGCGCTTTCCTCCAGAGCGGTAGCAGCAGTGTCACGCAGTCCGCCCCGTGGATCAAAGGATCTATGGTTTTCCCTCGAGTCTTTCCCACGAGGCTTTCCCATGAGGCTTTCCCACAGGGCTGTCCCGCGTGCACACGTGGTGGGAGTCGATCCTCGGCTTGAACGTCAAGGCAGTGCAGGGAAAACAGGTTCCTCTGGAATGGACTGACACATCTGGGGTACTCTTGGAATGGTGGCACGACCCTGGAGTTCCTCTCGCCTTTCCTGTGGAGAGCGCCTCCTCTTGAGATGCGACGGGAATGCCGGGAATTCTTTCCCTACGAAACAGGGAAAGGATCCCTCATCTCGAGCTAGGAGGCGGAAACGGGGCTCCCCTGTATGTGTGCGGGACACCACGTGCTTTCTCTCGAGTGGAGACGGGTATGTCGGGGAACTTCTTGAGTTGCAGCTAGGGTGTGAAGGACCCTTTGGAAGTTCCAGTGGTTAGATGTGATTGGCCTCGAGAAGCCTCAGCGGAAATGGGCCTCATCTCGCCTGGAGGGCAAAACCTCCTGGATTTTCTCGAGTTGCGGCAGGTGCTCTCGACTTACGACGGGGACCTCAGGGACCCGCTCTGGTGCCCTCAGGAAAGGCCAGTCCCCATGCGAGTTCCTCATGGGCCTCTCGGGATTCCTCTCCCATCGATGCCGGGGCCTAAGACCTTGTGTGGAGTCGGGGCCGGAAACTGAGGATTCCTCTCCAGTGTTGACATGGATCTTGGGGTACTTCTGGAGTCTCCCCAGGGGAGTCAGTCCTCGTCTCGAATGCGGGCATGCACTTGCGCTTTCCTCCAGAGCGGAAGCAGCAGTGTCACGCAGTCCGCCGCGTGGATCAAAGGATCTATGGTTTTCCCTCGAGTCTTTCCCACGAGGCTTTCCCACGAGGCTTTCCCACAGGGCTGTCCCACGTGCACACGTGGTGGGAGTCGATCTTCGGCTTGAACGTCAAGGCAGTGCAGGGAAAACAGGTTCCTCTGGAATGGACTGACACATCTGGGGGACTCTTGGAATGGTGGCACGACCCTGGAGTTCCTCTCGCCTTTCCTGTGGAGAGCGCCTCCTCTTGAGATGCGACGGGAACACCGGGAATTCTTTCCCTACGAAACAGGGAAAGGATCCCTCATCTCGAGCTAGGAGGCGGAAACGGGGCTCCCCTGGATGTGTGAGGGACCCCCCGTGCTTCCTCTCGAGTGGAGACGGGTATGTCGGGGAACTTCTTGAGTTGCAGCAAGGGTGTGAAGGACCCTTTGGAAGTTCCAGTGGTTAGACGTGATTGGCCTCGAGAAGCCTCAGCGGAAATGGGCCTCATCTCGCCTGGAGGGCAAAACCTCCTGGATTTTCTCGAGTTGCGGCAGGTGCTCTCGACTTACGACGGGGACCTCAGGGACCCGCTCTGGTCGCCTCAGGAAAGGCCAGTCAACATGCGAGTTCCTCGGGGGCCTCTCGGGATTCCTCTCCCGTCGATGCCGGGGCCTAAGACCTTGTGTGGAGTCGGGGCCGGAACCTGAGGATTCCTCTCCAGTGCTGACATGGATCTTGGGGTACTTCTGGAGTCTCCCCAGGGGAGTCAGTCCTCGTCTCGAATGCGGGCATGCACTTGCGCTTTCCTCCAGAGCGGTCGCAGTAGTGTCACGCAGTCCGCCGTGTGGATCAAAGGATCTACGGTTTTCCCTCGAGTCTTTCCCACGAGGCTTTCCTACGAGGCTTTCCCACAGGGCTGTCCCACGTTTACGCGTGGTGGGAGTCAATCTTCGGCTTGAACGTCAAGGCAGTGCAGGTATAACAGGTTCCTCTGGAATGGACTGACACATCTGGGGGACTCTTGGAATGGTGGCACGACCCTGGAGTTCCTCTCGCCTTTCCTGTGGAGAGCGCCTCCTCTTGAGATGCGACGGGAATGCCGGGAATTCTTTCCCTACAAAACAGGGAAAGGATCCCTCATCTCGAGCTAGGAGGCGGAAACGGGGCTCCCCTGGATGTGTGAGGGACCCCACGTGCTTCCTCTCGAGTGGAGACGGGTATGTCGGGGAACTTCTTGAGTTGCAGCAAGGGTGTGAAGGACCCTTTGGAAGTTCCAGTGGTTAGACGTGATTGGCCTCGAGAAGACTCAGCGGAAATGGGCCTCATCTCGCCTGGAGGGCAAAACCTCCTGGATTTTCTCGAGTTGCGGCAGGTGCTCTCGACTTACGACGGGGACCTCGGGGACCCGCTCTGGTGGCCTCCAGAAATGCCAGTCCCCATGGGAGTTCCTCGGGGGCCTCTCGGGATTCCTCTCCCGTCGATGCCGGGGTCTAAGACCTTGTGTGGAGTCAGGGCCGGAACCTGAGGATTCCTCCCCAGTGCTGACATGGATCTTGGGGTACTTCTGGAGTCTCCCCAGGGGAGTCAGTCCTCGTCTCGAATGCGGGCATGCACTTGCGCTTTCCTCCAGAGCGGTAGCAGCAGTCTCACGCAGTCCGCCGCGTGGATCAAAGGATGTATGGTTTTCCCTCGACTCTGTCCCACGAGGCTTTCCCACGAGGCTTTCCCACAGGGCTGTCCCACGTGCACACGTGGTGGGAGTCGATCCTCGGCTTGAACGTCAAGGCATTGCAGGGAAAACAGGTTCCTCTGGAATGGACTGACACATCTGGGGGACTCTTGGAATGGTGGCACGACCCTGGAGTTCCTCTCGCCTTTCCTGTGGAGAGCGCCTCCTCTTGAGATGCGACGGGAACGCCGGGAATTCTTTCCCTACGAAACAGGGAAAGGATCCCTCATCTCCAGCTAGGAGGCGGAAACGGGGCTCCCCTGGATGTGTGCGGGACCCACGTGCTTCCTCTCGAGTGGAGACGGGTATGTCTGGGAACTTCTTGAATTGCAGCAAGGGTGTGAAGGACCCTTTGGAAGTTCCAGTGGTTAGACGTGATTAGCCTCAAGAAGCCTCAGCGGAAATGGGCCTCATCTCGCCTGGAGGGCAAAACCTCCTGGATTTTCTCGAGTTGCGGCAGGTGCTCTCAACTTACGACGGGGAACTCAGGGACCCGCTCTTGTGGCCTCAGGAAAGACCAGTCCCCATGCGAGTTCCTCGGGGGCCTCTCGGGATTCCTCTCCCGTCGATGCCGGGGCCTAAGACCTTGTGTGGAGTCGGGGCCGGAACCTGAGGATTCCTCTCCAGTGCTGACATGGATCTTGGGGTACTTCTGGAGTCTCCGCAGGGGAGTAGTCCTCGTCTCGAATGCGGGCATGCACTTGCGCTTTCCTCCAGAGCGGTAGCAGCAGTGTCACGCAGTCCGCCGCGTGGATCAAAGGATCTATGGTTTTACCTCGAGTCTTTCCCACGAGGCTTTCCCACGAGGCTTTCCCACAGGGCTGTCCCACGTGCACACGTGGTGGGTGTCGATCCTCGGCTTGAACGTCAAGGCAGTGCAGGGAAAACAGGTTCCTCTGGAATGGACTGACACATCTGGGGGACTCTTGGAATGGTGGCACGACCCTGGAGTTCCTCTCGCCTTTCCTGTGGAGAGCGCCTCCTCTTGAGATGCGACGGGAACGCCGGGAATTCTTTCCCTACGAAACAGGGAAAGGATCCCTCATCTCGAGCTAGGAGGCGGAAACGGGGCTCCCCTGTATGTGTGCGGGACACCACGTGCTTCCTCTCGAGTGGAGACGGGTATGTCGGGGAACTTCTTGAGTTGCAGCAAGGGTGTGAAGGACCCTTTGGAAGTTCCAGTGGTTAGACGTGATTAGCCTCGAGAAGCCTCAGCGGAAATGGGCCTCATCTCGCCTGGAGGGCAAAACCTCCTGGATTTTCTCGAGTTGCGGCAGGTGCTCTCGACTTACGACGGGGACCTCAGGGACCCGCTCTGGTGGCCTCAGGAAAGGCCAGTCCCCATGCGAGTTCCTCGGGGGCCTCTCGGGATTCCTCTCCCGTCGATGCCGGGGCCTAAGACCTTGTGTGGAGTCGGGACCGGAACATGAGGATTCCTCTCCAGTGCTGACATGGATCTTGGGGTACTTCTGGAGTCTCCCCAGGGGAGTCAGTCCTCGTCTCGAATGCGGGCATGCACTTGCGCTTTCCTCCAGAGCGGTAGCAGCAGTGTCACGCAGTCCGCCGCGTGGATCAAAGGATCTATGGTTTTCCCTCGAGTCTTTCCCACGAGGCTTTCCCACGAGGCTTTCCCACAGGGCTGTCCCACGTGCACACGTGGTGGGAGTCGATCCTCGGCTTGAACGTCAAGGCAGTGCAGGGAAAACAGGTTCCTCTGGAATGGACTGACACATCTGGGGGACTCTTGGAATGGTGGCACGACCCTGGAGTTCCTCTCGCCTTTCCTGTGGAGAGCGCCTCCTCTTGAGATGCGACGGGAACGCCGGGAATTATTTCCCTACGAAACAGGGAAAGGATCCCTAATCTCGAGCTAGGAGGCGGAAACGGGGCTCCCCTGGATGTGTGCGCGACCCCACGTGCTTTCTCTCGAGTGGAGACGGGTATGTCGGGGTACTTCCTGAGTTGCAGCAATGGTGTGAAGGACCCTTTGGAAGTTCCAGTGGTTAGATGTGATTGGCCTCGAGAAGCCTCAGCGGAAATGGGCCTCATCTCGCCTGGAGGGCCAAACCTCCTGGATTTTCTCGAGTTGCGGCAGGTGCTCTCGACTTACGACGGGGACCTCAGGGAACCGCTCTGGTGGCCTCAGGAAAGGCCAGTCCCCATGCGAGTTCCTCGGGGGCCTCTCGGGATTCCTCTCCCGTCGATGCCGGGGCCTAAGACCTTGTGTGGAGTCGGGGCCGGAACCTGAGGATTCCTCTCCAGTGCTGACATGGATCTTGGGGTACTTCTGGAGTCTCCCCAGGGGAGTCAGTCCTCGTCTCGAATGCGGGCATGCACTTGCGCTTTCCTCCATAGCAGTAGCAGCAGTGTCACGCAGTCCGCCGCGTGGATCAAAGGATGTATGGTTTTCCCTCGAGTCTTTCCCACGAGGCTTTCCCACGAGGCTTTCCCACAGGGCTGTCCCACGTGCACACGTGGTGGGAGTGGATCCTCGGCTTGAATGTCAAAGCAGTACAGGGAAAACAGGTTCCTCTGGAATGGACTGACACATCTGGGGGACTCTTGGAATGGTGTCACGACCCTGGAGTTCCTCTCGCCTTTCCTGTGGAGAGCGCCTCCTCTTGAGATGCGACGGGAACGCCGGGAATTCTTTCCCTACGAAACAGGGAAAGGATCCCTCATCTCGAGCTAGGAGGCGGAAACGGAGCTCCCCTGGATGTGTGCGGGACCCCTCGTGCTTCCTCTCGAGTGGAGACGGGTATGTCGGGGAACTTCTTGAGTTGCAGCAATGGTGTGAAGGACCCTTTGGAAGTTCCAGTGGTTAGATGTGATTGGCCTCGAGAAGCCTCAGCGGAAATGGGCCTCATCTCGCCTGGAGGGCAAAACCTCCTGGATTTTCTCGAGTTGCGGCAGGTGCTCTCGACTTACGACGGGGACCTCAGGGAACCGCTCTGGTGGCCTCAGGAAAGGCCAGTCCCCATGCGAGTTCCTCGGGGGCCTCTCGGGATTCCTCTCCCGTCGATGCTGGAGCCTAAGACCTTGTGTGGAGTCGGGGCCGGAACCTGAGGATTCCTCTCCAGTGCTGACATGGATCTTGGGGTACTTCTGGAGTCTCCCCAGGGGAGTCAGTCCTCGTCTCGAATGCGGGCATGCACTTGCGCTCTCCTCCAGAGCGGTAGCAGCAGTGTCACGCAGTCCGCCGCGTGGATCAAAGGATGTATGGTTTTCCCTCGAGTCTTTCCCACGAGGCTTTCCCACGAGGCTTTCCCACAGGGCTGTCCCACGTTCACACGTGGTGGGAGTCGATCCTCGGCTTGAACGTCAAGGCAGTGCAGGGAAAACAGGTTCCTCTGGAATGGACTGACACATCTGGGGGACTCTTGGAATGGTGGCACGACCCTGGAGTTCCTCTCGCCTTTCCTGTGGAGAGCGCCTCCTCTTGAGATGCGACGGGAACGCCGGGAATTATTTCCCTACAAAACAGGGAAAGGATCCCACATCTCGAGCTAGGAGGCGGAAACGGGGCTCCCCTGGATGTGTGCGGGACCCACGTGCTTCCTCTCGAGTGGAGACGGGTATGTTGGGGAACTTCTTGAGTTGCAGCAGGGGTGTGAAGGACCCTTTGGAAGTTCCAGTGGTTAGACGTGATTAGCCTCGAGATGCCTCAGCGGAAATGGGCCTCATCTCGCCTGGAGGGCAAAACCTCCTGGATTTTCTCGAGTTGCGGCACGTGATCTCGACTTACATCGGGGACCTCAGGAACCCGCTCTGGTGGCCTCAGGAAAGGCCAGTCCCCATGCGAGTTCCTCGGGGGCCTTTCGGGATTCCTCTCCCGTCAATGCCGGGGCCTAAGACCTTGTGTGGAGTCGGGGCCGGAACCTGAGGATTCCTCTCCAGTGCTGACATGGATCTTGGGGTACTTCTGGAGTCTCCCCAGGGGAGTCAGTCCTCGTCTCGAATGCGGGCATGCACTTGCGCTTTCCTCCAGAGCGGTAGCAGCAGTGTCACGCAGTCCGCCGCGTGGATCAAAGGATGTATGGTTTTCCCTCGAGTCTTTCCCACGAGGCTTTCCCACAGGGCTGTCCCACGTGCACACGTGGTGCGAGTCGATCCTCGGCTTGAACGTCAAGGCAGTGCAGGGAAAACAGGTTCCTCTGGAATGGACTGACACATCTGGGGGACTCTTGGAATGGTGGCACGACCCTGGAGTTCCTCTCGCCTTTCCTGTGGAGAGCGCCTCCTCTTGAGATGCGACGGGAACGCCGGGAATTCTTTCCCTACGAAACAGGGAAAGGATCCCTCATCTCGAGCTAGGAGGCGGAAACGGGGCTCCCCTGGATGTGTGCGGGACCCCACGTGCTTCCTCTCGAGTGGAGACGGGTATGTCGGGGAACTTCTTGAGTTGCAGCAAGGGTGTGAAGGACCCTTTGGAAGTTCCAGCGGTTAGATGTGATTAGCCTCGAGAAGCCTCAGCGGAAATGGGCCTCATCTCGCCTGGAGGGCAAAACCTCCTGGATTTTCTCGAGTTGCGGCAGGTGCTCTCGACTTACGACGGGGACCTCAGGGACCCGCTCTGGTGGCCTCAGGAAAGGCCAGTCCCCATGCGAGTTCCTCGGGGGCCTCTCGGCATTCCTCTCCCGTCGATGCCGGGGCCTAAGACCTTGTGTGGAGTCGGGGCCGGAACCTGAGGATTCCTCTCCAGTGCTGACATGGATCTTGGGGTACTTCTGGAGTCTCCCCAGCGGAGTCAGTCCTCGTCTCGAATGCAGGCATGCACTTGCGCTTTCCTCCAGAGCGGTAGCAGCAGTGTCACGCAGTCCGCCGCGTGGATCAAAGGATCTATGGTTTTCCCTCGAGTCTTTCCCACGAGGCTTTCCCACGAGGCTTTCCCACAGGGCTGTCCCACGTGCACACGTGGTGGGAGTCGATCCTCGGCTTTAACGTCAAGGCAGTGCAGGGAAAACAGGTTCCTCTGGAATGGACTGACACATCTGGGGGACTCTTGGAATGGTGGCACGACCCTGGAGTTCCTCTCGCCTTTCCTGTGGAGAGCGCCTCCTCTTGAGATGCGACGGGAACGCCGGGAATTCTTTCCCTACGAAACAGGGAAAGGATCCCTCATCTCGAGCTAGGAGGCGGAAACGGGGCTCACCTGGATGTGTGCGGGACCCCACGTGCTTCCTCTCGAGTGGAGACGGGTATGTCGCGGAACTTCTTGAGTTGCAGCAAGGGTGTGAAGGACGCTTTGGAAGTTCCAGTGGTTAGACGTGATTAGCCTCGAGAAGCCTCAGCGGAAATGGGCCTCACCTCGCCTGGAGTGCAAAACCTCCTGGATTTTCTCGAGTTGCGGCAGGTGCTCTCGACTTACGACGGGGACCTCAGGGACCCGCTCTGGTGGCCTCAGGAAAGGCCAGTCCCCATGCGAGTTCCTCGGGGGCCTCTCGGGATTCCTCTCCCGTCGATGCCGGGGCCTAAGACCTTGTGTGGAGTCGGGGCCGGAACCTGAGGATTCCTCTCCAGTGCTGACATGGATCTTGGAGTACTTCTGGAGTCTCCCCAGGGGAGTCAGTCCTCGTCTCGAATGCGGGCATGCACTTGCGCTTTCCTCCAGAGCGGTAGCAGCAGTGTCACGCAGACCGCCAAGTGGATCAAAGGATCTATGTTTTTCCCTCGAGTCTTTCCCACGAGGCTTTCCCACGAGGCTTTCCCACAGGGCTGTCCCACGAGCACACGTGGTGGGAGTCGATCCTCGGCTTGAACGTCAAGGCAGTGCAGGGAAAACAGGTTCCTCTGGAATGGACTGACACATCTGGGGTCTCTTGGAATGGTCGCACGACCCTGGAGTTCCTCTCGCCTTTTCTGTGGGAGCGCCTCCTCTTGAGATGCGACGGGAACGCCGGGAATTCTTTCCCTACGAAACAGGGAAAGGATCCCTCATCTCGAGCTAGGAGGCGGAAATGGGGCTCCCCTGGATGTTTGCGGGACCCCACGTGCTTCCTCTCGAGTGGAGACGGGTATGTCGGGGAACTTCTTGAGTTGCAGCAAGGGTGTGAAGGACCCTTTGGAAGTTCCAGTGGTTAGATGTGATTGGCCTCGAGAAGCCTCAGCGGAAATGGGCCTCATCTCGCCTGGAGGGCAAAACCTCCTGGATTTTCTCGAGTTGCGGCAGGTGCTCTCGACTTACGACGGGGACCTCAGGGACCCGCTCTGGTGGCCTCAGGAAAGGCCAGTCCCCATGCGAGTTTCTCGGGGGCCTCTCGGGATTTCTCTCCCGTCGATGCCGGCGCCGAAGACCTTGTGTGGAGTCGGGGCCGGAACCTGAGGATTCCTCTCCAGTGCTGACATGGATCTTGGGGTACTTCTGGAGTCTCCCCAGGGGAGTCAGTCCTCGTCTCGAATGCGGGCATGCACTTGCGCTTTCCTCCAGAGCGGTAGCAGCAGTGTCACGCAGTCCACCGCGTGGATCAAAGGATCTATGGTTTTCCCTCGAGTCTTTCCCACGAGGCTTTCCCACGAGGCTTTCCCACAGGGCTGTCCCACGTGCACACGTGGTGGGAGTCGATCCTCGGCTTGAACGTCAAGGCAGTGCAGGGAAAACAGGTTCCTCTGGAATGGACTGACACATCTGTGGGACTCTTGGAATGGTGACACGACCCTGGAGTTCCTCTCGCCTTTCCTGTGGAGAGCGCCTCCTCTTGAGATGCGACGGGAACGCCGGGAATTCTTTCCCTACGAAACAGGGAAAGGATCCCTCATCTCGAGCTAGGAGGCGGAAACGGGGCTCCCCTGGATGTGTGCGGGACCCCACGTGCTTCCTCTCGAGTGGAGACGGGTATGTCAGGGAACTTCTTGAGTTGCAGCAAGGGTGTGAAGGACCCTTTGGAAGTTCCAGTGGTTAGATGTGATTGGCCTCGAGAAGCCTCAGCGGAAATGGGCCTCATCTCGCCTGGAGGGCAAAACCTCCTGGATTTTCTCGAGTTGCGGCAGGTGCTCTCGACTTACGACGGGGACCTCAGGGACCCGCTCTGGTGGCCTCATGAAAGGCCAGTCCCCATGCGAGTACGTCGGGGGCGTCTCGGGATTCCTCTCCCTTCGATGCGGGGCCTAAGACCTTGTGTGGAGTCGGGGCCGGAACCTGAGGATTCCTCTCCAGTGCTGACATGGATCTTGGGGTACTTCTGGAGTCTCCCCAGGGGAGTCAGTCCTCGTCTCGAATGCGGGCATGCACTTGCGCTTTCCTCCAGAGCGGTAGCAGCAGTGTCACGCAGTCCGCCGCGTGGATCAAAGGATCTATGGTTTTCCCTCGAGTCTTTCCCACGAAGCTTTCCCACGAGGCTTTCAAACAGGGCTGTCCCACGTGCACACGTGGTGGGAGTCGATCCTCGGCTTGAACGTCAAGGCAGTGCAGGGAAAACAGGTTCCTCTGGAATGGACTGACACATCTGGGGGTCTCTTGGAATGGTGCCACGACCCTGGAGTTCCTCTCGCCTTTCCTGTTTACAGCGCCACCTCTTGAGATGCGACGGGAACGCCGGGAATTCTTTCCCTACGAAACAGGGAAAGGATCCCTCATCTCGAGCTAGGAGGCGGAAACGGGGCTCCCCTGGATGTGTGCGGGACCCCACGTGCTTCCTCTCGAGTGGAGACGGGTATGTCGGGGAACTTCTTGAGTTGCAGCAAGGGTGTGAAGGACCCTTTGGAAGTTCCAGTGGTTAGACGTGATTGGCCTCGAGAAGCCTCAGCGGAAATGGGCCTCATCTCGCCTGGAGGGCAAAACCTCCTGGATTTTCTCGAGTTGCGGCAGGTGCTCTCGACTTACGACGGGGACCTCAGGGACCCGCTCTGGTGCCCTCAGGAAAGGCCAGTCCTCATGCGAGTTCCTCATGGGCCTCTCGGGATTCCTCTCCCATCGATGCCGGGGCCTAAGACCTTGTGTGGAGTCGGGGCCGGAAACTGAGGATTCCTCTCCAGTGTTGACATGGATCTTGGGGTACTTCTGGAGTCTCCCCAGGGGAGTCAGTCCTCGTCTCGAATGCGGGCATGCACTTGCGCTTTCCTCCAGAGCGGAAGCAGCAGTGTCACGCAGTCCGCCGCGTGGATCAAAGGATCTATGGTTTTCCCTCGAGTCTTTCCCACGAGGCTTTCCCACGAGGCTTTCCCACAGGGCTGTCCCACGTGCACACGTGGTGGGAGTCGATCTTCGGCTTGAACGTCAAGGCAGTGCAGGGAAAACAGGTTCCTCTGGAATGGACTGACACATCTGGGGGACTCTTGGAATGGTGGCACGACCCTGGAGTTCCTCTCGCCTTTCCTGTGGAGAGCGCCTCCTCTTGAGATGCGACGGGAACGCCGGGAATTCTTTCCCTACGAAACAGGGAAAGGATCCCTCATCTCGAGCTAGGAGGCGGAAACGGGGCTCCCCTGGATGTGTGAGGGACCCCCCGTGCTTCCTCTCGAGTGGAGACGGGTATGTCGGGGAACTTCTTGAGTTGCAGCAAGGGTGTGAAGGACCCTTTGGAAGTTCCAGTGGTTAGACGTGATTGGCCTCGAGAAGCCTCAGCGGAAATGGGCCTCATCTCGCCTGGAGGGCAAAACCTCCTGGATTTTCTCGAGTTGCGGAAGGTGCTCTCGACTTACGACGGGGACCTCAGGGACCCGCTCTGGTCGCCTCAGGAAAGGCCAGTCAACATGCGAGTTCCTCGGGGGCCTCTCGGGATTCCTCTCCCGTCGATGCCGGGGCCTAAGACCTTGTGTGGAGTCGGGGCCGGAACCTGAGGATTCCTCTCCAGTGCTGACATGGATCTTGGGGTACTTCTGGAGTCTCCCCAGGGGAGTCAGTCCTCGTCTCGAATGCGGGCATGCACTTGCGCTTTCCTCCAGAGCGGTCGCAGCAGTGTCACGCAGTCCGCCGTGTGGATCAAAGGATCTACGGTTTTCCCTCGAGTCTTTCCCACGAGGCTTTCCTACGAGGCTTTCCCACAGGGCTGTCCCACGTTTACGCGTGGTGGGAGTCAATCTTCGGCTTGAACGTCAAGGCAGTGCAGGTATAACAGGTTCCTCTGGAATGGACTGACACATCTGGGGGACTCTTGGAATGGTGGCACGACCCTGGAGTTCCTCTCGCCTTTCCTGTGGAGAGCGCCTCCTCTTGAGATGCGACGGGAATGCCGGGAATTCTTTCCCTACAAAACAGGGAAAGGATCCCTCATCTCGAGCTAGGAGGCGGAAACGGGGCTCCCCTGGATGTGTGAGGGACCCCACGTGCTTCCTCTCGAGTGGAGACGGGTATGTCGGGGAACTTCTTGAGTTGCAGCAAGGGTGTGAAGGACCCTTTGGAAGTTCCAGTGGTTAGACGTGATTGGCCTCGAGAAGACTCAGCGGAAATGGGCCTCATCTCGCCTGGAGGGCAAAACCTCCTGGATTTTCTCGAGTTGCGGCAGGTGCTCTCGACTTACGACGGGGACCTCGGGGACCCGCTCTGGTGGCCTCCAGAAATGCCAGTCCCCATGGGAGTTCCTCGGGGGCCTCTCGGGATTCCTCTCCCGTCGATGCCGGGGTCTAAGACCTTGTGTGGAGTCAGGGCCGGAACCTGAGGATTCCTCCCCAGTGCTGACATGGATCTTGGGGTACTTCTGGAGTCTCCCCAGGGGAGTCAGTCCTCGTCTCGAATGCGGGCATGCACTTGCGCTTTCCTCCAGAGCGGTAGCAGCAGTGTCACGCAGTCCGCCGCGTGGATCAAAGGATGTATGGTTTTCCCTCGACTCTGTCCCACGAGGCTTTCCCACGAGGCTTTCCCACAGGGCTGTCCCACGTGCACACGTGGTGGGAGTCGATCCTCGGCTTGAACGTCAAGGCAGTGCAGGGAAAACAGGTTCCTCTGGAATGGACTGACACATCTGGGGGACTCTTGGAATGGTGGCACGACCCTGGAGTTCCTCTCGCCTTTCCTGTGGAGAGCGCCTCCTCTTGAGATGCGACGGGAACGCCGGGAATTCTTTCCCTACGAAACAGGGAAAGGATCCCTCATCTCCAGCTAGGAGGCGGAAACGGGGCTCCCCTGGATGTGTGCGGGACCCACGTGCTTCCTCTCGAGTGGAGACGGGTATGTCTGGGAACTTCTTGAATTGCAGCAAGGGTGTGAAGGACCCTTTGGAAGTTCCAGTGGTTAGACGTGATTAGCCTCAAGAAGCCTCAGCGGAAATGGGCCTCATCTCGCCTGGAGGGCAAAACCTCCTGGATTTTCTCGAGTTGCGGCAGGTGCTCTCAACTTACGACGGGGAACTCAGGGACCCGCTCTTGTGGCCTCAGGAAAGACCAGTCCCCATGCGAGTTCCTCGGGGGCCTCTCGGGATTCCTCTCCCGTCGATGCCGGGGCCTAAGACCTTGTGTGGAGTCGGGGCCGGAACCTGAGGATTCCTCTCCAGTGCTGACATGGATCTTGGGGTACTTCTGGAGTCTCCGCAGGGGAGTAGTCCTCGTCTCGAATGCGGGCATGCACTTGCGCTTTCCTCCAGAGCGGTAGCAGCAGTGTCACGCAGTCCGCCGCGTGGATCAAAGGATCTATGGTTTTACCTCGAGTCTTTCCCACGAGGCTTTCCCACGAGGCTTTCCCACAGGGCTGTCCCACGTGCACACGTGGTGGGAGTCGATCCTCGGCTTGAACGTCAAGGCAGTGCAGGGAAAACAGGTTCCTCTGGAATGGACTGACACATCTGGGGGACTCTTGGAATGGTGGCACGACCCTGGAGTTCCTCTCGCCTTTCCTGTGGAGAGCGCCTCCTCTTGAGATGCGACGGGAACGCCGGGAATTCTTTCCCTACGAAACAGGGAAAGGATCCCTCATCTCGAGCTAGGAGGCGGAAACGGGGCTCCCCTGTATGTGTGCGGGACACCACGTGCTTCCTCTCGAGTGGAGACGGGTATGTCGGGGAACTTCTTGAGTTGCAGCAAGGGTGTGAAGGACCCTTTGGAAGTTCCAGTGGTTAGACGTGATTAGCCTCGAGAAGCCTCAGCGGAAATGGGCCTCATCTCGCCTGGAGGGCAAAACCTCCTGGATTTTCTCGAGTTGCGGCAGGTGCTCTCGACTTACGACGGGGACCTCAGGGACCCGCTCTGGTGGCCTCAGGAAAGGCCAGTCCCCATGCGAGTTCCTCGGGGGCCTCTCGGGATTCCTCTCCCGTCGATGCCGGGGCCTAAGACCTTGTGTGGAGTCGGGACCGGAACATGAGGATTCCTCTCCAGTGCTGACATGGATCTTGGGGTACTTCTGGAGTCTCCCCAGGGGAGTCAGTCCTCGTCTCGAATGCGGGCATGCACTTGCGCTTTCCTCCAGAGCGGTAGCAGCAGTGTCACGCAGTCCGCCGCGTGGATCAAAGGATCTATGGTTTTCCCTCGAGTCTTTCCCACGAGGCTTTCCCACGAGGCTTTCCCACAGGGCTGTCCCACGTGCACACGTGGTGGGAGTCGATCCTCGGCTTGAACGTCAAGGCAGTGCAGGGAAAACAGGTTCCTCTGGAATGGACTGACACATCTGGGGGACTCTTGGAATGGTGGCACGACCCTGGAGTTCCTCTCGCCTTTCCTGTGGAGAGCGCCTCCTCTTGAGATGCGACGGGAACGCCGGGAATTATTTCCCTACGAAACAGGGAAAGGATCCCTAATCTCGAGCTAGGAGGCGGAAACGGGGCTCCCCTGGATGTGTGCGCGACCCCACGTGCTTTCTCTCGAGTGGAGACGGGTATGTCGGGGTACTTCCTGAGTTGCAGCAATGGTGTGAAGGACCCTTTGGAAGTTCCAGTGGTTAGATGTGATTGGCCTCGAGAAGCCTCAGCGGAAATGGGCCTCATCTCGCCTGGAGGGCCAAACCTCCTGGATTTTCTCGAGTTGCGGCAGGTGCTCTCGACTTACGACGGGGACCTCAGGGAACCGCTCTGGTGGCCTCAGGAAAGGCCAGTCCCCATGCGAGTTCCTCGGGGGCCTCTCGGGATTCCTCTCCCGTCGATGCCGGGGCCTAAGACCTTGTGTGGAGTCGGGGCCGGAACCTGAGGATTCCTCTCCAGTGCTGACATGGATCTTGGGGTACTTCTGGAGTCTCCCCAGGGGAGTCAGTCCTCGTCTCGAATGCGGGCATGCACTTGCGCTTTCCTCCATAGCAGTAGCAGCAGTGTCACGCAGTCCGCCGCGTGGATCAAAGGATGTATGGTTTTCCCTCGAGTCTTTCCCACGAGGCTTTCCCACGAGGCTTTCCCACAGGGCTGTCCCACGTGCACACGTGGTGGGAGTGGATCCTCGGCTTGAATGTCAAGGCAGTACAGGGAAAACAGGTTCCTCTGGAATGGACTGACACATCTGGGGGACTCTTGGAATGGTGTCACGACCCTGGAGTTCCTCTCGCCTTTCCTGTGGAGAGCGCCTCCTCTTGAGATGCGACGGGAACGCCGGGAATTCTTTCCCTACGAAACAGGGAAAGGATCCCTCATCTCGAGCTAGGAGGCGGAAACGGAGCTCCCCTGGATGTGTGCGGGACCCCTCGTGCTTCCTCTCGAGTGGAGACGGGTATGTCGGGGAACTTCTTGAGTTGCAGCAATGGTGTGAAGGACCCTTTGGAAGTTCCAGTGGTTAGATGTGATTAGCCTCGAGAAGCCTCAGCGGAAATGGGCCTCATCTCGCCTGGAGGGCAAAACCTCCTGGATTTTCTCGAGTTGCGGCAGGTGATCTCGACTTACATCGGGGACCTCAGGAACCCGCTCTGGTGGCCTCAGGAAAGGCCAGTCCCCATGCGAGTTCCTCGGGGGCCTTTCGGGATTCCTCTCCCGTCAATGCCGGGGCCTAAGACCTTGTGTGGAGTCGGGACCGGAACCTGAGGATTCCTCTCCAGTGCTGACATGGATCTTGGGGTACTTCTGGAGTCTCCCCAGGGGAGTCAGTCCTCGTCTCGAATGCGGGCATGCACTTGCGCTTTCCTCCAGAGCGGTAGCAGCAGTGTCACGCAGTCCGCCGCGTGGATCAAAGGATGTATGGTTTTCCCTCGAGTCTTTCCCACGAGGCTTTCCCACGAGGCTTTCCCACAGGGCTGTCCCACGTGCACACGTGGTGCGAGTCGATCCTCGGCTTGAACGTCAAGGCAGTGCAGGGAAAACAGGTTCCTCTGGAATGGACTGACACATCTGGGGGACTCTTGGAATGGTGGCACGACCCTGGAGTTCCTCTCGCCTTTCCTGTGGAGAGCGCCTCCTCTTGAGATGCGACGGGAACGCCGGGAATTCTTTCCCTACGAAACAGGGAAAGGATCCCTCATCTCGAGCTAGGAGGCGGAAACGGGGCTCCCCTGGATGTGTGCGGGACCCCACGTGCTTCCTCTCGAGTGGAGACGGGTATGTCGGGGAACTTCTTGAGTTGCAGCAAGGGTGTGAAGGACCCTTTGGAAGTTCCAGCGGTTAGATGTGATTAGCCTCGAGAAGCCTCAGCGGAAATGGGCCTCATCTCGCCTGGAGGGCAAAACCTCCTGGATTTTCTCGAGTTGCGGCAGGTGCTCTCGACTTACGACGGGGACCTCAGGGACCCGCTCTGGTGGCCTCAGGAAAGGCCAGTCCCCATGCGAGTTCCTCGGGGGCCTCTCGGCATTCCTCTCCCGTCGATGCCGGGGCCTAAGACCTTGTGTGGAGTCGGGGCCGGAACCTGAGGATTCCTCTCCAGTGCTGACATGGATCTTGGGGTACTTCTGGAGTCTCCCCAGCGGAGTCAGTCCTCGTCTCGAATGCAGGCATGCACTTGCGCTTTCCTCCAGAGCGGTAGCAGCAGTGTCACGCAGTCCGCCGCGTGGATCAAAGGATCTATGGTTTTCCCTCGAGTCTTTCCCACGAGGCTTTCCCACGAGGCTTTCCCACAGGGCTGTCCCACGTGCACACGTGGTGGGAGTCGATCCTCGGCTTTAACGTCAAGGCAGTGCAGGGAAAACAGGTTCCTCTGGAATGGACTGACACATCTGGGGGACTCTTGGAATGGTGGCACGACCCTGGAGTTCCTCTCGCCTTTCCTGTGGAGAGCGCCTCCTCTTGAGATGCGACGGGTACGCCGGGAATTCTTTCCCTACGAAACAGGGAAAGGATCCCTCATCTCGAGCTAGGAGGCGGAAACGGGGCTCACCTGGATGTGTGCGGGACCCCACGTGCTTCCTCTCGAGTGGAGACGGGTATGTCGCGGAACTTCTTGAGTTGCAGCAAGGGTGTGAAGGACCCTTTGGAAGTTCCAGTGGTTAGACGTGATTAGCCTCGAGAAGCCTCAGCGGAAATGGGCCTCACCTCGCCTGGAGTGCAAAACCTCCTGGATTTTCTCGAGTTGCGGCAGGTGCTCTCGACTTACGACGGGGACCTCAGGGACCCGCTCTGGTGGCCTCAGGAAAGGCCAGTCCCCATGCGAGTTCCTCGGGGGCCTCTCGGGATTCCTCTCCCGTCGATGCCGGGGCCTAAGACCTTGTGTGGAGTCGGGGCCGGAACCTGAGGATTCCTCTCCAGTGCTGACATGGATCTTGGAGTACTTCTGGAGTCTCCCCAGGGGAGTCAGTCCTCGTCTCGAATGCGGGCATGCACTTGCGCTTTCCTCCAGAGCGGTAGCAGCAGTGTCACGCAGACCGCCAAGTGGATCAAAGGATCTATGTTTTTCCCTCGAGTCTTTCCCACGAGGCTTTCCCACGAGGCTTTCCCACAGGGCTGTCCCACGAGCACACGTGGTGGGAGTCGATCCTCGGCTTGAACGTCAAGGCAGTGCAGGGAAAACAGGTTCCTCTGGAATGGACTGACACATCTGGGGTCTCTTGGAATGGTCGCACGACCCTGGAGTTCCTCTCGCCTTTTCTGTGGGAGCGCCTCCTCTTGAGATGCGACGGGAACGCCGGGAATTCTTTCCCTACGAAACAGGGAAAGGATCCCTCATCTCGAGCTAGGAGGCGGAAATGGGGCTCCCCTGGATGTTTGCGGGACCCCACGTGCTTCCTCTCGAGTGGAGACGGGTATGTCGGGGAACTTCTTGAGTTGCAGCAAGGGTGTGAAGGACCCTTTGGAAGTTCCAGTGGTTAGATGTGATTGGCCTCGAGAAGCCTCAGCGGAAATGGGCCTCATCTCGCCTGGAGGGCAAAACCTCCTGGATTTTCTCGAGTTGCGGCAGGTGCTCTCGACTTACGACGGGGACCTCAGGGACCCGCTCTGGTGGCCTCAGGAAAGGCCAGTCCCCATGCGAGTTTCTCGGGGGCCTCTCGGGATTTCTCTCCCGTCGATGCCGGCGCCGAAGACCTTGTGTGGAGTCGGGGCCGGAACCTGAGGATTCCTCTCCAGTGCTGACATGGATCTTGGGGTATTTCTGGAGTCTCCCCAGGGGAGTCAGTCCTCGTCTCGAATGCGGGCATGCACTTGCGCTTTCCTCCAGAGCGGTAGCAGCAGTGTCACGCAGTCCACCGCGTGGATCAAAGGATCTATGGTTTTCCCTCGAGTCTTTCCCACGAGGCTTTCCCACGAGGCTTTCCCACAGGGCTGTCCCACGTGCACACGTGGTGGGAGTCGATCCTCGGCTTGAACGTCAAGGCAGTGCAGGGAAAACAGGTTCCTCTGGAATGGACTGACACATCTGTGGGACTCTTGGAATGGTGACACGACCCTGGAGTTCCTCTCGCCTTTCCTGTGGAGAGCGCCTCCTCTTGAGATGCGACGGGAACGCCGGGAATTCTTTCCCTACGAAACAGGGAAAGGATCCCTCATCTCGAGCTAGGAGGCGGAAACGGGGCTCCCCTGGATGTGTGCGGGACCCCACGTGCTTCCTCTCGAGTGGAGACGGGTATGTCAGGGAACTTCTTGAGTTGCAGCAAGGGTGTGAAGGACCCTTTGGAAGTTCCAGTGGTTAGATGTGATTGGCCTCGAGAAGCCTCAGCGGAAATGGGCCTCATCTCGCCTGGAGGGCAAAACCTCCTGGATTTTCTCGAGTTGCGGCAGGTGCTCTCGACTTACGACGGGGACCTCAGGGACCCGCTCTGGTGGCCTCATGAAAGGCCAGTCCCCATGCGAGTACGTCGGGGGCGTCTCGGGATTCCTCTCCCTTCGATGCGGGGCCTAAGACCTTGTGTGTAGTCGGGGCCGGAACCTGAGGATTCCTCTCCAGTGCTGACATGGATCTTGGGGTACTTCTGGAGTCTCCCCAGGGGAGTCAGTCCTCGTCTCGAATGCGGGCATGCACTTGCGCTTTCCTCCAGAGCGGTAGCAGCAGTGTCACGCAGTCCGCCGCGTGGATCAAAGGATCTATGGTTTTCCCTCGAGTCTTTCCCACGAAGCTTTCCCACGAGGCTTTCAAACAGGGCTGTCCCACGTGCACACGTGGTGGGAGTCGATCCTCGGCTTGAACGTCAAGGCAGTGCAGGGAAAACAGGTTCCTCTGGAATGGACTGACACATCTGGGGGTCTCTTGGAATGGTGCCACGACCCTGGAGTTCCTCTCGCCTTTCCTGTTTACAGCGCCACCTCTTGAGATGCGACGGGAACGCCGGGAATTCTTTCCCTACGAAACAGGGAAAGGATCCCTCATCTCGAGCTAGGAGGCGGAAACGGGGCTCCCCTGGATGTGTGCGGGACCCCACGTGCTTCCTCTCGAGTGGAGACGGGTATGTCGGGGAACTTCTTGAGTTGCAGCAAGGGTGTGAAGGACCCTTTGGAAGTTCCAGTGGTTAGACGTGATTGGCCTCGAGAAGCCTCAGCGGAAATGGGCCTCATCTCGCCTGGAGGGCAAAACCTCCTGGATTTTCTCGAGTTGCGGCAGGTGCTCTCGACTTACGACGGGGACCTCAGGGACCCGCTCTGGTGCCCTCAGGAAAGGCCAGTCCCCATGCGAGTTCCTCATGGGCCTCTCGGGATTCCTCTCCCATCGATGCCGGGGCCTAAGACCTTGTGTGGAGTCGGGGCCGGAAACTGAGGATTCCTCTCCAGTGTTGACATGGATCTTGGGGTACTTCTGGAGTCTCCCCGGGGGAGTCAGTCCTCGTCTCGAATGCGGGCATGCACTTGCGCTTTCCTCCAGAGCGGAAGCAGCAGTGTCACGCAGTCCGCCGCGTGGATCAAAGGATCTATGGTTTTCCCTCGAGTCTTTCCGACGAGGCTTTCCCACGAGGCTTTCCCACAGGGCTGTCCCACGTGCACACGTGGTGGGAGTCGATCTTCGGCTTGAACGTCAAGGCAGTGCAGGGAAAACAGGTTCCTCTGGAATGGACTGACACATCTGGGGGACTCTTGGAATGGTGGCACGACCCTGGAGTTCCTCTCGCCTTTCCTGTGGAGAGCGCCTCCTCTTGAGATGCGACGGGAACGCCGGGAATTCTTTCCCTACGAAACAGGGAAAGGATCCCTCATCTCGAGCTAGGAGGCGGAAACGGGGCTCCCCTGGATGTGTGAGGGACCCCCCGTGCTTCCTCTCGAGTGGAGACGGGTATGTCGGGGAACTTCTTGAGTTGCAGCAAGGGTGTGAAGGACCCTTTGGAAGTTCCAGTGGTTAGACGTGATTGGCCTCGAGAAGCCTCAGCGGAAATGGGCCTCATCTCGCCTGGAGGGCAAAACCTCCTGGATTTTCTCGAGTTGCGGAAGGTGCTCTCGACTTACGACGGGGACCTCAGGGACCCGCTCTGGTCGCCTCAGGAAAGGCCAGTCAACATGCGAGTTCCTCGGGGGCCTCTCGGGATTCCTCTCCCGTCGATGCCGGGGCCTAAGACCTTGTGTGGAGTCGGGGCCGGAACCTGAGGATTCCTCTCCAGTGCTGACATGGATCTTGGGGTACTTCTGGAGTCTCCCCAGGGGAGTCAGTCCTCGTCTCGAATGCGGGCATGCACTTGCGCTTTCCTCCAGAGCGGTCGCAGCAGTGTCACGCAGTCCGCCGTGTGGATCAAAGGATCTACGGTTTTCCCTCGAGTCTTTCCCACGAGGCTTTCCCACGAGGCTTTCCCACAGGGCTGTCCCACGAGCACACGTGGTGGGAGTCGATCCTCGGATTGAACGTCAAGGCAGTGCAGGGAAAACAGGTTCCTCTGGAATGGACTGACACATCTGGGGTCTCTTGGAATGGTCGCACGACCCTGGAGTTCCTCTCGCCTTTTCTGTGGGAGCGCCTCCTCTTGAGATGCGACGGGAACGCCGGGAATTCTTTCCCTACGAAACAGGGAAAGGATCCCTCATCTCGAGCTAGGAGGCGGAAATGGGGCTCCCCTGGATGTTTGCGGGACCCCACGTGCTTCCTCTCGAGTGGAGACGGGTATGTCGGGGAACTTCTTGAGTTGCAGCAAGGGTGTGAAGGACCCTTTGGAAGTTCCAGTGGTTAGATGTGATTGGCCTCGAGAAGCCTCAGCGGAAATGGGCCTCATCTCGCCTGGAGGGCAAAACCTCCTGGATTTTCTCGAGTTGCGGCAGGTGCTCTCGACTTACGACGGGGACCTCAGGGACCCGCTCTGGTGGCCTCAGGAAAGGCCAGTCCCCATGCGAGTTTCTCGGGGGCCTCTCGGGATTTCTCTCCCGTCGATGCCGGCGCCGAAGACCTTGTGTGGAGTCGGGGCCGGAACCTGAGGATTCCTCTCCAGTGCTGACATGGATCTTGGGGTACTTCTGGAGTCTCCCCAGGGGAGTCAGTCCTCGTCTCGAATGCGGGCATGCACTTGCGCTTTCCTCCAGAGCGGTAGCAGCAGTGTCACGCAGTCCACCGCGTGGATCAAAGGATCTATGGTTTTCCCTCGAGTCTTTCCCACGAGGCTTTCCCACGAGGCTTTCCCACAGGGCTGTCCCACGTGCACACGTGGTGGGAGTCGATCCTCGGCTTGAACGTCAAGGCAGTGCAGGGAAAACAGGTTCCTCTGGAATGGACTGACACATCTGTGGGACTCTTGGAATGGTGACACGACCCTGGAGTTCCTCTCGCCTTTCCTGTGGAGAGCGCCTCCTCTTGAGATGCGACGGGAACGCCGGGAATTCTTTCCCTACGAAACAGGGAAAGGATCCCTCATCTCGAGCTAGGAGGCGGAAACGGGGCTCCCCTGGATGTGTGCGGGACCCCACGTGCTTCCTCTCGAGTGGAGACGGGTATGTCAGGGAACTTCTTGAGTTGCAGCAAGGGTGTGAAGGACCCTTTGGAAGTTCCAGTGGTTAGATGTGATTGGCCTCGAGAAGCCTCAGCGGAAATGGGCCTCATCTCGCCTGGAGGGCAAAACCTCCTGGATTTTCTCGAGTTGCGGCAGGTGCTCTCGACTTACGACGGGGACCTCAGGGACCCGCTCTGGTGGCCTCATGAAAGGCCAGTCCCCATGCGAGTACGTCGGGGGCGTCTCGGGATTCCTCTCCCTTCGATGCGGGGCCTAAGACCTTGTGTGGAGTCGGGGCCGGAACCTGAGGATTCCTCTCCAGTGCTGACATGGATCTTGGGGTACTTCTGGAGTCTCCCCAGGGGAGTCAGTCCTCGTCTCGAATGCGGGCATGCACTTGCGCTTTCCTCCAGAGCGGTAGCAGCAGTGTCACGCAGTCCGCCGCGTGGATCAAAGGATCTATGGTTTTCCCTCGAGTCTTTCCCACGAAGCTTTCCCACGAGGCTTTCAAACAGGGCTGTCCCACGTGCACACGTGGTGGGAGTCGATCCTCGGCTTGAACGTCAAGGCAGTGCAGGGAAAACAGGTTCCTCTGGAATGGACTGACACATCTGGGGGTCTCTTGGAATGGTGCCACGACCCTGGAGTTCCTCTCGCCTTTCCTGTTTACAGCGCCACCTCTTGAGATGCGACGGGAACGCCGGGAATTCTTTCCCTACGAAACAGGGAAAGGATCCCTCATCTCGAGCTAGGAGGCGGAAACGGGGCTCCCCTGGATGTGTGCGGGACCCCACGTGCTTCCTCTCGAGTGGAGACGGGTATGTCGGGGAACTTCTTGAGTTGCAGCAAGGGTGTGAAGGACCCTTTGGAAGTTCCAGTGGTTAGACGTGATTGGCCTCGAGAAGCCTCAGCGGAAATGGGCCTCATCTCGCCTGGAGGGCAAAACCTCCTGGATTTTCTCGAGTTGCGGCAGGTGCTCTCGACTTACGACGGGGACCTCAGGGACCCGCTCTGGTGCCCTCAGGAAAGGCCAGTCCCCATGCGAGTTCCTCATGGGCCTCTCGGGATTCCTCTCCCATCGATGCCGGGGCCTAAGACCTTGTGTGGAGTCGGGGCCGGAAACTGAGGATTCCTCTCCAGTGTTGACATGGATCTTGGGGTACTTCTGGAGTCTCCCCAGGGGAGTCAGTCCTCGTCTCGAATGCGGGCATGCACTTGCGCTTTCCTCCAGAGCGGAAGCAGCAGTGTCACGCAGTCCGCCGCGTGGATCAAAGGATCTATGGTTTTCCCTCGAGTCTTTCCCACGAGGCTTTCCCACGAGGCTTTCCCACAGGGCTGTCCCACGTGCACACGTGGTGGGAGTCGATCTTCGGCTTGAACGTCAAGGCAGTGCAGGGAAAACAGGTTCCTCTGGAATGGACTGACACATCTGGGGGACTCTTGGAATGGTGGCATGACCCTGGAGTTCCTCTCGCCTTTCCTGTGGAGAGCGCCTCCTCTTGAGATGCGACGGGAACGCCGGGAATTCTTTCCCTACGAAACAGGGAAAGGATCCCTCATCTCGAGCTAGGAGGCGGAAACGGGGCTCCCCTGGATGTGTGAGGGACCCCCCGTGCTTCCTCTCGAGTGGAGACGGGTATGTCGGGGAACTTCTTGAGTTGCAGCAAGGGTGTGAAGGACCCTTTGGAAGTTCCAGTGGTTAGACGTGATTGGCCTCGAGAAGCCTCAGCGGAAATGGGCCTCATCTCGCCTGGAGGGCAAAACCTCCTGGATTTTCTCGAGTTGCGGAAGGTGCTCTCGACTTACGACGGGGACCTCAGGGACCCGCTCTGGTCGCCTCAGGAAAGGCCAGTCAACATGCGAGTTCCTCGGGGGCCTCTCGGGATTCCTCTCCCGTCGATGCCGGGGCCTAAGACCTTGTGTGGAGTCGGGGCCGGAACCTGACGATTCCTCTCCAGTGCTGACATGGATCTTGGGGTACTTCTGGAGTCTCCCCAGGGGAGTCAGTCCTCGTCTCGAATGCGGGCATGCACTTGCGCTTTCCTCCAGAGCGGTCGCAGCAGTGTCACGCAGTCCGCCGTGTGGATCAAAGGATCTACGGTTTTCCCTCGAGTCTTTCCCACGAGGCTTTCCTACGAGGCTTTCCCACAGGGCTGTCCCACGTTTACGCGTGGTGGGAGTCAATCTTCGGCTTGAACGTCAAGGCAGTGCAGGTATAACAGGTTCCTCTGGAATGGACTGACACATCTGGGGGACTCTTGGAATGGTGGCACGACCCTGGAGTTCCTCTCGCCTTTCCTGTGGAGAGCGCCTCCTCTTGAGATGCGACGGGAATGCCGGGAATTCTTTCCCTACAAAACAGGGAAAGGATCCCTCATCTCGAGCTAGGAGGCGGAAACGGGGCTCCCCTGGATGTGTGAGGGACCCCACGTGCTTCCTCTCGAGTGGAGACGGGTATGTCGGGGAACTTCTTGAGTTGCAGCAAGGGTGTGAAGGACCCTTTGGAAGTTCCAGTGGTTAGACGTGATTGGCCTCGAGAAGACTCAGCGGAAATGGGCCTCATCTCGCCTGGAGGGCAAAACCTCCTGGATTTTCTCGAGTTGCGGCAGGTGCTCTCGACTTACGACGGGGACCTCGGGGACCCGCTCTGGTGGCCTCCAGAAATGCCAGTCCCCATGGGAGTTCCTCGGGGGCCTCTCGGGATTCCTCTCCCGTCGATGCCGGGGTCTAAGACCTTGTGTGGAGTCAGGGCCGGAACCTGAGGATTCCTCCCCAGTGCTGACATGGATCTTGGGGTACTTCTGGAGTCTCCCCAGGGGAGTCAGTCCTCGTCTCGAATGCGGGCATGCACTTGCGCTTTCCTCCAGAGCGGTAGCAGCAGTGTCACGCAGTCCGCCGCGTGGATCAAAGGATGTATGGTTTTCCCTCGACTCTGTCCCACGAGGCTTTCCCACGAGGCTTTCCCACAGGGCTGTCCCACGTGCACACGTGGTGGGAGTCGATCCTCGGCTTGAACGTCAAGGCAGTGCAGGGAAAACAGGTTCCTCTGGAATGGACTGACACATCTGGGGGACTCTTGGAATGGTGGCACGACCCTGGAGTTCCTCTCGCCTTTCCTGTGGAGAGCGCCTCCTCTTGAGATGCGACGGGAACGCCGGGAATTCTTTCCCTACGAAACAGGGAAAGGATCCCTCATCTCCAGCTAGGAGGCGGAAACGGGGCTCCCCTGGATGTGTGCGGGACCCACGTGCTTCCTCTCGAGTGGAGACGGGTATGTCTGGGAACTTCTTGAATTGCAGCAAGGGTGTGAAGGACCCTTTGGAAGTTCCAGTGGTTAGACGTGATTAGCCTCAAGAAGCCTCAGCGGAAATGGGCCTCATCTCGCCTGGAGGGCAAAACCTCCTGGATTTTCTCGAGTTGCGGCAGGTGCTCTCAACTTACGACGGGGAACTCCGGGACCCGCTCTTGTGGCCTCAGGAAAGACCAGTCCCCATGCGAGTTCCTCGGGGGCCTCTCGGGATTCCTCTCCCGTCGATGCCGGGGCCTAAGACCTTGTGTGGAGTCGGGGCCGGAACCTGAGGATTCCTCTCCAGTGCTGACATGGATCTTGGGGTACTTCTGGAGTCTCCGCAGGGGAGTAGTCCTCGTCTCGAATGCGGGCATGCACTTGCGCTTTCCTCCAGAGCGGTAGCAGCAGTGTCACGCAGTCCGCCGCGTGGATCAAAGGATCTATGGTTTTACCTCGAGTCTTTCCCACGAGGCTTTCCCACGAGGCTTTCCCACAGGGCTGTCCCACGTGCACACGTGGTGGGAGTCGATCCTCGGCTTGAACGTCAAGGCAGTGCAGGGAAAACAGGTTCCTCTGGAATGGACTGACACATCTGGGGGACTCTTGGAATGGTGGCACGACCCTGGAGTTCCTCTCGCCTTTCCTGTGGAGAGCGCCTCCTCTTGAGATGCGACGGGAACGCCGGGAATTATTTCCCTACGAAACAGGGAAAGGATCCCTAATCTCGAGCTAGGAGGCGGAAACGGGGCTCCCCTGGATGTGTGCGCGACCCCACGTGCTTTCTCTCGAGTGGAGACGGGTATGTCGGGGTACTTCCTGAGTTGCAGCAATGGTGTGAAGGACCCTTTGGAAGTTCCAGTGGTTAGATGTGATTGGCCTCGAGAAGCCTCAGCGGAAATGGGCCTCATCTCGCCTGGAGGGCCAAACCTCCTGGATTTTCTCGAGTTGCGGCAGGTGCTCTCGACTTACGACGGGGACCTCAGGGAACCGCTCTGGTGGCCTCAGGAAAGGCCAGTCCCCATGCGAGTTCCTCGGGGGCCTCTCGGGATTCCTCTCCCGTCGATGCCGGGGCCTAAGACCTTGTGTGGAGTCGGGGCCGGAACCTGAGGATTCCTCTCCAGTGCTGACATGGATCTTGGGGTACTTCTGGAGTCTCCCCAGGGGAGTCAGTCCTCGTCTCGAATGCGGGCATGCACTTGCGCTTTCCTCCAGAGCGGTCGCAGCAGTGTCACGCAGTCCGCCGTGTGGATCAAAGGATCTACGGTTTTCCCTCGAGTCTTTCCCACGAGGCTTTCCTACGAGGCTTTCCCACAGGGCTGTCCCACGTTTACGCGTGGTGGGAGTCAATCTTCGGCTTGAACGTCAAGGCAGTGCAGGTATAACAGGTTCCTCTGGAATGGACTGACACATCTGGGGGACTCTTGGAATGGTGGCACGACCCTGGAGTTCCTCTCGCCTTTCCTGTGGAGAGCGCCTCCTCTTGAGATGCGACGGGAATGCCGGGAATTCTTTCCCTACAAAACAGGGAAAGGATCCCTCATCTCGAGCTAGGAGGCGGAAACGGGGCTCCCCTGGATGTGTGAGGGACCCCACGTGCTTCCTCTCGAGTGGAGACGGGTATGTCGGGGAACTTCTTGAGTTGCAGCAAGGGTGTGAAGGACCCTTTGGAAGTTCCAGTGGTTAGACGTGATTGGCCTCGAGAAGACTCAGCGGAAATGGGCCTCATCTCGCCTGGAGGGCAAAACCTCCTGGATTTTCTCGAGTTGCGGCAGGTGCTCTCGACTTACGACGGGGACCTCGGGGACCCGCTCTGGTGGCCTCCAGAAATGCCAGTCCCCATGGGAGTTCCTCGGGGGCCTCTCGGGATTCCTCTCCCGTCGATGCCGGGGTCTAAGACCTTGTGTGGAGTCAGGGCCGGAACCTGAGGATTCCTCCCCAGTGCTGACATGGATCTTGGGGTACTTCTGGAGTCTCCCCAGGGGAGTCAGTCCTCGTCTCGAATGCGGGCATGCACTTGCGCTTTCCTCCAGAGCGGTAGCAGCAGTGTCACGCAGTCCGCCGCGTGGATCAAAGGATGTATGGTTTTCCCTCGACTCTGTCCCACGAGGCTTTCCCACGAGGCTTTCCCACAGGGCTGTCCCACGTGCACACGTGGTGGGAGTCGATCCTCGGCTTGAACGTCAAGGCAGTGCAGGGAAAACAGGTTCCTCTGGAATGGACTGACACATCTGGGGGACTCTTGGAATGGTGGCACGACCCTGGAGTTCCTCTCGCCTTTCCTGTGGAGAGCGCCTCCTCTTGAGATGCGACGGGAACGCCGGGAATTCTTTCCCTACGAAACAGGGAAAGGATCCCTCATCTCCAGCTAGGAGGCGGAAACGGGGCTCCCCTGGATGTGTGCGGGACCCACGTGCTTCCTCTCGAGTGGAGACGGGTATGTCTGGGAACTTCTTGAATTGCAGCAAGGGTGTGAAGGACCCTTTGGAAGTTCCAGTGGTTAGACGTGATTAGCCTCAAGAAGCCTCAGCGGAAATGGGCCTCATCTCGCCTGGAGGGCAAAACCTCCTGGATTTTCTCGAGTTGCGGCAGGTGCTCTCAACTTACGACGGGGAACTCCGGGACCCGCTCTTGTGGCCTCAGGAAAGACCAGTCCCCATGCGAGTTCCTCGGGGGCCTCTCGGGATTCCTCTCCCGTCGATGCCGGGGCCTAAGACCTTGTGTGGAGTCGGGGCCGGAACCTGAGGATTCCTCTCCAGTGCTGACATGGATCTTGGGGTACTTCTGGAGTCTCCGCAGGGGAGTAGTCCTCGTCTCGAATGCGGGCATGCACTTGCGCTTTCCTCCAGAGCGGTAGCAGCAGTGTCACGCAGTCCGCCGCGTGGATCAAAGGATCTATGGTTTTACCTCGAGTCTTTCCCACGAGGCTTTCCCACGAGGCTTTCCCACAGGGCTGTCCCACGTGCACACGTGGTGGGAGTCGATCCTCGGCTTGAACGTCAAGGCAGTGCAGGGAAAACAGGTTCCTCTGGAATGGACTGACACATCTGGGGGACTCTTGGAATGGTGGCACGACCCTGGAGTTCCTCTCGCCTTTCCTGTGGAGAGCGCCTCCTCTTGAGATGCGACGGGAACGCCGGGAATTATTTCCCTACGAAACAGGGAAAGGATCCCTAATCTCGAGCTAGGAGGCGGAAACGGGGCTCCCCTGGATGTGTGCGCGACCCCACGTGCTTTCTCTCGAGTGGAGACGGGTATGTCGGGGTACTTCCTGAGTTGCAGCAATGGTGTGAAGGACCCTTTGGAAGTTCCAGTGGTTAGATGTGATTGGCCTCGAGAAGCCTCAGCGGAAATGGGCCTCATCTCGCCTGGAGGGCCAAACCTCCTGGATTTTCTCGAGTTGCGGCAGGTGCTCTCGACTTACGACGGGGACCTCAGGGAACCGCTCTGGTGGCCTCAGGAAAGGCCAGTCCCCATGCGAGTTCCTCGGGGGCCTCTCGGGATTCCTCTCCCGTCGATGCCGGGGCCTAAGACCTTGTGTGGAGTCGGGGCCGGAACCTGAGGATTCCTCTCCAGTGCTGACATGGATCTTGGGGTACTTCTGGAGTCTCCCCAGGGGAGTCAGTCCTCGTCTCGAATGCGGGCATGCACTTGCGCTTTCCTCCATAGCAGTAGCAGCAGTGTCACGCAGTCCGCCGCGTGGATCAAAGGATGTATGGTTTTCCCTCGAGTCTTTCCCACGAGGCTTTCCCACGAGGCTTTCCCACAGGGCTGTCCCACGTGCACACGTGGTGGGAGTGGATCCTCGGCTTGAATGTCAAGGCAGTACAGGGAAAACAGGTTCCTCTGGAATGGACTGACACATCTGGGGGACTCTTGGAATGGTGTCACGACCCTGGAGTTCCTCTCGCCTTTCCTGTGGAGAGCGCCTCCTCTTGAGATGCGACGGGAACGCCGGGAATTCTTTCCCTACGAAACAGGGAAAGGATCCCTCATCTCGAGCTAGGAGGCGGAAACGGGGCTCCCCTGGATGTGTGCGGGACCCACGTGCTTCCTCTCGAGTGGAGACGGGTATGTCGGGGAACTTCTTGAGTTGCAGCAATGGTGTGAAGGACCCTTTGGAAGTTCCAGTGGTTAGATGTGATTGGCCTCGAGAAGCCTCAGCGGAAATGGGCCTCATCTCGCCTGGAGGGCAAAACCTCCTGGATTTTCTCGAGTTGCGGCAGGTGCTCTCGACTTACGACGGGGACCTCAGGGAACCGCTCTGGTGGCCTCAGGAAAGGCCAGTCCCCATGCGAGTTCCTCGGGGGAATCTCGGGATTCCTCTCCCGTCGATGCTGGAGCCTAAGACCTTGTGTGGAGTCGGGGCCGGAACCTGAGGATTCCTCTCCAGTGCTGACATGGATCTTGGGGTACTTCTGGAGTCTCCCCAGGGGAGTCAGTCCTCGTCTCGAATGCGGGCATGCACTTGCGCTTTCCTCCAGAGTGGTAGCAGCAGTGTCACGCAGTCCGCCGCGTGGATCAAAGGATCTATGGTTTTCCCTCGAGTCTTTCCCACGAGGCTTTCCCACGAGGCTTTCCCACAGGGCTGTCCCACGTTCACACGTGGTGGGAGTCGATCCTCGGCTTGAACGTGAAGGCAGTGCAGGGAAAACAGGTTCCTCTGGAATGGACTGACACATCTGGGGGACTCTTGGAATGGTGGCACGACCCTGGAGTTCCTCTCGCCTTTCCTGTGGAGAGCGCCTCCTCTTGAGATGCGACGGGAACGCCGGGAATTATTTCCCTACGAAACAGGGAAAGGATCCCACGTCTCGAGCTAGGAGGCGGAAACGGGGCTCCCCTGGATGTGTGCGGGACCCACGTGCTTCCTCTCGAGTGGAGACGGGTATGTCGGGGAACTTCTTGAGTTGCAGCAGGGGTGTGAAGGACCCTTTGGAAGTTCCAGTGGTTAGACGTGATTAGCCTCGAGATGCCTCAGCGGAAATGGGCCTCATCTCGCCTGGAGGGCAAAACCTCCTGGATTTTCTCGAGTTACGGCAGGTGCTCTCGACTTACGACGGGGACCTCAGGGAACCGCTCTGGGGGCCTCAGGAAAGGCCAGTCCCCATGCGAGTTCCTCGGGGTCCTCTCGGGGTTCCTCTCCCGTCGATGCCGGGGCCTAAGACCTTGTGTGGAGTCGGGGCCGGAACCTGAGGATTCCTCTCCAGTGCTGACATGGATCTTGGGGTACTTCTGGAGTCTCCCCAGGGGAGTCAGTCCTCGTCTCGAATGCGGGCATGCACTTGCGCTTTCCTCCAGAGCGGTAGCAGCAGTGTCACGCAGTCCGCCGCGTGGATCAAAGGATCTATGGTTTTCCCTCGTGTCTTTCCCACGAGGCTTTCCCACGAGGCTTTCCCACAGGGCTGTCCCACGTGCACACGTGGTGGGAGTCGATCCTCGGCTTGAATGTCAAGGCAGTGCAGGGAAAACAGGTTCCTCTGGAATGGACTGACACATCTGGGGGACTCTTGGAATGGTGTCACGACCCTGGAGTTCCTCTCGCCTTTCCTGTGGAGAGCGCCTCCTCTTGAGATGCGACGGGAACGCCGGGAATTCTTTCCCTACGAAACAGGGAAAGGATCCCTCATCTCGAGCTAGGAGGCGGAAACGGAGCTCCCCTGGATGTGTGCGGGACCCCACGTGCTTCCTCTCGAGTGGAGACGGGTATGTCGGGGAACTTCTTGAGTTGCAGCAATGGTGTGAAGGACCCTTTGGAAGTTCCAGTGGTTAGATGTGATTGGCCTCGAGAAGCCTCAGCGGAAATGGGCCTCATCTCGCCTGGAGGGCAAAACCTCCTGGATTTTCTCGAGTTGCGGCAGGTGCTCTCGACTTACGACGGGGACCTCAGGGAACCGCTCTGGTGGCCTCAGGAAAGGCCAGTCCCCATGCGAGTTCCTCAGGGGCCTCTCGGGATTCCTCTCCCGTCGATGCCGGGGCCTAAGACCTTGTGTGGAGTCGGGGCCGGAACCTGAGGATTCCTCTCCAGTGCTGACATGGATCTTGGGGTACTTCTGGAGTCTCCCCAGGGGAGTCAGTCCTCGTCTCGAATGCGGGCATGCACTTGCGCTTTCCTCCAGAGCGGTAGCAGCAGTGTCACGCAGTCCGCCGCGTGGATCAAAGGATCTATGGTATTCCCTCGAGTCTTTCCCACGAGGCTTTCCCACGAGGCTTTCCCACAGGGCTGTCCCACGTGCACACGTGGTGGGAGTCGATCCTCGGCTTGAACGTCAAGGCAGTGCAGGGAAAACAGGTTCCTCTGGAATGGACTGACACATCTGGGGGACTCTTGGAATGGTGGCACGACCCTGGAGTACCTCTCGCCTTTCCTGTGGAGAGCGCCTCCTCTTGAGATGCGACGGGAACGCCGGGAATTATTTCCCTACGAAACAGGGAAAGGATCCCTAATCTCGAGCTAGGAGGCGGAAACGGGGCTCCCCTGGATGTGTGCGCGACCCCACGTGCTTTCTCTCGAGTGGAGACGGGTATGTCGGGGTACTTCCTGAGTTGCAGCAATGGTGTGAAGGACCCTTTGGAAGTTCCAGTGGTTAGATGTGATTGGCCTCGAGAAGCCTCAGCGGAAATGGGCCTCATCTCGCCTGGAGGGCCAAACCTCCTGGATTTTCTCGAGTTGCGGCAGGTGCTCTCGACTTACGACGGGGACCTCAGGGAACCGCTCTGGTGGCCTCAGGAAAGGCCAGTCCCCATGCGAGTTCCTCGGGGGCCTCTCGGGATTCCTCTCCCGTCGATGCCGGGGCCTAAGACCTTGTGTGGAGTCGGGGCCGGAACCTGAGGATTCCTCTCCAGTGCTGACATGGATCTTGGGGTACTTCTGGAGTCTCCCCAGGGGAGTCAGTCCTCGTCTCGAATGCGGGCATGCACTTGCGCTTTCCTCCATAGCAGTAGCAGCAGTGTCACCCAGTCCGCCGCGTGGATCAAAGGATGTATGGTTTTCCCTCGAGTCTTTCCCACGAGGCTTTCCCACAGGGCTGTCCCACGTGCACACGTGGTGGGAGTGGATCCTCGGCTTGAATGTCAAGGCAGTACAGGGAAAACAGGTTCCTCTGGAATGGACTGACACATCTGGGGGACTCTTGGAATGGTGTCACGACCCTGGAGTTCCTCTCGCCTTTCCTGTGGAGAGCGCCTCCTCTTGAGATGCGACGGGAACGCCGGGAATTCTTTCCCTACGAAACAGGGCAAGGATCCCTCATCTCGAGCTAGGAGGCGGAAACGGAGCTCCCCTGGATGTGTGCGGGACCCCTCGTGCTTCCTCTCGAGTGGAGACGGGTATGTCGGGGAACTTCTTGAGTTGCAGCAATGGTGTGAAGGACCCTTTGGAAGTTCCAGTGGTTAGATGTGATTGGCCTCGAGAAGCCTCAGCGGAAATGGGCCTCATCTCGCCTGGAGGGCAAAACCTCCTGGATTTTCTCGAGTTGCGGCAGGTGCTCTCGACTTACGACGGGGACCTCAGGGACCCGCTCTGGTGGCCTCAGGAAAGGCCAGTCCCCATGCGAGTTTCTCGGGGGCCTCTCGGGATTTCTCTCCCGTCGATGCCGGGGCCTAAGACCTTGTGTGGAGTCGGGGCCGGAACCTGAGGATTCCTCTCCAGTGCTGACATGGATCTTGGGGTACTTCTGGAGTCTCCCCAGGGGAGTCAGTCCTCGTCTCGAATGCGGGCATGCACTTGCGCTTTCCTCCAGAGCGGTAGCAGCAGTGTCACGCAGTCCGCCGCGTGGATCAAAGGATCTATGGTTTTCCCTCGAGTCTTTCCCACGAGGCTTTCCCACGAGGCTTTCCCACAGGGCTGTCCCACGTTCACACGTGGTGGGAGTCGATCCTCGGCTTGAACGTCAAGGCAGTGCAGGGAAAACAGGTTCCTCTGGAATGGACTGACACATCTGGGGGACTCTTGGAATGGTGGCACGACCCTGGAGTTCCTCTCGCCTTTCCTGTGGAGAGCGCCTCCTCTTGAGATGCGACGGGAACGCCGGGAATTATTTCCCTACGAAACAGGGAAAGGATCCCACGTCTCGAGCTAGGAGGCGGAAACGGGGCTCCCCTGGATGTGTGCGGGACCCACGTGCTTCCTCTCGAGTGGAGACGGGTATGTCGGGGAACTTCTTGAGTTGCAGCAGGGGTGTGAAGGACCCTTTGGAAGTTCCAGTGGTTAGACGTGATTAGCCTCGAGATGCCTCAGCGGAAATGGGCCTCATCTCGCCTGGAGGGCAAAACCTCCTGGATTTTCTCGAGTTACGGCAGGTGCTCTCGACTTACGACGGGGACCTCAGGGAACCGCTCTGGGGGCCTCAGGAAAGGCCAGTCCCCATGCGAGTTCCTCGGGGTCCTCTCGGGGTTCCTCTCCCGTCGATGCCGGGGCCTAAGACCTTGTGTGGAGTCGGGGCCGGAACCTGAGGATTCCTCTCCAGTGCTGACATGGATCTTGGGGTACTTCTGGAGTCTCCCCAGGGGAGTCAGTCCTCGTCTCGAATGCGGGCATGCACTTGCGCTTTCCTCCAGAGCGGTAGCAGCAGTGTCACGCAGTCCGCCGCGTGGATCAAAGGATCTATGGTTTTCCCTCGAGTCTTTCCCACGAGGCTTTCCCACGAGGCTTTCCCACAGGGCTGTCCCACGTGCACACGTGGTGGGAGTCGATCCTCGGCTTGAATGTCAAGGCAGTGCCGGGAAAACAGGTTCCTCTGGAATGGACTGACACATCTGGGGGACTCTTGGAATGGTGGCACGACCCTGGAGTTCCTCTCGCCTTTCCTGTGGAGAGCGCCTCCTCTTGAGATGCGACGGGAACGCCGGGAATTATTTCCCTACGAAACAGGGAAAGGATCCCTAATCTCGAGCTAGGAGGCGGAAACGGGGCTCCCCTGGATGTGTGCGCGACCCCACGTGCTTTCTCTCGAGTGGAGACGGGTATGTCGGGGTACTTCCTGAGTTGCAGCAATGGTGTGAAGGACCCTTTGGAAGTTCCAGTGGTTAGATGTGATTGGCCTCGAGAAGCCTCAGCGGAAATGGGCCTCATCTCGCCTGGAGGGCCAAACCTCCTGGATTTTCTCGAGTTGCGGCAGGTGCTCTCGACTTACGACGGGGACCTCAGGGAACCGCTCTGGTGGCCTCAGGAAAGGCCAGTCCCCATGCGAGTTCCTCGGGGGCCTCTCGGGATTCCTCTCCCGTCGATGCCGGGGCCTAAGACCTTGTGTGGAGTCGGGGCCGGAACCTGAGGATTCCTCTCCAGTGCTGACATGGATCTTGGGGTACTTCTGGAGTCTCCCCAGGGGAGTCAGTCCTCGTCTCGAATGCGGGCATGCACTTGCGCTTTCCTCCATAGCAGTAGCAGCAGTGTCACGCAGTCCGCCGCGTGGATCAAAGGATGTATGGTTTTCCCTCGAGTCTTTCCCACGAGGCTTTCCCACGAGGCTTTCCCACTGGGCTGTCCCACGTGCACACGTGGTGGGAGTGGATCCTCGGCTTGAATGTCAAGGCAGTACAGGGAAAACAGGTTCCTCTGGAATGGACTGACACATCTGGGGGACTCTTGGAATGGTGTCACGACCCTGGAGTTCCTCTCGCCTTTCCTGTGGAGAGCGCCTCCTCTTGAGATGCGACGGGAACGCCGGGAATTCTTTCCCTACGAAACAGGGAAAGGATCCCTCATCTCGAGCTAGGAGGCGGAAACGGAGCTCCCCTGGATGTGTGCGGGACCCCACGTGCTTCCTCTCGAGTGGAGACGGGTATGTCGGGGAACTTCTTGAGTTGCAGCAATGGTGTGAAGGACCCTTTGGAAGTTCCAGTGGTTAGATGTGATTGGCCTCGAGAAGCCTCAGCGGAAATGGGCCTCATCTCGCCTGGAGGGCAAAACCTCCTGGATTTTCTCGAGTTGCGGCAGGTGCTCTCGACTTACGACGGGGACCTCAGGGAACCGCTCTGGTGGCCTCAGGAAAGGCCAGTCCCCATGCGAGTTCCTCGGGGGCCTCTCGGGATTCCTCTCCCGTCGATGCTGGAGCCTAAGACCTTGTGTGGAGTCGGGGCCGGAACCTGAGGATTCCTCTCCAGTGCTGACATGGATCTTGGGGTACTTATGGAGTCTCCCCAGGGGAGTCAGTCCTCGTCTCGAATGCGGGCATGCACTTGCGCTTTCCTCCAGAGCGGTAGCAGCAGTGTCACGCAGTCCGCCGCGTGGATCAAAGGATCTATGGTTTTCCCTCGAGTCTTTCCCACGAGGCTTTCCCACGAGGCTTTCCCACAGGGCTGTCCCACGTTCACACGTGGTGTGAGTCGATCCTCGGCTTGAACGTCAAGGCAGTGCAGGGAAAACAGGTTCCTCTGGAATGGACTGACACATCTGGGGGACTCTTGGAATGGTGGCACGATCCTGGAGTTGCTCTCGCCTTTCCTGTGGAGAGCGCCTCCTCTTGAGATGCGACGGGAACGCCGGGAATTATTTCCCTACAAAACAGGGAAAGGATCCCACATCTCGAGCTAGGAGGCGGAAACGGGGCTCCCCTGGATGTGTGCGGGACCCACGTGCTTCCTCTCGAGTGGAGACGGGTATGTTGGGGAACTTCTTGAGTTGCAGCAGGGGTGTGAAGGACCCTTTGGAAGTTCCAGTGGTTAGACGTGATTAGCCTCGAGATGCCTCAGCGGAAATGGGCCTCATCTCGCCTGGAGGGCAAAACCTCCTGGATTTTCTCGAGTTACGGCAGGTGCTCTCGACTTACGACGGGGACCTCAGGGAACCGCTCTGGGGGCCTCAGGAAAGGCCAGTCCCCATGCGAGTTCCTCGGGGTCCTCTCGGGGTTCCTCTCCCGTCGATGCCGGGGCCTAAGACCTTGTGTGGAGTCGGGGCCGGAACCTGAGGATTCCTCTCCAGTGCTGACATGGATCTTGGGGTACTTCTGGAGTCTCCCCAGGGGAGTCAGTCCTCGTCTCGAATGCGGGCATGCACTTGCGCTTTCCTCCAGAGCGGTAGCAGCAGTGTCACGCAGTCCGCCGCGTGGATCAAAGGATCTATGGTTTTCCCTCGAGTCTTTCCCACGAGGCTTTCCCACGAGGCTTTCCCACAGGGCTGTCCCACGTGCACACGTGGTGGGAGTCGATCCTCGGCTTGAATGTCAAGGCAGTGCAGGGAAAACAGGTTCCTCTGGAATGGACTGACACATCTGGGGGACTCTTGGAATGGTGTCACGACGCTGGAGTTCCTCTCGCCTTTCCTGTGGAGAGCGCCTCCTCTTGAGATGCGACGGGAACGCCGGGAATTCTTTCCCTACGAAACAGGGAAAGGATCCCTCATCTCGAGCTAGGAGGCGGAAACGGAGCTCCCCTGGATGTGTGCGGGACCCCACGTGCTTCCTCTCGAGTGGAGACGGGTATGTCGGGGAACTTCTTGAGTTGCAGCAATGGTGTGAAGGACCCTTTGGAAGTTCCAGTGGTTAGATGTGATTGGCCTCGAGAAGCCTCAGCGGAAATGGGCCTCATCTCGCCTGGAGGGCAAAACCTCCTGGATTTTCTCGAGTTGCGGCAGGTGCTCTCGACTTACGACGGGGACCTCAGGGAACCGCTCTGGTGGCCTCAGGAAAGGCCAGTCCCCATGCGAGTTCCTCAGGGGCCTCTCGCGATTCCTCTCCCGTCGATGCCGGGGCCTAAGACCTTGTGTGGAGTCGGGGCCGGAACCTGAGGATTCCTCTCCAGTGCTGACATGGATCTTGGGGTACTTCTGGAGTCTCCCCAGGGGAGTCAGTCCTCGTCTCGAATGCGGGCATGCACTTGCGCTTTCCTCCAGAGCGGTAGCAGCAGTGTCACGCAGTCCGCCGCGTGGATCAAAGGATCTATGGTTTTCCCTCGAGTCTTTCCCACGAGGCTTTCCCACGAGGCTTTCCCACAGGGCTGTCCCACGTTCACACGTGGTGGGAGTCGATCCTCGGCTTGAACGTCAAGGCAGTGCAGGGAAAACAGGTTCCTCTGGAATGGACTGACACATCTGGGGGACTCTTGGAATGGTGGCACGACCCTGGAGTTCCTCTCGCCTTTCCTGTGGAGAGCGCCTCCTCTTGAGATGCGACGGGAACGCCGGGAATTCTTTCCCTACGAAACAGGGAAAGGATCCCTCATTTCGAGCTAGGAGGCGGAAACGGGGCTCCCCTGGATGTGTGCGGGACCCACGTGCTTCCTCTCGAGTGGAGACGGGTATGTCGGGGAACTTCTTGAGTTGCAGCAAGGGTGTGAAGGACCCTTTGGAAGTTCCAGTGGTTAGACGTGATTAGCCTCGAGAAGCCTCAGCGGAAATGGGCCTCATCTCGCCTGGAGGGCAAAACCTCCTGGATTTTCTCGAGTTGCGGCAGGTGATCTCGACTTACATCGGGGACCTCAGGAACCCGCTCTGGTGGCCTCAGGAAAGGCCAGTCCCCATGCGAGTTCCTCGGGGGCCTTTCGGGATTCCTCTCCCGTCAATGCCGGGGCCTAAGACCTTGTGTGGAGTCGGGGCCGGAACCTGAGGATTCCTCTCCAGTGCTGACATGGATCTTGGGGTACTTCTGGAGTCTCCCCAGGGGAGTCAGTCCTCGTCTCGAATGCGGGCATGCACTTGCGCTTTCCTCCAGAGCGGTAGCAGCAGTGTCACGCAGTCCGCCGCGTGGATCAAAGGATGTATGGTTTTCCCTCGAGTCTTTCCCACGAGGCTTTCCCACGAGGCTTTCCCACAGGGCTGTCCCACGTGCACACGTGGTGCGAGTCGATCCTCGGCTTGAACGTCAAGGCAGTGCAGGGAAAACAGGTTCCTCTGGACTGGACTGACACATCTGGGGGACTCTTGGAATGGTGGCACGACCCTGGAGTTCCTCTCGCCTTTCCTGTGGAGAGCGCCTCCTCTTGAGATGCGACGGGAACGCCGGGAATTCTTTCCCTACGAAACAGGGAAAGGATCCCTCATCTCGAGCTAGGAGGCGGAAACGGGGCTCCCCTGGATGTGTGCGGGACCCCACGTGCTTCCTCTCGAGTGGAGACGGGTATGTCGGGGAACTTCTTGAGTTGCAGCAAGGGTGTGAAGGACCCTTTGGAAGTTCCAGCGGTTAGATGTGATTAGCCTCGAGAAGCCTCAGCGGAAATGGGCCTCATCTCGCCTGGAGGGCAAAACCTCCTGGATTTTCTCGAGTTGCGGCAGGTGCTCTCGACTTACGACGGGGACCTCAGGGACCCGCTCTGGTGGCCTCAGGAAAGGCCAGTCCCCATGCGAGTTCCTCGGGGGCCTCTCGGGATTCCTCTCCCGTCGATGCCGGGGCCTAAGACCTTGTGTGGAGTCGGGGCCGGAACCTGAGGATTCCTCTCCAGTGCTGACATGGATCTTGGGGTACTTCTGGAGTCTCCCCAGCGGAGTCAGTCCTCGTCTCGAATGCAGGCATGCACTTGCGCTTTCCTCCAGAGCGGTAGCAGCAGTGTCACGCAGTCCGCCGCGTGGATCAAAGGATCTATGGTTTTCCCTCGAGTCTTTCCCACGAGGCTTTCCCACGAGGCTTTCCCACAGGGCTGTCCCACGTGCACACGTGGTGGGAGTCGATCCTCGGCTTTAACGTCAAGGCAGTGCAGGGAAAACAGGTTCCTCTGGAATGGACTGACACATCTGGGGGACTCTTGGAATGGTGGCACGACCCTGGAGTTCCTCTCGCCTTTCCTGTGGAGAGCGCCTCCTCTTGAGATGCGACGGGAACGCCGGGAATTCTTTCCCTACGAAACAGGGAAAGGATCCCTCATCTCGAGCTAGGAGGCGGAAACGGGGCTCACCTGGATGTGTGCGGGACCCCACGTGCTTCCTCTCGAGTGGAGACGGGTATGTCGCGGAACTTCTTGAGTTGCAGCAAGGGTGTGAAGGACCCTTTGGAAGTTCCAGTGGTTAGACGTGATTAGCCTCGAGAAGCCTCAGCGGAAATGGGCCTCACCTCGCCTGGAGTGCAAAACCTCCTGGATTTTCTCGAGTTGCGGCAGGTGCTCTCGACTTACGACGGGGACCTCAGGGACCCGCTCTGGTGGCCTCAGGAAAGGCCAGTCCCCATGCGAGTTCCTCGGGGGCCTCTCGGGATTCCTCTCCCGTCGATGCCGGGGCCTAAGACCTTGTGTGGAGTCGGGGCCGGAACCTGAGGATTCCTCTCCAGTGCTGACATGGATCTTGGAGTACTTCTGGAGTCTCCCCAGGGGAGTCAGTCCTCGTCTCGAATGCGGGCATGCACTTGCGCTTTCCTCCAGAGCGGTAGCAGCAGTGTCACGCAGACCGCCAAGTGGATCAAAGGATCTATGTTTTTCCCTCGAGTCTTTCCCACGAGGCTTTCCCACGAGGCTTTCCCACAGGGCTGTCCCACGAGCACACGTGGTGGGAGTCGATCCTTGGCGTGAACGTCAAGGCAGTGCAGGGAAAACAGGTTCCTCTGGAATGGACTGACACATCTGGGGTCTCTTGGAATGGTCGCACGACCCTGGAGTTCCTCTCGCCTTTTCTGTGGGAGCGCCTCCTCTTGAGATGCGACGGGAACGCCGGGAATTCTTTCCCTACGAAACAGGGAAAGGATCCCTCATCTCGAGCTAGGAGGCGGAAATGGGGCTCCCCTGGATGTTTGCGGGACCCCACGTGCTTCCTCTCGAGTGGAGACGGGTATGTCGGGGAACTTCTTGAGTTGCAGCAAGGGTGTGAAGGACCCTTTGGAAGTTCCAGTGGTTAGATGTGATTGGCCTCGAGAAGCCTCAGCGGAAATGGGCCTCATCTCGCCTGGAGGGCAAAACCTCCTGGATTTTCTCGAGTTGCGGCAGGTGCTCTCGACTTACGACGGGGACCTCAGGGACCCGCTCTGGTGGCCTCAGGAAAGGCCAGTCCCCATGCGAGTTTCTCGGGGGCCTCTCGGGATTTCTCTCCCGTCGATGCCGGCGCCGAAGACCTTGTGTGGAGTCGGGGCCGGAACCTGAGGATTCCTCTCCAGTGCTGACATGGATCTTGGGGTACTTCTGGAGTCTCCCCAGGGGAGTCAGTCCTCGTCTCGAATGCGGGCATGCACTTGCGCTTTCCTCCAGAGCGGTAGCAGCAGTGTCACGCAGTCCACCGCGTGGATCAAAGGATCTATGGTTTTCCCTCGAGTCTTTCCCACGAGGCTTTCTCACGAGGCTTTCCCACAGGGCTGTCCCACGTGCACACGTGGTGGGAGTCGATCCTCGGCTTGAACGTCAAGGCAGTGCAGGGAAAACAGGTTCCTCTGGAATGGACTGACACATCTGTGGGACTCTTGGAATGGTGACACGACCCTGGAGTTCCTCTCGCCTTTCCTGTGGAGAGCGCCTCCTCTTGAGATGCGACGGGAACGCCGGGAATTCTTTCCCTACGAAACAGGGAAAGGATCCCTCATCTCGAGCTAGGAGGCGGAAACGGGGCTCCCCTGGATGTGTGCGGGACCCCACGTGCTTCCTCTCGAGTGGAGACGGGTATGTCAGGGAACTTCTTGAGTTGCAGCAAGGGTGTGAAGGACCCTTTGGAAGTTCCAGTGGTTAGATGTGATTGGCCTCGAGAAGCCTCAGCGGAAATGGGCCTCATCTCGCCTGGAGGGCAAAACCTCCTGGATTTTCTCGAGTTGCGGCAGGTGCTCTCGACTTACGACGGGGACCTCAGGGACCCGCTCTGGTGGCCTCATGAAAGGCCAGTCCCCATGCGAGTACGTCGGGGGCGTCTCGGGATTCCTCTCCCTTCGATGCGGGGCCTAAGACCTTGTGTGGAGTCGGGGCCGGAACCTGAGGATTCCTCTCCAGTGCTGACATGGATCTTGGGGTACTTCTGGAGTCTCCCCAGGGGAGTCAGTCCTCGTCTCGAATGCGGGCATGCACTTGCGCTTTCCTCCAGAGCGGTAGCAGCAGTGTCACGCAGTCCGCCGCGTGGATCAAAGGATCTATGGTTTTCCCTCGAGTCTTTCCCACGAAGCTTTCCCACGAGGCTTTCAAACAGGGCTGTCCCACGTGCACACGTGGTGGGAGTCGATCCTCGGCTTGAACGTCAAGGCAGTGCAGGGAAAACAGGTTCCTCTGGAATGGACTGACACATCTGGGGGTCTCTTGGAATGGTGCCACGACCCTGGAGTTCCTCTCGCCTTTCCTGTTTACAGCGCCACCTCTTGAGATGCGACGGGAACGCCGGGAATTCTTTCCCTACGAAACAGGGAAAGGATCCCTCATCTCGAGCTAGGAGGCGGAAACGGGGCTCCCCTGGATGTGTGCGGGACCCCACGTGCTTCCTCTCGAGTGGAGACGGGTATGTCGGGGAACTTCTTGAGTTGCAGCAAGGGTGTGAAGGACCCTTTGGAAGTTCCAGTGGTTAGACGTGATTAGCCTCGAGAAGCCTTAGCGGAAATGGGCCTCATCTCGCCTGGAGGGCAAAACCTCCTGGATTTTCTGGAGTTGCGGCAGGTGCTCTCGACTTACGACGGGGAACTCAGGGACCCGCTCTGGTGGCCTCAGGAAAGGCCAGTCCCCATGCGAATTCCTCGGGGGCCTCTCGGGATTCCTCTCCCGTCGATGCCGGGGCCTAAGACCTTGTGTGGAGTCGGGGCCGGAACCTGAGGATTCCTCTCCAGTGCTGACATGGATCTTGGGGTACTTCTGGAGGCTCCCCAGGGGAGTCAGTCCTCGTCTCGAATGCGGGCATGCACTTGCGCTTTCCTCCAGAGCGGTAGCAGCAGTGTCACGCAGTCCGCCGCGTGGATCAAAGGATCTATGGTTTTCCCTCGAGTCTTTCCCACGAGGCTTTCCCACGAGGCTTTCCCACAGGGCTGTCCCACGTGCACACGTGGTGGGAGTCGATCCTCGGCTTGAACGTCAAGGCAGTGCAGGGAAAACAGATTCTTCTGGAATGGACTGACACATCTGTGGGACTCTTGGAATGGTGGCACGACCCTGGAGTTCCTCTCGCCTTTCCTGTGGAGAGCGCCTCCTCTTGAGATGCGACGGTAACGCCGGGAATTCTTTCCCTACGAAACAGGGAAAGGATCCCTCATCTCGAGCTAGGAGGCGGAAACGGGGCTCCCCTGGATGTGTGCGGGACCCCACTTGCTTCCTCTCGAGTGGAGATGGGTATGTCGGGGAACTTCTTGAGTTGCAGCAAGGGTGTGAAGGACCCTTTGGAAGTTCCAGTGGTTAGATGTGATTGGCCTCGAGAAGCCTCAGCGGAAATGGGCCTCATGTCGCCTGGAGGGCAAAACCTCCTGGATTTTCTCGAGTTGCGGTAGGTGCTCTCGACTTACGACGGGGACGTCAGGGAACCGCTCTGGTGGCCTCAGGAAAGGCCAGTCCCCATGCGAGTTCCTCGGGGGCCTCTCGGGATTCCTCTCCCGTCGATGCCGGGGCCTAAGACCTTGTGTGGAGTCGGGGCCGGAACCTGAGGATTCCTCTCCAGTGCTGACATGGATCTTGGGGTACTTCTGGAGTCTCCCCAGGGGAGTCAGTCCTCGTCTCGAATGCGGGCATGCACTTGCGCTTTCCTCCAGAGCGGTAGCAGCAGTGTCACGCATTCCGCCGCGTGGATCAAAGGATCTATGGTTTTCCCTCGAGTCTTTCCCACGAGGCTTTCCCACGAGGCTTTCAAACAGGGCTGTCCCACGTGCACACGTGGTGGGAGTCGATCCTGGGCTTGAACGTCAAGGCAGTGCAGGGAAAACAGGTTCCTCTGGAATGGACTGACACATCTGGGGGTCTCTTGGAATGGTGCCACGACCCTGGAGTTCCTCTCGCCTTTCCTGTTTACAGCGCCAACTCTTGAGATGCGACGGGAACGCCGGGAATTCTTTCCCTACGAAACAGGGAAAGGATCCCTCATCTCGAGCTCGGAGGCGGAAACGGGGCTCCCCTGGATGTGTGCGGGACCCCACGTGCTTCCTCTCGAGTGGAGACGGGTATGTCGGGGAACTTCTTGAGTTGCAGCCATGGTGTGAAGGACCCTTTGAAAGTTCCAGTGGTTAGATGTGATTGGCCTCGAGAAGACTCAGCGGAAATGGGCCTCAAATCGCCTGGAGGGCAAAACCTCCTGGATTTTCTCGAGTTGCGGCAGGTGCTCTCGACTTACGACGGGGACCTCAGGGACCCGCCCTGGTGGCCTCAGGAAAGGCCAGTCCCCATGCGAGTTCCTCGGGGGCCTCTCGGGATTCCTCTCCCGTCGATGCCGGGGCCTAAGACCTTGTGTGGAGTCGGGGCCGGAACCTGAGGATTCCTCTCCAGTGCTGACATGGATCTTGGGGTACTTCTGGAGGCTCCCCAGGGGAGTCAGTCCTCGTCTCGAATGCGGGCATGCACTTGCGCTTTCCTCCAGAGCGGTAGCAGCAGTGTCACGCAGTCCGCCGCGTGGATCAAAGGATCTATGGTTTTCCCTCGAGTCTTTCCCACGAGGCTTTCCCACGAGGCTTTCCCACAGGGCTGTCCCACGTGCACACCTGGTTGGAGTCGATCCTCGGCTTGAACGTCAAGGCAGTGCAGGGAAAACAGGTTCCTCTGGAATGGACTGACACATCTGGGGGTCTCTTGGAATGGTGCCACGACCCTGGAGTTCCTCTCGCCTTTCCTGTGGAGAGCGCCACCTCTTGAGATGCGACGGGAACGCCGGGAATTCTTTCCCTACGAAACAGGGAAAGGATCCCTCATCTCGAGCTAGGATGCGGAAACGGGGCTCCCCTGGATGTGTGCGGGACCCCACGTGCTTCCTCTCGAGTGGAGACGGGTATGTCGGGGAACTTCTTGAGTTGCAGCAATGGTGTGAAGGACCCTTTGGAAGTTCCAGTGGTTAGACGTGATTAGCCTCGAGAAGCCTCAGCGGAAATGGGCCTCATCTCGCCTGGAGGGCAAAACCTCCTGGATTTTCTGGAGTTGCGGCAGGTGCTCTCGACTTACGACGGGGACCTCAGGGACCCGCTCTGGTGGCCTCAGGAAAGGCCAGTCCCCATGCGAATTCCTCGGGGGCCTCTCCGGATTCCTCTCCCGTCGAACCCGGGGCCTAAGACCTTGTGTGGAGTCGGGGCCGGAACCTGAGGATTCCTCTCCAGTGCTGACATGGATCTTGGGGTACTTCTGGAGTCTCCCCAGGGGAATCAGTCCTCGTCTCGAATGCGGGCATGCACTTGCGCTTTCCTCCAGAGCGGTAGCAGCAGTGTCACGCAGTCCGCCGCGTGGATCAAAGGATCTATGGTTTTCCCTCGAGTCTTTCCCACGAGGCTTTCCCACGAGGCTTTCCCACAGGGCTGTCCCACGTGCACACGAGGTGGTAGTCGATCCTCGGCTTGAACGTCAAGGTAGCGCAGGGAAAACAGGTTCCTCTAGAATGGACTGACACATCTGGGGCACTCTTGGAATGGTGGCACGACCCTGGAGTTCCTTTCGCCTTTCCTGTGGAGAGCGCCTCCTCTTGAGATGCGACGGGAACGCCGGGAATTCTTTCCCTACGAAACAGGGAAAGGATCCCTCATCTCGAGCTAGGAGGCGGAAACGGGGCTCCCCTGGATGTGTGCGGGACCCCACGTGCTTCCTCTCGAGTGGAGACGGGTATGTCGGGGAACTTCTTGAGTTGCAGCAAGGGTGTGAAGGACCCTTTGGAAGTTCCAGTGGTTAGATGTGATTGGCCTCGAGAAGCCTCAGCGGAAATGGGCCTCATCTCGCCTGGAGGGCAAAACCTCCTGGATTTTCTCGATTTGCGGCAGGTGCTCTCGACTTACGACGGGGACCTCAGGGACCCGCTCTGGTGGCCTCATGAAAGGCCAGTCCCCATGCGAGTACCTCGGGGGCGTCTCGGGATTCCTCTCCCTTCGATGCGGGGCCTAAGACCTTGTGTGGAGTCGGGGCCGGAACCTGAGGATTCCTCTCCAGTGCTGACATGGATCTTGGGGTACTTCTGGAGGCTCCCCAGGGGAGTCAGTCCTCGTCTCGAATGCGGGCATGCACTTGCGCTTTCCTCCAGAGCGGTAGCAGCAGTGTCACGCAGTCCGCCGCGTGGATCAAATGATCTATGTTTTTCCCTCGAGTCTTTCCCACGAGGCTTTCCCACGAGGCTTTCCCACAGGGCTGTCCCACGTGCACACGTGTTGGGAGTCGATCCTCGGCTTGAACGTCAAGGCAGTGCAGGGAAAACAGGTTCCTCTAGAATGGACTGACACATCTGGGGCACTCTTGGAATGGTGGGACGACCCTGGAGTTCCTTTCGCCTTTCCTGTGGAGAGCGCCTCCTCTTGAGATGCGATGGGAACGCCGGGAATTCTTTCCCTACGAAACAGGGAAAGGATCCCTCATCTCGAGCTAGGAGGCGGAAACGGGGCTCCCCTGGATGTGTGAGGGACCCCCCGTGCTTCCTCTCGAGTGGAGACGGGTATGTCGGGGAACTTCTTGAGTTGCAGCAAGGGTGTGAAGGACCCTTTGGAAGTTCCAGTGGTTAGACGTGATTGGCCTCGAGAAGCCTCAGCGGAAATGGGCCTCATCTCGCCTGGAGGGCAAAACCTCCTGGATTTTCTCGAGTTGCGGCAGGTGCTCTCGACTTACGACGGGGACCTCAGGGACCCGCTCTGGTCGCCTCAGGAAAGGCCAGTCAACATGCGAGTTCCTCGGGGGCCTCTCGGGATTCCTCTCCCGTCGATGCCGGGGCCTAAGACCTTGTGTGGAGTCGGGGCCGGAACCTGAGGATTCCTCTCCAGTGCTGACATGGATCTTGGGGTACTTCTGGAGTCTCCCCAGGGGAGTCAGTCCTCGTCTCGAATGCGGGCATGCACTTGCGCTTTCCTCCAGAGCGGTCGCAGTAGTGTCACGCAGTCCGCCGTGTGGATCAAAGGATCTACGGTTTTCCCTCGAGTCTTTCCCACGAGGCTTTCCTACGAGGCTTTCCCACAGGGCTGTCCCACGTTTACGCGTGGTGGGAGTCAATCTTCGGCTTGAACGTCAAGGCAGTGCAGGTATAACAGGTTCCTCTGGAATGGACTGACACATCTGGGGGACTCTTGGAATGGTGGCACGACCCTGGAGTTCCTCTCGCCTTTCCTGTGGAGAGCGCCTCCTCTTGAGATGCGACGGGAATGCCGGGAATTCTTTCCCTACAAAACAGGGAAAGGATCCCTCATCTCGAGCTAGGAGGCGGAAACGGGGCTCCCCTGGATGTGTGAGGGACCCCACGTGCTTCCTCTCGAGTGGAGACGGGTATGTCGGGGAACTTCTTGAGTTGCAACAAGGGTGTGAAGGACCCTTTGGAAGTTCCAGTGGTTAGACGTGATTGGCCTCGAGAAGACTCAGCGGAAATGGGCCTCATCTCGCCTGGAGGGCAAAACCTCCTGGATTTTCTCGAGTTGCGGCAGGTGCTCTCGACTTACGACGGGGACCTCGGGGACCCGCTCTGGTGGCCTCCAGAAATGCCAGTCCCCATGGGAGTTCCTCGGGGGCCTCTCGGGATTCCTCTCCCGTCGATGCCGGGGTCTAAGACCTTGTGTGGAGTCAGGGCCGGAACCTGAGGATTCCTCCCCAGTGCTGACATGGATCTTGGGGTACTTCTGGAGTCTCCCCAGGGGAGTCAGTCCTCGTCTCGAATGCGGGCATGCACTTGCGCTTTCCTCCAGAGCGGTAGCAGCAGTGTCACGCAGTCCGCCGCGTGGATCAAAGGATGTATGGTTTTCCCTCGACTCTGTCCCACGAGGCTTTCCCACGAGGCTTTCCCACAGGGCTGTCCCACGTGCACACGTGGTGGGAGTCGATCCTCGGCTTGAACGTCAAGGCAGTGCAGGGAAAACAGGTTCCTCTGGAATGGACTGACACATCTGGGGGACTCTTGGAATGGTGGCACGACCCTGGAGTTCCTCTCGCCTTTCCTGTGGAGAGCGCCTCCTCTTGAGATGCGACGGGAACGCCGGGAATTCTTTCCCTACGAAACAGGGAAAGGATCCCTCATCTCCAGCTAGGAGGCGGAAACGGGGCTCCCCTGGATGTGTGCGGGACCCACGTGCTTCCTCTCGAGTGGAGACGGGTATGTCTGGGAACTTCTTGAATTGCAGCAAGGGTGTGAAGGACCCTTTGGAAGTTCCAGTGGTTAGACGTGATTAGCCTCAAGAAGCCTCAGCGGAAATGGGCCTCATCTCGCCTGGAGGGCAAAACCTCCTGGATTTTCTCGAGTTGCGGCAGGTGCTCTCAACTTACGACGGGGAACTCAGGGACCCGCTCTTGTGGCCTCAGGAAAGACCAGTCCCCATGCGAGTTCCTCGGGGGCCTCTCGGGATTCCTCTCCCGTCGATGCCGGGGCCTAAGACCTTGTGTGGAGTCGGGGCCGGAACCTGAGGATTCCTCTCCAGTGCTGACATGGATCTTGGGGTACTTCTGGAGTCTCCGCAGGGGAGTAGTCCTCGTCTCGAATGCGGGCATGCACTTGCGCTTTCCTCCAGAGCGGTAGCAGCAGTGTCACGCAGTCCGCCGCGTGGATCAAAGGATCTATGGTTTTACCTCGAGTCTTTCCCACGAGGCTTTCCCACGAGGCTTTCCCACAGGGCTGTCCCACGTGCACACGTGGTGGGAGTCGATCCTCGGCTTGAACGTCAAGGCAGTGCAGGGAAAACAGGTTCCTCTGGAATGGACTGACACATCTGGGGGACTCTTGGAATGGTGGCACGACCCTGGAGTTCCTCTCGCCTTTCCTGTGGAGAGCGCCTCCTCTTGAGATGCGACGGGAACGCCGGGAATTCTTTCCCTACGAAACAGGGAAAGGATCCCTCATCTCGAGCTAGGAGGCGGAAACGGGGCTCCCCTGTATGTGTGCGGGACACCACGTGCTTCCTCTCGAGTGGAGACGGGTATGTCGGGGAACTTCTTGAGTTGCAGCAAGGGTGTGAAGGACCCTTTGGAAGTTCCAGTGGTTAGACGTGATTAGCCTCGAGAAGCCTCAGCGGAAATGGGCCTCATCTCGCCTGGAGGGCAAAACCTCCTGGATTTTCTCGAGTTGCGGCAGGTGCTCTCGACTTACGACGGGGACCTCAGGGACCCGCTCTGGTGGCCTCAGGAAAGGCCAGTCCCCATGCGAGTTCCTCGGGGGCCTCTCGGGATTCCTCTCCCGTCGATGCCGGGGCCTAAGACCTTGTGTGGAGTCGGGACCGGAACATGAGGATTCCTCTCCAGTGCTGACATGGATCTTGGGGTACTTCTGGAGTCTCCCCAGGGGAGTCAGTCCTCGTCTCGAATGCGGGCATGCACTTGCGCTTTCCTCCAGAGCGGTAGCAGCAGTGTCACGCAGTCCGCCGCGTGGATCAAAGGATCTATGGTTTTCCCTCGAGTCTTTCCCACGAGGCTTTCCCACGAGGCTTTCCCACAGGGCTGTCCCACGTGCACACGTGGTGGGAGTCGATCCTCGGCTTGAACGTCAAGGCAGTGCAGGGAAAACAGGTTCCTCTGGAATGGACTGACACATCTGGGGGACTCTTGGAATGCGGGCACGACCCTGGAGTTCCTCTCGCCTTTCCTGTGGAGAGCGCCTCCTCTTGAGATGCGACGGGAACGCCGGGAATTATTTCCCTACGAAACAGGGAAAGGATCCCTAATCTCGAGCTAGGAGGCGGAAACGGGGCTCCCCTGGATGTGTGCGCGACCCCACGTGCTTTCTCTCGAGTGGAGACGGGTATGTCGGGGTACTTCCTGAGTTGCAGCAATGGTGTGAAGGACCCTTTGGAAGTTCCAGTGGTTAGATGTGATTGGCCTCGAGAAGCCTCAGCGGAAATGGGCCTCATCTCGCCTGGAGGGCCAAACCTCCTGGATTTTCTCGAGTTGCGGCAGGTGCTCTCGACTTACGACGGGGACCTCAGGGAACCGCTCTGGTGGCCTCAGGAAAGGCCAGTCCCCATGCGAGTTCCTCGGGGGCCTCTCGGGATTCCTCTCCCGTCGATGCCGGGGCCTAAGACCTTGTGTGGAGTCGGGGCCGGAACCTGAGGATTCCTCTCCAGTGCTGACATGGATCTTGGGGTACTTCTGGAGTCTCCCCAGGGGAGTCAGTCCTCGTCTCGAATGCGGGCATGCACTTGCGCTTTCCTCCATAGCAGTAGCAGCAGTGTCACGCAGTCCGCCGCGTGGATCAAAGGATGTATGGTTTTCCCTCGAGTCTTTCCCACGAGGCTTTCCCACGAGGCTTTCCCACAGGGCTGTCCCACGTGCACACGTGGTGGGAGTGGATCCTCGGCTTGAATGTCAAGGCAGTACAGGGAAAACAGGTTCCTCTGGAATGGACTGACACATCTGGGGGACTCTTGGAATGGTGTCACGACCCTGGAGTTCCTCTCGCCTTTCCTGTGGAGAGCGCCTCCTCTTGAGATGCGACGGGAACGCCGGGAATTCTTTCCCTACGAAACAGGGAAAGGATCCCTCATCTCGAGCTAGGAGGCGGAAACGGAGCTCCCCTGGATGTGTGCGGGACCCCTCGTGCTTCCTCTCGAGTGGAGACGGGTATGTCGGGGAACTTCTTGAGTTGCAGCAATGGTGTGAAGGACCCTTTGGAAGTTCCAGTGGTTAGATGTGATTGGCCTCGAGAAGCCTCAGCGGAAATGGGCCTCATCTCGCCTGGAGGGCAAAACCTCCTGGATTTTCTCGAGTTGCGGCAGGTGCTCTCGACTTACGACGGGGACCTCAGGGAACCGCTCTGGTGGCCTCAGGAAAGGCCAGTCCCCATGCGAGTTCCTCGGGGGCCTCTCGGGATTCCTCTCCCGTCGATGCTGGAGCCTAAGACCTTGTGTGGAGTCGGGGCCGGAACCTGAGGATTCCTCTCCAGTGCTGACATGGATCTTGGGGTACTTCTGGAGTCTCCCCAGGGGAGTCAGTCCTCGTCTCGAATGCGGGCATGCACTTGCGCTTTCCTCCAGAGCGGTAGCAGCAGTGTCACGCAGTCCGCCGCGTGGATCAAAGGATCTATGGTTTTCCCTCGAGTCTTTCCCACGAGGCTTTCCCACGAGGCTTTCCCACAGGGCTGTCCCACGTTCACACGTGGTGGGAGTCGATCCTCGGCTTGAACGTCAAGGCAGTGCAGGGAAAACAGGTTCCTCTGGAATGGACTGACACATCTGGGGGACTCTTGGAATGGTGGCACGACCCTGGAGTTCCTCTCGCCTTTCCTGTGGAGAGCGCCTCCTCTTGAGATGCGACGGGAACGCCGGGAATTATTTCCCTACGAAACAGGGAAAGGATCCCTAATCTCGAGCTAGGAGGCGGAAACGGGGCTCCCCTGGATGTGTGCGCGACCCCACGTGCTTTCTCTCGAGTGGAGACGGGTATGTCGGGGTACTTCCTGAGTTGCAGCAATGGTGTGAAGGACCCTTTGGAAGTTCCAGTGGTTAGATGTGATTGGCCTCGAGAAGCCTCAGCGGAAATGGGCCTCATCTCGCCTGGAGGGCCAAACCTCCTGGATTTTCTCGAGTTGCGGCAGGTGCTCTCGACTTACGACGGGGACCTCAGGGAACCGCTCTGGTGGCCTCAGGAAAGGCCAGTCCCCATGCGAGTTCCTCGGGGGCCTCTCGGGATTCCTCTCCCGTCGATGCCGGGGCCTAAGACCTTGTGTGGAGTCGGGGCCGGAACCTGAGGATTCCTCTCCAGTGCTGACATGGATCTTGGGGTACTTCTGGAGTCTCCCCAGGGGAGTCAGTCCTCGTCTCGAATGCGGGCATGCACTTGCGCTTTCCTCCATAGCAGTAGCAGCAGTGTCACCCAGTCCGCCGCGTGGATCAAAGGATGTATGGTTTTCCCTCGAGTCTTTCCCACGAGGCTTTCCCACAGGGCTGTCCCACGTGCACACGTGGTGGGAGTGGATCCTCGGCTTGAATGTCAAGGCAGTACAGGGAAAACAGGTTCCTCTGGAATGGACTGACACATCTGGGGGACTCTTGGAATGGTGTCACGACCCTGGAGTTCCTCTCGCCTTTCCTGTGGAGAGCGCCTCCTCTTGAGATGCGACGGGAACGCCGGGAATTCTTTCCCTACGAAACAGGGCAAGGATCCCTCATCTCGAGCTAGGAGGCGGAAACGGAGCTCCCCTGGATGTGTGCGGGACCCCTCGTGCTTCCTCTCGAGTGGAGACGGGTATGTCGGGGAACTTCTTGAGTTGCAGCAATGGTGTGAAGGACCCTTTGGAAGTTCCAGTGGTTAGATGTGATTGGCCTCGAGAAGCCTCAGCGGAAATGGGCCTCATCTCGCCTGGAGGGCAAAACCTCCTGGATTTTCTCGAGTTGCGGCAGGTGCTCTCGACTTACGACGGGGACCTCAGGGAACCGCTCTGGTGGCCTCAGGAAAGGCCAGTCCCCATGCGAGTTCCTCGGGGGCCTCTCGGGATTCCTCTCCCGTCGATGCTGGAGCCTAAGACCTTGTGTGGAGTCGGGGCCGGAACCTGAGGATTCCTCTCCAGTGCTGACATGGATCTTGGGGTACTTCTGGAGTCTCCCCAGGGGAGTCAGTCCTCGTCTCGAATGCGGGCATGCACTTGCGCTCTCCTCCAGAGCGGTAGCAGCAGTGTCACGCAGTCCGCCGCGTGGATCAAAGGATCTATGGTTTTCCCTCGAGTCTTTCCCACGAGGCTTTCCCACGAGGCTTTCCCACAGGGCTGTCCCACGTTCACACGTGGTGGGAGTCGATCCTCGGCTTGAACGTCAAGGCAGTGCAGGGAAAACAGGTTCCTCTGGAATGGACTGACACATCTGGGGGACTCTTGGAATGGTGGCACGACCCTGGAGTTCCTCTCGCCTTTCCTGTGGAGAGCTCCTCCTCTTGAGATGCGACGGGAACGCCGGGAATTATTTCCCTACGAAACAGGGAAAGGATCCCTAATCTCGAGCTAGGAGGCGGAAACGGGGCTCCCCTGGATGTGTGCGCGACCCCACGTGCTTTCTCTCGAGTGGAGACGGGTATGTCGGGGTGCTTCCTGAGTTGCAGCAATGGTGTGAAGGACCCTTTGGAAGTTCCAGTGGTTAGATGTGATTGGCCTCGAGAAGCCTCAGCGGAAATGGGCCTCATCTCGCCTGGAGGGCCAAACCTCCTGGATTTTCTCGAGTTGCGGCAGGTGCTCTCGACTTACGACGGGGACCTCAGGGAACCGCTCTGGTGGCCTCAGGAAAGGCCAGTCCCCATGCGAGTTCCTCGGGGGCCTCTCGGGATTCCTCTCCCGTCGATGCCGGGGCCTAAGACCTTGTGTGGAGTCGGGGCCGGAACCTGAGGATTCCTCTCCAGTGCTGACATGGATCTTGGGGTACTTCTGGAGTCTCCCCAGGGGAGTCAGTCCTCGTCTCGAATGCGGGCATGCACTTGCGCTTTCCTCCATAGCAGTAGCAGCAGTGTCACCCAGTCCGCCGCGTGGATCAAAGGATGTATGGTTTTCCCTCGAGTCTTTCCCACGAGGCTTTCCCACAGGGCTGTCCCACGTGCACACGTGGTGGGAGTGGATCCTCGGCTTGAATGTCAAGGCAGTACAGGGAAAACAGGTTCCTCTGGAATGGACTGACACATCTGGGGGACTCTTGGAATGGTGTCACGACCCTGGAGTTCCTCTCGCCTTTCCTGTGGAGAGCGCCTCCTCTTGAGATGCGACGGGAACGCCGGGAATTCTTTCCCTACGAAACAGGGCAAGGATCCCTCATCTCGAGCTAGGAGGCGGAAACGGAGCTCCCCTGGATGTGTGCGGGACCCCTCGTGCTTCCTCTCGAGTGGAGACGGGTATGTCGGGGAACTTCTTGAGTTGCAGCAATGGTGTGAAGGACCCTTTGGAAGTTCCAGTGGTTAGATGTGATTGGCCTCGAGAAGCCTCAGCGGAAATGGGCCTCATCTCGCCTGGAGGGCAAAACCTCCTGGATTTTCTCGAGTTGCGGCAGGTGCTCTCGACTTACGACGGGGACCTCAGGGAACCGCTCTGGTGGCCTCAGGAAAGGCCAGTCCCCATGCGAGTTCCTCGGGGGCCTCTCGGGATTCCTCTCCCGTCGATGCTGGAGCCTAAGACCTTGTGTGGAGTCGGGGCCGGAACCTGAGGATTCCTCTCCAGTGCTGACATGGATCTTGGGGTACTTCTGGAGTCTCCCCAGGGGAGTCAGTCCTCGTCTCGAATGCGGGCATGCACTTGCGCTCTCCTCCAGAGCGGTAGCAGCAGTGTCACGCAGTCCGCCGCGTGGATTAAAGGATCTATGGTTTTCCCTCGAGTCTTTCCCACGAGGCTTTCCCACGAGGCTTTCCCACAGGGCTGTCCCACGTTCACACGTGGTGGGAGTCGATCCTCGGCTTGAACGTCAAGGCAGTGCAGGGAAAACAGGTTCCTCTGGAATGGACTGACACATCTGGGGGACTCTTGGAATGGTGGCACGACCCTGGAGTTCCTCTCGCCTTTCCTGTGGAGAGCGCCTCCTCTTGAGATGCGACGGGAACGCCGGGAATTATTTCCCTACAAAACAGGGAAAGGATCCCACATCTCGAGCTAGGAGGCGGAAACGGGGCTCCCCTGGATGTGTGCGGGACCCACGTGCTTCCTCTCGAGTGGAGACGGGTATGTTGGGGAACTTCTTGAGTTGCAGCAGGGGTGTGAAGGACCCTTTGGAAGTTCCAGTGGTTAGACGTGATTAGCCTCGAGATGCCTCAGCGGAAATGGGCCTCATCTCGCCTGGAGGGCAAAACCTCCTGGATTTTCTCGAGTTGCGGCAGGTGATCTCGACTTACATCGGGGACCTCAGGAACCCGCTCTGGTGGCCTCAGGAAAGGCCAGTCCCCATGCGAGTTCCTCGGGGGCCTTTCGGGATTCCTCTCCCGTCAATGCCGGGGCCTAAGACCTTGTGTGGAGTCGGGGCCGGAACCTGAGGATTCCTCTCCAGTGCTGACATGGATCTTGGGGTACTTCTGGAGTCTCCCCAGGGGAGTCAGTCCTCGTCTCGAATGCGGGCATGCACTTGCGCTTTCCTCCAGAGCGGTAGCAGCAGTGTCACGCAGTCCGCCGCGTGGATCAAAGGATGTATGGTTTTCCCTCGAGTCTTTCCCACGAGGCTTTCCCACGAGGCTTTCCCACAGGGCTGTCCCACGTGCACACGTGGTGCGAGTCGATCCTCGGCTTGAACGTCAAGGCAGTGCAGGGAAAACAGGTTCCTCTGGAATGGACTGACACATCTGGGGGACTCTTGGAATGGTGGCACGACCCTGGAGTTCCTCTCGCCTTTCCTGTGGAGAGCGCCTCCTCTTGAGATGCGACGGGAACGCCGGGAATTCTTTCCCTACGAAACAGGGAAAGGATCCCTCATCTCGAGCTAGGAGGCGGAAACGGGGCTCCCCTGGATGTGTGCGGGACCCCACGTGCTTCCTCTCGAGTGGAGACGGGTATGTCGGGGAACTTCTTGAGTTGCAGCAAGGGTGTGAAGGACCCTTTGGAAGTTCCAGCGGTTAGATGTGATTAGCCTCGAGAAGCCTCAGCGGAAATGGGCCTCATCTCGCCTGGAGGGCAAAACCTCCTGGATTTTCTCGAGTTGCGGCAGGTGCTCTCGACTTACGACGGGGACCTCAGGGACCCGCTCTGGTGGCCTCAGGAAAGGCCAGTCCCCATGCGAGTTCCTCGGGGGCCTCTCGGCATTCCTCTCCCGTCGATGCCGGGGCCTAAGACCTTGTGTGGAGTCGGGGCCGGAACCTGAGGATTCCTCTCCAGTGCTGACATGGATCTTGGGGTACTTCTGGAGTCTCCCCAGCGGAGTCAGTCCTCGTCTCGAATGCAGGCATGCACTTGCGCTTTCCTCCAGAGCGGTAGCAGCAGTGTCACGCAGTCCGCCGCGTGGATCAAAGGATCTATGGTTTTCCCTCGAGTCTTTCCCACGAGGCTTTCCCACGAGGCTTTCCCACAGGGCTGTCCCACGTGCACACGTGGTGGGAGTCGATCCTCGGCTTTAACGTCAAGGCAGTGCAGGGAAAACAGGTTCCTCTGGAATGGACTGACACATCTGGGGGACTCTTGGAATGGTGGCACGACCCTGGAGTTCCTCTCGCCTTTCCTGTGGAGAGCGCCTCCTCTTGAGATGCGACGGGAACGCCGGGAATTCTTTCCCTACGAAACAGGGAAAGGATCCCTCATCTCGAGCTAGGAGGCGGAAACGGGGCTCACCTGGATGTGTGCGGGACCCCACGTGCTTCTTCTCGAGTGGAGACGGGTATGTCGCGGAACTTCTTGAGTTGCAGCAAGGGTGTGAAGGACCCTTTGGAAGTTCCAGTGGTTAGACGTGATTAGCCTCGAGAAGCCTCAGCGGAAATGGGCCTCACCTCGCCTGGAGTGCAAAACCTCCTGGATTTTCTCGAGTTGCGGCAGGTGCTCTCGACTTACGACGGGGACCTCAGGGACCCGCTCTGGTGGCCTCAGGAAAGGCCAGTCCCCATGCGAGTTCCTCGGGGGCCTCTCGGGATTCCTCTCCCGTCGATGCCGGGGCCTAAGACCTTGTGTGGAGTCGGGGCCGGAACCTGAGGATTCCTCTCCAGTGCTGACATGGATCTTGGAGTACTTCTGGAGTCTCCCCAGGGGAGTCAGTCCTCGTCTCGAATGCGGGCATGCACTTGCGCTTTCCTCCAGAGCGGTAGCAGCAGTGTCACGCAGACCGCCAAGTGGATCAAAGGATCTATGTTTTTCCCTCGAGTCTTTCCCACGAGGCTTTCCCACGAGGCTTTCCCACAGGGCTGTCCCACGAGCACACGTGGTGGGAGTCGATCCTCGGCTTGAACGTCAAGGCAGTGCAGGGAAAACAGGTTCCTCTGGAATGGACTGACACATCTGGGGTCTCTTGGAATGGTCGCACGACCCTGGAGTTCCTCTCGCCTTTTCTGTGGGAGCGCCTCCTCTTGAGATGCGACGGGAACGCCGGGAATTCTTTCCCTACGAAACAGGGAAAGGATCCCTCATCTCGAGCTAGGAGGCGGAAATGGGGCTCCCCTGGATGTTTGCGGGACCCCACGTGCTTCCTCTCGAGTGGAGACGGGTATGTCGGGGAACTTCTTGAGTTGCAGCAAGGGTGTGAAGGACCCTTTGGAAGTTCCAGTGGTTAGATGTGATTGGCCTCGAGAAGCCTCAGCGGAAATGGGCCTCATCTCGCCTGGAGGGCAAAACCTCCTGGATTTTCTCGAGTTGCGGCAGGTGCTCTCGACTTACGACGGGGACCTCAGGGACCCGCTCTGGTGGCCTCAGGAAAGGCCAGTCCCCATGCGAGTTTCTCGGGGGCCTCTCGGGATTTCTCTCCCGTCGATGCCGGCGCCGAAGACCTTGTGTGGAGTCGGGGCCGGAACCTGAGGATTCCTCTCCAGTGCTGACATGGATCTTGGGGTACTTCTGGAGTCTCCCCAGGGGAGTCAGTCCTCGTCTCGAATGCGGGCATGCACTTGCGCTTTCCTCCAGAGCGGTAGCAGCAGTGTCACGCAGTCCACCGCGTGGATCAAAGGATCTATGGTTTTCCCTCGAGTCTTTCCCACGAGGCTTTCCCACGAGGCTTTCCCACAGGGCTGTCCCACGTGCACACGTGGTGGGAGTCGATCCTCGGCTTGAACGTCAAGGCAGTGCAGGGAAAACAGGTTCCTCTGGAATGGACTGACACATCTGTGGGACTCTTGGAATGGTGACACGACCCTGGAGTTCCTCTCGCCTTTCCTGTCGAGAGCGCCTCCTCTTGAGATGTGACGGGAACGCCGGGAATTCTTTCCCTACGAAACAGGGAAAGGATCCCTCATCTCGAGCTAGGAGGCGGAAACGGGGCTCCCCTGGATGTGTGCGGGACCCCACGTGCTTCCTCTCGAGTGGAGACGGGTATGTCAGGGAACTTCTTGAGTTGCAGCAAGGGTGTGAAGGACCCTTTGGAAGTTCCAGTGGTTAGATGTGATTGGCCTCGAGAAGCCTCAGCGGAAATGGGCCTCATCTCGCCTGGAGGGCAAAACCTCCTGGATTTTCTCGAGTTGCGGCAGGTGCTCTCGACTTACGACGGGGACCTCAGGGACCCGCTCTGGTGGCCTCATGAAAGGCCAGTCCCCATGCGAGTACGTCGGGGGCGTCTCGGGATTCCTCTCCCTTCGATGCGGGGCCTAAGACCTTGTGTGGAGTCGGGGCCGGAACCTGAGGATTCCTCTCCAGTGCTGACATGGATCTTGGGGTACTTCTGGAGTCTCCCCAGGGGAGTCAGTCCTCGTCTCGAATGCGGGCATGCACTTGCGCTTTCCTCCAGAGCGGTAGCAGCAGTGTCACGCAGTCCACCGCGTGGATCAAAGGATCTATGGTTTTCCCTCGAGTCTTTCCCACGAAGCTTTCCCACGAGGCTTTCAAACAGGGCTGTCCCACGTGCACACGTGGTGGGAGTCGATCCTCGGCTTGAACGTCAAGGCAGTGCAGGGAAAACAGGTTCCTCTGGAATGGACTGACACATCTGGGGGTCTCTTGGAATGGTGCCACGACCCTGGAGTTCCTCTCGCCTTTCCTGTTTACAGCGCCACCTCTTGAGATGCGACGGGAACGCCGGGAATTCTTTCCCTACGAAACAGGGAAAGGATCCCTCATCTCGAGCTAGGAGGCGGAAACGGGGCTCCCCTGGATGTGTGCGGGACCCCACGTGCTTCCTCTCGAGTGGAGACGGGTATGTCGGGGAACTTCTTGAGTTGCAGCAAGGGTGTGAAGGACCCTTTGGAAGTTCCAGTGGTTAGACGTGATTGGCCTCGAGAAGCCTCAGCGGAAATGGGCCTCATCTCGCCTGGAGGGCAAAACCTCCTGGATTTTCTCGAGTTGCGGCAGGTGCTCTCGACTTACGACGGGGACCTCAGGGACCCGCTCTGGTGCCCTCAGGAAAGGCCAGTCCCCATGCGAGTTCCTCATGGGCCTCTCGGGATTCCTCTCCCATCGATGCCGGGGCCTAAGACCTTGTGTGGAGTCGGGGCCGGAACCTGAGGATTCCTCTCCAGTGCTGACATGGATCTTGGGGTACTTCTGGAGTCTCCCCAGGGGAGTCAGTCCTCGTCTCGAATGCGGGCATGCACTTGCGCTTTCCTCCAGAGCGGTAGCAGCAGTGTCACGCAGTCCACCGCGTGGATCAAAGGATCTATGGTTTTCCCTCGAGTCTTTCCCACGAGGCTTTCCCACGAGGCTTTCCCACAGGGCTGTCCCACGTGCACACGTGGTGGGAGTCGATCCTCGGCTTGAACGTCAAGGCAGTGCAGGGAAAACAGGTTCCTCTGGAATGGACTGACACATCTGTGGGACTCTTGGAATGGTGACACGACCCTGGAGTTCCTCTCGCCTTTCCTGTCGAGAGCGCCTCCTCTTGAGATGTGACGGGAACGCCGGGAATTCTTTCCCTACGAAACAGGGAAAGGATCCCTCATCTCGAGCTAGGAGGCGGAAACGGGGCTCCCCTGGATGTGTGCGGGACCCCACGTGCTTCCTCTCGAGTGGAGACGGGTATGTCAGGGAACTTCTTGAGTTGCAGCAAGGGTGTGAAGGACCCTTTGGAAGTTCCAGTGGTTAGATGTGATTGGCCTCGAGAAGCCTCAGCGGAAATGGGCCTCATCTCGCCTGGAGGGCAAAACCTCCTGGATTTTCTCGAGTTGCGGCAGGTGCTCTCGACTTACGACGGGGACCTCAGGGACCCGCTCTGGTGGCCTCATGAAAGGCCAGTCCCCATGCGAGTACGTCGGGGGCGTCTCGGGATTCCTCTCCCTTCGATGCGGGGCCTAAGACCTTGTGTGGAGTCGGGGCCGGAACCTGAGGATTCCTCTCCAGTGCTGACATGGATCTTGGGGTACTTCTGGAGTCTCCCCAGGGGAGTCAGTCCTCGTCTCGAATGCGGGCATGCACTTGCGCTTTCCTCCAGAGCGGTAGCAGCAGTGTCACGCAGTCCACCGCGTGGATCAAAGGATCTATGGTTTTCCCTCGAGTCTTTCCCACGAAGCTTTCCCACGAGGCTTTCAAACAGGGCTGTCCCACGTGCACACGTGGTGGGAGTCGATCCTCGGCTTGAACGTCAAGGCAGTGCAGGGAAAACAGGTTCCTCTGGAATGGACTGACACATCTGGGGGTCTCTTGGAATGGTGCCACGACCCTGGAGTTCCTCTCGCCTTTCCTGTTTACAGCGCCACCTCTTGAGATGCGACGGGAACGCCGGGAATTCTTTCCCTACGAAACAGGGAAAGGATCCCTCATCTCGAGCTAGGAGGCGGAAACGGGGCTCCCCTGGATGTGTGCGGGACCCCACGTGCTTCCTCTCGAGTGGAGACGGGTATGTCGGGGAACTTCTTGAGTTGCAGCAAGGGTGTGAAGGACCCTTTGGAAGTTCCAGTGGTTAGACGTGATTGGCCTCGAGAAGCCTCAGCGGAAATGGGCCTCATCTCGCCTGGAGGGCAAAACCTCCTGGATTTTCTCGAGTTGCGGCAGGTGCTCTCGACTTACGACGGGGACCTCAGGGACCCGCTCTGGTGCCCTCAGGAAAGGCCAGTCCCCATGCGAGTTCCTCATGGGCCTCTCGGGATTCCTCTCCCATCGATGCCGGGGCCTAAGACCTTGTGTGGAGTCGGGGCCGGAAACTGAGGATTCCTCTCCAGTGTTGACATGGATCTTGGGGTACTTCTGGAGTCTCCCCAGGGGAGTCAGTCCTCGTCTCGAATGCGGGCATGCACTTGCGCTTTCCTCCAGAGCGGAAGCAGCAGTGTCACGCAGTCCGCCGCGTGGATCAAAGGATCTATGGTTTTCCCTCGAGTCTTTCCCACGAGGCTTTCCCACGAGGCTTTCCCACAGGGCTGTCCCACGTGCACACGTGGTGGGAGTCGATCTTCGGCTTGAACGTCAAGGCAGTGCAGGGAAAACAGGTTCCTCTGGAATGGACTGACACATCTGGGGGACTCTTGGAATGGTGGCACGACCCTGGAGTTCCTCTCGCCTTTCCTGTGGAGAGCGCCTCCTCTTGAGATGCGACGGGAACGCCGGGAATTCTTTCCCTACGAAACAGGGAAAGGATCCCTCATCTCGAGCTAGGAGGCGGAAACGGGGCTCCCCTGGATGTGTGAGGGACCCCCCGTGCTTCCTCTCGAGTGGAGACGGGTATGTCGGGGAACTTCTTGAGTTGCAGCAAGGGTGTGAAGGACCCTTTGGAAGTTCCAGTGGTTAGACGTGATTGGCCTCGAGAAGCCTCAGCGGAAATGGGCCTCATCTCGCCTGGAGGGCAAAACCTCCTGGATTTTCTCGAGTTGCGGCAGGTGCTCTCGACTTACGACGGGGACCTCAGGGACCCGCTCTGGTCGCCTCAGGAAAGGCCAGTCAACATGCGAGTTCCTCGGGGGCCTCTCGGGATTCCTCTCCCGTCGATGCCGGGGCCTAAGACCTTGTGTGGAGTCGGGGCCGGAACCTGAGGATTCCTCTCCAGTGCTGACATGGATCTTGGGGTACTTCTGGAGTCTCCCCAGGGGAGTCAGTCCTCGTCTCGAATGCGGGCATGCACTTGCGCTTTCCTCCAGAGCGGTCGCAGCAGTGTCACGCAGTCCGCCGTGTGGATCAAAGGATCTACGGTTTTCCCTCGAGTCTTTCCCACGAGGCTTTCCTACGAGGCTTTCCCACAGGGCTGTCCCACGTTTACGCGTGGTGGGAGTCAATCTTCGGCTTGAACGTCAAGGCAGTGCAGGTATAACAGGTTCCTCTGGAATGGACTGACACATCTGGGGGACTCTTGGAATGGTGGCACGACCCTGGAGTTCCTCTCGCCTTTCCTGTGGAGAGCGCCTCCTCTTGAGATGCGACGGGAATGCCGGGAATTCTTTCCCTACAAAACAGGGAAAGGATCCCTCATCTCGAGCTAGGAGGCGGAAACGGGGCTCCCCTGGATGTGTGAGGGACCCCACGTGCTTCCTCTCGAGTGGAGACGGGTATGTCGGGGAACTTCTTGAGTTGCAGCAAGGGTGTGAAGGACCCTTTGGAAGTTCCAGTGGTTAGACGTGATTGGCCTCGAGAAGACTCAGCGGAAATGGGCCTCATATCGCCTGGAGGGCAAAACCTCCTGGATTTTCTCGAGTTGCGGCAGGTGCTCTCGACTTACGACGGGGACCTCGGGGACCCGCTCTGGTGGCCTCCAGAAATGCCAGTCCCCATGGGAGTTCCTCGGGGGCCTCTCGGGATTCCTCTCCCGTCGATGCCGGGGTCTAAGACCTTGTGTGGAGTCAGGGCCGGAACCTGAGGATTCCTCCCCAGTGCTGACATGGATCTTGGGGTACTTCTGGAGTCTCCCCAGGGGAGTCAGTCCTCGTCTCGAATGCGGGCATGCACTTGCGCTTTCCTCCAGAGCGGTAGCAGCAGTGTCACGCAGTCCGCCGCGTGGATCAAAGGATGTATGGTTTTCCCTCGACTCTGTCCCACGAGGCTTTCCCACGAGGCTTTCCCACAGGGCTGTCCCACGTGCACACGTGGTGGGAGTCGATCCTCGGCTTGAACGTCAAGGCAGTGCAGGGAAAACAGGTTCCTCTGGAATGGACTGACACATCTGGGGGACTCTTGGAATGGTGGCACGACCCTGGAGTTCCTCTCGCCTTTCCTGTGGAGAGCGCCTCCTCTTGAGATGCGACGGGAACGCCGGGAATTCTTTCCCTACGAAACAGGGAAAGGATCCCTCATCTCCAGCTAGGAGGCGGAAACGGGGCTCCCCTGGATGTGTGCGGGACCCCACGTGCTTCCTCTCGAGTGGAGACGGGTATGTCTGGGAACTTCTTGAGTTGCAGCAAGGGTGTGAAGGACCCTTTGGAAGTTCCAGTGGTTAGACGTGATTAGCCTCAAGAAGCCTCAGCGGAAATGGGCCTCATCTCGCCTGGAGGGCAAAACCTCCTGGATTTTCTCGAGTTGCGGCAGGTGCTCTCAACTTACGACGGGGAACTCAGGGACCCGCTCTTGTGGCCTCAGGAAAGACCAGTCCCCATGCGAGTTCCTCGGGGGCCTCTCGGGATTCCTCTCCCGTCGATGCCGGGGCCTAAGACCTTGTGTGGAGTCGGGGCCGGAACCTGAGGATTCCTCTCCAGTGCTGACATGGATCTTGGGGTACTTCTGGAGTCTCCGCAGGGGAGTAGTCCTCGTCTCGAATGCGGGCATGCACTTGCGCTTTCCTCCAGAGCGGTAGCAGCAGTGTCACGCAGTCCGCCGCGTGGATCAAAGGATCTATGGTTTTACCTCGAGTCTTTCCCACGAGGCTTTCCCACGAGGCTTTCCCACAGGGCTGTCCCACGTGCACACGTGGTGGGAGTCGATCCTCGGCTTGAACGTCAAGGCAGTGCAGGGAAAACAGGTTCCTCTGGAATGGACTGACACATCTGGGGGACTCTTGGAATGGTGGCACGACCCTGGAGTTCCTCTCGCCTTTCCTGTGGAGAGCGCCTCCTCTTGAGATGCGACGGGAACGCCGGGAATTCTTTCCCTACGAAACAGGGAAAGGATCCCTCATCTCGAGCTAGGAGGCGGAAACGGGGCTCCCCTGTATGTGTGCGGGACACCACGTGCTTCCTCTCGAGTGGAGACGGGTATGTCGGGGAACTTCTTGAGTTGCAGCAAGGGTGTGAAGGACCCTTTGGAAGTTCCAGTGGTTAGACGTGATTAGCCTCGAGAAGCCTCAGCGGAAATGGGCCTCATCTCGCCTGGAGGGCAAAACCTCCTGGATTTTCTCGAGTTGCGGCAGGTGCTCTCGACTTACGACGGGGACCTCAGGGACCCGCTCTGGTGGCCTCAGGAAAGGCCAGTCCCCATGCGAGTTCCTCGGGGGCCTCTCGGGATTCCTCTCCCGTCGATGCCGGGGCCTAAGACCTTGTGTGGAGTCGGGACCGGAACATGAGGATTCCTCTCCAGTGCTGACATGGATCTTGGGGTACTTCTGGAGTCTCCCCAGGGGAGTCAGTCCTCGTCTCGAATGCGGGCATGCACTTGCGCTTTCCTCCAGAGCGGTAGCAGCAGTGTCACGCAGTCCGCCGCGTGGATCAAAGGATCTATGGTTTTCCCTCGAGTCTTTCCCACGAGGCTTTCCCACGAGGCTTTCCCACAGGGCTGTCCCACGTGCACACGTGGTGGGAGTCGATCCTCGGCTTGAACGTCAAGGCAGTGCAGGGAAAACAGGTTCCTCTGGAATGGACTGACACATCTGGGGGACTCTTGGAATGGTGGCACGACCCTGGAGTTCCTCTCGCCTTTCCTGTGGAGAGCGCCTCCTCTTGAGATGCGACGGGAACGCCGGGAATTATTTCCCTACGAAACAGGGAAAGGATCCCTAATCTCGTGCTAGGAGGCGGAAACGGGGCTCCCCTGGATGTGTGCGCGACCCCACGTGCTTTCTCTCGAGTGGAGACGGGTATGTCGGGGTACTTCCTGAGTTGCAGCAATGGTGTGAAGGACCCTTTGGAAGTTCCAGTGGTTAGATGTGATTGGCCTCGAGAAGCCTCAGCGGAAATGGGCCTCATCTCGCCTGGAGGGCCAAACCTCCTGGATTTTCTCGAGTTGCGGCAGGTGCTCTCGACTTACGACGGGGACCTCAGGGAACCGCTCTGGTGGCCTCAGGAAAGGCCAGTCCCCATGCGAGTTCCTCGGGGGCCTCTCGGGATTCCTCTCCCGTCGATGCCGGGGCCTAAGACCTTGTGTGGAGTCGGGGCCGGAACCTGAGGATTCCTCTCCAGTGCTGACATGGATCTTGGGGTACTTCTGGAGTCTCCCCAGGGGAGTCAGTCCTCGTCTCGAATGCGGGCATGCACTTGCGCTTTCCTCCATAGCAGTAGCAGCAGTGTCACGCAGTCCGCCGCGTGGATCAAAGGATGTATGGTTTTCCCTCGAGTCTTTCCCACGAGGCTTTCCCACGAGGCTTTCCCACAGGGCTGTCCCACGTGCACACGTGGTGGGAGTGGATCCTCGGCTTGAATGTCAAGGCAGTACAGGGAAAACAGGTTCCTCTGGAATGGACTGACACATCTGGGGGACTCTTGGAATGGTGTCACGACCCTGGAGTTCCTCTCGCCTTTCCTGTGGAGAGCGCCTCCTCTTGAGATGCGACGGGAACGCCGGGAATTCTTTCCCTACGAAACAGGGAAAGGATCCCTCATCTCGAGCTAGGAGGCGGAAACGGAGCTCCCCTGGATGTGTGCGGGACCCCTCGTGCTTCCTCTCGAGTGGAGACGGGTATGTCGGGGAACTTCTTGAGTTGCAGCAATGGTGTGAAGGACCCTTTGGAAGTTCCAGTGGTTAGATGTGATTGGCCTCGAGAAGCCTCAGCGGAAATGGGCCTCATCTCGCCTGGAGGGCAAAACCTCCTGGATTTTCTCGAGTTGCGGCAGGTGCTCTCGACTTACGACGGGGACCTCAGGGAACCGCTCTGGTGGCCTCAAGAAAGGCCAGTCCCCATGCGAGTTCCTCGGGGGCCTCTCGGGATTCCTCTCCCGTCGATGCTGGAGCCTAAGACCTTGTGTGGAGTCGGGGCCGGAACCTGAGGATTCCTCTCCAGTGCTGACATGGATCTTGGGGTACTTCTGGAGTCTCCCCAGGGGAGTCAGTCCTCGTCTCGAATGCGGGCATGCACTTGCGCTTTCCTCCAGAGCGGTAGCAGCAGTGTCACGCAGTCCGCCGCGTGGATCAAAGGATCTATGGTTTTCCCTCGAGTCTTTCCCACGAGGCTTTCCCACGAGGCTTTCCCACAGGGCTGTCCCACGTTCACACGTGGTGGGAGTCGATCCTCGGCTTGAACGTGAAGGCAGTGCAGGGAAAACAGGTTCCTCTGGAATGGACTGACACATCTGGGGGACTCTTGGAATGGTGGCACGACCCTGGAGTTCCTCTCGCCTTTCCTGTGGAGAGCGCCTCCTCTTGAGATGCGACGGGAACGCCGGGAATTATTTCCCTACGAAACAGGGAAAGGATCCCACGTCTCGAGCTAGGAGGCGGAAACGGGGCTCCCCTGGATGTGTGCGGGACCCACGTGCTTCCTCTCGAGTGGAGACGGGTATGTCGGGGAACTTCTTGAGTTGCAGCAGGGGTGTGAAGGACCCTTTGGAAGTTCCAGTGGTTAGACGTGATTAGCCTCGAGATGCCTCAGCGGAAATGGGCCTCATCTCGCCTGGAGGGCAAAACCTCCTGGATTTTCTCGAGTTACGGCAGGTGCTCTCGACTTACGACGGGGACCTCAGGGAACCGCTCTGGGGGCCTCAGGAAAGGCCAGTCCCCATGCGAGTTCCTCGGGGTCCTCTCGGGGTTCCTCTCCCGTCGATGCCGGGGCCTAAGACCGTGTGTGGAGTCGGGGCCGGAACCTGAGGATTCCTCTCCAGTGCTGACATGGATCTTGGGGTACTTCTGGAGTCTCCCCAGGGGAGTCAGTCCTCGTCTCGAATGCGGGCATGCACTTGCGCTTTCCTCCAGAGCGGTAGCAGCAGTGTCACGCAGTCCGCCGCGTGGATCAAAGGATCTATGGTTTTCCCTCGTGTCTTTCCCACGAGGCTTTCCCACGAGGCTTTCCCACAGGGCTGTCCCACGTGCACACGTGGTGGGAGTCGATCCTCGGCTTGAATGTCAAGGCAGTGCAGGGAAAACAGGTTCCTCTGGAATGGACTGACACATCTGGGGGACTCTTGGAATGGTGTCACGACCCTGGAGTTCCTCTCGCCTTTCCTGTGGAGAGCGCCTCCTCTTGAGATGCGACGGGAACGCCGGGAATTCTTTCCCTACGAAACAGGGAAAGGATCCCTCATCTCGAGCTAGGAGGCGGAAACGGAGCTCCCCTGGATGTGTGCGGGACCCCACGTGCTTCCTCTCGAGTGGAGACGGGTATGTCGGGGAACTTCTTGAGTTGCAGCAATGGTGTGAAGGACCCTTTGGAAGTTCCAGTGGTTAGATGTGATTGGCCTCGAGAAGCCTCAGCGGAAATGGGCCTCATCTCGCCTGGAGGGCAAAACCTCCTGGATTTTCTCGAGTTGCGGCAGGTGCTCTCGACTTACGACGGGGACCTCAGGGAACCGCTCTGGTGGCCTCAGGAAAGGCCAGTCCCCATGCGAGTTCCTCAGGGGCCTCTCGGGATTCCTCTCCCGTCGATGCCGGGGCCTAAGACCTTGTGTGGAGTCGGGGCCGGAACCTGAGGATTCCTCTCCAGTGCTGACATGGATCTTGGGGTACTTCTGGAGTCTCCCCAGGGGAGTCAGTCCTCGTCTCGAATGCGGGCATGCACTTGCGCTTTCCTCCAGAGCGGTAGCAGCAGTGTCACGCAGTCCGCCGCGTGGATCAAAGGATCTATGGTATTCCCTCGAGTCTTTCCCACGAGGCTTTCCCACGAGGCTTTCCCACAGGGCTGTCCCACGTGCACACGTGGTGGGAGTCGATCCTCGGCTTGAACGTCAAGGCAGTGCAGGGAAAACAGGTTCCTCTGGAATGGACTGACACATCTGGGGGACTCTTGGAATGGTGGCACGACCCTGGAGTTCCTCTCGCCTTTCCTGTGGAGAGCGCCTCCTCTTGAAATGCGACGGGAACGCCGGGAATTATTTCCCTACGAAACAGGGAAAGGATCCCTAATCTCGAGCTAGGAGGCGGAAACGGGGCTCCCCTGGATGTGTGCGCGACCCCACGTGCTTTCTCTCGAGTGGAGACGGGTATGTCGGGGTACTTCCTGAGTTGCAGCAATGGTGTGAAGGACCCTTTGGAAGTTCCAGTGGTTAGATGTGATTGGCCTCGAGAAGCCTCAGCGGAAATGGGCCTCATCTCGCCTGGAGGGCCAAACCTCCTGGATTTTCTCGAGTTGCGGCAGGTGCTCTCGACTTACGACGGGGACCACAGGGAACCGCTCTGGTGGCCTCAGGAAAGGCCAGTCCCCATGCGAGTTCCTCGGGGGCCTCTCGGGATTCCTCTCCCGTCGATGCCGGGGCCTAAGACCTTGTGTGGAGTCGGGGCCGGAACCTGAGGATTCCTCTCCAGTGCTGACATGGATCTTGGGGTACTTCTGGAGTCTCCCCAGGGGAGTCAGTCCTCGTCTCGAATGCGGGCATGCACTTGCGCTTTCCTCCATAGCAGTAGCAGCAGTGTCACCCAGTCCGCCGCGTGGATCAAAGGATGTATGGTTTTCCCTCGAGTCTTTCCCACGAGGCTTTCCCACAGGGCTGTCCCACGTGCACACGTGGTGGGAGTGGATCCTCGGCTTGAATGTCAAGGCAGTACAGGGAAAACAGGTTCCTCTGGAATGGACTGACACATCTGGGGGACTCTTGGAATGGTGTCACGACCCTGGAGTTCCTCTCGCCTTTCCTGTGGAGAGCGCCTCCTCTTGAGATGCGACGGGAACGCCGGGAATTCTTTCCCTACGAAACAGGGCAAGGATCCCTCATCTCGAGCTAGGAGGCGGAAACGGAGCTCCCCTGGATGTGTGCGGGACCCCTCGTGCTTCCTCTCGAGTGGAGACGGGTATGTCGGGGAACTTCTTGAGTTGCAGCAATGGTGTGAAGGACCCTTTGGAAGTTCCAGTGGTTAGATGTGATTGGCCTCGAGAAGCCTCAGCGGAAATGGGCCTCATCTCGCCTGGAGGGCAAAACCTCCTGGATTTTCTCGAGTTGCGGCAGGTGCTCTCGACTTACGACGGGGACCTCAGGGAACCGCTCTGGTGGCCTCAGGAAAGGCCAGTCCCCATGCGAGTTCCTCGGGGGCCTCTCGGGATTCCTCTCCCGTCGATGCTGGAGCCTAAGACCTTGTGTGGAGTCGGGGCCGGAACCTGAGGATTCCTCTCCAGTGCTGACATGGATCTTGGGGTACTTCTGGAGTCTCCCCAGGGGAGTCAGTCCTCGTCTCGAATGCGGGCATGCACTTGCGCTTTCCTCCAGAGCGGTAGCAGCAGTGTCACGCAGTCTGCCGCGTGGATCAAAGGATCTATGGTTTTCCCTCGAGTCTTTCCCACGAGGCTTTCCCACGAGGCTTTCCCACAGGGCTGTCCCACGTTCACACGTGGTGGGAGTCGATCCTCGGCTTGAACGTCAAGGCAGTGCAGGGAAAACAGGTTCCTCTGGAATGGACTGACACATCTGGGGGACTCTTGGAATGGTGGCACGACCCTGGAGTTCCTCTCGCCTTTCCTGTGGAGAGCGCCTCCTCTTGAGATGCGACGGGAACGCCGGGAATTATTTCCCTACGAAACAGGGAAAGGATCCCACGTCTCGAGCTAGGAGGCGGAAACGGGGCTCCCCTGGATGTGTGCGGGACCCACGTGCTTCCTCTCGAGTGGAGACGGGTATGTCGGGGAACTTCTTGAGTTGCAGCAGGGGTGTGAAGGACCCTTTGGAAGTTCCAGTGGTTAGACGTGATTAGCCTCGAGATGCCTCAGCGGAAATGGGCCTCATCTCGCCTGGAGGGCAAAACCTCCTGGATTTTCTCGAGTTACGGCAGGTGCTCTCGACTTACGACGGGGACCTCAGGGAACCGCTCTGGGGGCCTCAGGAAAGGCCAGTCCCCATGCGAGTTCCTCGGGGTCCTCTCGGGGTTCCTCTCCCGTCGATGCCGGGGCCTAAGACCTTGTGTGGAGTCGGGGCCGGAACCTGAGGATTCCTCTCCAGTGCTGACATGGATCTTGGGGTACTTCTGGAGTCTCCCCAGGGGAGTCAGTCCTCGTCTCGAATGCGGGCATGCACTTGCGCTTTCCTCCAGAGCGGTAGCAGCAGTGTCACGCAGTCCGCCGCGTGGATCAAAGGATCTATGGTTTTCCCTCGAGTCTTTCCCACGAGGCTTTCCCACGAGGCTTTCCCACAGGGCTGTCCCACGTGCACACGTGGTGGGAGTCGATCCTCGGCTTGAATGTCAAGGCAGTGCCGGGAAAACAGGTTCCTCTGGAATGGACTGACACATCTGGGGGACTCTTGGAATGGTGGCACGACCCTGGAGTTCCTCTCGCCTTTCCTGTGGAGAGCGCCTCCTCTTGAGATGCGACGGGAACGCCGGGAATTATTTCCCTACGAAACAGGGAAAGGATCCCTAATCTCGAGCTAGGAGGCGGAAACGGGGCTCCCCTGGATGTGTGCGCGACCCCACGTGCTTTCTCTCGAGTGGAGACGGGTATGTCGGGGTACTTCCTGAGTTGCAGCAATGGTGTGAAGGACCCTTTGGAAGTTCCAGTGGTTAGATGTGATTGGCCTCGAGAAGCCTCAGCGGAAATGGGCCTAATCTCGCCTGGAGGGCCAAACCTCCTGGATTTTCTCGAGTTGCGGCAGGTGCTCTCGACTTACGACGGGGACCTCAGGGAACCGCTCTGGTGGCCTCAGGAAAGGCCAGTCCCCATGCGAGTTCCTCGGGGGCCTCTCGGGATTCCTCTCCCGTCGATGCCGGGGCCTAAGACCTTGTGTGGAGTCGGGGCCGGAACCTGAGGATTCCTCTCCAGTGCTGACATGGATCTTGGGGTACTTCTGGAGTCTCCCCAGGGGAGTCAGTCCTCGTCTCGAATGCGGGCATGCACTTGCGCTTTCCTCCATAGCAGTAGCAGCAGTGTCACGCAGTCCGCCGCGTGGATCAAAGGATGTATGGTTTTCCCTCGAGTCTTTCCCACGAGGCTTTCCCACGAGGCTTTCCCACTGGGCTGTCCCACGTGCACACGTGGTGGGAGTGGATCCTCGGCTTGAATGTCAAGGCAGTACAGGGAAAACAGGTTCCTCTGGAATGGACTGACACATCTGGGGGACTCTTGGAATGGTGTCACGACCCTGGAGTTCCTCTCGCCTTTCCTGTGGAGAGCGCCTCCTCTTGAGATGCGACGGGAACGCCGGGAATTCTTTCCCTACGAAACAGGGAAAGGATCCCTCATCTCGAGCTAGGAGGCGGAAACGGAGCTCCCCTGGATGTGTGCGGGACCCCACGTGCTTCCTCTCGAGTGGAGACGGGTATGTCGGGGAACTTCTTGAGTTGCAGCAATGGTGTGAAGGACCCTTTGGAAGTTCCAGTGGTTAGATGTGATTGGCCTCGAGAAGCCTCAGCGGAAATGGGCCTCATCTCGCCTGGAGGGCAAAACCTCCTGGATTTTCTCGAGTTGCGGCAGGTGCTCTCGACTTACGACGGGGACCTCAGGGAACCGCTCTGGTGGCCTCAGGAAAGGCCAGTCCCCATGCGAGTTCCTCGGGGGCCTCTCGGGATTCCTCTCCCGTCGATGCTGGAGCCTAAGACCTTGTGTGGAGTCGGGGCCGGAACCTGAGGATTCCTCTCCAGTGCTGACATGGATCTTGGGGTACTTCTGGAGTCTCCCCAGGGGAGTCAGTCCTCGTCTCGAATGCGGGCATGCACTTGCGCTTTCCTCCAGAGCGGTAGCAGCAGTGTCACGCAGTCCGCCGCGTGGATCAAAGGATCTATGGTTTTCCCTCGAGTCTTTCCCACGAAGCTTTCCCACGAGGCTTTCCCACAGGGCTGTCCCACGTTCACACGTGGTGGGAGTCGATCCTCGGCTTGAACGTCAAGGCAGTGCAGGGAAAACAGGTTCCTCTGGAATGGACTGACACATCTGGGGGACTCTTGGAATGGTGGCACGACCCTGGAGTTCCTCTCGCCTTTCCTGTGGAGAGCGCCTCCTCTTGAGATGCGACGGGAACGCCGGGAATTATTTCCCTACAAAACAGGGAAAGGATCCCACATCTCGAGCTAGGAGGCGGAAACGGGGCTCCCCTGGATGTGTGCGGGACCCACGTGCTTCCTCTCGAGTGGAGACGGGTATGTTGGGGAACTTCTTGAGTTGCAGCAGGGGTGTGAAGGACCCTTTGGAAGTTCCAGTGGTTAGACGTGATTAGCCTCGAGATGCCTCAGCGGAAATGGGCCTCATCTCGCCTGGAGGGCAAAACCTCCTGGATTTTCTCGAGTTACGGCAGGTGCTCTCGACTTACGACGGGGACCTCAGGGAACCGCTCTGGGGGCCTCAGGAAAGGCCAGTCCCCATGCGAGTTCCTCGGGGTCCTCTCGGGGTTCCTCTCCCGTCGATGCCGGGGCCTAAGACCTTGTGTGGAGTCGGGGCCGGAACCTGAGGATTCCTCTCCAGTGCTGACATGGATCTTGGGGTACTTCTGGAGTCTCCCCAGGGGAGTCAGTCCTCGTCTCGAATGCGGGCATGCACTTGCGCTTTCCTCCAGAGCGGTAGCAGCAGTGTCACGCAGTCCGCCGCGTGGATCAAAGGATCTATGGTTTTCCCTCGAGTCTTTCCCACGAGGCTTTCCCACGAGGCTTTCCCACAGGGCTGTCCCACGTGCACACGTGGTGGGAGTCGATCCTCGGCTTGAATGTCAAGGCAGTGCAGGGAAAACAGGTTCCTCTGGAATGGACTGACACATCTGGGGGACTCTTGGAATGGTGTCACGACGCTGGAGTTCCTCTCGCCTTTCCTGTGGAGAGCGCCTCCTCTTGAGATGCGACGGGAACGCCGGGAATTCTTTCCCTACGAAACAGGGAAAGGATCCCTCATCTCGAGCTAGGAGGCGGAAACGGAGCTCCCCTGGATGTGTGCGGGACCCCACGTGCTTCCTCTCGAGTGGAGACGGGTATGTCGGGGAACTTCTTGAGTTGCAGCAATGGTGTGAAGGACCCTTTGGAAGTTCCAGTGGTTAGATGTGATTGGCCTCGAGAAGCCTCAGCGGAAATGGGCCTCATCTCGCCTGGAGGGCAAAACCTCCTGGATTTTCTCGAGTTGCGGGAGGTGCTCTCGACTTACGACGGGGACCTCAGGGAACCGCTCTGGTGGCCTCAGGAAAGGCCAGTCCCCATGCGAGTTCCTCAGGGGCCTCTCGCGATTCCTCTCCCGTCGATGCCGGGGCCTAAGACCTTGTGTGGAGTCGGGGCCGGAACCTGAGGATTCCTCTCCAGTGCTGACATGGATCTTGGGGTACTTCTGGAGTCTCCCCAGGGGAGTCAGTCCTCGTCTCGAATGCGGGCATGCACTTGCGCTTTCCTCCAGAGCGGTAGCAGCAGTGTCACGCAGTCCGCCGCGTGGATCAAAGGATCTATGGTTTTCCCTCGAGTCTTTCCCACGAGGCTTTCCCACGAGGCTTTCCCACAGGGCTGTCCCACGTTCACACGTGGTGGGAGTCGATCCTCGGCTTGAACGTCAAGGCAGTGCAGGGAAAACAGGTTCCTCTGGAATGGACTGACACATCTGGGGGACTCTTGGAATGGTGGCACGACCCTGGAGTTCCTCTCGCCTTTCCTGTGGAGAGCGCCTCCTCTTGAGATGCGACGGGAACGCCGGGAATTCTTTCCCTACGAAACAGGGAAAGGATCCCTCATTTCGAGCTAGGAGGCGGAAACGGGGCTCCCCTGGATGTGTGCGGGACCCACGTGCTTCCTCTCGAGTGGAGACGGGTATGTCGGGGAACTTCTTGAGTTGCAGCAAGGGTGTGAAGGACCCTTTGGAAGTTCCAGTGGTTAGACGTGATTAGCCTCGAGAAGCCTCAGCGGAAATGGGCCTCATCTCGCCTGGAGGGCAAAACCTCCTGGATTTTCTCGAGTTGCGGCAGGTGATCTCGACTTACATCGGGGACCTCAGGAACCCGCTCTGGTGGCCTCAGGAAAGGCCAGTCCCCATGCGAGTTCCTCGGGGGCCTTTCGGGATTCCTCTCCCGTCAATGCCGGGGCCTAAGACCTTGTGTGGAGTCGGGGCCGGAACCTGAGGATTCCTCTCCAGTGCTGACATGGATCTTGGGGTACTTCTGGAGTCTCCCCAGGGGAGTCAGTCCTCGTCTCGAATGCGGGCATGCACTTGCGCTTTCCTCCAGAGCGGTAGCAGCAGTGTCACGCAGTCCGCCGCGTGGATCAAAGGATGTATGGTTTTCCCTCGAGTCTTTCCCACGAGGCTTTCCCACGAGGCTTTCCCACAGGGCTGTCCCACGTGCACACGTGGTGCGAGTCGATCCTCGGCTTGAACGTCAAGGCAGTGCAGGGAAAACAGGTTCCTCTGGAATGGACTGACACATCTGGGGGACTCTTGGAATGGTGGCACGACCCTGGAGTTCCTCTCGCCTTTCCTGTGGAGAGCGCCTCCTCTTGAGATGCGACGGGAACGCCGGGAATTCTTTCCCTACGAAACAGGGAAAGGATCCCTCATCTCGAGCTAGGAGGCGGAAACGGGGCTCCCCTGGATGTGTGCGGGACCCCACGTGCTTCCTCTCGAGTGGAGACGGGTATGTCGGGGAACTTCTTGAGTTGCAGCAAGGGTGTGAAGGACCCTTTGGAAGTTCCAGCGGTAGATGTGATTAGCCTCGAGAAGCCTCAGCGGAAATGGGCCTCATCTCGCCTGGAGGGCAAAACCTCCTGGATTTTCTCGAGTTGCGGCAGGTGCTCTCGACTTACGACGGGGACCTCAGGGACCCGCTCTGGTGGCCTCAGGAAAGGCCAGTCCCCATGCGAGTTCCTCGGGGGCCTCTCGGCATTCCTCTCCCGTCGATGCCGGGGCCTAAGACCTTGTGTGGAGTCGGGGCCGGAACCTGAGGATTCCTCTCCAGTGCTGACATGGATCTTGGGGTACTTCTGGAGTCTCCCCAGCGGAGTCAGTCCTCGTCTCGAATGCAGGCATGCACTTGCGCTTTCCTCCAGAGCGGTAGCAGCAGTGTCACGCAGTCCGCCGCGTGGATCAAAGGATCTATGGTTTTCCCTCGAGTCTTTCCCACGAGGCTTTCCCACGAGGCTTTCCCACAGGGCTGTCCCACGTGCACACGTGGTGGGAGTCGATCCTCGGCTTTAACGTCAAGGCAGTGCAGGGAAAACAGGTTCCTCTGGAATGGACTGACACATCTGGGGGACTCTTGGAATGGTGGCACGACCCTGGAGTTCCTCTCGCCTTTCCTGTGGAGAGCGCCTCCTCTTGAGATGCGACGGGAACGCCGGGAATTCTTTCCCTACGAAACAGGGAAAGGATCCCTCATCTCGAGCTAGGAGGCGGAAACGGGGCTCACCTGGATGTGTGCGGGACCCCACGTGCTTCCTCTCGAGTGGAGACGGGTATGTCGCGGAACTTCTTGAGTTGCAGCAATGGTGTGAAGGACCCTTTGGAAGTTCCAGTGGTTAGACGTGATTGGCCTCGAGAAGCCTCAGCGGAAATGGGCCTCACCTCGCCTGGAGTGCAAAACCTCCTGGATTTTCTCGAGTTGCGGCAGGTGCTCTCGACTTACGACGGGGACCTCAGGGACCCGCTCTGGTGGCCTCAGGAAAGGCCAGTCCCCATGCGAGTTCCTCGGGGGCCTCTCGGGATTCCTCTCCCGTCGATGCCGGGGCCTAAGACCTTGTGTGGAGTCGGGGCCGGAACCTGAGGATTCCTCTCCAGTGCTGACATGGATCTTGGAGTACTTCTGGAGTCTCCCCAGGGGAGTCAGTCCTCGTCTCGAATGCGGGCATGCACTTGCGCTTTCCTCCAGAGCGGTAGCAGCAGTGTCACGCAGACCGCCAAGTGGATCAAAGGATCTATGTTTTTCCCTCGAGTCTTTCCCACGAGGCTTTCCCACGAGGCTTTCCCACAGGGCTGTCCCACGAGCACACGTGGTGGGAGTCGATCCTTGGCTTGAACGTCAAGGCAGTGCAGGGAAAACAGGTTCCTCTGGAATGGACTGACACATCTGGGGTCTCTTGGAATGGTCGCACGACCCTGGAGTTCCTCTCGCCTTTTCTGTGGGAGCGCCTCCTCTTGAGATGCGACGGGAACGCCGGGAATTCTTTCCCTACGAAACAGGGAAAGGATCCCTCATCTCGAGCTAGGAGGCGGAAATGGGGCTCCCCTGGATGTTTGCGGGACCCCACGTGCTTCCTCTCGAGTGGAGACGGGTATGTCGGGGAACTTCTTGAGTTGCAGCAAGGGTGTGAAGGACCCTTTGGAAGTTCCAGTGGTTAGATGTGATTGGCCTCGAGAAGCCTCAGCGGAAATGGGCCTCATCTCGCCTGGAGGGCAAAACCTCCTGGATTTTCTCGAGTTGCGGCAGGTGCTCTCGACTTACGACGGGGACCTCAGGGACCCGCTCTGGTGGCCTCAGGAAAGGCCAGTCCCCATGCGAGTTTCTCGGGGGCCTCTCGGGATTTCTCTCCCGTCGATGCCGGCGCCGAAGACCTTGTGTGGAGTCGGGGCCGGAACCTGAGGATTCCTCTCCAGTGCTGACATGGATCTTGGGGTACTTCTGGAGTCTCCCCAGGGGAGTCAGTCCTCGTCTCGAATGCGGGCATGCACTTGCGCTTTCCTCCAGAGCGGTAGCAGCAGTGTCACGCAGTCCACCGCGTGGATCAAAGGATCTATGGTTTTCCCTCGAGTCTTTCCCACGAGGCTTTCCCACGAGGCTTTCCCACAGGGCTGTCCCACGTGCACACGTGGTGGGAGTCGATCCTCGGCTTGAACGTCAAGGCAGTGCAGGGAAAACAGGTTCCTCTGGAATGGACTGACACATCTGTGGGACTCTTGGAATGGTGACACGACCCTGGAGTTCCTCTCGCCTTTCCTGTGGAGAGCGCCTCCTCTTGAGATGCGACGGGAACGCCGGGAATTCTTTCCCTACGAAACAGGGAAAGGATCCCTCATCTCGAGCTAGGAGGCGGAAACGGGGCTCCCCTGGATGTGTGCGGGACCCCACGTGCTTCCTCTCGAGTGGAGACGGGTATGTCAGGGAACTTCTTGAGTTGCAGCAAGGGTGTGAAGGACCCTTTGGAAGTTCCAGTGGTTAGATGTGATTGGCCTCGAGAAGCCTCAGCGGAAATGGGCCTCATCTCGCCTGGAGGGCAAAACCTCCTGGATTTTCTCGAGTTGCGGCAGGTGCTCTCGACTTACGACGGGGACCTCAGGGACCCGCTCTGGTGGCCTCATGAAAGGCCAGTCCCCATGCGAGTACGTCGGGGGCGTCTCGGGATTCCTCTCCCTTCGATGCGGGGCCTAAGACCTTGTGTGGAGTCGGGGCCGGAACCTGAGGATTCCTCTCCAGTGCTGACATGGATCTTGGGGTACTTCTGGAGTCTCCCCAGGGGAGTCAGTCCTCGTCTCGAATGCGGGCATGCACTTGCGCTTTCCTCCAGAGCGGTAGCAGCAGTGTCACGCAGTCCGCCGCGTGGATCAAAGGATCTATGGTTTTCCCTCGAGTCTTTCCCACGAAGCTTTCCCACGAGGCTTTCAAACAGGGCTGTCCCACGTGCACACGTGGTGGGAGTCGATCCTCGGCTTGAACGTCAAGGCAGTGCAGGGAAAACAGGTTCCTCTGGAATGGACTGACACATCTGGGGGTCTCTTGGAATGGTGCCACGACCCTGGAGTTCCTCTCGCCTTTCCTGTTTACAGCGCCACCTCTTGAGATGCGACGGGAACGCCGGGAATTCTTTCCCTACGAAACAGGGAAAGGATCCCTCATCTCGAGCTAGGAGGCGGAAACGGGGCTCCCCTGGATGTGTGCGGGACCCCACGTGCTTCCTCTCGAGTGGAGACGGGTATGTCGGGGAACTTCTTGAGTTGCAGCAAGGGTGTGAAGGACCCTTTGGAAGTTCCAGTGGTTAGACGTGATTAGCCTCGAGAAGCCTTAGCGGAAATGGGCCTCATCTCGCCTGGAGGGCAAAACCTCCTGGATTTTCTGGAGTTGCGGCAGGTGCTCTCGACTTACGACGGGGAACTCAGGGACCCGCTCTGGTGGCCTCAGGAAAGGCCAGTCCCCATGCGAATTCCTCGGGGGCCTCTCGGGATTCCTCTCCCGTCGATGCCGGGGCCTAAGACCTTGTGTGGAGTCGGGGCCGGGACCTGAGGATTCCTCTCCAGTGCTGACATGGATCTTGGGGTACTTCTGGAGGCTCCCCAGGGGAGTCAGTCCTCGTCTCGAATGCGGGCATGCACTTGCGCTTTCCTCCAGAGCGGTAGCAGCAGTGTCACGCAGTCCGCCGCGTGGATCAAAGGATCTATGGTTTTCCCTCGAGTCTTTCCCACGAGGCTTTCCCACGAGGCTTTCCCACAGGGCTGTCCCACGTGCACACGTGGTGGGAGTCGATCCTCGGCTTGAACGTCAAGGCAGTGCAGGGAAAACAGGTTCTTCTGGAATGGACTGACACATCTGTGGGACTCTTGGAATGGTGGCACGACCCTGGAGTTCCTCTCGCCTTTCCTGTGGAGAGCGCCTCCTCTTGAGATGCGACGGTAACGCCGGGAATTCTTTCCCTACGAAACAGGGAAAGGATCCCTCATCTCGAGCTAGGAGGCGGAAACGGGGCTCCCCTGGATGTGTGCGGGACCCCACTTGCTTCCTCTCGAGTGGAGATGGGTATGTCGGGGAACTTCTTGAGTTGCAGCAAGGGTGTGAAGGACCCTTTGGAAGTTCCAGTGGTTAGATGTGATTGGCCTCGAGAAGCCTCAGCGGAAATGGGCCTCATGTCGCCTGGAGGGCAAAACCTCCTGGATTTTCTCGAGTTGCGGTAGGTGCTCTCGACTTACGACGGGGACGTCAGGGAACCGCTCTGGTGGCCTCAGGAAAGGCCAGTCCCCATGCGAGTTCCTCGGGGGCCTCTCGTGATTCCTCTCCCGTCGATGCCGGGGCCTAAGACCTTGTGTGGAGTCGGCGCCGGAACCTGAGGATTCCTCTCCAGTGCTGACATGGATCTTGGGGTACTTCTGGAGTCTCCCCAGGGGAGTCAGTCCTCGTCTCGAATGCGGGCATGCACTTGCGCTTTCCTCCAGAGCGGTAGCAGCAGTGTCACGCATTCCGCCGCGTGGATCAAAGGATCTATGGTTTTCCCTCGAGTCTTTCCCACGAGGCTTTCCCACGAGGCTTTCAAACAGGGCTGTCCCACGTGCACACGTGGTGGGAGTCGATCCTCGGCTTGAACGTCAAGGCAGTGCAGGGAAAACAGGTTCCTCTGGAATGGACTGACACATCTGGGGGTCTCTTGGAATGGTGCCACGACCCTGGAGTTCCTCTCGCCTTTCCTGTTTACAGCGCCAACTCTTGAGATGCGACGGGAACGCCGGGAATTCTTTCCCTACGAAACAGGGAAAGGATCCCTCATCTCGAGCTCGGAGGCGGAAACGGGGCTCCCCTGGATGTGTGCGGGACCCCACGTGCTTCCTCTCGAGTGGAGACGGGTATGTCGGGGAACTTCTTGAGTTGCAGCCATGGTGTGAAGGACCCTTTGAAAGTTCCAGTGGTTAGATGTGATTGGCCTCGAGAAGACTCAGCGGAAATGGGCCTCAAATCGCCTGGAGGGCAAAACCTCCTGGATTTTCTCGAGTTGCGGCAGGTGCTCTCGACTTACGACGGGGACCTCAGGGACCCGCCCTGGTGGCCTCAGGAAAGGCCAGTCCCCATGCGAGTTCCTCGGGGGCCTCTCGGGATTCCTCTCCCGTCGATGCCGGGGCCTAAGACCTTGTGTGGAGTCGGGGCCGGAACCTGAGGATTCCTCTCCAGTGCTGACATGGATCTTGGGGTACTTCTGGAGGCTCCCCAGGGGAGTCAGTCCTCGTCTCGAATGCGGGCATGCACTTGCGCTTTCCTCCAGAGCGGTAACAGCAGTGTCACGCAGTCCGCCGCGTGGATCAAAGGATCTATGGTTTTCCCTCGAGTCTTTCCCACGAGGCTTTCCCACGAGGCTTTCCCACAGGGCTGTCCCACGTGCACACGTGGTGGGAGTCGATCCTCGGCTTGAACGTCAAGGCAGTGCAGGGAAAACAGGTTCCTCTAGAATGGACTGACACATCTGGGGCACTCTTGGAATGGTGGCACGACCCTGGAGTTCCTTTCGCCTTTCCTGTGGAGAGCGCCTCCTCTTGAGATGCGATGGGAACGCCGGGAATTCTTTCCCTACGAAACAGGGAAAGGATCCCTCATCTCGAGCTAGGAGGCGGAAACGGGGCTCCCCTGGATGTGTGCGGGACCCCACGTGCTTCCTCTCGAGTGGAGACGGGTATGTCGGGGAACTTCTTGAGTTGCAGCAAGGGTGTGAAGGACCCTTTGGAAGTTCCAGTGGTTAGATGTGATTGGCCTCGAGAAGCCTCAGCAGAAATGGGTCTCATCTCGCCTGGAGGGCAAAACCTCCTGGATTTTCTCGAGTTGCGGCAGGTGCTCTCGACTTACGACGGGGACCTCAGGGAACCGCTCTGGTGGCCTCATGAAAGGCCAGTCCCCATGGGAGTACCTCGGGGGCGTCTCGGGATTCCTCTCCCTTCGATGCGGGGCCTAAGACCTTGTGTGGAGTCGGGGCCGGAACCTGAGGATTCCTCTCCAGTGCTGACATGGATCTTGGGGTACTTCTGGAGTCTCCCAAGGGGAGTCAGTCCTCGTCTCGAATGCGGGCATGCACTTGCGCTTTCCTCCAGAGCGGTAGCAGCAGTGTCACGCAGTCCGCCGCGTGGATCAAAGGATCTATGGTTTTCCCTCGAGTCTTTCCCACGAGGCTTTCCCACGAGGCTTTCCCACAGGGCTGTCCCACGTGCACACCTGGTTGGAGTCGATCCTCGGCTTGAACGTCAAGGCAGTGCAGGGAAAACAGGTTCCTCTGGAATGGACTGACACATCTGGGGGTCTCTTGGAATGGTGCCACGACCCTGGAGTTCCTCTCGCCTTTCCTGTGGAGAGCGCCACCTCTTGAGATGCGACGGGAACGCCGGGAATTCTTTCCCTACGAAACAGGGAAAGGATCCCTCATCTCGAGCTAGGATGCGGAAACGGGGCTCCCCTGGATGTGTGCGGGACCCCACGTGCTTCCTCTCGAGTGGAGACGGGTATGTCGGGGAACTTCTTGAGTTGCAGCAATGGTGTGAAGGACCCTTTGGAAGTTCCAGTGGTTAGACGTGATTAGCCTCGAGAAGCCTCAGCGGAAATGGGCCTCATCTCGCCTGGAGGGCAAAACCTCCTGGATTTTCTGGAGTTGCGGCAGGTGCTCTCGACTTACGACGGGGACCTCAGGGACCCGCTCTGGTGGCCTCAGGAAAGGCCAGTCCCCATGCGAATTCCTCGGGGGCCTCTCCGGATTCCTCTCCCGTCGAAGCCGGGGCCTAAGACCTTGTGTGGAGTCGGGGCCGGAACCTGAGGATTCCTCTCCAGTGCTGACATGGATCTTGGGGTACTTCTGGAGTCTCCCCAGGGGAATCAGTCCTCGTCTCGAATGCGGGCATGCACTTGCGCTTTCCTCCAGAGCGGTAGCAGCAGTGTCACGCAGTCCGCCGCGTGGATCAAAGGATCTATGGTTTTCCCTCGAGTCTTTCCCACGAGGCTTTCCCACGAGGCTTTCCCACAGGGCTGTCCCACGTGCACACGAGGTGGTAGTCGATCCTCGGCTTGAACGTCAAGGTAGCGCAGGGAAAACAGGTTCCTCTAGAATGGACTGACACATCTGGGGCACTCTTGGAATGGTGGCACGACCCTGGAGTTCCTTTCGCCTTTCCTGTGGAGAGCGCCTCCTCTTGAGATGCGACGGGAACGCCGGGAATTCTTTCCCTAGGAAACAGGGAAAGGATCCCTCATCTCGAGCTAGGAGGCGGAAACGGGGCTCCCCTGGATGTGTGCGGGACCCCACGTGCTTCCTCTCGAGTGGAGACGGGTATGTCGGGGAACTTCTTGAGTTGCAGCAAGGGTGTGAAGGACCCTTTGGAAGTTCCAGTGGTTAGATGTGATTGGCCTCGAGAAGCCTCAGCGGAAATGGGCCTCATCTCGCCTGGAGGGCAAAACCTCCTGGATTTTCTCGATTTGCGGCAGGTGCTCTCGACTTACGACGGGGACCTCAGGGACCCGCTCTGGTGGCCTCATGAAAGGCCAGTCCCCATGCGAGTACCTCGGGGGCGTCTCGGGATTCCTCTCCCTTCGATGCGGGACCTAAGACCTTGTGTGGAGTCGGGGCCGGAACCTGAGGATTCCTCTCCAGTGCTGACATGGATCTTGGGGTACTTCTGGAGGCTCCCCAGGGGAGTCAGTCCTCGTCTCGAATGCGGGCATGCACTTGCGCTTTCCTCCAGAGCGGTAGCAGCAGTGTCACGCAGTCCGCCGCGTGGATCAAATGATCTATGTTTTTCCCTCGAGTCTTTCCCACGAGGCTTTCCCACGAGGCTTTCCCACAGGGCTGTCCCACGTGCACACGTGTTGGGAGTCGATCCTCGGCTTGAACGTCAAGGCAGTGCAGGGAAAACAGGTTCCTCTAGAATGGACTGACACATCTGGGGCACTCTTGGAATGGTGGGACGACCCTGGAGTTCCTTTCGCCTTTCCTGTGGAGAGCGCCTCCTCTTGAGATGCGATGGGAACGCCGGGAATTCTTTCCCTACGAAACAGGGAAAGGATCCCTCATCTCGAGCTAGGAGGCGGAAACGGGGCTCCCCTGGATGTGTGCGGGACCCCACGTGCTTCCTCTCGAGTGGAGACGGGTATGTCGGGGAACTTCTTGAGTTGCAGCAAGGGTGTGAAGGACCCTTTGGAAGTTCCAGTGGTTAGATGTGATTGGCCTCGAGAAGCCTCAGCGGAAATGGGTCTCATCTCGCCTGGAGGGCAAAACCTCCTGGATTTTCTCGAGTTGCGGCAGGTGCTCTCGACTTACGACGGGGACCTCAGGGAACCGCTCTGGTGGCCTCATGAAAGGCCAGTCCCCATGCGAGTACCTCGGGGGCGTCTCGGGATTCCTCTCCCTTCGATGCGGGGCCTAAGACCTTGTGTGGAGTCGGGGCCGGAACCTGAGGATTCCTCTCCAGTGCTGACATGGAGTACTTCTGTAGTCTCCCCAGGGGAGTCAGTCCTCGTCTCGAATGCGGGCATGCACTTGCGCTTTCCTCCAGAGCGGTAGCAGCAGTGTCACGCAGTCCGCCGCGTGGATCAAAGGATCTATGGTTTTCCCTCGAGTCTTTCCCACGAGGCTTTCCCACGAGGCTTTCCCACAGGGCTGTCCCACGTGCACACGTGGTGGGAGTCGATCCTCGGCTTGAACCTCAAGGCAGTGCAGGGAAAACAGGTTCCTCTGGAATGGACTGACACATCTGGGGGACTCTTGGAATGATGGCACGACCCTGGAGTTCCTCTCGCCTTTCCTGTGGAGAGCGCCTCCTCTTGAGATGCGACGGGAACGCCGGGAATTCTTTCCCTACGAAACAGGGAAAGGATCCCTCATCTCGAGCTAGGAGGCGGAAACGGGGCTCCCCTGGATGTGTGCGGGACCCCACGTGCTTCCTCTCGAGTGGAGACGGATATGTCAGGGAACTTCTTGAGTTGCAGCAAGGGTGTGAAGGACCCTTTGGAAGTTCCAGCGGTTAGATGTGATTAGCCTCGAGAAGCCTCAGCGGAAATGGGCCTCATCTCGCCTGGAGGGCAAAACCTCCTGGATTTTCTCGAGTTGCGGCAGGTGCTCTCGACTTACGACGGGGACCTCAGGGACCCGCTCTGGTGGCATCAGGAAAGGCCAGTCCCCATGCGAGTTCCTCGGGGGCCTCTCGGCATTCCTCTCCCGTCGATGCCGGGGCCTAAGACCTTGTGTGGAGTCGGGGCCGGAACCTGAGGATTCCTCTCCAGTGCTGACATGGATCTTGGGGTACTTCTGGAGGCTCCCCAGGGGAGTCAGTCCTCGTCTCGAATGCGGGCATGCACTTGCGCTTTCCTCCAGAGCGGTAGCAGCAGTGTCACGCAGTCCGCCGCGTGGATCAAAGGATCTATGTTTTTCCCTCGAGTCTTTCCCACGAGGCTTTCCCACGAGGCTTTCCCACAGGGCTGTCCCACGTGCACACGTGTTGGGAGTCGATCCTCGGCTTGAACGTCAAGGCAGTGCAGGGAAAACAGGTTCCTCTAGAATGGACTGACACATCTGGGGCACTCTTGGAATGGTGGCACGACCCTGGAGTTCCTTTCGCCTTTCCTGTGGAGAGCGCCTCCTCTTGAGATGCGATGGGAACGCCGGGAATTCTTTCCCTACGAAACAGGGAAAGGATCCCTCATCTCGAGCTAGGAGGCGGAAACGGGGCTCCCCTGGATGTGTGCGGGACCCCACGTGCTTCCTCTCGAGTGGAGACGGGTATGTCGGGGAACTTCTTGAGTTGCAGCAAGGGTGTGAAGGACCCTTTGGAAGTTCCAGTGGTTAGATGTGATTGGCCTCGAGAAGCCTCAGCGGAAATGGGTCTCATCTCGCCTGGAGGGCAAAACCTCCTGGATTTTCTCGAGTTGCGGCAGGTGCTCTCGACTTACGACGGGGACCTCAGGGAACCGCTCTGGTGGCCTCATGAAAGGCCAGTCCCCATGCGAGTACCTCGGGGGCGTCTCGGGATTCCTCTCCCTTCGATGCGGGGCCTAAGACCTTGTGTGGAGTCGGGGCCGGAACCTGAGGATTCCTCTCCAGTGCTGACATCTAGTACTTCTGGAGTCTCCCCAGGGGAGTCAGTCCTCGTCTCGAATGCGGGCATGCACTTGCGCTTTCCTCCAGAGCGGTAGCAGCAGTGTCACGCAGTCCGCCGCGTGGATCAAAGGATCTATGGTTTTCCCTCGAGTCTTTCCCACGAGGCTTTCCCACGAGGCTTTCCCACAGGGCTGTCCCACGTGCACACGTGGTGGGAGTCGATCCTCGGCTTGAACGTCAAGGCAGTGCAGGGAAAACAGGTTCCTCTGGAATGGACTGACACATCTGGGGGACTCTTGGAATGGTGGCACGACCCTGGAGTTCCTCTCGCCTTTCCTGTGGAGAGCGCCTCCTCTTGAGATGCGACGGGAACGCCGGGAATTCTTTCCCTACGAAACAGGGAAAGGATCCCTCATCTCGAGCTAGGAGGCGGAAACGGGGCTCCCCTGGATGTGTGCGGGACCCCACGTGCTTCCTCTCGAGTGGAGACGGGTATGTCGGGGAACTTCTTGAGTTGCAGCAAGGGTGTGAAGGACCCTTTGGAAGTTCCAGCGGTTAGATGTGATTAGCCTCGAGAAGCCTCAGCGGAAATGGGCCTCATCTCGCCTGGAGGGCAAAACCTCCTGGATTTTCTCGAGTTGCAGCAGGTGCTCTCGACTTACGAAGGGGACCTCAGGGACCCGCTCTGGTGGCCTCAGGAAAGGCCAGTCCCCATGCGAGTTCCTCGGGGGCCTCTCGGGATTCCTCTCCCGTCGATGCCGGGGCCTAAGACCTTGTGTGGAGTCGGGGCCGGAACCTGAGGATTCCTCTCCAGTGCTGACATGGATCTTGGGGTACTTCTGGAGTCTCCCCAGCGGAGTCAGTCCTCGTCTCGAATGCGGGCATGCACTTGCGCTTTCCTCCAGAGCGGTAGCAGCAGTGTCACGCAGTCCGCCGCGTGGATCAAAGGATCTATGGTTTTCCCTCGAGTCTTTCCCACGAGGCTTTCCCACGAGGCTTTCCCACAGGGCTGTCCCACGTGCACACCTTGTTGGAGTCGATCCTCGGCTTGAACGTCAAGGCAGTGCAGGGAAAACAGGTTCCTCTGGAATGGACTGACACATCTGGGGGTCTCTTGGAATGGTGCCACGATCCTGGAGTTCCTCTCGCCTTTCCTGTGGAGAGCGCCACCTCTTGAGATGCGACGGGAACGCCGGCAATTCTTTCCCTATGAAACAGGGAAAGGATCCCTCATCTCGAGCTAGGAGGCGGAAACGGGGCTCCCCTGGATGTGTGCGGGACACCACGTGCTTCCTCTCGAGTGCAGACGGGTATGTCGGGGAACTTCTTGAGTTGCAGCAAGGGTGTGAAGGACCCTTTGGAAGTTCCAGTGGTTAGATGTGATTGGCCTCGAGAAGCCTCAGCGGAAATGGGCCTCATCTCGCCTGGAGGGCAAAAGCTCCTGGATTTTCTCGAGTTGCGGCAGGTGCTCTCGACTTACGACGGGGACCTCAGGGACCCGCTCTGGTGGCCTCAGGAAAGGCCAGTCCCCATGCGAGTTCCTCGGGGGCCTCTCGGGATTCCTCTCCCGTCGATGCCGGGGCCTAAGACCTTGTGTGGAGTCGGCGCCGGAACCTGAGGATTCCTCTCCAGTGCTGACATGGATCTTGGGGTACTTCTGGAGTCTCCCCAGGGGAGTCAGTCCTCGTCTCGAATGCGGGCATGCACTTGCGCTTTCCTCCAGAGCGGTAGCAGCAGTGTCACGCAGTCCGCCGCGTGGATCAAAGGATCTATGGTTTTCCCTCGAGTCTTTCCCACGAGGCTTTCCCACGAGGCTTTCGCACAGGGCTGTCCCACGTGCACACGTGGTGGGAGTCGATCCTCGGCTTGAACGTCAAGGCAGTGCAGGGAAAACAGGTTCCTCTGGAATGGACTGACACATCTGGGGGACTCTTGGAATGGTGGCACGACCCTGGAGTTCCTCTCGCCTTTCCTGTGGAGAGCGCCTCCTCTTGAAATGCGACGGGAACGCCGGGAATTCTTTCCCTACGAAACAGGGAAAGGATCCCTCATCTCGAGCTAGGAGGCGGAAACGGGGCTCCCCTGGATGTGTGCGGGACCCACGTGCTTCCTCTCGAATGGAGACGGGTATGTCGGGGAACTTCTTGAGTTGCAGCAAGGGTGTGAAGGACCCTTTGGAAGTTCCAGTGGTTAGACGTGATTAGCCTCGAGAAGCCTCAGCGGAAATGGGCCTCATCTCGCCTGAAGGGCAAAACCTCCTGGATTTTCTCGAGTTGCGGCAGGTGCTCTCGACTTACGACGGGGACCTCAGGGACCCGCTCTGGTGGCCTCAGGAAAGGCCAGTCCCCATGCGAGTTCCTCGGGTGCCTCTCGGGATTCCTCTCCCGTCGATGCCGGGGCCTAAGACCTTGTGTGGAGTTGGGGTCGGAACCTGAGGATTCCTCTCCAGTGCTGACATGGATCTTGGGGTACTTCTGGAGTCTCCCCAGGGGAGTCAGTCCTCGTCTCGAATGCGGGCATGCACTTGCGCTTTCCTCCAGAGCGGTAGCAGCAGTGTCACGCAGTCCGCCGCGTGGATCAAAGGATCTATGGTTTTCCCTCGAGTCTTTCCCACGAGGCTTTCCCACGAGGCTTTCCCACAGGGCTGTCCCACGTGCACACGTGGTGGGAGTCGATCCTCGGCTTGAACGTCAAGGCAGTGCAGGGAAAACAGGTTCCTCTGGAATGGACTGACACATCTGGGGGACTCTTGGAATGTTGGCATGACCCTGGAGTTCCTCTCGCCTTTCCTGTGGAGAGCGCCTCCTCTTGAGATGCGACGGGAACGCCGGGAATTCTTTCCCTACGAAACAGGGAAAGGATCCCTCATCTTGAGCTAGGAGGCGGAAACGGGGCTCCACTGGATGTGTGCGGGACACCACGTGCTTCCTCTCGAGTGCAGACGGGTATGTCGGGGAACTTCTTGAGTTGCAGCAAGGGTGTGAAGGACCCTTTGGAATTTCCAGTGGTTAGACGTGATTAGCCTCGAGAAGCCTCAGCGGAAATGGGCCTCATCTCGCCTGAAGGGCAAAACCTCCTGGATTTTCTCGAGTTGCGGCAGGTGCTCTCGACTTACGACGGGGACCTCAGGGACCCGCTCTGGTGGCCTCAGGAAAGGCCAGTCCCCATGCGAGTTCCTCGGGGGCCTCTCGGGATTCCTCTCCCGTCGATGCCGGGGCCTAAGACCTTGTGTGGAGTCGGGGTCGGAACCTGAGGATTCCTCTCCAGTGCTGACATGGATCTTGGGGTACTTCTGGAGTCTCCCCAGGGGAGTCAGTCCTCGTCTCGAATGCGGGCATGCACTTGCGCTTTCCTCCAGAGCGGTAGCAGCAGTGTCACGCAGTCCGCCGCGTGGATCAAAGGATCTATTGTTTTCCCTCGAGTCTTTCCCACGAGGCTTTCCCACGAGGCTTTCCCACAGGGCTGTCCCACGTGCACACGTGGTGGGAGTCGATCCTCGGCTTGAACGTCAAGGCAGTGCAGGGAAAACAGGTTTCTCTGGAATGGACTGACACATCTGGGGGACTCTTGGAATGTTGGCATGACCCTGGAGTTCCTCTCGCCTTTCCTGTGGAGAGCGCCTCCTCTTGAGATGCGACGGGAACGCCGGGAATTCTTTCCCTACGAAACAGGGAAAGGATCCCTCATCTCGAGCTAGGAGGCGGAAACGGGGCTCCCCTGGATGTGTGCGGAACACCACGTGCTTCCTCTCGAGTGCAGACGGGTATGTCGGGGCACTTCTTGAGTTGCAGCAAGGGTGTGAAGGACCCTTTGGAAGTTCCAGTTGTTAGATGTGATTGGCCTTGAGCAGCCTCAGCGGAAATGTGCCTCATCTCGCCTGGAGGGCAAAACCTCCTGGATTTTCTCGAGTTGCGGCAGGTGCTCTCGACTTACGACGGGGACCTCAGGGACCCGCTCTGGTGGCCTCAGGAAAGGCCAGTCCCCATGCGAGTTCCTCGGGGGCGTCTCGGATTCCTCTCCCGTCGATTCCGGGGCCTAAGACCTTGTGTGGAGTCGGGGCCGGAACCTGAGGATTCCTCTCCAGTGCTGACATGGATCTTGGGGTACTTCTGGAGTCTCCCCAGGGGAGTCAGTCCTCATCTCAAATGCGGGCATGCACTTGCGCTTTCCTCCAGAGCGGTAGCAGCAGTGTCACGCAGTCCGCCGTGTGGATCAAAGGATCTATGGTTTTCCCTCGAGTCTTTCCCACGAGGCTTTCCCACGAGGCTTTCCCACAGGGCTGTCCCACGTGCACACGTGGTGGGAGTCGATCCTCGGCTTGATCGTCAAGGCAGTGCAGGGAAAACAGGTTCCTCTGGAATGGACTGACACATCTGGGGGACTCTTGGGATGGTGTCACTACCCTGGAGTTCCTCTCGCCTTTCCTGTGGAGAGCGCCTCCTCTTGAGATGCGACGGGAACGCCGGGAATTCTTTCCCTACGAAACAGGGAAAGGATCCCTCATCTCGAGCTAGGAGGCGGAAACGGGGCTCCCCTGGATGTGTGCGGGACACCACGTGCTTCCTCTCGAGTGCAGACGGGTATGTCGGGGAACTTCTTGAGTTGCAGAAAGGGTGTGAAGGACCCTCTCGAAGTTCCAGTGGTTAGATGTGATTGGCCTCGAGAAGCCTCAGCGGAAATGGGCCTCATCTCGCCTGGAGGGCAAAACCTCCTGGATTTTCTCGAGTTGCGGCAGGTGCTCTCGACTTACGACGGGGACCTCAGGGACCCGCTTGGTGGCCTCAGGAAAGGCCAGTCCCCATGCCAGTTCCTCGGGGGCCTCTCGGGATTCCTCTCCCGTCGATGCCGGGGCCTAAGACCTTGTGTGGAGTCGGGGCCGGAACCTGAGGATTCCTCTCCAGTGCTGACATGGATCTTGGGGTACTTCTGGAGTCTCCCCAGGGGAGTCAGTTCTCGTCTCGAATGCAGGCATGCACTTGCGCTTTCCTCCAGAGCGGTAGCAGCAGTGTCACGCAGTCCGCCGCGTGGATCAAATGATCTATGGTTTTCCCTCGAGTCTTTCCCACGAGGCTTTCCCACAGGGCTGTCCCACGTGCACACGTGGTGGGAGTCGATCCTCGGCTTGAACGTCAAGGCAGTGCAGGGAAAACAGGTTCCTCTTGAATGGACTGACACATCTGGGGGACTCTTGGAATGGTGTCACGACCCTGGAGTTACTCTCGCCTTTCCTGTGGAGAGCGCCTCCTCTTGAGATGCGACGGGAACGCCGGGAATTCTTTCCCTACGAAACAGGGAAAGGATCCCTCATCTCAAGCTAGGAGGCGGAAACGGGGCTCCCCTGGATGTGTGCGGGACCCCACGTGCTTCCTCTCGAGTGAAGACGGGTATGTCGGGGAACTTCTTGAGTTGCAGCAATGGTGTGAAGGACCCTTTGGAAGTTCCAGTGGTTAGATGTGATTGGCCTCGAGAAGCCTCAGCGGAAATGTGCCTCATCTCGCCTGGAGGGCAAAACCTCCTGGATTTTCTCGAGTTGCGGCAGGTGCTCTCGACTTACGACGGGGACCTCAGGGACCCGCTCTGGTGGCCTCAGGAAAGGCCAGTCCCCATGCGAGTTCCTCGGGGGCATCTCGGGATACCTCTCCCGTCGATGCCGGGGCCTAAGACCTTGTGTGGACTCGGGGCCGGAACCTGAGGATTCCTCTCCAGTGCTGACATGGATCTTGGGGTACTTCTGGAGTCTCCCCAGGGGAGTCAGTCCTCGTCTCGAATGCAGGCATGCACTTGCGCTTTCCTCCAGAGCGGTAGCAGCAGTGTCACACATTCCGCCTCGTGGATCAAAGGATGTATGGTTTTCCCTCGAGTCTTTCCCACGAGGCTTTCCCACGAGGCTTTCCCACAGGGCTGTCCCACGTGCACACGTGGTGGGAGTCGATCCTCGGCTTGAACGTCAAGGCAGTGCAGGGAAAACAGGTTCCTCTGGAATGGACTGACACATCTGGGGGACTCTTGGAATGGTGGCATGACCCTGGAGTTCCTCTCGCCTTTCCTGTGGAGAGCGCCTCCTCTTGAGATGCGACGGGAACGCCGGGAATTCTCTCCCTACGAAACAGGGAAAGGATCCCTCATCTCGAGCTAGGAGGCGGAAACGGGGCTCCACTGGATGTGTGCGGGACACCACGTGCTTCCTCTCGAGTGCAGACGGGTATGTCGGGGAACTTCTTGAGTTGCAGCAAGGGTGTGAAGGACCCTTTGGAAGTTCCAGTGGTTAGATGTGATTGGCCTCGAGAAGCCTCAGCGGAAATGGGCCTCATCTCGCCTGGAGGGCAAAACCTCCTGGATTTTCTCGAGTTGCGGCAGGTGCTCTCGACTTACGACGGGGACCTCAGGGAACCGCTCTGGTGGCCTCAGGAAAGGCCAGTCCCCATGCGAGTTCCTCGGGGGCGTCTCGGGATACCTCTCCCGTCGATGCCGGGGCCTAAGACCTTGTGTGGAGTCGGGGCCGGAACCTGAGGATTCCTCTCCAGTGCTGACATGGATCTTGGGGTACTTCTGGAGTCTCCCCAGGGGAGTCAGTCCTCGTCTCGAATGCGGGCATGCACTTGCGCTTTCCTCCAGAGCGGTAGCAGCAGTGTCACGCAGTCCGCCGCGTGGATCAAAGGATCTATGGTTTTCCCTCGAGTCTTTCCCACGAGGCTTTCCCACGAGGCTTTCCCACAGGGCTGTCCCACGTGCACACGTGGTGGGAGTCGATCCTCGGCTTGAACGTCAAGGCAGTGCAGGGAAAACAGGTTCCTCTGGAATGGACTGACACACCTGGGGGACTCTTGGAATGGTGGCACTACCCTGGAGTTCCTCTCGCCTTTCCTGTGGAGAGCGCCTCCTCTTGAGATGCGACGGGAACGCCGGGAATTCTTTCCCTACGAAACAGGGAAAGGATCCCTCATCTCGAGCTAGGAGGCGGAAACGGGGATCGCCTGGATGTGTGCGGGACCCCACGTGCTTCCCTTCGAGTGGAGACGGGTATGTCGGGGAACTTCTTGAGTTGCAGCAATGGTGTGAAGGACCCTTTGGAAGTTCCAGTGGTTAGATGTGATTGGCCTCGAGAAGCCTCAGCGGAAATGGGCCTCATCTCGCCTGGAGGGCAAAACCTCCTGGATTTTCTCGAGTTGCGGCAGGTGCTCTCGACTTACGACGGGGACCTCAGGGACCCGCTCTGGTGGCCTCAGGAAAGGCCAGTCCCCATGCGAGTTCCTCGGGGGCCTCTCGGGAATGCTCTCCCGTCGATGCCGGGGCCTAAGACCTTGTGTGGAGTCGGGGCCGGAACCTGAGGATTCCTCTCCAGTGCTGACATGGATCTTGGGGTACTTCTGGAGTCTCCCCAGGGGAGTCAGTCCTCGTCTCGAATGCGGGCATGCACTTGCGCTTTCCTCCAGAGTGGTAGCAGCAGTGTCACGCAGTCCACCGCGTGGATCAAAGGATCTATGGTTTTCCCTCGAGTCTTTCCCACGAGGCTTTCCCACGAGGCTTTCCCACATGGCTGTCCCACGTGCACACGTGGTGGGAGTCGATCCTCGGCTTGAACGTCAAGGCAGTGCAGGGAAAACAGGTTCCTCTGGAATGGACTGACACATCTGGGGGACTCTTGGAATGGTGGCATGACTCTGGAGTTCCTCTCGCCTTTCCTGTGGAGAGCGCCTCCTCTTGAGATGCGACGGGAACGCCGGGAATTCTTTCCCTACGAAACAGGGAAAGGATCCTTCATCTCGAGCTTGGAGGCGGAAACGGGGCTCCCCTGGATGTGTGCGGGACACCACGTGCTTCCTCTCGAGGGCAGACGGGTATGTCGGGGAACTTCTTGAGTTGCAGCAAGGGTGTGAAGGACCCTTTGGAAGTTCCAGTGGTTAGATGTGATTGGCCTCGAGAAGCCTCAGCGGAAATGGACCTCATCTCGCCCGGAGGGCAAAACCTCCTGGATTTTCTCGAGTTGCGGCAGGTGCTCTCGACTTACGACGGGAACCTCAGGGACCCGCTCTGGTGGCCTCAGGAAAGGCCAGTCCCCATGCGAGTTCCTCGGGGGCCTCTCGGGATTCCTCTCCCGTCGATGCCGGCGCCGAAGACCTTGTGTGGAGTCGGGGCCGGAACCTGAGGATTCCTCTCCAGTGCTGACATGGATCTTGGGGTACTTCTGGAGTCTCCCCAGGGGAGTCAGTCCTCGTCTCGAATGCGGGCATGCACTTGCGCTTTCCTCCAGAGCGGTAGCAGCAGTGTCACGCAGTCCGCCGCGTGGATCAAAGGATCTATGGTTTTCCCTCGAGTCTTTTCCACGAGGCTTTCCCACGAGGCTTTCCCACGAGGCTTTCCCACAGGGCTGTCCCACGTGCACACGTGGTGGGAGTCGATCCTCGGCTTGAACGTCAAGACAGTGCAGGGAAAACAGGTTCCTCTGGAATGGACTGACACACCTGGGGGACTCTTGGAATGGTGTCACGACCCTGGAGTTCCTCTCGCCTTTCCTGTGGAGAGCGCCTCCTCTTGAGATGCGACGGGAACGCCGGGAATTCTTTCCCTACGAAACAGGGAAAGGATCCCTCATCTCGAGCTAGGAGGCGGAAACGGGGATCGCCTGGATGTGTGCGGGACACCACGTGCTTCCTCTCGAGGGCAGACGGGTATGTCGGGGAACTTCTTGAGTTGCAGCAAGGGTGTGAAGGACCCTTTGGAAGTTCCAGTGGTTAGATGTGATTGGCCTCGAGAAGCCTCAGCGGAAATGGGCCTCATCTCGCCTGGAGGGCAAAACCTCCTGGATTTTCTCGAGTTGCGGCAGGTGCTCTCGACTTACGATGGGGACCTCAGGGACCCGCTTGGTGGCCTCAGGAAAGGCCAGTCCCCATGCGAGTTCCTCGGGGGCCTCTCGGGATTCCTCTCCCGTCGATGCCGGGGCCTAAGACCTTGTGTGGAGTCGGGGCCGGAACCTGAGGATTCCTCTCCAGTGCTGACATGGATCTTGGGGTACTTCTGGAGTCTCCCCAGGGGAGTCAGTCCTCGTCTCGAATGCGGGCATGCACTTGCGCTTTCCTCCAGAGTGGTAGCAGCAGTGTCACGCAGTCCGCCGCGTGGATCAAAGATCTATGGTTTTCCCTCGAGTCTTTCCCACGAGGCTTTCCCACGAGGCTTTCCCACAGGGCTGTCCCACGTGCACACGTGGTGGGAGTCGATCCTCGGCTTGAACGTCAAGGCAGTGCAGGGAAAACAGGTTCCTCTGGAATGGACTGACACATCAGGGGGACTCTTGGAATGGTGGCACGACCCTGGAGTTCCTCTCGCCTTTCCTGTGGAGAGCGCCTCCTCTTGAGATGCGACGGGAACGCCGGGAATTCTTTCCCTACGAAACAGGGAAAGGATCCCTCATCTCGAGCTAGAAGGCGGAAACGGGGATCGCCTGGATGTGTGCGGGACCCCAAGTGCTTCCCTTCGAGTGGAGACGGGTATGTCGGGGAACTTCTTGAGTTGCAGCAATGGTGTGAAGGACCCTTTGGAAGTTCCAGTGGTTAGATGTGATTGGCCTCGAGAAGCCTCAGCGGAAATGGGCCTCATCTCGCCTGGAGGGCAAAACCTCCTGGATTTTCTCGAGTTGCGGCAGTTGCTCTCGACTTACGACGGGGACCTCAGGGAACCGTTCTGGTGGCCTCAGGAAAGGGCAGTCCCCATGCGAGTTCCTCGGGGGCGTCTCGGGATACCTCTCCCGTCGATGCCGGGGCCTAAGACCTTGTGTGGAGTCGGGGCCGGAACCTGAGGATTCCTCTCCAGTGCTGACATGGATCTTGGGGTACTTCTGGAGTCTCCCCAGGGGAGTCAGTCCTCGTCTCGAATGCGGGCATGCACTTGCGCTTTCCTCCAGAGCGGTAGCAGCAGTGTCACGCAGTCCGCCGCGTGGATCAAAGGATCTATGGTTTTCCCTCGAGTCTTTCCCACGAGGCTTTCCCACGAGGCTTTCCCACAGGGCTGTCCCACGTGCACACGTGGTGGGAGTCGATCCTCGGCTTGAACGTCAAGGCAGTGCAGGGAAAACAGGTTCCTCTGGAATGGACTGACACATCTGGGGGACTCTTGGAATGGTGGCATGACTCTGGAGTTCCTCTCGCCTTTCCTGTGGAGAGCGCCTCCTCTTGAGATGCGACGGGAACGCCGGGAATTCTTTCCCTACGAAACAGGGAAAGGATCCTTCATCTCGAGCTAGGAGGCGGAAACGGGGCTCCCCTGGATGTGTGCGGGACACCACGTGCTTCCTCTCGAGGGCAGACGGGTATGTCGGGGAACTTCTTGAGTTGCAGCAAGGGTGTGAAGGACCCTTTGGAAGTTCCAGTGGTTAGATGTGATTGGCCTCGAGAAGCCTCAGCGGAAATGGACCTCATCTCGCCTGGAGGGCAAAACCTCCTGGATTTTCTCGAGTTGCGGCAGGTGCTCTCGACTAACGATGGGGACCTCAGGGACCCGCTTGGTGGCCTCAGGAAAGGCCAGTCCCCATGCGAGTTCCTCGGGGGCCTCTCGGGATTCCTCTCCCGTCGATGCCGGGGCCTAAGACCTTGTGTGGAGTCGGGGCCGGAACCTGAGGATTCCTCTCCAGTGCTGACATGGATCTTGGGGTACTTCTGGAGTCTCCCCAGGGGAGTCAGTCCTCGTCTCGAATGCGGGCATGCACTTGCGCTTTCCTCCAGAGTGGTAGCAGCAGTGTCACGCAGTCCGCCGCGTGGATCAAAGATCTATGGTTTTCCCTCGAGTCTTTCCCACGAGGCTTTCCCACGAGGCTTTCCCACAGGGCTGTCCCACGTGCACACGTGGTGGGAGTCGATCCTCGGCTTGAACGTCAAGGCACTGCAGGGAAAACAGGTTCCTCTGGAATGGACTGACACATCAGGGGGACTCTTGGAATGGTGGCACGACCCTGGAGTTCCTCTCGCCTTTCCTGTGGAGAGCGCCACCTCTTGAGATGCGACGGGAACGCCGGGAATTCTTTCCATACGAAACAGGGAAAGGATCCCTCATCTCAAGCTAGGAGGCGGAAACGGGGCTCCCCTGGATGTGTGCGGGACCCACGTGCTTCCTCTCGAGTGGAGACGGGTATGTCGGGGAACTTCTTGAGTTGCAGCAATGGTGTGAAGGACCCTTTGGAAGTTCCAGTGGTTAGACGTGATTAACCTCGAGAAGCCTCAGCGTAAATGGGTCTCATCTCGCTGGAGGGCAAAACCTCCTGGATTTTCTCGAGTTGCGGCAGGTGCTCTCGACTTACGACGGGGACCTCAGGGACCCGCTCTGGTGGCCTCAGGAAAGGCCAGTCCCCATGCGAGTTCCTCGGGGTCCTCTCGGGATTCCTCTCCCGTCGATGCCGGGGCCTAAGACCTTGTGTGGAGTCGGGGCCGGAACCTGAGGATTCCTCTCCAGTGCTGACATGGATCTTGGGGTACTTCTGGAGTCTCCCCAGGGGAATCAGTCCTCGTCTCGAATGCGGGCATGCACTTGTGCTTTCCTCCAGAGCGGTAGCAGCAGTGTCACGCAATCCGCCGCGTGGATCAAAGGATCTATGGTTTTCCCTCGAGGCTTTCCCACGAGGCTTTCCCACGAGGCTTTCCCACAGGGCTGTCCCACGTGCACACGTGGTGGGAGTCGATCCTCGGCTTGAACGTCAAGGCAGTGCAGGGAAAACAGGTTCCTCTGGAATGGACTGACACATCTGGGGGACTCTTGGAATGGTGTCACGACCCTGGAGTTCCTCTCGCCTTTCCTGTGGAGAGCGCCTCCTCTTGAGATGCGACGGGAACGCCGGGAATTCTTTCCCTACGAAACAAGGAAAGGATCCCTCATCTCGAGCTAGGAGGCGGAAACGGGGCTCCCCTGGATGTGTGCGGGACACCACGTGCTTCCTCTCGAGTGGAGACGGGTATGTCGGGGAACTTCTTGAGTTGCAGCAAGGGTGCGAAGGACCCTTTGGAAGTTCCAGTGGTTAGACGTGATTGGCCTCGAGAAGCCTCAGCGAAAATGGGCCTCATTTCGCCTGGAGGGCAAAACCTCCCGGATTTTCTCGAGTTGCGGCAGGTGCTCTCGACTTACGACGGGGACCTCAGGGACCCGCTCTGGTGGCCTCAGGAAAGGCCAGTCCCCATGCGAGTTCCTCGGGGGCCTCTCGGGATTCCTCTCCCGTCGATGCCGGGGCCTAAGACCTTGTGTGGAGTCGGGGCCGGAACCTGAGGATTCCTCTCCAGTGCTGACATGGATCTTGGGGTACTTCTGGAGTCTCCCCAGGGGAGTCAGTCCTCGTCTCGAATGCGGGCATGCACTTGCGCTTTCCTCCAGAGCGGTAGCAGCAGTGTCACGCAGTCCGCCGCGTGGATCAAAAGATCTATGGTTTTCCCTCGAGTCTTTCCCACGAGGCTTTCCCACGAGGCTTTCCCACAGGGCTGTCCCACGTGCACACGTGGTGGGAGTCGATCCTCGGCTTGAACGTCAAGGCAGTGCAGGGAAAACAGGTTCCTCTGGAATGGACTGACACATCTGGGGGACTCTTGGAATGGTGGCATGACCTGGAGTTCCTCTCGCCTTTCCTGTGGAGAGCGCCTCCTCTTGAGATGCGACGGGAACGCCGGGAATTCTTTCCCTACGAAACAGGGAAAGGATCCCTCATCTCGAGCTAGGAGGCGGAAACGGGGATCGCCTGGATGTGTGCGGGACCCCACGTGCTTCCCTTTGAGTGGAGACGGGTATGTCGGGGAACTTCTTGAGTTGCAGCAATGGTGTGAAGGACCCTTTGGAAGTTCCAGTGGTTAGATGTGATTGGCCTCGAGAAGCCTCAGCGGAAATGGGCCTCATCTCGCATGGAGGGCAAAACCTCCTGGATTTTCTCGATTTGCGGCAGGTGCTCTCGACTTACGACGGGGACCTCAGGGACCCGCTCTGGTGGCCTCAGGAAAGGCCAGTCCCCATGCGAGTTCCTCGGGGGCCACTCGGGATTCCTCTCCCGTCGATGCCGGGGCCTAAGACCTTGTGTGGAGTCGGGGCCGGAACCTGAGGATTCCTCTCCAGTGCTGACATGGATCTTGGGGTACTTCTGGAGTCTCCCCAGGGGAGTCAGTCCTCGTCTCGAATGCGGGCATGCACTTGCGCTTTCCTCCAGAGTGGTAGCAGCAGTGTCACGCAGTCCGCCGCGTGGATCAAAGATCTATGGTTTTCCCTCGAGTCTTTCCCACGAGGCTTTCCCACGAGGCTTTCCCACAGGGCTGTCCCACGTGCACACGTGGTGGGAGTCGATCCTCGGCTTGAACGTCAAGGCAGTGCAGGGAAAACAGGTTCCTCTGGAATGGACTGACACATCAGGGGGACTCTTGGAATGGTGGCACGACCCTGGAGTTCCTCTCGCCTTTCCTGTGGAGAGCGCCTCCTCTTGAGATGCGACGGGAACGCCGGGAATTCTTTCCCTACGAAACAGGGAAAGGATCCCTCATCTCGAGCTAGAAGGCGGAAACGGGGATCGCCTGGATGTGTGCGGGACCCCAAGTGCTTCCCTTCGAGTGGAGACGGGTATGTCGGGGAACTTCTTGAGTTGCAGCAATGGTGTGAAGGTCCCTTTGGAAGTTCCAGTGGTTAGATGTGATTGGCCTCGAGAAGCCTCAGCGGAAATGGGCCTCATCTCGCCTGGAGGGCAAAACCTCCTGGATTTTCTCGAGTTGCGGCAGGTGCTCTCGACTTACGACGGGGACCTCAGGGACCCGCTCTGGTGGCCTCAGGAAAGGCCAGTCCCCATGCGAGTTCCTCGGGGGCCTCTCGGGAATGCTCTCCCGTCGATGCCGGGGCCTAAGACCTTGTGTGGAGTCGGGGCCGGAACCTGAGGATTCCTCTCCAGTGCTGACATGGATCTTGGGGTACTTCTGGAGTCTCCCCAGGGGAGTCAGTCCTCGTCTCGAATGCGGGCATGCACTTGCGCTTTCCTCCAGAGTGGTAGCAGCAGTGTCACGCAGTCCACCGCGTGGATCAAAGGATCTATGGTTTTCCCTCGAGTCTTTCCCACGAGGCTTTCCCACGAGGCTTTCCCACAGGGCTGTCCCACGTGCACACGTGGTGGGAGTCGATCCTCGGCTTGAACGTCAAGGCAGTGCAGGGAAAACAGGTTCCTCTGGAATGGACTGACACATCTGGGGGACTCTTGGAATGGTGGCATGACTCTGGAGTTCCTCTCGCCTTTCCTGTGGAGAGCGCCTCCTCTTGAGATGCGACGGGAACGCCGGGAATTCTTTCCCTACGAAACAGGGAAAGGATCCTTCATCTCGAGCTTGGAGGCGGAAACGGGGCTCCCCTGGATGTGTGCGGGACACCACGTGCTTCCTCTCGAGGGCAGACGGGTATGTCGGGGAACTTCTTGAGTTGCAGCAAGGGTGTGAAGGACCCTTTGGAAGTTCCAGTGGTTAGATGTGATTGGCCTCGAGAAGCCTCAGCGGAAATGGACCTCATCTCGCCCGGAGGGCAAAACCTCCTGGATTTTCTCGAGTTGCGGCAGGTGCTCTCGACTTACGACGGGAACCTCAGGGACCCGCTCTGGTGGCCTCAGGAAAGGCCAGTCCCCATGCGAGTTCCTCGGGGGCCTCTCGGGATTCCTCTCCCGTCGATGCCGGCGCCGAAGACCTTGTGTGGAGTCGGGGCCGGAACCTGAGGATTCCTCTCCAGTGCTGACATGGATCTTGGGGTACTTCTGGAGTCTCCCCAGGGGAGTCAGTCCTCGTCTCGAATGCGGGCATGCACTTGCGCTTTCCTCCAGAGCGGTAGCAGCAGTGTCACGCAGTCCGCCGCGTGGATCAAAGGATCTATGGTTTTCCCTCGAGTCTTTTCCACGAGGCTTTCCCACGAGGCTTTCCCACGAGGCTTTCCCACAGGGCTGTCCCACGTGCACACGTGGTGGGAGTCGATCCTCGGCTTGAACGTCAAGACAGTGCAGGGAAAACAGGTTCCTCTGGAATGGACTGACACACCTGGGGGACTCTTGGAATGGTGTCACGACCCTGGAGTTCCTCTCGCCTTTCCTGTGGAGAGCGCCTCCTCTTGAGATGCGACGGGAACGCCGGGAATTCTTTCCCTACGAAACAGGGAAAGGATCCCTCATCTCGAGCTAGGAGGCGGAAACGGGGATCGCCTGGATGTGTGCGGGACACCACGTGCTTCCTCTCGAGGGCAGACGGGTATGTCGGGGAACTTCTTGAGTTGCAGCAAGGGTGTGAAGGACCCTTTGGAAGTTCCAGTGGTTAGATGTGATTGGCCTCGAGAAGCCTCAGCGGAAATGGGCCTCATCTCGCCTGGAGGGCAAAACCTCCTGGATTTTCTCGAGTTGCGGCAGGTGCTCTCGACTTACGATGGGGACCTCAGGGACCCGCTTGGTGGCCTCAGGAAAGGCCAGTCCCCATGCGAGTTCCTCGGGGGCCTCTCGGGATTCCTCTCCCGTCGATGCCGGGGCCTAAGACCTTGTGTGGAGTCGGGGCCGGAACCTGAGGATTCCTCTCCAGTGCTGACATGGATCTTGGGGTACTTCTGGAGTCTCCCCAGGGGAGTCAGTCCTCGTCTCGAATGCGGGCATGCACTTGCGCTTTCCTCCAGAGTGGTAGCAGCAGTGTCACGCAGTCCGCCGCGTGGATCAAAGATCTATGGTTTTCCCTCGAGTCTTTCCCACGAGGCTTTCCCACGAGGCTTTCCCACAGGGCTGTCCCACGTGCACACGTGGTGGGAGTCGATCCTCGGCTTGAACGTCAAGGCAGTGCAGGGAAAACAGGTTCCTCTGGAATGGACTGACACATCAGGGGGACTCTTGGAATGGTGGCACGACCCTGGAGTTCCTCTCGCCTTTCCTGTGGAGAGCGCCTCCTCTTGAGATGCGACGGGAACGCCGGGAATTCTTTCCCTACGAAACAGGAAAGGATCCTTCATCTCGAGCTAGGAGGCGGAAACGGGGCTCCCCTGGATGTGTGCGGGACACCACGTGCTTCCTCTCGAGGGCAGACGGGTATGTCGGGGAACTTCTTGAGTTGCAGCAAGGGTGTGAAGGACCCTTTGGAAGTTCCAGTGGTTAGATGTGATTGGCCTCGAGAAGCTTCAGCGGAAATGGACCTCATCTCGCCTGGAGGGCAAAACCTCCTGGATTTTCTCGAGTTGCGGCAGGTGCTCTCGACTAACGATGGGGACCTCAGGGACCCGCTTGGTGGCCTCAGGAAAGGCCAGTCCCCATGCGAGTTCCTCGGGGGCCTCTCGGGATTCCTCTCCCGTCGATGCCGGGGCCTAAGACCTTGTGTGGAGTCGGGGCCGGAACCTGAGGATTCCTCTCCAGTGCTGACATGGATCTTGGGGTACTTCTGGAGTCTCCCCAGGGGAGTCAGTCCTCGTCTCGAATGCGGGCATGCACTTGCGCTTTCCTCCAGAGTGGTAGCAGCAGTGTCACGCAGTCCGCCGCGTGGATCAAAGATCTATGGTTTTCCCTCGAGTCTTTCCCACGAGGCTTTCCCACGAGGCTTTCCCACAGGGCTGTCCCACGTGCACACGTGGTGGGAGTCGATCCTCGGCTTGAACGTCAAGGCACTGCAGGGAAAACAGGTTCCTCTGGAATGGACTGACACATCAGGGGGACTCTTGGAATGGTGGCACGACCCTGGAGTTCCTCTCGCCTTTCCTGTGGAGAGCGCCACCTCTTGAGATGCGACGGGAACGCCGGGAATTCTTTCCATACGAAACAGGGAAAGGATCCCTCATCTCAAGCTAGGAGGCGGAAACGGGGCTCCCCTGGATGTGTGCGGGACCCACGTGCTTCCTCTCGAGTGGAGACGGGTATGTCGGGGAACTTCTTGAGTTGCAGCAATGGTGTGAAGGACCCTTTGGAAGTTCCAGTGGTTAGACGTGATTAACCTCGAGAAGCCTCAGCGTAAATGGGTCTCATCTCGCTGGAGGGCAAAACCTCCTGGATTTTCTCGAGTTACGGCAGGTGCTCTCGACTTACGACGGGGACCTCAGGGACCCACTCTGGTGGCCTCAGGAAAGGCCAGTCCCCATGCGAGTTCCTCGGGGTCCTCTCGGGATTCCTCTCCCGTCGATGCCGGGGCCTAAGACCTTGTGTGGAGTCGGGGCCGGAACCTGAGGATTCCTCTCCAGTGCTGACATGGATCTTGGGGTACTTCTGGAGTCTCCCCAGGGGAATCAGTCCTCGTCTCGAATGCGGGCATGCACTTGTGCTTTCCTCCAGAGCGGTAGCAGCAGTGTCACGCAATCCGCCGCGTGGATCAAAGGATCTATGGTTTTCCCTCGAGGCTTTCCCACGAGGCTTTCCCACGAGGCTTTCCCACAGGGCTGTCCCACGTGCACACGTGGTGGGAGTCGATCCTCGGCTTGAACGTCAAGGCAGTGCAGGGAAAACAGGTTCCTCTGGAATGGACTGACACATCTGGGGGACTCTTGGAATGGTGTCACGACCCTGGAGTTCCTCTCGCCTTTCCTGTGGAGAGCGCCTCCTCTTGAGATGCGACGGGAACGCCGGGAATTCTTTCCCTATGAAACAAGGAAAGGATCCCTCATCTCGAGCTAGGAGGCGGAAACGGGGCTCCCCTGGATGTGTGCGGGACACCACGTGCTTCCTCTCGAGTGGAGACGGGTATGTCGGGGAACTTCTTGAGTTGCAGCAAGGGTGCGAAGGACCCTTTGGAAGTTCCAGTGGTTAGACGTGATTGGCCTCGAGAAGCCTCAGCGAAAATGGGCCTCATTTCGCCTGGAGGGCAAAACCTCCCGGATTTTCTCGAGTTGCGGCAGGTGCTCTCGACTTACGACGGGGACCTCAGGGACCCGCTCTGGTGGCCTCAGGAAAGGCCAGTCCCCATGCGAGTTCCTCGGGGGCCTCTCGGGATTCCTCTCCCGTCGATGCCGGGGCCTAAGACCTTGTGTGGAGTCGGGGCCGGAACCTGAGGATTCCTCTCCAGTGCTGACATGGATCTTGGGGTACTTCTGGAGTCTCCCCAGGGGAGTCAGTCCTCGTCTCGAATGCGGGCATGCACTTGCGCTTTCCTCCAGAGCGGTAGCAGCAGTGTCACGCAGTCCGCCGCGTGGATCAAAAGATCTATGGTTTTCCCTCGAGTCTTTCCCACGAGGCTTTCCCACGAGGCTTTCCCACAGGGCTGTCCCACGTGCACACGTGGTGGGAGTCGATCCTCGGCTTGAACGTCAAGGCAGTGCAGGGAAAACAGGTTCCTCTGGAATGGACTGACACATCTGGGGGACTCTTGGAATGGTGGCATGACCTGGAGTTCCTCTCGCCTTTCCTGTGGAGAGCGCCTCCTCTTGAGATGCGACGGGAACGCCGGGAATTCTTTCCCTACGAAACAGGGAAAGGATCCCTCATATCGAGCTAGGAGGCGGAAACGGGGATCGCCTGGATGTGTGCGGGACCCCACGTGCTTCCCTTTGAGTGGAGACGGGTATGTCGGGGAACTTCTTGAGTTGCAGCAATGGTGTGAAGGACCCTTTGGAAGTTCCAGTGGTTAGATGTGATTGGCCTCGAGAAGCCTCAGCGGAAATGGGCCTCATCTCGCATGGAGGGCAAAACCTCCTGGATTTTCTCGATTTGCGGCAGGTGCTCTCGACTTACGACGGGGACCTCAGGGACCCGCTCTGGTGGCCTCAGGAAAGGCCAGTCCCCATGCGAGTTCCTCGGGGGCCACTCGGGATTCCTCTCCCGTCGATGCCGGGGCCTAAGACCTTGTGTGGAGTCGGGGCCGGAACCTGAGGATTCCTCTCCAGTGCTGACATGGATCTTGGGGTACTTCTGGAGTCTCCCCAGGGGAGTCAGTCCTCGTCTCGAATGCGGGCATGCACTTGCGCTTTCCTCCAGAGTGGTAGCAGCAGTGTCACGCAGTCCGCCGCGTGGATCAAAGATCTATGGTTTTCCCTCGAGTCTTTCCCACGAGGCTTTCCCACGAGGCTTTCCCACAGGGCTGTCCCACGTGCACACGTGGTGGGAGTCGATCCTCGGCTTGAACGTCAAGGCAGTGCAGGGAAAACAGGTTCCTCTGGAATGGACTGACACATCAGGGGGACTCTTGGAATGGTGGCACGACCCTGGAGTTCCTCTCGCCTTTCCTGTGGAGAGCGCCTCCTTTTGAGATGCGACGGGAACGCCGGGAATTCTTTCCCTACGAAACAGGGAAAGGATCCCTCATCTCGAGCTAGAAGGCGGAAACGGGGATCGCCTGGATGTGTGCGGGACCCCAAGTGCTTCCCTTCGAGTGGAGACGGGTATGTCGGGGAACTTCTTGAGTTGCAGCAATGGTGTGAAGGACCCTTTGGAAGTTCCAGTGGTTAGATGTGATTGGCCTCGAGAAGCCTCAGCGGAAATGGGCCTCATCTCGCCTGGAGGGCAAAACCTCCTGGATTTTCTCGAGTTGCGGCAGTTGCTCTCGACTTACGACGGGGACCTCAGGGAACCGTTCTGGTGGCCTCAGGAAAGGGCAGTCCCCATGCGAGTTCCTCGGGGGCGTCTCGGGATACCTCTCCCGTCGATGCCGGGGCCTAAGACCTTGTGTGGAGTCGGGGCCGGAACCTGAGGATTCCTCTCCAGTGCTGACATGGATCTTGGGGTACTTCTGGAGTCTCCCCAGGGGAGTCAGTCCTCGTCTCGAATGCGGGCATGCACTTGCGCTTTCCTCCAGAGCGGTAGCAGCAGTGTCACGCAGTCCGCCGCGTGGATCAAAGGATCTATGGTTTTCCCTCGAGTCTTTCCCACGAGGCTTTCCCACGAGGCTTTCCCACAGGGCTGTCCCACGTGCACACGTGGTGGGAGTCGATCCTCGGCTTGAACGTCAAGGCAGTGCAGGGAAAACAGGTTCCTCTGGAATGGACTGACACATCTGGGGGACTCTTGGAATGGTGGCATGACTCTGGAGTTCCTCTCGCCTTTCCTGTGGAGAGCGCCTCCTCTTGAGATGCGACGGGAACGCCGGGAATTCTTTCCCTACGAAACAGGGAAAGGATCCTTCATCTCGAGCTAGGAGGCGGAAACGGGGCTCCCCTGGATGTGTGCGGGACACCACGTGCTTCCTCTCGAGGGCAGACGGGTATGTCGGGGAACTTCTTGAGTTGCAGCAAGGGTGTGAAGGACCCTTTGGAAGTTCCAGTGGTTAGATGTGATTGGCCTCGAGAAGCCTCAGCGGAAATGGACCTCATCTCGCCTGGAGGGCAAAACCTCCTGGATTTTCTCGAGTTGCGGCAGGTGCTCTCGACTAACGATGGGGACCTCAGGGACCCGCTTGGTGGCCTCAGGAAAGGCCAGTCCCCATGCGAGTTCCTCGGGGGCCTCTCGGGATTCCTCTCCCGTCGATGCCGGGGCCTAAGACCTTGTGTGGAGTCGGGGCCGGAACCTGAGGATTCCTCTCCAGTGCTGACATGGATCTTGGGGTACTTCTGGAGTCTCCCCAGGGGAGTCAGTCCTCGTCTCGAATGCGGGCATGCACTTGCGCTTTCCTCCAGAGTGGTAGCAGCAGTGTCACGCAGTCCGCCGCGTGGATCAAAGATCTATGGTTTTCCCTCGAGTCTTTACCAAGAGGCTTTCCCACGAGGCTTTCCCACAGGGCTGTCCCACGTGCACACGTGGTGGGAGTCGATCCTCGGCTTGAACGTCAAGGCACTGCAGGGAAAACAGGTTCCTCTGGAATGGACTGACACATCAGGGGGACTCTTGGAATGGTGGCACGACCCTGGAGTTCCTCTCGCCTTTCCTGTGGAGAGCGCCACCTCTAGAGAAGCGACGGGAACGCCGGGAATTCTTTCCATACGAAACAGGGAAAGGATCCCTCATCTCAAGCTAGGAGGCGGAAACGGGGCTCCCCTGGATGTGTGCGGGACCCACGTGCTTCCTCTCGAGTGGAGACGGGTATGTCGGGGAACTTCTTGAGTTGCAGCAATGGTGTGAAGGACCCTTTGGAAGTTCCAGTGGTTAGACGTGATTAACCTCGAGAAGCCTCAGCGTAAATGGGTCTCATCTCGCTGGAGGGCAAAACCTCCTGGATTTTCTCGAGTTGCGGCAGGTGCTCTCGACTTACGACGGGGACCTCAGGGACCCGCTCTGGTGGCCTCAGGAAAGGCCAGTCCCCATGCGAGTTCCTCGGGGTCCTCTCGGGATTCCTCTCCCGTCGATGCCGGGGCCTAAGACCTTGTGTGGAGTCGGGGCCGGAACCTGAGGATTCCTCTCCAGTGCTGACATGGATCTTGGGGTACTTCTGGAGTCTCCCCAGGGGAATCAGTCCTCGTCTCGAATGCGGGCATGCACTTGTGCTTTCCTCCAGAGCGGTAGCAGCAGTGTCACGCAATCCGCCGCGTGGATCAAAGGATCTATGGTTTTCCCTCGAGGCTTTCCCACGAGGCTTTCCCACGAGGCTTTCCCACAGGGCTGTCCCACGTGCACACGTGGTGGGAGTCGATCCTCTGCTTGAACGTCAAGGCAGTGCAGGGAAAACAGGTTCCTCTGGAATGGACTGACACATCTGGGGGACTCTTGGAATGGTGTCACGACCCTGGAGTTCCTCTCGCCTTTCCTGTGGAGAGCGCCTCCTCTTGAGATGCGACGGGAACGCCGGGAATTCTTTCCCTACGAAACAAGGAAAGGATCCCTCATCTCGAGCTAGGAGGCGGAAACGGGGCTCCCCTGGATGTGTGCGGGACACCACGTGCTTCCTCTCGAGTGGAGACGGGTATGTCGGGGAACTTCTTGAGTTGCAGCAAGGGTGCGAAGGACCCTTTGGAAGTTCCAGTGGTTAGACGTGATTGGCCTCGAGAAGCCTCAGCGAAAATGGGCCTCATTTCGCCTGGAGGGCAAAACCTCCTGGATTTTCTCGAGTTGCGGCAGGTGCTCTCGACTTACGACGGGGACCTCAGGGACCCGCTCTGGTGGCCTCAGGAAAGGCCAGTCCCCATGCGAGTTCCTCGGGGGCCTCTCGGGATTCCTCTCCCGTCGATGCCGGGGCCTAAGACCTTGTGTGGAGTCGGGGCCGGAACCTGAGGATTCCTCTCCAGTGCTGACATGGATCTTGGGGTACTTCTGGAGTCTCCCCAGGGGAGTCAGTCCTCGTCTCGAATGCGGGCATGCACTTGCGCTTTCCTCCAGAGCGGTAGCAGCAGTGTCACGCAGTCCGCCGCGTGGATCAAAAGATCTATGGTTTTCCCTCGAGTCTTTCCCACGAGGCTTTCCCACGAGGCTTTCCCACAGGGCTGTCCCACGTGCACACGTGGTGGGAGTCGATCCTCGGCTTGAACGTCAAGGCAGTGCAGGGAAAACAGGTTCCTCTGGAATGGACTGACACATCTGGGGGACTCTTGGAATGGTGGCATGACCTGGAGTTCCTCTCGCCTTTCCTGTGGAGAGCGCCTCCTCTTGAGATGCGACGGGAACGCCGGGAATTCTTTCCCTACGAAACAGGGAAAGGATCCCTCATCTAGAGCTAGGAGGCGGAAACGGGGATGGCCTGGATGTGTGCGGGACCCCACGTGCTTCCCTTTGAGTGGAGACGGGTATGTCGGGGAACTTCTTGAGTTGCAGCAATGGTGTGAAGGACCCTTTGGAAGTTCCAGTGGTTAGATGTGATTGGCCTCGAGAAGCCTCAGCGGAAATGGGCCTCATCTCGCATGGAGGGCAAAACCTCCTGGATTTTCTCGATTTGCGGCAGGTGCTCTCGACTTACGACGGGGACCTCAGGGACCCGCTCTGGTGGCCTCAGGAAAGGCCAGTCCCCATGCGAGCTCCTCGGGGGCCACTCGGGATTCCTCTCCCGTCGATGCCGGGGCCTAAGACCTTGTGTGGAGTCGGGGCCGGAACCTGAGGATTCCTCTCCAGTGCTGACATGGATCTTGGGGTACTTCTGGAGTCTCCCCAGGGGAGTCAGTCCTCGTCTCGAATGCGGTCATGCACTTGCGCTTTCCTCCAGAGCGGTAGCAGCAGTGTCACGCAGTCCGCCGCGTGGATCAAAGGATCTATGGTTTTCCCTCGAGTCTTTCCCACGAGGCTTTCCCACGAGGCTTTCCCACAGGGCTGTCCCACGTGCACACGTGATGGGAGTCGATCCTCGGCTTGAACGTCAAGGCAGTGCAGGAAAAACAGGTTCCTCTGGAATGGACTGACCATCTGGGGGACTCTTGGAATGGTGGCACGACCCTGGAGTTCCTCTCGCCTTTCCTGTGGAGAGCGCCTCCTTTTGAGATGCGACGGGAACGCCGGGAATTCTTTCCCTACGAAACAGGGAAAGGATCCCTCATCTCGAGCTAGAAGGCGGAAACGGGGATCGCCTGGATGTGTGCGGGACCCCAAGTGCTTCCCTTCGAGTGGAGACGGGTATGTCGGGGAAGTTCTTGAGTTGCAGCAATGGTGTGAAGGACCCTTTGGAAGTTCCAGTGGTTAGATGTGATTGGCCTCGAGAAGCCTCAGCGGAAATGGGCCTCATCTCGCCTGGAGGGCAAAACCTCCTGGATTTTCTCGAGTTGCGGCAGTTGCTCTCGACTTACGACGGGGACCTCAGGGAACCGTTCTGGTGGCCTCAGGAAAGGGCAGTCCCCATGCGAGTTCCTCGGGGGCGTCTCGGGATACCTCTCCCGTCGATGCCGGGGCCTAAGACCTTGTGTGGAGTCGGGGCCGGAACCTGAGGATTCCTCTCCAGTGCTGACATGGATCTTGGGGTACTTCTGGAGTCTCCCCAGGGGAGTCAGTCCTCGTCTCGAATGCGGGCATGCACTTGCGCTTTCCTCCAGAGCGGTAGCAGCAGTGTCACGCAGTCCGCCGCGTGGATCAAAGGATCTATGGTTTTCCCTCGAGTCTTTCCCACGAGGCTTTCCCACGAGGCTTTCCCACAGGGCTGTCCCACGTGCACACGTGGTGGGAGTCGATCCTCGGCTTGAACGTCAAGGCAGTGCAGGGAAAACAGGTTCCTCTGGAATGGACTGACACATCTGGGGGACTCTTGGAATGGTGGCATGACTCTGGAGTTCCTCTCGCCTTTCCTGTGGAGAGCGCCTCCTCTTGAGATGCGACGGGAACGCCGGGAATTCTTTCCCTACGAAACAGGGAAAGGATCCTTCATCTCGAGCTAGGAGGCGGAAACGGGGCTCCCCTGGATGTGTGCGGGACACCACGTGCTTCCTCTCGAGGGCAGACGGGTATGTCGGGGAACTTCTTGAGTTGCAGCAAGGGTGTGAAGGACCCTTTGGAAGTTCCAGTGGTTAGATGTGATTGGCCTCGAGAAGCCTCAGCGGAAATGGACCTCATCTCGCCTGGAGGGCAAAACCTCCTGGATTTTCTCGAGTTGCGGCAGGTGCTCTCGACTAACGATGGGGACCTCAGGGACCCGCTTGGTGGCCTCAGGAAAGGCCAGTCCCCATGCGAGTTCCTCGGGGGCCTCTCGGGATTCCTCTCCCGTCGATGCCGGGGCCTAAGACCTTGTGTGGAGTCGGGGCCGGAACCTGAGGATTCCTCTCCAGTGCTGACATGGATCTTGGGGTACTTCTGGAGTCTCCCCAGGGGAGTCAGTCCTCGTCTCGAATGCGGGCATGCACTTGCGCTTTCCTCCAGAGTGGTAGCAGCAGTGTCACGCAGTCCGCCGCGTGGATCAAAGATCTATGGTTTTCCCTCGAGTCTTTCCCACGAGGCTTTCCCACGAGGCTTTCCCACAGGGCTGTCCCACGTGCACACGTGGTGGGAGTCGATCCTCGGCTTGAACGTCAAGGCACTGCAGGGAAAACAGGTTCCTCTGGAATGGACTGACACATCAGGGGGACTCTTGGAATGGTGGCACGACCCTGGAGTTCCTCTCGCCTTTCCTGTGGAGAGCGCCACCTCTTGAGATGCGACGGGAACGCCGGGAATTCTTTCCATACGAAACAGGGAAAGGATCCCTCATCTCAAGCTAGGAGGCGGAAACGGGGCTCCCCTGGATGTGTGCGGGACCCACGTGCTTCCTCTCGAGTGGAGACGGGTATGTCGGGGAACTTCTTGAGTTGCAGCAATGGTGTGAAGGACCCTTTGGAAGTTCCAGTGGTTAGACGTGATTAACCTCGAGAAGCCTCAGCGTAAATGGGTCTCATCTCGCTGGAGGGCAAAACCTCCTGGATTTTCTCGAGTTGCGGCAGGTGCTCTCGACTTACGACGGGGACCTCAGGGACCCGCTCTGGTGGCCTCAGGAAAGGCCAGTCCCCATGCGAGTTCCTCGGGGTCCTCTCGGGATTCCTCTCCCGTCGATGCCGGGGCCTAAGACCTTGTGTGGAGTCGGGGCCGGAACCTGAGGATTCCTCTCCAGTGCTGACATGGATCTTGGGGTACTTCTGGAGTCTCCCCAGGGGAATCAGTCCTCGTCTCGAATGCGGGCATGCACTTGCGCTTTCCTCCAGAGCGGTAGCAGCAGTGTCACGCAATCCGCCGCGTGGATCAAAGGATCTATGGTTTTCCCTCGAGGCTTTCCCACGAGGCTTTCCCACGAGGCTTTCCCACAGGGCTGTCCCACGTGCACACGTGGTGGGAGTCGATCCTCTGCTTGAACGTCAAGGCAGTGCAGGGAAAACAGGTTCCTCTGGAATGGACTGACACATCTGGGGGACTATTGGAATGGTGTCACGACCCTGGAGTTCCTCTCGCCTTTCCTGTGGAGAGCGCCTCCTCTTGAGATGCGACGGGAACGCCGGGAATTCTTTCCCTACGAAACAAGGAAAGGATCCCTCATCTCGAGCTAGGAGGCGGAAACGGGGCTCCCCTGGATGTGTGCGGGACACCACGTGCTTCCTCTCGAGTGGAGACGGGTATGTCGGGGAACTTCTTGAGTTGCAGCAAGGGTGCGAAGGACCCTTTGGAAGTTCCAGTGGTTAGACGTGATTGGCCTCGAGAAGCCTCAGCGAAAATGGGCCTCATTTCGCCTGGAGGGCAAAACCTCCTGGATTTTCTCGAGTTGCGGCAGGTGCTCTCGACTTACGACGGGGACCTCAGGGACCCGCTCTGGTGGCCTCAGGAAAGGCCAGTCCCCATGCGAGTTCCTCGGGGGCCTCTCGGGATTCCTCTCCCGTCGATGCCGGGGCCTAAGACCTTGTGTGGAGTCGGGGCCGGAACCTGAGGATTCCTCTCCAGTGCTGACATGGATCTTGGGGTACTTCTGGAGTCTCCCCAGGGGAGTCAGTCCTCGTCTCGAATGCGGGCATGCACTTGCGCTTTCCTCCAGAGCGGTAGCAGCAGTGTCACGCAGTCCGCCGCGTGGATCAAAAGATCTATGGTTTTCCCTCGAGTCTTTCCCACGAGGCTTTCCCACGAGGCTTTCCCACAGGGCTGTCCCACGTGCACACGTGGTGGGAGTCGATCCTCGGCTTGAACGTCAAGGCAGTGCAGGGAAAACAGGTTCCTCTGGAATGGACTGACACATCTGGGGGACTCTTGGAATGGTGGCATGACCTGGAGTTCCTCTCGCCTTTCCTGTGGAGAGCGCCTCCTCTTGAGATGCGACGGGAACGCCGGGAATTCTTTCCCTACGAAACAGGGAAAGGATCCCTCATCTCGAGCTAGGAGGCGGAAACGGGGATGGCCTGGATGTGTGCGGGACCCCACGTGCTTCCCTTTGAGTGGAGACGGGTATGTCGGGGAACTTCTTGAGTTGCAGCAATGGTGTGAAGGACCCTTTGGAAGTTCCAGTGGTTAGATGTGATTGGCCTCGAGAAGCCTCAGCGGAAATGGGCCTCATCTCGCATGGAGGGCAAAACCTCCTGGATTTTCTCGATTTGCGGCAGGTGCTCTCGACTTACGACGGGGACCTCAGGGACCCGCTCTGGTGGCCTCAGGAAAGGCCAGTCCCCATGCGAGCTCCTCGGGGGCCACTCGGGATTCCTCTCCCGTCGATGCCGGGGCCTAAGACCTTGTGTGGAGTCGGGGCCGGAACCTGAGGATTCCTCTCCAGTGCTGACATGGATCTTGGGGTACTTCTGGAGTCTCCCCAGGGGAGTCAGTCCTCGTCTCGAATGCGGTCATGCACTTGCGCTTTCCTCCAGAGCGGTAGCAGCAGTGTCACGCAGTCCGCCGCGTGGATCAAAGGATCTATGGTTTTCCCTCGAGTCTTTCCCACGAGGCTTTCCCACGAGGCTTTCCCACAGGGCTGTCCCACGTGCACACGTGATGGGAGTCGATCCTCGGCTTGAACGTCAAGGCAGTGCAGGAAAAACAGGTTCCTCTGGAATGGACTGACCATCTGGGGGACTCTTGGAATGGTGGCACGACCCTGGAGTTCCTCTCGCCTTTCCTGTGGAGAGCGCCTCCTCTTGAGATGCGACGGGAACGCAGGGAATTATTTCCCTACGAAACAGGGAAAGGATCCCTCATCTCGAGCTAGGAGGCGGAAACGGGGCTCCCCTGGATGTGTGCGGGACCCCACGTGCTTCCTCTCGAGTGCAGACGGGTATGTCGGGGAACTTCTTGAGTTGCACCAAGGTTGTGAAGGACCCTTTGGAAGTTCCAGTGTTTAGACGTGATTAGCCTCGAGAAGCCTCAGCGGAAATGAGCCTCATCTCGCCTGAAGGGCAAAACCTCCTGGATTTTCTCGAGTTGCGGCAGGTGATCTCGACTTACGACGGGGACCTCAGGGACCCGCTCTGGTGGCCTCAGGAAAAGCCAGTCCCCATGCGAGTTCCTCGGGGGCCTCTCGGGATCCCTCTCCTGTCGATACCGGGGCCTAAGACCTTGTGTGGAGTCGGGGCCGGAACCTGAGGATTCCTCTCCAGTGCTGACATGGATCTTGGGGTACTTCTGGAGTCTCCCCAGGGGGGTCAGTCCTCGTCTCGAATGCGGGCATGCACTTGCGCTTTCCTCCAGAGCGGTAGCAGCAGTGTCACGCAGTCCGCCACGTGGATCAAAGGATCTATGGTTTTCCCTCGAGGCTTTCCCACGAGGCTTTCCCACGAGGCTTTCCCACAGGGCTGTCCCACGTGCACACGTGGTGGGAGTCGATCCTCGGCTTGAACGTCAAGGCAGTGCAGGGAAAACAGGTTCCTCTGGAATGGACTGACACATCTGGGGGACTCTTGGAATGGTGTCACGACCCTGGAGTTCCTCTCGCCTTTCCTGTGGAGAGCGCCTCCTCTTGAGATGCGACGGGAACACCGGGAATTCTTTCCCTACGAAACAAGGAAAGGATCCCTCATCTCGAGCTAGGAGGCGGAAACGGGGCTCCCCTGGATGTGTGCGGGACACCACGTGCTTCCTCTCGAGTGGAGACGGGTATGTCGGGGAACTTCTTGAGTTGCAGCAAGGGTGCGAAGGACCCTTTGGAAGTTCCAGTGGTTAGACGTGATTGGCCTCGAGAAGCCTCAGCGGAAATGGGCCTCATTTCGCCTGGAGGGCAAAACCTCCTGGATTTTCTCGAGTTGCGGCAGGTGCTCTCGACTTACGACGGGGACCTCAGGGACCCGCTCTGGTGGCCTCAGGAAAGGCCAGTCCCCATGCGAGTTCCTCGGGGGCCTCTCGGGATTCCTCTCCCGTCGATGCCGGGGCCTAAGACCTTGTGTGGAGTCGGGGCCGGAACCTGAGGATTCCTCTCCAGTGCTGACATGGATCTTGGGGTACTTCTGGAGTCTCCCCAGGGGAATCAGTCCTCGTCTCGAATGCGGGCATGCACTTGCGCTTTCCTCCAGAGCGGTAGCAGCAGTGTCACGCAGTCCGCCGCGTGGATCAAAGGATCTATGGTTTTCCCTCGAGTCTTTCCCACGAGGCTTTCCCACGAGGCTTTCCCACAGGGCTGTCCCACGTGCACACGTGGTGGGAGTCGATCCTCGGCTTGAACGTCAAGGCAGTGCAGGGAAAACAGGTTCCTCTGGAATGGACTGACACATCTGGGGGACTCTTGGAATGGTGGCATGACCCTGGAGTTCCTCTCGCCTTTCCTGTGGAGAGCGCCTCCTCTTGAGATGCGACGGGAACGCCGGGAATTCTTTCCCTACGAAACAGGGAAAGGATCCCTCATATCGAGCTAGGAGGCGGAAACGGGGCTCCCCTGGATGTGTGCGGGACACCACGTGCTTCCTCTCGAGTGCAGACGGGTATGTCGGGGAACTTCTTGAGTTGCAGCAAGGGTGTGAAGGACCCTTTGGAAGTTCCAGTGGTTAGATGTGATTGGCCTCGAGAAGCCTCAGCGGAAATGGGCCTCATCTCGCCTGGAGGGCAAAACCTCCTGGATTTTCTCGATTTGCGGCAGGTGCTCTCGACTTACGACGGGGACCTCAGGGACCCGCTCTGGTGGCCTCAGGAAAGGCCAGTCCCCATGCGAGTTCCTCGGGGGCCTCTCGGGATTCCTCTCCCGTCGATGCCGGGGCCTAAGACCTTGTGTGGAGTCGGGGCCGGAACCTGAGGATTCCTCTCCAGTGCTGACATGGATCTTGGGGTACTTCTGGAGTCTCCCCAGGGGAGTCAGTCCTCGTCTCGAATGCGGGCATGCACTTGGCTTTCCTCCAGAGCGGTAGCAGCGGTGTCACGCAGTCCGCCGCGTGGATCAAAGGATCTATGGTTTTCCCTCGAGTCTTTCCCACGAGGCTTTCCCACGAGGCTTTCCCACAGGGCTGTCCCACGTGCACACGTGGTGGGAGTCGATCCTCGGCTTGAACGTCAAGGCAGTGCAGGGAAAACAGGTTCCTCTGGAATGGACTGACACATCTGGGGGACTTTTGGAATGGTGTCACGACCCTGGAGTTCCTCTCGCCTTTCCTGTGGAGAGCGCCTCCTCTTGAGATGCGACGGGAACGCCGGGAATTCTTTCCCTACGAAACAGGGAAAGGATCCCTCATCTCGAGCTAGGAGGCGGAAACGGGGCTCCCCTGGATGTGTGCGGGACCCCACGTGCTTCCTCTCGAGTGCAGACGGGTATGTCGGGGAACTTCTAGAATTGCAGCAATGGTGTGAAGGACCTTTTGGAAGTTCCATGGTTAGATGTGATTGGCCTCGAGAAGCCTCAGCAGAAATGGGCCTCATCTCGCTGGAGGGCAAAACCTCCTGGATTTTGTCGAGTTGCGGCAGGTGCTCTCGACTTACGACGGGGACCTCAGGGACCCGCTCTGGTGGCCTCAGGAAAGGCCAGTCCCCATGCGAGTTCCTCGGGGGCGTCTCGGGATTCCTCTCCCGTCGATGCCGGGGCCTAAGACCTTGTGTGGAGTCGGGGCCGGAACCTGAGGATTCCTCTCCAGTGCTGACATGGATCTTGGGGTACTTCTGGAGTCTCCCCAGGGGAGTCAGTCCTTGTCTCGAATGCGGGCATGCATTGCGCTTTTCTCCAGAGCGGTAGCAGCAGTGTCACGCAGTCCGCCGTGTGGATCAAAGGATCTATGTTTTTCCCTCGAGTCTTTCCCACGAGGCTTTCCCACGAGGCTTTCCCACAGGGCTGTCCCACGTGCACACGTGGTGGGAGTCGATCCTCGGCTTGAACGTCAAGGCAGTGCAGGGAAAACAGGTTCCTCTGGAATGGACTGACACATCTGGGGGACTCTTGGAATGGTGTCACGACCCTGGAGTTCCTCTCGCCTTTCCTGTGGAGAGCGCCTCCTCTTGAGATGCGACGGGAACGCCGGGAATTCTTTCCCTACGAAACAGGGAAAGGATCCCTCATCTCGAGCTAGGAGGCGGAAACGGGGCTCCCCTGGATGTGTGCGGGACCCCACGTGCTTCCTCTCGAGTGGAGACGGGTATGTCGGGGAACATCTTGAGTTGCAGCAAGGGTGCGAAGGACTCTTTGGAAGTTCCAGTGGTTAGACGTGATTGGCCTCGAGAAGCCTCAGCGGAAATGGGCCTCATCTCGCCTGGAGGGCAAAACCTCCTGGATTTTCTCGAGTTGCGGCAGGTGCTCTCGACTTACGACGGGGACCTCAGGGACCCGCTCTGGTGGCCTCAGGAAAGGCCAGTCCCCATGCGAGTTCCTCGGGGGCCTCTCGGGATTCCTCTCCCGTCGATGCCGGGGCCTAAGACCTTGTGTGGAGTCGGGGCCGGAACCTGAGGATTCCTCTCCAGTGCTGACATGGATCTTGGGGTACTTCTGGAGTCTCCGCAGGGGGGTCAGTTCTCGTCTCGAATGCGGGCATGCACTTGCGCTTTCCTCCAGAGCGGTAGCAGCAGTGTCACGCAGTCCGCCGCGTGGATCAAAGGATCTATGGTTTTCCCTCGAGTCTTTCCCACGAGGCTTTCCCACGAGGCTTTCCCACAGGGCTGTCCCACGTGCACACGTGGTGGGAGTCGATCCTCGGCTTGAACGTCAAGGCAGTGCAGGGAAAACAGGTTCCTCTGGAATGGACTGACACATCTGGGGGACTCTTGGAATGGTGGCATGACCCTGGAGTTCCTCTCGCCTTTCCTGTGGAGAGCGCCTCCTCTTGAGATGCGACGGGAACGCCGGGAATTCTTTCCCTACGAAACAGGGAAAGGATCCCTCATATCGAGCTAGGAGGCGGAAACGGGGCTCCCCTGGATGTGTGCGGGACACCACGTGCTTCCTCTCGAGTGCAGACGGGTATGTCGGGGAACTTCTTGAGTTGCAGCAAGGGTGTGAAGGACCCTTTGGAAGTTCCAGTGGTTAGATGTGATTGGCCTCGAGAAGCCTCAGCGGAAATGGGCCTCATCTCGCCTGGAGGGCAAAACCTCCTGGATTTTCTCGATTTGCGGCAGGTGCTCTCGACTTACGACGGGGACCTCAGGGACCCGCTCTGGTGGCCTCAGGAAAGGCCAGTCCCCATGCGAGTTCCTCGGGGGCCTCTCGGGATTCCTCTCCCGTCGATGCCGGGGCCTAAGACCTTATGTGGAGTCGGGGCCGGAACCTGAGGATTCCTCTCCAGTGCTGACATGGATCTTGGGGTACTTCTGGAGTCTCCCCAGGGGAGTCAGTCCTCGTCTCGAATGCGGGCATGCACTTGGCTTTCCTCCAGAGCGGTAGCAGCGGTGTCACGCAGTCCGCCGCGTGGATCAAAGGATCTATGGTTTTCCCTCGAGTCTTTCCCACGAGGCTTTCCCACGAGGCTTTCCCACAGGGCTGTCCCACGTGCACACGTGGTGGGAGTCGATCCTCGGCTTGAACGTCAAGGCAGTGCAGGGAAAACAGGTTCCTCTGGAATGGACTGACACATCTGGGGGACTTTTGGAATGGTGTCACGACCCTGGAGTTCCTCTCGCCTTTCCTGTGGAGAGCGCCTCCTCTTGAGATGCGACGGGAACGCCGGGAATTCTTTCCCTACGAAACAGGGAAAGGATCCCTCATCTCGAGCTAGGAGGCGGAAACGGGGCTCCCCTGGATGTGTGCGGGACCCCACGTGCTTCCTCTCGAGTGCAGACGGGTATGTCGGGGAACTTCTTGAATTGCAGCAATGGTGTGAAGGACCTTTTGGAAGTTCCAGTGGTTAGATGTGATTGGCCTCGAGAAGCCTCAGCAGAAATGGGCCTCATCTCGCTGGAGGGCAAAACCTCCTGGATTTTGTCGAGTTGCGGCAGGTGCTCTCGACTTACGACGGGGACCTCAGGGACCCGCTCTGGTGGCCTCAGGAAAGGCCAGTCCCCATGCGAGTTCCTCGGGGGCGTCTCGGGATTCCTCTCCCGTCGATGCCGGGGCCTAAGACCTTGTGTGGAGTCGGGGCCGGAACCTGAGGATTCCTCTCCAGTGCTGACATGGATCTTGGGGTACTTCTGGAGTCTCCCCAGGGGAGTCAGTCCTTGTCTCGAATGCGGGCATGCATTGCGCTTTTCTCCAGAGCGGTAGCAGCAGTGTCACGCAGTCCGCCGTGTGGATCAAAGGATCTATGGTTTTCCCTCGAGTCTTTCCCACGAGGCTTTCCCACGAGGCTTTCCCACAGGGCTGTCCCACGTGCACACGTGTTGGGAGTCGATCCTCGGCTTGAACGTCAAGGCAGTGCAGGGAAAACAGGTTCCTCTGGAATGGACTGACACATCTGGGGGACTCTTGGAATGGTGTCACGACCCTGGAGTTCCTCTCGCATTTCCTGTGGAGAGCGCCTCCTCTTGAGATGCGACGGGAACGCCGGGAATTCTTTCCCTACGAAACAGGGAAAGGATCCCTCATCTCGAGCTAGGAGGCGGAAACGGGGCTCCCCTGGATGTGTGCGGGACCCCACGTGCTTCCTCTCGAGTGGAGACGGGTATGTCGGGGAACATCTTGAGTTGCAGCAAGGGTGCGAAGGACTCTTTGGAAGTTCCAGTGGTTAGACGTGATTGGCCTCGAGAAGCCTCAGCGGAAATGGGCCTCATCTCGCCTGGAGGGCAAAACCTCCTGGATTTTCTCGAGTTGCGGCAGGTGCTCTCGACTTACGACGGGGACCTCAGGGACCCGCTCTGGTGGCCTCAGGAAAGGCAAGTCCCCATGCGAGTTCCTCGGGGGCCTCTCGGCATTCCTCCCCCGTCGATGCCGGGGCCTAAGACCTTGTGTGGAGTCGGGGCCGGAACCTGAGGATTCCTCTCCAGTGCTGACATGGATCTTGGGGTACTTCTGGAGTATCCCCAGGGGAGTCAGTCCTCGTCTCGAATGCGGGCATGCACTTGCGCTTTCCTCCAGAGTGGTAGCAGCAGTGTCACGCAGTCCGCCGGGTGGATCAAAGGATCTATGGTTTTCCCTCGAGTCTTTCCCACGAGGCTTTCCCACGAGGCTTTCCCACAGGGCTGTCCCACGTGCACACGTGGTGGGAGTCGATCCTCGGCTTGAACGTCAAGGCAGTGCAGGGAAAACAGGTTCCTCTCGAATGGACTGACACATCAGGGGGACTCTTGGAATGGTGGCACGACCCTGGAGTTCCTCTCGCCTTTCCTGTGGAGAGCGTCTCCTCTTGAGATGCGACGGGAACACCGGGAATTCGTTCCCTACGAAACAAGGAAAGGATCCCTCATCTCGAGCAAGGAGGAGGAAACGGAGCTATCCTGGATGTGTGCGGGACACCACGTGCTTCCTCTCGAGTGGAGACGGGTATGTCGGGGAACTTCTTGAGTTGCAGCAAGGGTGCGAAGGACCCTTTGGAAGTTCCAGTGGTTAGACGTGATTAGCCTCGAGAAGCCTCAGCGGAAATGGTCCTCATCTCGCCTGGAGGGCAAAACCTCCTGCATTTTCTCGAGTTGCGGCAGGTGCTCTCGACTTACGACTGGGACCTCAGGGACCCGCTCTGGTGGCCTCAGGAAAGGCCAGTCCCCATACGAGTTCCTCGGGGGCCTCTCGGGATTCTTCTCCCGTCGATGCCGGGGCCTAAGACCTTGTGTGGTGTCGGGGCCGGAACCTGAGGATTCCTCTCCAGTGCTGACATGGATCTTGGGGTACTTCTGGAGTATCCCCAGGGGAGTCAGTCCTCGTCTCGAATGCGGGCATGCACTTGCGCTTTCCTCCAGTGCGGTAGCAGCAGTGTCACGCAGTCCGCCGCGTGGATCAAAGGATCTATGTTTTTCCCTCGAGTCTTTCCCAAGAGGCTTTCCCACGAGGCTTTCCCACGAGGCTTTCCCACAGGGCTGTCCCACGTGCACACGTGGTGGGAGTCGATCCTCGGCTTGAACGTCAAGGCAGTGAAAGGAAAACAGGTTCCTCTTGAATGGACTGACATTTCTGGGGGACTCTTGGAATGGTGGCACGACCCTGGAGTTCCTCTCGCCTTTCCTGTGGAGAGCGCCTCCTCTTGAGATGCGACGGGAACGCCGGGAATTCTTTCCCTACGAAACAGGGAAAGGATCCCTGATCTCGAGCTAGGAGGCGGAAACGGGGCTCCCCTGGATGTGTGCGGGACACCACGTGCTTCCTCTCGAGTGGAGACGGGTATGTCGGGGAACTTCTTGAGTTGCAGCAAGGGTTTGAAGGACCCTTTGGAAGTTCCAGTGGTTAGATGTGATTGGCCTCGAGAAGCCTCAGCGGAAATGGGCCTCATCTCGCCTGGAGGGCAAAACCTCCTGGATTTATTCGAGTTGCGGCAGGTGCTCTCGACTTACGACCGGGACCTCAGGGACCCGCTCTGGTGGCCTCAGGAAAGGCCAGTCCCCATGCGAGTTCCTCGGGGGCCTCTCCGGATTCCTCTCCCGTCGATGCCGGGGCCTAAGACCTTGTGTGGAGTCGGGGCCGGAACCTGAGGATTCCTCTCCAGTGCTGACATGGATCTTGGGGTACTTCTGGAGTCTCCCCAGGGGAGTCAGTCCTCGTCTCGAATGCGGGCATGCACTTGCGCTTTCCTCCAGAGCGGTGGCAGCAGTGTCACGCAGTCCGCCGCGTGGATCAAAGGATCTATGGTTTTCCCTCGAGTCTTTCCCACGAGGCTTTCCCACGAGGCTTTCCCACAGGGCTGTCCCACGTGCACACGTGGTGGGAGTCGATCCTCGGCTTGAACGTCAAGGCAGTGCAGGGAAAACAGGTTCCTCTGGAATGGACTGACACATCTGGGGGACTCTTGGAATGGTGTCACGACCCTGGAGTTCCTATCGCCTTTCCTGTGGAGAGCGCCTCCTCTTGAGATGCGACGGGAACGCCGGGAATTCTTTCCCTACGAAACAGGAAAAGGATCCATCATCTCGAGCTAGGAGGCGGAAACGGGGCTCCCCTGGATGTGTGCGGGACCCCACGTGCTTCCTCTCGAGTGGAGACGGGTATTTCGGGGAACTTCTTGAGTTGCAGCAATGGTGTGAAGGACCCTTTGGAAGTCCAGTGGTTAGATGTGATTGGCCTCGAGAAGCCTCAGCGGAAATGGGCCTCATCTCGCCTGGAGGGCAAAACCTCCTGGATTTTCTCGATTTGCGGCAGGTGCTCTCGACTTACGACGGGGACCTCAGGGACCCGCTCTGGTGGCCTCAGGAAAGGCCAGTCCCCATGCGAGTTCCTCAGGGGCCTCTCGGGATTCCTCTCCCGTCGATGCTGGGGCCTAAGACCTTGTGTGGATTCGGGGCCGGAACCTGAGGATTCCTCTCCAGTGCTGACATGGATCTTGGGGTACTTCTGGAGTCTCCCCAGGGGAGTCAGTCCTCGTCTCGAATGCGGGCATGCAGTTGCGCTTTCCTCCAGAGCGGTAGCAGCAGTGTCACGCAGTCCGCCGCGTGGATCAAAGGATCTATGGTTTTCCCTCGAGTCTTTCCCACGAGGCTTTCCCACGAGGCTTTCCCACAGGGCTGTCCCACGTGCACACGTGGTGGGACTCGATCCTCGGCTTGAACGTCAAGGCAGTGCAGGGAAAACAGGTTCCTCTGGAATGGACTGACACATCTGGGGGACTCTTGGAATGGTGGCACGACCCTGGAGTTCCTCTCGCCTTTCCTGTGGAGAGAGCCTCCTCTTGAGATGCGACGGGAACGCCGGGAATTCTTTCCCTTCGAAACAGGGAAAGGATCCCTCATCTCGAGCTAGGAGGCGGAAACGGGGCTCCCCTGGATGTGTGCGGGACCCCACGTGCTTCCTCTCGAGTGGAGACGGGTATGTCGGGGAACTTCTTGAGTTGCAGCAAGGGTGTGAAGGACCCTTTGGAAGTTCCAGTGGTTAGATGTGATTGGCCTCGAGAAGCCTCAGCGGAAATGGGCCTCTTCTCGCCTGGAGGGCAAAACCTCCTGGATTTTCTCGAGTTGCGGCAGGTGCTCTCGACTTACGACGGGGACCTCAGGGACCCGCTCTGGTGGCCTCAGGAAAGGCCAGTCCCCATGCGAGTTCCTCTGGGGATTCCTCTCCCGTCGATGCCGGGGCCTAAGCCCCTGTGTGGAGTAGGGCCGGAACCTGAGGATTCCTCTCCAGTGCTGACATGGATCTTGGGGTACTTCTGGAGTCTCCCCAGGGGAGTCAGTCCTCGTCTCGAATGCGGGCATGCACTTGCGCTTTCCTCCAGAGCGGTAGCAGCAGTGTCAGGCAGCCCGCCGCGTGGATCAAAGGATCTATGGTTTTCCCTCGAGTCTTTCCCACGAGGCTTTCCCACGAGGCTTTCCCACAGGGCTGTCCCATGTGCACACGTGTTGGGAGTCGATCCTCGGCTTGAACATCAAGGCAGTGCAGGGAAAACAGGTTCCTCTGTAATGGACTGACACATCTGGGGGTCTCTTGGAATGGTGGCACGACCCTGGAGTTCCTCTCCCCTTTCCTGTGGAGAGCGCCTCCTCTTGAGATGCGACGGGAACGCCGGGAATTCTTTCCCTACGAAACAGGGAAAGGATCCCTCATCTCGAGCTAGCAGGGGGAAACGGGGCTCCCCTGGATGTGTGCGGGACCCCACGTGCTTCCTCTCGAGTGGAGACGGGTATGTCGGGGAAATTCTTGAGTTGCAGCAAGGGTGTGAAGGACCCTTTGGATGTTCCAGTGGTTAGACGTGATTAGCCTCGAGAAGCCTCAGCGGAAATGGGCCTCATCTCGCCTGGAGGGCAAAACCTCCTGGATTTTCTCGAGTTGCGGCAGGTGCTCTCGACTTACGACGGGGACCTCAGGGACCCGCTCTGGTGGCCTCAGGAAAGGCCAGTCCCCATGCGAGTTCCTCTGGGGATTCCTCTCCCGTCGATGCCGGGGCCTAAGCCCCTGTGTGGAGTTGGGGCCGGAACCTGAGGTTTCCTCTCCAGTGCTGACATGGATCTTGGGGTACTTCTGGAGTCTCCCCAGGGGAGTCAGTCCTCGTCTCGAATGCGGGCATGCACTTGCGCTTTCCTCCAGAGCGGTAGCAGCAGTGTCACGCAGTCCGCCGCGTGGATCAAAGGATCTATGGTTTTCCCTCGAGTCTTTCCCACGAGGCTTTCCCACGAGGCTTTCCCACAGTGCTGTCCCACGTGCACACGTGGTGGGAGTGGATCCTCGGCTTGAACGTCAAGGAAGTGCAGGGAAAACAGGTTCCTCTGGAATGGACTGACACATCTGGGGGACTCTTGGAATGGTGGCACGACCCTGGAGTTCCTCTCGCCTTTCCTGTGGAGAGCGCCTCCTCTTGAGATGCGACGGGAACGCCGGGAATTCTTTCCTACGAAACAGGGAAGGATCCCTCATCTCGAGCTAGGAGGCGGAAACGGGGCTCCCCTGGATGTGTGAGGGACCCCACGTGCTTCCTCTCGAGTGGAGACGGGTATGTCGGGGAACTTCTTGAGTTGCAGCAATGGTGTGAAGGACCCTTTGGAAGTTCCAGTGGTTAGATGTGATTGGCCTCGAGAAGCCTCAGCGGAAATGGGCCTCATCTCGCCTGGAGGGCAAAACCTCCTGGATTTTCTCGAGTTGCGGCAGGTGCTCTCGACTTACGACGGGGACCTCAGGGACCCGCTCTGGTGGCCTCAGGAAAGGCCAGTCCCCATGCGAGTTCCTCGGTGGCGTCTCGGGATTCCTCTCCCGTCGATGCCGGGGCCTAAGACCTTGTGTGGAGTCGAGGCCGGAACCTGAGGATTACTCTCCAGTGCTGACATGGATCTTGGGGTACTTCTGGAGTCTTCCCAGGGGAGTCAGTCCTCGTCTCGAATGCGGGCATGCACTTGCGCTTTCCTCCAGAGCGGTAGCAGCTGTGTCACGCAGTCCGCCGCGTGGATCAAAGGATCTATGGTTTTCCCTCGAGTCTTTCCCACGAGGCTTTCCCACGAGGCTTTCCCACAGGGCTGTCCCACGTGCACACGTGGTGGGAGTCGATCCTCGGCTTGAACGTCAAGGCAGTGCAGGGAAAACAGGTTCCTCTGGAATGGACTGACACATCTGTGGGACTCTTGGAATGGTGTCTCGACCCTGGAGTTCCTCTCGCCTTTCCTGTGGAGAGCGCCTCCTCTTGAGATGCGACTGGAACGCCGGGAATTCTTTCCCTACGAAACAGGGAAGGATCCCTCATCTCGAGCTAGGAGGCGGAAACGGGGCTCCCCTGGATGTGTGCGGGACCCACGTGCTTCCTCTCGAGTGGAGACGGGTATGTCGGGGAACTTCTTGATTTGCAGCAAGGGTGTGAAGGACCCTTTGGAAGTTCCAGTGGTTAGATGTGATTGGCCTCGAGAAGCCTCAGCGGAAATGGGCCTCATCTCGCCTGGAGGGCAAAACCTCCTGGATTTTCTCGAGTTGCGTCAGGTTCTCTCGACTTACGACGGGGACCTCAGGGACCCGCTCTGGTGGCCTCAGGAAAGGCCAGTCCCCATGCGAGTTCCTCGGGGGCCTCTGGGGATTCCTCTCCCGTCGATGCCGGGGCCTAAGTCCTTGTGTGGAGTCGGGGTCGGAACCTGAGGATTCCTCTCCAGTGCTGACATGGATCTTGGGGTACTTCTGGAGTCTCCCCAGGGGAGTCAGTCTTCGTCTCGAATGCGGGCATGCACTTGCGCTTTCCTCCAGAGCGGTAGCAGCAGTGTCACGTAGTCCGCCGCGTGGATCAAAGGATCTATGGTTTTCCCTCGAGTCATTCCCACGAGGCTTTCCCACGAGGCTTTCCCACAGGGCTGTCCCACGTGCACACGTGGTGGGAGTCGATCCTTGGCTTGAAAGTCAAGGCAGTGCAGGGAAAACAGATTCCTCTGGAATGGACTGACACATCTGGGGGACTCTTGGAATGGTGGCACGACCCTGGAGTTCCTCTCGCCTTTCCTGTGGAGAGCGCCTCCTCTTGAGATGCGACAGGAACGCCGGGAATTCTTTCCCTACGAAACAGGGAAAGGATCCCTCATCTCGAGGTAGGAGTCGGAAACGGAGCTCCCCTGGATGTGGGCGGGACACCACGTGCTTCCTCTCGAGTGGAGACGGGTATGTCGGGGAACTTCTTGAGTTGCAGCAAGGGTGTGAAGGACCCTTTGGAAGTTCCAGTGGTTAGACGTGATTAGCCTCGAGAAGCCTCAGCGGAAATGGGCCTCATCTCGCCTGGAGGGCAAAACCTCCTGGACTTTCTCGAGTTGCGGCAGGTGCTCTCGACTTACGACGGGGACCTCAGGGACCCGCTCTGGTGGCCTCAGGAAAGGCCAGTCCCCATGCGAGGTCCTCGGGGGCCTCTCGGGATTCCTCTCCCGTCGATGCCGGGGCCTAAGACCTTGTGTGGAGTCGGGACCGGAACCTGAGGATTCCTCTCCAGTGCTGACATGGATCTTGGGGTACTTCTGGAGTCTCCCCAGGGGAGTCAGTCCTCGTCTCGAATGCGGGCATGCACTTGCGCTTTCCTCCAGAGCGGTAGCAGCAGTGTCACGCAGTCCGCCGCGTGGATCAAAGGATCTATGGTTTTCCCTCGAGTCTTTCCCACGAGGCTTTCCCACGAGGCTTTCCCACAGGGCTGTCCCACGTGCACACGTGGTGGGAGTCGATCCTCGGCTTGAACGTCAAGGCAGTGCAGGGAAAACAGGTTCCTCTGGAATGGACTGACATATCTGGGGGACTCTTGGAATGGTGGCACGACCCTGGAGTTCCTCTCGCCTTTCCTGTGGAGAGCGCCTCGTCTTGAGATGCGACGGGAACGCCGGGAATTCTTTCCCTACGAAACAGGGAAAGGATCCCTCATCTCGAGCTAGGAGGCGGAAACGGGGCTCCCCTGGATGTGTGCGGGACCCCACGTGCTTCCTCTCGACTGGAGACGGGTATGTCGGGGACCTTCTTGAGTTGCAGCAATGGTGTGAAGGACCCTTTGGAAGTTCCAGTGGTTAGATGTGATTGGCCTCGAGAAGCCTCAGCGGAAATGGGCCTCATCTCGCCTGGAGGGCAAAACCTCCTGGATTTTCTCGAGTTGCGGCAGGTGCTCTCGACTTACGACGGGGACCTCAGGGACCCGCTCTGGTGGCCTCAGGAAAGGCCAGTCCCCATGCGAGTTCCTCGGGGGCGTCTCGGGATTCCTCTACCGTCGATGCCGGGGCCTAAGACCTTGTGTGGAGTCGGGGCCGGAACCTGAGGATTCCTCTCCAGTGCTGACATGGATCTTGGGGTACTTCTGGAGTCTCCCCAGGGGAGTCAGTCCTCGTCTCGAATGCGGGCATGCAGTTGCGCTTTCCTCCAGAGCGGTAGCAGCAGTGTCACGCACTCCGCCGCGTGGATCAAAGGATCTATGGTTTTCCCTCGAGTCTTTCCCACGAGGCTTTCCCACGAGGCTTTCCTACAGGGCTGTCCCACGTGCACACGTGGTGGGAGTCGATCCTCGGCTTGAACGTCAAGGCAGTGCAGGGAAAACAGGTTCCTCTGGAATGGACTGACACATCTGTGGGACTCTTGGAATGGTGTCTCGACCCTGGAGTTCCTCTCGCCTTTCCTGTGGAGAGCGCCTCCTCTTGAGATGCGACTGGAACGCCGGGAATTCTTTCCCTACGAAACAGGGAAGGATCCCTCATCTCGAGCTAGGAGGCGGAAACGGGGCTCACCTGGATGTGTGAGGGACCCACGTGCTTTCTCTCGAGTGGAGACGGGTATGTCGGGGAACTTCTTGAGTTGCAGCAAAGGTGTGAAGGACCCTTTGGAAGTTCCAGTGGTTAGATGTGATTGGCCTCGAGAAGCCTCAGCGGAAATGGGCCTCATCTCGCCTGGAGGGCAAAACCTCCTGGATTTTCTCGAGTTGCGTCAGGTTCTCTCGACTTACGACTGGGACCTCAGGGACCCGCTCAGGTGGCCTCAGGAAAGGCCAGTCCCCATGCGAGTTCCTCGGGGGCCTCTCGGGATTCCTCTCCCGTCGATGCCGGGGCCTAAGACCTTGTGTGGAGTTGGAGCCGGAACCTGAGGATTCCTCTCCAGTGCTGACATGGATCTTGGGGTACTTCTGGAGTTTCCCCAGGGGAGTCAGTCCTCGTCTCGAATGCGGGCATGCACTTGCGCTTTCCTCCAGAGCGGTAGCAGCAGTGTCACGCAGTCCGCCGCGTGGATCAAAGGATCTATGGTTTTCCCTCGAGTCTTTCCCACGAGGCTTTCCCACGAGGCTTTCCCACAGTGCTGTCCCACGTGCACACGTGGTGGGAGTGGATCCTCGGCTTGAACGTCAAGGCAGTGCAGGGAAAACAGGTTCCTCTGGAATGGACTGACACATCTGGGGGACTCTTGGAATGGTGGCACGACCCTGGAGTTCCTCTCGCCTTTCCTGTGGAGAGCGCCTCCTCTTGAGATGCGACGGGAACGCCGGGAATTCTTTCCCTACGAAACAGGGAAGGATCCCTCATCTCGAGCTAGGAGGCGGAAACGGGGCTTCCCTGGATGTGTGATGGACCCCACGTGCTTCCTCTCGAGTGGAGACGGGTATGTCGGGGAACTTCTTGAGTTGCAGCAATGGTGTGAAGGACCCTTTGGAAGTTCCAGTGGTTAGATGTGATTGGCCTCGAGAAGCCTCAGCGGAAATGGGCCTCATCTCGCCTGGAGGGCAAAACCTCCTGGATTTTCTCGAGTTGCGGCAGGTGCTCTCGACTTACGACGGGGACCTCAGGGACCCGCTCTGGTGGCCTCAGGAAAGGCCAGTCCCCATGCGAGTTCCTCGGGGGCGTCTCGGGATTCCTCTCCCGTCGATGCCGGGGCCTAAGACCTTGTGTGGAGTCGGGGCCGGAACCTGAGGATTACTCTCAAGTGCTGACATGGATCTTGGGGTACTTCTGGAGTCTCCCCAGGGGAGTCAGTCCTCGTCTCGAATGCGGGCATGCACTTGCGCTTTCCTCCAGAGCGGTAGCAGCAGTGTCACGCAGTCCGCCGCGTGGATCAAAGGATCTATGGTTTTCCCTCGAGTCTTTCCCACGAGGCTTTCCCACGAGGCTTTCCCACAGGGCTGTCCCACGTGCACACGTGGTGGGAGTCGATCCTCGGCTTGAACGTCAAGGCAGTGCAGGGAAAACAGGTTCCTCTGGAATGGACTGACACATCTGTGGGACTCTTGGAACGGTGTCTCGACCCTGGAGTTCCTCTCGCCTTTCCTGTGGAGAGCGCCTCCTCTTGAGATGCGACTGGAACGCCGGGAATTCTTTCCCTACGAAACAGGGAAGGATCCCTCATCTCGAGCTAGGAGGAGGAAACGGGGCTCACCTGGATGTGTGAGGGACCCACGTGCTTCCTCTCGAGTGGAGACGGGTATGTCGGGGAACTTCTTGAGTTGCAGCAAGGGTGTGAAGGACCCTTTGGAAGTTCCAGTGGTTAGATGTGATTGGCCTCGAGAAGCCTCAGCGGAAATGGGCCTCATCTCGCCTGGAGGGCAAAACCTCCTGGATTTTCTCGAGTTGCGTCAGGTTCTCTCGACTTACGACGGGGACCTCAGGGACCCGCTCAGGTGGCCTCAGGAAAGGCCAGTCCCCATGCGAGTTCCTCGGGGGCCTCTCGGGATTCCTCTCCCGTCGATGCCGGGGCCTAAGACCTTGTGTGGAGTCGGGGCCGGAACCTGTGGATTCCTCTCCAGTGCTGACATGGATCTTGGGGTACTTCTGGAGTCTCCCCAGGGGAGTCAGTCCTCGTCTCGAATGCGGGCATGCACTTGCGCTTTCCTCCAGAGCGGTAGCAGCAGTGTCACGCAGTCCTCCGCGTGGATCAAAGGATCTATGGTTTTCCCTCGAGTCTTTCCCACGAGGCTTTCCCACGAGGCTTTCCCACAGGGCTGTCCCACGTGCACACGTGGTGGGAGTCGATCCTCGGCTTGAACGTCAAGGCAGTGCAGGGAAAACAGGTTCCTCTGGAATGGACTGACACATCTGGGGGACTCTTGGAATGGTGGCACGACCCTTTAGTTCCTCTCGCCTTTCCTGTGGAGAGCGCCTCCTCTTCAGATGCGACGGGAACGCCGGGAATTCTTTCCCTACGAAACAGGGAAAGGATCTCTCATCTCGAGCTAGGAGGCGAATCAGGGCTCCCCTGGATGTGTGCGGGACACCACGTGCTTCCTCTCGAGTGGAGACGGGTATGTCGGGGAACTTCTTGAGTTGCAGCAATGGTGTGAAGGACCCTTTGGAAGTTCCAGTGGTTAGATGTGATTGGCCTCGAGAAGCCTCAGCGGAAATGGGCCTCATCTCGCCTGGAGGGCAAAACCTCCTGGATTTTCTCGAGTTGCGGCAGGTGCTCTCGACTTTCGAAGGGGACCTCAGGGACCCGCTCTGGTGGCCTCAGGAAAGGCCAGTCCCCATGCGAGTTCCTAGGGGGCGTCTCGGGATTCCTCTCCCGTCGATGCCGAGGCCGAAGACCCTGTGTGGAGTCGGGGCCGGAACCTGAGGATTCCTCTCCAGTGCTGACATGGATCTTGGGGTACTTCTGGAGTCTCCCCAGGGGCGTCAGTCCTCGTCTCGAATGCGGGCATGCACTTGCGCTTTCCTCCAGAGCGGTAGCAGCAGTGTCACGCAGTCCGCCGCGTGGATCAAAGGATCTATGGTTTTCCCTCGAGTCTTTCCCACGAGGCTTTCCCACGAGGCTTTCCCACAGGGCTGTCCCACGTGCACACGTGGTGGGAGTCGATCCTCGGCTTGAACGTTAAGGCAGTGCAGGGAAAACATGTTCCTCTGGAATGGACTGACATATCTGGGGGACTCTTTGAATGGTGGCACGACGCTGGAGTCCTCTCGCCTTTCCTTTGGAGAGCGCCTCCTCTTGAGATGCGACGGGAACGCCGGGAATTCTTTCCCTACGAAACAGGGAAAGGATCCCTCATCTCGAGCTAGGAGGCGGAAACGGGGCTCCCCTGGATGTGTGCGGGACCCTCGTGCTTCCTCTCGAGTGGAGACGGGTATGTCGGGGAACTTCTTGAGTTGCAGCAAGGGTGCGAAGGACCCTTTGGAAGATCCATTGATTAGACGTGATTAGCCTCGAGAAGCCTCAGCGGAAATGGGCCTCATCTCGCCTGGAGGGCAAAACCTCCTGGATTTTCTCCAGTTGCGGCAGGTGCTCTCGACTTACGACCGGGACCTCAGGGACCCGCTCTGGTGGCCTCAGGAAAGGCCAGTCCCCATGCGAGTTCCTCGGGGGCCTCTCGGGATTCCTCTCCCGTCGATGCCGGGGCCTAAGACCTTGTGTGGAGTCGGGGCCGGAACCTGCGGATTCCTCTCCAGTGCTGACATGGATTTTGGGGTACTTCTGGAGTCTCCCTAGGGGAGTCAGTCCTCGTCTCGAATGCGGGCATGCACTTGCGCTTTCCTCCAGAGCGGTAGCAGCAGTGTCACGCAGTCCGCCGCTTGGATCACAGGATCTATTGTTTTCCCTCGTGTCTTTCCCACGAGGCTTTCCCACGAGGCTTTCCCACAGGGCTGTCCCACGTGCACACGTGGTGGGAGTGGATCCTCGGCTTGAACGTCAAGGCAGTGCAGGGAAAACAGGTTCCTCTGGAATGGACTGACACATCTGAGGGACTCTTGGAATGGTGGCAGGACCCTGGAGTTCCTCTCGCCTTTCCTGTGGAGAGCGCCTCCTCTTGAGATGCGACGGGAACGCCGGGAATTCTTTCCCTACGAAACAGGGAAAGGATCCCTCATCTCGAGCTAGGAGTCGGAAACGGGGCTCCCCTGGATGTGTGCGGGACCCCACGTGCTTCCTCTCGAGTGGAGACGGGTATGTAGGGGAACTTCTTGAGTTGCAGCCAGGGTGTGAAGGACCCTTTGGAAGTTCCAGTGGTTAGAAGTGATTAGCCCCGAGAAGCCTCAGCGGAAATGGGCCTCATCTCGCCTGGAGGGCAAAACCTCCTGGATTTTCTCGAGTTGCGGCAGGTACTCTCGACTTACGACGGGGACCTCAGAGACCCGCTCTGGTGGCCTCAGGAAAGGCCAGTCCCCATGCGAGTTACTCGGGTCCTCTCGGGATTCCTCTCCCGTCGATGCTGGGGCCTAAGACCTTGTGTGGAGTCGGGTCCAGAACCTGAGGATTCCTCTCCAGTGCTGACATGGATCTTGGGGTACTTCTGGAGTCTCCCCAGGGGAGTCAGTCCTCGTCTCGAATGCGGGCATGCACTTGCGCTTTCTTCCAGAGCGGTAGCAGCAGTGTCACGCAGTCCACCGCGTGGATGAAAGGATCTATGGTTTTCCCTCGAGTCTTACCCACGAGGCTTTCCCACGAGGCTTTCCCACAGGGCTGTCCCACGTGCACACGTGGTGGGAGTCGATCCGCGGCTTGAACGTCAAGGCAGTGCAGGGAAAACAGGTTCCTCTGGAATGGACTGACACATCTGGGGGTCTCTTGGAATGGTGCCACGACCCTGGAGTTCCTCTCGCCTTTCCTGTGGAGAGCGCCTCCTCTTGAGATGCGACGGGAACGCCGGGAATTCTTTCCCTACGAAACAGGGAAAGGATCCCTCATCTCGAGCTAGGAGGCGGAAACCGGGCTCCCCTGGATGTGTGCGGGACACCACGTGCTTCCTCTCGAGTGCAGACGGGTATGTCGGGGAACTTCTTGAGTTGCAGCAAGGGTGTGAAGGACCCTTTGGAAGTTCCAGTGGTTAGATGTGATTGGCCTCGAGAAGCCTCAGCGGAAATGGGCCTCATCTCGCCTGGAGGTGAAAACCTCCTGGATTTTCTCGAGTTGCGGCAGGTGCTCTCGACTTACGACGGGGACCTCAGGGACCCGCTCTGGTGGCCTCAGGAAAGGCCAGTCCCCATGCGAGTTCCTCGGGGGCCTCTCGGGATTCCTCTCCCGTCGATGCCGGGGCCTAAGACCTTGTGTGGAGTCGGGGCCGGAACCTGAGGATTCCTCTCCAGTGCTGACATGGATCTTGGGGTACTTCTGGAGTCTCCCCAGGGGAGTCAGTCCTCGTCTCGAATGCGGGCATGCACTTGCGCTTTCCTCCAGAGCGGTAGCAGCAGTGTCACGCAGTCCGCCGCGTGGATCAAAGGATCTATGGTTTTCCCTCGAGTCTTTCCCACGAGGCTTTCCCACGAAGCTTTCACACAGGGCTGTCCCACGTGCACACGTGGTGGGAGTCGATCCTCGGCTTGAACGTCAAGGCAGTGCAGGGAAAACAGGTTCCTCTGGAATGGACTGACACATCTGGGGGACTCTTGGAATGGTGGCATGACCCTGGAGTTCCTCTCGCCTTTCCTGTGAAGAGCGCCTCCTCTTGAGATGCGACGGGAACGCCGGGAATTCTTTCCCTACGAAACAGGGAAAGGATCCCTCATCTCGAGCTAGGAGGCGGAAACGGGGCTCCCCTGGATGTGTGCGGGACACCACGTGCTTCCTCTCGAGTGCAGACGGGTATGTCGGGGAACTTCTTGAGTTGCAGCAAGGGTGTGAAGGACCCTTTGGAAGTTCCAGTGGTTAGATGTGATTGGCCTCGAGAAGCCTCAGCGAAAATGGGCCTCATCTCGCCTGGAGGGCAAAACCTCCTGGATTTTCTCGAGTTGCGGCAGGTGCTCTCGACTTACGACGGGGACCTCAGGGACCCGCTCTGGTGGCCTCAGGAAAGGCCAGTCCCCATGCGAGTTCCTCGGGGGCCTCTCGGGATTCCTCTCCCGTTCGTGCCGGGGCCTAAGACCTTGTGTGGAGTCGGGGTCGGAACCTGAGGATTCCTCTCCAGTGCTGACATGGATCTTGGGGTACTTCTGGAGTCTCCCCAGGGGAGTCAGTCCTCGTCTCGAATGCGGGCATGCACTTGCGCTTTCCTCCAGAGCGGTAGCAGCAGTGTCACGCAGTCCGCCGCCTGGATCAAAGGATCTATGGTTTTCCCTCGAGTCTTTCCCACGAGGCTTTCCCACGAGGCTTTCCCACAGGGCTGTCCCACGTGCACACGTGGTGGGAGTCGATCCTCGGCTTGAACGTCAAGGCAGTGCAGGGAAAACAGGTTCCTCTGGAATGGACTGACACATCTGGGGGACTCTTGGAATGGTGGCACGACCCTGGAGTTCCTCTCGCCTTTCCTGTGGAGAGCGCCTCCTCTTGAGATGCGACGGGAATGCCGAGAATTCTTTCCCTTCGAAACAGGGAAAGGATCCCTCATCTCGAGCTAGGAGGCGGAAACGGGGCTCCCCTGGATGTGTGCGGGACACCACCTGCTTCCTCTCGAGTGCAGACGGGTATGTCGTGGAACTTCTTGAGTTGCAGCAAGGGTGTGAAGGACCCTTTGGAAGTTCCAGTGGTTAGATGTGATTGGCCTCGAGAAGCCTCAGCGGAAATTGGCCTCATCTCGCCTGGAGGGCAAAACCTCCTGAATTTTCTCGAGTTGCGGCAGGTGCTCTCGACTTACGACGGGGACCTCAGGGACCCGCTCTGGTGGCCTCAGGAAAGGCCAGTCCCCATGCAAGTTCCTCTGGGGCCTCTCGGGATTCCTCTCCCGTCCATGCCGGGGCCTAAGACCTTGTGTGGAGTCGGGGCCGGAACCTGAGGATTCCTCTCCAGTGCTGACATGGATCTTGGGGTACTTCTGGAGTCTCCCCAGGGGAGTCAGTCCTCGTCTCGAATGCGGGCATGCACTTGCGCTTTCCTCCAGAGCGGTAGCAGCAGTGTCACGCAGTCCGCCGCGTGGATCAACGGATCTATGTTTTTCCCTCGAGTCTTTCCCACGAGGCTTTCCCACGAGGCTTTCCCACAGGGCTGTCCCACGTGCACACGTGGTGGGAGTCGATCTTCGGCTTGAACGTCAAGGCAGTGCAGGGAAAACAGGTTCCTCTGGAATGGACTGACACATCTGGGGGGCTCTTGGAATGGTGGCACGACCCTGGAGTTCCTCTCGCCTTTCCTGTGGAGAGCGCCTCCTCTTGAGATGCGACGGGAACGCCGGGAATTCTTTCCCTACGAAACAGGGAAAGGATCCCTCATCTCGAGCTAGGAGGCGGAAACGGGGCTCCCCTGGATGTGTGCGGGACCCACGTGCTTCCTCTCGAGTGGAGACGGGTATGTCGGGGAACTTCTTGAGTTGCAGCAATGGTGTGAAGGACCCTTTGGAAGTTCCAGTGGTTAGACGAGATTAGCCTCGAGAAGCCTCAGCGGAAATGGGCCTCATCTCTCCTGGAGGTGAAAACCTCCTGGATTTTCTCGAGTTGCGGCACGTGCTCTCGACTTACGACGGGGATCTCAGGGATCCGCTCTGGTGGCCTCAGGAAAGGCCAGTCCCCATGCGAGTTCCTCGGGGGCCTCTCGGGATTCCTCTCCCGTCGATTCCGGGGCCTAAGACCTTGTGTGGAGTCGGGGCCGGAACCTGAGGATTCCTCTCCAGTGCTGACATGGATCTTGGGGTACTTCTGGAGTCTCCCCAGGGGAGTCAGTCCTCCTCTCGAATGCGGGCATGCACTTGCGCTTTCCTTCAGAGCGGTAGCAGCAGTGTCACGCAGTCCGCCGCGTGGGTCAAAGGATCTATGGTTTTCCCTCGAGTCTTTCCCACGAGTCTTTCCCAAGAGGCTTTCCCACAGGGCTGTCCCACGTGCAAACGTGGTGGGAGTCGATCCTCGGCTTGAACGTCAAGGCAGTGCAGGGAACACAGGTTCCTCTGGAATGGACTGACACATCTGGGGGACTCTTGGAATGGTGGCACGACCCTGGAGTTCCTCTCGGCTTTCCTGTGGAGAGCGCCTCCTCTTGAGATGCGACGGGAACGCCGGGAATTCTTTCCCTACGAAACAGGGAACGGATCCCTCATCTCGAGCTAGGAGGCGGAAACGGAGCTCCCCTGGATGTGTGCGGGACCCCACGTGCTTCCTCTCGAGTGGAGACGGGTATGTCGGGGAACTTCTTGAGTTGCAGCAACGGTGTGAAGGACCCTTTGGAAGTTCCAGTGGTTAGATGTGATTGGCCTCGAGAAGCCTCAGCGGAAATGGGCCTCATCTCGCCTGGAGGGCAAAACCTCCTGGATTTTCTCGAGTTGCGGCAGGTGCTCTCGACTTACGAAGGGGACCTCAGGGAACCGCTCTGGTGGCCTCAGGAAAGGCCAGTTCCCATGCGAGTTCCTCGGGGGCCTCTCGGGATTCCTCTCCCGTCGATGCCGGGGCCTAAGACCTTGTGTGGAGTCGGGGCCGGAACCTGAGGATTCCTCTCCAGTGCTGACATGGATCTTGGGGTACTTCTTGAGTCTCCCCAGGGGAGACAGTCCTCGTCTCGAATGCGGGCATGCACTTGCGCTTTCCTCCAGAGCGGTAGCAGCAGTGTCACGCAGTCCGCCGCGTGGATCAAAGGATCTATGGTTTTCCCTCGAGTCTTTCCCACGAGGTTTTCCCACGAGGCTTTCGCACAGGGCTGTCCCACGTGCACACGTGGTGGGAGTCGATCCTCGGCTTGAACGTCAAGGCAGTGCAGGGAAAACAGGTTACTCTGGAATGGACTGACACATCTGGGGGACTCTTGGAATGGTGGCATGACCCTGGAGTTCCTCTCGCCTGTCCTGTGGAGAGCGCCTCCTCTTGAGATGCGACGGGAACGCCGGGAATTCTTTCCCTACGAAACAGGGAAAGGATCCCTCATCTCGAGCTAGGAGGCGGAAACCGGGCTCCCCTGGATGTGTGCGGGACACCACGTGCTTCCTCTCGAGTGCAGACGGGTATGTCGGGGAACTTCTTGAGTTGCAGCAAGGGTGTGAAGGACCCTTTGGAAGTTCCAGTGGTTAGATGTGATTGGCCTCGAGAAGCCTCAGCGGAAATGGGCCTCATCTCGCCTGGAGGTGAAAACCTCCTGGATTTACTCGAGTTGCGGCAGGTGCTCTCGACTTACGACGGGGACCTCAGGGACCCGCTCTGGTGGCCTCAGGAAAGGCCAGTCCCCATGCGAGTTCCTCGGGGGCCTCTCGGGATTCCTCTCCCGTCGATGCCGGGGCCGAAGACCTTGTGTGGAGTCGGGGCCGGAACCTGAGGATTCCTCTCCAGTGCTGACATGGATCTTGGGGTACTTCTGGAGTCTCCCCAGGGGAGTCAGTCCTCGTCTCGAATGAGGGCATGCACTTGCGCTTTCCTCCAGAGCGGTAGCAGCAGTGTCACGCAGTCCGCCGCGTGGATCAAAGGATCTATGGTTTTCCCTCGAGTCTTTCCCACGAGGCTTTCCCACGAGGCTTTCCCACAGGGCTGTCCCACGTGCACACGTGGTTGGAGTCGATCCTCGGCTTGAACGTCAAGGCAGTGCAGGGAAAACAGGTTCCTCTGGAATGGACTGACACATCTGGGGGTCTCTTGGAATGGTGCCACGACCCTGGAGTTCCTCTCGCCTTTCCTGTGGAGAGCGCCTCCTCTTGAGATGCGCCGGGAACGCCGGGAATTCTTTCCCTACGAAACAGGGAAAGGATCCCTCATCTCGAGCTAGGAGGCGGAAACGGGGCTCCCCTGGATGTGTGCGGGACCCCACGTGCTTCCTCTCGAGTGGAGACGGGTATGTCGGGGAACTTCTTGAGTTGCAGCAAGGGTGTGAAGGACCCTTTGGAAGTTCCAGTGGTTAGATGTGATTAGCCTCGAGAAGCCTCAGCGGAAATGGGCCTCATCTCGCCTGGAGGGCAAAACCTCCTGGATTTTCTCGAGTTGCGGCAGGTGCTCTCGACTTACGACGGGGACGTCAGGGACCCGCTCTGGTGGCCTCAGGAAAGGCCAGTCCCCATGCGAGTTCCTCGGGGGCCTCTCGGGATTCCTCTCCCGTCGATGCCGGGGCCTAAGACCTTGTGTGGAGTCGGGGCCGGAACCTGAGGATTCCTCTCCAGTGCTGACATGGATCTTGGGGTACTTCTGGAGTCTCCCCAGGGGAGTCAGTCCTCGTCTCGAATGCGGGCATGCACTTGCGCTTTCCTCCAGAGCGGTAGCAGCAGTTTCACGCAGTCCGCCGCGTGGATCAAAGGATCTATGGTTTTCCCTCCAGTCTTTCCCACGAGGCTTTCCCACGAGGCTTTCCCACAGGGCTGTCCCACGTGCACACGTGGTGGGAGTCGATCCTCGGCTTGAACGTCAAGGCAGTGCAGGGAAAACAGGTTCCTCTGGAATGGACTGACACATCTGGGGGACTCTTGGAATGGTGTCTCGACCCTGGAGTTCCTCTCTCCTATCCTGTGGAGAGCGCCTCCTCTTGAGATGCGACGGGAACGCCGGGAATTCTTTCCCTACGAAACAGGGAAAGGATCCCTCATCTCGAGCTAGGAGGCGGAAACGGGGCTCCCCTGTATGTGTGCGGGACCCCACTTGCTTCCTCTCGAGTGGAGACGGGTATGTCGGGGAACTTCTTGAGTTGCAGCAAGGGTGTGAAGGACCCTTTGGAAGTTAAAGTGGTTAGACGTGATTAGCCTCGAGAAGCCTCAGCGGAAATGGGCCTCATCTCGCCTGGAGGGCAAAACCTCCTGGATTTTCTCGAGTTGCGGCAGGTGCTCTCGACTTACGACGGGGACCTCAGGGACCCGCTCTGGTGACCTCAGGAAAGGCCAGTCCCCATGCGAGTTCCTCGGGGGCCTCTCGGGATTCCTCTCCCGTCGATGCCGGGGCCTAAGACCTTGTGTGGAGTCAGGGCCGGAACCTGAGGATTCCTCTCCAGTGCTGACATGGATCTTGGGGTACTTCTGGAGTCTCCCCAGGGGAGTAAGTCCTCGTCTCGAATGCGGGCATGCACTTGCGCTTTCCTCCAGAGCGGAAGCAGCAGTGTCACGCAGTCCGCCGCCTGGATCAAAGTATCTATGGTTTTCCCTCGAGTCTTTCCCACGAGGCTTTCCCACGAGGCTTTCCCACAGGGCTGTCCCACGTGCACACGTGGTGGGAGTGGATCCTCGGCTTGAACGTCAAGGCAGTGCAGGGAAAACAGGTTCCTCTGGAATGGACTGACACATCTGGGGGACTCTTGGAATGGTGGCACGACCCTGGAGTTCCTCTCGCCTTTCCTGTGGAGAGCGCCTCCTCTTGAGATGCGACGGGAATGCCGGGAATTCTTTCCCTACGAAACAGGGAAAGGATCCCTCATCTCGAGCTAGGAGGCGGAAACCGGGCTCCCCTGGATGTGTGCGGGACCCCACGTGCTTCCTCTCGAGTGGAGACGGGTATGTCGGGGAACTTCTTGAGTTGCAGCAAGGGTGTGAAGGACCCTTTGGAAGTTCCAGTGGTTAGACGTGATTAGCCTCGAGAAGCCTCAGCGGAAATGGGCCTCATCTCGCCTGGAGGGCAAAACCTCCTGGATTTTCTCGAGTTGCGGCAGGTGCTCTCGACTTACGACGGGGACGTCAGGGACCCGCTCTGGTGGCCTCAGGAAAGGCCAGTCCCCATGCGAGTTCCTCGGGGGCCTCTCGGGATTCCTCTCCCGTCGATGCCGGGGCCTAAGACCTTGTGTGGAGTCGGGGCCGGAACCTGAGGATTCCTCTCCAGTGCTGACATGGATCTTGGGGTACTTCTGGAGTCTCCCCAGGGGAGTCAGTCCTCGTCTCCAATGCGGGCATGCACTTGCGCTTTCCTCCAGAGCGGTAGCAGCAGTGTCACGCAGTCCGCCGCGTGGATCAAAGGATCTATGGTTTTCCCTCGAGTCTTTCCCACGAGGCTTTCCCACGAGGCTTTCCCACAGGGCTGTCCCACGTGCACACGTGGTGGGAGTCGATCCTCGGCTTGAACGTCAAGGCAGTGCAGGGAAAACAGGTTCCTCTGGAATGGACTGACACATCTGGGGGACTCTTGGAATGGTGTCTCGACCCTGGAGTTCCTCTCTCCTATCCTGTGGAGAGCGCCTCCTCTTGAGATGCGACGGGAACGCCGGGAATTCTTTCCCTACGAAACAGGGAAAGGATCCCTCATCTCGAGCTAGGAGGCGGAAACGGGGCTCCCCTGGATGTGTGCGGGACCCCACTTGCTTCCTCTCGAGTGGAGACGGGTATGTCGGGGAACTTCTTGAGTTGCAGCAAGGGTGTGAAGGACCCTTTGGAAGTTAAAGTGGTTAGACGTGATTAGCCTCGAGAAGCCTCAGCGGAAATGGGCCTCATCTCGCCTGGAGGGCAAAACCTCCTGGATTTTCTCGAGTTGCGGCAGGTGCTCTCGACTTACGACGGGGACCTCAGGGACCCGCTCTGGTGACCTCAGGAAAGGCCAGTCCCCATGCGAGTTCCTCGGGGGCCTCTCGGGATTCCTCTCCCGTCGATGCCGGGGCCTAAGACCTTGTGTGGAGTCGGGCCGGAACCTGAGGATTCCTCTCCAGTGCTGACATGGATCTTGGGGTACTTCTGGAGTCTCCCCAGGGGAGTAAGTCCTCGTCTCGAATGCGGGCATGCACTTGCGCTTTCCTCCAGAGCGGTAGCAGCAGTGTCACGGAGTCCGCCGCCTGGATCAAAGGATCTATGGTTTTCCCTCGAGTCTTTCACACGAGGCTTTCCCACGAGGCTTTCCCACAGGGCTGTCCCACGTGCACACGTGGTGGGAGTGGATCCTCGGCTTGAACGTCAAGGCAGTGCAGGGAAAACAGGTTCCTCTGGAATGGACTGACACATCTGGGGGACTCTTGGAATGGTGGCACGACCCTGGAGTTCCTCTCGCCTTTCCTGTGGAGAGCGCCTCCTCTTGAGATGCGACAGGAATGCCGGGAATTCTTTCCCTACGAAACAGGGAAAGGATCCCTCATCTCGAGCTAGGAGGCGGAAACGGGGCTCCCCTGGATGTGTGCGGGACCCCACGTGCTTCCTCTCGAGTGGAGACGGGTATGTCGGGGAACTTCTTGAGTTGCAGCAAGGGTGTGAAGGACCCTTTGGAAGTTCCAGTGGTTAGACGTGATTAGCCTCGAGAAGCCTCAGCGGAAATGGGCCTCATCTCGCCTGGAGGGCAAAACCTCCTGGATTTTCTCGAGTTGCGGCAGGTGCTCTCGACTTACGACGGGGACCTCAGGGACCCGCTCTGGTGGCCTCAGGAAAGGCCAGTCCCCATGCGAGTTCCTCGGGGGCCTCTCGGGATTCCTCTCCCGTCGATGCCGGGGCCTAAGACCTTGTGTGGAGTCGGGGCCGGAACCTGAGGATTCCTCTCCAGTGCTGACATGGATCTTGGGGTACTTCTGGAGTCTCCCCAGGGGAGTCAGTCCTCGTCTCGAATGCGGGCATGCACTTGCGCTTCCCTCCAGAGCGGTAGCAGCAGTGTCACGCAGTCCGCCGCGTGGATCAAAGGATCTATGGTTTTCCCTCGAGTCTTTCCCACGAGGCTTTCCCACGAGGCTTTCGCACAGGGCTGTCCCACGTGCACAGGTGGTGGGAGTCGATCCTCGGCTTGAACGTCAAGGCAGTGCAGGGAAAACAGGTTCCTCTGGAATGGACTGACACATCTGGGGGACTCTTGGAATGGTGGCACGACCCTGGAGTTCCTCTCGCCTTTCCTGTGGAGAGCGCCTCCTCTTGAGATGCGACGGGAATGCCGGGAATTCTTTCCCTACGAAACAGGGAAAGGATCCCTCATCTCGAGCTAGGAGGCGGAAACGGGGCTCCCCTGGATGTGTGCGGGACCCCACGTGCTTCCTCTCGAGTGGAGACGGGTATGTCGGGGAACCTCTTGAGTTGCAGCAAGGGTGTGAAGGACCCTTTGGAAGTTCCAGTGGTTAGACGTGATTAGCCTCGAGAAGCCTCAGCGGAAATGGGCCTCATCTCGCCTGGAGGGCAAAACCTCCTGGATTTTCTCGAGTTGCGGCAGGTGCTCTCGACTTACGACGGGGACCTCAGGGACCCGCTCTGGTGGCCTCAGGAAAGGCCAGTCCCCATGCGAGTTCCTCGGGGGCCTCTCGGCATTCGTCTCCCGTCGATGCCGGGGCCTAAGACCTTGTGTGGAGTCGGGGCCGGAACCTGAGGATTCCTCTCCAGTGCTGACATGGATCTTGGGGTACTTCTGGAGTCTCCCCAGGGGAGTCAGTCCTCGTCTCGAATGCGGGCATGCACTTGCGCTTTCCTCCAGAGCGGTAGCAGCAGTGTCACGCAGTCCGCCGCGTGGATCAAAGGATCTATGGTTTTCCCTCGAGTCTTTCCCACGAGGCTTTCCCACGAGGCTTTCCCACAGGGCTGTCCCATGTGCACATGTGGTGGGAGTCGACCTCGGCTTGAACGTCAAGGCAGTGCAGGGAAAACAGGTTCCTCTGGAATGGACTGACACATCTGGGGGACTCTTGGAATGGTGCCACGACCCTGGAGTTCCTCTCGCCTTTCCTGTGGAGAACGCCTCCTCTTGAGATGCGACGGGAACGCCGGGAATTCTTTCCCTACAAAACAGGGAAAGGATCCCTCATCTCGAGCTAGGAGGCGGAAACGGAGCTCCCCTGGATGTGTGCGGGACCCCACGTGCTTCCTCTCGAGTGGAGACGGGTATGTCGGGGAACTTCTTGAGTTGCAGCAAGGGTGTGAAGGACCCTTTGGAAGTTCCAGTGGTTAGACGTGATTAGCCTCGAGAAGCCTCAGCGGAAATGGGCCTCATCTCGCCTGGAGGGCAAAACCTCCTGGATTTTCTCGAGTTGCGGCAGGTGCTCTCGACTTACGACGGGGACCTCAGGGACCCGCTCTGGTGGCCTCAGGAAAGGCCAGTCCCCATGCGAGTTCCTCGGGGGCCTCTCGGGATTCCTCTCCCGTCGATGCCGGGGCCTAAGACCTTGTGTGGAGTCGGGGCCGGAACCTGAGGATTCCTCTCCAGTGCTGACATGGATCTTGGGGTACTTCTGGAGTCTCCCCAGGGGAGTCAGTCCTCGTCTCGAATGCGGGCATGCACTTGCGCTTTCCTTCAGAGCGGTAGCAGCAGTGTCATGCAGTCCGCCGCGTGGATCAAAGGATCTATGGTTTTCCCTCGAGTCTTTCCCACGAGTCTTTCCCACGAGGCTTTCCCACAGGGCTGTCCCACGTGCACACGTGGTGGGAGTCGATCCTCGGCTTGAACGTCAAGGCAGTGCAGGGAAAACAGGTTCCTCTGGAATGGACTGACACATCTGGGGGACTCTTGGAATGGTGTCTCGACCCTGGAGTTCCTCTCGCCTTTCCTGTGGAGAGCGCCTCCTCTTGAGATGCGACGGGAACGCCGGGAATTCTTTCCCTACGAAACAGGGAAAGGATCCCTCATCTCGAGCTAGGAGACGGAAACGGGGCTCCCCTGGATGTGTGCGGGACACCACGAGCTTCCTCTCGAGTGGAGACGGGTATGTCGGGGAACTTCTTGAGTTGCAGCAAGGGTGTGAAGGACCCTTTGGAAGTTCCAGTGGTTAGACGTGATTAGCCTCGAGAAGCCTCAGCGGAAATGGGCCTCATCTCGCCTGGAGGGCAAAACCTCCTGGATTTTCTCGAGTTGCGGCAGGTGCTCTCGACTTACGACGGGGACCTCAGGGACCCGCTCTGGTGGCCTCAGGAAAGGCCAGTCCCCATGCGAGTTCCTCGGGGGCCTCTCGGGATTCCTCTCCCGTCGATGCCGGGGCCTAAGACCTTGTGTGGAATCTGGGCCGGAACCTGAGGATTCCTCCCCAGTGCTGACATGGATCTTGGGGTACTTCTGGAGTCTCCCCAGGGGAGTCAGTCCTCGTCTCGAATGCGGGCATGCACTTGTGCTTTCCTCCAGAGCGGTAGCAGCAGTGTCACGCAGTCCGCCGCGTGGATCAAAGGATCTATGGTTTTCCCTCGAGTCTTTCCCACGAGGCTTTCCCACGAGGCTTTCCCACAGGGCTGTCCCACGTGCACACGTGGTGGGAGTCGATCCTCGGCTTGAACGTCAAGGCAGTGCAGGGAAAACAGGTTCCTCTGGAATGGACTGACACATCTGGGGGTCTCTTGGAATGGTGCCAAGACCCTGGAGTTCCTCTCGCCTTTACTGTGGAGAGCGCCACCTCTTGAGATACGACGGGAACGCCGGGAATTCTTTCCCTACGAAACAGGGAAAGGATCCCTCATCTCGAGCTAGGAGGCGGAAAAGGGGCTCCCCTGGATGTGTGCGGGACCCCACGTGCTTCCTCTCGAGTGGAGACGGGTATGTCGGGGAACTGCTTCAGTTGCAGCAAGGGTGTGAAGGACCCGTTGGAAGTTCAAGTGGTTAGATGTGATTAGCCTCGAGAAGCCTCAGCGGAAATGGGCCTCATCTCGCCTGGAGGGCAAAACCTCCTGGATTTTCTCGAGTTGCGGCAGGTGCTCTCGACTTACGATGGGGACCTCAGGGACCCGCTCTGGTGGCCTCAGGAAAGGCCAGTCCCCATGCGAGTTCCTCGGGGGCCTCTCGGGATTCCTCTCCCGTCGATGCCGGGGCCTAAGACCTTGTGTGGAGTCGGGGCCGGAACCTGAGGATTCCTCTCCAGTGCTGACATGGATCTTGGGGTACTTCTGGAGTCTCCCCAGGGGAGTCAGTCCTCGTCTCGAATGCGGGCATGCACTTGCGCTTTCCTCCAGAGCGGTAGCAGCATTGTCACGCAGTCCGCCGCGTGGATCAAAGGATCTATGGTTTTCCCTCGAGTCTTTCCCACGAGGCTTTCCCACGAGGCTTTCCCACAGGGCTGTCCCACGTGCACACGTGGTGGGAGTCGATCCTCGGCTTGAACGTCAAGGCAGTGCAGGGAAAACAGGTTCCTCTGGAATGGACTGACACATCTGGGGGACTCTTCGAATGGTGGCATGATCCTGGAGTTCCTTTCGCCTTTCCTGTGGAGAGCGCCTCCTCTTGAGATGCGACGGGAACGCCGGGAATTCTTTCCCTACGAAACAGGGAAAGTATCCCTCATCTCGAGCTAGGAGGCGGAAACGGGGCTCCCCTGGATGTGTGCGGGTCACCACGTGTTTCCTCTGGAGTGGAGACGGGTATGTCGGGGAACTTCTTGAGTTGCAGCAAGGGTGTGAAGGACCCTTTGGAAGTTCCAGTGGTTAGAGGTGATTGGCCTCGAGAAGCCTCAGCGGAAATGGGCCTCTTCTCGCCTGGAGGGCAAAACCTCCTGGATTTTATCGAGTTGCGGCAGGTGCTCTCGACTTACGACGGGGACCTCAGGGACCCGCTCTGGTGGCCTCAGGAAAGGCCGGTCCCCATGCGAGTTCCTCGGGGGCCTCTCGGGATTCCTCTCCCGTCGATGCCGGGGCCTAAGTCCTTGTGTGGAGTCGGGGCCGGAACCTGAGGATACCTCTCCAGTGCTTACATGGATCTTGGGGTACTTCTGGAGTCTCCCCAGGGGAGTCAGTGCTCGTCTCGAAAGCGGGCATGCACTTGCACTTTCCTCCAGAGCGATAGCAGCAGTGTCACGCAGTCCGCCGCGTGGATCAAAGGATCTATGGTTTTCCCTCGAGTCTTTCCCACGAGGCTTTCCCACGAGGCTTTCCCACAGGGCTGTCCCACGTGCACACGTGGTGGGAGTCGATCCTCAGCTTGAACGTCAAGGCAGTGCAGGGAAAACAGGTTCCGCTGGAATGGACTGACACATCTGGGGGACTCTTGGAATGGTGGCACGACCCTGGAGTTCCTCTCACCTTTCCTGTGGAGAGCGCCTCCTCTTGAGATGCGACGGGAATGTCGGGAATTCTTTCCCCACGAAACAGGGTAAGGATCCCTCATCTCGAGCTAGGAGGCGGAAACGGGGCTCCCCTGGATGTGTGCGGGACCCCACGGGCTTCCTCTCGAGTGGAGACGGGTATGTCGAGGAACTTCTTGAGTTGCAGCAAGGGTGTGAAGGACCCTTTGGAAGTTTCAGTGGTTAGATGTGATTGGCCTCGAGAAGCCTCAGCGGAAATGGGCCTCATCTCGCCTGGAGGGCAAAACCTCCTGGATTTTCTCGAGTTGCGGCAGGTGCTCTCGACTTACGACGGGGACCTCAGGGACCCGCTCTGGTGGCCTCAGGAAAGGCCAGTCCCCATGCGAGTTCCTCGGGGGCCTCTCGGGATTCCTCTCCCGTCGATGCCGGGGCCTAAGACCTTGTGTGGAGTCGGGGCCGGAACCTGAGGATTCCTCTCCAGTGCTGACATGGATCTTGGGGTACTTCTGGAGTCTCCCCAGGGGAGTCAGTCCTCGTCTCGAATGCGGGCATGCACTTGCGCTTTCCTCCAGAGTGGTAGCAGCAGTGTCACGCAGTCCGCCGCGTGGATCAAAGGATCTATGGTTTTCCCTCGAGTCTTTCCCACGAGGCTTTCCCATGATGCTTTCCCACAGGGCTGTCCCACGTGCACACGTGGTGGGAGTGGATCCTCGGCTTGAACGTCAAGGCAGTGCAGGGAAAACAGGTTCCTCTGGAATGGACTGACACATCTGGGGGACTCTTGGAATGGTGGCACGACCCTGGAGTTCCTCTCGCCTTTCCTGTGGAGAGCGCCTCCTCTTGAGATGCGACGGGAACGCCGGGAATTCTTTCCCTACGAAACAGGGAAAGGATCCCTCATCTCGAGCTAGGAGGCGGAAACGGGGCTCCCCTGGATGTGTGCGGGACCCCACGTGCTTCCTCTCGAGTGGAGACGGGTATGTCGGGGAACTTCTTGAGTTGCAGCAATGTTGTGAAGGACCTTTCGGAAGTTCCAGTGGTTAAATGTGATTGGCCTCGAGAAGCCTCAGCGGAAATGGGCCTCATCTCGCCTGGAGGGCAAAACCTCCTGGATTTCCTCGAGTTGCGGCAGGTGCTCTCGACTTACGACGGGGACCTCAGGGACCCGCTCTGGTGGCCTCAGGAAAGGCCAGTCCCCAAGCGAGTTCCTCGGGCGCCTCTCGGGATTCCTCTCCCGTCGATGCCGGGGCCTAAGACCTTGTGTGGAGTCGGGGCCGGAACCTGAGGATTCCTCTCCAGTGCTGACATGGATCTTGGGGTACTTCTGGAGTCTCCCCAGGGGAGTCAGTCCTCGTCTCGAATGCGGGCATGCACTTGCGCTTTCCTCCAGAGCGGTAGCAGCAGTGTCACGCAGTCCGCCGCGTGGATCAAAGGATCTATGGTTTTCCCTCGAGTCTTTCCCACGAGGCTTTCCCACGAGGCTTTCCCACAGGGCTGTCCCACGTGCACACGTGGTGGGAGTCGATCCTCGGCTTGAACGTCAAGGCAGTGCAGGGAAAACAGGTTCCTCTGGAATGGACTGACACATTTGGGGGCCTCTTGGAATGGTGGCACGACCCTGGAGTTCCTCTCGCCTTTCCTGTGGAGAGCGCCTCCTCTTGAGATGCGACGGGCACGCCGGGAATTCTTTCCCTACGAAACAGGGAAAGGATCCCTCATCTCGAGCTAGGAGGCGGAAACGGGGCTCCCCTGGATGTGTGCGGGACACCACGTGCTTCCTCTCGAGTGGAGACGGATATGTCGGGGAACTCCTTGAGTTGCAGCCAGGGTGTGAAGGACCCTTTGGAAGTTCCAGTGGTTAGACGTGATTAGCCTCGAGAAGCCTCAGCGGAAATGGGCCTCATCTCGCCTGGAGGGCAAAACCTCCTGGATTTTCTCGAGTTGCGGCAGGTGCTCTCGACTTACGACGGGGACCTAAGGGACCCGCTCTGGTGGCCTCAGGAAAGGCCAGTCCCCATGCGAGTTCCTCGGGGGCCTCTCGGGATTCCTCTCCCGTCGATGCCGGGGCCTAAGACCTTGTGTGGAGTCGGGGCCGGAACCTGAGGATTCCTCTCCAGTGCTGACATGGATCTTGGGGTACTTCTGGAGTCTCCCCAGGGGAGTCAGTCCTCGTCTCGAATGCGGGCATGCACTTGCGCTTTCCTCCAGAGCGGTAGCAGCAGTGTCACGCAGTCCGCCGCGTGGATCAAAGGATCTATGGTTTTCCCTCGAGTCTTTCCCACGAGGCTTTCCCACGGGGCTTTCCCACAGGGCTGTCCCACGTGCACACGTGGTGGGAGTGGATCCTCGGCTTGAACGTCAAGGCAGTGCAGGGAAAACAGGTTCCTCTGGAATGGACTGACACATCTGGGGGACTCTTGGAATGGTGGCACGACCCTGGAGTTCCTCTCGCCTTTCCTGTGGAGAGCGCCTCCTCTTGAGATGCGACGGGAACGCCGGGAATTCTTTCCCTACAAAACAGGGAAAGGATCCCTCATCTAGAGCTAGGAGGCGGAAACGGGGCTCCCCTGGATGTGTGCGGGACCCCACATGCTTCCTCTCGAGTGGAGACGGGTATGTCGGGGAACTTCTTGAGTTGCAGCAAGGGTGTGAAGGACCCTTTGGAAGTTCCAGTGGTTAGACGTGATTCGCCTCGAGAAACCTCAGCGGAAATGGGCCTCATCTCGCCTGGAGGGCAAAACCTCCTGGATTTTCTCGAGTTGCGGCAGGTGCTCTCGACTTACGACGCGGACCTCAGGGACCCGCTCTGGTGGCCTCAGGAAAGGCCAGTCCCCATGCGAGTTCCTCGGGGGCCTCTCGGGATTCCTCTCCCGTCGATGCCGGGGCCTAAGACCTTGTGTGGAGTCGGGGCCGGAACCTGAGGATTCCTCTCCAGTGCTGACATGGATCTTGGGGTACTTCTGGAGTCTCCCCAGGGGAGTCAGTCCTCGTCTCGAATGCGGGCATGCACTTGCGCTTCCCTCCAGAGCGGTAGCAGCAGTGTCACGCAGTCCGCCGCGTGGATCAAAGGATCTATGGTTTTCCCTCGAGTCTTTCCCACGAGGCTTTCCCACGAGGCTTTCCCACAGGGCTGTCCCACGTGCACACGTGGTGGGAGTCGATCCTCAGCTTGAACGTCAAGGCAGTGCAGGGAAAACAGGTTCCGCTGGAATGGACTGACACATCTGGGGGACTCTTGGAATGGTGTCTCGACCCTGGAGTTCCTCTCACCTTTCCTGTGGAGAGCGCCTCCTCTTGAGATGCGACGGGAACGTCGCGAATTCTTTCCCCACGAAACAGGGTACGGATCCCTCATCTCGAGCTAGGAGGCGGAAACGGGGCTCCCCTGGATGTGTGCGGGACCCCACGTGCTTCCTCTCGAGTGGAGACGGGTATGTCGGGGAACTTCTTGAGTTGCAGCAATGGTGTGAAGGACCCTTTGGAAGTTCCAGTGGTTAGATGTGATTGGCCTCGAGAAGCCTCAGCGGAAATGGGCCTCATCTCGCCTGGAGGGCAAAACCTCCTGGATTTTCTCGAGTTGCGGCAGGTGCTCTCGACTTACGACGGGGACCTCAGGGACCCGCTCTGGTGGCCTCAGGAAAGGCCAGTCCCCATGCGAGTTCCTCGGGGGCCTCTCGGGATTCCTCTCCCGTCGATGCCCGGGCCTAAGACCTTGTGTGGAGTCGGGGCCGGAACATGAGGATTCCTCTCCTGTGCTGACATGGATCTTGGGAAACTTCTGGAGTCTCCCCAGGGGAGTCAGTCTTCGTCTCGAATGCGGGCATGCACTTGCGCTTTCCTCCAGAGCGGTAGCAGCAGTGTCACGCAGTCCGCCGGGTGGATCAAAGGATCTATGGTTTTCCCTCGCGTCTTTCCCACGAGGCTTTCCCACGAGGTTTTCCCACAGGGCTGTCCCACGTGCACACGTGGTGGGAGTCGATCCTCGGCTTGAACGTCAAGGCAGTGCAGGGAAAACAGGTTCCTTGGAATGGACTGACACATCTGGCGGACTCTTGGAATGGTGTCACGACCCTGGAGTTCCTCTCGCCTTTCCTGTGGAGAGCGCCTCCTCTTGAGATGCGACGGGAACGCCGGGAATTCTTTCCCTACAAAACAGGGAAAGGATCCCTCATCTCGAGCTAGGAGGCGTAAACGGGGCTCCCCTGGATGTGTGCGGGACCCCACGTGCTTCCTCTAGAGTGGAGACGGGTATGTCGGGGAACTTCTTGAGTTGCAGCAAGGGTGTGAAGGACCCTTTGGAAGTTCCAGTGGTTAGATGTGATTGGCCTCGAGAAGCCTCAGCGGAAATGGGCCTCATCTCGCCTGGAGGGCAAAACCTCCTGGATTTTCTCGAGTTGCGGCAGGTGCTCTCGACTTACGACGGGGACCTCAGGGACCCGCTCTGGTGGCCTCATGAAAGGCCAGTCCCCATGCGAGTTCCACAGGGGCCTCTCGGGATTCCTCTCCCGTCGATGCCGGGGCCTAAGACCTTGTGTGGAGTCAGGGCCGGAACCTGAGGATTCCTCTCCAGTGCTGACATGGATCTTGGGGTACTTCTGGAGTCTCCCCAGGGGAGTCAGTCCTCGTCTCGAATGCGGGCATGCACTTGCGCTTTCCTCCAGAGCGGTAGCAGCAGTGTCACGCAGTCCGCCGCGTGGATCAAAGGATCTATGGTTTTCCCTCGAGTCTTTCCCACGAGGCTTTCCCACGAGGCTTTCCCACAGGGCTGTCCCACGTGCACACGTGGTGGGAGTCGATCCTCGGCTTGAACGTCAAGGCAGTGCAGGGAAAACAGGTTCCTCTGGAATGGACTGACACATCTGGGGGACTCTTGGAATGGTGGCACCACCCTGGAGTTCCTCTTGCCTTTCCTGTGGAGAGCGCCTCCTGTTGAGATGCGACGGGAACGCCGAGAATTCTTTCCCTACGAAACAGGGAAAGGATCCCTCATCTCGAGCTAGGAGGCGGAAACGGGGCTCCCCTGGATGTGTGCGGGACCCCACGTGCTTCCTCTCGAGTGGAGACGGGTATGTCGGGGAACTTCTTGAGTTGCAGCAATGTTGTGAAAGACCCTTTGGAAGTTCCAGTGGTTAGATGTGATTGGCCTCGAGAAGCCTCAGCGGAAATGGGCCTCTTATCGCCTGGAGGGCAAAACCTCCTGGATTTTCTCGAGTTGCGGCAGGTGCTCTCGACTTACGACGGGGACCTCAGGGACCCGCTCTGGTGGCCTCAGGAAAGGCCGGTCCCCATGAGAGTTCCTCGGGGGCCTCTCGGGATTCCTCTCCCGTCGATGCCGGGGCCTAAGACCTTGTGTGGAGTCGGGGCCGGAACCTGAGGATACCTCTCCAGTGCTTACATGGATCTTGGGGTACTTCTGGAGTCTCCCCAGGGGAGTCAGTGCTCGTCTCGAAAGCGGGCATGCACTTGCACTTTCCTCCAGAGCGGTAGCAGCAGTGTCACGCAGTCCGCCGCGTGGATCAAAGGATCTATGGTTTTCCCTCGAGTCTTTCCCACGAGGCTTTCCCACGAGGCTTTCCCACAGGGCTGTCCCACGTGCACACGTGGTGGGAGTCGATCCTCAGCTTGAACGTCAAGGCAGTGCAGGGAAAACAGGTTCCGCTGGAATGGACTGACACATCTGGGGGACTCTTGGAATGGTGTCTCGACCCTGGAGTTCCTCTCACCTTTCCTGTGGAGAGCGCCTCCTCTTGAGATGCGACGGGAACGTCGCGAATTCTTTCCCCACGAAACAGGGTAAGGATCCCTCATCTCGAGCTAGGAGGCGGAAACGGGGCTCCCCTGGATGTGTGCGGGACCCCACGTGCTTCCTCTCGAGTGGAGACGGGTATGTCGGGGAACTTCTTGAGTTGCAGCAATGGTGTGAAGGACCCTTTGGAAGTTCCAGTGGTTAGATGTGATTGGCCTCGAGAAGCCTCAGCGGAAATGGGCCTCATCTCGCCTGGAGGGCAAAACCTCCTGGATTTTCTCGAGTTGCGGCAGGTGCTCTCGACTTACGACGGGGACCTCAGGGACCCGCTCTGGTGGCCTCAGGAAAGGCCAGTCCCCATGCGAGTTCCTCGGGGGCCTCTCGGGATTCCTCTCCCGTCGATGCCGGGGCCTAAGACATTGTGTGGAGTCGGGGCCGGAACATGAGGATTCCTCTCCTGTGCTGACATGGATCTTGGGAAACTTCTGGAGTCTCCCCAGGGGAGTCAGTCTTCGTCTCGAATGCGGGCATGCACTTGCGCTTTCCTCCAGAGCGGTAGCAGCAGTGTCACGCAGTCCGCCGGGTGGATCAAAGGATCTATGGTTTTCCCTCGCGTCTTTCCCACGAGGCTTTCCCACGAGGTTTTCCCACAGGGCTGTCCCACGTGCACACGTGGTGGGAGTCGATCCTCGGCTTGAACGTCAAGGCAGTGCAGGGAAAACAGGTTCCTCTGGAATGGACTGACACATCTGGCGGACTCTTGGAATGGTGTCACGACCCTGGAGTTCCTCTCGCCTTTCCTGTGGAGAGCGCCTCCTCTTGAGATGCGACGGGAACGCCGGGAATTCTTTCCCTACAAAACAGGGAAAGGATCCCTCATCTCGAGCTAGGAGGCGTAAACGGGGCTCCCCTGGATGTGTGCGGGACCCCACGTGCTTCCTCTAGAGTGGAGACGGGTATGTCGGGGAACTTCTTGAGTTGCAGCAAGGGTGTGAAGGACCCTTTGGAAGTTCCAGTGGTTAGATGTGATTGGCCTCGAGAAGCCTCAGCGGAAATGGGCCTCATCTCGCCTGGAGGGCAAAACCTCCTGGATTTTCTCGAGTTGCGACAGGTGCTCTCGACTTACGACGGGGACCTCAGGGACCCGCTCTGGTGGCCTCATGAAAGGCCAGTCCCCATGCGAGTTCCACAGGGGCCTCTCGGGATTCCTCTCCCGTCGATGCCGGGGCCTAAGACCTTGTGTGGAGTCAGGGCCGGAACCTGAGGATTCCTCTCCAGTGCTGACATGGATCTTGGGGTTCTTCTGGAGTCTCCCCAGGGGAGTCAGTCCTCGTCTCGAATGCGGGCATGCACTTGCGCTTTCCTCCAGAGCGGTAGCAGCAGTGTCACGCAGTCCGCCGCGTGGATCAAAGGATCTATGGTTTTCCCTCGAGTCTTTCCCACGAGGCTTTCCCACGAGGCTTTCCCACAGGGCTGTCCCACGTGCACACGTGGTGGGAGTCGATCCTCGGCTTGAACGTCAAGGCAGTGCAGGGAAAACAGGTTCCTCTGGAATGGACTGACACATCTGGGGGACTCTTGGAATGGTGTCTCGACCCTGGAGTTCCTCTCGCCTTTCCTGTAGAGAGCGCCTCCTCTTGAGATGCGACGGGAACGCCGGGAATTCTTTCCCTACAAAACAGGGAAAGGATCCCTCATCTCGAGCTAGGAGGCGGAAACGGGCTCCCCTGGATGTGTGCGGGAACCCACGTGCTTCCTCTCGAGTGGAGACGGGTATGTCGGGGAACTTCTTGAGTTGCAGCAATGGTGTGAAGGACCCTTTGGAAGTTCCAGTGGTTAGATGTGATTGGCCTCGAGAAGCCTCAGCGGAAATGGGCCTCATCTCGCCTGGAGGGCAAAACCTCCTGGATTTTCTCGAGTTGCGGCAGGTGCTCTCGACTTACGACGGGGACCTCAGGGACCCGCTCTGGTGGCCTCAGGAAAGGCCAGTCCCCATGCGAGTTCCTCGGGGGCCTCTCGGGATTCCTCTCCCGTCGATGCCGGGGCCTAAGACCTTGTGTGGAGTCGGGGCCGGAACATGAGGATTCCTCTCCAGTGCTGACATGGATCTTGGGAAACTTCTGGAGTCTCCCCAGGGGAGTCAGTCTTCGTCTCGAATGCGGGCATGCACTTGCGCTTTCCTCCAGAGCGGTAGCAGCAGTGTCACGCAGTCCGCCGGGTGGATCAAAGGATCTATGGTTTTCCCTCGAGTCTTTCCCACGAGGCTTTCCCACGAGGTTTTCCCACAGGGCTGTCCCACGTGCACACGTGGTGGGAGTCGATCCTCGGCTTGAACGTCAAGGCAGTGCAGGGAAAACAGGTTCCTCTGGAATGGACTGACACATCTGGCGGACTCTTGGAATGGTGTCACGACCCTGGAGTTCCTCTCGCCTTTCCTGTGGAGAGCGCCTCCTCTTGAGATGCGACGGGAACGCCGGGAATTCTTTCCCTACGAAACAGGGAAAGGATCCCTCATCTCGAGCTAGGAGGCGTAAACGGGGCTCCCCTGGATGTGTGCGGGACCCCACGTGCTTCCTCTCGAGTGGAGACGGGTATGTCAGGGAACTTCTTGAGTTGCAGCAAGGGTGTGAAGGACCCTTTGGAAGTTCCAGTGGTTAGATGTGATTGGCCTCGAGAAGCCTCAGCGGAAATGTGCCTCATCTCGCCTGGAGGGCAAAACCTTCTGGATTTTCTCGAGTTGCGGCAGGTGCTCTCGACTTACGACGGGGACCTCAGGGACCCGCTCTGGTGGCCTCAGGAAAGGCCAGTCCCCATGCGAGTTCCTCGGGGGCCTCTCGGGATTCCTCTCCCGTCGATGCCGGGGCCTAAGACGTTGTGTGGAGTCGGGGCCGGAACCTGAGGATTCCTCTCCAGTGCTGACATGGATCTTGGGGTACTTCTGGAGTCTCCCCAGGGGAGTCAGTCCTCGTCTCGAATGCGGGCATGCACTTGCGCTTTCCTCCAGAGCGGTAGCAGCAGTGTCACGCAGTCCGCCGCGTGGATCAAAGGATCTATGGTTTTCCCTCGAGTCTTTCCCACGAGGCTTTCCCCCGAGGCTTTCCCACAGGGCTGTCCCACGTGCACACGTGGTGGGAGTCGATCCTCGGCTTGAACGTCAAGGCAGTGCAGGGAAAACAGGTTCCTCTGGAATGGGCTGATACATCTGGGGGACTCTCGGAATGGTGGCACGACCCTGGAATTCCTCTCGCCTTTCCTGTGGAGAGCGCCTCCTCTTGAGATGCGACGGGAACGCCGGGAATTCTTTCCCTACGAAACAGGGAAAGGATCCCTCATTTCGAGCTAGGAGGCGGAAACGGGGCTCCCCTGGATGTGTGCGGGACACCACGTGCTTCCTCTCGAGTGGAGACGGGTATGTCGGGGAACTTCTTGAGTTGCAGCAAGGGTGTGAAGGACCCTTTGGAAGTTCCAGTGGTTAGATGTGATTGGACTCGAGAAGCCTCAGCGGAAATGGGCCTCATCACGCCTGGAGGGCAAAACCTCCTGGATTTTCTCGAGTTGCGGCAGGTGCTCTCGACTTACGACGGGGACATCAGGGACCCGCTCTGGTGGGCTCAGGAAAGGCCAGTCCCCATGCGAGTTCCTCGGGGGCGTCTCGGGATTCCTCTCCCGTCGATGCCGGGGCCTAAGACCTTGTGTGGAGTCGGGGCCGGAACCTGAGGATTCCTCTCCAGTGCTGACATGGATCTTGGGGTACTTCTGGAGTCTCCCCAGGGGAGTCAGTCCTCGTCTCGAATGTGGGCATGCACTTGCGCTCTCCTCCAGTGCGGTAGCAGCAGTGTCACGCAGTCCGCCGCGTGGATCAAAGGATCTATGGTTTTCCCTCGAGTCTTTCCCACGAGGCTTTCCCACGAGGCTTTCCCACAGGGCTGTCCCACGTGCACACCTGGTGGGAGTCTTTCCTCGGCTTGAACGTCAAGGCAGTGCAGGGAAAACAGGTTCCTCTGGAATGGGCTGACACATCTGGGGGACTCTTGGAATGGTACACGACCCTGGAGTTCCTCTCGCCTTTCCTGTGGAGAGCGCCTCCTCTTGAGATGCGACGGGAACGCCGGGAATTCTTTCCCTACGAAACAGGGAAAGGATCCCTCATCTCGAGCTAGGAGGCGGAAACGGGGCTCCCCTGGATGTGTGCGGGGCCCCATGTGCTTCCTCTCGAGTGGAGACGGGTATGTCGGGGAACTTCTTGAGTTGCAGCAAGGGTGTGAAGGACCCTTTGGAAGTTCCAGTGGTTAGACGTGATTAGCCTCGAGAAGCCTCAGCGGAAATGGGCCTCATCTCGCCTGGAGGGCAAAACCTCCTGGATTTTCTCGAGTTGCGGCAGGTGCTCTCGACTTACGACGGGGACCTCAGGGACCCGCTCTGGTGGCCTCAGGAAAGGCCAGTCCCCATGCGAGTTCCTCGGGGGCCTCTCGGGATTCCTCTCCCGTCGATGCCAGGGCCTAAGACCTTGTGTGGAGTCTGGGCCGGAACCTGAGTATTCCTCCCCAGTGCTGACATGGATCTTGGGGTACTTCTGGAGTCTCCTCAGGGGAGTCAGTCCTCGTCTCGAATGCGGGCATGCACTTGCGCTTTCCTCCAGAGCGGTAGCAGCAGTGTCACGCAGTCCGCCGCGTGGATCAAAGGATCTATGGTTTTCCCTCGAGTCTTTCCCACGAGGCTTTCCCACGAGGCTTTCCCACAGGGCTGTCCCCCGTGCACACGTGGTGGGAGTCGATCCTCGGCTTGAACGTCAAGGCAGTGCAGGGAAAACAGGTTCCTCTGGAATGGACTGACACATCTGGGGGTCTCTTGGAATGGTGCCACGACCCTGGAGTTCCTCTTGCCTTTACTGTGGAGAGCGCCACCTCTTGAGATACGACGGGAACGCCGGGAATTCTTTCCCTACGAAACAGGGAAAGGATCCCTCATCTCGAGCTAGGAGGCGGAAAAGGGGCTCCCCTGGATGTGTGCGGGACCCCACGTGCTTCCTCTCGAGTGGAGACGGGTATGTCGGGGAACTGCTTCAGTTGCAGCAAGGGTGTGAAGGACCCGTTGGAAGTTCAAGTGGTTAGATGTGATTAGCCTCGAGAAGCCTCAGCGAAAATGGGCCTCATCTCGCCTGGAGGGCAAAACCTCCTGGATTTTCTCGAGTTGCGGCAGGTGCTCTCGACTTACGACGGGGACCTCAGGGACCCGCTCTGGTGGCCTCAGGAAAGGCCAGTCCCCATGCGAGTTCCTCGGGGGCCTCTCGGGATTCCTCTCCCGTCGATGCCGGGGCCTAAGACCTTGTGTGGAGTCGGGGCCGGAACCTGAGGATTCCTCTCCAGTGCTGACATGGATCTTGGGGTACTTCTGGAGTCTCCCCAGGGGAGTCAGTCCTCGTCTCGAATGCGGGCATGCACTTGCGCTTTCCTCCAGAGCGGAAGCAGCATTGTCACGCAGTCCGCCGCGTGGATCAAAGGATCTATGGTTTTCCCTCGAGTCTTTCCCACGAGGCTTTCCCACGAGGCTTTCCCACAGGGCTGTCCCACGTGCACACGTGGTGGGAGTCGATCCTCGGCTTGAACGTCAAGGCAGTGCAGGGAAAACAGGTTCCTCTGGAATGGACTGACACATCTGGGGGACTCTTCGAATGGTGGCATGACCCTGGAGTTCCTCTCGCCTTTCCTGTGGAGAGCGCCTCCTCTTGAGATGCGACGGGAACGCCGGGAATTCTTTCCCTACGAAACAGGGAAAGGATCCCTCATCTCGAGCTAGGAGGCGGAAACCGGGCTCCCCTGGATGTGTGCGGGACACCACGTGCTTCCTCTCGAGTGGAGACGGGTATGTCGGGGAACTTCTTGAGTTGCAGCAAGGGTGTGAAGGACCCTTTGGAAGTTCCAGTGGTTAGAGGTGATTGGCCTCGAGAAGCCTCAGCGGAAATGGGCCTCTTCTCGCCTGGAGGGCAAAACCTCCTGGATTTTCTCGAGTTGCGGCAGGTGCTCTCGACTTACGACGGGGACCTCAGGGACCCGCTCTGGTGGCCTCAGGAAAGGCCGGTCCCCATGCGAGTTCCTCGGGGGCCTCTCGGGATTCCTCTCCCGTCGATGCCGGGGCCTAAGACCTTGTGTGGAGTCGGGGCCTGAACCTGAGGATACCTCTCCAGTGCTTACATGGATCTTGGGGTACTTCTGGAGTCTCCCCAGGGGAGTCAGTGCTCGTCTCGAATGCGGGCATGCACTTGCGCTTTCCTCCAGAGCGGTAGCAGCAGTGTCACGCAGTCCGCCGCGTGGATCAAAGGATCTATGGTTTTCCCTCGAGTCTTTCCCACGAGGCTTTCCCACGAGGCTTTCCCACAGGGCTGTCCCACGTGCACACGTGGTGGGAGTCGATCCTCGGCTTGAACGTCAAGGCAGTGCAGGGAAAACAGGTTCCTCTGGAATGGACTGACACATCTGGGGGACTCTTGGAATGGTGTCACGACCCTGGAGTTCCTCTCGCCTTTCCTGTGGAGAGCGCCTCCTCTTGAGATGCGACGGGAACGCCGGGAATTCTTTCCCTACGAAACAGGGAAAGGATCCCTCATCTCGAGCTAGGAGGCGGAAACGGGGCTCCCCTGGATGTGTGCGGGACCCCACGTGCTTCCTCTCGAGTGGAGACGGGTATGTCGGGGAACTTCTTGAGTTGCAGCAATGTTGTGAAGGACCCTTTGGAAGTTCCAGTGGTTAAATGTGATTGGCCTCGAGAAGCCTCAGCGGAAATGGGCCTCATCTCGCCTGGAGGGCAAAACCTCCTGGATTTCCTCGAGTTGCGGCACGTGCTCTCGACTTACGACGGGGACCTCAGGGACCCGCTCTGGTGGCCTCAGGAAAGGCCAGTCCCCATGCGAGTTCCTCGGGCGCCTCTCGGGATTCCTCTCCCGTCGATGCCGGGGCCTAAGACCTTGTGTGGAGTCGGGGCCGGAACCTGAGGATTCCTCTCCAGTGCTGACATGGATCTTGGGGTACTTCTGGAGTCTCCCCAGGGGAGTCAGTCCTCGTCTCGAATGCGGGCATGCACTTGCGCTTTCCTCCAGAGCGGTAGCAGCAGTGTCACGCAGTCCGCCGCGTGGATCAAAGGATCTATGGTTTTCCCTCGAGTCTTTCCCACGAGGCTTTCCCACGAGGCTTTCCCACAGGGCTGTCCCACGTGCACACGTGGTGGGAGTCGATCCTCGGATTGAACGTCAAGGCAGTGCAGGGAAAACAGGTTCCTCTGGAATGGACTGACACATTTGGGGGCCTCTTGGAATGGTGGTACGACCCTGGAGTTCCTCTCGCCTTTCCTGTGGAGAGTGCCTCCTCTTGAGATGCGACGGGCACGCCGGGAATTCTTTCCCTACGAAACAGGGAAAGGATCCCTCATCTCGAGCTAGGAGGCGGAAACGGGGCTCCCCTGGATGTGTGCGGGACACCACGTGCTTCCTCTCGAGTGGAGACGGATATGTCGGGGAACTCCTTGAGTTGCAGCCAGGGTGTGAAGGACCCTTTGGAAGTTCCAGTGGTTAGACGTGATTAGCCTCGAGAAGCCTCAGCGGAAATGGGCCTCATCTCGCCTGGAGGGCAAAACCTCCTGGATTTTCTCGAGTTGCGGCAGGTGCTCTCGACTTACGACGGGGACCTCAGGGACCCGCTCTGGTGGCCTCAGGAAAGGCCAGTCCCCATGCGAGTTCCTCGGGGGCCTCTCGGGATTCCTCTCCCGTCGATGCCGGGGCCTAAGACCTTGTGTGGAGTCGGGGCCGGAACATGAGGATTCCTCTCCAGTGCTGACATGGATCTTGGGAAACTTCTGGAGTCTCCCCAGGGGAGTCAGTCCTCGTCTCGAATGCGGGCATGCACTTGCGCTTTCCTCCAGAGCGGTAGCAGCAGTGTCACGCAGTCCGCCGCCTGGATCAAAGGATCTATGGTTTTCCCTCGAGTCTTTCCCACGAGGCTTTCCCACGAGGCTTTCCCACAGGGCTGTCCCACGTGCACACGTGGTGGGAGTGGATCCTCGGCTTGAACGTCAAGGCAGTGCAGGGAAAACAGGTTCCTCTGGAATGGACTGACACATCTGGGGGACTCTTGGAATGGTGTCTCGACCCTGGAGTTCCTCTCGCCTTTCCTGTGGAGAGCGCCTCCTCTTGAGATGCGACGGGAACGCCGGGAATTCTTTCCCTACGAAACAGGGAAAGGATCCCTCATCTCGAGCTAGGAGGCGGAAACGGGGCTCCCCTGGATGTGTGCGGGACCCCACGTGCTTCCTCTTGAGTGGAGACGGGTATGTCGGGGAACTTCTTGAGTTGCAGCAAGGGTGTGAAGGACCCTTTGGAAGTTCCAGTGGTTAGACGTGATTAGGCTCGAGAAGCCTCAGCGGAAATGGGCCTCATCTCGCCTGGAGGGCAAAACCTCCTGGATTTTCTCGAGTTGCGGCAGGTGCTCTCGACTTACGACGGGGACCTCAGGGACCCGCTCTGGTGGCCTCAGGAAAGGCCAGTCCCCATGCGAGTTCCTCGGGGGCCTCTCGGGATTCCTCTCCCGTCGATGCCGGGGCCTAAGACCTTGTGTGGAGTCGGGGCCGGAACCTGAGGATTCCTCTCCAGTGCTGACATGGATCTTGGGGTACTTCTGGAGTCTCCCCAGGGGAGTCAGTCCTCGTCTCGAATGTGGGCATGCACTTGCGCTTTCCTCCAGAGCGGTAGCAGCAGTGTCACGCAGTCCGCCGCGTTGATCAAAGGATCTATGGTTTTCCCTCGAGTCTTTCCCACGAGGCTTTCCCACGAGGCTTTCCCACAGGGCTGTCCCACGTGCACACGTGGTGGGAGTCGATCCTCGGCTTGAACGTCAAGGCAGTGCAGGGAAAACAGGTTCCTCTGGAATGGACTGACACATCTGGGGGACTCTTGGAATGTTGGCACGACCCTTCAGTTCCTCTCGCCTTTCCTGTGGAGAGCGCCTCCTCTTGAGATGCGACGGGAACGCCGGGAATTCTTTCCCTACGAAACAGGGAAAGGATCCCTCATCTCGAGCTAGGAGGCGGAAACGGGGCTCCCCTGGATGTGTGCGGGACACCACGTGCTTCCTCTCGAGTGCAGACGGGTATGTCGGGGAACTTCTTGAGTTGCAGCAAGGGTGTGAAAGACCCTTTGGAATTTCCAGTGGTTAGATGTGATTGGCCTCGAGAAGCCTCAGCGGAAATGGGCCTCATCTCGCCTGGAGGGCAAAACCTCCTGGATTTTCTCGAGTTGCGGCAGGTGCTCTCGACTTACGACGGGGACCTCAGGGATCCGCTCTGGTGGCCTCAGGAAAGGCAAGTCCCCATGCGAGTTCCTCGGGGGCCTCTCGGGATTCCTCTCCCGTCGATGCCGGGGCCTAAGACCTTGTGTGGAGTCGGGGCCGGAACCTGAGGATTCCTCTCCAGTGCTGACATGGATCTTGGGGTACTTCTGGAGTCTCCCCAGGGGAGTCAGTCCTCGTCTCGAATTCGGGCATGCACTTGCGCTTTCCTCCAGAGCGGTAGCAGCAGTGTCACGCAGTCCGCCGCGTGGATCAAAGGATCTATGGTTTTCCCTCGAGTCTTTCCCACGAGGCTTTCCCACGAGGCTTTCCCACAGGGCTGTCCCACGTGCACACGTGGTGGGAGTCGATCCTCGGCTTGAAAGTCAAGGCAGTGCAGGGAAAACAGGTTCCTCTGGAATGGACTGACACATCTGGGGGACTCTTGGAATGGTGGCACGACCCTGGAGTTCCTCTCGCCTTTCCTGTGGAGAGCGCCTCCTCTTGAGATGCGACGGGAACGCCGGGAATTCTTTCCCTACGAAACAGGGAAAGGATCCCTCATCTCGAGCTAGGAGGCGGAAACGGGTCTCCCCTGGATGTGTGCGGGACCCCACGTGCTTCCTCTCGAGTGGAGACGGGTATGTCGGGGAACTTCTTGAGTTGCAGCAATGTTGTGAAGGACCCTTTGGAAGTTCCAGTGGTTAAATGTGATTGGCCTCGAGAAGCCTCAGCGGAAATGGGCCTCATCTCGCCTGGAGGGCAAAACCTCCTGGATTTCCTCGAGTTGCGGCACGTGCTCTCGACTTACGACGGGGACCTCAGGGACCCGCTCTGGTGGCCTCAGGAAAGGCCAGTCCCCATGCGAGTTCCTCGGGCGCCTCTCGGGATTCCTCTCCCGTCGATGCCGGGGCCTAAGACCTTGTGTGGAGTCGGGGCCGGAACCTGAGGATTCCTCTCCAGTGCTGACATGGATCTTGGGGTACTTCTGGAGTCTCCCCAGGGGAGTCAGTCCTCGTCTCGAATGCGGGCATGCACTTGCGCTTTCCTCCAGAGCGGTAGCAGCAGTGTCACGCAGTCCGCCGCGTGGATCAAAGGATCTATGGTTTTCCCTCGAGTCTTTCCCACGAGGCTTTCCCACGAGGCTTTCCCACAGGGCTGTCCCACGTGCACACGTGGTGGGAGTCGATCCTCGGCTTGAACGTCAGGGCAGTGCAGGGAAAACAGGTTCCTCTGGAATGGACTGACACATTTGGGGGCCTCTTGGAATGGTGGTACGACCCTGGAGTTCCTCTCGCCTTTCCTGTGGAGAGCGCCTCCTCTTGAGATGCGACGGGCACGCCGGGAATTCTTTCCCTACGAAACAGGGAAAGGATCCCTCATCTCGAGCTAGGAGGCGGAAACGGGGCTCCCCTGGATGTGTGCGGGACACCACGTGCTTCCTCTCGAGTGGAGACGGATATGTCGGGGAACTCCTTGAGTTGCAGCCAGGGTGTGAAGGACCCTTTGGAAGTTCCAGTGGTTAGACGTGATTAGCCTCGAGAAGCCTCAGCGGAAATGGGCCTCATCTCGCCTGGAGGGCAAAACCTCCTGGATTTTCTCGAGTTGCGGCAGGTGCTCTCGACTTACGACGGGGACCTCAGGGACCCGCTCTGGTGGCCTCAGGAAAGGCCAGTCCCCATGCGAGTTCCTCGGGGGCCTCTCGGGATTCCTCTCCCGTCGATGCCTGGGCCTAAGACCTTGTGTGGAGTCGGGGCCGGAACATGAGGATTCCTCTCCAGTGCTGACATGGATCTTGGGAAACTTCTGGAGTCTCCCCAGGGGAGTCAGTCCTCGTCTCGAATGCGGGCATGCACTTGCGCTTCCCTCCAGAGCGGTAGCAGCAGTGTCACGCAGTCCGCCGCGTGGATCAAAGGATCTATGGTTTTCCCTCGAGTCTTTCCCACGAGGCTTTCCCACGAGGCTTTCGCACAGGGCTGTCCCACGTGCACAGGTGGTGGGAGTCGATCCTCGGCTTGAACGTCAAGGCAGTGCAGGGAAAACAGGTTCCTCTGGAATGGACTGACACATCTGGGGGACTCTTGGAATGGTGGCACGACCCTGGAGTTCCTCTCGCCTTTCCTGTGGAGAGCGCCTCCTCTTGAGATGCGACGGGAATGCCGGGAATTCTTTCCCTACGAAACAGGGAAAGGATCCCTCATCTCGAGCTAGGAGGCGGAAACGGGGCTCCCCTGGATGTGTGCGGGACCCCACGTGCTTCCTCTCGAGTGGAGACGGGTATGTCGGGGAACCTCTTGAGTTGCAGCAAGGGTGTGAAGGACCCTTTGGAAGTTCCACTGGTTAGACGTGATTAGCCTCGAGAAGCCTCAGCGGAAATGGGCCTCATCTCGCCTGGAGGGCAAAACCTCCTGGATTTTCTCGAGTTGCGGCAGGTGCTCTCGACTTACGACGGGGACCTCAGGGACCCGCTCTGGTGGCCTCAGGAAAGGCCAGTCCCCATGCGAGTTCCTCGGGGGCCTCTCGGCATTCGTCTCCCGTCGATGCCGGGGCCTAAGACCTTGTGTGGAGTCGGGGCCGGAACCTGAGGATTCCTCTCCAGTGCTGACATGGATCTTGGGGTACTTCTGGAGTCTCCCCAGGGGAGTCAGTCCTCGTCTCGAATGCGGGCATGCACTTGCGCTTTCCTCCAGAGCGGTAGCAGCAGTGTCACGCAGTCCGCCGCGTGGATCAAAGGATCTATGGTTTTCCCTCGAGTCTTTCCCACGAGGCTTTCCCACGAGGCTTTCCCACAGGGCTGTCCCATGTGCACATGTGGTGGGAGTCGATCCTCGGCTTGAACGTCAAGGCAGTGCAGGGAAAACAGGTTCCTCTGGAATGGACTGACACATCTGGGGGACTCTTGGAATGGTGCCACGACCCTGGAGTTCCTCTCGCCTTTCCTGTGGAGAACGCCTCCTCTTGAGATGCGACGGGAACGCCGGGAATTCTTTCCCTACAAAACAGGGAAAGGATCCCTCATCTCGAGCTAGGAGGCGGAAACGGGGCTCCCCTGGATGTGTGCGGGACCCCACGTGCTTCCTCTCGAGTGGAGACGGGTATGTCGGGGAACTTCTTGAGTTGCAGCAAGGGTGTGAAGGACCCTTTGGAAGTTCCAGTGGTTAGACGTGATTAGCCTCGAGAAGCCTCAGCGGAAATGGGCCTCATCTCGCCTGGAGGGCAAAACCTCCTGGATTTTCTCGAGTTGCGGCAGGTGCTCTCGACTTACGACGGGGACCTCAGGGACCCGCTCTGGTGGCCTCAGGAAAGGCCAGTCCCCATGCGAGTTCCTCGGGGGCCTCTCGGGATTCCTCTCCCGTCGATGCCGGGGCCTAAGACCTTGTGTGGAGTCGGGGCCGGAACCTGAGGATTCCTCTCCAGTGCTGACATGGATCTTGGGGTACTTCTGGAGTCTCCCCAGGGGAGTCAGTCCTCGTCTCGAATGCGGGCATGCACTTGCGCTTTCCTTCAGAGCGGTAGCAGCAGTGTCATGCAGTCCGCCGCGTGGATCAAAGGATCTATGGTTTTCCCTCGAGTCTTTCCCACGAGTCTTTCCCACGAGGCTTTCCCACAGGGCTGTCCCACGTGCACACGTGGTGGGAGTCGATCCTCGGCTTGAACGTCAAGGCAGTGCAGGGAAAACAGGTTCCTCTGGAATGGACTGACACATCTGGGGGACTCTTGGAATGGTGTCTCGACCCTGGAGTTCCTCTCGCCTTTCCTGTGGAGAGCGCCTCCTCTTGAGATGCGACGGGAACGCCGGGAATTCTTTCCCTACGAAACAGGGAAAGGATCCCTCATCTCGAGCTAGGAGACGGAAACGGGGCTCCCCTGGATGTGTGCGGGACACCACGAGCTTCCTCTCGAGTGGAGACGGGTATGTCGGGGAACTTCTTGAGTTGCAGCAAGGGTGTGAAGGACCCTTTGGAAGTTCCAGTGGTTAGACGTGATTAGCCTCGAGAAGCCTCAGCGGAAATGGGCCTCATCTCGCCTGGAGGGCAAAACCTCCTGGATTTTCTCGAGTTGCGGCAGGTGCTCTCGACTTACGACGGGGACCTCAGGGACCCGCTCTGGTGGCCTCAGGAAAGGCCAGTCCCCATGCGAGTTCCTCGGGGGCCTCTCGGGATTCCTCTTCCGTCGATGCCGGGGCCTAAGACCTTGTGTGGAATCTGGGCCGGAACCTGAGGATTCCTCCCCAGTGCTGACATGGATCTTGGGGTACTTCTGGAGTCTCCCCAGGGGAGTCAGTCCTCGTCTCGAATGCGGGCATGCACTTGTGCTTTCCTCCAGAGCGGTAGCAGCAGTGTCACGCAGTCCGCCGCGTGGATCAAAGGATCTATGGTTTTCCCTCGAGTCTTTCCCACGAGGCTTTCCCACGAGGCTTTCCCACAGGGCTGTCCCACGTGCACACGTGGTGGGAGTCGATCCTCGGCTTGAACGTCAAGGCAGTGCAGGGAAAACAGGTTCCTCTGGAATGGACTGACACATCTGGGGGTCTCTTGGAATGGTGCCAAGACCCTGGAGTTCCTCTCGCCTTTACTGTGGAGAGCGCCACCTCTTGAGATACGACGGGAACGCCGGGAATTCTTTCCCTACGAAACAGGGAAAGGATCCCTCATCTCGAGCTAGGAGGCGGAAAAGGGGCTCCCCTGGATGTGTGCGGGACCCCACGTGCTTCCTCTCGAGTGGAGACGGGTATGTCGGGGAACTGCTTCAGTTGCAGCAAGGGTGTGAAGGACCCGTTGGAAGTTCAAGTGGTTAGATGTGATTAGCCTCGAGAAGCCTCAGCGGAAATGTGCCTCATCTCGCCTGGAGGGCAAAACCTCCTGGATTTTCTCGAGTTGCGGCAGGTGCTCTCGACTTACGATGGGGACCTCAGGGACCCGCTCTGGTGGCCTCAGGAAAGGCCAGTCCCCATGCGAGTTCCTCGGGGGCCTCTCGGGATTCCTCTCCCGTCGATGCCGGGGCCTAAGACCTTGTGTGGAGTCGGGGCCGGAACCTGAGGATTCCTCTCCAGTGCTGACATGGATCTTGGGGTACTTCTGGAGTCTCCCCAGGGGAGTCAGTCCTCGTCTCGAATGCGGGCATGCACTTGCGCTTTCCTCCAGAGCGGTAGCAGCATTGTCACGCAGTCCGCCGCGTGGATCAAAGGATCTATGGTTTTCCCTCGAGTCTTTCCCACGAGGCTTTCCCACGAGGCTTTCCCACAGGGCTGTCCCACGTGCACACGTGGTGGGAGTCGATCCTCGGCTTGAACGTCAAGGCAGTGCAGGGAAAACAGGTTCCGCTGGAATGGACTGACACATCTGGGGGACTCTTGGAATGGTGGCACGACCCTGGAGTTCCTCTCGCCTTTCCTGTGGAGAGCGCCTCCTCTTGAGATGCGACGGGAATGTCGGGAATTCTTTCCCCACGAAACAGGGTAAGGATCCCTCATCTCGAGCTAGGAGGCGGAAACGGGGCTCCCCTGGATGTGTGCGGGACCCCACGGGCTTCCTCTCGAGTGGAGACGGGTATGTCGAGGAACTTCTTGAGTTGCAGCAAGGGTGTGAAGGACCCTTTGGAAGTTTCAGTGGTTAGATGTGATTGGCCTCGAGAAGCCTCAGCGGAAATGGGCCTCATCTCGCCTGGAGGGCAAAACCTCCTGGATTTTCTCGAGTTGCGGCAGGTGCTCTCGACTTACGACGGGGACCTCAGGGACCCGCTCTGGTGGCCTCAGGAAAGGCCAGTCCCCATGCGAGTTCCTCGGGGGCCTCTCGGGATTCCTCTCCCGTCGATGCCGGGGCCTAAGACCTTGTGTGGAGTCGGGGCCGGAACCTGAGGATTCCTCTCCAGTGCTGACATGGATTTGGGGTACTTCTGGAGTCTCCCCAGGGGAGTCAGTCCTCGTCTCGAATGCGGGCATGCACTTGCGCTTTCCTCCAGAGCGGTAGCAGCAGTGTCACGCAGTCCGCCGCGTGGATCAAAGGATCTATGGTTTTCCCTCGAGTCTTTCCCACGAGGCTTTCCCATGATGCTTTCCCACAGGGCTGTCCCACGTGCACACGTGGTGGGAGTGGATCCTCGGCTTGAACGTCAAGGCAGTGCAGGGAAAACAGGTTCCTCTGGAATGGACTGACACATCTGGGGGACTCTTGGAATGGTGGCACGACCCTGGAGTTCCTCTCGCCTTTCCTGTGGAGAGCGCCTCCTCTTGAGATGCGACGGGAACGCCGGGAATTCTTTCCCTACGAAACAGGGAAAGGATCCCTCATCTCGAGCTAGGAGGCGGAAACGGGGCTCCCCTGGATGTGTGCGGGACCCCACGTGCTTCCTCTCGAGTGGAGACGGGTATGTCGGGGAACTTCTTGAGTTGCAGCAATGTTGTGAAGGACCTTTCGGAAGTTCCAGTGGTTAAATGTGATTGGCCTCGAGAAGCCTCAGCGGAAATGGGCCTCATCTCGCCTGGAGGGCAAAACCTCCTGGATTTCCTCGAGTTGCGGCAGGTGCTCTCGACTTACGACGGGGACCTCAGGGACCCGCTCTGGTGGCCTCAGGAAAGGCCAGTCCCCAAGCGAGTTCCTCGGGCGCCTCTCGGGATTCCTCTCCCGTCGATGCCGGGGCCTAAGACCTTGTGTGGAGTCGGGGCCGGAACCTGAGGATTCCTCTCCAGTGCTGACATGGATCTTGGGGTACTTCTGGAGTCTCCCCAGGGGAGTCAGTCCTCGTCTCGAATGCGGGCATGCACTTGCGCTTTCCTCCAGAGCGGTAGCAGCAGTGTCACGCAGTCCGCCGCGTGGATCAAAGGATCTATGGTTTTCCCTCGAGTCTTTCCCACGAGGCTTTCCCACGAGGCTTTCCCACAGGGCTGTCCCACGTGCACACGTGGTGGGAGTCGATCCTCGGCTTGAACGTCAAGGCAGTGCAGGGAAAACAGGTTCCTCTGGAATGGACTGACACATTTGGGGGCCTCTTGGAATGGTGGCACGACCCTGGAGTTCCTCTCGCCTTTCCTGTGGAGAGCGCCTCCTCTTGAGATGCGACGGGCACGCCGGGAATTCTTTCCCTACAAAACAGGGAAAGGATCCCTCATCTCGAGCTAGGAGGCGGAAACGGGGCTCCCCTGGATGTGTGCGGGACACCACGTGCTTCCTCTCGAGTGGAGACGGATATGTCGGGGAACTCCTTGAGTTGCAGCCAGGGTGTGAAGGACCCTTTGGAAGTTCCAGTGGTTAGACGTGATTGGTCTCGAGAAGCCTCAGCGGAAATGGGCCTCATCTCGCCTGGAGGGCAAAACCTCCTGGATTTTCTCGAGTTGCGGCAGGTGCTCTCGACTTACGACGGGGACCTAAGGGACCCGCTCTGGTGGCCTCAGGAAAGGCCAGTCCCCATGCGAGTTCCTCGGGGGCCTCTCGGGATTCCTCTCCCGTCGATGCCGGGGCCTAAGACCTTGTGTGGAGTCGGGGCCGGAACCTGAGGATTCCTCTCCAGTGCTGACATGGATCTTGGGGTACTTCTGGAGTCTCCCCAGGGGAGTCAGTCCTCGTCTCGAATGCGGGCATGCACTTGCGCTTTCCTCCAGAGCGGTAGCAGCAGTGTCACGCAGTCCGCCGCGTGGATCAAAGGATCTATGGTTTTCCCTCGAGTCTTTCCCACGAGGCTTTCCCACGGGGCTTTCCCACAGGGCTGTCCCACGTGCACACGTGGTGGGAGTCGATCCTCGGCTTGAACGTCAAGGCAGTGCAGGGAAAACAGGTTCCTCTGGAATGGACTGACACATCAGGGGGACTCTTGGAATGGTGTCTCGACCCTGGAGTTCCTCTCGCCTTTCCTGTAGAGAGCGCCTCCTCTTGAGATGCGACGGGAACGCCGGGAATTCTTTCCCTACAAAACAGGGAAAGGATCCCTCATCTCGAGCTAGGAGGCGGAAACGGGGCTCCCCTGGATGTGTGCGGGAACCCACGTGCTTCCTCTCGAGTGGAGACGGGTATGTCGGGGAACTTCCTGAGTTGCAGCAATGGTGTGAAGCACCCTTTGGAAGTTCCAGTGGTTAGATGTGATTGGTCTCGAGAAGTCTCAGCGGAAATGGGCCTCATCTCGCCTGGAGGGCAAAACCTCCTGGATTTTCTCGAGTTGCGGCAGGTGCTCTCGACTTACGACGGGGACCTCAGGGACCCGCTCTGGTGGCCTCAGGAAAGGCCAGTCCCCATGCGAGTTCCTCGGGGGCCTCTCGGGATTCCTCTCCCGTCGATGCCGGGGCCTAAGACCTTGTGTGGAGTCGGGGCCGGAACCTGAGGATTCCTCTCCAGTGCTGACATGGATCTTGGGAAACTTCTGTAGTCTCCCCAGGGGAGTCAGTCCTCGTCTCGAATGCGGGCATGCACTTGCGCTTTCCTCCAGAGCGGTAGCAGCAGTGTCACGCAGTCCGCCGCGTGGATCAAAGGATCTATGGTTTTCCCTCGATTCTTTCCCACGAGGCTTTCCCACGAGGCTTTCCCACAGGGCTGTCCCACGTGCACACGTGGTGGGAGTGGATCCTCGGCTTGAACGTCAAGGCAGTGCAGGGAAAACAGGTTCCTCTGGAATGGACTGACACATCTGGGGGACTCTTGGAATGGTGGCACGACCCTGGAGTTCCTCTCGCCTTTCCTGTGGAGAGCGCCTCCTCTTGAGATGCGACGGGAACGCCGGGAATTCTTTCCCTACAAAACAGGGAAAGGATCCCTCATCTAGAGCTAGGAGGCGGAAACGGGGCTCCCCTGGATGTGTGCGGGACCCCACATGCTTCCTCTCGAGTGGAGACGGGTATGTCGGGGAACTTCTTGAGTTGCAGCAAGGGTGTGAAGGACCCTTTGGAAGTTCCAGTGGTTAGACGTGATTCGCCTCGAGAAGCCTCAGCGGAAATGGGCCTCATCTCGCCTGGAGGGCAAAACCTCCTGGATTTTCTCGAGTTGCGGCAGGTGCTCTCGACTTACGACGCGGACCTCAGGGACCCGCTCTGGTGGCCTCAGGAAAGGCCAGTCCCCATGCGAGTTCCTCGGGGGCCTCTCGGGATTCCTCTCCCGTCGATGCCGGGGCCTAAGACCTTGTGTGGAGTCGGGGCCGGAACCTGAGGATTCCTCTCCAGTGCTGACATGGATCTTGGGGTACTTCTGGAGTCTCCCCAGGGGAGTCAGTCCTCGTCTCGAATGCGGGCATGCACTTGCGCTTCCCTCCAGAGCGGTAGCAGCAGTGTCACGCAGTCCGCCGCGTGGATCAAAGGATCTATGGTTTTCCCTCGAGTCTTTCCCACGAGGCTTTCCCACGAGGCTTTCCCACAGGGCTGTCCCACGTGCACACGTGGTGGGAGTCGATCCTCAGCTTGAACGTCAAGGCAGTGCAGGGAAAACAGGTTCCGCTGGAATGGACTGACACATCTGGGGGACTCTTGGAATGGTGTCTCGACCCTGGAGTTCCTCTCACCTTTCCTGTGGAGAGCGCCTCCTCTTGAGATGCGACGGGAACGTCGCGAATTCTTTCCCCACGAAACAGGGTACGGATCCCTCATCTCGAGCTAGGAGGCGGAAACGGGGCTCCCCTGGATGTGTGCGGGACCCCACGTGCTTCCTCTCGAGTGGAGACGGGTATGTCGGGGAACTTTTTGAGTTGCAGCAATGGTGTGAAGGACCCTTTGGAAGTTCCAGTGGTTAGATGTGATTGGCCTCGAGAAGCCTCAGCGGAAATGGGCCTCATCTCGCCTGGAGGGCAAAACCTCCTGGATTTTCTCGAGTTGCGGCAGGTGCTCTCGACTTACGACGGGGACCTCAGGGACCCGCTCTGGTGGCCTCAGGAAAGGCCAGTCCCCATGCGAGTTCCTCGGGGGCCTCTCGGGATTCCTCTCCCGTCGATGCCGGGGCCTAAGACCTTGTGTGGAGTCGGGGCCGGAACATGAGGATTCCTCTCCTGTGCTGACATGGATCTTGGGAAACTTCTGGAGTCTCCCCAGGGGAGTCAGTCTTCGTCTCGAATGCGGGCATGCACTTGCGCTTTCCTCCAGAGCGGTAGCAGCAGTGTCACGCAGTCCGCCGGGTGGATCAAAGGATCTATGGTTTTCCCTCGCGTCTTTCCCACGAGGCTTTCCCACGAGGTTTTCCCACAGGGCTGTCCCACGTGCACACGTGGTGGGAGTCAATCCTCGGCTTGAACGTCAAGGCAGTGCAGGGAAAACAGGTTCCTCTGGAATGGACTGACACATCTGGTGGACTCTTCGAATGGTGGCATGACCCTGGAGTTCCTCTCGCCTTTCCTGTGGAGAGCGCCTCCTCTTGAGATGCGACGGGAACGCCGGGAATTCTTTCCCTACGAAAAAGGGAAAGGATCCCTCATCTCGAGCTAGGAGGCGGAAACGGGGCTCCCCTGGATGTGTGCGGGACCCCACGTGCTTCCTCTCGAGTGGAGACGGGTAAGTCGGGGAACTTCTTGAGTTGCAGCAAGGGTGTGAAGGACCCTTTGGAAGTTTCAGTGGTTAGATGTGATTGGCCTCGAGAAGCCTCAGCGGAAATGGGCCTCATCTCGCCTGGAGGGCAAAACCTCCTGGATTTTCTCGAGTTGCGGCAGGTGCTCTCGACTTACGACGGGGACCTCAGGGACCCGCTCTGGTGGCCTCAGGAAAGGCCAGTCCCCATGCGAGTTCCTCGGGGGCCTCTCGGGATTCCTCTCCCGTCGATGCCGGGGCCTAAGACCTTGTGTGGAGTCGGGGCCGGAACCTGAGGATTCCTCTCCAGTGCTGACATGGATCTTGGGGTACTTCTGGAGTCTCCCCAGGGGAGTCAGTCCTCGTCTCGAATGCGGGCATGCACTTGCGCTTTCCTCCAGAGCGGTAGCAGCAGTGTCACGCAGTCCGCCGCGTGGATCAAAGGATCTATGGTTTTCCCTCGAGTCTTTCCCACGAGGCTTTCCCACAGGGCTGTCCCACGTGCACACGTGGTGGGAGTCGATCCTCGGCTTGAACGTCAAGGCAGTGCAGGGAAAACAGGTTCCTCTGGAATGGACTGACACATCTGGGGGACTCTTGGAATGGTGTCTCGACCCTGGAGTTCCTCTCGCCTTTCCTGTACAGAGCGCCTCCTCTTGAGATGCGACGGGAACGCCGGGAATTCTTTCCCTACAAAACAGGGAAAGGATCCCTCATCTCGAGCTAGGAGGCGGAAACGGGGCTCCCCTGGATGTGTGTGGGAACCCACGTGCTTCCTCTCGAGTGGAGACGGGTATGTCGGGGAACTTCTTGAGTTGCAGCAATGGTGTGAAGGACCCTTTGGAAGTTCCAGTGGTTAGATGTGATTGGCCTCGAGAAGCCTCAGCGGAAATGGGCCTCATCTCGCCTGGAGGGCAAAACCTCCTGGATTTTCTCGAGTTGCGGCAGGTGCTCTCGACTTACGACGGGGACCTCAGGGACCCGCTCTGGTGGCCTCAGGAAAGGCCAGTCCCCATGCGAGTTCCTCGGGGGCCTCTCGGGATTCCTCTCCCGTCGATGCCGGGGCCTAAGACCTTGTGTGGAGTCGGGGCCGGAACATGAGGATTCCTCTCCAGTGCTGACATGGATCTTGGGAAACTTCTGGAGTCTCCCCAGGGGAGTCAGTCTTCGTCTCGAATGCGGGCATGCACTTGCGCTTTCCTCCAGAGCGGTAGCAGCAGTGTCACGCAGTCCGCCGGGTGGATCAAAGGATCTATGGTTTTCCCTCGCGTCTTTCCCACGAGGCTTTCCCACGAGGTTTTCCCACAGGGCTGTCCCACGTGCACACGTGTTGGGAGTCGATCCTCGGCTTGAACGTCAAGGCAGTGCAGGGAAAACAGGTTCCTCTGGAATGGACTGACACATCTGGCGGACTCTTGGAATGGTGTCACGACCCTGGAGTTCCTCTCGCCTTTCCTGTGGAGAGCGCCTCCTCTTGAGATGCGACGGGAACGCCGGGAATTCTTTCCCTACGAAACAGGGAAAGGATCCCTCATCTCGAGCTAGGAGGCGTAAACGGGGCTCCCCTGGATGTGTGCGGGACCCCACGTGCTTCCTCTCGAGTGGAGACGGGTATGTCGGGGAACTTCTTGAGTTGCAGCAAGGGTGTGAAGGACCCTTTGGAAGTTCCAGTGGTTAGATGTGATTGGCCTCGAGAAGCCTCAGCGGAAATGTGCCTCATCTCGCCTGGAGGGCAAAACCTCCTGGATTTTCTCGAGTTGCGGCAGGTGCTCTCGACTTACGACGGGGACCTCAGGGACCCGCTCTGGTGGCCTCAGGAAAGGCCAGTCCCCATGCGAGTTCCTCGGGGGCCTCTCGGGATTCCTCTCCCGTCGATGCCGGGGCCTAAGACCTTGTGTGGAGTCGGGGCCGGAACCTGAGGATTCCTCTCCAGTGCTGACATGGATCTTGGGGTACTTCTGGAGTCTCCCCAGGGGAGTCAGTCCTCGTCTCGAATGCGGGCATGCACTTGCGCTTTCCTCCAGAGCGGTAGCAGCAGTGTCACGCAGTCCGCCGCGTGGATCAAAGGATCTATGGTTTTCCCTCGAGTCTTTCCCACGAGGCTTTCCCACGAGGCTTTCCCATAGGGCTGTCCCACGTGCACACGTGGTGGGAGTCGATCCTCGGCTTGAACGTCAAGGCAGTGCAGGGAAAACAGGTTCCTCTGGAATGGACTGACACATCTGGGGGACTCTTGGAATGGTGTCACGACCCTGGAGTTCCTCTTGCCTTTCCTGTGGAGAGCGCCTCCTGTTGAGATGCGACGGGAACGCCGAGAATTCTTTCCCTACGAAACAGGGAAAGGATCCCACATCTCGAGCTAGGAGGCGGAAACGGGGCTCCCCTGGATGTTTGCGGGACCCACGTGCTTCCTCTCGAGTGGAGACGGGTATGTCGGGGAACTTCTTGAGTTGCAGCAAGGGTGTGAAGGACCCTTTGGAAGTTCCAGTGGTTAGATGTGATTGGCCTCGAGAAGCCTCAGCGGAAATGGGCCTCATCTCGCCTGGAGGGCAAAACCTCCTGGATTTTCTCGAGTTGCGGCAGGTGCTCTCGACTTACGATGGGAACTCAGGGACCCGCTCTGGTGGCCTCAGGAAAGGCCAGTCCCCATGCGAGTTCCTCGGTGGCCTCTCGGGATTCCTCTCCCGCCGATGCCGGGGCCTAAGACCTTGTGTGGAGTCGGGGCCGGAACCTGAGGATTCCTCTCCAGTGCTGACATGGATCTTGGGGTACTTCTGGAGTCTCCCCAAGGAAGTCAGTCCTCGTCTCGAATGCGGGCATGCACATGCGCTTTCCTCCAGAGCGGTAGCAGCAGTGTCACGCAGTCCGCCGCGTGGATCAAAGGATCTATGGTTTTCCCTCGAGTCTTTCCCACGAGGCTTTCCCCCGAGGCTTTCCCACAGGGCTGTCCCACGTGCACACGTGGTGGGAGTCGATCCTCGGCTTGAACGTCAAGGCAGTGCAGGGAAAACAGGTTCCTCTGGAATGGGCTGATACATCTGGGGGACTCTCGGAATGGTGGCACGACCCTGGAGTTCCTCTCGCCTTTCCTGTGGAGAGCGCCTCCTCTTGAGATGCGACGGGATCGCCGGGAATTCTTTCCCTACGAAACAGGGAAAGGATCCCTCATCTCGAGCTAGGAGGCGGAAACGGGGCTCCCCTGGATGTGTGCGGGACCCCACGTGCTTCCTCTCGAGTGGAGACGGGTATGTCGGGGAACTTCTTGAGTTGCAGCAAGGGTGTGAAGGACCCTTTGGAAGTTCCATTGGTTAGATGTGATTGGACTCGAGAAGCCTCAGCGGAAATGGGCCTCATCACGCCTGGAGGGCAAAACCTCCTGGATTTTCTCGAGTTGCGGCAGGTGCTCTCGACTTACGACGGGGATCTCAGGGACCCGCTCTGGTGGCCTCAGGAAAGGCCAGTCCCCATGCGAGTTCCTCGGGGGCCTCTCGGGATTCCTCTCCCGTCGATGCCGGGGCCTAAGACCTTGTGTGGAGTCGGGGCCGGAACCTGAGGATTCCTCTCCAGTGCTGACATGGATCTTGGGGTACTTCTGGAGTCTCCCCAGGGGAGTCAGTCCTCGTCTCGAATGCGGGCATGCACTTGCGCTCTCCTCCAGAGCGGTAGCAGCAGTGTCACGCAGTCCGCCGCGTGGATCAAAGGATCTATGGTTTTCCCTCGAGTCTTTCCCACGAGGCTTTCCCACGAGGCTTTCCCACAGGGCTGTCCCACGTGCACACGTGGTGGGAGTCGATCCTCGGCTTGAACGTCAAGGCAGTGCAGGGAAAACAGGTTCCTCTGGAATGGGCTGACACATCTGGGGGACTCTTGGAATGGTGGCACGACCCTGGAGTTCCTCTCGCCTTTCCTGTGGAGAGCGCCTCCTCTTGAGATGCGCCGGGAACGCCGGGAATTCTTTCCCTACGAAACAGGGAAAGGATCCCTCATCTCGAGCTAGGAGGCGAAACGGGGCTCCCCTGGATGTGTGCGGGACACCACGTGCTTCCTCTCCAGTGGAGACGGGTACGTCGGGGAACTTCTTGAGTTGCAGCAAGGGTGTGAAGGACCCTTTGGAAGTTCCAGTGGTTAGATGTGATTAGCCTCGAGAAGCCTCAGCGGAAATGGGCCTCATCTCGCCTGGAGGGCAAAACCTCCTGGATTTTCTCGAGTTGCGGCAGGTGCTCTCGACTTACGACGGGGACCTCAGGGACCCGCTCTGGTGGCCTCAGGAAAGGCCAGTCCCCATGCGAGTTCCTCGGGGGCCTCTCGGGATTCCTCTCCCGTCGATGCCGGGGCCTAAGACCTTGTGTGGAGTCGGGGCCGGAACCTGAGGATTCCTCTCCAGTGCTGACATGGATCTTGGGGTACTTCTGGAGTCTCCCCAGGGGAGTCAGTCCTCGTCTCGAATGCGGGCATGCACTTGCGCTTTCCTCTAGAGCGGTAGCAGCAGTGTCACGCAGTCCGCCGCGTGGATCAAAGGATCTATGGTTTTCCCTCGAGACTTTCCCACGAGGCTTTCCCACGAGGCTTTCCCACAGGGCTGTCCCACGTGCACACGTGGTGGGAGTCGATCCTCGGCTTGAACGTCAAGGCAGTGCAGGGAAAACAGGTTCCTCTGGAATGGACTGACACATCGGGGGACTCTTGGAATGGTGTCACGACCCTGGAGTTCCTCTCGCCTTTCCTGTGGAGAGCGCCTCCTCTTGAGATGCGACGGGAACGCCGGGAATTCTTTCCCTACGAAACAGGGAAAGGATCCCTCATCTCGAGCTAGGAGGCGGAAACGGGGCTCCCCTGGATGTGTGCGGGACCCCACGTGCTTCCTCTCGAGTAGAGACGGGTATGTCGGGGAACTTCTTGAGTTGCAGCAATGGTGTGAAGGACCCTTTGGAAGTTTCAGTGGTTAGATGTGATTGGACTCGTGAAGCCTCAGCGGAAATGGGCCTCGTCACGCCTAGAGGGCAAAACCTCCTGGATTTTCTCGAGTTGCGGCAGGTGCTCTCGACTTACGACGGGGACCTCAGGGACCCGCTCTGGTGGCCTCAGGAAAGGCCAGTCCCCATGCGAGTTCCTCGGGGGCCTCTCGGGATTCCTCTCCCGTCGATGCCGGGGCCTAAGACCTTGTGTGGAGTCGGGGCCGGAACCTGAGGATTCCTCTCCAGTGCTGACATGGATCTTGGGGTACTTCTGGAGTCTCCCCAGGGGAGTCAGTCCTCGTCTCGAATGCGGGCATGCACTTGCGCTTTCCTCCAGCGCGGTAGCAGCAGTGTCACGCAGTCCGCCGCGTGGATCAAAGGATCTATGGTTTTCCCTCGAGTCTTTCCCACCGGGCTTTCCCACGAGGCTTTCCCACAGGGCTGTCCCACGTGCACACCTGGTGGGAGTCTTTCCTCGGCTTGAACGTCAAGGCAGTGCAGGGAAAACAGGTTCCTCTGGAATGGGCTGACACATCTGGGGGACTCTTGGAATGGTGGCACGACCCTGGAGTTCCTCTCGCCTTTCCTGTGGAGAGCGCCTCCTCTTGAGATGCGACGGGAACGCCGGGAATTCTTTCCCTACGAAACAGGGAAAGGATCCCTCATCTCGAGCTAGGAGGCGAAACGGGGCTCCCCTGGATGTGTGCGGGACACCACGTGCTTCCTCTCTAGTGGAGACGGGTATGTCGGGGAACTTCTTGAGTTGCAGCAAGGGTGTGAAGGACCCTTTGGAAGTTCCAGTGGTTAGATGTGATTGGCCTCGAGAAGCCTCAGCGGAAATGGGCCTCATCTCGCCTGGAGGGCAAAACCTCCTGGATTTTCTCGAGATGCGGCAGGTGCTCTCGACTTACGACGGGGACCTCAGGGAACCCCTCTGGTGGCCTCAGGAAAGGCCAGTCCCCATGCGAGTTCCTCGGGGGCGTCTCGGGATTCCTCTCCCGTCGATGCCGGGGCCTAAGACCTTGTGTGGAGTCGGGGCCGGAACCTGAGGATTCCTCTCCAGTGCTGACATGGATCTTGGGGTACTTCTGGAGTCTCCCCAGGGGAGTCAGTCCTCGTCTCGAATGCGGGCATGCACTTGCGCTTTCCTCCAGAGCGGTAGCAGCAGTGTCACGCAGTCCGCCACGTGGATCAAAGGATCTATGGTTTTCCCTCGAGTCTTTCCCACGAGGCTTTCCCACGAGGCTTTCCCACAGGGCTGTCCCAAGTGCACACGTGGTGGGAGTCGATCCTCGGCTTGAACGTCAAGGCAGTGCAGGGAAAACAGGTTCCTCTGGAATGGACTGACACATCTGGCGGACTCTTGGAATGGTGTCACGACCCTGGAGTTCCTCTCGCCTTTCCTGTGGAGAGCGCCTCCTCTTGAGATGCGACGGGAACGCCGGGAATTCTTTCCCTACGAAACAGGGAAAGGATCCCTCATCTCGAGCTAGGAGGCGTAAACGGGGCTCCCCTGGATGTGTGCGGGACCCCACGTGCTTCCTCTCGAGTGGAGACGGGTATGTCGGGGAACTTCTTGAGTTGCAGCAAGGGTGTGAAGGACCCTTTGGAAGTTCCAGTGGTTAGATGTGATTGGCCTCGAGAAGCCTCAGCGGAAATGTGCCTCATCTCGCCTGGAGGGCAAAACCTCCTGGATTTTCTCGAGTTGCGGCAGGTGCTCTCGACTTACGACGGGGACCTCAGGGACCCGCTCTGGTGGCCTCAGGAAAGGCCAGTCCCCATGCGAGTTCCTCGGGGGCCTCTCGGGATTCCTCTCCCGTCGATGCCGGGGCCTAAGACGTTGTGTGGAGTCGGGGCCGGAACCTGAGGATTCCTCTCCAGTGCTGACATGGATCTTGGGGTACTTCTGGAGTCTCCCCAGGGGAGTCAGTCCTCGTCTCGAATGCGGGCATGCACTTGCGCTTTCCTCCAGAGCGGTAGCAGCAGTGTCACGCAGTCCGCCGCGTGGATCAAAGGATCTATGGTTTTCCCTCGAGTCTTTCCCACGAGGCTTTCCCACGAGGCTTTCCCACAGGGCTGTCCCACGTGCACACGTGGTGGGAGTCGATCCTCGGCTTGAACGTCAAGGCAGTGCAGGGAAAACAGGTTCCTCTGGAATGGACTGACACATCTGGGGGACTCTTGGAATGGTGTCACGACCCTGGAGTTCCTCTTGCCTTTCCTGTGGAGAGCGCCTCCTGTTGAGATGCGACGGGAACGCCGAGAATTCTTTCCCTACGAAACAGGGAAAGGATCCCTCATCTCGAGCTAGGAGGCGGAAACGGGGCTCCCCTGGATGTTTGCGGGACCCACGTGCTTCCTCTCGAGTGGAGACGGGTATGTCGGGGAACTTCTTGAGTTCCAGCAAGGGTGTGAAGGACCCTTTGGAAGTTCCAGTGGTTAGATGTGATTGGCCTCGAGAAGCCTCAGCGGAAATGGGCCTCATCTCGCCTGGAGGGCAAAACCTCCTGGATTTTCTCGAGTTGCGGCAGGTGCTCTCGACTTACGATGGGAACTCAGGGACCCGCTCTGGTGGCCTCAGGAAAGGCCAGTCCCCATGCGAGTTCCTCGGGGGCCTCTCGGGATTCCTCTCCCGTCGATGCCGGGGCCTAAGACCTTGTGTGGAGTCGGGGCCGGAACCTGAGGATTCCTCTCCAGTGCTGACATGGATCTTGGGGTACTTCTGGAGTCTCCCCAAGGAAGTCAGTCCTCGTCTCGAATGCGGGCATGCACATGCGCTTTCCTCCAGAGCGTTAGCAGCAGTGTCACGCAGTCCGCCGCGTGGATCAAAGGATCTATGGTTTTCCCTCGAGTCTTTCCCACGAGGCTTTCCCCCGAGGCTTTCCCACAGGGCTGTCCCACGTGCACACGTGGTGGGAGTCGATCCTCGGCTTGAACGTCAAGGCAGTGCAGGGAAAACAGGTTCCTCTGGAATGGGCTGATACATCTGGGGGACTCTCGGAATGGTGTCACGACCCTGGAGTTCCTCTCGCCTTTCCTGTGGAGAGCGCCTCCTCTTGAGATGCGACGGGAACGCCGGGAATTCTTTCCCTACGAAACAGGGAAAGGATCCCTCATCTCGAGCTAGGAGGCGGAAACGGGGCTCCCCTGGATGTGTGCGGGACACCACGTGCTTCCTCTCGAGTGGAGACGGGTATGTCGGGGAACTTCTTGAGTTGCAGCAAGGGTGTGAAGGACCCTTTGGAAGTTCCAGTGGTTAGATGTGATTGGACTCGAGAAGCCTCAGCGGAAATGGGCCTCATCACGCCTGCAGGGCAAAACCTCCTGGATTTTCTCGAGTTGCGGCAGGTGCTCTCGACTTACGACGGGGACATCAGGGACCCGCTCTGGTGGCCTCAGGAAAGGCCAGTCCCCATGCGAGTTCCTCGGGGGCCTCTCGGGATTCCTCTCCCGTCGATGCCGGGGCCTAAGACCTTTTGTGGAGTCGGGGCCGGAACCTGAGGATTCCTCTCCAGTGCTGACATGGATCTTGGGGTACTTCTGGAGTCTCCCCAGGGGAGTCAGTCCTCGTCTCGAATGCGGGCATGCACTTGCGCTTTCCTCCAGCGCGGTAGCAGCAGTGTCACGCAGTCCGCCGCGTGGATCAAAGGATCTATGGTTTTCCCTCGAGTCTTTCCCACGTGGCTTTCCCACGAGGCTTTCCCACAGGGCTGTCCCACGTGCACACGTGGTGGGAGTCGATCCTCGGCTTGAACGTCAAGGCAGTGAAGGGAAAACAGGTTCCTCTGGAATGGACTGACACATCTGGGGGACTCTTGGAATGGTGGCATGACTCTGGAGTTCCTCTCGCCTTTCCTGTGGAGAGCGCCTCCTCTTGAGATGCGACTGAAACGCCGGGAATTCTTTCCCTACGAAACAGGGAAGGATCCCTCATCTCGAGCTAGGAGGCGGAAACGGGGCTCCCCTGGATGTGTGCGGGACCCCACGTGCTTCCTCTCGAGTGGAGACGGGTATGTCGGGGAACTTCTTGAGTTGCAGCAATGGTGTGAAGGACCCTTTGGAAGTTCCAGTGGTTAGATGTGATTGGCCTCCAGAAGCCTCAGCGGAAATGGGCCTCATCTCGCCTGGAGGGCAAAACCTCCTGGATTTTCTCGAGTTGCGGCAGGTGCTCTCGACTTACGACGGGGACCTCAGGGACCCGCTCTGGTGGCCTCAGGAAAGGCCAGTCCCCATGCAAGTTCCTCGGGGGCCTCTCGGGATTCCTCTCCCGTCGATGCCGGGGCCTAAGACCTTGTGTGGATTCCGGGCCGGAACCTGAGGATTCCTCTCCAGTGCTGACATGGATCTTGGGGTACTTCTGGAGTCTCCCCAGGGGAGTCAGTTCTCGTCTCGAATGCGGGCATGCACTTGCGCTTTCCTCCAGAGCGGTAGCAGCAGTGTCACGCAGTCCGCCGCGTGGATCAAAGGATCTATGGTTTTCCCTCGAGTCTTTCCCACGAGGCTTTCCCACGAGGCTTTCCCACAGGGCTGTCCCTCGTGCACACGTTGTGCGAGTCGATCCTCGGCTTGAACGTCAAGGCAGTGCAGGGAAAACAGGTTCCTCTGGAATGGACTGACACATCTGGGGGACTCTTGGAATGGTGTCTCGACCCTGGAGTTCCTCTCGCCTTTCCTGAGGAGAGCGTCTCCTCTTGAGATGCGACGGGAACGCCGGGAATTCTTTCCCTACGAAACAGGGAAAGGATCCCTCATCTCGAGCTAGGAGGCGGAAACGGGGCTCCCCTGGATGTGTGCGGGACACCACGTGCTTCCTCTCGAGTGGAGACGGGTATGTCGGGGAACTTCTTGAGTTGCAGCAAGGGTGTGAAAGACCCTTTGGAAGTTCCAGTGGTTAGATGTGATTGGCCTCGAGAAGCCTCAGCGGAAATGGGCCTCATCTCGCCTGTAGGGCAAAACCTCCTGGATTTTCTCGAGTTGCGGCAGGTGCTCTCGACTTACGACGGGGACCTCAGGGACCCGCTCTGGTGGGCTCAGGAAAGGCCAGTCCCCATGCGAGTTCCTCGGGGGCGTCTCGGGATTCCTCTCCCGTCAATGCCGGGGCCTAAGACCTTGTGTGGAGTCGGGGCCGGAACCTGAGGATTCCTCTCCAGTGCTGACATGGATCTTGGGGTACTTCTGGAGTCTCCCCAGGGGAGTCAGTCCTCGTCTCGAATGCGGGCATGCACTTGCGCTTTCCTCCAGAGCGGTAGCAGCAGTGTCACGCAGTCCGCCGCGTGGATCAAAGGATCTATGGTTTTCCCTCGAGTCTTTCCCACGAGGCTTTCCCACGAGGCTTTCCCACAGGGCTGTCCCACGTGCACACGTGGTGGGAGTCGATCCTCGGCTTGAACGTCAAGGCAGTGCAGGGAAAACAGGTTCCTCTGGAATGGACTGACACATCTGGGGGACTCTTGGAATGGTGTCACGACCCTGGAGTTCCTCTCGCCTTTCCTGTGGAGAGCGCCTCCTCTTGAGATGCGACTGAAACGCCGGGAATTCTTTCCCTACGAAACAGGGAAGGATCCCTCATCTCTAGCTAGGAGGCGGAAACGGGGCTCCCCTGGATTTGTGAGGGACCCCACTTGCTTCCTCTCGAGTGGAGACGGGTATGTCGGGGAACTTCTTGAGTTGCAGCAATGGTGTGAAGGACCCTTTGGAAGTTCCAGTGGTTAGATGTGATTGGCCTCGAGAAGCCTCAGCGGAAATGTGCCTCATCTCGCCTGGAGGGCAAAACCTCCTGGATTTTCTCGAGTTGCGGCAGGTGCTCTCGACTTACGACGGGGACCTCAGGGACCCGCTCTGGTGGCCTCAGGAAAGGCCAGTCCCCATGCGAGTTCCTCGGGGGCCTCTCGGGATTCCTCTCCCGTCGATGCCGGGGCCTAAGGCGTTGTGTGGAGTCGGGGCCGGAACCTGAGGATTCCTCTCCAGTGCTGACATGGATCTTGGGGTACTTCTGGAGTCTCCCCAGGGGAGTCAGTCCTCGTCTCGAATGCGGGCATGCACTTGCGCTTTCCTCCAGAGCGGTAGCAGCAGTGTCACGCAGTCCGCCGCGTGGATCAAAGGATCTATGGTTTTCCCTCGAGTCTTTCCCACGAGGCTTTCCCACGAGGCTTTCCCACAGGGCTGTCCCACGTGCACACGTGGTGGGAGTCGATCCTCGGCTTGAACGTCAAGGCAGTGCAGGGAAAACAGGTTCCTCTGGAATGGACTGACACATCTGGGGGACTCTTGGAATGGTGTCACGACCCTGGAGTTCCTCTTGCCTTTCCTGTGGAGAGCGCCTCCTGTTGAGATGCGACGGGAACGCCGAGAATTCTTTCCCTACGAAACAGGGAAAGGATCCCTCATCTCGAGCTAGGAGGCGGAAACGGGGCTTCCCTGGATGTTTGCGGGACCCACGTGCTTCCTCTCGAGTGGAGACGGGTATGTCGGGGAACTTCTTGAGTTGCAGCAAGGGTGTGAAGGACCCTTTGGAAGTTCCAGTGGTTAGATGTGATTGGCCTCGAGAAGCCTCAGCGGAAATGGGCCTCATCTCGCCTGGAGGGCAAAACCTCCTGGATTTTCTCGAGTTGCGGCAGGTGCTCTCGACTTACGATGGGAACTCAGGGACCCGCTCTGGTGGCCTCAGGAAAGGCCAGTCCCCATGCGAGTTCCTCGGGGGCCTCTCGGGATTCCTCTCCCGTCGATGCCGGGGCCTAAGACCTTGTGTGGAGTCGGGGCCGGAACCTGAGGATTCCTCTCCAGTGCTGACATGGATCTTGGGGTACTTCTGGAGTCTCCCCAAGGAAGTCAGTCCTCGTCTCGAATGCGGGCATGCACATGCGCTTTCCTCCAGAGCGGTAGCAGCAGTGTCACGCAGTCCGCCGCGTGGATCAAAGGATCTATGGTTTTCCCTCGAGTCTTTCCCACGAGGCTTTCCCCCGAGGCTTTCCCACAGGGCTGTCCCACGTGCACACGTGGTGGGAGTCGATCCTCGGCTTGAACGTCAAGGCAGTGCAGGGAAAACAGGTTCCTCTGGAATGGACTGACACATCTGGGGGACTCTTGGAATGGTGTCACGACCCTGGAGTTCCTCTCGCCTTTCCTGTGGAGAGCGCCTCCTCTTGAGATGCGACTGAAACGCCGGGAATTCTTTCCCTACGAAACAGGGAAGGATCCCTCATCTCGAGCTAGGAGGCGGAAACGGGGCTCCCCTGGATGTGTGCGGGACCCCACGTGCTTCCTCTCGAGTGGAGACGGGTATGTCGGGGAACTTCTTGAGTTGCAGCAATGGTGTGAAGGACCCTTTGGAAGTTCCAGTGGTTAGATGTGATTGGCCTCCAGAAGCCTCAGCGGAAATGGGCCTCATCTCGCCTGGAGGGCAAAACCTCCTGGATTTTCTCGAGTTGCGGCAGGTGCTCTCGACTTACGACGGGGACCTCAGGGACCCGCTCTGGTGGCCTCAGGAAAGGCCAGTCCCCATGCAAGTTCCTCGGGGGCCTCTCGGGATTCCTCTCCCGTCGATGCCGGGGCCTAACACCTTGTGTGGATTCCGGGCCGGAACCTGAGGATTCCTCTCCAGTGCTGACATGGATCTTGGGGTACTTCTGGAGTCTCCCCAGGGGAGTCAGTCCTCGTCTCGAATGCGGGCATGCACTTGCGCTTTCCTCCAGAGCGGTAGCAGCAGTGTCACGCAGTCCGCCGCGTGGATCAAAGGATCTATGGTTTTCCCTCGAGTCTTTCCCACGAGGCTTTCCCACGAGGCTTTCCCACAGGGCTGTCCCTCGTGCACACGTTGTGCGAGTCTATCCTCGGCTTGAACGTCAAGGCAGTGCAGGGAAAACAGGTTCCTCTGGAATGGACTGACACATCTGGGGGACTCTTGGAATGGTGTCTCGACCCTGGAGTTCCTCTCGCCTTTCCTGAGGAGAGCGCCTCCTCTTGAGATGCGACGGGAACGCCGGGAATTCTTTCCCTACGAAACAGGGAAAGGATCCCTCATCTCGAGCTAGGAGGCGGAAACGGGGCTCCCCTGGATGTGTGCGGGACACCACGTGCTTCCTCTCGAGTGCAGACGGGTATGTCGGGGAACTTCTTGAGTTGCAGCAAGGGTGTGAAAGACCCTTTGGAAGTTCCAGTGGTTAGATGTGATTGGCCTCGAGAAGCCTCAGCGGAAATGGGCCTCATCTCGCCTGGAGGGCAAAACCTCCTGGATTTTCTCGAGTTGCGGCAGGTGCTCTCGACTTACGACGGGGACCTCAGGGACCCGCTCTGGTGGGCTCAGGAAAGGCCAGTCCCCATGCGAGTTCCTCGGGGGCGTCTCGGGATTCCTCTCCCGTCGATGCCGGGGCCTAAGACCTTGTGTGGAGTCGGGGCCGGAACCTGAGGATTCCTCTCCAGTGCTGACATGGATCTTGGGGTACTTCTGGAGTCTCCCCAGGGGAGTCAGTCCTCGTCTCGAATGCGGGCATGCACTTGCGCTTTCCTCCAGAGCGGTAGCAGCAGTGTCACGCAGTCCGCCGCGTGGATCAAAGGATCTATGGTTTTCCCTCGAGTCTTTCCCACGAGGCTTTCCCACGAGGCTTTCCCACAGGGCTGTCCCACGTGCACACGTGGTGGGAGTCGATCCTCGGCTTGAACGTCAAGGCAGTGCAGGGAAAACAGGTTCCTCTGGAATGGACTGACACATCTGGGGGACTCTTGGAATGGTGTCACGACCCTGGAGTTCCTCTCGCCTTTCCTGTGGAGAGCGCCTCCTCTTGAGATGCGACTGAAACGCCGGGAATTCTTTCCCTACGAAACAGGGAAGGATCCCTCATCTCGAGCTAGGAGGCGGAAACGGGGCTCCCCTGGATTTGTGAGGGACCCCACTTGCTTCCTCTCGAGTGGAGACGGGTATGTCGGGGAACTTCTTGAGTTGCAGCAATGGTGTGAAGGACCCTTTGGAAGTTCCAGTGGTTAGATGTGATTGGCCTCGAGAAGCCTCAGCGGAAATGGGCCTCATCTCGCCTGGAGGGCAAAACCTCCTGGATTTTCTCGAGTTGCGGCAGGTGCTCTCGACTTACGACGGGGACCTCAGGGACCCGCTCTGGTGGCCTCAGGAAAGGCCAGTCCCCATGCGAGTTCCTCGGGGGCCTCTCGGGATTCCTCACCCGTCGATGCCGGGGCCTAAGACCTTGTGTGGAGTCGGGGCCGGAACTTGAGGATTCCTCTCCAGTGCTGACATGGATCTTGGGGTACTTCTGGAGTCTCCCCAGGGGAGTCAGTCCTCGTCTCGAATGTGGGCATGCACTTGCGCTCTCCTCCAGAGCGGTAGCAGCAGTGTCACGCAGTCCGCCGCGTGGATCAAAGGATCTATGGTTTTCCCTCGAGTCTTTCCCACGAGGCTTTCCCACGAGGCTTTCCCACAGGGCTGTCCCACGTGCACACCTGGTGGGAGTCTTTCCTCGGCTTGAACGTCAAGGCAGTGCAGGGAAAACAGGTTCCTCTGGAATGGGCTGACACATCTGGGGGACTCTTGGAATGGTGGCACGACCCTGGAGTTCCTCTCGCCTTTCCTGTGGAGAGCGCCTCCTCTTGAGATGCGACGGGAACGCCGGGAATTCTTTCCCTACGAAACAGGGAAAGGATCCCTCATCTCGAGCTAGGAGGCGAAACGGGGCTCCCCTGGATGTGTGCGGGACACCACGTGCTTCCTCTCTAGTGGAGACGGGTATGTCGGGGAACTTCTTGAGTTGCAGCAAGGGTGTGAAGGACCCTTTGGAAGTTCCAGTGGTTAGATGTGATTGGCCTCGAGAAGCCTCAGCGGAAATGGGCCTCATCTCGCCTGGAGGGCAAAACCTCCTGGATTTTCTCGAGATGCGGCAGGTGCTCTCGACTTACGACGGGGACCTCAGGGAACCCCTCTGGTGGCCTCAGGAAAGGCCAGTCCCCATGCGAGTTCCTCGGGGGCCTCTCGGGATTCCTCTCCCGTCGATGCCGGGGCCTAAGACCTTGTGTGGAGTCGGGGCCGGAACCTGAGTATTCCTCTCCAGTGCTGACATGGATCTTGGGGTACTTCTGGAGTCTCCCCAGGGGAGTCAGTCCTCGTCTCGAATGCGGGCATGCACTTGCGCTTTCCTCCAGAGCGGTAGCAGCAGTGTCACGCAGTCCGCCACGTGGATCAAAGGATCTATGGTTTTCCCTCGAGTCTTTCCCACGAGGCTTTCCCACGAGGCTTTCCCACAGGGCTGTCCCAAGTGCACACGTGGTGGGAGTCGATCCTCGGCTTGAACGTCAAGGCAGTGCAGGGAAAACAGGTTCCTCTGGAATGGACTGACACATCTGGCGGACTCTTGGAATGGTGTCACGACCCTGGAGTTCCTCTCGCCTTTCCTGTGGAGAGCGCCTCCTCTTGAGATGCGACGGGAACGCCGGGAATTCTTTCCCTACGAAACAGGGAAAGGATCCCTCATCTCGAGCTAGGAGGCGTAAACGGGGCTCCCCTGGATGTGTGCGGGACCCCACGTGCTTCCTCTCGAGTGGAGACGGGTATGTCGGGGAACTTCTTGAGTTGCAGCAAGGGTGTGAAGGACCCTTTGGAAGTTCCAGTGGTTAGATGTGATTGGCCTCGAGAAGCCTCAGCGGAAATGTGCCTCATCTCGCCTGGAGGGCAAAACCTCCTGGATTTTCTCTAGTTGCGGCAGGTGCTCTCGACTTACGACGGGGACCTCAGGGACCCGCTCTGGTGGCCTCAGGAAAGGCCAGTCCCCATGCGAGTTCCTCGGGGGCCTCTCGGGATTCCTCTCCCGTCGATGCCGGGGCCTAAGGCGTTGTGTGGAGTCGGGGCCGGAACCTGAGGATTCCTCTCCAGTGCTGACATGGATCTTGGGGTACTTCTGGAGTCTCCCCAGGGGAATCAGTCCTCGTCTCGAATGCGGGCATGCACTTGCGCTTTCCTCCAGAGCGGTAGCAGCAGTGTCACGCAGTCCGCCGCGTGGATCAAAGGATCTATGGTTTTCCCTCGAGTCTTTCCCACGAGGCTTTCCCACGAGGCTTTCCCACAGGGCTGTCCCACGTGCACACGTGGTGGGAGTCGATCCTCGGCTTGAACCTCAAGGCAGTGCAGGGAAAACAGGTTCCTCTGGAATGGACTGACACATCTGGGGGACTCTTGGAATGGTGTCACGACCCTGGAGTTCCTCTTGCCTTTCCTGTGGAGAGCGCCTCCTGTTGAGATGCGACGGGAACGCCGAGAATTCTTTCCCTACGAAACAGGGAAAGGATCCCTCATCTCGAGCTAGGAGGCGGAAACGGGGCTCCCCTGGATGTTTGCGGGACCCACGTGCTTCCTCTCGAGTGGAGACGGGTATGTCGGGGAACTTCTTGAGTTGCAGCAAGGGTGTGAAGGACCCTTTGGAAGTTCCAGTGGTTAGATGTGATTGGCCTCGAGAAGCCTCAGCGGAAATGGGCCTCATCTCGCCTGGAGGGCAAAACCTCCTGGATTTTCTCGAGTTGCGGCAGGTGCTCTCGACTTACGACGGGGAACTCAGGGACCCGCTCTGGTGGCCTCAGGAAAGGCCAGTCCCCATGCGAGTTCCTCGGGGGCCTCTCGGGATTCCTCTCCCGTCGATGCCGGGGCCTAAGACCTTGTGTGGAGTCGGGGCCGGAACCTGAGGATTCCTCTCCAGTGCTGACATGGATCTTGGGGTACTTCTGGAGTCTCCCCAAGGAAGTCAGTCCTCGTCTCGAATGCGGGCATGCACATGCGCTTTCCTCCAGAGCGGTAGCAGCAGTGTCACGCAGTCCGCCGCGTGGATCAAAGGATCTATGGTTTTCCCTCGAGTCTTTCCCACGAGGCTTTCCCCCGAGGCTTTCCCACAGGGCTGTCCCACGTGCACACGTGGTGGGAGTCGATCCTCGGCTTGAACGTCAAGGCAGTGCAGGGAAAACAGGTTCCTCTGGAATGGACTGACACATCTGGGGGACTCTTGGAATGGTGGCACGACCCTGGAGTTCCTCTCGCCTTTCCTGTGGAGAGCGCCTCCTCTTGAGATGCGACTGAAACGCCGGGAATTCTTTCCCTACGAAACAGGGAAGGATCCCTCATCTCGAGCTAGGAGGCGGAAACGGGGCTCCCCTGGATGTGTGCGGGACCCCACGTGCTTCCTCTCGAGTGGAGACGGGTATGTCGGGGAACTTCTTGAGTTGCAGCAAGGGTGTGAAGGACCCTTTGGAAGTTCCATTGGTTAGATGTGATTGGACTCGAGAAGCCTCAGCGGAAATGGGCCTCATCACGCCTGGAGGGCAAAACCTCCTGGATTTTCTCGAGTTGCGGCAGGTGCTCTCGACTTACGACGGGGATCTCAGGGACCCGCTCTGGTGGCCTCAGGAAAGGCCAGTCCCCATGCGAGTTCCTCGGGGGCCTCTCGGGATTCCTCTCCCGTCGATGCCGGGGCCTAAGACCTTGTGTGGAGTCGGGGCCGGAACCTGAGGATTCCTCTCCAGTGCTGACATGGATCTTGGGGTACTTCTGGAGTCTCCCCAGGGGAGTCAGTCCTCGTCTCGAATGCGGGCATGCACTTGCGCTCTCCTCCAGAGCGGTAGCAGCAGTGTCACGCAGTCCGCCGCGTGGATCAAAGGATCTATGGTTTTCCCTCGAGTCTTTCCCACGAGGCTTTCCCACGAGGCTTTCCCACAGGGCTGTCCCACGTGCACACGTGGTGGGAGTCGATCCTCGGCTTGAACGTCAAGGCAGTGCAGGGAAAACAGGTTCCTCTGGAATGGGCTGACACATCTGGGGGACTCTTGGAATGGTGGCACGACCCTGGAGTTCCTCTCGCCTTTCCTGTGGAGAGCGCCTCCTCTTGAGATGCGCCGGGAACGCCGGGAATTCTTTCCCTACGAAACAGGGAAAGGATCCCTCATCTCGAGCTAGGAGGCGAAACGGGGCTCCCCTGGATGTGTGCGGGACACCACGTGCTTCCTCTCCAGTGGAGACGGGTACGTCGGGGAACTTCTTGAGTTGCAGCAAGGGTGTGAAGGACCCTTTGGAAGTTCCAGTGGTTAGATGTGATTGGCCTCGAGAAGCCTCAGCGGAAATGGGCCTCATCTCGCCTGGAGGGCAAAACCTCCTGGATTTTCTCGAGTTGCGGCAGGTGCTCTCGACTTACGACGGGGACCTCAGGGACCCGCTCTGGTGGCCTCAGGAAAGGCCAGTCCCCATGCGAGTTCCTCGGGGGCCTCTCGGGATTCCTCTCCCGTCGATGCCGGGGCCTAAGACCTTGTGTGGAGTCGGGGCCGGAACCTGAGGATTCCTCTCCAGTGCTGACATGGATCTTGGGGTACTTCTGGAGTCTCCCCAGGGGAGTCAGTCCTCGTCTCGAATGCGGGCATGCACTTGCGCTTTCCTCTAGAGCGGTAGCAGCAGTGTCACGCAGTCCGCCGCGTGGATCAAAGGATCTATGGTTTTCCCTCGAGACTTTCCCACGAGGCTTTCCCACAGGGCTGTCCCACGTGCACACGTGGTGGGAGTCGATCCTCGGCTTGAACGTCAAGGCAGTGCAGGGAAAACAGGTTCCTCTGGAATGGACTGACACATCGGGGGACTCTTGGAATGGTGTCACGACCCTGGAGTTCCTCTCGCCTTTCCTGTGGAGAGCGCCTCCTCTTGAGATGCGACGGGAACGCCGGGAATTCTTTCCCTACGAAACAGGGAAAGGATCCCTCATCTCGAGCTAGGAGGCGGAAACGGGGCTCCCCTGGATGTGTGCGGGACCCCACGTGCTTCCTCTCGAGTAGAGACGGGTATGTCGGGGAACTTCTTGAGTTGCAGCAATGGTGTGAAGGACCCTTTGGAAGTTTCAGTGGTTAGATGTGATTGGACTCGTGAAGCCTCAGCGGAAATGGGCCTCGTCACGCCTAGAGGGCAAAACCTCCTGGATTTTCTCGAGTTGCGGCAGGTGCTCTCGACTTACGACGGGGACCTCAGGGACCCGCTCTGGTGGCCTCAGGAAAGGCCAGTCCCCATGCGAGTTCCTCGGGGGCCTCTCGGGATTCCTCTCCCGTCGATGCCGGGGCCTAAGACCTTGTGTGGAGTCGGGGCCGGAACCTGAGGATTCCTCTCCAGTGCTGACATGGATCTTGGGGTACTTCTGGAGTCTCCCCAGGGGAGTCAGTCCTCGTCTCGAATGCGGGCATGCACTTGCGCTTTCCTCCAGCGCGGTAGCAGCAGTGTCACGCAGTCCGCCGCGTGGATCAAAGGATCTATGGTTTTCCCTCGAGTCTTTCCCACCGGGCTTTCCCACGAGGCTTTCCCACAGGGCTGTCCCACGTGCACACCTGGTGGGAGTCTTTCCTCGGCTTGAACGTCAAGGCAGTGCAGGGAAAACAGGTTCCTCTGGAATGGGCTGACACATCTGGGGGACTCTTGGAATGGTGGCACGACCCTGGAGTTCCTCTCGCCTTTCCTGTGGAGAGCGCCTCCTCTTGAGATGCGACGGGAACGCCGGGAATTCTTTCCCTACGAAACAGGGAAAGGATCCCTCATCTCGAGCTAGGAGGCGAAACGGGGCTCCCCTGGATGTGTGCGGGACACCACGTGCTTCCTCTCTAGTGGAGACGGGTATGTCGGGGAACTTCTTGAGTTGCAGCAAGGGTGTGAAGGACCCTTTGGAAGTTCCAGTGGTTAGATGTGATTGGCCTCGAGAAGCCTCAGCGGAAATGGGCCTCATCTCGCCTGGAGGGCAAAACCTCCTGGATTTTCTCGAGATGCGGCAGGTGCTCTCGACTTACGACGGGGACCTCAGGGAACCCCTCTGGTGGCCTCAGGAAAGGCCAGTCCCCATGCGAGTTCCTCGGGGGCGTCTCGGGATTCCTCTCCCGTCGATGCCGGGGCCTAAGACCTTGTGTGGAGTCGGGGCCGGAACCTGAGGATTCCTCTCCAGTGCTGACATGGATCTTGGGGTACTTCTGGAGTCTCCCCAGGGGAGTCAGTCCTCGTCTCGAATGCGGGCATGCACTTGCGCTTTCCTCCAGAGCGGTAGCAGCAGTGTCACGCAGTCCGCCACGTGGATCAAAGGATCTATGGTTTTCCCTCGAGTCTTTCCCACGAGGCTTTCCCACGAGGCTTTCCCACAGGGCTGTCCCAAGTGCACACGTGGTGGGAGTCGATCCTCGGCTTGAACGTCAAGGCAGTGCAGGGAAAACAGGTTCCTCTGGAATGGACTGACACATCTGGCGGACTCTTGGAATGGTGTCACGACCCTGGAGTTCCTCTCGCCTTTCCTGTGGAGAGCGCCTCCTCTTGAGATGCGACGGGAACGCCGGGAATTCTTTCCCTACGAAACAGGGAAAGGATCCCTCATCTCGAGCTAGGAGGCGTAAACGGGGCTCCCCTGGATGTGTGCGGGACCCCACGTGCTTCCTCTCGAGTGGAGACGGGTATGTCGGGGAACTTCTTGAGTTGCAGCAAGGGTGTGAAGGACCCTTTGGAAGTTCCAGTGGTTAGATGTGATTGGCCTCGAGAAGCCTCAGCGGAAATGTGCCTCATCTCGCCTGGAGGGCAAAACCTCCTGGATTTTCTCGAGTTGCGGCAGGTGCTCTCGACTTACGACGGGGACCTCAGGGACCCGCTCTGGTGGCCTCAGGAAAGGCCAGTCCCCATGCGAGTTCCTCGGGGGCCTCTCGGGATTCCTCTCCCGTCGATGCCGGGGCCTAAGACGTTGTGTGGAGTCGGGGCCGGAACCTGAGGATTCCTCTCCAGTGCTGACATGGATCTTGGGGTACTTCTGGAGTCTCCCCAGGGGAGTCAGTCCTCGTCTCGAATGCGGGCATGCACTTGCGCTTTCCTCCAGAGCGGTAGCAGCAGTGTCACGCAGTCCGCCGCGTGGATCAAAGGATCTATGGTTTTCCCTCGAGTCTTTCCCACGAGGCTTTCCCACGAGGCTTTCCCACAGGGCTGTCCCACGTGCACACGTGGTGGGAGTCGATCCTCGGCTTGAACGTCAAGGCAGTGCAGGGAAAACAGGTTCCTCTGGAATGGACTGACACATCTGGGGGACTCTTGGAATGGTGTCACGACCCTGGAGTTCCTCTTGCCTTTCCTGTGGAGAGCGCCTCCTGTTGAGATGCGACGGGAACGCCGAGAATTCTTTCCCTACGAAACAGGGAAAGGATCCCTCATCTCGAGCTAGGAGGCGGAAACGGGGCTCCCCTGGATGTTTGCGGGACCCACGTGCTTCCTCTCGAGTGGAGACGGGTATGTCGGGGAACTTCTTGAGTTCCAGCAAGGGTGTGAAGGACCCTTTGGAAGTTCCAGTGGTTAGATGTGATTGGCCTCGAGAAGCCTCAGCGGAAATGGGCCTCATCTCGCCTGGAGGGCAAAACCTCCTGGATTTTCTCGAGTTGCGGCAGGTGCTCTCGACTTACGATGGGAACTCAGGGACCCGCTCTGGTGGCCTCAGGAAAGGCCAGTCCCCATGCGAGTTCCTCGGGGGCCTCTCGGGATTCCTCTCCCGTCGATGCCGGGGCCTAAGACCTTGTGTGGAGTCGGGGCCGGAACCTGAGGATTCCTCTCCAGTGCTGACATGGATCTTGGGGTACTTCTGGAGTCTCCCCAAGGAAGTCAGTCCTCGTCTCGAATGCGGGCATGCACATGCGCTTTCCTCCAGAGCGTTAGCAGCAGTGTCACGCAGTCCGCCGCGTGGATCAAAGGATCTATGGTTTTCCCTCGAGTCTTTCCCACGAGGCTTTCCCCCGAGGCTTTCCCACAGGGCTGTCCCACGTGCACACGTGGTGGGAGTCGATCCTCGGCTTGAACGTCAAGGCAGTGCAGGGAAAACAGGTTCCTCTGGAATGGGCTGATACATCTGGGGGACTCTCGGAATGGTGTCACGACCCTGGAGTTCCTCTCGCCTTTCCTGTGGAGAGCGCCTCCTCTTGAGATGCGACGGGAACGCCGGGAATTCTTTCCCTACGAAACAGGGAAAGGATCCCTCATCTCGAGCTAGGAGGCGGAAACGGGGCTCCCCTGGATGTGTGCGGGACACCACGTGCTTCCTCTCGAGTGGAGACGGGTATGTCGGGGAACTTCTTGAGTTGCAGCAAGGGTGTGAAGGACCCTTTGGAAGTTCCAGTGGTTAGATGTGATTGGACTCGAGAAGCCTCAGCGGAAATGGGCCTCATCACGCCTGGAGGGCAAAACCTCCTGGATTTTCTCGAGTTGCGGCAGGTGCTCTCGACTTACGACGGGGACATCAGGGACCCGCTCTGGTGGCCTCAGGAAAGGCCAGTCCCCATGCGAGTTCCTCGGGGGCCTCTCGGGATTCCTCTCCCGTCGATGCCGGGGCCTAAGACCTTGTGTGGAGTCGGGGCCGGAACCTGAGGATTCCTCTCCAGTGCTGACATGGATCTTGGGGTACTTCTGGAGTCTCCCCAGGGGAGTCAGTCCTCGTCTCGAATGCGGGCATGCACTTGCGCTTTCCTCCAGCGCGGTAGCAGCAGTGTCACGCAGTCCGCCGCGTGGATCAAAGGATCTATGGTTTTCCCTCGAGTCTTTCCCACGTGGCTTTCCCACGAGGCTTTCCCACAGGGCTGTCCCACGTGCACACGTGGTGGGAGTCGATCCTCGGCTTGAACGTCAAGGCAGTGAAGGGAAAACAGGTTCCTCTGGAATGGACTGACACATCTGGGGGACTCTTGGAATGGTGGCATGACTCTGGAGTTCCTCTCGCCTTTCCTGTGGAGAGCGCCTCCTCTTGAGATGCGACTGAAACGCCGGGAATTCTTTCCCTACGAAACAGGGAAGGATCCCTCATCTCGAGCTAGGAGGCGGAAACGGGGCTCCCCTGGATGTGTGCGGGACCCCACGTGCTTCCTCTCGAGTGGAGACGGGTATGTCGGGGAACTTCTTGAGTTGCAGCAATGGTGTGAAGGACCCTTTGGAAGTTCCAGTGGTTAGATGTGATTGGCCTCCAGAAGCCTCAGCGGAAATGGGCCTCATCTCGCCTGGAGGGCAAAACCTCCTGGATTTTCTCGAGTTGCGGCAGGTGCTCTCGACTTACGACGGGGACCTCAGGGACCCGCTCTGGTGGCCTCAGGAAAGGCCAGTCCCCATGCAAGTTCCTCGGGGGCCTCTCGGGATTCCTCTCCCGTCGATGCCGGGGCCTAAGACCTTGTGTGGATTCCGGGCCGGAACCTGAGGATTCCTCTCCAGTGCTGACATGGATCTTGGGGTACTTCTGGAGTCTCCCCAGGGGAGTCAGTCCTCGTCTCGAATGCGGGCATGCACTTGCGCTTTCCTCCAGAGCGGTAGCAGCAGTGTCACGCAGTCCGCCGCGTGGATCAAAGGATCTATGGTTTTCCCTCGAGTCTTTCCCACGAGGCTTTCCCACGAGGCTTTCCCACAGGGCTGTCCCTCGTGCACACGTTGTGCGAGTCGATCCTCGGCTTGAACGTCAAGGCAGTGCAGGGAAAACAGGTTCCTCTGGAATGGACTGACACATCTGGGGGACTCTTGGAATGGTGTCTCGACCCTGGAGTTCCTCTCGCCTTTCCTGAGGAGAGCGTCTCCTCTTGAGATGCGACGGGAACGCCGGGAATTCTTTCCCTACGAAACAGGGAAAGGATCCCTCATCTCGAGCTAGGAGGCGGAAACGGGGCTCCCCTGGATGTGTGCGGGACACCACGTGCTTCCTCTCGAGTGGAGACGGGTATGTCGGGGAACTTCTTGAGTTGCAGCAAGGGTGTGAAAGACCCTTTGGAAGTTCCAGTGGTTAGATGTGATTGGCCTCGAGAAGCCTCAGCGGAAATGGGCCTCATCTCGCCTGTAGGGCAAAACCTCCTGGATTTTCTCGAGTTGCGGCAGGTGCTCTCGACTTACGACGGGGACCTCAGGGACCCGCTCTGGTGGGCTCAGGAAAGGCCAGTCCCCATGCGAGTTCCTCGGGGGCGTCTCGGGATTCCTCTCCCGTCAATGCCGGGGCCTAAGACCTTGTGTGGAGTCGGGGCCGGAACCTGAGGATTCCTCTCCAGTGCTGACATGGATCTTGGGGTACTTCTGGAGTCTCCCCAGGGGAGTCAGTCCTCGTCTCGAATGCGGGCATGCACTTGCGCTTTCCTCCAGAGCGGTAGCAGCAGTGTCACGCAGTCCGCCGCGTGGATCAAAGGATCTATGGTTTTCCCTCGAGTCTTTCCCACGAGGCTTTCCCACGAGGCTTTCCCACAGGGCTGTCCCACGTGCACACGTGGTGGGAGTCGATCCTCGGCTTGAACGTCAAGGCAGTGCAGGGAAAACAGGTTCCTCTGGAATGGACTGACACATCTGGGGGACTCTTGGAATGGTGTCACGACCCTGGAGTTCCTCTCGCCTTTCCTGTGGAGAGCGCCTCCTCTTGAGATGCGACTGAAACGCCGGGAATTCTTTCCCTACGAAACAGGGAAGGATCCCTCATCTCTAGCTAGGAGGCGGAAACGGGGCTCCCCTGGATTTGTGAGGGACCCCACTTGCTTCCTCTCGAGTGGAGACGGGTATGTCGGGGAACTTCTTGAGTTGCAGCAATGGTGTGAAGGACCCTTTGGAAGTTCCAGTGGTTAGATGTGATTGGCCTCGAGAAGCCTCAGCGGAAATGTGCCTCATCTCGCCTGGAGGGCAAAACCTCCTGGATTTTCTCGAGTTGCGGCAGGTGCTCTCGACTTACGACGGGGACCTCAGGGACCCGCTCTGGTGGCCTCAGGAAAGGCCAGTCCCCATGCGAGTTCCTCGGGGGCCTCTCGGGATTCCTCTCCCGTCGATGCCGGGGCCTAAGGCGTTGTGTGGAGTCGGGGCCGGAACCTGAGGATTCCTCTCCAGTGCTGACATGGATCTTGGGGTACTTCTGGAGTCTCCCCAGGGGAGTCAGTCCTCGTCTCGAATGCGGGCATGCACTTGCGCTTTCCTCCAGAGCGGTAGCAGCAGTGTCACGCAGTCCGCCGCGTGGATCAAAGGATCTATGGTTTTCCCTCGAGTCTTTCCCACGAGGCTTTCCCACGAGGCTTTCCCACAGGGCTGTCCCACGTGCACACGTGGTGGGAGTCGATCCTCGGCTTGAACGTCAAGGCAGTGCAGGGAAAACAGGTTCCTCTGGAATGGACTGACACATCTGGGGGACTCTTGGAATGGTGTCACGACCCTGGAGTTCCTCTTGCCTTTCCTGTGGAGAGCGCCTCCTGTTGAGATGCGACGGGAACGCCGAGAATTCTTTCCCTACGAAACAGGGAAAGGATCCCTCATCTCGAGCTAGGAGGCGGAAACGGGGCTCCCCTGGATGTTTGCGGGACCCACGTGCTTCCTCTCGAGTGGAGACGGGTATGTCGGGGAACTTCTTGAGTTGCAGCAAGGGTGTGAAGGACCCTTTGGAAGTTCCAGTGGTTAGATGTGATTGGCCTCGAGAAGCCTCAGCGGAAATGGGCCTCATCTCGCCTGGAGGGCAAAACCTCCTGGATTTTCTCGAGTTGCGGCAGGTGCTCTCGACTTACGATGGGAACTCAGGGACCCGCTCTGGTGGCCTCAGGAAAGGCCAGTCCCCATGCGAGTTCCTCGGGGGCCTCTCGGGATTCCTCTCCCGTCGATGCCGGGGCCTAAGACCTTGTGTGGAGTCGGGGCCGGAACCTGAGGATTCCTCTCCAGTGCTGACATGGATCTTGGGGTACTTCTGGAGTCTCCCCAAGGAAGTCAGTCCTCGTCTCGAATGCGGGCATGCACATGCGCTTTCCTCCAGAGCGGTAGCAGCAGTGTCACGCAGTCCGCCGCGTGGATCAAAGGATCTATGGTTTTCCCTCGAGTCTTTCCCACGAGGCTTTCCCCCGAGGCTTTCCCACAGGGCTGTCCCACGTGCACACGTGGTGGGAGTCGATCCTCGGCTTGAACGTCAAGGCAGTGCAGGGAAAACAGGTTCCTCTGGAATGGACTGACACATCTGGGGGACTCTTGGAATGGTGTCACGACCCTGGAGTTCCTCTCGCCTTTCCTGTGGAGAGCGCCTCCTCTTGAGATGCGACTGAAACGCCGGGAATTCTTTCCCTACGAAACAGGGAAGGATCCCTCATCTCGAGCTAGGAGGCGGAAACGGGGCTCCCCTGGATGTGTGCGGGACCCCACGTGCTTCCTCTCGAGTGGAGACGGGTATGTCGGGGAACTTCTTGAGTTGCAGCAATGGTGTGAAGGACCCTTTGGAAGTTCCAGTGGTTAGATGTGATTGGCCTCCAGAAGCCTCAGCGGAAATGGGCCTCATCTCGCCTGGAGGGCAAAACCTCCTGGATTTTCTCGAGTTGCGGCAGGTGCTCTCGACTTACGACGGGGACCTCAGGGACCCGCTCTGGTGGCCTCAGGAAAGGCCAGTCCCCATGCAAGTTCCTCGGGGGCCTCTCGGGATTCCTCTCCCGTCGATGCCGGGGCCTAAGACCTTGTGTGGATTCCGGGCCGGAACCTGAGGATTCCTCTCCAGTGCTGACATGGATCTTGGGGTACTTCTGGAGTCTCCCCAGGGGAGTCAGTCCTCGTCTCGAATGCGGGCATGCACTTGCGCTTTCCTCCAGAGCGGTAGCAGCAGTGTCACGCAGTCCGCCGCGTGGATCAAAGGATCTATGGTTTTCCCTCGAGTCTTTCCCACGAGGCTTTCCCACGAGGCTTTCCCACAGGGCTGTCCCTCGTGCACACGTTGTGCGAGTCTATCCTCGGCTTGAACGTCAAGGCAGTGCAGGGAAAACAGGTTCCTCTGGAATGGACTGACACATCTGGGGGACTCTTGGAATGGTGTCTCGACCCTGGAGTTCCTCTCGCCTTTCCTGAGGAGAGCGCCTCCTCTTGAGATGCGACGGGAACGCCGGGAATTCTTTCCCTATGAAACAGGGAAAGGATCCCTCATCTCGAGCTAGGAGGCGGAAACGGGGCTCCCCTGGATGTGTGCGGGACACCACGTGCTTCCTCTCGAGTGCAGACGGGTATGTCGGGGAACTTCTTGAGTTGCAGCAAGGGTGTGAAAGACCCTTTGGAAGTTCCAGTGGTTAGATGTGATTGGCCTCGAGAAGCCTCAGCGGAAATGGGCCTCATCTCGCCTGGAGGGCAAAACCTCCTGGATTTTCTCGAGTTGCGGCAGGTGCTCTCGACTTACGACGGGGACCTCAGGGACCCGCTCTGGTGGGCTCAGGAAAGGCCAGTCCCCATGCGAGTTCCTCGGGGGCGTCTCGGGATTCCTCTCCCGTCGATGCCGGGGCCTAAGACCTTGTGTGGAGTCGGGGCCGGAACCTGAGGATTCCTCTCCAGTGCTGACATGGATCTTGGGGTACTTCTGGAGTCTCCCCAGGGGAGTCAGTCCTCGTCTCGAATGCGGGCATGCACTTGCGCTTTCCTCCAGAGCGGTAGCAGCAGTGTCACGCAGTCCGCCGCGTGGATCAAAGGATCTATGGTTTTCCCTCGAGTCTTTCCCACGAGGCTTTCCCACGAGGCTTTCCCACAGGGCTGTCCCACGTGCACACGTGGTGGGAGTCGATCCTCGGCTTGAACGTCAAGGCAGTGCAGGGAAAACAGGTTCCTCTGGAATGGACTGACACATCTGGGGGACTCTTGGAATGGTGTCACGACCCTGGAGTTCCTCTCGCCTTTCCTGTGGAGAGCGCCTCCTCTTGAGATGCGACTGAAACGCCGGGAATTCTTTCCCTACGAAACAGGGAAGGATCCCTCATCTCGAGCTAGGAGGCGGAAACGGGGCTCCCCTGGATTTGTGAGGGACCCCACTTGCTTCCTCTCGAGTGGAGACGGGTATGTCGGGGAACTTCTTGAGTTGCAGCAATGGTGTGAAGGACCCTTTGGAAGTTCCAGTGGTTAGATGTGATTGGCCTCGAGAAGCCTCAGCGGAAATGGGCCTCATCTCGCCTGGAGGGCAAAACCTCCTGGATTTTCTCGAGTTGCGGCAGGTGCTCTCGACTTACGACGGGGACCTCAGGGACCCGCTCTGGTGGCCTCAGGAAAGGCCAGTCCCCATGCGAGTTCCTCGGGGGCCTCTCGGGATTCCTCTCCCGTCGATGCCGGGGCCTAAGACCTTGTGTGGAGTCGGGGCCGGAACTTGAGGATTCCTCTCCAGTGCTGACATGGATCTTGGGGTACTTCTGGAGTCTCCCCAGGGGAGTCAGTCCTCGTCTCGAATGTGGGCATGCACTTGCGCTCTCCTCCAGAGCGGTAGCAGCAGTGTCACGCAGTCCGCCGCGTGGATCAAAGGATCTATGGTTTTCCCTCGAGTCTTTCCCACGAGGCTTTCCCACGAGGCTTTCCCACAGGGCTGTCCCACGTGCACACCTGGTGGGAGTCTTTCCTCGGCTTGAACGTCAAGGCAGTGCAGGGAAAACAGGTTCCTCTGGAATGGGCTGACACATCTGGGGGACTCTTGGAATGGTGGCACGACCCTGGAGTTCCTCTCGCCTTTCCTGTGGAGAGCGCCTCCTCTTGAGATGCGACGGGAACGCCGGGAATTCTTTCCCTACGAAACAGGGAAAGGATCCCTCATCTCGAGCTAGGAGGCGAAACGGGGCTCCCCTGGATGTGTGCGGGACACCACGTGCTTCCTCTCTAGTGGAGACGGGTATGTCGGGGAACTTCTTGAGTTGCAGCAAGGGTGTGAAGGACCCTTTGGAAGTTCCAGTGGTTAGATGTGATTGGCCTCGAGAAGCCTCAGCGGAAATGGGCCTCATCTCGCCTGGAGGGCAAAACCTCCTGGATTTTCTCGAGATGCGGCAGGTGCTCTCGACTTACGACGGGGACCTCAGGGAACCCCTCTGGTGGCCTCAGGAAAGGCCAGTCCCCATGCGAGTTCCTCGGGGGCCTCTCGGGATTCCTCTCCCGTCGATGCCGGGGCCTAAGACCTTGTGTGGAGTCGGGGCCGGAACCTGAGTATTCCTCTCCAGTGCTGACATGGATCTTGGGGTACTTCTGGAGTCTCCCCAGGGGAGTCAGTCCTCGTCTCGAATGCGGGCATGCACTTGCGCTTTCCTCCAGAGCGGTAGCAGCAGTGTCACGCAGTCCGCCACGTGGATCAAAGGATCTATGGTTTTCCCTCGAGTCTTTCCCACGAGGCTTTCCCACGAGGCTTTCCCACAGGGCTGTCCCAAGTGCACACGTGGTGGGAGTCGATCCTCGGCTTGAACGTCAAGGCAGTGCAGGGAAAACAGGTTCCTCTGGAATGGACTGACACATCTGGCGGACTCTTGGAATGGTGTCACGACCCTGGAGTTCCTCTCGCCTTTCCTGTGGAGAGCGCCTCCTCTTGAGATGCGACGGGAACGCCGGGAATTCTTTCCCTACGAAACAGGGAAAGGATCCCTCATCTCGAGCTAGGAGGCGTAAACGGGGCTCCCCTGGATGTGTGCGGGACCCCACGTGCTTCCTCTCGAGTGGAGACGGGTATGTCGGGGAACTTCTTGAGTTGCAGCAAGGGTGTGAAGGACCCTTTGGAAGTTCCAGTGGTTAGATGTGATTGGCCTCGAGAAGCCTCAGCGGAAATGTGCCTCATCTCGCCTGGAGGGCAAAACCTCCTGGATTTTCTCTAGTTGCGGCAGGTGCTCTCGACTTACGACGGGGACCTCAGGGACCCGCTCTGGTGGCCTCAGGAAAGGCCAGTCCCCATGCGAGTTCCTCGGGGGCCTCTCGGGATTCCTCTCCCGTCGATGCCGGGGCCTAAGGCGTTGTGTGGAGTCGGGGCCGGAACCTGAGGATTCCTCTCCAGTGCTGACATGGATCTTGGGGTACTTCTGGAGTCTCCCCAGGGGAGTCAGTCCTCGTCTCGAATGCGGGCATGCACTTGCGCTTTCCTCCAGAGCGGTAGCAGCAGTGTCACGCAGTCCGCCGCGTGGATCAAAGGATCTATGGTTTTCCCTCGAGTCTTTCCCACGAGGCTTTCCCACGAGGCTTTCCCACAGGGCTGTCCCACGTGCACACGTGGTGGGAGTCGATCCTCGGCTTGAACCTCAAGGCAGTGCAGGGAAAACAGGTTCCTCTGGAATGGACTGACACATCTGGGGGACTCTTGGAATGGTGTCACGACCCTGGAGTTCCTCTTGCCTTTCCTGTGGAGAGCGCCTCCTGTTGAGATGCGACGGGAACGCCGAGAATTCTTTCCCTACGAAACAGGGAAAGGATCCCTCATCTCGAGCTAGGAGGCGGAAACGGGGCTCCCCTGGATGTTTGCGGGACCCACGTGCTTCCTCTCGAGTGGAGACGGGTATGTCGGGGAACTTCTTGAGTTGCAGCAAGGGTGTGAAGGACCCTTTGGAAGTTCCAGTGGTTAGATGTGATTGGCCTCGAGAAGCCTCAGCGGAAATGGGCCTCATCTCGCCTGGAGGGCAAAACCTCCTGGATTTTCTCGAGTTGCGGCAGGTGCTCTCGACTTACGACGGGGAACTCAGGGACCCGCTCTGGTGGCCTCAGGAAAGGCCAGTCCCCATGCGAGTTCCTCGGGGGCCTCTCGGGATTCCTCTCCCGTCGATGCCGGGGCCTAAGACCTTGTGTGGAGTCGGGGCCGGAACCTGAGGATTCCTCTCCAGTGCTGACATGGATCTTGGGGTACTTCTGGAGTCTCCCCAAGGAAGTCAGTCCTCGTCTCGAATGCGGGCATGCACATGCGCTTTCCTCCAGAGCGGTAGCAGCAGTGTCACGCAGTCCGCCGCGTGGATCAAAGGATCTATGGTTTTCCCTCGAGTCTTTCCCACGAGGCTTTCCCCCGAGGCTTTCCCACAGGGCTGTCCCACGTGCACACGTGGTGGGAGTCGATCCTCGGCTTGAACGTCAAGGCAGTGCAGGGAAAACAGGTTCCTCTGGAATGGACTGACACATCTGGGGGACTCTTGGAATGGTGGCACGACCCTGGAGTTCCTCTCGCCTTTCCTGTGGAGAGCGCCTCCTCTTGAGATGCGACTGAAACGCCGGGAATTCTTTCCCTACGAAACAGGGAAGGATCCCTCATCTCGAGCTAGGAGGCGGAAACGGGGCTCCCCTGGATGTGTGAGGGACCCCACTTGCTTCCTCTCGAGTGGAGACGGGTATGTCGGGGAACTTCTTGAGTTGCAGCAATGGTGTGAAGGACCCTTTGGAAGTTCCAGTGGTTAGATGTGATTGGCCTCGAGAAGCCTCAGCGGAAATGGGCCTCATCTCGCCTGGAGGGCAAAACCTCCTGGATTTTCTCGAGTTGCGGCAGGTGCTCTCGACTTACGACGGGGACCTCAGGGACCCGCTCTGGTGGCCTCAGGAAAGGCCAGTCCCCATGCGAGTTCCTCGGGGGCCTCTCGGGATTCCTCTCCCGTCGATGCTGGGGCCTAAGACCTTGTGTGGAGTCGGGGCCGGAACCTGAGGATTCCTCTCCAGTGCTGACATGGATCTTGGGGTACTTCTGGAGTCTCCCCAGGGGAGTCAGTCCTCGTCTCGAATGTGGGCATGCACTTGCGCTCTCCTCCAGAGCGGTAGCAGCAGTGTCACGCAGTCCGCCGCGTGGATCAAAGGATCTATGGTTTTCCCTCGAGTCTTTCCCACGAGGCTTTCCCACGAGGCTTTCCCACAGGGCGGTCCCACGTGCACACCTGGTGGGAGTCTTTCCTCGGCTTGAACGTCAAGGCAGTGCAGGGAAAACAGGTTCCTCTGGAATCGGCTGACACATCTGGGGGACTCTTGGAATGGTGGCACGACCCTGGAGTTCCTCTCGCCTTTCCTGTGGAGAGCGCCTCCTCTTGAGATGCGACGGGAACGCCGGGAATTCTTTCCCTACGAAACAGGGAAAGGATCCCTCATCTCGAGCTAGGAGGCGAAACGGGGCTCCCCTGGATGTGTGCGGGACACCACGTGATTCCTCTCTAGTGGAGACGGGTATGTCGGGGAACTTCTTGAGTTGCAGCAAGGGTGTGAAGGACCCTTTGGAAGTTCCAGTGGTTAGATGTGATTGGCCTCGAGAAGCCTCAGCGGAAATGGGCCTCATCTCGCCTGGAGGGCAAAACCTCCTGGATTTTCTCGAGTTGCGGCAGGTGCTCTCGACTTACGACGGGGACCTCAGGGAACCCCTCTGGTGGCCTCAGGAAAGGCCAGTCCCCATGCGAGTTCCTCGGGGGCGTCTCGGGATTCCTCTCCCGTCGATGCCGGGGCCTAAGACCTTGTGTGGAGTCGGGGCCGGAACCTGAGGATTACTCTCCAGTGCTGACATGGATCTTGGGGTACTTCTGGAGTCTCCCCAGGGGAGTCAGTCCTCGTCTCGAATGCGGGCATGCACTTGCGCTTTCCTCCAGAGCGGTAGCAGCAGTGTCACGCAGTCCGCCGCGTGGATCAAAGGATCTATGGTTTTCCCTCGAGTCTTTCCCACGAGGCTTTCCCACGAGGCTTTCCCACAGGGCTGTCCCAAGTGCACACGTGGTGGGAGTCGATCCTCGGCTTGAACGTCAAGGCAGTGCAGGGAAAACAGGTTCCTCTGGAATGGACTGACACATCTGGGGGACTCTTGGAATGGTGTCTCGACCCTGGAGTTCCTCTCGCCTTTCCTGTGGAGAGCGCCTCCTCTTGAGATGCGACGGGAACGCCGGGAATTCTTTCCCTACGAAACAGGGAAAGGATCCCTCATCTCGAGCTAGGAGGCGGAAACGGGGCTCCCCTGGATGTGTGCGGGACCCCACGTGCTTCCTCTCGAGTGGAGACGGGTATGTCGGGGAACTTCTTGAGTTGCAGCAATGGTGTGAAGGACCCTTTGGAAGTTCCAGTGGTTAGATGTGATTGGCCTCGAGAAGCCTCAGCGGAAATGGGCCTCATCTCGCCTGGAGGGCAAAACCTCCTGGATTTTCTCGAGTTGCGGCAGGTGCTCTCGACTTACGACGGGGACCTCAGGGACCCGCTCTGGTGGCCTCAGGAAAGGCCAGTCCCCATGCGAGTTCTTCGGGGGCCTCTCGGGATTCCTCTCCCGTCGATGCCGGGGCCTAAGACCTTGTGTGGAGTCGGGGCTGAAACCTGAGGATTCCTCTCCAGTGCTGACATGGATCTTGGGGTACTTCTGGAGTCTCCCCAGGGGAGTCAGTCCTCGTCTCGAATGTGGGCATGCACTTGCGCTTTCCTCCAGAGCGGTAGCAGCAGTGTCATGCAGTCCGCCGCGTGGATCAAAGGATCTATGGTTTTCCCTCGAGTCTTTCCCACGAGGCTTTCCCACGAGGCTTTCCCACAGGGCTGTCCCAAGTGCACACGTGGTGGGAGTCGATCCTCGGCTTGAACGTCAAGGCAGTGCAGGGAAACAGGTTCCTCTGGAATGGACTGACACATCTGGGGGACTCTTGGAATGGTGTCTCGACCCTGGAGTTCCTCTCGCCTTTCCTGTGGAGAGCGCCTCCTCTTGAGATGCGACGGGAACGCCGGGAATTCTTTCCCTACGAAACAGGGAAAGGATCCCTCATCTCGAGCTAGGAGGCGGAAACGGGGCTCCCCTGATGTGTGCGGGACCCCACGTGCTTCCTCTCGAGTGGAGACGGGTATGTCGGGGAACTTCTTGAGTTGCAGCAATGGTGTGAAGGACCCTTTGGAAGTTCCAGTGGTTAGATGTGATTGGCCTCGAGAAGCCTCAGCGGAAATGGGCCTCATCTCGCCTGGAGGGCAAAACCTCCTGGATTTTCTCGAGTTGCGGCAGGTGCTCTCGACTTACGACGGGGACCTCAGGGACCCGCTCTGGTGGCCTCAGGAAAGGCCAGTCCCCATGCGAGTTCCTCGGGGGCGTCTCGGGATTCCTCTCCCGTCGATGCCGGGGCCTAAGACCTTGTGTGGATTCCGGGCCGGAACCTGAGGATTCCTCTCCAGTGCTGACATGGATCTTGGCGTACTTCTGGAGTCTCCCCAGGGGAGTCAGTCCTCGTCTCGAATGCGGGCATGCACTTGCGCTTTCCTCCAGAGCGGTAGCAGCAGTGTCACGCAGTCCGCCGCGTGGATCAAAGGATCTATGGTTTTCCCTCGAGTCTTTCCCACGAGGCTTTCCCACGAGGCTTTCCCACAGGGCTGTCCCTCGTGCACACGTTGTGTGAGTCGATCCTCGGCTTGAACGTCAAAGCAGTGCAGGGAAAACAGGTTCCTCTGGAATGGACTGACACATCTGGGGGACTCTTGGAATGGTGTCTCGACCCTGGAGTTCCTCTCGCCTTTCCTGAGGAGAGCGCCTCCTCTTGAGATGCGACGGGAACGCCGGGAATTCTTTCCCTACGAAACAGGGAAAGGATCCCTCATCTCGAGCTAGGAGGCGGAAACGGGGCTCCCCTGGATGTGTGCGGGACCCACGTGCTTCCTCTCGAGTGGAGACGGGTATGTCGGGGAACTTCTTGAGTTGCAGCAAGGGTGTGAAGGACCCTTTGGAAGTTCCAGTGGTTAGATGTGATTGGCCTCGAGAAGCCTCAGCGGAAATGGGCCTCATCTCGCCTGGAGGGCAAAACCTCCTGGATTTTCTCGAGTTGCGGCAGGTGCTCTCGACTTACGACGGGGACCTCAGGGACCCGCTCTGGTGGGCTCAGGAAAGGCCAGTCCCCATGCGAGTTCCTCGGGGGCGTCTCGGGATTCCTCTCCCGTCGATGCCGGGGCCTAAGAACTTGTGTGGAGTCGGGGCCGGAACCTGAGGATTCCTCTCCAGTGCTGACATGGATCTTGGGGTACTTCTGGAGTCTCCCCAGGGGAGTCAGTCCTCGTCTCGAATGCGGGCATGCACTTGCGCTTTCCTCCAGAGCGGTAGCAGCAGTGTCACGCAGTCCGCCGCGTGGATCAAAGGATCTATGGTTTTCCCTCGAGTCTTTCCCACGAGGCTTTCCCACGAGGCTTTCCCACAGGGCTGTCCCACGTGCACACGTGGTGGGAGTCGATCCTCGGCTTGAACGTCAAGGCAGTGCAGGGAAAACAGGTTCCTCTGGAATGGACTGACACATCTGGGGGACTCTTGGAATGGTGTCACGACCCTGGAGTTCCTCTCGCCTTTCCTGTGGAGAGCGCCTCCTCTTGAGATGCGACGGGAACGCCGGGAATTCTTTCCCTACGAAACAGGGAAAGGATCCCTCATCTCGAGCTAGGAGGCGGAAACGGGGCTCCCCTGGATGTGTGAGGGACCCCACTTGCTTCCTCTCGAGTGGAGACGGGTATGTCGGGGAACTTCTTGAGTTGCAGCAATGGTGTGAAGGACCCTTTGGAAGTTCCAGTGGTTAGATGTGATTGGCCTCGAGAAGCCTCAGCGGAAATGGGCCTCATCTCGCCTGGAGGGCAAAACCTCCTGGATTTTCTCGAGTTGCGGCAGGTGCTCTCGACTTACGACGGGGACCTCAGGGACCCGCTCTGGTGGCCTCAGGAAAGGCCAGTCCCTATGCGAGTTCCTCGGGGGCCTCTCGGGATTCCTCTCCCATCGATGCCGGGGCCTAAGACCTTGTGTGGAGTCGGGGCCGGAACCTGAGGATTCCTCTCCAGTGCTGACATGGATCTTGGGGTACTTCTGGAGTCTCCCCAGGGGAGTCAGTCCTCGTCTCGAATGTGGGCATGCACTTGCGCTTTCCTCCAGAGCGGTAGCAGCAGTGTCACGCAGTCCGCCGCGTGGATCAAAGGATCTATGGTTTTCCCTCGAGTCTTTCCCACGAGGCTTTCCCACGAGGCTTTCCCACAGGGCTGTCCCACGTGCACACGTGGTGGGAGTCGATCCTCGGCTTGAACGTCAAGGCAGTGCAGGGAAAACAGGTTCCTCTGGAATGGGCTGACACATCTGGGGGACTCTTGGAATGGTGGCACGACCCTGGAGTTCCTCTCGCCTTTCCTGTGGAGAGCGCCTCCTCTTGAGATGCGACGGGAACGCCGGGAATTCTTTCCCTACGAAACAGGGAAAGGATCCCTCATCTCGAGCTAGGAGGCGAAACGGGGCTCCCCTGGATGTGTGCGGGACCCCACGTGCTTCTTCTCGAGTGGAGACGGGTATGTCGGGGAACTTCTTGAGTTGCAGCAATGGTGTGAAGGACCCTTTGGAAGTTCCAGTGGTTAGATGTGATTGGCCTCGAGAAGCCTCAGCAGAAATGGGCCTCATCTCGCCTGGAGGGCAAAACCTCCTGGATTTTCTCGAGTTGCGGCAGGTGCTCTCGACTTACGACGGGGACCTCAGGGACCCGCTCTGGTGGGCTCAGGATAGGCCAGTCCCCATGCGAGTTCCTCGGGGGCGTCTCGGGATTCCTCTCCCGTCGATGCCGGGGCCTAAGACCTTGTGTGGAGTCGGGGCCGGAACCTGAGGATTCCTCTCCAGTGCTGACATGGATCTTGGGGTACTTCTGGAGTCTCCCCAGGGGAGTCAGTCCTCGTCTCGAATGCGGGCATGCACTTGCGCTTTCCTCCAGAGCGGTAGCAGCAGTGTCACGCAGTCCGCCGCGTGGATCAAAGGATCTATGGTTTTCCCTCGAGTCTTTCCCACGAGGCTTTCCCACGAGGCTTTCCCACAGGGCTGTCCCACGTGCACACGTGGTGGGAGTCGATCCTCGGCTTGAACGTCAAGGCAGTGCAGGGAAAACAGGTTCCTCTGGAATGGACTGACACATCTGCGGGACTCTTGGAATGGTGTCACGACCCTGGAGTTCCTCTCGCCTTTCCTGTGGAGAGCGCCTCCTCTTGAGATGCGACTGAAACGCCGGGAATTCTTTCCCTACGAAACAGGGAAGGATCCCTCATCTCGAGCTAGGAGGCGGAAACGGGGCTCCCCTGGATGTGTGCGGGACCCCACGTGCTTCCTCTCGAGTGGAGACGGGTATGTCGGGGAACTTCTTGAGTTGCAGCAATGGTGTGAAGGACCCTTTGGAAGTTCCAGTGGTTAGATGTGATTGGCCTCGAGAAGCCTCAGCGGAAATGGGCCTCATCTCGCCTGGAGGGCAAAACCTCCCGGATTTTCTCGAGTTGCGGCAGGTGCTCTCGACTTACGACGGGGACCTCAGGGACCCGCTCTGGTGGCCTCAGGAAAGGCCAGTCCCCATGCGAGTTCCTCGGGGGCCTCTCGGGATTCCTCTCCCGTCGATGCCGGGGCCTAAGACCTTGTGTGGATTCCGGGCCGGAACCTGAGGATTCCTCTCCAGTGCTGACATGGATCTTGGGGTACTTCTGGAGTCTCCCCAGGGGAGTCAGTCCTCGTCTCGAATGCGGGCATGCACTTGCGCTTTCCTCCAGAGCGGTAGCAGCAGTGTCACGCAGTCCGCCGCGTGGATCAAAGGATCTATGGTTTTCCCTCGAGTCTTTCCCACGAGGCTTTCCCACGAGGCTTTCCCACAGGGCTGTCCCTCGTGCACACGTTGTGCGAGTCTATCCTCGGCTTGAACGTCAAGGCAGTGCAGGGAAAACAGGTTCCTCTGGAATGGACTGACACATCTGGGGGACTCTTGGAATGGTGTCTCGACCCTGGAGTTCCTCTCGCCTTTCCTGAGGAGAGCGCCTCCTCTTGAGATGCGACGGGAACGCCGGGAATTCTTTCCCTACGAAACAGGGAAAGGATCCCTCATCTCGAGCTAGGAGGCGGAAACGGGGCTCCCCTGGATGTGTGCGGGACACCACGTGCTTCCTCTCGAGTGGAGACGGGTATGTCGGGGAACTTCTTGAGTTGCAGCAAGGGTGTGAAAGACCCTTTGGAAGTTCCAGTGGTTAGATGTGATTGGCCTCGAGAAGCCTCAGCGGAAATGGGCCTCATCTCGCCTGGAGGGCAAAACCTCCTGGATTTTCTCGAGTTGCGGCAGGTGCTCTCGACTTACGACGGGGACCTCAGGGACCCGCTCTGGTGGGCTCAGGAAAGGCCAGTCCCCATGCGAGTTCCTCGGGGGCGTCTCGGGATTCCTCTCCCGTCGATGCCGGGGCCTAAGACCTTGTGTGGAGTCGGGGCCGGAACCTGAGGATTCCTCTCCAGTGCTGACATGGATCTTGGGGTACTTCTGGAGTCTCCCCAGGGGAGTCAGTCCTCGTCTCGAATGCGGGCATGCACTTGCGCTTTCCTCCAGAGCGGTAGCAGCAGTGTCACGCAGTCCGCCGCGTGGATCAAAGGATCTATGGTTTTCCCTCGAGTCTTTCCCACGAGGCTTTCCCACGAGGCTTTCCCACAGGGCTGTCCCTCGTGCACACGTTGTGCGAGTCTATCCTCGGCTTGAACGTCAAGGCAGTGCAGGGAAAACAGGTTCCTCTGGAATGGACTGACACATCTGGGGGACTCTTGGAATGGTGTCTCGACCCTGGAGTTCCTCTCGCCTTTCCTGAGGAGAGCGCCTCCTCTTGAGATGCGACGGGAACGCCGGGAATTCTTTCCCTACGAAACAGGGAAAGGATCCCTCATCTCGAGCTAGGAGGCGGAAACGGGGCTCCCCTGGATGTGTGCGGGACACCACGTGCTTCCTCTCGAGTGCAGACGGGTATGTCGGGGAACTTCTTGAGTTGCAGCAAGGGTGTGAAAGACCCTTTGGAAGTTCCAGTGGTTAGATGTGATTGGCCTCGAGAAGCCTCAGCGGAAATGGGCCTCATCTCGCCTGGAGGGCAAAACCTCCTGGATTTTCTCGAGTTGCGGCAGGTGCTCTCGACTTACGACGGGGACCTCAGGGACCCGCTCTGGTGGGCTCAGGAAAGGCCAGTCCCCATGCGAGTTCCTCGGGGGCGTCTCGGGATTCCTCTCCCGTCGATGCCGGGGCCTAAGACCTTGTGTGGAGTCGGGGCCGGAACCTGAGGATTCCTCTCCAGTGCTGACATGGATCTTGGGGTACTTCTGGAGTCTCCCCAGGGGAGTCAGTCCTCGTCTCGAATGCGGGCATGCACTTGCGCTTTCCTCCAGAGCGGTAGCAGCAGTGTCACGCAGTCCGCCGCGTGGATCAAAGGATCTATGGTTTTCCCTCGAGTCTTTCCCACGAGGCTTTCCCACGAGGCTTTCCCACAGGGCTGTCCCACGTGCACACGTGGTGGGAGTCGATCCTCGGCTTGAACGTCAAGGCAGTGCAGGGAAAACAGGTTCCTCTGGAATGGACTGACACATCTGGGGGACTCTTGGAATGGTGTCACGACCCTGGAGTTCCTCTCGCCTTTCCTGTGGAGAGCGCCTCCTCTTGAGATGCGACTGAAACGCCGGGAATTCTTTCCCTACGAAACAGGGAAGGATCCCTCATCTCGAGCTAGGAGGCGGAAACGGGGCTCCCCTGGATTTGTGAGGGACCCCACTTGCTTCCTCTCGAGTGGAGACGGGTATGTCGGGGAACTTCTTGAGTTGCAGCAATGGTGTGAAGGACCCTTTGGAAGTTCCAGTGGTTAGATGTGATTGGCCTCGAGAAGCCTCAGCGGAAATGGGCCTCATCTCGCCTGGAGGGCAAAACCTCCTGGATTTTCTCGAGTTGCGGCAGGTGCTCTCGACTTACGACGGGGACCTCAGGGACCCGCTCTGGTGGCCTCAGGAAAGGCCAGTCCCCATGCGAGTTCCTCGGGGGCCTCTCGGGATTCCTCACCCGTCGATGCCGGGGCCTAAGACCTTGTGTGGAGTCGGGGCCGGAACTTGAGGATTCCTCTCCAGTGCTGACATGGATCTTGGGGTACTTCTGGAGTCTCCCCAGGGGAGTCAGTCCTCGTCTCGAATGTGGGCATGCACTTGCGCTCTCCTCCAGAGCGGTAGCAGCAGTGTCACGCAGTCCGCCGCGTGGATCAAAGGATCTATGGTTTTCCCTCGAGTCTTTCCCACGAGGCTTTCCCACGAGGCTTTCCCACAGGGCTGTCCCACGTGCACACCTGGTGGGAGTCTTTCCTCGGCTTGAACGTCAAGGCAGTGCAGGGAAAACAGGTTCCTCTGGAATGGGCTGACACATCTGGGGGACTCTTTGAATGGTGGCACGACCCTGGAGTTCCTCTCGCCTTTCCTGTGGAGAGCGCCTCCTCTTGAGATGCGACGGGAACGCCGGGAATTCTTTCCCTACGAAACAGGGAAAGGATCCCTCATCTCGAGCTAGGAGGCGAAACGGGGCTCCCCTGGATGTGTGCGGGACACCACGTGCTTCCTCTCTAGTGGAGACGGGTATGTCGGGGAACTTCTTGAGTTGCAGCAAGGGTGTGAAGGACCCTTTGGAAGTTCCAGTGGTTAGATGTGATTGGCCTCGAGAAGCCTCAGCGGAAATGGGCCTCATCTCGCCTGGAGGGCAAAACCTCCTGGATTTTCTCGAGATGCGGCAGGTGCTCTCGACGTACGACGGGGACCTCAGGGAACCCCTCTGGTGGCCTCAGGAAAGGCCAGTCCCCATGCGAGTTCCTCGGGGGCCTCTCGGGATTCCTCTCCCGTCGATGCCGGGGCCTAAGACCTTGTGTGGAGTCGGGGCCGGAACCTGAGTATTCCTCTCCAGTGCTGACATGGATCTTGGGGTACTTCTGGAGTCTCCCCAGGGGAGTCAGTCCTCGTCTCGAATGCGGGCATGCACTTGCGCTTTCCTCCAGAGCGGTAGCAGCAGTGTCACGCAGTCCGCCACGTGGATCAAAGGATCTATGGTTTTCCCTCGAGTCTTTCCCACGAGGCTTTCCCACGAGGCTTTCCCACAGGGCTGTCCCAAGTGCACACGTGGTGGGAGTCGATCCTCGGCTTGAACGTCAAGGCAGTGCAGGGAAAACAGGTTCCTCTGGAATGGACTGACACATCTGGCGGACTCTTGGAATGGTGTCACGACCCTGGAGTTCCTCTCGCCTTTCCTGTGGAGAGCGCCTCCTCTTGAGATGCGACGGGAACGCCGGGAATTCTTTCCCTACGAAACAGGGAAAGGATCCCTCATCTCGAGCTAGGAGGCGTAAACGGGGCTCCCCTGGATGTGTGCGGGACCCCACGTGCTTCCTCTCGAGTGGAGACGGGTATGTCGGGGAACTTCTTGAGTTGCAGCAAGGGTGTGAAGGACCCTTTGGAAGTTCCAGTGGTTAGATGTGATTGGCCTCGAGAAGCCTCAGCGGAAATGTGCCTCATCTCGCCTGGAGGGCAAAACCTCCTGGATTTTCTCTAGTTGCGGCAGGTGCTCTCGACTTACGACGGGGACCTCAGGGACCCGCTCTGGTGGCCTCAGGAAAGGCCAGTCCCCATGCGAGTTCCTCGGGGGCCTCTCGGGATTCCTCTCCCGTCGATGCCGGGGCCTAAGGCGTTGTGTGGAGTCGGGGCCGGAACCTGAGGATTCCTCTCCAGTGCTGACATGGATCTTGGGGTACTTCTGGAGTCTCCCCAGGGGAGTCAGTCCTCGTCTCGAATGCGGGCATGCACTTGCGCTTTCCTCCAGAGCGGTAGCAGCAGTGTCACGCAGTCCGCCGCGTGGATCAAAGGATCTATGGTTTTCCCTCGAGTCTTTCCCACGAGGCTTTCCCACGAGGCTTTCCCACAGGGCTGTCCCACGTGCACACGTGGTGGGAGTCGATCCTCGGCTTGAACCTCAAGGCAGTGCAGGGAAAACAGGTTCCTCTGGAATGGACTGACACATCTGGGGGACTCTTGGAATGGTGTCACGACCCTGGAGTTCCTCTTGCCTTTCCTGTGGAGAGCGCCTCCTGTTGAGATGCGACGGGAACGCCGAGAATTCTTTCCCTACGAAACAGGGAAAGGATCCCTCATCTCGAGCTAGGAGGCGGAAACGGGGCTCCCCTGGATGTTTGCGGGACCCACGTGCTTCCTCTCGAGTGGAGACGGGTATGTCGGGGAACTTCTTGAGTTGCAGCAAGGGTGTGAAGGACCCTTTGGAAGTTCCAGTGGTTAGATGTGATTGGCCTCGAGAAGCCTCAGCGGAAATGGGCCTCATCTCGCCTGGAGGGCAAAACCTCCTGGATTTTCTCGAGTTGCGGCAGGTGCTCTCGACTTACGACGGGGAACTCAGGGACCCGCTCTGGTGGCCTCAGGAAAGGCCAGTCCCCATGCGAGTTCCTCGGGGGCCTCTCGGGATTCCTCTCCCGTCGATGCCGGGGCCTAAGACCTTGTGTGGAGTCGGGGCCGGAACCTGAGGATTCCTCTCCAGTGCTGACATGGATCTTGGGGTACTTCTGGAGTCTCCCCAAGGAAGTCAGTCCTCGTCTCGAATGCGGGCATGCACATGCGCTTTCCTCCAGAGCGGTAGCAGCAGTGTCACGCAGTCCGCCGCGTGGATCAAAGGATCTATGGTTTTCCCTCGAGTCTTTCCCACGAGGCTTTCCCCCGAGGCTTTCCCACAGGGCTGTCCCACGTGCACACGTGGTGGGAGTCGATCCTCGGCTTGAACGTCAAGGCAGTGCAGGGAAAACAGGTTCCTCTGGAATGGACTGACACATCTGGGGGACTCTTGGAATGGTGGCACGACCCTGGAGTTCCTCTCGCCTTTCCTGTGGAGAGCGCCTCCTCTTGAGATGCGACTGAAACGCCGGGAATTCTTTCCCTACGAAACAGGGAAGGATCCCTCATCTCGAGCTAGGAGGCGGAAACGGGGCTCCCCTGGATGTGTGCGGGACCCCACGTGCTTCCTCTCGAGTGGAGACGGGTATGTCGGGGAACTTCTTGAGTTGCAGCAAGGGTGTGAAGGACCCTTTGGAAGTTCCATTGGTTAGATGTGATTGGACTCGAGAAGCCTCAGCGGAAATGGGCCTCATCACGCCTGGAGGGCAAAACCTCCTGGATTTTCTCGAGTTGCGGCAGGTGCTCTCGACTTACGACGGGGATCTCAGGGACCCGCTCTGGTGGCCTCAGGAAAGGCCAGTCCCCATGCGAGTTCCTCGGGGGCCTCTCGGGATTCCTCTCCCGTCGATGCCGGGGCCTAAGACCTTGTGTGGAGTCGGGGCCGGAACCTGAGGATTCCTCTCCAGTGCTGACATGGATCTTGGGGTACTTCTGGAGTCTCCCCAGGGGAGTCAGTCCTCGTCTCGAATGCGGGCATGCACTTGCGCTCTCCTCCAGAGCGGTAGCAGCAGTGTCACGCAGTCCGCCGCGTGGATCAAAGGATCTATGGTTTTCCCTCGAGTCTTTCCCACGAGGCTTTCCCACGAGGCTTTCCCACAGGGCTGTCCCACGTGCACACGTGGTGGGAGTCGATCCTCGGCTTGAACGTCAAGGCAGTGCAGGGAAAACAGGTTCCTCTGGAATGGGCTGACACATCTGGGGGACTCTTGGAATGGTGGCACGACCCTGGAGTTCCTCTCGCCTTTCCTGTGGAGAGCGCCTCCTCTTGAGATGCGCCGGGAACGCCGGGAATTCTTTCCCTACGAAACAGGGAAAGGATCCCTCATCTCGAGCTAGGAGGCGAAACGGGGCTCCCCTGGATGTGTGCGGGACACCACGTGCTTCCTCTCCAGTGGAGACGGGTACGTCGGGGAACTTCTTGAGTTGCAGCAAGGGTGTGAAGGACCCTTTGGAAGTTCCAGTGGTTAGATGTGATTGGCCTCGAGAAGCCTCAGCGGAAATGGGCCTCATCTCGCCTGGAGGGCAAAACCTCCTGGATTTTCTCGAGTTGCGGCAGGTGCTCTCGACTTACGACGGGGACCTCAGGGACCCGCTCTGGTGGCCTCAGGAAAGGCCAGTCCCCATGCGAGTTCCTCGGGGGCCTCTCGGGATTCCTCTCCCGTCGATGCCGGGGCCTAAGACCTTGTGTGGAGTCGGGGCCGGAACCTGAGGATTCCTCTCCAGTGCTGACATGGATCTTGGGGTACTTCTGGAGTCTCCCCAGGGGAGTCAGTCCTCGTCTCGAATGCGGGCATGCACTTGCGCTTTCCTCTAGAGCGGTAGCAGCAATGTCACGCAGTCCGCCGCGTGGATCAAAGGATCTATGGTTTTCCCTCGAGACTTTCCCACGAGGCTTTCCCACGAGGCTTTCCCACAGGGCTGTCCCACGTGCACACGTGGTGGGAGTCGATCCTCGGCTTGAACGTCAAGGCAGTGCAGGGAAAACAGGTTCCTCTGGAATGGACTGACACATCGGGGGACTCTTGGAATGGTGTCACGACCCTGGAGTTCCTCTCGCCTTTCCTGTGGAGAGCGCCTCGTCTTGAGATGCGACGGGAACGCCGGGAATTCTTTCCCTACGAAACAGGGAAAGGATCCCTCATCTCGAGCTAGGAGGCGGAAACGGGGCTCCCCTGGATGTGTGCGGGACCCCACGTGCTTCCTCTCGAGTAGAGACGGGTATGTCGGGGAACTTCTTGAGTTGCAGCAATGGTGTGAAGGACCCTTTGGAAGTTTCAGTGGTTAGATGTGATTGGACTCGTGAAGCCTCAGCGGAAATGGGCCTCGTCACGCCTAGAGGGCAAAACCTCCTGGATTTTCTCGAGTTGCGGCAGGTGCTCTCGACTTACGACGGGGACCTCAGGGACCCGCTCTGGTGGCCTCAGGAAAGGCCAGTCCCCATGCGAGTTCCTCGGGGGCCTCTCGGGATTCCTCTCCCGTCGATGCCGGGGCCTAAGACCTTGTGTGGAGTCGGGGCCGGAACCTGAGGATTCCTCTCCAGTGCTGACATGGATCTTGGGGTACTTCTGGAGTCTCCCCAGGGGAGTCAGTCCTCGTCTCGAATGCGGGCATGCACTTGCGCTTTCTTCCAGCGCGGTAGCAGCAGTGTCACGCAGTCCGCCGCGTGGATCAAAGGATCTATGGTTTTCCCTCGAGTCTTTCCCACCGGGCTTTCCCACGAGGCTTTCCCACAGGGCTGTCCCACGTGCACACCTGGTGGGAGTCTTTCCTCGGCTTGAACGTCAAGGCAGTGCAGGGAAAACAGGTTCCTCTGGAATGGGCTGACACATCTGGGGGACTCTTGGAATGGTGGCACGACCCTGGAGTTCCTCTCGCCTTTCCTGTGGAGAGCGCCTCCTCTTGAGATGCGACGGGAACGCCGGGAATTCTTTCCCTACGAAACAGGGAAAGGATCCCTCATCTCGAGCTAGGAGGCGAAACGGGGCTCCCCTGGATGTGTGCGGGACACCACGTGCTTCCTCTCTAGTGGAGACGGGTATGTCGGGGAACTTCTTGAGTTGCAGCAAGGGTGTGAAGGACCCTTTGGAAGTTCCAGTGGTTAGATGTGATTGGCCTCGAGAAGCCTCAGCGGAAATGGGCCTCATCTCGCCTGGAGGGCAAAACCTCCTGGATTTTCTCGAGATGCGGCAGGTGCTCTCGACTTACGACGGGGACCTCAGGGAACCCCTCTGGTGGCCTCAGGAAAGGCCAGTCCCCATGCGAGTTCCTCGGGGGCGTCTCGGGATTCCTCTCCCGTCGATGCCGGGGCCTAAGACCTTGTGTGGAGTCGGGGCCGGAACCTGAGGATTCCTCTCCAGTGCTGACATGGATCTTGGGGTACTTCTGGAGTCTCCCCAGGGGAGTCAGTCCTCGTCTCGAATGCGGGCATGCACTTGCGCTTTCCTCCAGAGCGGTAGCAGCAGTGTCACGCAGTCCGCCACGTGGATCAAAGGATCTATGGTTTTCCCTCGAGTCTTTCCCACGAGGCTTTCCCACGAGGCTTTCCCACAGGGCTGTCCCAAGTGCACACGTGGTGGGAGTCGATCCTCGGCTTGAACGTCAAGGCAGTGCAGGGAAAACAGGTTCCTCTGGAATGGACTGACACATCTGGCGGACTCTTGGAATGGTGTCACGACCCTGGAGTTCCTCTCGCCTTTCCTGTGGAGAGCGCCTCCTCTTGAGATGCGACGGGAACGCCGGGAATTCTTTCCCTACGAAACAGGGAAAGGATCCCTCATCTCGAGCTAGGAGGCGTAAACGGGGCTCCCCTGGATGTGTGCGGGACCCCACGTGCTTCCTCTCGAGTGGAGACGGGTATGTCGGGGAACTTCTTGAGTTGCAGCAAGGGTGTGAAGGACCCTTTGGAAGTTCCAGTGGTTAGATGTGATTGGCCTCGAGAAGCCTCAGCGGAAATGTGCCTCATCTCGCCTGGAGGGCAAAACCTCCTGGATTTTCTCGAGTTGCGGCAGGTGCTCTCGACTTACGACGGGGACCTCAGGGACCCGCTCTGGTGGCCTCAGGAAAGGCCAGTCCCCATGCGAGTTCCTCGGGGGCCTCTCGGGATTCCTCTCCCGTCGATGCCGGGGCCTAAGACGTTGTGTGGAGTCGGGGCCGGAACCTGAGGATTCCTCTCCAGTGCTGACATGGATCTTGGGGTACTTCTGGAGTCTCCCCAGGGGAGTCAGTCCTCGTCTCGAATGCGGGCATGCACTTGCGCTTTCCTCCAGAGCGGTAGCAGCAGTGTCACGCAGTCCGCCGCGTGGATCAAAGGATCTATGGTTTTCCCTCGAGTCTTTCCCACGAGGCTTTCCCACGAGGCTTTCCCACAGGGCTGTCCCACGTGCACACGTGGTGGGAGTCGATCCTCGGCTTGAACGTCAAGGCAGTGCAGGGAAAACAGGTTCCTCTGGAATGGACTGACACATCTGGGGGACTCTTGGAATGGTGTCACGACCCTGGAGTTCCTCTTGCCTTTCCTGTGGAGAGCGCCTCCTGTTGAGATGCGACGGGAACGCCGAGAATTCTTTCCCTACGAAACAGGGAAAGGATCCCTCATCTCGAGCTAGGAGGCGGAAACGGGGCTCCCCTGGATGTTTGCGGGACCCACGTGCTTCCTCTCGAGTGGAGACGGGTATGTCGGGGAACTTCTTGAGTTCCAGCAAGGGTGTGAAGGACCCTTTGGAAGTTCCAGTGGTTAGATGTGATTGGCCTCGAGAAGCCTCAGCGGAAATGGGCCTCATCTCGCCTGGAGGGCAAAACCTCCTGGATTTTCTCGAGTTGCGGCAGGTGCTCTCGACTTACGATGGGAACTCAGGGACCCGCTCTGGTGGCCTCAGGAAAGGCCAGTCCCCATGCGAGTTCCTCGGGGGCCTCTCGGGATTCCTCTCCCGTCGATGCCGGGGCCTAAGACCTTGTGTGGAGTCGGGGCCGGAACCTGAGGATTCCTCTCCAGTGCTGACATGGATCTTGGGGTACTTCTGGAGTCTCCCCAAGGAAGTCAGTCCTCGTCTCGAATGCGGGCATGCACATGCGCTTTCCTCCAGAGCGTTAGCAGCAGTGTCACGCAGTCCGCCGCGTGGATCAAAGGATCTATGGTTTTCCCTCGAGTCTTTCCCACGAGGCTTTCCCCCGAGGCTTTCCCACAGGGCTGTCCCACGTGCACACGTGGTGGGAGTCGATCCTCGGCTTGAACGTCAAGGCAGTGCAGGGAAAACAGGTTCCTCTGGAATGGGCTGATACATCTGGGGGACTCTCGGAATGGTGTCACGACCCTGGAGTTCCTCTCGCCTTTCCTGTGGAGAGCGCCTCCTCTTGAGATGCGACGGGAACGCCGGGAATTCTTTCCCTACGAAACAGGGAAAGGATCCCTCATCTCGAGCTAGGAGGCGGAAACGGGGCTCCCCTGGATGTGTGCGGGACACCACGTGCTTCCTCTCGAGTGGAGACGGGTATGTCGGGGAACTTCTTGAGTTGCAGCAAGGGTGTGAAGGACCCTTTGGAAGTTCCAGTGGTTAGATGTGATTGGACTCGAGAAGCCTCAGCGGAAATGGGCCTCATCACGCCTGGAGGGCAAAACCTCCTGGATTTTCTCGAGTTGCGGCAGGTGCTCTCGACTTACGACGGGGACATCAGGGACCCGCTCTGGTGGCCTCAGGAAAGGCCAGTCCCCATGCGAGTTCCTCGGGGGCCTCTCGGGATTCCTCTCCCGTCGATGCCGGGGCCTAAGACCTTGTGTGGAGTCGGGGCCGGAACCTGAGGATTCCTCTCCAGTGCTGACATGGATCTTGGGGTACTTCTGGAGTCTCCCCAGGGGAGTCAGTCCTCGTCTCGAATGCGGGCATGCACTTGCGCTTTCCTCCAGCGCGGTAGCAGCAGTGTCACGCAGTCCGCCGCGTGGATCAAAGGATCTATGGTTTTCCCTCGAGTCTTTCCCACGTGGCTTTCCCACGAGGCTTTCCCACAGGGCTGTCCCACGTGCACACGTGGTGGGAGTCGATCCTCGGCTTGAACGTCAAGGCAGTGAAGGGAAAACAGGTTCCTCTGGAATGGACTGACACATCTGGGGGACTCTTGGAATGGTGGCATGACTCTGGAGTTCCTCTCGCCTTTCCTGTGGAGAGCGCCTCCTCTTGAGATGCGACTGAAACGCCGGGAATTCTTTCCCTACGAAACAGGGAAGGATCCCTCATCTCGAGCTAGGAGGCGGAAACGGGGCTCCCCTGGATGTGTGCGGGACCCCACGTGCTTCCTCTCGAGTGGAGACGGGTATGTCGGGGAACTTCTTGAGTTGCAGCAATGGTGTGAAGGACCCTTTGGAAGTTCCAGTGGTTAGATGTGATTGGCCTCCAGAAGCCTCAGCGGAAATGGGCCTCATCTCGCCTGGAGGGCAAAACCTCCTGGATTTTCTCGAGTTGCGGCAGGTGCTCTCGACTTACGACGGGGACCTCAGGGACCCGCTCTGGTGGCCTCAGGAAAGGCCAGTCCCCATGCAAGTTCCTCGGGGGCCTCTCGGGATTCCTCTCCCGTCGATGCCGGGGCCTAAGACCTTGTGTGGATTCCGGGCCGGAACCTGAGGATTCCTCTCCAGTGCTGACATGGATCTTGGGGTACTTCTGGAGTCTCCCCAGGGGAGTCAGTCCTCGTCTCGAATGCGGGCATGCACTTGCGCTTTCCTCCAGAGCGGTAGCAGCAGTGTCACGCAGTCCGCCGCGTGGATCAAAGGATCTATGGTTTTCCCTCGAGTCTTTCCCACGAGGCTTTCCCACGAGGCTTTCCCACAGGGCTGTCCCTCGTGCACACGTTGTGCGAGTCGATCCTCGGCTTGAACGTCAAGGCAGTGCAGGGAAAACAGGTTCCTCTGGAATGGACTGACACATCTGGGGGACTCTTGGAATGGTGTCTCGACCCTGGAGTTCCTCTCGCCTTTCCTGAGGAGAGCGTCTCCTCTTGAGATGCGACGGGAACGCCGGGAATTCTTTCCCTACGAAACAGGGAAAGGATCCCTCATCTCGAGCTAGGAGGCGGAAACGGGGCTCCCCTGGATGTGTGCGGGACACCACGTGCTTCCTCTCGAGTGGAGACGGGTATGTCGGGGAACTTCTTGAGTTGCAGCAAGGGTGTGAAAGACCCTTTGGAAGTTCCAGTGGTTAGATGTGATTGGCCTCGAGAAGCCTCAGCGGAAATGGGCCTCATCTCGCCTGTAGGGCAAAACCTCCTGGATTTTCTCGAGTTGCGGCAGGTGCTCTCGACTTACGACGGGGACCTCAGGGACCCGCTCTGGTGGGCTCAGGAAAGGCCAGTCCCCATGCGAGTTCCTCGGGGGCGTCTCGGGATTCCTCTCCCGTCAATGCCGGGGCCTAAGACCTTGTGTGGAGTCGGGGCCGGAACCTGAGGATTCCTCTCCAGTGCTGACATGGATCTTGGGGTACTTCTGGAGTCTCCCCAGGGGAGTCAGTCCTCGTCTCGAATGCGGGCATGCACTTGCGCTTTCCTCCAGAGCGGTAGCAGCAGTGTCACGCAGTCCGCCGCGTGGATCAAAGGATCTATGGTTTTCCCTCGAGTCTTTCCCACGAGGCTTTCCCACGAGGCTTTCCCACAGGGCTGTCCCACGTGCACACGTGGTGGGAGTCGATCCTCGGCTTGAACGTCAAGGCAGTGCAGGGAAAACAGGTTCCTCTGGAATGGACTGACACATCTGGGGGACTCTTGGAATGGTGTCACGACCCTGGAGTTCCTCTCGCCTTTCCTGTGGAGAGCGCCTCCTCTTGAGATGCGACTGAAACGCCGGGAATTCTTTCCCTACGAAACAGGGAAGGATCCCTCATCTCTAGCTAGGAGGCGGAAACGGGGCTCCCCTGGATTTGTGAGGGACCCCACTTGCTTCCTCTCGAGTGGAGACGGGTATGTCGGGGAACTTCTTGAGTTGCAGCAATGGTGTGAAGGACCCTTTGGAAGTTCCAGTGGTTAGATGTGATTGGCCTCGAGAAGCATCAGCGGAAATGTGCCTCATCTCGCCTGGAGGGCAAAACCTCCTGGATTTTCTCGAGTTGCGGCAGGTGCTCTCGACTTACGACGGGGACCTCAGGGACCCGCTCTGGTGGCCTCAGGAAAGGCCAGTCCCCATGCGAGTTCCTCGGGGGCCTCTCGGGATTCCTCTCCCGTCGATGCCGGGGCCTAAGGCGTTGTGTGGAGTCGGGGCCGGAACCTGAGGATTCCTCTCCAGTGCTGACATGGATCTTGGGGTACTTCTGGAGTCTCCCCAGGGGAGTCAGTCCTCGTCTCGAATGCGGGCATGCACTTGCGCTTTCCTCCAGAGCGGTAGCAGCAGTGTCACGCAGTCCGCCGCGTGGATCAAAGGATCTATGGTTTTCCCTCGAGTCTTTCCCACGAGGCTTTCCCACGAGGCTTTCCCACAGGGCTGTCCCACGTGCACACGTGGTGGGAGTCGATCCTCGGCTTGAACGTCAAGGCAGTGCAGGGAAAACAGGTTCCTCTGGAATGGACTGACACATCTGGGGGACTCTTGGAATGGTGTCACGACCCTGGAGTTCCTCTTGCCTTTCCTGTGGAGAGCGCCTCCTGTTGAGATGCGACGGGAACGCCGAGAATTCTTTCCCTACGAAACAGGGAAAGGATCCCTCATCTCGAGCTAGGAGGCGGAAACGGGGCTCCCCTGGATGTTTGCGGGACCCACGTGCTTCCTCTCGAGTGGAGACGGGTATGTCGGGGAACTTCTTGAGTTGCAGCAAGGGTGTGAAGGACCCTTTGGAAGTTCCAGTGGTTAGATGTGATTGGCCTCGAGAAGCCTCAGCGGAAATGGGCCTCATCTCGCCTGGAGGGCAAAACCTCCTGGATTTTCTCGAGTTGCGGCAGGTGCTCTCGACTTACGATGGGAACTCAGGGACCCGCTCTGGTGGCCTCAGGAAAGGCCAGTCCCCATGCGAGTTCCTCGGGGGCCTCTCGGGATTCCTCTCCCGTCGATGCCGGGGCCTAAGACCTTGTGTGGAGTCGGGGCCGGAACCTGAGGATTCCTCTCCAGTGCTGACATGGATCTTGGGGTACTTCTGGAGTCTCCCCAAGGAAGTCAGTCCTCGTCTCGAATGCGGGCATGCACATGCGCTTTCCTCCAGAGCGGTAGCAGCAGTGTCACGCAGTCCGCCGCGTGGATCAAAGGATCTATGGTTTTCCCTCGAGTCTTTCCCACGAGGCTTTCCCCCGAGGCTTTCCCACAGGGCTGTCCCACGTGCACACGTGGTGGGAGTCGATCCTCGGCTTGAACGTCAAGGCAGTGCAGGGAAAACAGGTTCCTCTGGAATGGACTGACACATCTGGGGGACTCTTGGAATGGTGTCACGACCCTGGAGTTCCTCTCGCCTTTCCTGTGGAGAGCGCCTCCTCTTGAGATGCGACTGAAACGCCGGGAATTCTTTCCCTACGAAACAGGGAAGGATCCCTCATCTCGAGCTAGGAGGCGGAAACGGGGCTCCCCTGGATGTGTGCGGGACCCCACGTGCTTCCTCTCGAGTGGAGACGGGTATGTCGGGGAACTTCTTGAGTTGCAGCAATGGTGTGAAGGACCCTTTGGAAGTTCCAGTGGTTAGATGTGATTGGCCTCCAGAAGCCTCAGCGGAAATGGGCCTCATCTCGCCTGGAGGGCAAAACCTCCTGGATTTTCTCGAGTTGCGGCAGGTGCTCTCGACTTACGACGGGGACCTCAGGGACCCGCTCTGGTGGCCTCAGGAAAGGCCAGTCCCCATGCAAGTTCCTCGGGGGCCTCTCGGGATTCCTCTCCCGTCGATGCCGGGGCCTAAGACCTTGTGTGGATTCCGGGCCGGAACCTGAGGATTCCTCTCCAGTGCTGACATGGATCTTGGGGTACTTCTGGAGTCTCCCCAGGGGAGTCAGTCCTCGTCTCGAATGCGGGCATGCACTTGCGCTTTCCTCCAGAGCGGTAGCAGCAGTGTCACGCAGTTCGCCGCGTGGATCAAAGGATCTATGGTTTTCCCTCGAGTCTTTCCCACGAGGCTTTCCCACGAGGCTTTCCCACAGGGCTGTCCCTCGTGCACACGTTGTGCGAGTCTATCCTCGGCTTGAACGTCAAGGCAGTGCAGGGAAAACAGGTTCCTCTGGAATGGACTGACACATCTGGGGGACTCTTGGAATGGTGTCTCGACCCTGGAGTTCCTCTCGCCTTTCCTGAGGAGAGCGCCTCCTCTTGAGATGCGACGGGAACGCCGGGAATTCTTTCCCTACGAAACAGGGAAAGGATCCCTCATCTCGAGCTAGGAGGCGGAAACGGGGCTCCCCTGGATGTGTGCGGGACACCACGTGCTTCCTCTCGAGTGCAGACGGGTATGTCGGGGAACTTCTTGAGTTGCAGCAAGGGTGTGAAAGACCCTTTGGAAGTTCCAGTGGTTAGATGTGATTGGCCTCGAGAAGCCTCAGCGGAAATGGGCCTCATCTCGCCTGGAGGGCAAAACCTCCTGGATTTTCTCGAGTTGCGGCAGGTGCTCTCGACTTACGACGGGGACCTCAGGGACCCGCTCTGGTGGGCTCAGGAAAGGCCAGTCCCCATGCGAGTTCCTCGGGGGCGTCTCGGGATTCCTCTCCCGTCGATGCCGGGGCCTAAGACCTTGTGTGGAGTCGGGGCCGGAACCTGAGGATTCCTCTCCAGTGCTGACATGGATCTTGGGGTACTTCTGGAGTCTCCCCAGGGGAGTCAGTCCTCGTCTCGAATGCGGGCATGCACTTGCGCTTTCCTCCAGAGCGGTAGCAGCAGTGTCACGCAGTCCGCCGCGTGGATCAAAGGATCTATGGTTTTCCCTCGAGTCTTTCCCACGAGGCTTTCCCACGAGGCTTTCCCACAGGGCTGTCCCACGTGCACACGTGGTGGGAGTCGATCCTCGGCTTGAACGTCAAGGCAGTGCAGGGAAAACAGGTTCCTCTGGAATGGACTGACACATCTGGGGGACTCTTGGAATGGTGTCACGACCCTGGAGTTCCTCTCGCCTTTCCTGTGGAGAGCGCCTCCTCTTGAGATGCGACTGAAACGCCGGGAATTCTTTCCCTACGAAACAGGGAAGGATCCCTCATCTCGAGCTAGGAGGCGGAAACGGGGCTCCCCTGGATTTGTGAGGGACCCCACTTGCTTCCTCTCGAGTGGAGACGGGTATGTCGGGGAACTTCTTGAGTTGCAGCAATGGTGTGAAGGACCCTTTGGAAGTTCCAGTGGTTAGATGTGATTGGCCTCGAGAAGCCTCAGCGGAAATGGGCCTCATCTCGCCTGGAGGGCAAAACCTCCTGGATTTTCTCGAGTTGCGGCAGGTGCTCTCGACTTACGACGGGGACCTCAGGGACCCGCTCTGGTGGCCTCAGGAAAGGCCAGTCCCCATGCGAGTTCCTCGGGGGCCTCTCGGGATTCCTCACCCGTCGATGCCGGGGCCTAAGACCTTGTGTGGAGTCGGGGCCGGAACTTGAGGATTCCTCTCCAGTGCTGACATGGATCTTGGGGTACTTCTGGAGTCTCCCCAGGGGAGTCAGTCCTCGTCTCGAATGTGGGCATGCACTTGCGCTCTCCTCCAGAGCGGTAGCAGCAGTGTCACGCAGTCCGCCGCGTGGATCAAAGGATCTATGGTTTTCCCTCGAGTCTTTCCCACGAGGCTTTCCCACGAGGCTTTCCCACAGGGCTGTCCCACGTGCACACCTGGTGGGAGTCTTTCCTCGGCTTGAACGTCAAGGCAGTGCAGGGAAAACAGGTTCCTCTGGAATGGGCTGACACATCTGGGGGACTCTTGGAATGGTGGCACGACCCTGGAGTTCCTCTCGCCTTTCCTGTGGAGAGCGCCTCCTCTTGAGATGCGACGGGAACGCCGGGAATTCTTTCCCTACGAAACAGGGAAAGGATCCCTCATCTCGAGCTAGGAGGCGAAACGGGGCTCCCCTGGATGTGTGCGGGACACCACGTGCTTCCTCTCTAGTGGAGACGGGTATGTCGGGGAACTTCTTGAGTTGCAGCAAGGGTGTGAAGGACCCTTTGGAAGTTCCAGTGGTTAGATGTGATTGGCCTCGAGAAGCCTCAGCGGAAATGGGCCTCATCTCGCCTGGAGGGCAAAACCTCCTGGATTTTCTCGAGATGCGGCAGGTGCTCTCGACTTACGACGGGGACCTCAGGGAACCCCTCTGGTGGCCTCAGGAAAGGCCAGTCCCCATGCGAGTTCCTCGGGGGCCTCTCGGGATTCCTCTCCCGTCGATGCCGGGGCCTAAGACCTTGTGTGGAGTCGGGGCCGGAACCTGAGTATTCCTCTCCAGTGCTGACATGGATCTTGGGGTACTTCTGGAGTCTCCCCAGGGGAGTCAGTCCTCGTCTCGAATGCGGGCATGCACTTGCGCTTTCCTCCAGAGCGGTAGCAGCAGTGTCACGCAGTCCGCCACGTGGATCAAAGGATCTATGGTTTTCCCTCGAGTCTTTCCCACGAGGCTTTCCCACGAGGCTTTCCCACAGGGCTGTCCCAAGTGCACACGTGGTGGGAGTCGATCCTCGGCTTGAACGTCAAGGCAGTGCAGGGAAAACAGGTTCCTCTGGAATGGACTGACACATCTGGCGGACTCTTGGAATGGTGTCACGACCCTGGAGTTCCTCTCGCCTTTCCTGTGGAGAGCGCCTCCTCTTGAGATGCGACGGGAACGCCGGGAATTCTTTCCCTACGAAACAGGGAAAGGATCCCTCATCTCGAGCTAGGAGGCGTAAACGGGGCTCCCCTGGATGTGTGCGGGACCCCACGTGCTTCCTCTCGAGTGGAGACGGGTATGTCGGGGAACTTCTTGAGTTGCAGCAAGGGTGTGAAGGACCCTTTGGAAGTTCCAGTGGTTAGATGTGATTGGCCTCGAGAAGCCTCAGCGGAAATGTGCCTCATCTCGCCTGGAGGGCAAAACCTCCTGGATTTTCTCTAGTTGCGGCAGGTGCTCTCGACTTACGACGGGGACCTCAGGGACCCGCTCTGGTGGCCTCAGGAAAGGCCAGTCCCCATGCGAGTTCCTCGGGGGCCTCTCGGGATTCCTCTCCCGTCGATGCCGGGGCCTAAGGCGTTGTGTGGAGTCGGGGCCGGAACCTGAGGATTCCTCTCCAGTGCTGACATGGATCTTGGGGTACTTCTGGAGTCTCCCCAGGGGAGTCAGTCCTCGTCTCGAATGCGGGCATGCACTTGCGCTTTCCTCCAGAGCGGTAGCAGCAGTGTCACGCAGTCCGCCGCGTGGATCAAAGGATCTATGGTTTTCCCTCGAGTCTTTCCCACGAGGCTTTCCCACGAGGCTTTCCCACAGGGCTGTCCCACGTGCACACGTGGTGGGAGTCGATCCTCGGCTTGAACCTCAAGGCAGTGCAGGGAAAACAGGTTCCTCTGGAATGGACTGACACATCTGGGGGACTCTTGGAATGGTGTCACGACCCTGGAGTTCCTCTTGCCTTTCCTGTGGAGAGCGCCTCCTGTTGAGATGCGACGGGAACGCCGAGAATTCTTTCCCTACGAAACAGGGAAAGGATCCCTCATCTCGAGCTAGGAGGCGGAAACGGGGCTCCCCTGGATGTTTGCGGGACCCACGTGCTTCCTCTCGAGTGGAGACGGGTATGTCGGGGAACTTCTTGAGTTGCAGCAAGGGTGTGAAGGACCCTTTGGAAGTTCCAGTGGTTAGATGTGATTGGCCTCGAGAAGCCTCAGCGGAAATGGGCCTCATCTCGCCTGGAGGGCAAAACCTCCTGGATTTTCTCGAGTTGCGGCAGGTGCTCTCGACTTACGACGGGGAACTCAGGGACCCGCTCTGGTGGCCTCAGGAAAGGCCAGTCCCCATGCGAGTTCCTCGGGGGCCTCTCGGGATTCCTCTCCCGTCGATGCCGGGGCCTAAGACCTTGTGTGGAGTCGGGGCCGGAACCTGAGGATTCCTCTCCAGTGCTGACATGGATCTTGGGGTACTTCTGGAGTCTCCCCAAGGAAGTCAGTCCTCGTCTCGAATGCGGGCATGCACATGCGCTTTCCTCCAGAGCGGTAGCAGCAGTGTCACGCAGTCCGCCGCGTGGATCAAAGGATCTATGGTTTTCCCTCGAGTCTTTCCCACGAGGCTTTCCCCCGAGGCTTTCCCACAGGGCTGTCCCACGTGCACACGTGGTGGGAGTCGATCCTCGGCTTGAACGTCAAGGCAGTGCAGGGAAAACAGGTTCCTCTGGAATGGACTGACACATCTGGGGGACTCTTGGAATGGTGGCACGACCCTGGAGTTCCTCTCGCCTTTCCTGTGGAGAGCGCCTCCTCTTGAGATGCGACTGAAACGCCGGGAATTCTTTCCCTACGAAACAGGGAAGGATCCCTCATCTCGAGCTAGGAGGCGGAAACGGGGCTCCCCTGGATGTGTGAGGGACCCCACTTGCTTCCTCTCGAGTGGAGACGGGTATGTCGGGGAACTTCTTGAGTTGCAGCAATGGTGTGAAGGACCCTTTGGAAGTTCCAGTGGTTAGATGTGATTGGCCTCGAGAAGCCTCAGCGGAAATGGGCCTCATCTCGCCTGGAGGGCAAAACCTCCTGGATTTTCTCGAGTTGCGGCAGGTGCTCTCGACTTACGACGGGGACCTCAGGGACCCGCTCTGGTGGCCTCAGGAAAGGCCAGTCCCCATGCGAGTTCCTCGGGGGCCTCTCGGGATTCCTCTCCCGTCGATGCTGGGGCCTAAGACCTTGTGTGGAGTCGGGGCCGGAACCTGAGGATTCCTCTCCAGTGCTGACATGGATCTTGGGGTACTTCTGGAGTCTCCCCAGGGGAGTCAGTCCTCGTCTCGAATGTGGGCATGCACTTGCGCTCTCCTCCAGAGCGGTAGCAGCAGTGTCACGCAGTCCGCCGCGTGGATCAAAGGATCTATGGTTTTCCCTCGAGTCTTTCCCACGAGGCTTTCCCACGAGGCTTTCCCACAGGGCGGTCCCACGTGCACACCTGGTGGGAGTCTTTCCTCGGCTTGAACGTCAAGGCAGTGCAGGGAAAACAGGTTCCTCTGGAATCGGCTGACACATCTGGGGGACTCTTGGAATGGTGGCACGACCCTGGAGTTCCTCTCGCCTTTCCTGTGGAGAGCGCCTCCTCTTGAGATGCGACGGGAACGCCGGGAATTCTTTCCCTACGAAACAGGGAAAGGATCCCTCATCTCGAGCTAGGAGGCGAAACGGGGCTCCCCTGGATGTGTGCGGGACACCACGTGATTCCTCTCTAGTGGAGACGGGTATGTCGGGGAACTTCTTGAGTTGCAGCAAGGGTGTGAAGGACCCTTTGGAAGTTGCAGTGGTTAGATGTGATTGGCCTCGAGAAGCCTCAGCGGAAATGGGCCTCATCTCGCCTGGAGGGCAAAACCTCCTGGATTTTCTCGAGTTGCGGCAGGTGCTCTCGACTTACGACGGGGACCTCAGGGAACCCCTCTGGTGGCCTCAGGAAAGGCCAGTCCCCATGCGAGTTCCTCGGGGGCGTCTCGGGATTCCTCTCCCGTCGATGCCGGGGCCTAAGACCTTGTGTGGAGTCGGGGCCGGAACCTGAGGATTACTCTCCAGTGCTGACATGGATCTTGGGGTACTTCTGGAGTCTCCCCAGGGGAGTCAGTCCTCGTCTCGAATGCGGGCATGCACTTGCGCTTTCCTCCAGAGCGGTAGCAGCAGTGTCACGCAGTCCGCCGCGTGGATCAAAGGATCTATGGTTTTCCCTCGAGTCTTTCCCACGAGGCTTTCCCACGAGGCTTTCCCACAGGGCTGTCCCAAGTGCACACGTGGTGGGAGTCGATCCTCGGCTTGAACGTCAAGGCAGTGCAGGGAAAACAGGTTCCTCTGGAATGGACTGACACATCTGGGGGACTCTTGGAATGGTGTCTCGACCCTGGAGTTCCTCTCGCCTTTCCTGTGGAGAGCGCCTCCTCTTGAGATGCGACGGGAACGCCGGGAATTCTTTCCCTACGAAACAGGGAAAGGATCCCTCATCTCGAGCTAGGAGGCGGAAACGGGGCTCCCCTGGATGTGTGCGGGACCCCACGTGCTTCCTCTCGAGTGGAGACGGGTATGTCGGGGAACTTCTTGAGTTGCAGCAATGGTGTGAAGGACCCTTTGGAAGTTCCAGTGGTTAGATGTGATTGGCCTCGAGAAGCCTCAGCGGAAATGGGCCTCATCTCGCCTGGAGGGCAAAACCTCCTGGATTTTCTCGAGTTGCGGCAGGTGCTCTCGACTTACGACGGGGACCTCAGGGACCCGCTCTGGTGGCCTCAGGAAAGGCCAGTCCCCATGCGAGTTCTTCGGGGGCCTCTCGGGATTCCTCTCCCGTCGATGCCGGGGCCTAAGACCTTGTGTGGAGTCGGGGCTGAAACCTCAGGATTCCTCTCCAGTGCTGACATGGATCTTGGGGTACTTCTGGAGTCTCCCCAGGGGAGTCAGTCCTCGTCTCGAATGTGGGCATGCACTTGCGCTTTCCTCCAGAGCGGTAGCAGCAGTGTCATGCAGTCCGCCGCGTGGATCAAAGGATCTATGGTTTTCCCTCGAGTCTTTCCCACGAGGCTTTCCCACGAGGCTTTCCCACAGGGCTGTCCCAAGTGCACACGTGGTGGGAGTCGATCCTCGGCTTGAACGTCAAGGCAGTGCAGGGAAACAGGTTCCTCTGGAATGGACTGACACATCTGGGGGACTCTTGGAATGGTGTCTCGACCCTGGAGTTCCTCTCGCCTTTCCTGTGGAGAGCGCCTCCTCTTGAGATGCGACGGGAACGCCGGGAATTCTTTCCCTACGAAACAGGGAAAGGATCCCTCATCTCGAGCTAGGAGGCGGAAACGGGGCTCCCCTGATGTGTGCGGGACCCCACGTGCTTCCTCTCGAGTGGAGACGGGTATGTCGGGGAACTTCTTGAGTTGCAGCAATGGTGTGAAGGACCCTTTGGAAGTTCCAGTGGTTAGATGTGATTGGCCTCGAGAAGCCTCAGCGGAAATGGGCCTCATCTCGCCTGGAGGGCAAAACCTCCTGGATTTTCTCGAGTTGCGGCAGGTGCTCTCGACTTACGACGGGGACCTCAGGGACCCGCTCTGGTGGCCTCAGGAAAGGCCAGTCCCCATGCGAGTTCCTCGGGGGCGTCTCGGGATTCCTCTCCCGTCGATGCCGGGGCCTAAGACCTTGTGTGGATTCCGGGCCGGAACCTGAGGATTCCTCTCCAGTGCTGACATGGATCTTGGCGTACTTCTGGAGTCTCCCCAGGGGAGTCAGTCCTCGTCTCGAATGCGGGCATGCACTTGCGCTTTCCTCCAGAGCGGTAGCAGCAGTGTCACGCAGTCCGCCGCGTGGATCAAAGGATCTATGGTTTTCCCTCGAGTCTTTCCCACGAGGCTTTCCCACGAGGCTTTCCCACAGGGCTGTCCCTCGTGCACACGTTGTGTGAGTCGATCCTCGGCTTGAACGTCAAAGCAGTGCAGGGAAAACAGGTTCCTCTGGAATGGACTGACACATCTGGGGGACTCTTGGAATGGTGTCTCGACCCTGGAGTTCCTCTCGCCTTTCCTGAGGAGAGCGCCTCCTCTTGAGATGCGACGGGAACGCCGGGAATTCTTTCCCTACGAAACAGGGAAAGGATCCCTCATCTCGAGCTAGGAGGCGGAAACGGGGCTCCCCTGGATGTGTGCGGGACCCACGTGCTTCCTCTCGAGTGGAGACGGGTATGTCGGGGAACTTCTTGAGTTGCAGCAAGGGTGTGAAGGACCCTTTGGAAGTTCCAGTGGTTAGATGTGATTGGCCTCGAGAAGCCTCAGCGGAAATGGGCCTCATCTCGCCTGGAGGGCAAAACCTCCTGGATTTTCTCGAGTTGCGGCAGGTGCTCTCGACTTACGACGGGGACCTCAGGGACCCGCTCTGGTGGGCTCAGGAAAGGCCAGTCCCCATGCGAGTTCCTCGGGGGCGTCTCGGGATTCCTCTCCCGTCGATGCCGGGGCCTAAGAACTTGTGTGGAGTCGGGGCCGGAACCTGAGGATTCCTCTCCAGTGCTGACATGGATCTTGGGGTACTTCTGGAGTCTCCCCAGGGGAGTCAGTCCTCGTCTCGAATGCGGGCATGCACTTGCGCTTTCCTCCAGAGCGGTAGCAGCAGTGTCACGCAGTCCGCCGCGTGGATCAAAGGATCTATGGTTTTCCCTCGAGTCTTTCCCACGAGGCTTTCCCACGAGGCTTTCCCACAGGGCTGTCCCACGTGCACACGTGGTGGGAGTCGATCCTCGGCTTGAACGTCAAGGCAGTGCAGGGAAAACAGGTTCCTCTGGAATGGACTGACACATCTGGGGGACTCTTGGAATGGTGTCACGACCCTGGAGTTCCTCTCGCCTTTCCTGTGGAGAGCGCCTCCTCTTGAGATGCGACGGGAACGCCGGGAATTCTTTCCCTACGAAACAGGGAAAGGATCCCTCATCTCGAGCTAGGAGGCGGAAACGGGGCTCCCCTGGATGTGTGAGGGACCCCACTTGCTTCCTCTCGAGTGGAGACGGGTATGTCGGGGAACTTCTTGAGTTGCAGCAATGGTGTGAAGGACCCTTTGGAAGTTCCAGTGGTTAGATGTGATTGGCCTCGAGAAGCCTCAGCGGAAATGGGCCTCATCTCGCCTGGAGGGCAAAACCTCCTGGATTTTCTCGAGTTGCGGCAGGTGCTCTCGACTTACGACGGGGACCTCAGGGACCCGCTCTGGTGGCCTCAGGAAAGGCCAGTCCCTATGCGAGTTCCTCGGGGGCCTCTCGGGATTCCTCTCCCATCGATGCCGGGGCCTAAGACCTTGTGTGGAGTCGGGGCCGGAACCTGAGGATTCCTCTCCAGTGCTGACATGGATCTTGGGGTACTTCTGGAGTCTCCCCAGGGGAGTCAGTCCTCGTCTCGAATGTGGGCATGCACTTGCGCTTTCCTCCAGAGCGGTAGCAGCAGTGTCACGCAGTCCGCCGCGTGGATCAAAGGATCTATGGTTTTCCCTCGAGTCTTTCCCACGAGGCTTTCCCACGAGGCTTTCCCACAGGGCTGTCCCACGTGCACACGTGGTGGGAGTCGATCCTCGGCTTGAACGTCAAGGCAGTGCAGGGAAAACAGGTTCCTCTGGAATGGGCTGACACATCTGGGGGACTCTTGGAATGGTGGCACGACCCTGGAGTTCCTCTCGCCTTTCCTGTGGAGAGCGCCTCCTCTTGAGATGCGACGGGAACGCCGGGAATTCTTTCCCTACGAAACAGGGAAAGGATCCCTCATCTCGAGCTAGGAGGCGAAACGGGGCTCCCCTGGATGTGTGCGGGACCCCACGTGCTTCTTCTCGAGTGGAGACGGGTATGTCGGGGAACTTCTTGAGTTGCAGCAATGGTGTGAAGGACCCTTTGGAAGTTCCAGTGGTTAGATGTGATTGGCCTCGAGAAGCCTCAGCGGAAATGGGCCTCATCTCGCCTGGAGGGCAAAACCTCCTGGATTTTCTCGAGTTGCGGCAGGTGCTCTCGACTTACGACGGGGACCTCAGGGACCCGCTCTGGTGGGCTCAGGATAGGCCAGTCCCCATGCGAGTTCCTCGGGGGCGTCTCGGGATTCCTCTCCCGTCGATGCCGGGGCCTAAGACCTTGTGTGGAGTCGGGGCCGGAACCTGAGGATTCCTCTCCAGTGCTGACATGGATCTTGGGGTACTTCTGGAGTCTCCCCAGGGGAGTCAGTCCTCGTCTCGAATGCGGGCATGCACTTGCGCTTTCCTCCAGAGCGGTAGCAGCAGTGTCACGCAGTCCGCCGCGTGGATCAAAGGATCTATGGTTTTCCCTCGAGTCTTTCCCACGAGGCTTTCCCACGAGGCTTTCCCACAGGGCTGTCCCACGTGCACACGTGGTGGGAGTCGATCCTCGGCTTGAACGTCAAGGCAGTGCAGGGAAAACAGGTTCCTCTGGAATGGACTGACACATCTGCGGGACTCTTGGAATGGTGTCACGACCCTGGAGTTCCTCTCGCCTTTCCTGTGGAGAGCGCCTCCTCTTGAGATGCGACTGAAACGCCGGGAATTCTTTCCCTACGAAACAGGGAAGGATCCCTCATCTCGAGCTAGGAGGCGGAAACGGGGCTCCCCTGGATGTGTGCGGGACCCCACGTGCTTCCTCTCGAGTGGAGACGGGTATGTCGGGGAACTTCTTGAGTTGCAGCAATGGTGTGAAGGACCCTTTGGAAGTTCCAGTGGTTAGATGTGATTGGCCTCGAGAAGCCTCAGCGGAAATGGGCCTCATCTCGCCTGGAGGGCAAAACCTCCCGGATTTTCTCGAGTTGCGGCAGGTGCTCTCGACTTACGACGGGGACCTCAGGGACCCGCTCTGGTGGCCTCAGGAAAGGCCAGTCCCCATGCGAGTTCCTCGGGGGCCTCTCGGGATTCCTCTCCCGTCGATGCCGGGGCCTAAGACCTTGTGTGGATTCCGGGCCGGAACCTGAGGATTCCTCTCCAGTGCTGACATGGATCTTGGGGTACTTCTGGAGTCTCCCCAGGGGAGTCAGTCCTCGTCTCGAATGCGGGCATGCACTTGCGCTTTCCTCCAGAGCGGTAGCAGCAGTGTCACGCAGTCCGCCGCGTGGATCAAAGGATCTATGGTTTTCCCTCGAGTCTTTCCCACGAGGCTTTCCCACGAGGCTTTCCCACAGGGCTGTCCCTCGTGCACACGTTGTGCGAGTCTATCCTCGGCTTGAACGTCAAGGCAGTGCAGGGAAAACAGGTTCCTCTGGAATGGACTGACACATCTGGGGGACTCTTGGAATGGTGTCTCGACCCTGGAGTTCCTCTCGCCTTTCCTGAGGAGAGCGCCTCCTCTTGAGATGCGACGGGAACGCCGGGAATTCTTTCCCTACGAAACAGGGAAAGGATCCCTCATCTCGAGCTAGGAGGCGGAAACGGGGCTCCCCTGGATGTGTGCGGGACACCACGTGCTTCCTCTCGAGTGGAGACGGGTATGTCGGGGAACTTCTTGAGTTGCAGCAAGGGTGTGAAAGACCCTTTGGAAGTTCCAGTGGTTAGATGTGATTGGCCTCGAGAAGCCTCAGCGGAAATGGGCCTCATCTCGCCTGGAGGGCAAAACCTCCTGGATTTTCTCGAGTTGCGGCAGGTGCTCTCGACTTACGACGGGGACCTCAGGGACCCGCTCTGGTGGGCTCAGGAAAGGCCAGTCCCCATGCGAGTTCCTCGGGGGCGTCTCGGGATTCCTCTCCCGTCGATGCCGGGGCCTAAGACCTTGTGTGGAGTCGGGGCCGGAACCTGAGGATTCCTCTCCAGTGCTGACATGGATCTTGGGGTACTTCTGGAGTCTCCCCAGGGGAGTCAGTCCTCGTCTCGAATGCGGGCATGCACTTGCGCTTTCCTCCAGAGCGGTAGCAGCAGTGTCACGCAGTCCGCCGCGTGGATCAAAGGATCTATGGTTTTCCCTCGAGTCTTTCCCACGAGGCTTTCCCACGAGGCTTTCCCACAGGGCTGTCCCACGTGCACACGTGGTGGGAGTCGATCCTCGGCTTGAACGTCAAGGCAGTGCAGGGAAAACAGGTTCCTCTGGAATGGACTGACACATCTGGGGGACTCTTGGAATGGTGTCACGACCCTGGAGTTCCTCTCGCCTTTCCTGTGGAGAGCGCCTCCTCTTGAGATGCGACTGAAACGCAGGGAATTCTTTCCCTACGAAACAGGGAAGGATCCCTCATCTCGAGCTAGGAGGCGGAAACGGGGCTCCCCTGGATTTGTGAGGGACCCCACTTGCTTCCTCTCGAGTGGAGACGGGTATGTCGGGGAACTTCTTGAGTTGCAGCAATGGTGTGAAGGACCCTTTGGAAGTTCCAGTGGTTAGATGTGATTGGCCTCGAGAAGCCTCAGCGGAAATGGGCCTCATCTCGCCTGGAGGGCAAAACCTCCTGGATTTTCTCGAGTTGCGGCAGGTGCTCTCGACTTACGACGGGGACCTCAGGGACCCGCTCTGGTGGCCTCAGGAAAGGCCAGTCCCCATGCGAGTTCCTCGGGGGCCTCTCGGGATTCCTCTCCCGTCGATGCCGGGGCCTAAGACCTTGTGTGGAGTCGGGGCCGGAACCTGAGGATTCCTCTCCAGTGCTGACATGGATCTTGGGGTACTTCTGGAGTCTCCCCAGGGGAGTCAGTCCTCGTCTCGAATGTGGGCATGCACTTGCGCTCTCCTCCAGAGCGGTAGCAGCAGTGTCACGCAGTCCGCCGCGTGGATCAAAGGATCTATGGTTTTCCCTCGAGTCTTTCCCACGAGGCTTTCCCACGAGGCTTTCCCACAGGGCTGTCCCACGTGCACACCTGGTGGGAGTCTTTCCTCGGCTTGAACGTCAAGGCAGTGCAGGGAAAACAGGTTCCTCTGGAATGGGCTGACACATCTGGGGGACTCTTGGAATGGTGGCACGACCCTGGAGTTCCTCTCGCCTTTCCTGTGGAGAGCGCCTCCTCTTGAGATGCGACGGGAACGCCGGGAATTCTTTCCCTACGAAACAGGGAAAGGATCCCTCATCTCGAGCTAGGAGGCGAAACGGGGCTCCCCTGGATGTGTGCGGGACACCACGTGCTTCCTCTCTAGTGGAGACGGGTATGTCGGGGAACTTCTTGAGTTGCAGCAAGGGTGTGAAGGACCCTTTGGAAGTTCCAGTGGTTAGATGTGATTGGCCTCGAGAAGCCTCAGCGGAAATGGGCCTCATCTCGCCTGGAGGGCAAAACCTCCTGGATTTTCTCGAGTTGCGGCAGGTGCTCTCGACTTACGACGGGGACCTCAGGGAACCCCTCTGGTGGCCTCAGGAAAGGCCAGTCCCCATGCGAGTTCCTCGGGGGCGTCTCGGGATTCCTCTCCCGTCGATGCCGGGGCCTAAGACCTTGTGTGGAGTCGGGTCCGGAACCTGAGGATTCCTCTCCAGTGCTGACATGGATCTTGGGGTACTTCTGGAGTCTCCCCAGGGGAGTCAGTCCTCGTCTCGAATGCGGGAATGCACTTGCGCTTTCCTCCAGAGCGGTAGCAGCAGTGTCACGCAGTCCGCCACGTGGATCAAAGGATCTATGGTTTTCCCTCGAGTCTTTCCCACGAGGCTTTCCCACGAGGCTTTCCCACAGGGCTGTCCCAAGTGCACACGTGGTGGGAGTCGATCCTCGGCTTGAACGTCAAGGCAGTGCAGGGAATACAGGTTCCTCTGGAATGGACTGACACATCTGGGGGACTCTTGGAATGGTGTCTCGACCCTGGAGTTCCTCTCGCCTTTCCTGTGGAGAGCGCCTCCTCTTGAGATGCGACGGGAACGCCGGGAATTCTTTCCCTACGAAACAGGGAAAGGATCCCTCATCTCGAGCTAGGAGGCGAAACGGGGCTCCCCTGGATGTGTGCGGGACCCCACGTGCTTCCTCTCGAGTGGAGACGGGTATGTCGGGGAACTTCTTGAGTTGCAGCAATGGTGTGAAGGACCCTTTGGAAGTTCCAGTGGTTAGATGTGATTGGCCTCGAGAAGCCTCAGCGGAAATGGGCCTCATCTCGCCTGGAGGGCAAAATCTCATGGATTTTCTCGAGTTGCGGCAGGTGCTCTCGATTTACGACGGGGACCTCAGGGACCCGCTCTGGTGGCCTCAGGAAAGGCCAGTCCCCATGCCAGTTCCTCAGGGGCGTCTCGGGATTCCTCTCCCGTCGATGCCGGGGCCTAAGACCTTGTGTGGATTCCGGGCCGGAACCTGAGGATTCCTCTCCAGTGCTGACATGGATCTTGGCGTACTTCTGGAGTCTCCCCAGGGGAGTCAGTCCTCGTCTCGAATGCGGGCATGCACTTGCGCTTTCCTCCAGAGCGGTAGCAGCAGTGTCACGCAGTCCGCCGCGTGGATCAAAGGATCTATGGTTTTCCCTCGAGTCTTTCCCACGAGGCTTTCCCACGAGGCTTTCCCACAGGGCTGTCCCTCGTGCACACGTTGTGCGAGTCGATCATCGGCTTGAACGTCAAGGCAGTGCAGGGAAAACAGGTTCCTCTGGAATGGACTGACACATCTGGGGGACTCTTGGAATGGTGTCTCGACCCTGGAGTTCCTCTCGCCTTTCCTGAGGAGAGCGCCTCCTCTTGAGATGCGACGGGAACGCCGGGAATTCTTTCCCTACGAAACAGGGAAAGGATCCCTCATCTCGAGCTAGGAGGAGGAAACGGGGCTCCCCTGGATGTGTGCGGGACCCACGTGCTTCCTCTCGAGTGGAGACGGGTATGTCGGGGAACTTCTTGAGTTGCAGCAAGGGTGTGAAGGACCCTTTGGAAGTTCCAGTGGTTAGATGTGATTGGCCTCGAGAAGCCTCAGCGGAAATGGGCCTCATCTCGCCTGGAGGGCAAAACCTCCTGGATTTTCTCGAGTTGCGGCAGGTGCTCTCGACTTACGACGGGGACCTCAGGGACCCGCTCTGGTGGCCTCAGGAAAGGCCAGTCCCCATGCGAGTTCCTCGGTGGCCTCTCGGGATTCCTCTCCCGTCGATGCCGGGGCCTAAGAACTTGTGTGGAGTCGGGGCCGGAACCTGAGGATTCCTCTCCAGTGCTGACATGGATCTTGGGGTACTTCTGGAGTCTCCCCAGGGGAGTCAGTCCTCATCTCGAATGCGGGCATGCACTTGCGCTTTCCTCCAGAGCGGTAGCAGCAGTGTCACGCAGTCCGCCGCGTGGATCAAAGGATCTATGGTTTTCCCTCGAGACTTTCCCACGAGGCTTTCCCACGAGGCTTTCCCACAGGGCTGTCCCACGTGCACACGTGGTGGGAGTCGATCCTCGGCTTGAACGTCAAGGCAGTGCAGGGAAAACAGGTTCCTCTGGAATGGACTGACACATCGGGGGACTCTTGGAATGGTGTCACGACCCTGGAGTTCCTCTCGCCTTTCCTGTGGAGAGCGCCTCCTCTTGAGATGCGACGGGAACGCCGGGAATTCTTTCCCTACGAAACAGGGAAAGGATCCCTCATCTCGAGCTAGGAGGCGAAACGGGGCTCCCCTGGATGTGTGCGGGACACCACGTGCTTCCTCTCGAGTGGAGACGGGTATGTCGGGGAACTTCTTGAGTTGCAGCAAGGGTGTGAAGGACCCTTTGGAAGTTCCAGTGGTTAGATGTGATTGGCCTCGAGAAGCCTCAGCGGAAATGGGCCTCATCTCGCCTGGAGGGCAAAACCTCCTGGATTTTCTCGAGATGCGGCAGGTGCTCTCGACTTACGACGGGGACCTCAGGGAACCCCTCTGGTGGCCTCAGGAAAGGCCAGTCCCCATGCGAGTTCCTCGGGGGCCTCTCGGGATTCCTCTCCCGTCGATGCCGGGGCCTAAGACCTTGTGTGGAGTCGGGGCCGGAACCTGAGGTTTCCTCTCCAGTGCTGACATGGATCTTGGGGTACTTCTGGAGTCTCCCCAGGGGAGTCAGTCCTCGTCTCGAATGCGGGCATGCACTTGCGCTTTCCTCCAGCGCGGTAGCAGCAGTGTCACGCAGTCCGCCACGTGGATCAAAGGATCTATGGTTTTCCCTCGAGTCTTTCCCACGAGGCTTTCCCACGAGGCTTTCCCACAGGGCTGTCCCAAGTGCACACGTGGTGGGAGTCGATCCTCGGCTTGAACGTCAAGGCAGTGCAGGGAAAACAGGTTCCTCTGGAATGGACTGACACATCTGGGGGACTCTTGGAATGGTGTCACGACCCTGGAGTTCCTCTCGCCTTTCCTGTGGAGAGCGCCTCCTCTTGAGATGCGACGGGAACGCCGGGAATTCTTTCCCTACGAAACAGGGAAAGGATCCCTCATCTCGAGCTAGGAGGCGTAAACGGGGCTCCCCTGGATGTGTGCGGGACCCCACGTGCTTCCTCTCGAGTGGAGACGGGTATGTCGGGGAACTTCTTGAGTTGCAGCAAGGGTGTGAAGGACCCTTTGGAAGTTCCAGTGGTTAGATGTGATTGGCCTCGAGAAGCCTCAGCGGAAATGTGCCTCATCTCGCCTGGAGGGCAAAACCTCCTGGATTTTCTCGAGTTGCGGCAGGTGCTCTCGACTTACGACGGGGACCTCAGGGACCCGTTCTGGTGGCCTCAGGAAAGGCCAGTCCCCATGCGAGTTCCTCGGGGGCCTCTCGGGATTCCTCTCCCGTCGATGCCGGGGCCTAAGACGTTGTGTGGAGTCGGGGCCGGAACCTGAGGATTCCTCTCCAGTGCTGACATGGATCTTGGGGTACTTCTGGAGTCTCCCCAGGGGAGTCAGTCCTCGTCTCTAATGCGGGCATGCACTTGCGCTTTCCTCCAGAGCGGTAGCAGCAGTGTCACGCAGTCCGCCGCGTGGATCAAAGGATCTATGGTTTTCCCTCGAGTCTTTCCCACGAGGCTTTCCCACGAGGCTTTCCCACAGGGCTGTCCCACGTGCACACGTGGTGGGAGTCGATCCTCGGCTTGAACGTCAAGGCAGTGCAGGGAAAACAGGTTCCTCTGGAATGGACTGACACATCTGGGGGACTCTTGGAATGGTGTCACGACCCTGGAGTTCCTCTTGCCTTTCCTGTGGAGAGCGCCTCCTGTTGAGATGCGACGGGAACGCCGAGAATTCTTTCCCTACGAAACAGGGAAAGGATCCCTCATCTCGAGCTAGGAGGCGGAAACGGGGCTCCCCTGGATGTTTGCGGGACCCACGTGCTTCCTCTCGAGTGGAGACGGGTATGTCGGGGAACTTCTTGAGTTGCAGCAAGGGTGTGAAGGACCCTTTGGAAGTTCCAGTGGTTAGATGTGATTGGCCTCGAGAAGCCTCAGCGGAAATGGGCCTCATCTCGCCTGGAGGGCAAAACCTCCTGGATTTTCTCGAGTTGCGGCAGGTGCTCTCGACTTACGATGGGAACTCAGGGACCCGCTCTGGTGGCCTCAGGAAAGGCCAGTCCCCATGCGAGTTCCTCGGGGGCCTCTCGGGATTCCTCTCCCGTCGATGCCGGGGCCTAAGACCTTGTGTGGAGTCGGGGCCGGAACCTGAGGATTCCTCTCCAGTGCTGACATGGATCTTGGGATACTTCTGGAGTCTCCCCAAGGAATTCAGTCCTCGTCTCGAATGCGGGCATGCACATGCGCTTTCCTCCAGAGCGTTAGCAGCAGTGTCACGCAGTCCGCCGCGTGGATCAAAGGATCTATGGTTTTCCCTCGAGTCTTTCCCACGAGGCTTTCCCCCGAGGCTTTCCCACAGGGCTGTCCCACGTGCACACGTGGTGGGAGTCGATCCTCGGCTTGAACGTCAAGGCAGTGCAGGGAAAACAGGTTCCTCTGGAATGGGCTGATACATCTGGGGGACTCTCGGAATGGTGTCACGACCCTGGAGTTCCTCTCGCCTTTCCTGTGGAGAGCGCCTCCTCTTGAGATGCGACGGGAACGCCGGGAATTCTTTCCCTACGAAACAGGGAAAGGATCCCTCATCTCGAGCTAGGAGGCGGAAACGGGGCTCCCCTGGATGTGTGCGGGACACCACGTGCTTCCTCTCGAGTGGAGACGGGTATGTCGGGGAACTTCTTGAGTTGCAGCAAGGGTGTGAAGGACCCTTTGGAAGTTCCAGTGGTTAGATGTGATTGGACTCGAGAAGCCTCAGCGGAAATGGGCCTCATCACGCCTGGAGGGCAAAACCTCCTGGATTTTCTCGAGTTGCGGCAGGTGCTCTCGACTTACGACGGGGACATCAGGGACCCGCTCTGGTGGCCTCAGGAAAGGCCAGTCCCCATGCGAGTTCCTCGGGGGCCTCTCGGGATTCCTCTCCCGTCGATGCCGGGGCCTAAGACCTTGTGTGGAGTCGGGGCCGGAACCTGAGGATTCCTCTCCAGTGCTGACATGGATCTTGGGGTACTTCTGGAGTCTCCCCAGGGGAGTCAGTCCTCGTCTCGAATGCGGGCATGCACTTGCGCTTTCCTCCAGCGCGGTAGCAGCAGTGTCACGCAGTCCGCCGCGTGGATCAAAGGATCTATGGTTTTCCCTCGAGTCTTTCCCACGTGGCTTTCCCACGAGGCTTTCCCAAAGGGCTGTCCCACGTGCACACGTGGTGGGAGTCGATCCTCGGCTTGAACGTCAAGGCAGTGAAGGGAAAACAGGTTCCTCTGGAATGGACTGACACATCTGGGGGACTCTTGGAATGGTGTCTCGACCCTGGAGTTCCTCTCGCCTTTCCTGTGGAGAGCGCCTCCTCTTGAGATGCGACGGGAACGCCGGGAATTCTTTCCCTACGAAACAGGGAAAGGATCCCTCATCTCGAGCTAGGAGCCGGAAACGGGGCTCCCCTGGATGTGTGCGGGACACCACGTGCTTCCTCTCGAGTGGAGACGGGTATGTCGGGGAACTTCTTGAGTTGCAGCAAGGGTGTGAAAGACCCTTTGGAAGTTCCAGTGGTTAGATGTGATTGGCCTCGAGAAGCCTCAGCGGAAATGGGCCTCATCTCGCCTGGAGGGCAAAACCTCCTGGATTTTCTCGAGTTGCGGCAGGTGCTCTCGACTTACGACGGGGACCTCAGGGACCCGCTCTGGTGGGCTCAGGAAAGGCCAGTCCCCATGCGAGTTCCTCGGGGGCGTCTCGGGATTCCTCTCCCGTCGATGCCGGGGCCTAAGACCTTGTGTGGAGTCGGGGCCGGAACCTGAGGATTCCTCTCCAGTGCTGACATGGATCTTGGGGTACTTCTGGAGTCTCCCCAGGGGAGTCAGTCCTCGTCTCGAATGCGGGCATGCACTTGCGCTTTCCTCCAGAGCGGTAGCAGCAGTGTCACGCAGTCCGCCGCGTGGATCAAAGGATCTATGGTTTTCCCTCGAGTCTTTCCCACGAGGCTTTCCCCCGAGGCTTTCCCACAGGGCTGTCCCACGTGCACACGTGGTGGGAGTCGATCCTCGGCTTGAACGTCAAGGCAGTGCAGGGAAAACAGGTTCCTCTGGAATGGACTGACACATCTGGGGGACTCTTGGAATGGTGTCACGACCCTGGAGTTCCTCTCGCCTTTCCTGTGGAGAGCGCCTCCTCTTGAGATGCGACTGAAACGCCGGGAATTCTTTCCCTACGAAACAGGGAAGGATCCCTCATCTCGAGCTAGGAGGCGGAAACGGGGCTCCCCTGGATGTGTGCGGGACCCCACGTGCTTCCTCTCGAGTGGAGACGGGTATGTCGGGGAACTTCTTGAGTTGCAGCAATGGTGTGAAGGACCCTTTGGAAGTTCCAGTGGTTAGATGTGATTGGCCTCGAGAAGCCTCAGCGGAAATGGGCCTCATCTCGCCTGGAGGGCAAAACCTCCTGGATTTTCTCGAGTTGCGGCAGGTGCTCTCGACTTACGACGGGGACCTCAGGGACCCGCTCTGGTGGCCTCAGGAAAGGCCAGTCCCCATGCAAGTTCCTCGGGGGCCTCTCGGGATTCCTCTCCCGTCGATGCCGGGGCCTAAGACCTTGTGTGGATTCCGGGCCGGAACCTGAGGATTCCTCTCCAGTGCTGACATGGATCTTGGGGTACTTCTGGAGTCTCCCCAGGGGAGTCAGTCCTCGTCTCGAATGCGGGCATGCACTTGCGCTTTCCTCCAGAGCGGTAGCAGCAGTGTCACGCAGTCCGCCGCGTGGATCAAAGGATCTATGGTTTTCCCTCGAGTCTTTCCCACGAGGCTTTCCCACGAGGCTTTCCCACAGGGCTGTCCCTCGTGCACACGTTGTGCGAGTCGATCCTCGGCTTGAACGTCAAGGCAGTGCAGGGAAAACAGGTTCCTCTGGAATGGACTGACACATCTGGGGGACTCTTGGAATGGTGTCTCGACCCTGGAGTTCCTCTCGCCTTTCCTGAGGAGAGCGTCTCCTCTTGAGATGCGACGGGAACGCCGGGAATTCTTTCCCTACGAAACAGGGAAAGGATCCCTCATCTCGAGCTAGGAGGCGGAAACGGGGCTCCCCTGGATGTGTGCGGGACACCACGTGCTTCCTCTCGAGTGGAGACGGGTATGTCGGGGAACTTCTTGAGTTGCAGCAAGGGTGTTAAAGACCCTTTGGAAGTTCCAGTGGTTAGATGTGATTGGCCTCGAGAAGCCTCAGCGGAAATGGGCCTCATCTCGCCTGGAGGGCAAAACCTCCTGGATTTTCTCGAGTTGCGGCAGGTGCTCTCGACTTACGACTGGGACCTCAGGGACCCGCTCTGGTGGCCTCAGGAAAGGCCAGTCCCCATGCGAGTTCCTCGGGGGCCTCTCGGGATTCCTCACCCGTCGATGCCGGGGCCTAAGACCTTGTGTGGAGTCGGGGCCGGAACTTGAGGATTCCTCTCGAGTGCTGACATGGATCTTGGGGTACTTCTGGAGTCTCCCCAGGGGAGTCAGTCCTCGTCTCGAATGTGGGCATGCACTTGCGCTCTCCTCCAGAGCGGTAGCAGCAGTGTCACGCAGTCCGCCGCGTGGATCAAAGGATCTATGGTTTTCCCTCGAGTCTTTCCCACGAGGCTTTCCCACGAGGCTTTCCCACAGGGCTGTCCCACGTGCACACCTGGTGGGAGTCTTTCCTCGGCTTGAACGTCAAGGCAGTGCAGGGAAAACAGGTTCCTCTGGAATGGGCTGACACATCTGGGGGACTCTTGGAATGGTGGCACGACCCTGGAGTTCCTCTCGCCTTTCCTGTGGAGAGCGCCTCCTCTTGAGATGCGACGGGAACGCCGGGAATTCTTTCCCTACGAAACAGGGAAAGGATCCCTCATCTCGAGCTAGGAGGCGAAACGGGGCTCCCCTGGATGTGTGCGGGACACCACGTGCTTCCTCTCTAGTGGAGACGGGTATGTCGGGGAACTTCTTGAGTTGCAGCAAGGGTGTGAAGGACCCTTTGGAAGTTCCAGTGGTTAGATGTGATTGGCCTCGAGAAGCCTCAGCGGAAATGGGCCTCATCTCGCCTGGAGGGCAAAACCTCCTGGATTTTCTCGAGATGCGGCAGGTGCTCTCGACTTACGACGGGGACCTCAGGGAACCCCTCTGGTGGCCTCAGGAAAGGCCAGTCCCCATGCGAGTTCCTCGGGGGCGTCTCGGGATTCCTCTCCCGTCGATGCCGGGGCCTAAGACCTTGTGAGGTGTCGGGGCCGGAACCTGAGGATTCCTCTCCAGTGCTGACATGGATCTTGGGGTACTTCTGGAGTCTCCCCAGGGGAGTCAGTCCTCGTCTCGAATGCGGGCATGCACTTGCGCTTTCCTCCAGAGCGGTAGCAGCAGTGTCACGCAGTCCGCCACGTGGATCAAAGGATCTATGGTTTTCCCTCGAGTCTTTCCCACGAGGCTTTCCCACGAGGCTTTCCCACAGGGCTGTCCCAAGTGCACACGTGGTGGGAGTCGATCCTCGGCTTGAACGTCAAGGCAGTGCAGGGAAAACAGGTTCCTCTGGAATGGACTGACACATCTGGCGGACTCTTGGAATGGTGTCACGACCCTGGAGTTCCTCTCGCCTTTCCTGTGGAGAGCGCCTCCTCTTGAGATGCGACGGGAACGCCGGGAATTCTTTCCCTACGAAACAGGGAAAGGATCCCTCATCTCGAGCTAGGAGGCGTAAACGGGGCACCCCTGGATGTGTGCGGGACCCCACGTGCTTCCTCTCGAGTGGAGACGGGTATGTCGGGGAACTTCTTGAGTTGCAGCAAGGGTGTGAAGGACCCTTTGGAAGTTCCAGTGGTTAGATGTGATTGGCCTCGAGAAGCCTCAGCGGAAATGTGCCTCATCTCGCCTGGAGGGCAAAACCTCCTGGATTTTCTCGAGTTGCGGCAGGTGCTCTCGACTTACGACGGGGACCTCAGGGACCCGCTCTGGTGGCCTCAGGAAAGGCCAGTCCCCATGCGAGTTCCTCGGGGGCCTCTCGGGATTCCTCTCCCGTCGATGCCGGGGCCTAAGGCGTTGTGTGGAGTCGGGGCCGGAACCTGAGGATTCCTCTCCAGTGCTGACATGGATCTTGGGGTACTTCTGGAGTCTCCCCAGGGGAGTCAGTCCTCGTCTCGAATGCGGGCATGCACTTGCGCTTTCCTCCAGAGCGGTAGCAGCAGTGTCACGCAGTCCGCCGCGTGGATCAAAGGATCTATGGTTTTCCCTCGAGTCTTTCCCACGAGGCTTTCCCACGAGGCTTTCCCACAGGGCTGTCCCACGTGCACACGTGGTGGGAGTCGATCCTCGGCTTGAACGTCAAGGCAGTGCAGGGAAAACAGGTTCCTCTGGAATGGACTGACACATCTGGGGGACTCTTGGAATGGTGTCACGACCCTGGAGTTCCTCTTGCCTTTCCTGTGGAGAGCGCCTCCTGTTGAGATGCGACGGGAACGCCGAGAATTCTTTCCCTACGAAACAGGGAAAGGATCCCTCATCTCGAGCTAGGAGGCGGAAACGGGGCTCCCCTGGATGTTTGCGGGACCCACGTGCTTCCTCTCGAGTGGAGACGGGTATGTCGGGGAACTTCTTGAGTTGCAGCAAGGGTGTGAAGGACCCTTTGGAAGTTCCAGTGGTTAGATGTGATTGGCCTCGAGAAGCCTCAGCGGAAATGGGCCTCATCTCGCCTGGAGGGCAAAACCTCCTGGATTTTCTCGAGTTGCGGCAGGTGCTCTCGACTTACGATGGGAACTCAGGGACCCGCTCTGGTGGCCTCAGGAAAGGCCAGTCCCCATGCGAGTTCCTCGGGGGCCTCTCGGGATTCCTCTCCCGTCGATGCCGGGGCCTAAGACCTTGTGTGGAGTCGGGGCCGGAACCTGAGGATTCCTCTCCAGTGCTGACATGGATCTTGGGGTACTTCTGGAGTCTCCCCAAGGAAGTCAGTCCTCGTCTCGAATGCGGGCATGCACATGCGCTTTCCTCCAGAGCGGTAGCAGCAGTGTCACGCAGTCCGCCGCGTGGATCAAAGGATCTATGGTTTTCCCTCGAGTCTTTCCCACGAGGCTTTCCCCCGAGGCTTTCCCACAGGGCTGTCCCACGTGCACACGTGGTGGGAGTCGATCCTCGGCTTGAACGTCAAGGCAGTGCAGGGAAAACAGGTTCCTCTGGAATGGACTGACACATCTGGGGGACTCTTGGAATGGTGTCACGACCCTGGAGTTCCTCTCGCCTTTCCTGTGGAGAGCGCCTCCTCTTGAGATGCGACTGAAACGCCGGGAATTCTTTCCCTACGAAACAGGGAAGGATCCCTCATCTCGAGCTAGGAGGCGGAAACGGGGCTCCCCTGGATGTGTGCGGGACCCCACGTGCTTCCTCTCGAGTGGAGACGGGTATGTCGGGGAACTTCTTGAGTTGCAGCAATGGTGTGAAGGACCCTTTGGAAGTTCCAGTGGTTAGATGTGATTGGCCTCCAGAAGCCTCAGCGGAAATGGGCCTCATCTCGCCTGGAGGGCAAAACCTCCTGGATTTTCTCGAGTTGCGGCAGGTGCTCTCGACTTACGACGGGGACCTCAGGGACCCGCTCTGGTGGCCTCAGGAAAGGCCAGTCCCCATGCAAGTTCCTCGGGGGCCTCTCGGGATTCCTCTCCCGTCGATGCCGGGGCCTAAGACCTTGTGTGGATTCCGGGCCGGAACCTGAGGATTCCTCTCCAGTGCTGACATGGATCTTGGGGTACTTCTGGAGTCTCCCCAGGGGAGTCAGTCCTCGTCTCGAATGCGGGCATGCACTTGCGCTTTCCTCCAGAGCGGTAGCAGCAGTGTCACGCAGTCCGCCGCGTGGATCAACGGATCTATGGTTTTCCCTCGAGTCTTTCCCACGAGGCTTTCCCACGAGGCTTTCCCACAGGGCTGTCCCTCGTGCACACGTTGTGCGAGTCGATCCTCGGCTTGAACGTCAAGGCAGTGCAGGGAAAACAGGTTCCTCTGGAATGGACTGACACATCTGGGGGACTCTTGGAATGGTGTCTCGACCCTGGAGTTCCTCTCGCCTTTCCTGAGGAGAGCGTCTCCTCTTGAGATGCGACGGGAACGCCGGGAATTCTTTCCCTACGAAACAGGGAAAGGATCCCTCATCTCGAGCTAGGAGGCGGAAACGGGGCTCCCCTGGATGTGTGCGGGACACCACGTGCTTCCTCTCGAGTGGAGACGGGTATGTCGGGGAACTTCTTGAGTTGCAGCAAGGGTGTGAAAGACCCTTTGGAAGTTCCAGTGGTTAGATGTGATTGGCCTCGAGAAGCCTCAGCGGAAATGGGCCTCATCTCGCCTGGAGGGCAAAACCTCCTGGATTTTCTCGAGTTGCGGCAGGTGCTCTCGACTTACGACGGGGACCTCAGGGACCCGCTCTGGTGGGCTCAGGAAAGGCCAGTCCCCATGCGAGTTCCTCGGGGGCGTCTCGGGATTCCTCTCCCGTCGATGCCGGGGCCTAAGACCTTGTGTGGAGTCGGGGCCGGAACCTGAGGATTCCTCTCCAGTGCTGACATGGATCTTGGGGTACTTCTGGAGTCTCCCCAGGGGAGTCAGTCCTCGTCTCGAATGCGGGCATGCACTTGCGCTTTCCTCCAGAGCGGTAGCAGCAGTGTCACGCAGTCCGCCGCGTGGATCAAAGGATCTATGGTTTTCCCTCGAGTCTTTCCCACGAGGCTTTCCCACGAGGCTTTCCCACAGGGCTGTCCCACGTGCACACGTGGTGGGAGTCGATCCTCGGCTTGAACGTCAAGGCAGTGCAGGGAAAACAGGTTCCTCTGGAATGGACTGACACATCTGGGGGACTCTTGGAATGGTGTCACGACCCTGGAGTTCCTCTCGCCTTTCCTGTGGAGAGCGCCTCCTCTTGAGATGCGACTGGAACGCCGGGAATTCTTTCCCTACGAAACAGGGAAAGGATCCCTCATCTCGAGCTAGGAGGCGGAAACGGGGCTCCCCTGGATGTGTGAGGGACCCCACTTGCTTCCTCTCGAGTGGAGACGGGTATGTCGGGGAACTTCTTGAGTTGCAGCAATGGTGTGAAGGACCCTTTGGAAGTTCCAGTGGTTAGATGTGATTGGCCTCGAGAAGCCTCAGCGGAAATGGGCCTCATCTCGCCTGGAGGGCAAAACCTCCTGGATTTTCTCGAGTTGCGGCAGGTGATCTCGACTTACGACGGGGACCTCAGGGACCCTCTCTGGTGGCCTCAGGAAAGGCCAGTCCCTATGCGAGTTCCTCGGGGGCCTCTCGGGATTCCTCTCCCATCGATGCCGGGGCCTAAGACCTTGTGTGGAGTCGGGGCCGGAACCTGAGGATTCCTCTCCAGTGCTGACATGGATCTTGGGGTACTTCTGGAGTCTCCCCAGGGGAGTCAGTCCTCGTCTCGAATGTGGGCATGCACTTGCGCTTTCCTCCAGAGCGGTAGCAGCAGTGTCACGCAGTCCGCCGCGTGGATCAAAGGATCTATGGTTTTCCCTCGAGTCTTTCCCACGAGGCTTTCCCACGAGGCTTTCCCACAGGGCTGTCCCACGTGCACACGTGGTGGGAGTCGATCCACGGCTTGAACGTCAAGGCAGTGCAGGGAAAACAGGTTCCTCTGGAATGGGCTGACACATCTGGGGGACTCTAGGAATGGTGGCACGACCCTGGAGTTCCTCTCGCCTTTCCTGTGGAGAGCGCCTCCTCTTGTGATGCGACGGGAACGCCGGGAATTCTTTCCCTACGAAACAGGGAAAGGATCCCTCATCTCGAGCTAGGAGGCGAAACGGGGCTCCCCTGGATGTGTGCGGGACACCACGTGCTTCCTCTCGAGTGGAGACGGGTATGTCGGGGAACTTCTTGAGTTGCAGCAAGGGTGTGAAGGACCCTTTGGAAGTTCCAGTGGTTAGATGTGATTGGCCTCGAGAAGCCTCAGCGGAAATGGGCCTCATCTCGCCTGGAGGGCAAAACCTCCTGGATTTTCTCGAGTTGCGGCAGGTGCTCTCGATTTACGACGGGGACCTCAGGGACCCGCTCTGGTGGCCTCAGGAAAGGCCAGTCCCCATGCGAGTTCCTCAGGGGCGTCTCGGGATTCCTCTCCCGTCGATGCCGGGGCCTAAGACCTTGTGTGGATTCCGGGCCGGAACCTGAGGATTCCTCTCCAGTGCTGACATGGATCTTGGCGTACTTCTGGAGTCTCCCCAGGGGAGTCAGTCCTCGTCTCGAATGCGGGCATGCACTTGCGCTTTCCTCCAGAGCGGTAGCAGCAGTGTCACGCAGTCCGCCGCGTGGATCAAAGGATCTATGGTTTTCCCTCGAGTCTTTCCCACGAGGCTTTCCCACGAGGCTTTCCCACAGGGCTGTCCCTCGTGCACACGTTGTGCGAGTCGATCATCGGCTTGAACGTCAAGGCAGTGCAGGGAAAACAGGTTCCTCTGGAATGGACTGACACATCTGGGGGACTCTTGGAATGGTGTCTCGACCCTGGAGTTCCTCTCGCCTTTCCTGAGGAGAGGGCCTCCTCTTGAGATGCGACGGGAACGCCGGGAATTCTTTCCCTATGAAACAGGGAAAGGATCCCTCATCTCGAGCTAGGAGGAGGAAACGGGGCTCCCCTGGATGTGTGCGGGACCCACGTGCTTCCTCTCGAGTGGAGACGGGTATGTCGGGGAACTTCTTGAGTTGCAGCAAGGGTGTGAAGGACCCTTTGGAAGTTCCAGTGGTTAGATGTGATTGGCCTCGAGAAGCCTCAGCGGAAATGGGCCTCATCTCGCCTGGAGGGCAAAACCTCCTGGATTTTCTCGAGTTGCGGCAGGTGATCTCGACTTACGACGGGGACCTCAGGGACCCGCTCTGGTGGCCTCAGGAAAGGCCAGTCCCCATGCGAGTTCCTCGGGGGCCTCTCGGGATTCCTCTCCCGTCGATGCCGGGGCCTAAGACCTTGTGTGGAGTCGGGGCCGGAACCTGAGGATTCCTCTCCAGTGCTGACATGGATCTTGGGGTACTTCTGGAGTCTCCCCAGGGGAGTCAGTCCTCGTCTCGAATGCGGGCATGCACTTGCGCTTTCCTCCAGAGCGGTAGCAGCAGTGTCACGCAGTCCGCCGCGTGGATCAAAGGATCTATGGTTTTCCCTCGAGTCTTTCCCACGAGGCTTTCCCACGAGGCTTTCCCACAGGGCTGTCCCACGTGCACACGTGGTGGGAGTCGATCCTCGGCTTGAACGTCAAGGCAGTGCAGGGAAAACAGGTTCCTCTGGAATGGACTGACACATCTGGGGGACTCTTGGAATGGTGTCACGACCCTGGAGTTCCTCTCGCCTTTCCTGTGGAGAGCGCCTCCTCTTGAGATGCGACTGGAACGCCGGGAATTCTTTCCCTACGAAACAGGGAAAGGATCCCTCATCTCGAGCTAGGAGGCGGAAACGGGGCTCCCCTGGATGTGTGAGGGACCCCACTTGCTTCCTCTCGAGTGGAGACGGGTATGTCGGGGAACTTCTTGAGTTGCAGCAATGGTGTGAAGGACCCTTTGGAAGTTCCAGTGGTTAGATGTGATTGGCCTCGAGAAGCCTCAGCGGAAATGGGCCTCATCTCGCCTGGAGGGCAAAACCTCCTGGATTTTCTCGAGTTGCGGCAGGTGATCTCGACTTACGACGGGGACCTCAGGGACCCTCTCTGGTGGCCTCAGGAAAGGCCAGTCCCTATGCGAGTTCCTCGGGGGCCTCTCGGGATTCCTCTCCCATCGATGCCGGGGCCTAAGACCTTGTGTGGAGTCGGGGCCGGAACCTGAGGATTCCTCTCCAGTGCTGACATGGATCTTGGGGTACTTCTGGAGTCTCCCCAGGGGAGTCAGTCCTCGTCTCGAATGTGGGCATGCACTTGCGCTTTCCTCCAGAGCGGTAGCAGCAGTGTCACGCAGTCCGCCGCGTGGATCAAAGGATCTATGGTTTTCCCTCGAGTCTTTCCCACGAGGCTTTCCCACGAGGCTTTCCCACAGGGCTGTCCCACGTGCACACGTGGTGGGAGTCGATCCACGGCTTGAACGTCAAGGCAGTGCAGGGAAAACAGGTTCCTCTGGAATGGGCTGACACATCTGGGGGACTCTAGGAATGGTGGCACGACCCTGGAGTTCCTCTCGCCTTTCCTGTGGAGAGCGCCTCCTCTTGAGATGCGACGGGAACGCCGGGAATTCTTTCCCTACGAAACAGGGAAAGGATCCCTCATCTCGAGCTAGGAGGCGAAACGGGGCTCCCCTGGATGTGTGCGGGACACCACGTGCTTCCTCTCGAGTGGAGACGGGTATGTCGGGGAACTTCTTGAGTTGCAGCAAGGGTGTGAAGGACCCTTTGGAAGTTCCAGTGGTTAGATGTGATTGGACTCGAGAAGCCTCAGCGGAAATGGGCCTCATCTCGCCTGGAGGGCAAATCCTCCTGGATTTTCTCGAGTTGCGGCAGGTGCTCTCGACTTACGACGGGGACCTCAGGGACCCGCTCTGGTGGCCTCAGGAAAGGCCAGTCCCCATGCGAGTTCCTCGGGGGCGTCTCTGGATTCCTCTCCCGTCGATGCCGGGGCCTAAGACCTTGTGTGGAGTCGGGGCCGGAACCTGAGTATTCCTCTCCAGTGCTGACATGGATCTTGGGGTACTTCTGGAGTCTCCCCAGGGGAGTCAGTCCTCGTCTCGAATGCGAGCATGCACTTGCGCTTTCCTCCAGAGCGGTAGCAGCAGTGTCACGCAGTCCGCCGCGTGGATCAAAGGATCTATGGTTTTCCCTCGAGTCTTTCCCACGAGGCTTTCCCACGAGGCTTTCCCACAGGGCTGTCCCAAGTGCACACGTGGTGGGAGTCGATCCTCGGCTTGAACGTCAAGGCAGTGCAGGGAAAACAGGTTCCTCTGGAATGGACTGACACATCTGGGGGACTCTTGGAATGGTGGCACGACCCTGGAGTTCCTCTCGCCTTTCCTGTGGAGAGCGCCTCCTCTTGAGATGCGACGGGAACGCCGGGAATTCTTTCCCTACGAAACAGGGAAAGGATCCCTCATCTCGAGCTAGGAGGCGAAACGGGGCTCCCCTGGATGTGTGCGGGACACCACGTGCTTCCTCTCGAGTGGAGACGGGTATGTCGGGGAACTTCTTGAGTTGCAGCAAGGGTGTGAAGGACCCTTTGGAAGTTCCAGTGGTTAGATGTGATTGGCCTCGAGAAGCCTCAGCGGAAATGGGCCTCATCTCGCCTGGAGGGCAAAACCTCCTGGATTTTCTCGAGTTGCGGCAGGTGCTCTCGACTTACGACGGGGACCTCAGGGACCCGCTCTGGTGGCCTCAGGAAAGGCCAGTCCCCATGCGAGTTCCTCGGGGGCCTCTCGGGATTCCTCTCCCGTCGATGCCGGGGCCTAAGACCTTGTGTGGAGTCGGGGCCGGAACCTGAGGATTCCTCTCCAGTGCTGACATGGATCTTGGGGTACTTCTGGAGTCTCCCCAGGGGAGTCAGTCCTCGTCTCGAATGTGGGCATGCACTTGCGCTTTCCTCCAGAGCGCTAGCAGCAGTGTCACGCAGTCCTCCGCTTGCATCAAAGGATCTATGGTTTTCCCTCGAGTCTTTCCCACGAGGCTTTCCCACGAGGCTTTCCCACAGGGCTGTCCCACGTGCACACGTGGTGGGAGTCGATCCTCGGCTTGAAAGTCAAGGCAGTGCAGGGAAAACAAGTTCCTCTGGAATGGACTGTCACATCTGGGGGACTCTTGGAATGGTGTCACGACCCTGGAGTTCCTCTCGCCTTTCCTGTGGAGAGCGCCTCCTCTTGAGATGCGACGGGAACGCCGGGAATTCTTTCCCTACGAAACAGGGAAAGGATCCCTCATCTCGAGCTAGGAGGCGGAAACGGGGCTCCCCTGGGTGTGTGCGGGACACCACGTGCTTCCTCTCGTTGGAGACGGGTATGTCGGGGAACTTCTTGAGTTGCAGCAATGGTGTGAAGGACCCTTTGGAAGTTCCAGTGGTTAGATGTGATTGGCCTCGAGAAGCCTCAGCGGAAATGGGCCTCATCTCACCTGGAGGGCAAAACCTCCTGGATTTTCTCGAGTTGCGGCAGGTGCTCTCGACTTACGACGGGGACCTCAGGGAGACGCTCTGGTGGCCTCAGGAAAGGCCAGTCCCCATGCGAGTTCCTCGGGGCCCTCTCGGGATTCCTCTCCCGTCGATGCTGGGGCCTAAGACCTTGTGTGGAGTCGGGCCCGGAACCTGAGGATTCCTCTCCAGTGCTGACATGGATCTTGGGGTACTTCTGGAGTCTCCCCAGGGGAGTCAGTCCTCGTCTCGAATGCGGGCATGCACTTGCGCTCTCCTCCAGAGCGGTAGCAGCAGTGTCACGCAGTCCGCCGGGTGGATCAACGGATCTATGGTTTTCCCTCGAGTCTTTCCCACGAGGCTTTCCCACGAGGCTTTCCAACAGGGCTGTCCCACGTGCACACGTGGTGCGAGTCGATCCTCGGCTTGAACGTCAAGGCAGTGCAGGGAAAACAGGTTCCTCTGGAATGGACTGACACATCTGGGGGACTCTTGGAATGGTGTCTCGACCCTGGAGTTCCTCTCGCCTTTCCTGTGGAGAGCGCCTCCTCTTGAGATGCGACGGGAACGCCGAGAATTCTTTCCCTACGAAACAGGGAAAGGATCTCTCATCTCGAGCTAGGAGGCGGAAACGGGGCTCCCCTGGATGTGTGCGGGACCCCACGTGCTTCCTCTCGAGTGGAGACGGGTATGTCGGGGAACTTCTTGAGTTGCAGCAATGGTGTGAAGGACCCTTTGGAAGTTCCAGTGGTTAGATGTGATTGGCCTCGAGAAGCCTCAGCGGAAATGGGCCTCATCTCGCCTGGAGGGCAAAACCTCCTGGATTTTCTGAAGTTGCGGCAGGTGCTCTCGACTTACGACGGAGACCTCAGGGACCCGCTCTGGTGGCCTCAGGAAAGGCCAGTCCCCATGCGAGTTCCTCGGGGGCCTCTCGGGATTCCGCTCCCGTCGATGCCGGGGCCTAAGACCTTGTGTGGAGTCGGGGCCGGAACCTGAGGATTCCTCTCCAGTGCTGACATGGATCTTGGGGTACTTCTGGAGTCTCCCCAGGGGAGTCAGTCCTCGTCTCGAATGCGGGCATGCACTTGCGCTTTCCTCCAGAGCGGTAGCAGCAGTGTCACGCAGTCCGCCGCGTGGATCAAAGGATCTATGGTTTTCCCTCGAGTCTTTCCCACGAGGCTTTCCCACGAGGCTTTCCCACAGGGCTGTCCCACGTGCACACGTGGTGGGAGTCGATCCTCTGCTTGAACGTCAAGGCAGTGCAGGGAAAACAGGTTCCTCTGGAATGGACTGACACATTGGGGGACTCTTGGAATGGTGTCTCGTCCCTGGAGTTCCTCTCGCCTTTCCTGTGGAGAGCGCCTCCTCTTGAGATGCGACGGGAACGCCGGGAATTCTTTCCCTACGAAACAGGGAAAGGATCCCTCATCTCGAGCTAGGAGGCGGAAACGGGGCTCCCCTGGATGTGTGCGGGACACCACGTGCTTCCTCTCGAGTGGAGACGGGTATGTCGGGGAACTTCTTGAGTTGCAGCAAGGGTGTGAAGGACCCTTTGGAAGTTCCAGTGGTTAGATGTGATTGGTCTCGAGAAGCCTCAGCGGAAATGGGCCTCATCTCGCCTGGAGGGCAAAACCTCCTGGATTTTCTCGAGTTGCAGTAGGTGCTCTCGACTTACGACGGGGACCTCAGGGACCCGCTCTGGTGGCCTCAGGAAAGGCCAGTCCCCTTGCGAGATCCTCGGGGGCCTCTTGGGATTCCTCTCCCGTCGATGCCGGGGCCTAAGACCTTGTGTGGAGTCGTGGCCGGAACCTGAGGATTCCTCTCCAGTGCTGACATGGATCTTGGGGTACTTCTGGAGTCTCCCCAGGGGAGTCAGTCCTCGTCTCGAATGCGGGCATGCACTTGCGCTTTCCTCCAGAGCGGTAGCAGCAGTGTCACGCAGTCTGCCGCGTGGATCAAAGGATCTATGGTTTTCCCTCGAGTCTTTCCCACGAGGCTTTCCCACGAGGCTTTCCCACAGGGCTGTCCCACGTGCACACGTGGTGGAAGTCGATCCTCGGCTTGAACGTCAAGGCAGTGCAGGGAAAACAGGTTCCTCTGGAATGGGCTGACACATCTGGGGGACTCTTGGAATGGTGTCACGACACTGGAGTTCCTTTCGCCTTTCCTGTGGAAAGCGCCTCCTCTTGAGATGCGACGGGAACGCCGGGAATTCTTTCCCTACGAAACAGGGAAAGGATCTCTCATCTCGAGCTAGGAGGCGGAAACGGGGCTCCCCTGGATGTGTGCGGGACACCACGTGCTTCCTCTCGAGTGCAGACGGGTATGTCGGGGAACTTCTTGAGTTGCAGCAAGGGTGTGAAGAACCCTTTGGAAGTTCCAGTGGTTAGATGTGATTGGCCTCGAGAAGCCTCAGCGGAAATGGGCCTCATCTCGCCTGGAGGGCAAAACCTCCTGGATTTTCTCGAGTTGCGGCAGGTGCTCTCGACTTACGACGGGGACCTCAGGGACCCGCTCTGGTGGCCTCAGGACAGGCCAGTCCCCATGCAAGTTCCTCGGGGGCCTCTCGGGATTCCTCTCCCGTCGATGCCGGGGCCTAAGACCTTTTGTGGATTCGGGGCCGGAACCTGAGGATTCCTCTCCAGTGCTGACATGGATCTTGGGGTACTTCTGGAGTCTCCCCAGGGGAGTCAGTCCTCGTCTCGAATGCGAGCATGCACTTGCGCTTTCCTCCAGAGCGGTAGCAGCAGTGTCACGCAGTCGGCCGCGTGGATCAAAGGATCTATGGTTTTCCCTCGAGTCTTTCCCACGAGGCTTTCCCACGAGGCTTTCCCACAGGGCTGTCCCACGTGCACACGTGGTGAGAGTCGATCCTCGGCTTGAACGTCAGGCAGTGCAGGGAAAACAGGTTCCTCTGGAATGGACTGACACATCTGGGGGACTCTTGGAATGGTGCCACGACCCTGGAGTTCCTCTCGCCTTTCCTGTGGAGAGCGCCTCCTCTTGAGATGCGACGGGAACGCCGGGAATTCTTTCCCTACGAAACAGGGAAAGGATCCCTCATCTCGAGCTAGGAGGCGGAAACGGGGCTCCCCTGGATATGTGCGGGACCCTACGTGCTTCCCCTCAAGTCGAGACGGGTATGTCGGGGAACTTCTTGCGTTGCAGCAATGGTGTGAAGGACCCTTTGGAAGTTCCAGTGGTTAGATGAGATTGGCCTCGAGAAGCCTCAGCGGAAATGTGCCTCATCTCGCCTGGAGGGCAAAACCTCCTGGATTTTCTCGAGTTGCGGCAGGTGCTCTCGACTTACGACGGGGACCTCAGGGACCCGCTCTGGTGGGCTCAGGAAAGGCCAGTCCCCATGCGAGTTCCTCGGGGGCGTCTCGGGATTCCTCTCCCGTCGATGCCGGGGCCTAAGACCTTGTGTGGAGTCGGGGCCGGAACCTGAGGATTCCTCTCCAGTGCTGACATGGATCTTGGGGTACTTCTGGAGTCTGCCAGGGGAGTCAGTCCTCGTCTCGAATGCGGGCATGCACTTGCGCTTTCTTCCAGACTGGTAGCAGCAGTGTCACGCAGTCCGCCGCGTGGATCAAAGGATCTATGGTTTTCCCTCGAGTCTTTCCCACGAGGCTTTCCCACGAGGCTTTCCCACAGGGCTGTCCCACGTGCACACGTGGTGGGAGTCGATCCTCGGCTTGAACGTCAAGGCAGTGCAGGGAAAACAGGTTCCTCTGGAATGGACTGACACATCTGGGGGACTCTTGGAATAGTGGCACGACCCTGGAGTTCCTCTCGCCTTTCCTGTGGAGAGAGCCTCCTCTTGAGATGCGACGGGAATGCCGGGAATTCCTTCCCTACGAAACAGGGAAAGGATCCCTCATCTCGAGCTAGGAGGCGGAAACGGGGCTCCCCTGGATGTGTGCGGGACACCACGTGCATCCTCTCGAGTGGAGACGGGTATGTCGGGGAACTTCTTGAGTTGCAGCAAGGGTGTGAAGGACCCTTTGGAAGTTCCAGTGGTTAGACGCGATTGGCCTCGAGAAGCCTCAGCGGAAATGGGCCTCATCTCGCCTGGAGGGCAAAACCTCCTGGATTTTCTCGAGTTGCGGCAGGTGCTCTCGACTTACGACGGGAACCTCAGGGACCCGCTCTGGTGGCCTCAGGAAAGGCCAGTCCCCATGCGAGTTCCTCGGGGGCCTCTCGGGATTCCTCTCCCGGCGATCCCGGGGCCTAAGACCTTGTGAGGAGTCGGGGCCGGAACCTGAGGATTCCTCTCCAGTGCTGACATGGATCTTGGGGTACTTCTGGAGTCTCCCCAGGGGAGTCAGTCCTCGTCTCGAATGCGGGCATGCACTTGCGCTTTCCTCCAGAGCGGTAGCAGCAGTGTCACGCAGTCCGCCGCGTGGATCAAAGGATCTATGGTTTTCCCTCGAGTCTTTCCCACGAGGCTTTCCCACGAGGCTTTCCCACAGGGCTGTCCCACGTGCACACGTGGTGGGAGTCGATCCTCGACTTGAACGTCAAGGCAGTGCAGGGAAAACAGGTTCCTCTGGAATGGACTGACACATCTGGGGGACTCTTGGAATGGTGGCACGACCCTGGAGTTCCTCTTGCCTTTCCTGTGGAGAGCGCCTCCTCTTGAGATGCGACGGGAACGCCGTGAATTCTTTCCCTACGAAACAGGGAAAGGATCCCTCATCTCGAGCTAGGAGGCGGAAACGGGGCTCCCCTGGATGTGTGCGGGACCCCACGTGCTTCCTCTCGAGTGGAGACGGGTATGTCGGGGAACTTCTTGAGTTGCAGCAATGGTGTGAAGGACCCTTTGGAAGTTCCAGTGGTTAGTTGTGATTGGCCTCGAGAAGCCTCAGGGGAAATGGGCCTCATCTCGCCTGGAGGGCAAAACCTCCTGGATTTTCTCGAGTTGCGGCAGGTGCTCTCGACTTACGACGGGGACCTCAGGGACCCGCCCTGGTGGCCTCAGGAAAGGCCAGTCCCCATGCGAGTTCCTCGGGGGCGTCTCGGGATTCCTCTCCCGTCGATGCCGGGGCCTAAGACCTTGTGTGGAGTCGGGGCCGGAACCTGAGGATTCCTCTCCAGTGCTGACATGGATCTTGGGGTACTTCTGGAGTCTCCCCAGGGGAGTCAGTCCTCGTCTCGAGTGCGGGCATGCACTTGCGCTTTCCTCCAGAGCGGTAGCAGCAGTGTCACGCAGTCCGCCGCGTGGATCAAAGGATCTATGGTTTTCCCTCGAGTCTTTCCCACGAGGCTTTCCCACGAGGCTTTCACACAGGGCTGTCCCACAGGGCTGTCCCACGTGCACCTGTGGTGGGAGTCGATCCTCGGCTTGAACGTCAAGGCAGTGCAGGGAAAACAGGTTCCTCTGGAATGGACTGACACATCTGGGGGACACTTGGAATGGTGGCATGACCCTGGAGTTCCTCTCGCCTTTCCTGTGGAGAGAGCCTCCTCTTGAGATGCGACGGGAACGCCGGGAATTCTTTCCCTAAGAAACAGGGAAAGGATCCCTCATCTCGAGCTAGGAGGCGGAAACGGGGCTCCCCTGGATGTGTGCGGGACCCCACGTGCTTCCTCTCGAGTGCAAACGGGTATGTCTGGGAAGTTCTTGAGTTGCAGCAAGAGTGTGAAGGACCCTTTGGAAGTTCCAGTGGTTAGATGTGATTGGCCTCGAGAAGCCTCAGCGGAAATGGGCCTCATCTCGCCTGGAGGGCAAAACCTCCTGGATTTTCTCGAGTTGCGGCAGGTGCTCTCGATTTACGACGGTGACCTCAGGGACCCGCTCTGGTGGCCTCAGGAAAGGTCAGTCCAAATGCGAGTTCCTCGGGGGCCTCTCGGGATTTCTCTCCCGTCGATGCCGGGGCCTAAGACCTTGTGTGGAGTCGGGGCCGGAACCTGAGGATTCCTCTCCAGGGCTGACATGGATCTTGGGGTACTTCTGGAGTCTCCCCATGGGAGTCAGTCCTCGTCTCGAATGCGGGCATGCACTTGCGCTTTCCTCCAGAGCGGTAGCAGCAGTGTCACGCACTCCGCCGCATGGATCAAAGGATCTATGGTTTTCCCTCGAGTCTTTCCCACGAGGCTTTCCCACAGGGCTGTCCCACGTGCACACGTGGTGGGAGTCGATCCTCGGCTTGAACGTCAAGGCAGTTCAGGGAAAACAGGTTCCTCTGGAATGGACTGACACATCTGGGGGACTCTTGGAATGGTGTCACGACCCTGGAGTTCCTCTCGCCTTTCCTGTGGAGAGCGCCTCCTCTTGAGATGTGACTGGAACGCCGGGAATTCTTTCCCTACGAAAAAGGGAAGGATCCCTCATCTCGAGCTAGGAGGCGGAAACGGGGCTCCCCTGGATGTGTGAGGGACCCCACGTGCTTCCTCTCGAGTGGAGACGGGTATGTCGGGGAACTTCTTGAGTTGCAGCAATGGTGTGAAGGACCCTTTGGAAGTTCCAGTGGTTAGATGTGATTGGCCTCGAGAAGCATCAGCGGAAATGGGCCTCATCTCGCCTGGAGGGCAAAACCTCCTGGATTTTCTCGAGTTGCGGCAGGTGCTCTCGACTTATGACGGGGACCTCAGGGACGCGCTCTGGTGGCCTCAGGAAAGGCCAGTCCCCATGCGAGTTCCTCGGGGGCCTCTCGGGATTCCTCTCCCGTCGATGCCAGGGCCTAAGACCTTGTGCGGAGTCGAGGCCGGAACCTGAGGATTCCTCTCCAGTGCTGACATGGATCTTGGGGTACTTCTGGAGTCTCCCCAGGGGAGTCAGTCCTCGTCTCGAATGCGGGCATGCACTTGCGCTTTCCTCCAGAGCGGTAGCAGCAGTGTCACGCAGTCCGCCGCGTGGATCAAAGGATCTATGGTTTTCCCTCGAGTCTTTCCCACGAGGCTTTCCCACGAGGCTTTCCCACAGGGCTGTCCCACGTGCACACGTGGTGGGAGTCGATCCTCGGCTTGAACGTCAAGGCAGTGCAGGGAAAACAGGTTCCTCTGGAATGGACTGACACATCTGGGGGACTCTTGCAATGGTGGCACGACCCTGGAGTTCCTCTCGCCTTTCCTGTGGAGAGCGCCTCCTCTTGAGATGCGCCGGAACGCCGGCAATTCTTTCCCTACGAAACAGGGAAAGGATCCCTCATCTCGAGCTAGGAGGCGGAAACGGGGCTCCCCTGGATGTGTGCGGGACACCACGTGCTTCCTATCGAGTGCAGACGGGTATGTCGGGGAACTTCTTGAGTTGCAGCAATGATGTGAAGGACCCTTTGGAAGTTCCAGTGGTTAGATGTGATTGGCCTCGAGAAGCCTCAGCGGAAATGGGCCTCATCTCGCCTGGAGGGCAAATCCTCCTGGATTTTCTCGAGTTGCGGCAGGTGCTCTCGACTTACGACGGGGACCTCATGGAACCGCTCTGGTGGCCTCAGGAAAGGCCAGTCCCCATGCGAGTTCCTCGGGGGCCTCTCGGGATTCCTGTCCCGTCGATGCCGGGGCCTAAGACCTTGTGTGGAGTCGGGGCCGGAACCTGAGGATTCCTCTCCAGTGCTGACATGGATCTTGGGGTACTTCTGGAGTCTCCCCAGGGGAGTCAGTCCTCGTCTCGAATGCGGGCATGCATTTGCGCTTTCCTCCAGAGCGGTAGCAGCAGTGTCACGCAGTCCGCCGCGTGGATCAAAGGATCTATGGTTTTCCCTCGAGTCTTTCCCACGAGGCTTTCCCATGAGGCTTTCCCACAGGGCTGTCCCACGTGAACACGTGGTGGGAGTCGATATTCGGCTTGAACGTCAAGGCAGTGCAGTTAAAACAGGTTGCTCTGGAATGGACTGACACATCTGGGGGACTCTTGGAATGGTGGCATGACCCTGGAGTTCCTCTCGCCTTTCCTGTGGAGAGCGCCTCCTCTTGAGATGCGACGGGAACGCCTGGAATTCTTTCCCTACGAAACAGGGAAAGGATCCCTCATCTCGAGCTAGGAGGCGGAAACGGGGCTCCCCTGGATGTGTGCGGGACACCACGTGCTTCCTCTCGAGTGCAGACGGATATGTCGGGGAACTTCTTGAGTTGCAGCAAGGGTGTGAAGGACCCTTTGGAAGTTCCAGTGGTTAGATGTGATTGGCCTCAAGAAGCCTCAGCGGAAATGGGCCTCATCTCGCCTGGAGGGCAAAACCTCCTGGATTTTCTCGAGTTGCGGCAGGTGCTCTCGACTTACGACGGGGACCTCATGGACCCGCTCTGGTGGCCTCAGGAAAGGCCAGTCCCCATGCGAGTTCCTCGGGGGCCTCTCGGGATTCCTCTCCCGTCGATGCCGGGCCCTAAGACCTTGTGTGGAGTCGGGGCCGGAACCTGAGGATTCCTCTCCAGTGCTGACATGGATCTTGGGGTACTTCTGGAGTCTCCCCAGGGGAGTCAGTCCTCGTCTCGAATGCGGGCATGCACTTGCGCTTTCCTCCAGAGCGGTAGCAGCAGTGTCACGCAGTCCGCCGCGTGGATCAAAGGATCTATGGTTTTCCCTCGAGTCTTTCCCACGAGGCTTTCCCACGAGGCTTTCCCACAGGGCTGTCCCACGTGCACACGTGGTGGGAGTCGATCCTCGGCTTGAACGTCAAGGCAGTGAAGGGAAAACAGGTTCCTCTGGAATGGACTGACACATCTGGGGGACTCTTGGAATGGTGGCACGACCCTGGAGTTCCTCTCGCCTTTCCTGTGGAGAGCGCCTCCTCTTGAGATGCGATGGAAACGCCGGGAATTCTTTCCCTACGAAACAGGGAAAGGACCCCTCATCTCGAGCTAGGAGGCGGAAACGGGGCTCCCCTGGATGTGTGCGGGACCCCACATACTTCCTCTCGAGTGGAGACGGGTATGTCGGGGATCTTCTTGAGTTGCAGCAAGGTTGTGAAGGACCCTTTGGAAGTTCCAGTGGTTAGATGTGATTAGCCTCGAGAAGCCTCAGCGGAAATGGGCCTCATCTCGCCTGGAGGGCAAAACCTCCTGGATTTTCTCGAGTTGCGGCAGGTGCTCTCGACTTACGACGGGGACCTCGGGGACCCGCTCTGGTGGCCTCAGGAAAGGCCAGTCCCCATGCGAGTTCCTCGGGGGCCGCTCGGGATTCCTCTCCCGTCGATGCCGGGGCCTAAGACCTTGTGTGGAGTCGGGGCCGGAACCTGAGGATTCCTCTCCAGTGCTGACATGGATCTTGGGGTACTTCTGGAGTCTCCCCAGGGGAGTCAGTCCTCGTCTCGAATGCGGGCATGCACTTGCGCTTTCCTCCAGAGCGGTAGCAGCAGTGTCACGCAGTCCGCCGCGTGGATCAAAGGATCTATGGTTTTCCCTCGAGTCTTTCCCACGAGGCTTTCCCACGAGGCTTTGCCACAGGGCTGTCCCACGTGCACACGTGGTGGGAGTCAATCCTCGGCTTGAACGTCAAGGCAGTGCAGGGAAAACAGATTTCTCTGGAATGGACTGACACATCTGGGGGTCTCTTGGAATGGTGCCAAGACCCTGGAGTTTCTCGCCTTTCCTGTGGAGAGCGCCTCCTCTTGAGATGCGCCGGGAACGCCGGGAATTCTTTCCCTACGAAACAGGGAAAGGATCCCTCATCTCGAGCTAGGAGGCGGAAACGGGGCTCCCCTGGATGTGTGCGGGACCCCACGTGCTTCCTCTCGACTGGAGACGGGTATGTCGGGGAACTTCTTGAGTTGCAGCAAGGGTGTGAAGGACCCTTTGGAAGTTCCAGTGGTTAGACGTGATTAGCCTCGAGACGCCTCAGCGAAAATGGGCCTCATCTCGCCTGGAGGTCAAAACATCCTGGATTTTCTCGAGTTGCGGCAGGTGCTCTCGACTTACGACGGGGACCTCAGGGACCCGCTCTGGTGGCCTCAGGAAAGGCCAGTCCCCATGCGAGTTCCTCTGGGGCCTCTCGGGATTCCTCTCCCGTCGATGCCGGGGCCTAAGACCTTGTGTGGAGTCGGGGCCGGAACCTGAGGATTCCTCTCCAGTGCTGACATGGATCTTGGGGTACTTCTGGAGTCTCCCCAGGGGAGTCAGTCCTCGTCTCGAATGCGGGCATGCACTTGCGCTTTCCTCCAGAGCGGTAGCAGCAGTGTCACGCAGTCCGCCGCGTGGATCAAAGGATCTATGGTTTTCCCTCGAGTCTTTCCCACGAGGCTTTCCGACGAGGCTTTCCCACAGGGCTGTCCCACGTGCACACGTGGTGGGAGTGGATCCTCGGCTTGAACGTCAAGGCAGTGAAGGGAAAACAGGTTCCTCTGGAATGGACTGACACATCTGGGGGACTCTTGGAATGGTGGCACGACCCTGGAGTTCCTCTCGCCTTTCCTGTGGAGAGCGCCTCCTCTTGAGATGCGACGGGAACGCCGGGAATTCTTTCCTTACGAAACAGGGAAAGGATCCCTCATCTCGAGCTAGGAGGCGGAAACGGGGCTCCCCTGGATGTGTGCGGGACCCCACGTGCTTCCTCTCGAGTGGAGACGGGTATGTCGGGGAACTTCTTGAGTTGCAGCAAGGGTGTGAAGGACCCTTTGGAAGTTCCAGTGGTTAGACGTGATTAGCCTCGAGAAGCCTCAGCGGAAATGGGCCTCATCTCGCCTGGAGGGCAAAACCTCCTGGATTTTCTCGAGTTGTGGCAGGTGCTCTCGACTTACGACGGGGACCTCAGGGACCCACTCTGGTGGCCTCAGGAAAGGCCAGTCCCCATGCGAGTTCCTCGGGGGCCTCTCGGGATTCCTCTCCCGTCGATGCCGGGGCCTAAGACCTTGTGTGGAGTCGGGGCCGGAACCTGAGGATTCCTCTCCAGTGCTGCCATGGATCTTGGGGTACTTCTGGAGTCTCCCCAGGGGAGTCAGTCCTCGTCTCGAATGCGGGCATGCACTTGCGCTTTCCTCCAGAGCGGTAGCAGCAGTGTCACGCAGTCCGCCGCGTGGATCAAAGGATCTATGGTTTTCCCTCGAGTCTTTCCAACGAGGCTTTCCCACGAGGCTTTCCCACAGGGCTGTCCCACGTGCACACGTGGTGGGAGTCGATCCTCGGCTTGAACGTCAAGGCAGTGCAGGGAAAACAGGTTCCTCTGGAATGGACTGACACATCTGGGGGTCTCTTGGAATGGTGGCATGACCCTGGAGTTCCTCTCGCCTTTCCTGTGGAGAGCGCCTCCTCTTGAGATGCGACGGGAACGCCGGGAATTCTTTCCCTACGAAACAGGGAAAGGATCCCTCATCTCGAGCTAGGAGGCGGAAACGGGGCTCCCCTGGATGTGTGCGGGACCCCACGTGCTTCCTCTCGAGTGGAGACGGGTATGTCGGGGAACTTCTAGAGTTGCAGCAAGGGTGTGAAGGACCCTTTGGAAGTTAAAGTGGTTAGACCTGATTAGCCTCGAGAAGCCTCAGCGGAAATGGGCCTCATCTCGCCTGGAGGGCAAAACCTCCTGGATTTTCTCGAGTTGCGGCAGGTGCTCTCGACTTACGACGGGGACCTCAGGGACCCGCTCTGGTGGCCTCAGGAAAGGCCAGTCCCCATGCGAGTTCCTCGGGGGCCTCTCGGGATTCCTCTCCCGTCGATGCCGGGGCCTAAGACCTTGTGTGGAGTCGGGGCCGGAACCTGAGGATTCCTCTCCAGTGCTGCCATGGATCTTGGGGTACTTCTGGTGTCTCCCCAGGGGAGTCAGTCCTCGTCTCGAATGCGGGCATGGACTTGCGCTTTCCTCCAGAGCGGTAGCAGCAGTGTCACGCAGTCCGCCGCGTGGATCAAAGGATCTATGGTTTTCCCTCGAGTCTTTCCCACGAGGCTTTCCGACGAGGCTTTCCCACAGGGCTGTCCCACGTGCACACGTGGTGGGAGTCGATCCTCGGCTTGAACGTCAAGGCAGTGCAGGGAAAACAGATTCCTCTGGAATGGACTGACACATCTGGGGGACTCTTGGAATGGTGCCACGACCCTGGAGTTTCTCTCGCCTTTCCTGTGGAGAGCGCCTCCTCTTGAGATGCGACGGGAACGCCGGGAATTTTTTCCTTACGAAAAAGGGAAAGGATCCCTCATCTCGAGCTAGGAGGCGGAAACGGGGCTCCCCTGGATGTGTGCGGGACCCCACGTGCTTCCTCTCGAGTGGAGACGGGTATGTCGGGGAACTTCTAGATTTGCAGCAAGGGTGTGAAGGACCCTTTGGAAGTTCCAGTGGTTAGACGTGATTAGCCTCGAGAAGCCTCAGCGGAAATGGGCCTCATCTTGCCTGGAGGGCAAAACCTCCTGGATTTTCTCGAGTTGCGGCAGGTGCTCTCGACTTACGAAGGGGACCTCAGGAAACCGCTCTGGTGGCCTCAGGAAAGGCCAGTCCCCATGCGAGTTCCTCGGGGGCCTCTCGGGATTCCTCTCCCGTCGATGCCGGGGCCTAAGACCTTGTGTGGAGTCGGGGCCGGAACCTGAGGATTCCTCTCCAGTGCTGACATGGATCTTGGGGTACTTCTGGAGTCTCCCCAGGGGAGTCAGTCCTCGTCTCGAATGCGGGCATGCACTTGCGCTTTCCTCCAGAGCGGTAGCAGCAGTGTCACGCAGTCCGCCGCGTGGATCAAAGGATCTATGGTTTTCCCTCGAGTCTTTCCCACGAGGCTTTCCCACGAGGCTTTCCCACAGGGCTGTCCCACGTGCACACGTGGTGGGAGTCTAGCCTCGGCTTGAACGTCAAGGCAGTGCAGGGAAAACAGGTTCCTCTGGAATGGACTGACACATCTGGGGGACTCTTGGAATGGTGCCACGACCCTGGAGTTCCTCTCGCCTTTCCTGTGGAGAGCGCCTCCTCTTGAGATGCGACGGGAACGCCGGGAATTCTTTCCCTACGAAACAGGGAAAGGATCCCTCATCTCGAGCTAGGAGGCGGAAACGGGGCTCCCCTGGATGTGTGCGGGACCCCACGTGCTTCCTCTCGAGTGGAGACGGGTATGTCGGGGAACTTCTTGAGTTGCAGCAAGGGTGTGAAGGACCCTTTGGAAGTTCCAGTGGTTAGATGTGATTGGCCTCGAGAAGCCTCAGCGGAAATGGGCCTCATCTCGCCTGGAGGGCAAAACCTCCTGGATTTTCCCGAGTTGCGGCAGGTGCTCTCGACTTACGACGGGGACCTCAGGGACCCGCTCTGGTGGCCTCAGGAAAGGCCAGTCCCCATGCGAGTTCCTCGGGGGCCTCTCGGGATTCCTCTCCCGTCGATGCCGGGGCCTAAGACCTTGTGTGGAGTCGGGGCCGGAACCTGAGGATTCCTCTCCAGTGCTGACATGGATCTTGGGGTACTTCTGGAGTCTCCCCAGGGGAGTCAGTCCTCGTCTCGAATGCGGGCATGCACTTGCGCTTTCCTCCAGAGCGGTAGCAGCAGTGTCACGCAGTCCGCCGCGTGGATCAAAGGATCTATGGTTTTCCCTCGAGTCTTTCCCACGAGGCTTTCCCACGAGGCTTTCCCACAGGGCTGTCCCACGTGCACACGTGGTGGGAGTCGATCCTCGGCTTGAACGTCAAGGCAGTGCAGGGAAAACAGGTTCCTCTGGAATGGACTGACACATCTGGGGGACTCTTGGAATGGTGCCACGACCCTGGAGTTCCTCTCGCCTTTCCTGTGGAGAGCGCCTCCTCTTGAGATGCGACGGGAACGCCGGGAATTCTTTCCCTATGAAACAGGGAAAGGATCCCTCATCTCGAGCTAGGAGGCGGAAACGGGGCTCCCCTGGATGTGTGCGGGACCCCACGTGCTTCCTCTCGAGTGGAGACGGGTATGTCGGGGAACTTCTTGAGTTGCAGCAATGGTGTGAAGGACCCTTTGGAAGTTCCAGTGGTTAGATGTGATTGGCCTCGAGAAGCCTCAGCGGAAATGGGCCTCATCTCGCCTGGAGGGCAAAACCTCCTGGATTTTCTCGAGTTGCGGCAGGTGCTCTCGACTTACGACGGGGACCTCAGGGACCCGCTCTGGTGGCCTCAGGACAGGCCAGTCCCCATGCGAGTTCCTCGGGGGCCTCTCGGGATTCCTCTCCCGTCGATGCCGGGGCCTAAGACCTTGTGTGGAGTCGGGGCCGGAACCTGAGGATTCCTCTCCAGTGCTGACATGGATCTTGGGGGTACTTCTGGAGTCTCCCCAGGGGAGTCAGTCCTCGTCTCGAATGCGGTCATGCACTTGCGCTTTCCTCCAGAGCGGTAGAAGCAGTGTCACGCAGTCCGCCGCGTGGATCAAAGGATCTATGGTTTTCCCTCGAGTCTTTCCCACGAGGTTTTCCCACGAGGCTTTCGCACAGGGCTGTCCCACGTGCACACGTGGTGGGAATCGATCCTCGGCTTGAACGTCAAGGCAGTGCAGGGAAAACAGGTTCCTCTGGAATGGACTGACACATCTGGGGAACTCTTGGAATGGTGGCATGACCCTGGAGTTCCTCTCGCCTGTCCTGTAGAGAGCGCCTCCTCTTGAGATGCGACGGGAACGCCGGGAATTCTTTCCCTACGAAACAGGGAAAGGATCCCTCATCTCGAGCTAGGAGGCGGAAACCGGGCTCCCCTGGATGTGTGCGGGACCCCACGTGCTTCCTCTCGAGTGGAGACGGGTATGTCGGGGAACTTCTTGAGTTGCAGCAAGGGTGTGAAGGACCCTTTGGAAGTTCCAGTGGTTAGATGTGATTGGCCTCGAGAAGCCTCAGCGGAAATGGGCCTCATCTCGCCTGGAGGGCAAAACCTCCTGGATTTTCCCGAGTTGCGGCAGGTGCTATCGACTTACGACGGGGACCTCAGGGACCCGCTCTGGTGGCCTCAGGAAAGGCCAGTCCCCATGCGAGTTCCTCGGGGTCCTCTCGGGATTCCTCTCCCGTCGATGCCGGGGCCTAAGACCTTGTGTGGAGTCGGGGCCGGAACCTGAGGATTCCTCTCCAGTGCTGACATGGATCTTGGGGTACTTCTGGAGTCTCCCCAGGGGAGTCAGTCCTCGTCTCGAATGCGGGCATGCACTTGCGCTTTCCTCCAGAGCGGTAGCAGCAGTGTCACGCAGTCCGCCGCGTGGGTCAAAGGATCTATGGTTTTCCCTCGAGTCTTTCCCACGAGGCTTTCCCACGAGGCTTTCCCACAGGGCTGTCCCACGTGCACACATGGTGGGAGTCGATCCTCGGCTTGAACGTCACGGCAGTGCAGGGAAAACAGGTTCCTCTGGAATATACTGACACATCTGGGGGACTCTTGGAATGCTGTCACGACCCTGGAGTTCCTCTCGCCTTTCCTGTGGAGAGCGCTTCCTCTTGAGATGCGACAGGAACGCCGGGAATTCTTTCCCTACGAAACAGGGAAAGGATCCCTCATCTCGAGCTAGGAGGCGGAAACGGGGCTCCCCTGGATGTGTGCGGGACCCCACGTGCTTCCTCTCGAGTGGAGACGGGTATGTCGGGGAACTTCTTGAGTTGCAGCAATGGTGTGAAGGACCCTTTGGAATTTCCAGTGGTTAGATGTGATTGGCCTCGAGAAGCCTCAGCGGAAATGGGCCTCATCTCGCCTGGAGGGCAAAACCTCCTGGATTTTCTCGAGTTGCGGCAGGTGCTCTCGACTTACGACGGGGACCTCAGGGACCCGCTCTGGTGGCCTCAGGAAAGGCCAGTCCCCATGCGAGTTCCTCGGGGGCCTCTCGGGTTTCCTCTCCCGTCGATGCCGGGGCCTAAGACCTTGTGTGGAGTCGGGGCCGGAACCTGAGGATTCCTCTCCAGTGCTGACATGGATCTTGGGGTACTTCTGGAGTCTCCCCAGGGGAGTCAGTCCTCGTCTCGAATGCGGGCATGCACTTGCGCTTTCCTCCAGAGCGGTAGCAGCAGTGTCACGCAGTCCGCCGCGTGGATCAAAGGATCTATGGTTTTCCCTCGAGTCTTTCCCACGAGGCTTTCCCACGAAGCTTTCCCACAGGGCTGTCCCACGTGCACACGTGGTGGGAGTCGATCCTCGGCTTGAACGTCAAGGCAGTGCAGGGAAAACAGGTTCCTCTGGAATGGACTGACACATCTGGGGGACTCTTGGAATGGTGGCATGACCCTGGAGTTCCTCTCGCCTTTCCTGTGGAGAGCGCCTCCTCTTGAGATGCGACGGGAACGCCGGGAATTCTTTCCCTACGAAACAGGGAAAGGATCCCTCATCTCGAGCTAGGAGGCGGAAACGGGGCTCCCCTGGATGTGTGCGGGACACCACGTGCTTCCTCTCGAGTGCAGACGGGTATGTCGGGGAACTTCTTGAGTTGCAGCAAGGGTGTGAAGGACCCTTTGGAACTTCCAGTGGTTAGATGTGATTGGCCTCGAGAAGCCTCAGCGGAAATGGGCCTCATCTCGCCTGGAGGGCAAAACCTCCTGGATTTTCTCGAGTTGCGGCAGGTGCTCTCGACTTACGACGGGGACCTCAGGGACCCGCTCTGGTGGCCTCAGGAAATGCCAGTCCCCATGCGAGTTCCTCGGGGGCGTCTCGGGATTCCTCTCCCGTCGATTCCGGGGCCTAAGACCTTGTGTGGAGTCGGGGCCGGAACCTGAGGATTCCTCTCCAGTGCTGACATGGATCTTGGGGTACTTCTGGAGTCTCCCCAGGGGAGTCAGTCCTCGTCTCGAATGCGGGCATGCACTTGCGCTTTCCTCGAGAGCGGTAGCAGCAGTGTCACGCAGTCTGCCGCGTGGATCAACGGATCTATGGTTTTCCCTCGAGTCTTTCCCTCGAGGCTTTCCCACGAGGCTTTCCCACAGGGCTGTCCCACGTGCACACGTGGTGGGAGTCGATCCTCGGCTTGAACGTCAAGGCAGTGCAGGGAAAACAGGTTCCTCTGGAATGGACTGACACATCTGGGGGACTCTTGGAATGGTGTCACGACCCTGGAGTTCCTCTCGCCTTTCCTGTGGAGAGCGCCTCCTCTTGAGATGCGACGGGAACGCCGGGAATTCTATCCCTACGAAACAGGGAAAGGATCCCTCATCTCGAGCTGGGAGGCGGAAACGGGGCTCCCCTGGATGTGTGCGGGACCCCACGTGCTTCCTCTCGAGTGGAGACGGGTATGTCGGGGAACTTCTTGAGTTGCAGCAAGGGTGTGAAGGACCCTTTGGAAGTTCCAGTGGTTAGATGTGATTGGCCTCGAGAAGCCTCAGCGGAAATGGGCCTCATATCGCCTGGAGGGCAAAACCTCCTGGATTTTCTCGAGTTGCGGCAGGTGCTCTCGACTTACGACGGGGACCTCAGGGAACCGCTCTGGTGGCCTCAGGAAAGGCCAGTCCCCATGCGAGTTCCTCGGGGGCCTCTCAGGATTCCTCTCCCGTCGATGCCGGGGCCTAAGACCTTGTGTGGAGTCGGGGTCGGAACCTGAGGATTCCTCTCCAGTGCTGACATGGATTTTGGGGTACTTCTGGAGTCTCCCCAGGGGAGTCAGTCCTCGTCTCGAATGCGGGCATGCACTTGCGCTTTCCTCCAGAGCGGTAGCAGCAGTGTCACGCAGTCCGCCGCGTGGATCAAAGGATCTATGGTTTTCCCTCGAGTCTTTCCCACGAGGCTTTCCCAAGAGGCTTTCCCACAGGGCTGTCCCACGTGCACACGTGGTGGGAGTCTAGCCTCGGCTTGAACGTCAAGGCAGTGCAGGGAAAACAGGTTCCTCTGGAATGGACTGACACATCTGGGGGACTCTTGGAATGGTGGCACGACCCTGGAGTTCCTCTCGCCTTTCCTGTGGAGAGCGCCTCCTCTTGAGATGCGACGGGAATGCCGGGAATTCTTTCCCTTCGAAACAGGGAAAGGATCCCTCATCTCGAGCTAGGAGGCGGAAACGGGGCTCCCCTGGATGTGTGTGGGACACCACCTGCTTCCTCTCGAGTGCAGACGGGTATGTCGTGGAACTTCTTGAGTTGCAGCAAGGGTGTGAAGGACCCTTTGGAAGTTCCAGTTGTTAGACGTGATTAGCCTCGAGAAGCCCCAGCGGAAATGGGCCTCATCTCGCCTGGAGGGCAAAACCTCCTGGATTTTCTCGAGTTGCGGCAGGTACTCTCGACTTACGACGGGGACCTCAGGGACCCGCTCTGTTGGCCTCAGGAAAGGCCAGTCCCCATGCGAGTTCCTCGGGGGCCTCTCGGCATTCCTCTCCCGTCGATGCCGGGGCCTAAGACCTTGTGTGGAGTCGGGGCCGGAACCTGAGGATTCCTCTCCAGTGCTGACATGGATCTTGGGGTACTTCTGGAGTCTCCCCAGGGGAGTCAGTCCTCATCTCGAATGCGGGCATGCACTTGCGCTTTCCTCCAGAGCGGTAGCAGCAGTGTCACGCAGTTCGCCGCGTGGATCAAAGGATCTATGGTTTTCCCTCGAGTCTTTCCCACGAGGCTTTCCCACGAGGCTTTCCCACAGGGCTGTCCCACGTGCACACGTGGTGGGAGTCGATCCTCGGCTTGAACGTCAAGGCAGTGCAGGGAAAACAGGTTCCTCTGGAATGGACTGACACATCTGGGGGACTCTTGGAATGGTGGCACGACCCTGGAGTTCCTCTCGCCTCTCCTGTGGAGAGCGCCTCCTCTTGAGATGCGACGGGAACGCCGGGAATTCTTTCCTTAAGAAACAGGGAAAGGATCCCTCATCTCGAGCTAGGAGGCGGAAACGGGGCTCCCCTGGATGTGTGCGGGACCCCACGTGCTTCCTCTCGAGTGGAGACGGGTATGTCGGGGAACTTCTTGAGTTGCAGCAAGGGTGTGAAGGACCCTTTGGAAGTTCCAGTGGTTAGATGTGATTGGCCTCGAGAAGCCTCAGCGGAAATGGGCCTCATCTCGCCTGGAGGGCAAAACCTCCTGGATTTTCTCGAGTTGCGGCAGGTGCTCTCGACTTACGACGGGGACCTCAGGGACCCGCTCTGGTGGCCTCAGGAAAGGCCAGTCCCCATGCGAGTTCGTCGGGGGCCTCTCGGGATTCCTCTCCCGTCGATGCCGGGGCCTAAGACCTTGTGTGGAGTCGGGGCCGGAACCTGAGGATTCCTCTCCAGTGCTGATATGGATCTTGGGGTACTTCTGGAGTCTCCCCAGGGGAGTCAGTCCTCGTCTCGAATGCGGGCATGCACTTGCGCTTTCCTCCAGAGCGGTAGCAGCAGTGTCACGCAGTCCGCCGCGTGGATCAAAGGATCTATGGTTTTCCCTCGAGTCTTTCCCACGAGGCTTTCCCACAGGGCTGTCCCACGTGCACACGTGGTGGGAGTCGATCCTCGGCTTGAACGTCAAGGCAGTGGAGGGAAAACAGGTTCCTCTGGAATGGACTGACACATCTGGGGGACTCTTGGAATGGTGGCACGACCCTGGAGTTCCTCTCGCATTTCCTGTGGAGAGCGGCTCCTCTTGAGATGCGACGGGAACGCCGGGAATTCTTTCCCTACGAAACAGGGAAAGGATCCCTCATCTCGAGCTAGGAGGCGGAAAGGGGGCTCCCCTGGATGTGTGCGGGACACCACGTGCTTCCTCTCGAGTGGAGACGGGTATGTCGGGGAACTGCTTGAGTTGCAGCAAGGGTGTGAAGGACCCTTTGGAAGTTCCAGTGGTTAGACGTGATTGGCCTCGAGAAGCCTCAGCGGAAATGGGCCTCATCTCGCCTGGAGGGCAAAACCTCCTGGATTTTCTCGAGTTGCGGCAGGTGCTCTCGACTTACGACGGGGACCTCAGGGACCCGCTCTGGTGGCCTCAGGAAAGGCCAGTCCCCATGCGAGTTCCTCGGGGGCGTCTCGGGATTCCTCTCCCGTCGATGCCGGGGCCTAAGACCTTGTGTGGAGTCGGGGCCGGAACCTGAGGATTCCTCTTCAGTGCTGACATGGATCTTGGGGTACTTCTGGAGTCTCCCCGGGGGAGTCAGTCCTCGTCTCGAATGCGGGCATGCACTTGAGCTTTCCTCCAGAGCGGTAGCAGCAGTTTCACGCTGTCCGCCGCGTGGATCAAAGGATCTATGTTTTTCCCTCGAGTCTTTCCCACGAGGCTTTCCCACGAGGCTTTCCCACAGGGCTGTCCCAAGTGCACACATGGTGGGAGTCGATCCACGGCTTGAACGTGAAGGCAGTGCAGGGAAAACAGGTTCCTCTGGAATGGACTGACACATCTGGGGGACTCTTGGAATGGTGGCACGACCCTGGAGTTCCTCTCGCCTTTCCTGTGGAGAGCGCCTCCTCTTGAGATGCGACTGTAACCCCGGGAATTCTTTCCCTACGAAACAGGGAAAGGATCCCTCATCTCGAGCTAGGAGGCGGAAACGGGGCTCCCCTGGATGTGTGCGGGACACCACATGCTTCCTCTCGAGTGCAGACGGGTATTTCGGGGAACTGCTTGAGTTGCAGCAAGGGTGTGAAGGACCCTTTGGAAGTTCCAGTGGTTAGACGTGATTGGCCTCGAGAAGCCTCAGCGGAAATGGGCCTCATCTCGCCTGGAGGGCAAAACCTCCTGGATTTTCTCGAGTTGCGGCAGGTGCTCTCGACTTACGACGGGGACCTCAGGGACCCGCTCTGGTGGCCTCAGGAAAGGCCAGTCCCCATGCGAGTTCCTCGGGGGATTCTCCGGATTCCTCTCCCGTCGATGCCGGGGCCTAAGACCTTGTGTGGAGTCGGGGCCGGAACCTGAGGATTCCTCTCCAGTGCTGACATGGATCTTGGGGTACTTCTGGAGTCTCCCCAGGGGAGTCAGTCTTCGTCTCGAATGCGGGCATGCACTTGCGCTTTCCTCCAGAGCGGTAGCTGTAGTTTCACGCAGTCCGCGGCGTGGATCAAAGGATCTATGGTTTTCCCTCGAGTCTTTCCCACGAGACTTTCCCACGAGGCTTTCCCACAGGGCTGTCCCACGTGCACACGTGGTGGGAGTCGATCCTCGGCTTGAACGTCAAGGCAGTGCAGGGAAAACAGGTTCCTCTGGAATGGACTGACACATCTGGGGGACTCTTGGAATGGTGGCATGACCCTGGAGTTCCTCTCGCCTTTCCTGTGGAGAGCGCCTCCTCTTGAGATGCGACGGGAACGCCGGGAATTCTTTCCCTACGAAACAGGGAAAGGATCCCTCATCTCGAGCTAGGAGGCGGAAACGGGGCTCCCCTGGATGTGTGCGGGACCCCAAGTGCTTCCTCTCGAGTGGAGACGGGTATGTCGGGGAACTTCTTGAGTTGCAGCAAGGGTGTGAAGGACCCTTTGGAAGTTCCAGTGGTTAGACGTGATTGGCCTCGAGAAGCCTCAGCGGAAATGGGCCTCATCTCGCCTGGAGGGCAAAACCTCCTGGATTTTCTCGAGTTGCGGCAGGTGCTCTCGACTTACGACGGGGACCTCAGGGACCCGCTCTGGTGGCCTCAGGAAAGGCCAGTCCCCATGCGAGTTCCTTGGGGGCCTCTCGTGATTCCTCTCCCGTCGATGCCGGGGCCTAAGACCTTGTGTGGAGTCGGGGCCGGAACCTGAGGATTCCTCTCCAGGGCTGACATGGATCTTGGGGTACTTCTGGAGTCTCCCCAGGGGAGTCAGTCCTCGTCTCGAATGCGGGCATGCACTTGCCCTTTCCTCCAGAGCGGTAGCAGCAGTGTCACGCAGTCCGCCGCGTGGATCAAAGTATCTATGGTTTTCCCTCGAGTCTTTCCCACGAGGCTTTCCCACGAGGCTTTCCCACAGGGCTGTCCCACGTGCACACGTGGTGGGAGTCGATCCTCGGCTTGAACGTCAAGGCAGTGCAGGGAAAACAGGTTCCTCTGGAATGGACTGACACATCTGGGGGACTCTTGGAATGGTGGCACGACCCTGGAGTTCCTCTCGCCTTTCCTGTGGAGAGCGCCTCCTCTTGAGATGCGACGGTAACGCCGGGAATTCTTTCCCTACGAAACAGGGAAAGGATCCCTCATCTCGAGCTAGGAGGCGGAAACGGGGCTCCCCTGGATGTGTGCGGAACACCACATGCTTCCTCTCGAGTGCAGACGGGTATGTCGGGGAACTGCTTGAGTTGCAGCAAGGGTGTGAAGGACCCTTTGGAAGTTCCAGTGGTTAGACGTGATTGGCCTCGAGAAGCCTCAGCGGAAATGGGCCTCATCTCGCCTGGAGGGCAAAACCTCCTGGATTTTCTCGAGTTGCGGCAGGTGCTCTCGACTTACGACGGGGACCTCAGGGACCCGCTCTGGTGGCCTCAGGAAAGGCCAGTCCCCATGCGAGTTCCTCGGGGGTCTCTCGGGATTCCTCTCCCGTCGATGCCGGGGCCTAAGACCTTGTGTGGAGTGGGGGCCGGAACCTGAGGATTCCTCTCCAGGGCTGACATGGATCTTGGGGTACTTCTGGAGTCTCCCCAGGGGAGTCAGTCCTCGTCTCGAATGCGGGCATGCACTTGCGCTTTCCTCCAGAGCGGTAGCAGCAGTGTCACGCAGTCCGCCGCGTGGATCAAAGGATCTATGGTTTTCCCTCGACTCTTTCCCACGAAGATTTCCCACGAGGCTTTCCCACAGGGCTGTCCCACGTGCACACGAGGTGGGAGTCGATCCTCGGCTTGAACGTCAAGGCAGTGCAGGGAAAACAGGTTCCTCTGGAATGGACTGACACATCTGGGGGACTCTTGGAATGGTGGCACGACCCTGGAGTTCCTCTCGCCTTATCTGTGGAGAGCGCCTCCTCTTGAGATGCGACGGGAACGCCGAGAATTCTTTCCCTACGAAACAGGGAAAGGATCCCTCATCTCGAGCTAGGAGGCGGAAACGGGGCTCCCCTGGATGTGTGCGGGACCCCAAGTGCTTCCTCTCGAGTGGAGACGGGTATGTCGGGGAACTTCTTGAGTTGCAGCAAGGGTGTGAAGGACCCTTTGGAAGTTCCAGTGGTTAGACGTGATTGGCCTCGAGAAGCCTCAGCGGAAATGGGCCTCATCTCGCCTGGAGGGCAAAACCTCCTGGATTTTCTCGAGTTGCGGCAGGTGCTCTCGACTTACGACGGGGACCTCAGGGACCCGCTCTGGTGGCCTCAGGAAAGGCCAGTCCCCATGCGAGTTCCTCGGGGGCCTCTCAGGATTCCTCTCCCGTCGATGCCGGGGCCTAAGACCTTGTGTGGAGTCGGGGCCGGAACCTGAGGATTCCTCTCCAGGGCTGACATGGATCTTGGGGTACTTCTGGAGTCTCCCCATGGGAGTCAGTCCTCGTCTCGAATGCGGGCATGCACTTGCGCTTTCCTCCAGAGCGGTTGCAGCAGTGTCACGCAGTCCGCCGCGTAGATCAAAGGATCTATGGTTTTCCCTCGAGTCTTTCCCACGAGGCTTTCCCACGAGGCTTTCCCACAGGGCTGTCCCACGTGCACACGTCGTGGGAGTCGATCCTCGGCTTGAACGTCAAGGCAGTGCAGGGAAAACAGGTTCCTCTGGAATGGACTGACACATCTGGGGGACTCTTGGAATGGTGGCACGACACTGGAGGTCCTCTCGCCTTTCCTGTGGAGAGCGCCTCCTCTTGAGATGCGACGGGAACGCCGGGAATTCTTTCCCTAAGAAACAGGGAAAGGATCCCTCATCTCGAGCTAGGAGGCGGAAACGGGGCTCCCCTGGATGTGTGCGGGACACCACGTGCTTCCTCTCGAGTGCAGACGCGTATGTAGGGGAAATTCTTGAGTTGCAGCAAGGGTGTGAAGGACCCTTTGGAAGTTCCAGTGGTTAGATGTGATTGGCCTCGAGAAGCCTCAGCGGAAATGGGCCTCATCTCGCCTGGAGGGCAAAACCTCCTGGATTTTCTCGAGTTGCGGCAGTTGCTCTCGACTTACGACGGGGACCTCAGGGACCCGCTCTGGTGGCCTCAGGAAAGGCCAACCCCATGCGAGTTCCTCGGGGGCCTCTCGGGATTCCTCTCCCGTCGATGCCGGGGCCTAAGACCTTGTGTGGAGTCGGGGCCGGAACCTGAGGATTCCTCTCCAGTGCTGACATGGATCTTGGGGTACTTCTGGAGTCTCCCCAGGGGAGTCAGTCCTCGTCTCGAATGCACGCATGCACTTGCGCTTTCCTCCAGAGCGGTAGCAGCAGTGTCACGCAGTCCGCCGCGTGGATCAAAGGATCTGTGGTTTTCCCTCGAGTCTTTCCCACGAGGCTTTCCCACGAGGCTTTCCCACAGGGCTGTCCCACGTGCACACGTGGTGGGAGTCGATCCTCGGCTTGAACGTCAAGGCAGTGCAGGGAAAACAGGTTCCTCTGGAATGGACTGACACATCTGGGGGACTCTTGGAATGGTGGCACGACCCTGGAGTTCCTCTCGCCTTTCCTGTGGAGAGCGCCTCCTCTTGAGATGCGACGGGAACGCCGGGAATTCTTTCCCTACGAAACAGGGAAAGGATCCCTCATCTCGAGCTAGGAGGCGGAAACGGGGCTCCCCTGGATGTGTGCGGGACACCACATGCTTCCTCTCGAGTGCAGACGGGTATGTCGGGGAACTTCTTGAGTTGCAGCAAGGGTGTGAAGGACCCTTTGGAACTTCCAGTGGTTAGACGTGATTGGCCTCGAGAAGCCTCAGCGGAAATGGGCCTCATCTCGCCTGGAGGGCAAAACCTCCTGGATTTTCTCGAGTTGCGGCAGGTGCTCTCGACTTACGACGGGGACCTCAGGGACCCGCTCTGGTGGCCTCAGGAAAGGCCAGTCCCCATGCGAGTTCCTCGGGGGATTCTCGGGATTCCTCTCCCGTCGATGCCGGGGCCTAAGACCTTGTGTGGAGTCGGGGCCGGAACCTGAGGATTCCTCTCCAGTGCTGACATGGATCTTGGGGTACTTCTGGAGTCTCCCCAGGGGAGTCAGTCCTCGTCTCGAATGCGGGCATGCACTTGCGCTTTCCTCCAGAGCGGTAGCAGTAGTTTCACGCAGTCCGCGGCGTGGATCAAAGGATCTATGGTTTTCCCTCGAGTCTTTCCCACGAGACTTTCCCACGAGGCTTTCCCACAGGGCTGTCCCACGTGCACACGTGGTGGGAGTCGATCCTCGGCTTGAACGTCAAGGCAGTGCAGGGAAAACAGGTTCCTCTGGAATGGACTGACACATCTGGGGGACTCTTGGAATGGTGGCACGACCCTGGAGTTCCTCTCGCCTTATCTGTGGAGAGCGCCTCCTCTTGAGATGCGACGGGAACGCCGAGAATTCTTTCCCTACGAAACAGGGAAAGGATCCCTCATCTCGAGCTAGGAGGCGGAAACGGGGCTCCCCTGGATGTGTGCGGGACCCCAAGTGCTTCCTCTCGAGTGGAGACGGGTATGTCGGGGAACTTCTTGAGTTGCAGCAAGGGTGTGAAGGACCCTTTGGAAGTTCCAGTGGTTAGACGTGATTGGCCTCGAGAAGCCTCAGCGGAAATGGGCCTCATCTCGCCTGGAGGGCAAAACCTCCTGGATTTTCTCGAGTTGCGGCAGGTGCTCTCGACTTACGACGGGGACCTCAGGGACCCGCTCTGGTGGCCTCAGGAAAGGCCAGTCCCCATGCGAGTTCCTCGGGGGCCTCTCGGGATTCCTCTCCCGTCGATGCCAGATCCTAAGACCTTGTGTGGAGTCGGGGCCGGAACCTGAGGATTCCTCTCCAGTGCTGACATGGATCTTGGGGTACTTCTGGAGTCTCCCCAGGGGAGTCAGTCCTCATCTCGAATGCGGGCATGCACTTGCGCTTTCCTCCAGAGTTGTAGCAGCAGTGTCACGCAGTCCGCCGCGTGGATCAAAGGATCTATGGTTTTCCCTCGAGTCTTTCCCACGAGGCTTTCCCACGAGGCTTTCCCACAGGGCTGTCCCGCGTGCACACGTGGTGGGAGTCGATCCTCGGCTTGAACGTCAAGGCAGTGCAGGGAAAACAGGTTCCTCTGGAATGGACTGACACATCTGGGGGACTCTTGGAATGGTGTCACGACCCTGGAGTTCCTCTCGCATTTCCTGTGGAGAGCGCCTCCTCTTGAGATGCGACGGGAACGCCGGGAATTCTTTCCCTACGAAACAGGGAAAGGATCCCTCATCTCGAGATGGAGTCGGAAACGGGGCTCCCCTGGATGTGTCCGGGACCCCACGTGCTTCCTCTCGAGTGGAGACGGGTATGTCGGGGAACTTCTTGAGTTGCAGCAAGGGTGTGAAGGACCCTTTGGAAGTTCCAGTGGTTAGACGTGATTGGCCTCGAGAAGCCTCGGCGGAAATGGGCCTCATCTCGCCTGGAGGGCAAAACCTCCTGGATTTTCTCGAGTTGCGGCAGGTGCTCTCGACTTACGACGGGGACCTCAGGGACCCGCTCTGGTGGCCTCAGGAAAGGCCAGTCCCCAAGCGAGTTCCTCGGGGGCCTCTCGGGATTCCTCTCCCGTCGATGCCGGGGCCTAAGACTTTGTGTGGAGTCGGGGCCGGAACCTGAGGATTCCTCTCCAGTGCTGACATGGATCTTGGGGTACTTCTGGAGTCTCCCCAGGGGAGTCAGTCCTCGTCTCGAATGCGGGCATGCATTGCGATTTCCTCCAGAGCGGTAGCAGCAGTGTCACGCAGTCCGCCGCGTGGATCAAAGGATCTATGGTTTTCCCTGGAGTCATTCACACGAGGCTTTCCCACGAGGCTTTCCCACAGGGCTGTCCCACGTGCACACGTGGTGGGAGTAGATCCTTGGCTTGAACGTCAAGGCAGTGCAGGGAAAACAGGTTCCTCTGGAATGGACTGACACATCTGGGGGACTCTTGGAATGGTGTCACGACCCTGGAGTTCCTCTCGCCTTTCCTGTGGAGAGCCCCTCCTCTTGAGATGCGACGGGAACGCCGGGAATTCTTTGCCTACGAAACAGGAAAAGGATCCCTCATCTCGAGCTAGGAGGCGGAAACGGGGCTCCCCTGGATGTGTGCGGGACACCACGTGCTTCCTCTCGAGTGCAGACGGGTATGTCGGGGAACTTCTTGAGTTGCAGCAAGGGTGTGAAGACCCTTTGGAACTTCCAGTGGTTAGATGTGATTGGCCTCGAGAAGCCTCAGCGGAAATGGGCCTCATCTCGCCTGGAGGGCAAAACCTCCTGGATTTTCTCGAGTTGTGGCAGGTGCTCTCGACTTACGACGGGGACCTCAGGGAACCGCTCTGGTGGCCTCAGGAAAGGCCAGTCCCCATGCGAGTTCCTCGGGGGCCTCTCGGGATTCCTCTCCCGTCGATGCCGGGGCCTAAGACCTTGTGTGGAGTCGGGGCCGGAACCTGAGGATTCCTCTCCAGTGCTGACATGGATCTTGGGGTACTTCTGGAGTCTCCCCAGGGGAGTCAGTCCTCGTCTCGAATGCGGGCATGCACTTGCGCTTTCCTCCAGAGCGGTAGCAGCAGTGTCACGCAGTCCGCCGCGTGGATCAATGGATCTATGGTTTTCCCTCGAGTCTTTCCCACGAGGCTTTCCCACGAGGCTTTCCCACAGGGCTGTCCCACGTGCACACGTGGTGGGAGTCGATCCTCGGCTTGAACGTCAAGGCAGTGCAGGGAAAACAGGTTCCTCTGGAATGGACTGACACATCTGGGGGACTCTTGGAATGGTGGCACGACCCTGGAGTTCCTCTCGCCTTTCCTGTGGAGAGCGCCTCCTCTTGAGATGCGACGGGAACGCCGGGAATTCTTTCCCTACGAAACAGGGAAATGATCCCTCATCTCGAGCTAATAGGCGGAAACGGGGCTCCCCTGGATGTGTGCGGGAACCCACGTGCTTCCTCTCGAGTGGAGACGGGTATGTCGGGGAACTTCTTGAGTTGCACCAAGGGTGTGAAGGACCCTTTGGAAGTTCCAGTGGTTAGATGTGATTGGCATCGAGAAGCCTCAGCGGAAATGGGCCTCATCTCGCCTGGAGGGCAAAACCTCCTGGATTTTCTCGAGTTGCGGCAGGTGCTCTCGACTTACGACGGGGACCTCAGGGAACCGCTCTGGTGGCCTCAGGAAAGGCCAGTCCCCATGCTAGTTCCTCGAGGGCCTCTCGGGATTCCTCTCCCATCGATGCCGGGGCCTAAGACCTTGTGTGGAGTCGGGGTCGGAACCTGAGGATTCCTCTCCAGTGCTGACATGGATCTTGGGGTACTTCTGGAGTCTCCCCAGGGGAGTCAGTCCTCGTCTCGAATGCGGGCATGCATTGCGCTTTCCTCCAGAGCGTTAGCAGCAGTGTCACGCAATCCTCCGCGTGGATCAAAGGATCTATGGTTTTCGCTCGAGTCTTTCCCACGAGGCTTTCCCACGAGGCTTTCCCACAGGGCTGTCCCACGTGCACACGTGGTGGGAGTCGATCCTCGGCTTGAACGTCAAGGCAGTGCAGGGAAAACAGGTTCCTCTGGAATGGACTGACACATCTGGGGGACTCTTGGAATGGTGGCACGACCCTGGAGTTCCTCTCGCATTTCCTGTGGAGAGCGCCTCCTCTTGAGATGCGACGGGAACGCCGGGAATTCTTTCCCTAGGAAACAGGGAAAGGATCCCTCATCTCGAGCTAGGAGGTGGAAACGGGGCTCCCCTGGATGTGTGCGGGACCCCACGTGCTTCCTCTCGAGTTTAGATGGGTATGTCGGGGAACTTCTTGAGTTGCAGCAAGGGTGTGAAGGACCCTTTGGAAGTTCCAGTGGTTAGACGTGATTAGCCTCGAGAAGCCTCAGCGGAAATGGGCCTCATCTCGCCTGGAGGGCAAAACCTCCTGGATTTTCTCGAGTTGCGGCAGGTGCTCTCGACTTACGACGGGGACCTCAGGGACCCGCTCTGGTGGCCTCAGGAAAGGCCAGTCCCCATGCGAGTTCCTCGGGGGCGTCTCGGGATTCCTCTCCCGTCGATGCCGGGGCCTAAGACCTTGTGTGGAGTCGGGGCCGGAACCTGAGGATTCCTCTCCAGTGCTGACATGGATCTTGGGGCACTTCTGGAGTCTCCCCAGGGGAGTCAGTCCTCGTCTCGAATGCGGGCATGCACTTGCGCTTTCCTCCAGAGAGGTAGCAGCAGTGTCACGCAATCCGCCGCGTGGATCAAAGGATCTATGGTTTTCCCTCGAGTCTTTCCCACGAGGCTTTCCACGAGGCTTTCCCACAGGGCTGTCCCACGTGCACACGTGGTGGGAGTCGATCCTCGGCTTGAACGTCAAGGCAGTGCAGGGAAAACAGGTTCCTCTGGAATGGACTGACACATCTGGGGGACTCTTGGAATGGTGTCACGATCCTGGAGTTCCTCTCGCATTTCCTGTGGAGAGCGCCTCCTCTTGAGATGCGACGGGAATGCCGGGAATTCTTTCCTTACGAAACAGGGAAAGGATCCCTCATCTCGAGCTAGGAGGCGGAAACGGGGCTCCCCTGGATGTGTGCGGGAGACCACGTGCTTCCTCTCGAGTGGAGACGGGTATGTCGGGGAACTTCTTGAGTTGCAGCAAGGGTGTGAAGGACCCTTTGGAAGTTCCAGTGGTTAGACGTGATTAGCCTCGAGAAGCCTCAGCGGAAATGGGCCTCATCTCGCCTGGAGGGCAAAACCTCCTGGATTTTCTCGAGTTCCGGCAGGTGCTCTCGACTTACGACGGGGACCTCAGGGACCCGCTCTGGTGGCCTCAGGAAAGGCCAGTCCCCATTCGAGATCCTCGGGGGCCTCTCGGGATTCCTCTCCCGTCGATGCCGGGGCCTAAGACCTTGTGTGGAGTCGGGGCCGGAACCTGAGGATTCCTCTCCAGTGCTGACATGGATCTTGGGGTACTTCTGAAGTCTCCCCAGGGGAGTCAGTCCTCGTCTCGAATGCGGGCATGCACTTGCGCTTTCCTCCAGAGCGGTAGCAGCAGTCTCACGCAGTCCGCCGCGTGGATCAAAGGATCTATGGTTTTCCCTCGAGTCTTTCCCACGAGGCTTTCCCACGAGGCTTTCCCACAGGGCTGTCCCACGTGCACACGTGGTGGGAGTCGATCCTCGGCTTGAACGTCAAGGCAGTGCAGGGAAAACAGGTTCCTCTGGAATGGACTGACACATCTGGGGGACTCTTGGAATGGTGGCACGACCCTGGAGTTCCTCTCGCCTTTCCTGTGGAGAGCGCCTCCTTTTGAGATGCGACGGGAACGCCGGGAATTCTTTCCCTACGAAACAGGGAAAGGATCCCTCATCTCGAGCTAGGAGGCGGAAACGGGGCTCCCCTGGATGTGTGCGGGACCCCACGTGCTTCCTCTCGAGTGGAGACGGGTATGTCGGGGAACTTCTTGAGTTGCAGCAAGGGTGTGAAGGACCCTTTGGAACTTCCAGTGGTTAGACGTGATTGGCCTCGAGAAGCCTCAGCGGAAATGGGCCTCATCTCGCCTGGAGGGCAAAACCTCCTGGATTTTCTCGAGTTGCGGCAGGTGCTCTCGACTTACGACGGGGACCTCAGGGACCCGCTCTGGTGGCCTCAGGAAAGGCCAGTCCCCATGCGAGTTCCTCGGGGGCCTCTCGGGATTCCTCTCCCGTCGATGCCGGGGCCTAAGACCTTGTGTGGAGTCGGGGCCGGAACCTGAGGATTCCTCTCCAGTGCTGACATGGATCTTGGGGTACTTCTGGAGTCTCCCCAGGGGAGTCAGTCCTCGTATCGAATGCGGGCAGGCACTTGCGCTTTCCTCCAGAGCGGTAGCAGCAGTGTCACGCAGTCCGCCGCGTGGATCAAAGGATCTATGGTTTTCCCTCGAGTCTTTCCCACGAAGCTTTCCCACGAGGCTTTCCCACAGGGCTGTCCCACGTGCACACGTGTTGGGAGTCGATCCTCGGCTTGAACGTCAAGGCAGTGCAGGGAAAACAGGTTCCTCTGGAATGGACTGACCCATCTGGGGGACTCTTGGAATGGTGGCACGACCCTGGAGATCCTCTCGCCTTATCTGTGGAGAGCGCCTCCTCTTGAGATGCGACGGGAACGCCGAGAATTCTTTCCCTACGAAACAGGGAAAGGATCCCTCATCTCGAGCTAGGAGGCGGAAACGGGGCTCCCCTGGATGTGTGCGGGACACCACGTGCTTCCTCTCGAGTGCAGACGGGTATGTCGGGGAACTTCTTGAGTTGCAGCAAGGGTGTGAAGGACCCTTTGGACGTTCCAGTGGTTAGATGTGATTGGCCTCGAGAAGCCTCAGCGGAAATGGGCCTCATCTCGCCTGGAGGGCAAAACCTCCTGGATTTTCTCGAGTTGCGGCAGGTGCTCTCGACTTACGACGGGGACCTCAGGGACCCGCTCTGGTGGCCTCAGGAAAGGCCAGTCCCCATGCGAGTTTCTCGGGGGCCTCTCGGGATTCCTCTCCCGTCGATGCCGGGGCCTAAGACCTTGTGTGGAGTCGGGGCCGGAACCTGAGGATTCCTCTCCAGTGCTGACATGGATCTTGGGGTACTTCTGGAGTCTCCCCAGGGGAGTCAGTCCTCGTCTCGAATGCGGGCATGCACTTGCGCTTTCCTCCAGAGCGGTAGCAGCAGTGTCACGCAGTCCGCCGCGTGGATCAAAGGATCTATGGTTTTCCCTCGAGTCTTTCCCACGAGACTTTCCCTCGAGGCTTTCCCACAGGGCTGTCCCACGTGCACACCTGGTGGGAGTCGATCCTCGGCTTGAACGTCAAGGCAGTGCAGGGAAAACAGGTTCCTCTGGAATGGACTGACACATCTGGGGGACTCTTGGAATGGTGGCATGACCCTGGAGTTCCTCTCGCCTTTCCTGTGGAGAGCGCCTCCTCTTGAGATGCGACGGGAACGCCGGGAATTCTTTCCCTACGAAACAGGGAAAGGATCCCTCATCTCGAGCTAGGAGGCGGAAACGGGGCTCCCCTGGATGTGTGCGGGACCCCACGTGCTTCCTCTCGAGTGCAGACGGGTATGTCGGGGAACTTCTTGAGTTGCAGCAAGGGTGTGAAGGACCCTTTGGAAGTTCCAGTGGTTAGATGTGATTGGCCTCGAGAAGCCTCAGCGGAAATGGGCCTCATCTCGCCTGGAGGGCAAAACCTCCTGGATTTTCTCGAGTTGCGGCAGGTGCTCTCGACTTACGACGGGGACCTCTGGGACCCGCTCTGGTGGCCTCAGGAAAGGCCAGTCCCCATGAGAGTTCCTAGGGGGAATATCGGGATTCCTCTCCCGTCGATGCCGGGGCCTAAGACCTTGTGTGGAGTCGGGGCCGGAACCTGAGGATTCCTCTCCAGTGCTGACATGGATCTTGGGGTACTTCTGGAGTCTCCCCAGGGGAGTCAGTCCTCGTCTCGAATGCGGGCATGCACTTGCGCTTTCCTCCAGAGCGGTAGCAGCAGTGTCACGCAGTCCGCCGCGTGGATCAAAGGATCTATGGTTTTCCCTCGAGTCTTTCCCACGAGGCTTTCCCACGAGGCTTTCCCACAGGGCTGTCCCACGTGCACACGTGGTGGGAGTCGATCCTCGGCTTGAACGTCAAGGCAGTGCAGGGAAAACAGGTTCCTCTGGAATGGACTGACACATCTGGGGGACTCTTGGAATGGTGGCATGACCCTGGAGTTCCTCTCGCCTTTCCTGTGGAGAGCGCCTCCTCTTGAGATGCGACGGGAACGCCGGGAATTCTTTCCCTACGAAACAGGGAAAGGATCCCTCATCTCGAGCTAGGAGGCGGAAACAGGGCTCCCCTGGATGTGTGCGGGACCCCACGTGCTTCCCCTCGAGTGGAGACGGGTATGTCGGGGAATTCTTGAGTTGCAGCAAGGGTGTGAAGGACCCTTTGGAAGTTCCAGTGGTTAGATGTGATTGGCCTCGAGAAGCCTCAGCGGAAATGGGCCTCATCTCGCCTGGAGGGCAAAACCTCCTGGATTTTCTCGAGTTGCGGCAGGTGCTCTCGACTTACGACGGGGACCTCAAGGACCCGATCTGGTGGCCTCAGGAAAGGCCAGTCCCCATGCGAGTTCCTCGGGGGCCTCTCGGGATTTCTCTCCTGTCGATGCCGGGGCCTAAGACCTTGTGTGGAGTCGGGGCCGGAACCTGAGGATTCCTCTCCAGTGCTGACATGGATCTTGGGGTACTTCTGGAGTCTCCCCAGGGGAGTCAGTCCTCGTCTCGAATGCGGGCATGCACTTGCGCTTTCCTCCAGAGCGGTAGCAGCAGTGTCACGCAGTCCGCCGCGTGGATCAAAGGATCTATGGTTTTCCCTCGAGTCTTTCCCACGAGGCTTTCCCACGAGGCTTTCCCACAGGGCTGTCCCACGTGCACACGTGGTGGGAGTCGATCCTCGGCTTGAACGTCAAGGCAGTGCAGGGAAAACAGGTTCCTCTGGAATGGACTGACACACCTGGGGGACTCTTGGAATGGTGGCACGACCCTGGAGTTCCTCTCGCCTTTCCTGTGGAGAGCGCCTCCTCTTGAGAGGCGACGGGAACGCCGGGAATTCTTTCCCTACGAAACAGGGAAAGGATCCCTCATCTCGAGCTAGGAGGCGGAAACGGGGCTCCCCTGGATGTGTGCGGGACCCCACGTGCTTCCTCTCGAGTGCAGACGGGTATGTCGGGGAACTTCTTGAGTTGCAGCAAGGGTGTGAAGGACCCTTTGGAAGTTCCAGTGTTTAGACGTGATTAGCCTCGAGAAGCCTCAGCGGAAATGAGCCTCATCTCGCCTGGAGGGCAAAAGCTCCTGGATTTTCTCGAGTTGTGGCAGATGATCTCGACTTACGACGGGGACCTCAGGGACCCGCTCTGGTGGTCTCAGGAAAAGCCAGTCCCCATGCGAGTTCCTCGGGGGCCTCTCGGGATCCCTCTCCCGTCGATGCCGGGGCCGAAGACCTTGTGTGGAGTCGGGGCCGGAACCTGAGGATTCCTCTCCAGTACTGACATGGATCTTGGGGTACTTCTGGAGTCTCCCCAGGGGAGTCAGTCCTCGTCTCGAATGCGGGCATGCACTTGCGCTTTCCTCCAGAGCGGTAGCAGCAGTGTCACGCAGTCCGCCGCGTGGATCAAAGGATCTATGGTTTTCCCTCGAGTCTTTCCCACGAGGCTTTCCCACGAGGCTTTCCCACAGGGCTGTCCCACGTGAACACGTGGTGGAAGTCGATCCTCGGCTTGAACGTCAAGGCAGTGCAGGGAAAACAGGTTCCTCTGGAATGGACTGACACATCTGGGGGACTCTTGGAATGGTGGCATGACCCTGGAGTTCCTCTCGCCTTTCCTGTGGAGAGCGCCTCCTTTTGAGATGCGACGGGAACGCCGGGAATTCTTTCCCTACGAAACAGGGAAAGGATCCCTCATCTCGAGCTAGGAGGCGGAAACCGGGCTCCCCTGGATGTGTGCGGGACCCCACGTGCTTCCCCTCGAGTGGAGACGGGTATGTCGGGGAATTCTTGAGTTGCAGCAAGGGTGTGAAGGACCCTTTGGAAGTTCCAGTGGTTAGATGTGATTGGCCTCGAGAAGCCTAAGCGGAAATGGGCCTCATCTCGCCTGGAGGGCAAAACCTCCTGGATTTTCTCGAGTTGCGGCAGGTGCTCTCGACTTACGACGGGGACCTCAGGGAACCGATCTGGTGGCCTCAGGAAAGGCCAGTCCCCATGCGAGTTCCTCGGGGGCGTCTCGGGATTCCTCTCCCGTCGATGCCGGGGCCTAAGACCTTGTGTGGAGTCGGGGCCGGAACCTGAGGATTCCTCTCCAGTGCTGACATGGATCTTGGGGTACTTCTGGAGTCTCCCCAGGGGAGTCAGTCCTCGTCTCGAATGCGGGCATGCACTTGCGCTTTCCTCCAGAGCGGTAGCAGCAGTGTCACGCAGTCCGCCGCGTGGATCAAAGGATCTAAGGTTTTCCATCGAGTCTTTCCCACGAGGCTTTCCCACAGGGCTGTCCCACGTGCACGCGTGGTGGGAGTCGATCCTCGGCTTGAACGTCAAGGCAGTGCAGGGAAAACAGGTTCCTCTGGAATGGACTGACACATCTGGGGGACTCTTGGCATGGTGGCATGACCCTGGAGTTCCTCTCGCCTTTCCTGTGGAGAGCGCCTCCTCTTGAGATGCGACGGGAACGCCGGGAATTCTTTCCCTACGAAACAGGGAAAGGATCCCTCATCTCGAGCTAGGAGGCGGAAACCGGGCTCCCCTGGATGTGTGCGGGACCCCACGTGCTTCCCCTCGAGTTGAGACGGGTATGTCGGGGAATTCTTGAGTTGCAGCAAGGGTGTGAAGGACCCTTTGGAAGTTCCAGTGGTTAGATGTGATTGGCCTCGAGAAGCCTCAGCGGAAATGGGCCTCATCTCGCCTGGAGGGCAAAACCTCCTGGATTTTCTCGAGTTGCGGCAGGTGCTCTCGACTTACGACGGGGACCTCAGGGAACCGCTCTGGTGGCCTCAGGAAAGGCCAGTCCCCATGCGAGTTCCTCGGGGGCGTCTCGGTATTCCTCTCCCATCGATGCCGGGGCCTAAGACCTTGTGTGGAGTCGGGGCCGGAACCTGAGGATTCCTCTCCAGTGCTGACATGGATCTTGGGGTACTTCTGGAGTCTCCCCAGGGGAGTCAGTCCTCGTCTCGAATGCGGGCATGCACTTGCGCTTTCCTTCAGAGCGGTAGCAGCAGTGTCACGCAGTCCGCCGCGTGGATCAAAGGATCTATGGTTTTCCCTCGATTCTTTCCCACGAGGCTTTCCCACGAGGCTTTCCCACAGGGCTGTCCCACGTGCACACGTGGTGGGAGTCGATCCTCGGCTTGAACGTCAAGGCAGTGCAGGGAAAACAGGTTCCTCTGGAATGGACTGACACATCTGGGGGACTCTTGGCATGGTGGCATGACCCTGGAGTTCCTCTCGCCTTTCCTGTGGAGAGCGCCTCCTCTTGAGATGCGACGGGAACGCCGGGAATTCTTTCCCTACGAAACAGGGAAAGGATCCCTCATCTCGAGCTAGGAGGCGGAAACGGGGCTCCCCTGGATGTGTGCGGGACACCACGAGCTTCCTCTCGAGTGGAGACGGGTATGTCGGGGAACTTCTTGAGTTGCAGCAAGGGTGTGAAGGACCCTTTGGAAGTTCCAGTGGTTTGACGTGATTGGCCTCGAGAAGCCTCAGCGGAAATGGGCCTCATCTCGCCTGGAGGGCAAAACCTCCTGGATTTTCTCGAGTTGCGGCAGGTGCTCTCGACTTACGACCGGGACCTCAGGGACCCGCTCTGGTGGCCTCAGGAAAGGCCAGTCCCCATGCAAGTTCCTCGGGGGCCTCTCGGGATTCCTCTCCCGTCGATGCCGGGGCCTAAGACCTTGTGTGGAGTCGGGGCCGGAACCTGAGGATTCCTCTCCAGTGCTGACATGGATCTTGGGGTACTTCTGGAGTCTCCCCAGGGGAGTCAGTCCTCGTCTCGAATGCGGGCATGCACTTGCACTTTCCTCCAGAGCGGTAGCAGCAGTGTCACGCAGTCCGCCGCGTGGATCAAAGGATCTATGGTTTTCCCTCGAGTCTTTCCACGAGGCTTTCCCACGAGGCTTTCCCACAGGGCTGTTCCACGTGCACACGTGGTGGGAGTCGATCCTCGGCTTGAACGTCAAGGCAGTGCAGGGAAAACAGGTTCGTCTGGAATGGACTGACACATCTGGGGGACTCTTGGAATGGTGGCATGACCCTGGAGTTCCTCTCGCCTTTCCTGTGGAGAGCGCCTCCTCTTGAGATGCGACGGGAACGCCGGGAATTCTTTCCCTACGAAACAGGGAAAGGATCCCTCATCTCGAGCTAGGAGGCGGAAACGGGGCTCCCCTGGATGTGTGCGGGACACCACGTGCTTCCTCTCGAGTGCAGACGGGTATGTCGGGGAACTTCTTGAGTTGCAGCAATGGTGTGAAGGACCCTTTGGAAGTTCCAGTGGTTAGATGTGATTGGCCTCGAGATGCCTCAGCGGAAATGGGCTTCATCTCGCCTGGAGGGCAATTCCTCCTGGATTTTCTCGAGTTGCGGCAGGTGCTCTCGACTTACGACGGGGACCTCAGGGACCCGCTCTGGTGGCCTCAGGAAAGGCCAGCCCCCATGCGAGTTCCTCGGGGGTGTCTCGGGATTCCTCTCCCGTCGATGCCGGGGCCTAAGACCTTGTGTGGAGTCGGGGCCGGAACCTGAGGATTCCTCTCCAGTGCTGACATGGATCTTGGGGTACTTCTGGAGTCTCCCCAGGGGAGTCAGTCCTCGTCTCGAATGCGGGCATGCACTTGCGCTTTCCTCCAGAGCGGTAGCAGCAGTGTCACGCAGTCCGCCGCGTGGATCAAAGGATCTAAGGTTTTCCCTCGAGTCTTTCCCACGAGGCTTTCCCACAGGGCTGTCCCACGTGCACACGTGGTGGGAGTCGATCCTCGGCTTGAACGTCAGGCAGTGCAGGGAAAACAGGTTCCTCTGGAATGGACTGACACATCTGGGGGACTCTTGGCATGGTGGCATGACCCTGGAGTTCCTCTCGCCTTTCCTGTGGAGAGCGCCTCCTCTTGAGATGCGACGGGAACGCCGGGAATTCTTTCCCTACGAAACAGGGAAAGGATCCCTCATCTCGAGCTAGGAGGCGGAAACGGGGCTCCCCTGGATGTGTGCGGGACCCCACGTGCTTCCTCTCGAGTGGAGACGGGTATGTCGGGGAACTTCTTGAGTTGCAGCAAGGGTGTAAAGGACCCTTTGGAAGTTCCAGTGGTTAGATGTGATTGGCCTCGAGAAGCCTCAGCGGAAATGGGCCTCATCTGGCCTGGAGGGCAAAACCTCCTGGATTTTCTGGAGTTGCGGCAGGTGCTCTCGACTTACAACGGGGACATCAGGGACCCGCTCTGGTGGCCTCAGGAAAGGCCAGTCCCCATGCGAGTTCCTCGGGGGCCTCTCGGGATTCCTCTCCCGTTGATGCCGGGGCCTAAGACCTTGTGTGGAGTCGGGGCCGGAACCTGAGGATTCCTCTCCAGTGCTGACATGGATCTTGGGGTACTTCTGAAGTCTCCCCAGGGGAGTCAGTCCTCGTCTCGAATGCGGGCATGCACTTGCGCTTTCCTCCAGAGCGGTAGCAGCAGTGTCACGCAGTCCGCCGCGTGGATCAAAGGATCTATGGTTTTCCCTCGAGTCTTTCCCACGAGGCTTTCCCACGAGGCTTTCCCACAGGGCTGTCCCACGTGCACACGTGGTGGGAGTCGATCCTCGGCTTGAACGTCAAGGCAGTGCAGGGAAAACAGGTTCCTCTGGAATGGACTGACACATCTGGGGGACTCTTGGAATGGTGGCACGACCCTGGAGTTCCTCTCGCCTTTCCTGTGGAGAGCGCCTCCTCTTGAGATGCGACGGTAACGCCGGGAATTCTTTCCCTACGAAACAGGGAAAGGATCCCTCATCTCGAGCTAGGAGGCGGAAACGGGGCTCCCCTGGATGTGTGCGGGACACCACGTGCTTCCTCTCGAGTGGAGACGGGTATTTCGGGGAACATCTTGAGTTGCAGCAAGGGTGTGAAGGACCCTTTGGAACTTCCAGTGGTTAGACGTGATTGGCCTCGAGAAGCCTCAGCGGAAATGGGCCTCATCTCGCCTGGAGGGCAAAACCTCCTGGATTTTCTCGAGTTGCGGCAGGTGCTCTCGACTTACGACGGGGACCTCAGGGACCCGCTCTGGTGGCCTCAGGAAAGGCCAGTCCCCATGCGAGTTCCTCGGGGGCCTCTCGGGATTCCTCTCCCGTCGATGCCGGGGCCTAAGACCTTGTGTGGAGTCGGGGCCGGAACCTGAGGATTCCTCTCCAGGGCTGACATGGATCTTGGGGTACTTCTGGAGTCTCCCCAGGGGAGTCAGTCCTCGTCTCGAATGCGGGCATGCACTTGCGCTTTCCTCCAGAGCGGTAGCAGCAGTGTCACGCAGTCCGCCGCGTGAATCAAAGGATCTATGGTTTTCCCTCGAGTCTTTCCCACGAAGCTTTCCCACGAGGCTTTCCCACAGGGCTGTCCCACGTGCACACGAGGTGGGAGTCGATCCTCGGCTTGAACGTCAAGGCAGTGCAGGGAAAACAGGTTCCTCTGGAATGGACTGACACATCTGGGGGACTCTTGGAATGGTGGCACGACCCTGGAGTTCCTCTCGCCTTATCTGTGGAGAGCGCCTCCTCTTGAGATGCGACGGGAACGCCGAGAATTCTTTCCCTACGAAACAGGGAAAGGATCCCTCATCTCGAGCTAGGAGGCGGAAACGGGGCTCCCCTGGATGTGTGCGGGACCCCAAGTGCAACCTCTCGAGTGGAGACGGGTATGTCGGGGAACTTCTTGAGTTGCAGCAAGGGTGTGAAGGACCCTTTGGAAGTTCCAGTGGTTAGACGTGATTGGCCTCGAGAAGCCTCAGCGGAAATGGGCCTCATCTCGCCTGGAGGGCAAAACCTCCTGGATTTTCTCGAGTTGCGGCAGGTGCTCTCGACTTACGACGGGGACCTCAGGGACCCGCTCTGGTGGCCTCAGGAAAGGCCAGTCCCCATGCGAGTTCCTCGGGGGCCTCTCGGGATTCCTCTCCCGTCGATGCCAGGTCCTAAGACCTTGTGTGGAGTCGGGGCCGGAACCTGAGGATTCCTCTCCAGGGCTGACATGGATCTTGGGGTACTTCTGGAGTCTCCCCATGGGAGTCAGTCCTCGTCTCGAATGCGGGCATGCACTTGCACTTTCCTCCAGAGCGGTAGCAGCAGTGTCACGCAGTCCGCCGCGTGGATCAAAGGATCTATGGTTTTCCCTCGAGTCTTTCCCACGAGGCTTTCCCACGAGGCTTTCCCACAGGGCTGTCCCACGTGCACACGTGGTGGGAGTCGATCCTCGGCTTGAACGTCAAAGCAGTGCAGGGAAAACAGGTTCCTCTGGAATGGACTGACACATCTGGGGGACTCTTGGAATGGTGGCACGACCCTGGAGTTCCTCTCGCCTTTCCTGTGGAGAGCGCCTCCTCTTGAGATGCGACTGGAACACCGGGAATTCTTTCCCTACGAAACAGGGAAAGGATCCCTCATCTCGAGCTTGGAGGCGGAAACGGGGCTCCCCTGGATGTGTGCGGGACCCCACATGCTTCCTCTCGAGTGCAGACGGGTATGTCGGGGAACTGCTTGAGTTGCAGCAAGGGTGTGAAGGACCCTTTGGAAGTTCCAGTGGTTAGACGTGATTGGCCTCGAGAAGCCTCAGCGGAAATGGGCCTCATCTCGCCTGGAGGGCAAAACCTCCTGGATTTTCTCGAGTTGCGGCAGGTGCTCTCGACTTACGACGGGAACCTCAGGGACCCGCTCTGGTGGCCTCAGGAAAGGCCAGTCCCCATGCGAGTTCCTCGGGGGATTCTCGGGATTCCTCTCCCGTCGATGCCGGGGCCTAAGACCTTGTGTGGAGTCGGGGCCGGAACCTGAGGATTCCTCTCCAGTGCTGACATGGATCTTGGGGTACTTCTGGAGTCTCCCCAGGGGAGTCAGTCCTCGTCTCGAATGCGGGCATGCACTTGCGCTTTCCTCCAGAGCGGTAGCAGTAGTTTCACGCAGTCCGCGGCGTGGATCAAAGGATCTATGGTTTTCCCTCGAGTCTTTCCCACGAGACTTTCCCACGAGGCTTTTCCACAGGGCTGTCCCACGTGCACACGTGGTGGGAGTCGATCCTCGGCTTGAACGTCAAGGCAGTGCAGGGAAAACAGGTTCCTCTGGAATGGACTGACACATCTGGGGGACTCTTGGAATGGTGGCACGACCCTGGAGTTCCTCTCGCCTTTCCTGTGGAGAGCGCCTCCTCTTGAGATGCGACGGGAACGCCGGGAATTCTTTCCCTACGAAACAGGGAAAGGATCCCTCATCTCGAACTAGGAGGCGGAAACGGGGCTCCCCTGGATGTGTGCGGGACCCCACGTGCTTCCTCTCGAGTGGAGACGGGTATGTCGGGGAACTTCTTGAGTTGCAGCAAGGGTGTGAAGGACCCTTTGGAACTTCCAGTGGTTAGACGTGATTGGCCTCGAGAAGCCTCAGCGGAAATGGGCCTCATCTCGCCTGGAGGGCAAAACCTCCTGGATTTTCTCGAGTTGCGGCAGGTGCTCTCGACTTACGACGGGGACCTCAGGGACCCGCTCTGGTGGCCTCAGGAAAGGCCAGTCCCCATGCGAGTTCCTCGGGGGCCTCTCGGGATTCCTCTCCCGTCGATGCCGGGGCCTAAGACCTTGTGTGGAGTCGGGGCCGGAACCTGAGGATTCCTCTCCAGGGCTGACATGGATCTTGGGGTACTTCTGGAGTCTCCCCAGGGGAGTCAGTCCTCGTCTCGAATGCGGGCAGGCACTTGCGCTTTCCTCCAGAGCGGTAGCAGCAGTGTCACGCAGTCCGCCGCGTGGATCAAAGGATCTATGGTTTTCCCTCGAGTCTTTCCCACGAAGCTTTCCCACGAGGCTTTCCCACAGGGCTGTCCCACGTGCACACGTGTTGGGAGTCGATCCTCGGCTTGAACGTCAAGGCAGTGCAGGGAAAACAGGTTCCTCTGGAATGGACTGACCCATCTGGGGGACTCTTGGAATGGTGGCACGACCCTGGAGATCCTCTCGCCTTATCTGTGGAGAGCGCCTCCTCTTGAGATGCGACGGGAACGCCGAGAATTCTTTCCCTAGGAAACAGGGAAAGGATCCCTTATCTCGAGCTAGGAGGCGGAAACGGGGCTCCCCTGGATGTGTGCGGGACCCCAAGTGCTTCCTCTCGAGTGGAGACGGGTATGTCGGGGAACTTCTTGAGTTGCAGCAAGGGTGTGAAGGACCCTTTGGAAGTTCCAGTGGTTAGATGTGATTGGCCTCGAGAAGCCTCAGCGGAAATGGGCCTCATCTCGCCTGGAGGGCAAAACCTCCTGGATTTTCTCGAGTTGCGGCAGGTGCTCTCGACTTACGACGGGGACCTCAGGGAACCGCTCTGGTGGCCTCAGGAAAGGCCAGTCCCCTGCGAGTTCCACGGGGGCGTCTCGGGATTCCTCTCCCGTCGATGCCGGGGCCTAAGACCTTGTGTGAAGTCGGGGCCGGAACCTGAGGATTCCTCTCCAGTGCTGACATGGATCTTGGGGTACTTCTGGAGTCTCCCCAGGGGAGTCAGTCCTCGTCTCGAATGCGGGCATGCACTTGCGCTTTCCTCCAGAGCGGTAGCAGCAGTGTCACGCAGTCCGCCGCGTGGATCAAAGGATCTATGGTTTTCCCTCGAGGCTTTCCCACGAGGCTTTCCCACAGGGCTGTCCCACGTGCACACGTCGTGGGAGTCGATCCTCAGCTTGAACGTCAAGGCAGTACAGGGAAAACAGGTTCCTCTGGAATGGACTGACACATCTGGGGGACTCTTGGAATGGTGGCACGACCCTGGAGTTCCTCTCGCCTTTCCTGTGGAGAGCGCCTCCTCTTGAGATGCGACGGGAACGCCGGGAATTCTTTCCCTACGAAACAGGGAAAGGATCCCTCATCTCGAGCTAGGAGGCGGAAACGGGGCTCCCCTGGATGTGTGCTGGACACCACGTGCTTCCTCTCGAGTGCAGACCGGTATGTCGGGGAACTGCTTGAGTTGCAGCAAGGGTGTGAAGGACCCTTTGGAAGTTCCAGTGGTTAGACGTGATTGGCCTCGAGAAGCCTCAGCGGAAATGGGCCTCATCTCGCCTGGAGGGCAAAACCTCCTGGATTTTCTCGAGTTGCGGCAGGTGCTCTCGACTTACGACGGGGACCTCAGGGACCCGCTCTGGTGGCCTCAGGAAAGGCCAGTCCCCAGGCGAGTTCCTCGGGGGCCTCTCGGGATTCCTCTCCCGTCGATGCCGGGGCCTAAGACCTTGTGTGGAGTCGGGGCCGGAACCTGAGGATTCCTCTCCAGTGCTGACATGGATCTTGGGGTACTTCTCGAGTCTCCCCAGGGGAGTCAGTCCTCGTCTCGAATGCGGGCATGCACTTGCGCTTTCCTCCAGAGCGGTAGCAGCAGTGTCACGCAGTCCGCCGCGTGGATCAAAGGATCTATGGTTTTCCCTCGAGTCTTTCCCACGAGACTTTCCCACGAGGCTTTCCCACAGGGCTGTCCCACGTGCACACGTGTTGGGAGTCGATCCTCGGCTTGAACGTCAAGGCAGTGCAGGGAAAACAGGTTCCTCTGTAATGGACTGACACATCTGGGGGACTCTTGGAATGGTGGCATGACCCTGGAGTTCCTCTCGCCTTTCCTGTGGAGAGCGCCACCTCTTGAGATGCGACGGGAACGCCGGGAATTCTTTCCCTACGAAACAGGGAAAGGATCCCTCATCTCGAGCTAGGAGGCAGAAACGGGGCTCCCCTGGATGTGTGCGGGACCCCACGTGCTTCCTCTCGAGTGGAGACGGGTATGTCGGGGAACTTCTTGAGTTGTAGCAAGGGTGTAAAGGACCCTTTGGAAGTTCCAGTGGTTAGATGTGATTGGCCTCGAGAAGCCTCAGCGGAAATGGCCTCATCTCGCCTGGAGGGCAAAACCTCCTGGATTTTCTCGAGTTGCGGCAGGTGCTCTCGACTTACGACGGGGACCTCAGGGACCCGCTCTGGTGGCCTCAGGAAAGGCCAGTCCCCATGCGAGTTCCTCGGGGGCCTCTCGGGATTCCTCTCCCTTCGATGCCGGGGCCTAAGACCTTGTGTGGAGTCGGGGCCGGAACCTGAGGATTCCTCTCCAGGGCTGACATGGATCTTGGGGAACTTCTGGAGTCTCCCCAGGGGAGTCAGTCCTCGTCTCGAATGCGGGCATGCACTTGCGCTTTCCTCCAGAGTGGTAGCAGCAGTGTCACGCAGTCCGCCGCGTGGATCAAAGGATCTATGGTTTTCCCTCGAGTCTTTCCCACGAGGCTTTCCCAAGAGGCTTTCCCACAGGGCTGTCCCACGTGCACACGTGGTGGGAGTCGATCCTCGGCTTGAACGTCAAGGCAGTGCAGGGAAAACAGTTTCCTCTGGAATGGACTGACACATATGGGGGACTCTTGGAATGGTGGCACGACCCTGGAGTTCCTCTCGCCTTTCCTGTGGAGAGCGCCTCCTCTTGAGATGCGACGGGAACGCCGGGAATTCTTTCCCTACGAAACAGGGAAAGGATCCCTCATCTCGAGCTAGGAGGCGGAAACGGGGCTCCCCTGGATGTGTGCGGGACACCACGTGCTTCCTCTCGAGTGCAGACGGGTATGTCGGGGAACTTCTTGAGTTGCAGCAAGGGTGTGAAGGACCCTTTGGAAGTTCCAGTGGTTAGACGTGATTGGCCTCGAGAAGCCTCAGCGGAAATGGGCCTCATCTCGCCTGGAGGGCAAAACCTCCTGGATTTTCTCGAGTTGCGGCAGGTGCTCTCGACTTACGACGGGGACCTCAGGGACCCGCTCTGGTGGCCTCAGGAAAGGCCAGTCCCCATGCGAGTTCCTCGGGGGCCTCTCGGGTTTCCTCTCCCGTCGATGCCGGGGCCTAAGACCTTGTGTGGAGTCAGGGCCGGAACCTGAGGATTCCTCTCCAGGGTTGACATGGATCTTGGGGTACTTCTGGAGTCTCCCCAGGGGAGTCAGTCCTCGTCTCGAATGCGGGCATGCACTTGCGCTTTCCTCCAGAGCGGTAGCAGCAGTGTCACGCAGTCCTCCGCGTGGATCAAAGGATCTATGGTTTTCCCTCGAGTCTTTCCCACGAGGCTTTCCCACGAGGCTTTCCCACAGGGCTGTCCAACGTGCACACGTCGTGGGAGTCGATCCTCGGCTTGAACGTCAAGGCAGTGCAGGGAAAACAGGTTCCTCTGGAATGGACTGACACATCTGGGGGACTCTTGGAATGGTGTCACGACCCTGGTGTTCCTCTCGCCTTTCCTGTGGAGAGCGCCTCCTCTTGAGATGCGACGGGAACGCCGGGAATTCTTTCCCTACGAAACAGGGAAAGGATCCCTCATCTCGAGCTAGGAGGCGGAAACGGGGCTCCCCTGGATGTGTGCGGGACACCACGTGCTTCCTCTCGAGTGCAGACGGGTATGTCGGGGAACTTCTTGAGTTGCAGCAAGGGTGTGAAGGACCCTTTGGACGTTCCAGTGGTTAGATGTGATTGGCCTCGAGAAGCCTCAGCGGAAATGGGCCTCATCTCGCCTGGAGGGCAAAACCTCCTGGATTTTCTCGAGTTGCGGCAGGTGCTCTCGACTTACGACGGGGACCTCAGGGACCCGCTCTGGTGGCCTCAGGAAAGGCCAGTCCCCATGCGAGTTTCTCGGGGGCCTCTCGGGATTCCTCTCCCGTCGATGCCGGGGCCTAAGACCTTGTGTGGAGTCGGGGCCGGAACCTGAGGATTCCTCTCCAGTGCTGACATGGATCTTGGGGTACTTCTGGAGTCTCCCCAGGGGAGTCAGTCCTCGTCTCGAATGCGGGCATGCACTTGCGCTTTCCTCCAGAGCGGTAGCAGCAGTGTCACGCAGTCCGCCGCGTGGATCAAAGGATCTATGGTTTTCCCTCGAGTCTTTCCCACGAGGCTTTCCCACGAGGCTTTCCCACAGGGCTGTCCCACGTGCACACGTGGTGGGAGTCGATCCTCGGCTTGAACGACAAGGCAGTGCAGGGAAAACAGGTTCCTCTGGAATGGACTGACACATCTGGGGGACTCTTGGAATGGTGGCATGACCCTGGAGTTCCTCTCGCCTTTCCTGTGGAGAGCGCCTCCTCTTGAGATGCGACGGGAACGCCGGGAATTCTTTCCTACGAAACAGGGAAAGGATCCCTCATCTCGAGCTAGGAGGCGGAAACGGGGCTCCCCTGGATGTGTGCGGGACCCCACGTGATTACTCTCGAGTGGAGACGGGTATGTCGGGGAACTTCTTGAGTTGCAGCAAGGGTGTGAAGGACCCTTTGGAAGTTCCAGTGGTTAGATGTGATTGGCCTCGAGAAGCCTCAGCGGAAATGGGCCTCATCTCGCCTGGAGGGCAAAACCTCCTGGATTTTCTCGAGTTGCGGCAGGTGCTCTCGACTTACGACGGGGACCTCAGGGAACCGCTCTGGTGGCCTCAGGAAAGGCCAGTCCCCATGCGAGTTCCTCGGGGGCATCTCGGGATTCCTCTCCCGTCGATGCCTGGGCCTAAGACCTTGTGTGGAGTCGGGGCCGGAACCTGAGGATTCCTCTCCAGTGCTGACATGGATCTTGGGGTACTTCTGGAGTCTCCCCAGGGGAGTCAGTCCTCGTCTCGAATGCGGGCATGCACTTGCGCTTTCCTCCAGAGAGGTAGCAGCAGTGTAACGCAGTCCGCCGCGTGGATCAAAGGATCTATGGTTTTCCCTCGAGTCTTTCCCACGAGGCTTTCCCACGAGGCTTTCCCACAGGGCTGTCCCACGTGCACACGTGGTGGGACTCGATCCTCGGCTTGAACGTCAAGGCAGTGCAGGGAAAACAGGTTCCTCTGGAATGGACTGACACATCTGGGGGACTCTTGGAATGGTGGCACGACCCTGGAGTTCCTCTCGCCTTTCCTGTGGAGAGCGCCTCCTCTTGAGATGCGACGGGAACGCCGGGAATTCTTTCCCTACGAAACAGGGAAAGGATCCCTCATCTCGAGCTAGGAGGCGGAAACGGGGCTCCCCTGGATGTGTGCGGGACCCCACGTGCTTCCTCTCGAGTGCAGACGGTTATGTCGGGGAACTGCTTGAGTTGCAGCAAGGGTGTGAAGGACCCTTTGGAAGTTCCAGTGGTTAGACGTGATTGGCCTCGAGAAGCCTCAGCGGAAATGGGCCTCATCTCGCCTGAAGGGCAAAACCTCCTGGATTTTCTCGAGTTGCGGCAGGTGCTCTCGACTTACGACGGGGACCTCAGGGACCCGCTCTGGTGGCCTCAGGAAAGGCCAGTCCCCATGAGAGTTCCTAGGGGGAATATCGGGATTCCTCTCCCGTCGATGCCGGGGCCTAAGACCTTGTGTGGAGTCGGGGCCGGAACCTGAGGATTCCTCTCCAGTGCTGACATGGATCTTGGGGTACTTCTGGAGTCTCCCCAGGGGAGTCAGTCCTCGTCTCGAATGCGGGCATGCACTTGCGCTTTCCTCCAGAGCGGTAGCAGCAGTGTCACGCAGTCCGCCGCGTGGATCAAAGGATCTATGGTTTTCCCTCGAGTCTTTCCCACGAGGCTTTCCCACGAGGTTTTCCCACAGGGCTGTCCCACGTGCACACGTGGTGGGAGTCGATCCTCGGCTTGAACGTCAAGCCAGTGCAGGGAAAACAGGTTCCTCTGGAATGGACTGACACATCTGGGGGACTCTTGGAATGGTGTCACGACCCTGGTGTTCCTCTCGCCTTTCCTGTGGAGAGCGCCTCCTCTTGAGATGCGACGGGAACGCCGGGAATTCTTTCCCTACGAAACAGGGAAAGGATCCCTCATCTCGAGCTAGGAGGCGGAAACGGGGCTCCCCTGGATGTGTGCTGGACACCACATGCTTCCTCTCGAGTGCAGACGGGTATGTCGGGGAACTGCTTGAGTTGCAGCAAGGGTGTGAAGGACCCTTTGGAAGTTCCAGTGGTTAGACGTGATTGGCCTCGAGAAGCCTCAGCGGAAATGGGCCTCATCTCGCCTGAAGGGCAAAACCTCCTGGATTTTCTCGAGTTGCGGCAGGTGCTCTCGACTTACGACGGGGACCTCAGGGACCCGCTCTGGTGGCCTCAGGAAAGGCCAGTCCCCATGCGAGTTCCTAGGGGGAATATCGGGATTCCTCTCCCGTCGATGCCGGGGCCTAAGACCTTGTGTGGAGTCGGGGCCGGAACCTGAGGATTCCTCTCCAGTGCTGACAGGGATCTTGGGGTACTTCTGGAGTCTCCCCAGGGGAGTCAGTCCTCGTCTCGAATGCGGGCATGCACTTGCGCTTTCCTCCAGAGCGGTAGCAGTAGTTTCACGCAGTCCGCGGCGTGGATCAAAGAATCTATGGTTTTCCCTCGAGTCTTTCCCACGAGACTTTCCCTCGAGGCTTTCCCACAGGGCTGTCCCACGTGCACACGTGGTGGGAGTCGATCCTCGGCTTGAACGTCAAGGCAGTGCAGGGAAAACAGGTTCCTCTGGAATGGACTGACACATCTGGGGGACTCTTGGAATGGTGGCATGACCCTGGAGTTCCTCTCGCCTTTCCTGTGGAGAGCGCCTCCTCTTGAGATGCGAAGGGAACGCCGGGAATTCTTTCCCTACGAAACAGGGAAAGGATCCCTCATCTCGAGCTAGGAGGCGGAAACGGGGCTCCCCTGGATGTGTGCGGGACCCCACGTGCTTCCTCTCGAGTGCAGACGGGTATGTCGGGGAACTTCTTGAGTTGCAGCAAGGGTGTGAAGGACCCTTTGGAAGTTCCAGTGGTTAGATGTGATTGGCCTCGAGAAGCCTCAGCGGAAATGGGCCTCATCTCGCCTGGAGGGCAAAACCTCCTGGATTTCCTCGAGTTGCGGCAGGTGCTCTCGACTTACGACGGGGACCTCAGGGAACCGCTCTGGTGGCCTCAGGAAAGGCCAGTCCCCATGCGAGTTCCTCGGGGGCGTCTCGGGATTCCTCTCCCGTCGATGCCGGGGCCTAAGACCTTGTGTGGAGTCGGGGCCGGAACCTGAGGATTCCTCTCCAGTGCTGACATGGATCTTGGGGTACTTCTGGAGTCTCCCCAGGGGAGTCAGTCCTCGTCTCGAATGCGGGCATGCACTTGCGTTTTCCTCCAGAGCGGTAGCAGGAGTGTAACGCAGTCCACCGCGTGGATCAAAGGATCTATGGTTTTCCCTCGAGTCTTTCCCACGAGGCTTTCCCACGAGGCTTTCCCACAGGGCTGTCCCACGTGCACACGTGGTGGGACTCGATCCTCGGGTTGAACGTCAAGGCAGTGCAGGGAAAACAGGTTCCTCTGGAATGGACTGACACATCTGGGGGACTCTTGGAATGGTGGCACGACCCTGGAGTTCCTCTCGCCTTTCCTGTGGAGAGCGCCTCCTCTTGAGATGCGACGGGAACGCCGGGAATTCTTTCCCTATGAAACAGGGAAAGGATCCCTCATCTCAAGCTAGGAGGCGGAAACGGGGCTCCCCTGGATGTGTGCGGGACACCACATGCTTCCTCTCGAGTGCAGACGGTTATGTCGGGGAACTGCTTGAGTTGCAGCAAGGGTGTGAAGGACCCTTTGGAAGTTCCAGTGGTTAGACGTGATTGGCCTCGAGAAGCCTCAGCGGAAATGGGCCTCATCTCGCCTGAAGGGCAAAACCTCCTGGATTTTCTCGAGTTGCGGCAGGTGCTCTCGACTTACGACGGGGACCTCAGGGACCCGCTCTGGTGGCCTCAGGAAAGGCCAGTCCCCATGAGAGTTCCTAGGGGGAATATCGGGATTCCTCTCCCGTCGATGCCGGGGCCTAAGACCTTGTGTGGAGTCGGGGCCGGAACCTGAGGATTCCTCTCCAGTGCTGACATGGATCTTGGGGTACTTCTGGAGTCTCCCCAGGGGAGTCAGTCCTCGTCTCGAATGCGGGCATGCACTTGCGCTTTCCTCCAGAGCGGTAGCAGCAGTGTCACGCAGTCCGCCGCGTGGATCAAAGGATCTATGGTTTTCCCTCGAGTCTTTCCCACGAGGCTTTCCCACGAGGCTTTCCCAAAGGGCTGTCCCACGTGCACACGTGGTGGGAGTCGATCCTCGGCTTGAACGTCAAGGCAGTGCAGGGAAAACAGGTTCCTCTGGAATGGACTGATACATCTGGGGGACTCTTGGAATGGTGGCATGACCCTGGAGTTCCTCTCGCCTTTCCTGTGGAGAGCGCCTCCTCTTGAGATGCGACGGGAACGCCGGGAATTCTTTCCCTACGAAACAGGGAAAGGATCCCTCATCTCGAGCTAGGAGGCGGAAACAGGGCTCCCCTGGATGTGTGCGGGACACCACGTGCTTCCCCTCGAGTGGAGACGGGTATGTCGGGGAATTCTTGAGTTGCAGCAAGGGTGTGAAGGACCCTTTGGAAGTTCCAGTGGTTAGATGTGATTGGCCTCGAGAAGCCTCAGCGGAAATGGGCCTCATCTCGCCTGGAGGGCAAAACCTCCTGGATTTTCTCGAGTTGCGGCAGGTGCTCTCGACTTACGACGGGGACCTCAAGGACCCGATCTGGTGGCCTCAGGAAAGGCCAGTCCCCATGCGAGTTCCTCGGGGGCCTCTCGGGATTTCTCTCCCGTCGATGCCGGGGCCTAAGACCTTGTGTGGAGTCGGGGCCGGAACCTGAGGATTCCTCTCCAGTGCTGACATGGATCTTGGGGTACTTCTGGAGTCTCCCCAGGGGAGTCAGTCCTCGTCTCGAATGCGGGCATGCACTTGCGCTTTCCTCCAGAGCGGTAGCAGCAGTGTCACGCAGTCCGCCGCGTGGATCAAAGGATCTATGGTTTTCCCTCGATTCTTTCCCACGAGGCTTTCCCACGAGGCTTTCCCACAGGGCTGTCCCACGTGCACACGTGGTGGGAGTCGATCCTCGGCTTGAACGTCAAGGCAGTGCAGGGAAAACAGGTTCCTCTGGAATGGACTGACACACCTGGGGGTCTCTTGGAATGGTGGCACGACCCTGGAGTTCCTCTCGCCTTTCCTGTGGAGAGCGCCTCCTCTTGAGATGCGACGGGAACGCCGGGAATTCTTTCCCTACGAAACAGGGAAAGGATCCCTCATCTCGAGCTAGGAGGCGGAAACGGGGCTCCCCTGGATGTGTGCGGGACCCCACGTGCTTCCTCTCGAGTGCAGACGGGTATGTCGGGGAACTTCTTGAGTTGCAGCAAGGGTGTGAAGGACCCTTTGGAAGTTCCAGTGTTTAGACGTGATTAGCCTCGAGAAGCCTCAGCGGAAATGAGCCTCATCTCGCCTGGAGGGCAAAAGCTCCTGGATTTTCTCGAGTTGCGGCAGGTGATCTCGACTTATGACGGGGACCTCAGGGACCCGCTCTGGTGGCCTCAGGAAAAGCCAGTCCCCATGCGAGTTCCTCGGGGGCCTCTCGGGATCACTCTCCCGTCGATGCCGGGGCCTAAGACCTTGTGTGGAGTCCGGGCCGGAACCTGAGGATTCCTCTCCAGTGCTGACATGGATCTTGGGGTACTTCTGGAGTCTCCCCAGGGGAGTCAGTCCTCGTCTCGAATGCGGGCATGCACTTGCGCTTTCCTCCAGAGCGGTAGCAGCAGTGTCACGCAGTCCGCCGCATGGATCAAAGGATCTATGGTTTTCCCTCGAGTCTTTCCCACGAGGCTTTCCCACGAGGCTTTCCCACAGGGCTGTCCCACGTGCACACGTGGTGGAAGTCGATCCTCGGCTTGAACGTCAAGGCAGTGCAGGGAAAACAGGTTCCTCCGGAATGGACTGACACATCTGGGGGACTCTTGGAATGGTGGCATGACCCTGGAGTTCCTCTCGCCTTTCCTGTGGAGAGCGCCTCCTCTTGAGATGCGACGGGAACGCCGGGAATTCTTTCCCTACGAAACAGGGAAAGGATCCCTCATCTCGAGCTAGGAGGCGGAAACCGGGCTCCCCTGGATGTGTGCGGGACCCCACGTGCTTCCCCTCGAGTGGAGACGGGTATGTCGGGGAATTCTTGAGTTGCAGCAAGGGTGTGAAGGACCCTTTGGAATTTCCAGTGGTTAGATGTGATTGGCCTCGAGAAGCCTCAGCGGAAATGGGCCTCATCTCGCCTGGAGGGCAAAACCTCCTGGATTTTCTCGAGTTGCGGCAGGTGCTCTCGACTTACGACGGGGACCTCAGGGACCCGATCTGGTGGCCTCAGGAAAAGCCAGTCCCGATGCGAGTTCCTCGGGGGCGTCTCGGGATCCCTCTCCCGTCGATGCCGGGGCCTAAGACCTTGTGTGGAGTCGGGGCCGGAACCTGAGGATTCCTCTCCAGTGCTGACATGGATGTTGGGGTACTTCTGGAGTCTCCCCAGGGGAGTCAGTCCTCGTCTCGAATGCGGGCATGCACTTGCGCTTTCCTCCAGAGCGGTAGCAGCAGTGTCACGCAGTCCGCAGCGTGGATCAAAGGATCTATGGTTTTCCCTCGAGTCTTTCCCACGAGGCTTTCCCACGAGGCTTTCCCACAGGGCTGTCCCACGTGCACACGTGGTGGGAGTCGATCCTCGGCTTGAACGTCAAGGCAGTGCAGGGAAAACAGGTTCCTCTGTAATGGACTGACACATCTGGGGGTCTCTTGGAATGGTGGCACGACCCTGGAGTTCCTCTCCCCTTTCCTGTGGAGAGCGCCTCCTCTTGAGATGCGACGGGAACGCCGGGAATTCTTTCCCTACGAAACAGGGAAAGGATCCCTCATCTCGAGCTAGGAGGCGGAAACGGGGCTCCCCTGGATGTGTGCGGGACCCCACGTGCTTCCTCTCGAGTGGAGACGGGTATGTCGGGGAACTTCTTGAGTTGCAGCAAGGGTGTGAAGGACCCTTTGGAAGTTCCAGTGGTTAGACGTGATTGGCCTAGAGAAGCCTCAGCGGAAATGGGCCTCATCTCACCTGGAGGGCAAAACCTCCTGGATTTTCTCGAGTTGCGGCAGGTGCTCTCGACTTACGACGGGGACCTCAGGGACCCGCTCTGGTGGCCTCAGGAAAGGCCAGTCCCCATGCGAGTTCCTCGGGGGCCTCTGGGGATTCCTCTCCCGTCGATGCCAGGGCCTAAGTCCTTGTGTGGAGTCGGGGCCGGAACCTGAGGATTCCTCTCCAGTGCTGACATGGATCTTGGGGTACTTCTGGAGTCTCCCCAGGGGAGTCAGTCCTCGTCTCGAATGCGGGCATGCACTTGCGCTTTCCTCCAGAGCGGTAGCAGCAGTGTCACGCAGTCCGCCGCGTGGATCAAAGGATCTATGGTTTTCCCTTGAGTCTTTCCCACGAGGCTTTCCCACGAGGCTTTCCCACAGGGCTGTCCCACGTGCACACGTGGTGGGAGTCGATCCTCGGCTTGAACGTCAAGGCAGTGCAGGGAAAACAGGTTCGTCTGGAATGGACTGACACATCTGGGGGACTCTTGGAATGGTGGCATGACCCTGGAGTTCCTCTCGCCTTTCCTGTGGAGAGCGCCTCCTCTTGAGAGGCGACGGGAACGCCGGGAATTCTTTCCCTACGAAACAGGGAAAGGATCCCTCATCTCGAGCTAGGAGGCGGAAACGGGGCTCCCCTGGATGTGTGCGGGACCCCACGTGCTTCCTCTCGAGTGCAGACGGGTATGTCGGGGAACTTCTTGAGTTGCAGCAAGGGTGTGAAGGACCCTTTGGAAGTTCCAGTGTTTAGACGTGATTAGCCTCGAGAAGCCTCAGCGGAAATGAGCCTCATCTCGCCTGGAGGGCAAAAGCTCCTGGATTTTCTCGAGTTGCGGCAGATGATCTCGACTTACGACGGGGACCTCAGGGACCCGCTCTGGAGGCCTCAGGAAAAGCCAGTCCCCATGCGAGTTCCTCGGGGGCCTCTCGGGATCCCTCTCCCGTCGATGCCGGGGCCTAAGACCTTGTGTGGAGTCGGGGCCGGAACCTGAGGATTCCTCTCCAGTGCTGACATGGATCTTGGGGTACTTCTGGAGTCTCCCCAGGGGAGTCAGTCCTCGTCTCGAATGCGGGCATGCACTTGCGCTTTCCTCCAGAGCGGTAGCAGCAGTGTCACGCAGTCCGCCGCGTGGATCAAAGGATCTATGGTTTTCCCTCGAGTCTTTCCCATGAGGCTTTCCCACGAGGCTTTCCCACAGGGCTGTCCCACGTGAACACGTGGTGGGAGTCGATCCTCGGCTTGAACGTCAAGGCAGTGCAGGGAAAACAGGTTCCTCTGGAATGGACTGACACATCTGTGGGACTCTTGGAATGGTGGCATGACCCTGGAGTTCCTCTCGCCTTTCCTGTGGAGAGCGCCTCCTTTTGAGATGCGACGGGAACGCCGGGAATTCTTTCCCTACGAAACAGGGAAAGGATCCCTCATCTCGAGCTAGGAGGCGGAAACCGGGCTCCCCTGGAGGTGTGCGGGACCCCACGTGCTTCCCCTCGAGTGGAGACGGGTATGTCGGGGAATTCTTGAGTTGCAGCAAGGGTGTGAAGGACCCTTTGGAAGTTCCAGTGGTTAGATGTGATTGGCCTCGAGAAGCCTCAGCGGAAATGGGCCTCATCTCGCCTGGAGGGCAAAACCTCCTGGATTTTCTCGAGTTGCGGCAGGTGCTCTCGACTTACGACGGGGACCTCAGGGAACCGCTCTGGTGGCCTCAGGAAAGGCCAGTCCCCATGCGAGTTCCTCGGGGGCCTCTCGGGATTCCTCTCCCATCGATGCCGGGGCCTAAGACCTTTTGTGGAGTCGGGGCCGGAACATGAGGATTCCTCTCCAGTGCTGACATGGATCTTGGGGTACTTCTGGAGTCTCCCCAGGGGAGTCAGTCCTCGTCTCGAATGCGGGCATGCACTTGCGCTTTCCTCCAGAGCGGTAGCAATAGTGTCACGCAGTCCGCCGCGTGGATCAAAGGATCTATGGTTTTCCCTCGAGTCTTTCCCACGAGGCTTTCCCACGAGGCTTTCCCACAGGGCTGTCCCACGTGCACACGGGGTGGGAGTCGATCCTCGGCTTGAACGTCAAGGCAGTGCAGGGAAAACAGGTTCCTCTGGAATGGACTGACACATATGGGGGAATCTTGGAATGGTGTCACGACCCTGGAGTTCCTGTCGCCTTTCCTGTGGAGAGCACCTCCTCTTGAGATGCGACGGGAACGCCGGGAATTCTTTCCCTACGAAACAGGGAAAGGATCCCTCATCTCGAGCTAGGAGGCGGAAACGGGGCTCCCCTGGATGTGTGCGGGACCCCACGTGCTTCCTCTCGAGTGCAGACGGGTATGTCGGGGAACTTCTTGAGTTGCAGCAAGTGTGTGAAGGACCCTTTGGAAGTTCCAGTGTTTAGACGTGATTAGCCTCGAGAAGCCTCAGGGGAAATGAGCCTCATCTCGCCTGGAGGGCAAAAGCTCCTGGATTTTCCCGAGTTGCGGCAGGTGATCTCGACTTACGACGGGGACCTCAGGGACCCGCTCTGGTGGCCTCAGGAAAAGCCAGTCCCCATGCGAGTTCCTCGGGGGCCTCTCAGGATCCCTCTCCCGTCGATGCCGGGGCCTAAGACCTTGTGTGGAGTCGGGGCCGGAACATGAGGATTCCTCTCCAGTGCTGACATGGATCTTGGGGTACTTCTGGAGTCTCCCCAGGGGAGTCAGTCCTCGTCTCGAATGCGGGCATGCACTTGCGCTTTCCTCCAGAGCGGTAGCAGCAGTGTCACGCAGTCCGCCGCGTGGATCAAAGGATCTAAGGTTTTCCCTCGAGTCTTTCCCACGAGGCTTTCCCACAGGGCTGTCCCACGTGCACACGTGGTGGGAGTCGATCCTCGGCTTGAACGTCAAGGCAGTGCAGGGAAAGCAGGTACCTCTGGAATGGACTGACACATCTGGGGGACTCTTGGCATGGTGGCATGACCCTGGAGTTCCTCTCGCCTTTCCTGTGGAGAGCGCCTCCTCTTGAGATGCGACGGGAACGCCGGGAATTCTTTCCCTACGAAACAGGGAAAGGATCCCTCATCTCGAGCTAGGAGGCGGAAACGGGGCTCCCCTGGATGTGTGCGGGACCCCACGAGCTTCCTCTCGAGTGGAGACGGGTATGTCGGGGAACTTCTTGAGTTGCAGCAAGGGTGTGAAGGACCCTTTGGAAGTTCCAGTGGTTAGATGTGATTGGCCTCGAGAAGCCTCAGCGGAAATGGGCCTCATCTCGCCTGGAGGGCAAAACCTCCTGGATTTTCTCGAGTTGCGGCAGGTGCTCTCGACTTACGACGGGGACCTCAGGGACCCGCTCTGGTGGCCTCAGGAAAAGCCAGTCCCCATGCGAGTTCCTCGGGGGCGTCTCGGGATCCCTCTCCCGTCGATGCCGGGGCCTAAGACCTTGTGTGGAGTCGGGGCCGGAACCTGAGGATTCCTCTCCAGTGCTGACATGGATCTTGGGGTACTTCTGGAGTCTCCCCAGGGGAGTCAGTCCTCGTCTCGAATGCGGGCATGCACTTGCGCTTTCCTCCAGAGCGGTAGCAGCAGTGTCACGCAGTCCGCCGCGTGGATCAAAGGATCTATGGTTTTCCCTCGAGTCTTTCCCACGAGGCTTTCCCACGAGGCTTTCCCACAGGGCTGTCCCACGTGCACACGTGGTGGGAGTCGATCCTCGGCTTGAACGTCAAGGCAGTGCAGGGAAAACAGGTTCCTCTGGAATGGACTGACACATCTGGGGGACTCTTGGAATGGTGGCATGACCCTGGAGTTCCTCTCGCCTTTCCTGTGGAGAGCGCCTCCTCTTGAGATGCGACGGGAACGCCGGGAATTCTTTCCCTACGAAACAGGGAAAGGATCCCTCATCTTGAGCTAGGAGGCGGAAATGGGGCTCCCCTGGATGTGTGCGGGACCCCACGTGCTTCCTCTCGAGTGGAGACGGGTATGTCGGGGAACTTCTTGAGTTGCAGCAATGGTGTGAAGGACCCTTTGGAAGTTCCAGTGGTTAGATGTGATTGGCCTCGAGAAGCCTCAGCGGAAATGGGCCTCATCTCGCCTGGAGGGCAAAACCTCCTGGATTTTCTCGAGTTGCGGCAGGTGCTCTCGACTTACGACGGGGAGCTCAGGGACCCGCTCTGGTGGCCTCAGGAAAGGCCAGTCCCCATGCAAGTTCCTCGGGGGCATCTCGGGATTCCTCTCCCGTCGATGCCGGGGCCTAAGACCTTGTGTGGAGTCGGGGCCGGAACCTGAGGATTCCTCTCCAGTGCTGACATGGATCTTGGGGTACTTCTGGAGTCTCCCCAGGGGAGTCAGTCCTCGTCTCGAATGCGGGCATGCACTTGCGCTTTCCTCCAGAGCGGTAGCAGCAGTGTCACGCAGTCCGCCGCGTGGTTCAAAGGATCTATGGTTTTCCCTCGAGTCTTTCCCACGAGGCTTTCCCACGAGGCTTTCCCACAGGGCTGTTCCACGTGCACACGTGGTGGGAGTCGATCCTCGGCTTGAACGTCAAGGCAGTGCAGGGAAAACAGGTTCGTCTGGAATGGACTGACACATCTGGGGGACTCTTGGAATGGTGGCATGACCCTGGAGTTCCTCTCGCCTTTCCTGTGGAGAGCGCCTCCTCTTGAGATGCGACAGGAACGCCGGGAATTCTTTCCCTACGAAACAGGGAAAGGATCCCTCATCTCGAGCTAGGAGGCGGAAACGGGGCTCCCCTGGATGTGTGCGGGACACCACGTGCTTCCTCTCGAGTGCAGACGGGTATGTCGGGGAACTTCTTGAGTTGCAGCAATGGTGTGAAGGACCCTTTGGAAGTTCCAGTGGTTAGATGTGATTGGCCTCGAGATGCCTCAGCGGAAATGGGCTTCATCTCGCCTGGAGGGCAATTCCTCCTGGATTTTCTCGAGTTGCGGCAGGTGCTCTCGACTTACGACGGGGACCTCAGGGACCCGCTCTGGTGGCCTCAGGAAAGGCCAGTCCCCATGCGAGTTCCTCGGGGGCGTCTCGGGATTCCTCTCCCGTCGATGCCGGGGCCTAAGACCTTGTGTGGAGTCGGGACCGGAACCTGAGGATTCCTCTCCAGTGCTGACATGGATCTTGGGGTACTTCTGGAGTCTCCCCAGGGGAGTCAGTCCTCGTCTCGAATGCGGGCATGCACTTGCGCTTTCCTCCAGAGCGGTAGCAGCAGTGTCATGCAGTCCGCCGCGTGGATCAAAGGATCTAAGGTTTTCCCTCGAGTCTTTCCCACGAGGCTTTCCCACAGGGCTGTCCCACGTGCACACGTGGTGGGAGTCGATCCTCGGCTTGAACGTCAAGGCAGTGCAGGGAAAACAGGTTCCTCTGGAATGGACTGACACATCTGGGGGACTCTTGGCATGGTGGTATGACCCTGGAGTTCCTCTCGCCTTTCCTGTGGAGAGCGCCTCCTCTTGAGATGCGACGGGAACGCCGGGAATTCTTTCCCTACGAAACAGGGAAAGGATTCCTCATCTCGAGCTAGGAGGCGGAGACGGGGCTCCCCTGGATGTGTGCGGGACACCACGAGCTTCCTCTCGAGTGGAGACGGGTATGTCGGGGAACTTCTTGAGTTGCAGCAAGGGTGTGAAGGACCCTTTGGAAGTTCCAGTGGTTAGACGTGATTGGCCTCGAGAAGCCTCAGCGGAAATGGGCCTCATATCGCCTGGAGGGCAAAACCTCCTGGATTTTCTCGAGTTGCGGCAGGTGCTCTCGACTTACGACGGGGACCTCAGGGACCCGCTCTGGTGGCCTCAGGAAAGGCCAGTCCCCATGCGAGTTCCTCGGGGGCCTCTCGGGATTCCTCTCCCGTCGATGCCGGGGCCTAAGACCTTGTGTGGAGTCGGGGCCGGAACCTGAGGATTCCTCTCCAGTGCTGACATGGATCTTGGGGTACTTCTGGAGTCTCCCCAGGGGAGTCAGTCCTCGTCTCGAATGCGGGCATGCACTTGCGCTTTCCTCCAGAGCGGTAGCAGCAGTGTCACGCAGTCCGCCGCGTGGATCAAAGGATCTATGGTTTTCCCTCGAGTCTTTCCCACGAGGCTTTCCGACGAGGCTTTCCCACAGGGCTGTCCCACGTGCACACGTGGTGGGAGTCGATCCTCGGCTTGAACGTCAAGGCAGTGCAGCGAAAACAGGTTCGTCTGGAATGGACTGACACATCTGGGGGACTCTTGGAATGGTGGCATGACCCTGGAGTTCCTCTCGCCTTTCCTGTGGAGAGCGCCTCCTCTTGAGATGCGACGGGAACGCCGGGAATTCTTTCCCTACGAAACAGGGAAAGGATCCCTCATCTCGAGCTAGGAGGCGGAAACGGGGCTCCCCTGGATGTGTGCGGGACCCCACGTGCTTCCTCTCGAGTGCAGACGGGTATGTCGGGGAACTTCTTGAGTTGCAGCAAGGGTGTGAAGGACCCTTTGGAAGTTCCAGTGGTTAGATGTGATTGGCCTCGAGATGCCTCAGCGGAAATGGGCCTCATCTCACCTGGAGGGCAATTCCTCCTGGATTTTCTCGAGTTGCGGCAGGTGCTCTCGACTTACGACGGGGACCTCAGGGACCCGCTCTGGTGGCCTCAGGAAAGGCCAGTCCCCATGCGAGTTCCTCGGGGGAATATAGGGATTCCTCTCCAGTCGATGCCGGGGCCTAAGACCTTGTGTGGAGTCGGGGCCGGAACCTGAGGATTCCTCTCCAGTGCTGACATGGATCTTGGGGTACTTCTGGAGTCTCCCCAGGGGAGTCAGTCCTCGTCTCGAATGCGGGCATGCACTTGCGCTTTCCTCCAGAGCGGTAGCAGCAGTGTCACGCAGTCCGCCGCGTGGATCAAAGGATCTATGGTTTTCCCTCGAGTCTTTCCCACGAGGCTTTCCGACGAGGCTTTCCCACAGGGCTGTCCCACGTGCACACGTGGTGGGAGTCGATCCTCGGCTTGAACGTCAAGGCAGTGCAGCGAAAACAGGTTCGTCTGGAATGGACTGACACATCTGGGGGACTCTTGGAATGGTGGCATGACCTGGAGTTCCTCTCGCCTTTCCTGTGGAGAGCGCCTCCTCTTGAGATGCGACGGGAACGCCGGGAATTCTTTCCCTACGAAACAGGGAAAGGATCCCTCATCTCGAGCTAGGAGGCGGAAACGGGGCTCCCCTGGATGTGTGCGGGACCCCACGTGCTTCCTCTCGAGTGCAGACGGGTATGTCGGGGAACTTCTTGAGTTGCAGCAAGGGTGTGAAGGACCCTTTGGAAGTTCCAGTGGTTAGATGTGATTGGCCTCGAGATGCCTCAGCGGAAATGGGCCTCATCTCACCTGGAGGGCAATTCCTCCTGGATTTTCTCGAGTTGCGGCAGGTGCTCTCGACTTACGACGGGGACCTCAGGGACCCGCTCTGGTGGCCTCAGGAAAGGCCAGTCCCCATGCGAGTTCCTCGGGGGAATATCGGGATTCCTCTCCCGTCGATGCCGGGGCCTAAGACCTTGTGTGGAGTCGGGGCCGGAACCTGAGGATTCCTCTCCAGTGCTGACATGGATCTTGGGGTACTTCTGGAGTCTCCCCAGGGGAGTCAGTCCTCGTCTCGAATGCGGGCATGCACTTGCGCTTTCCTCCAGAGCGGTAGCAGCAGTGTCACGCAGTCCGCCGCGTGGATCAAAGGATCTATGATTTTCAGTCGATTCTTTCCCACGAGGCTTTCCCACGAGGCTTTCCCACAGGGCTGTCCCACGTGCACACGTGGTGGGAGTCGATCCTCGGCTTGAACGTCAAGGCAGTGCAGGGAAAACAGGTTCCTCTGGAATGGACTGACACATCTGGGGGACTCTTGGAATGGTGGCATGACCCTGGAGTTCCTCTCGCCTTTCCTGTGGAGAGCGTCTCCTCTTGAGATGCGACGGGAACGCCGGGAATTCTTTCCCTACGAAACAGGGAAAGGATCCCTCATCTCGAGCTAGGAGGCGGAAACGGGGCTCCCCTGGATGTGTGCCGGACCCCACGTGCTTCCTCTCGAGTGCAGACGGGTATGTCGGGGAACTTCTTGAGTTGCAGCAAGGGTGTGAAGGACCCTTTGGAAGTTCCAGTGTTTAGACGTGATTAGCCTCGAGAAGCCTCAGCGGAAATGAGCCTCATCTCGCCTGGAGGGCAAAAGCTCCTGGATTTTCTCGAGTTGCGGCAGGTGATCTCGACTTACGACGGGGACCTCAGGGACCCGCTCTGGTGGCCTCAGGAAAAGCCAGTCCCCATGCGAGTTCCTCGGGGGCGTCTCGGGATCCCTCTCCCGTCGATGCCGGGGCCTAAGACCTTGTGTGGAGTCGGGGCCGGAACCTGAGGATTCCTCTCCAGTGCTGACATGGATCTTGGGGTACTTCTGGAGTCTCCCCAGGGGAGTCAGTCCTCGTCTCGAATGCGGGCATGCACTTGCGCTTTCCTCCAGAGCGGTAGCAGCAGTGTCACGCAGTCCGCCGCGTGGATCAAAGGATCTAAGGTTTTCCCTCGAGTCTTTCCCACGAGGCTTTCCCACAGGGCTGTCCCACGTGCACACGTGGTGGGAGTCGATCCTCGGCTTGAACGTCAAGGCAGTGCAGGGAAAACAGGTTCCTCTGGAATGGACTGACACATCTGGGGGACTCTTGGCATGGTGGCATGACCCTGGAGTTCCTCTCGCCTTTCCTGTGGAGAGCGCCTCCTCTTGAGATGCGACGGGAACGCCGGGAATTCTTTCCCTACAAAACAGGGAAAGGATCCCTCATCTCGAGCTAGGAGGCGGAAACGGGGCTCCCCTGGATGTGTGCGGGACACCACGAGCTTCCTCTCGAGTGGAGACGGGTATGTCGGGGAACTTCTTGAGTTGCAGCAAGGGTGTGAAGGAACCTTTGGAAGTTCCAGTGGTTAGACGTGATTAGCCTCGAGAAGCCTCAGCGGAAATGGTCCTCATCTCGCCTGGAGGGCAAAACCTCCTGGATTTTCTCGAGTTGCGGCAGGTGCTCTCGACTTACGACGGGGACCTCAGGGACCCGCTCTGGTGGCCTCAGGAAAGGCCAGTCCCCATGCGAGTTCCTCGGGGGCCTCTCGGGATTCCTCTCCCGTCGATGCCGGGGCCTAAGACCTTGTGTGGAGTCGGGGCCGGAACCTGAGGATTCCTCTCCAGTGCTGACATGGATCTTGGGGTACTTCTGGAGTCTCCCCAGGGGAGTCAGTCCTCGTCTCGAAAGCGGGCATGCACTTGCGCTTTCCTCCAGAGCGGTAGCAGCAGTGTCACGCAGTCCTCCGCGTGGATCAAAGGATCTATGTTTTTCCCTCGAGTCTTTCCCACGAGGCTTTCCCACGAGGCTTTCCCACAGGGCTGTCCCACGTGCACACGTGGTGGGAGTGGATCCTCGGCTTGAACGTCAAGGCAGTGCAGGGAAAACAGGTTCCACTGGAATGGACTGACACATCTGGGGGACTCTTGGAATGGTGGCATGACCCTGGAGTTCCTCTCGCCTTTCCTGTGGAGAGCGCCTCCTCTTGAGATGCGACGGGAACGCCGGGAATTCTTTCCCTACGAAACAGGGAAAGGATCCCTCATCTCGAGCTAGGAGGCGGAAACGGGGCTCCCCTGGATGTGTGCGGGACACCACGTGCTTCCTCTCGAGTGCAGACGGGTATGTCGGGGAACTTCTTGAGTTGCAGCAAGGGTGTGAAGGACCCTTTGGAAGTTCCAGTGCTTAGATGTGATTGGCCTCGAGAAGCCTCAGCGGAAATGGGCCTCATCTCGCCTGGAGGGCAAAACCTCCTGGATTTTCTCGAGTTGCGGCAGGTGATCTCGACTTACGACGGGGACCTCAGGGACCCGCTCTGGTGGCCTCAGGAAAGGCCAGTCCCCATGCGAGTTCCTCGGGGGCCTCTCGGGATTCCTCTCCCGTCGATGCCGGGGCCTAAGACCTTGTGTGGAGTCGGGGCCGGAACCTGAGGATTCCTCTCCAGTGCTGACATGGATCTTGGGGTACTTCTGGAGTCTCACAAGGGGAGTCAGTCCTCGTCTCGAATGCGGGCATGCACTTGCGCTTTCCTCCAGAGCGGTAGCAGCAGTGTCACGCAGTCCGCCGCGTGGATCAAAGGATCTATGGTTTTCCCTCGAGTCTTTCCCACGAGGCTTTCCCACAGGGCTGTCCCACGTGCACACGTGGTGGGAGTAGATCCTCGGCTTGAACGTCAAGGCAGTGCAGGGAAAACAGGTTCCTCTGGAATGGACTGACACATCTGGGGGACTCTTGGAATGGTGGCATGACCCTGGAGTTCCTCTCGCCTTTCCTGTGGAGAGCGCCTCCTCTTGAGATGCGACGGGAACGCCGGGAATTCTTTCCCTATGAAACAGGGAAAGGATCCCTCATCTCGAGCTAGGAGGCGGAATCGGGGCTCCCCTGGATGTGTGCGGGACCCCACGTGCTTCCCCTCGAGTGGAGACGGGTATGTCGGGGAACTTCTTGAGTTGCAGCAAGGGTGTGAAGGACCCTTTGGAAGTTCCAGTGATTAGATGTGATTGGCCTCGAGAAGCCTCAGCGGAAATGGGCCTCATCTCGCCTGGAGGGCAAAACCTCCTGGATTTACTCGAGTTGCGGCAGGTGCTCTCGACTTACGACGGGGACCTCAGGGACCCGCTCTGGTGGCTTCAGGAAAGGCCAGTCCCCATGCGAGTTCCTCGGGGGCTTCTCGGGATTCCTCTCCCGTCGATGCCGGGGCCTAAGACCTTGTGTGGAGTCGGGGCCGGAACCTGAGGATTCCTCTCCAGTGCTGCCATGGATCTTGGGGTACTTCTGGAGTCTCCCCAGGGGAGTCAGTCCTCGTCTCGAATGCGGGCATGCACTTGCGCTTTCCTCCAGAGCGGTAGCAGCAGTGTCACGCAGTCCGCCGCGTGGATCAAATGATCTAAGGTTTTCCCTCGAGTCTTTCCCACGAGGCTTTCCACGAGGCTTTCCCACAGGGCTGTCCCACGTGCACACGTGGTGGGAGTCGATCCTTGGCTTGAACGTCAAGGCAGTGCAGGGAAAACAGGTTCCTCTGGAAAGGACTGACACATCTGGTGGACTCTTGGAATGCTGTCTCGACCCTGGAGTTCCTCTCGCCTTTCCTGTGGAGAGCGCCTCCTCTTGAGATGCGACGGGAACGCCGGGAATTCTTTCCCTACGAAACAGGGAAAGGATCCCTCATCTCGAGCTAGGAGGTGGAAACGGGGCTCCCCTGGATGTGTGCGGGACCCCACGTGCTTCCTCTCGAGTGGAGACGGGTATGTCGGGGAACTTCTTGAGTTGCAGCAAGGGTGTGAAGGACCCTTTGGAAGTTCCAGTGGTTAGATGTGATTGGCCTCGAGAAGCCTCAGCGGAAATGGGCCTCATCTCGCCTGGAGGGCAAAACCTCCTGGATTTTCTCGAGTTGCGGCAGGTGCTCTCGACTTACGACGGGGACCTCAGGGAACCGCTCTGGTGGCCTCAGGAAAGGCCAGTCCCCATGCGAGTTCCTCGGGGGCCTCTCGGGATTCCTCTCCCGTCGATGCCAGGGCCTAAGACCTTGTGTGGAGTCAGGGCCGGAACCTGAGGATTCCTCTCCAGTGCTGACATGGATCTTGGGGTACTTCTGGAGTCTCCCCAGGGGAGTCAGTCCTCGTTTCGAATGCATGCATGCACTTGCGCTTTCCTCCAGAGCGGTAGCAGCAGTGTCACTCAGTCCGCCGCGTGGATCAAAGGATCTATGGTTCTCCCTCGAGTCTTTCCCCCGAGGCTTTCCCACGAGGCTTTCCCACAGGGCTGTCCCACGTGCACACGTGGTGGGAGTCGATCCTCGGCTTGAACGTCAAGGCAGTGCAGGGAAAACAGGTTCCTCTGGAATGGACTGATACATCTGGGGGACTCTTGGAATGGTGGCACGACCCTGGAGTTCCTCTCGCCTTTCCTGTGGAGAGCGCCTCCTCTTGAGATGCGACGGGAACGCCGAGAATTTTTTCTCTACGAAACAGGGAAAGGATCCCTCATCTCGAGCTAGGAGGCGGATACGGGGCTCCCCTGGATGTGTGCGGGACCCTAAGTGCTTCCTCTCGAGTGCAGACGGGTATGTCGGGGAACTTCTTGAGTTGCAGCAAGGGTGTGAAGGACCCTTTGAAAGTTCCAGTGTTTAGACGTGATTAGCCTCGAGAAGCCTCAGCGGAAATGAGCCTCATCTCGCCTGGAGGGCAAAAGCTCCTGGATTTTCTCGAGTTGCGGCAGGTGATCTCGACTTACGACGGGGACCTCAGGGACCCGCTCTGGTGGCCTCAGGAAAAGCCAGTCCCCATGCGAGTTCCTCGGGGGCCTCTCGGGATCCCTCTCCCGTCGATGCCGGGGCCTAAGACTTTGTGTGGAGTCGGGGCCGGAACCTGAGGATTCCTCTCCAGTGCTGACGTGGATCTTGGGGTACTTCTGGAGTCTCCCCAAGGGAGTCAGTCCTTGTCTCGAATGCGGGCATGCACTTGCGCTTTCCTCCAGAGCGGTAGCAGCAGTGTCACACAGTCCGCCGCGTGGATCAAAGGATCTATGGTTTTCCCTCGAGTCTTTCCCACGAGGCTTTCCCACGAGGCTTTCCCACAGGGCTGTCCCACGTGCACACGTGGTGGGAGTCGATCCTCGGCTTGAACGTCAAGGCAGTGCAGGGAAAACAGGTTCCTCTGGAATGGACTGACACATCTGGGGGACTCTTGGAATGGTGGCACGACCCTGGAGTTCCTCTCCCCTTTCCTGTGGAGAGCGCCTCCTCTTGAGATGCGACGGGAACGCCGGGCATTCTTTCCCTACGAAACAGGTAAAGGATCCCTCATCTCGAGCTAGGAGGCGGAAACGGGGCTCCCCTGGATGTGTGCGGGACACCACGTGCTTCCTCTCGAGTGGAGACGGGTATGTCGGGGAACTTCTTGAGTTGCAGCAAGGGTGTGAAGGACCCTTTGGAAGTTCCAGTGGTTAGATGTGATTGGCCTCGAGAAGCCTCAGCGGAAATGGGCCTCATCTCGCCTGGAGGGCAAAACCTCCTGGATTTTCTCGAGTTGCGGCAGGTGCTCTCGACTTACGACGGGGACCTCAGGGACCCGCTCTGGTGGCCTCAGGAAAGGCCAGTCCCCATGCGAGTTCCTCGGGGGAATATCGGGATTCCTCTCCCGTCGATGCCGGGGCCTAAGACCTTGTGTGGAGTCGGGGCCGGAACCTGAGGATTCCTCTCCAGTGCTGACATGGATCTTGGGGTACTTCTGGAGTCTCCCCAGGGGAGTCAGTCCTCGTCTCGAATGCGGGCATGCACTTGCGCTTTCCTCCAGAGCGGTAGCAGCAGTGTCACGCAGTCCGCCGCGTGGATCAAAGGATCTATGGTTTTCCCTCGAGTCTTTCCCACGAGGCTTTCCCACGAGGCTTTCCCACAGGGCTGTCCCACGTGCACACGGGTGGGAGTCGATCCTTGGCTTGATCGTCAAGGCAGTGCAGGGAAAACAGGTTCCTCTGGAATGGACTGACACATCTGGTGGACTCTTGGAATGCTGTCTCGACCCTGGAGTTCCTCTCGCCTTTCCTGTGGAGAGCGCCTAATCTTGAGATGCGACGGGAACGCCGGGAATTCTTTCCCTACGAAACAGGGAAAGGATCCCTCATCTCGAGCTAGGAGGCGGAAACGGGGCTCCCCTGGATGTGTGCGGGACCGCACGTGCTTCCTCTCGAGTGCAGACGGGTATGTCGGGGAACTTCTTGAGTTGCAGCAAGGGTGTGAAGGACCCTTTGGAAGTTCCAGTGGTTAGATGTGATTGGCCTCGAGATGCCTCAGCGGAAATGGGCCTCATCTCGCCTGGAGGGCAAAACCTCCTGGATTTTCTCGAGTTGCGGCAGGTGCTCTCGACTTACAACGGGGACCTCAGGGAACCGGTCTGGTGGCCTCAGGAAAGGCCAGTCCCCATGCGAGTTCCTCGGGGGCCTCTCGGGATTCCTCTCCCGTCGATGCCGGGGCCTAAGAACTTGTGTGGAGTCAGGGCCGGAACCTGAGGATTCCTCTCCAGTGCTGACATGGATCTTGGGGTACTTCTGGAGTCTCCCCAGGGGAGTCAGTCCTCGTCTCGAATGCATGCATGCACTTGCGCTTTCCTCCAGAGCGGTAGCAGCAGTGTCACTCAGTCCGCCGCGTGGATCAAAGGATCTATGGTTTTCCCTCGAGTCTTTCCCACGAGGCTTTCCCACGAGGCTTTCCCACAGGGCTGTCCCAAGTGCACACGTGGTGGGAGTCGATCCTCGGCTTGAACGTCAAGGCAGTGCAGGGAAATCAGGTTCCTCTGGAATGGACTGACACATCTGGGGGACTCTTGGAATGGTGGCATCACCCTGGAGTTCCTCTCGCCTTTCCTGTGGAGAGCGCCTCCTCTTGAGATGCGACGGGAACGCCGGGAATTCTTTCCCTACGAAACAGGGAAAGGATCCCTCACCTCGAGCTAGGAGGCGGAAGCGGGGCTCCCCTGGATGTGTTCAGGACACCACGTGCTTCCTCTCGAGTGCAGACGGGTATGTCGGGGAACTTCTTGAGTTACAGCAAGGGTGTGAAGGACCCTTTGGAAGTTCCAGTGGTTAGACGTGATTGGCCTCGAGAAGCCTCAGCGGAAATGGGCCTCATCTCGCCTGGAGGGCAAAACCTCCTGGATTTTCTCGAGTTGCGGCAGGTGCTCTCGACTTACGACGGGGACCTCAGGGAACCGCTCTGGTGGCCTCAGGATAGGCCAGTCCCCATGCGAGTTCCTCGGGGGCGTCTCGGGATTCCTCTCCCGTCGATGCCGGGGCCTAAGACCTTGTGTGGAGTCGGGGCCAGAACCTGAGGATTTCTCTCCAGTGCTGACATGGATCTTGGGGTACTTCTGGAGTCTCCCCAGGGGAGTCAGTCCTCGTCTCGAATGCGGGCATGCACTTGCGCTTTCCTCCAGAGCGGTAGCATCAGTGTCACGCAGTCCGCCGCGTGGATCAAAGGATCTATGGTTTTCCCTCGAGTCTTTCCCACGAGGCTTTCCCACGAGGCTTTCCCACAGGGCTCTCCCACGTGCAAACGTGGTGGGAGTCGATCCTCAGCTTGAACGTCAAGGCAGTGCAGGGAAAACAGGTTCCTCTGGAATGGACTGACACATCTGGCGGACTCTTGGAATGGTGGCACGACCCTGGAGTTCCTCTCGCCTTTCCTGTGGAGAGCGCCTCCTCTTGAGATGCGACGGGAACGCCGGGAATTCTTTCCCTACGAAACAGGGAAAGGATCCCTCATCTCGAGCTAGGAGGCGGAAACGGGGCTCCCCTGGATGTGTGCGGGAACCCACGAGCTTCCTCTCGAGTGCAGACGGGTATGTCGGGGAACTTCTTGAGTTGCAGCAATGGTGTGAAGGACCCTTTGGAAGTTCCAGTGGTTAGATGTGATTGGCCTCGAGAAGCCTCAGCGGAAATGGGCCTCATCCCGCCTGGAGGGCAAAACCTCCTGGATTTTCTCGAGTTGCGGCAGGTGCTCTCGACTTACGACGGGGACCTCAGGGAACCGCTCTGGTGGCCTCAGGAAAGGCCAGTCCCCATGCGAGTTCCACGGGGGCGTCTCGGGATTCCTCTCCCATCGATGCCGGGGCCTAAGACATTGTGTGGAGTCGGGGCAGGAACCTGAGGATTCCTCTCCAGTGCTGACATGGATCTTGGGGTACTTCTGGAGTCTCCCCAGGGGAGTCAGTCCTCGTCTCGAATACGGGCATGCATTGCGCTTTCCTCCAGAGCGTTAGCAGCAGTGTCACGCAGTCCGCCGCGTGGATCAAAGGATGTTTGGTTTTCCCTCGAGTCTTTCCCACGAGGCTTTCCCACGAGGCTTTCCCACAGGGCTGTCCCACGTGCACACGTGGTGGGAGTTGATCCTCGGCTTGAACGTCAAGGCAGTGCAGGGAAAACAGGTTCCTCTGGAACGGACTGACACATCTGGGGGACTCTTGGAATGGTGGCACGACCCTGGAGTTCCTCTCGACTTTCCTGTGGAGAGCGCCTCCTCTTGAGATGCGACGGGAACGCCGGGAATTCTTTCCCTACGAAACAGGGAAAGGATCCCTCATCTCGAGCTAGGAGGCGGAAACGGGGCTCCCCTGGATGTGTGCGGGACACCACGTGCTTCCTCTCGAGTGGAGACGGGTATGTTAGGGAACTTCTTGAGTTGCAGCAAGGGTGTGAAGGACCCTTTGGAAGTTCCAGTGGTTAGACGTGATTAGCCTCGAGAAGCCTCAGCGGAAATGGGCCTCATCTCGCCTGGAGGGCAAAACCTCCTGGATTTTCTCGAGTTGCGGCAGGTGCTCTCGACTTACGACGGGGACCTCAGGGACCCGCTCTGGTGGCCTCAGGAAAGGCCAGTCCCCATGCGAGTTCCTCGGGGGCCTCTCGGGATTCCTCTCCCGTCGATACCGGGGCCTAAGGCCTTGTGTGGAGTCGGGGCCGGAACCTGAGGATTCCTCTCCAGTGCTGACATGGATCTTGGGGTACTTCTGGAGTCTCCCCAGGGGAGTCAGTCCTCGTCTCGAATGCGGGCATGCACTTGCGCTATCCTCCAGAGCGGTAGCAGCAGTGTCACGCAGTCCGCCGCGTGGATCAAAGCATCTATGGTTTTCCCTCGAGTCTTTCCCACGAGGCTTTCCCACGAGGCTTTCCCACAGGGCTGTCCCACGTGCACACGTGGTGGGAGTCGATCCTCGACTTGAACGTCAAGGCAGTGTAGGGAAAACAGGTTCCTCTGGAATGGACTGACACATCTGGGGGACTCTTGGAATGGTGGCATGACCCTGGAGTTCCTCTCGCCTTTCCTGTGGAGAGCGCCTCCTCTTGAGATGCGACGGGAACGCCGGGAATTCTTTCCCTACGAAACAGGGAAAGGATCCCTCATCTCGAGCTAGGAGGCGGAAGCGGGGCTCCCCTGGATGTGTGCGGGACACCACGTGCTTCCTCTCGAGTGCAGACGGGTATGTCGGGGAACTTCTTGAGTTGCAGCAAGGGTGTGAAGGACCCTTTGGAAGTTCCAGTGGTTAGACGTGATTGGCCTCGAGAAGCCTCAGCGGAAATGGGCCTCATCTCGCCTGGAGGGCAAAACCTCCTGGATTTTCTCGAGTTGCGGCAGGTGCTCTCGACTTACGACGGGGACCTCAGGGAACCGCTCTGGTGGCCTCAGGAAAGGCCAGTCCCCATGCGAGTTCCTCGGGGGCGTCTCGGGATTCCTCTCCCGTCGATGCCGGGGCCTAAGACCTTGTGTGGAGTCGGGGCCGGAACCTGAGGATTTCTCTCCAGTGCTGACATGGATCTTGGGGTACTTCTGGAGTCTCCCCAGGGGAGTCAGTCCTCGTCTCGAATGCGGGCATGCACTTGCGCTTTCCTCCAGAGCGGTAGCATCAGTGTCACGCAGTCCGCCGCGTGGATCAAAGGATCTATGTTTTTCCCTCGAGTCTTTCCCACGAGGCTTTCCCACCAGGCTTTCCCACAGGGCTGTCCCACGTGCACACGTGGTGGGAGTCGATCCTCGGCTTGAACGTCAAGGCAGTGCAGGGAAAACAGGTTCCTCTGGATTGGACGGACACATCTGGGGGACTCTTGGAATGGTGGCACGACCCTGGAGTTCCTCTCGCCTTTCTTGTGGAGAGCGCCTCCTCTTGAGATGCGACGGGAACGCCGGGAATTCTTTCCCTACGAAACAGGGAAAGGATCCCTCATCTCGAGCTAGGAGGCGGAAACGGGGCTCCGCTGGATGTGTGCGGGACCCACGTGCTTCCTCTCGAGTGGAGACGGGTATGTCGGGGAACTTCTTGAGTTGCAGCAAGGGTGGAAGGACCCTTTGGAAGTTCCAGTGGTTAGACGTGATTAGCCTCGAGAAGCCTCAGCGGAAATGGGCCTCATCTCGCCTGGAGGGCAAAACCTCCTGGATTTTCTCGAGTTGCGGCAGGTGCTCTCGGCTTACGACGGGGACCTCAGGGACCCGCTCTGGTGGCCTCAGGAAAGGCCAGTCCCCATTCGAGTTCCTCGGGGGACTCTCGGGATTCCTCTCCCGTCGATGCCGGGGCCTAAGGCCTTGTGTGGAGTCGGGGCCGGAACCTGAGGATTCCTCTCCAGTGCTGACATGGATCTTGGGGTACTTCTGGAGTCTCCCCAGGGGAGTCAGTCCTCGTCTCGAATGCGGGCATGCACTTGCGCTTTCCTCCAGAGAGGTAGCAGCAGTGGCACGCAGTCCGCCGCATGGATCAAAAGATCTATGGTTTTCCCTCGAGTCTTTCCCACGAGGATTTCCCACGAGGCTTTCCCACAGGGCTGTCCCACGTGCACACGTGGTGGGAGTCGATCCTCGGCTTGAACGTCAAGGCAGTGCAGGGAAAACAGGTTCCTCTGGAATGGACTGACACATCTGGGGGACTCTTGGAATGGTGGCATGACCCTGGAGTTCCTCTCGCCTTTCCTGTGGAGAGCGCCACCTCTTGAGATGCGACGGGAACGCCGGGAATTCTTTCCCTACGAAACAGGGAAAGGATCCCTCATCTCGAGCTAGGAGGCGGAAGCGGGGCTCCCCTGGAAGTGTGCGGGACACCACGTGCTTCCTCTCGAGTGCAGACGGGTATGTCGGGGAACTTCTTGAGTTGCAGCAAGGGTGTGAAGGACCCTTTGGAAGTTCCAGTGGTTAGACGTGATTGGCCTCGAGAAGCCTCAGCGGAAATGGGCCTCATCTCGCCTGGAGGGCAAAACCTCCTGGATTTTCTCGAGTTGCGGCAGGTGCTCTCGACTTACGACGGTGACCTCAGGGAACCGCTCTGGTGGCCTCAGGAAAGGCCAGTCCCCATGCGAGTTCCTCGGGGGCCTCTCGGGATTCCTCTCCCTTCGATGCCGGGGCCTAAGACCTTGTGTGGAGTTGGGGCCGGAACCTGAGGATTCCTCTCCAGTGCTGACATGGATCTAGGGGTACTTATGGAGTCTCCCCAGGGGAGTCAGTCCTCGTCTCGAATGCGGGCATGCACTTGCGCTTTCCTCCAGAGCGGTAGCAGCAGTGTCACGCAGTCCGCCGCGTGGATCAAAGGATCTATGGTTTTCCCTCGAGACTTTCCCACGAGGCTTTCCCACGAGGCTTTCCCACAGGGCAGTCCCACGTGCACACGTGGTGGGAGTCGATCCTCGGCTTGAACGTCAAGGCAGTGCAGGGAAAACAGGTTCCTCTGGAATGGACTGACACATCTGGGGGACTCTTGGAATGGTGGCACGATCCTGGAGTTCCTCTCGACTTTCCTGTGGAGAGCGCCTCCTCTTGAGATGCGACGGGAACGCCGGGAATTCTTTCCCTACGAAACAGGGAAAGGATCCCTCATCTCGAGCTAGGAGGCGGAAACGGGGCTCCCCTGTATGTGTGCGGGACCGCACGTGCTTCCTCTCGAGTGGAGACGGGTATGTCAGGGAACTTCTTGAGTTGCAGCAAGGGTGTGAAGGACCCTTTGGAAGTTCCAGTGGTTAGATGTGATTGGCCTCGAGAAGCCTCAGCGGAAATGGGCCTCATCTCGCCTGGAGGGCAAAACCTCCTGGATTTTCTCGAGTTGCGGCAGGTGCTCTCGACTTACGACGGTGACCTCAGGGAACCGGTCTGGTGGCCTCAGGAAAGGCCAGTCCCCATGCGAGTTCCTCGGGGGCCTCTCGGGATTCCTCTCCCGTCGATGCCGGGGCCTAAGAACTTGTGTGGAGTCAGGGCCGGAACCTGAGGATTCCTCTCCAGTGCTGACATGGATCTTGGGGTACTTCTGGAGTCTCCCCAGGGGAGTCAGTCCTCGTCTCGAATGCATGCATGCACTTGCGCTTTCCTCCAGAGCGGTAGCAGCAGTGTCACTCAGTCCGCCGCGTGGATCAAAGGATCTATGGTTTTCCCTCGAGTCTTTCCCACGAGGCTTTCCCACGAGGCTTTCCCACAGGGCTGTCCCACGTGCACACGTGGTGGGAGTCGATCCTCGGCTTGAACGTCAAGGCAGTGCAGGGAAAATAGGTTCCTCTGGAATGGACTGACACATCTGGGGGACTCTTGGAATGGTGGCATGACCCTGGAGTTCCTCTCGCCTTTCCTGTGGAGAGCGCCTCCTCTTGAGATGCGACGGGAACGCCGGGAATTCTTTCCCTACGAAACAGGGAAAGGATCCCTCATCTCGAGCTAGGAGGTGGAAACGGGGCTCCCCTGGATGTGTGCGGGACACCATGTGCTCCTCTCGAGTGCAGACGGGTATGTCGGGGAACTTCTTGAGTTGCAGCAAGGGTGTGAAGGACCCTTTGGAAGTTCCAGTGGTTAGATGTGATTGGCCTCGAGAAGCCTCAGCGGAAATGGGCCTCATCTCGCCTGGAGGGCAAAACCTCCTGGATTTTCTCGAGTTGCGGCAGGAGCTCTCGACTTACGACGGGGACCTCAGGGACCCGCTCTGGTGGCCTCAGGAAAGGCCAGTCCCCATGCGAGTTCCTCGGGGGCCTCTCGGGATTCCTCTCCCGTCGAATCCGGGGCCTAAGACCTTGTGTGGAGTCGGGGCCGGAACCTGAGGATTCCTCTCCAGTGCTGACATGGATCTTGGGGTACTTCTGGAGTCTCCCCAGGGGAGTCAGTCCTCGTCTCGAATGCGGGCATGCACTTGCGCTTTCCTCCAGAGCGGTAGCAGCAGTGTCACTCAGTCTGCCGCGTGGATCAAAGGATCTATGGTTTTCCCTCGAGTCTTTCCCACGAGGCTTTCCCACGAGGCTTTCCCACAGGGCTGTCCCACGTGCACACGTGGTGGGAGTCGATCCTCGGCTTGAACGTCAAGGCAGTGCAGGGAAAACAGGTTCCTCTGGAATGGACTGACACATCTGGGGGACTCTTGGAATGGTGGCACGACCCTGGAGTTCCTCTCGCCTTTCCTGTGTAGAGCGCCTCCTCTTGAGATGCGACGGGAACGCCGGGGATTCTTTCCCTACGAAACAGGTAAAGGATCCCTCATCTCGAGCTAGGAGGTGGAAACGGGGCTCCCCTGGATGTGTGCGGGACACCACGTGCTTCCTCTCGAGTGGAGACAGGTATGTCGGGGAACTTCTTGAGTTGCAGCAAGGGTGTGAAGGACCCTTTGGAAGTTCCAGTGTTTAGACGTGATTAGCCTCGAGAAGCATCAGCGGAAATTAGCCTCATCTCGCCTGGAGGGCAAAACCTCCTGGATTTTCTCGAGTTGCGGCAGGTGATCTCGACTTACGACGGGGACCTCAGGGAACCGCTCTGGTGGCCTCAGGAAAGGCCAGTCCCCATGCGAGTTCCTCGGGGGCCTCTCGGGATTCCTCTCCCTTCGATGCCGGGGCCTAAGACCTTGTGTGGAGTTGGGGCCGGAACCTGAGGATTCCTCTCCAGTGCTGACATGGATCTAGGGGTACTTATGGAGTCTCCCCAGGGGAGTCAGTCCTCGTCTCGAATGCGGGCATGCACTTGCGCTTTCCTCCAGAGCGGTAGCAGCAGTGTCACGCAGTCTGCCGCGTGGATCAAAGGATCTATGGTTTTCCCTCGAGACTTTCCCACGAGGCTTTCCCACGAGGCTTTCCCACAGGGCAGTCCCACGTGCACACGTGGTGGGAGTCGATCCTCGGCTTGAACGTCAAGGCAGTGCAGGGAAAACAGGTTCCTCTGGAATGGACTGACACATCTGGGGGACTCTTGGAATGGTGGCACGATCCTGGAGTTCCTCTCGACTTTCCTGTGGAGAGCGCCTCCTCTTGAGATGCGACGGGAACGCCGGGAATTCTTTCCCTACGAAACAGGGAAAGGATCCCTCATCTCGAGCTAGGAGGCGGAAACGGGGCTCCCCTGGATGTGTGCGGGACCCCACGTGCTTCCTCTCGAGTGGAGACGGGTATGTCGGGGAACTTCTTGAGTTGCAGCAAGGGTGTGAAGGACCCTTTGGAAGTTCCAGTGGTTAGACGTGATTAGCCTCGAGAAGCCTCAGCGGAAATGGGCCTCATCTCGCCTGGAGGGCAAAACCTCCTGGATTTTCTCGAGTTGCGGCAGGTGCTCTCGACTTACGACGGGGACCTCAGGGACCCGCTCTGGTGGCCTCAGGAAAGGCCAGTCCCCATGCGAGTTCCTCGGGGGCCTCTCGGGATTCCTCTCCCGTCGATGCCTGGGCCTAAGGCCTTGTGTGGAGTCGGGGCCGGAACCTGAGGATTCCTCTCCAGTGCTGACATGGATCTTGGGGTACTTCTGGAGTCTCCCCAGGGGAGTCAGTCCTCGTCTCGAATGCGGGCATGCACTTGCGCTTTCCTCCAGAGAGGTAGCAGCAGTGGCACGCAGTCCGCCGCGTGGATCAAAAGATCTATGGTTTTCCCTCGAGTCTTTCCCACGAGGATTTCCCACGAGGCTTTCCCACAGGGCTGTCCCACGTGCACACGTGGTGGGAGTCGATCCTCGGCTTGAACGTCCAGGCAGTGCAGGGAAAACAGGTTCCTCTGGAATGGACTGACACATCTGGGGGACTCTTGGAATGGTGGCATGACCCTGGAGTTCCTCTCGCCTTTCCTGTGGAGAGCGCCTCCTCTTGAGATGCGACGGGAACGCCGGGAATTCTTTCCCTACGAAACAGGGAAAGGATCCCTCATCTCGAGCTAGGAGGCGGAAGCGGGGCTCCCCTGGAAGTGTGCGGGACACCACGTGCTTCCTCTCGAGTGCAGACGGGTATGTCGGGGAACTTCTTGAGTTGCAGCAAGGGTGTGAAGGACCCTTTGGAAGTTCCAGTGGTTAGACGTGATTGGCCTCGAGAAGCCTCAGCGGAAATGGGCCTCATCTCGCCTGGAGGGCAAAACCTCCTGGATTTTCTCGAGTTGCGGCAGGTGCTCTCGACTTACGACGGTGACCTCAGGGAACCGCTCTGGTGGCCTCAGGAAAGGCCAGTCCCCATGCGAGTTCCTCGGGGGCCTCTCGGGATTCCTCTCCCTTCGATGCCGGGGCCTAAGACCTTGTGTGGAGTTGGGGCCGGAACCTGAGGATTCCTCTCCAGTGCTGACATGGATCTAGGGGTACTTATGGAGTCTCCCCAGGGGAGTCAGTCCTCGTCTCGAATGCGGGCATGCACTTGCGCTTTCCTCCAGAGCGGTAGCAGCAGTGTCACGCAGTCTGCCGCGTGGATCAAAGGATCTATGGTTTTCCCTCGAGAATTTCCCACGAGGCTTTCCCACGAGGCTTTCCCACAGGGCAGTCCCACGTGCACACGTGGTGGGAGTCGATCCTCGGCTTGAACGTCAAGGCAGTGCAGGGAAAACAGGTTCCTCTGGAATGGACTGACACATCTGGGGGACTCTTGGAATGGTGGCACGATCCTGGAGTTCCTCTCGACTTTCCTGTGGAGAGCGCCTCCTCTTGAGATGCGACGGGAACGCCGGGAATTCTTTCCCTACGAAACAGGGAAAGGATCCCTCATCTCGAGCTAGGAGGCGGAAACGGGGCTCCCCTGGATGTGTGCGGGACCCCACGTGCTTCCTCTCGAGTGGAGACGGGTATGTCGGGGAACTTCTTGAGTTGCAGCAAGGGTGTGAAGGACCCTTTGGAAGTTCCAGTGGTTAGACGTGATTAGCCTCGAGAAGCCTCAGCGGAAATGGGCCTCATCTCGCCTGGAGGGCAAAACCTCCTGGATTTTCTCGAGTTGCGGCAGGTGCTCTCGACTTACGACGGGGACCTCAGGGACCCGCTCTGGTGGCCTCAGGAAAGGCCAGTCCCCATGCGAGTTCCTCGGGGGCCTCTCGGGATTCCTCTCCCGTCGATGCCTGGGCCTAAGGCCTTGTGTGGAGTCGGGGCCGGAACCTGAGGTTTCCTCTCCAGTGCTGACATGGATCTTGGGGTACTTCTGGAGTCTCCCCAGGGGAGTCAGTCCTCGTCTCGAATGCGGGCATGCACTTGCGCTTTCCTCCAGAGAGGTAGCAGCAGTGGCACGCAGTCCGCCGCGTGGATCAAAAGATCTATGGTTTTCCCTCGAGTCTTTCCCACGAGGATTTCCCACGAGGCTTTCCCACAGGGCTGTCCCACGTGCACACGTGGTGGGAGTCGATCCTCGGCTTGAACGTCAAGGCAGTGCAGGGAAAACAGGTTCCTCTGGAATGGACTGACACATCTGGGGGACTCTTGGAATGGTGGCATGACCCTGGAGTTCCTCTCGCCTTTCCTGTGGAGAGCGCCTCCTCTTGAGATGCGACGGGAACGCCGGGAATTCTTTCCCTACGAAACAGGGAAAGGATCCCTCATCTCGAGCTAGGAGGCGGAAGCGGGGCTCCCCTGGAAGTGTGCGGGACACCACGTGCTTCCTCTCGAGTGCAGACGGGTATGTCGGGGAACTTCTTGAGTTGCAGCAAGGGTGTGAAGGACCCTTTGGAAGTTCCAGTGGTTAGACGTGATTGGCCTCGAGAAGCCTCAGCGGAAATGGGCCTCATCTCGCCTGGAGGGCAAAACCTCCTGGATTTTCTCGAGTTGCGGCAGGTGCTCTCGACTTACGACGGTGACCTCAGGGAACCGCTCTGGTGGCCTCAGGAAAGGCCAGTCCCCATGCGAGTTCCTCGGGGGCCTCTCGGGATTCCTCTCCCTTCGATGCCGGGGCCTAAGACCTTGTGTGGAGTTGGGGCCGGAACCTGAGGATTCCTCTCCAGTGCTGACATGGATCTAGGGGTACTTATGGAGTCTCCCCAGGGGAGTCAGTCCTCGTCTCGAATGCGGGCATGCACTTGCGCTTTCCTCCAGAGCGGTAGCAGCAGTGTCACGCAGTCTGCCGCGTGGATCAAAGGATCTATGGTTTTCCCTCGAGACTTTCCCACGAGGCTTTCCCACGAGGCTTTCCCACAGGGCAGTCCCACGTGCACACGTGGTGGGAGTCGATCCTCGGCTTGAACGTCAAGGCAGTGCAGGGAAAACAGGTTCCTCTGGAATGGACTGACACATCTGGGGGACTCTTGGAATGGTGGCATGACCCTGGAGTTCCTCTCGCCTTTCCTGTGGAGAGCGCCTCCTCTTGAGATGCGACGGGAACGCCGGGAATTCTTTCCCTACGAAACAGGGAAAGGATCCCTCATCTCGAGCTAGGAGGCGGAAGCGGGGCTCCCCTGGATGTGTGCGGGACACCACGTGCTTCCTCTCGAGTGCAGACGGGTATGTCGGGGAACTTCTTGAGTTGCAGCAAGGGTGTGAAGGACCCTTTGGAAGTTCCAGTGGTTAGACGTGATTGGCCTCGAGAAGCCTCAGCGGAAATGGGCCTCATCTCGCCTGGAGGGCAAAACCTCCTGGATTTTCTCGAGTTGCGGCAGGTGCTCTCGACTTACGACGGGGACCTCAGGGAACCGCTCTGGTGGCCTCAGGAAAGGCCAGTCCCCATGCGAGTTCCTCGGGGGCGTCTCGGGATTCCTCTCCCGTCGATGCCGGGGCCTAAGACCTTGTGTGGAGTCGGGGCCGGAACCTGAGGATTTCTCTCCAGTGCTGACATGGATCTTGGGGTACTTCTGGAGTCTCCCCAGGGGAGTCAGTCCTCGTCTCGAATGCGGGCATGCACTTGCGCTTTCCTCCAGAGCGGTAGCATCAGTGTCACGCAGTCCGCCGCGTGGATCAAAGGATCTATGGTTTTCCCTCGAGTCTTTCCCACGAGGCTTTCCCACGAGGCTTTCCCACAGGGCTGTCCCACGTGCACACGTGGTGGGAGTCGATCCTCGGCTTGAACGTCAAGGCAGTGCAGGGAAAACAGGTTCCTCTGGAATGGACTGACACATCTGGGGGACTCTTGGAATGGTGGCACGATCCTGGAGTTCCTCTCGACTTTCCTGTGGAGAGCGCCTCCTCTTGAGATGCGACGGGAACGCCGGGAATTCTTTCCCTACGAAACAGGGAAAGGATCCCTCATCTCGAGCTAGGAGGCGGAAACGGGGCTCCCCTGTATGTGTGCGGGACCGCACGTGCTTCCTCTCGAGTGGAGACGGGTATGTCAGGGAACTTCTTGAGTTGCAGCAAGGGTGTGAAGGACCCTTTGGAAGTTCCAGTGGTTAGATGTGATTGGCCTCGAGAAGCCTCAGCGGAAATGGGCCTCATCTCGCCTGGAGGGCAAAACCTCCTGGATTTTCTCGAGTTGCGGCAGGTGCTCTCGACTTACGACGGTGACCTCAGGGAACCGGTCTGGTGGCCTCAGGAAAGGCCAGTCCCCATGCGAGTTCCTCGGGGGCCTCTCGGGATTCCTCTCCCGTCGATGCCGGGGCCTAAGAACTTGTGTGGAGTCAGGGCCGGAACCTGAGGATTCCTCTCCAGTGCTGACATGGATCTTGGGGTACTTCTGGAGTCTCCCCAGGGGAGTCAGTCCTCGTCTCGAATGCATGCATGCACTTGCGCTTTCCTCCAGAGCGGTAGCAGCAGTGTCACTCAGTCCGCCGCGTGGATCAAAGGATCTATGGTTTTCCCTCGAGTCTTTCCCACGAGGCTTTCCCACGAGGCTTTCCCACAGGGCTGTCCCACGTGCACACGTGGTGGGAGTCGATCCTCGGCTTGAACGTCAAGGCAGTGCAGGGAAAATAGGTTCCTCTGGAATGGACTGACACATCTGGGGGACTCTTGGAATGGTGGCATGACCCTGGAGTTCCTCTCGCCTTTCCTGTGGAGAGCGCCTCCTCTTGAGATGCGACGGGAACGCCGGGAATTCTTTCCCTACGAAACAGGGAAAGGATCCCTCATCTCGAGCTAGGAGGTGGAAACGGGGCTCCCCTGGATGTGTGCGGGACACCATGTGCTCCTCTCGAGTGCAGACGGGTATGTCGGGGAACTTCTTGAGTTGCAGCAAGGGTGTGAAGGACCCTTTGGAAGTTCCAGTGGTTAGATGTGATTGGCCTCGAGAAGCCTCAGCGGAAATGGGCCTCATCTCGCCTGGAGGGCAAAACCTCCTGGATTTTCTCGAGTTGCGGCAGGAGCTCTCGACTTACGACGGGGACCTCAGGGACCCGCTCTGGTGGCCTCAGGAAAGGCCAGTCCCCATGCGAGTTCCTCGGGGGCCTCTCGGGATTCCTCTCCCGTCGAATCCGGGGCCTAAGACCTTGTGTGGAGTCGGGGCCGGAACCTGAGGATTCCTCTCCAGTGCTGACATGGATCTTGGGGTACTTCTGGAGTCTCCCCAGGGGAGTCAGTCCTCGTCTCGAATGCGGGCATGCACTTGCGCTTTCCTCCAGAGCGGTAGCAGCAGTGTCACTCAGTCTGCCGCGTGGATCAAAGGATCTATGGTTTTCCCTCGAGTCTTTCCCACGAGGCTTTCCCACGAGGCTTTCCCACAGGGCTGTCCCACGTGCACACGTGGTGGGAGTCGATCCTCGGCTTGAACGTCAAGGCAGTGCAGGGAAAACAGGTTCCTCTGGAATGGACTGACACATCTGGGGGACTCTTGGAATGGTGGCACGACCCTGGAGTTCCTCTCGCCTTTCCTGTGTAGAGCGCCTCCTCTTGAGATGCGACGGGAACGCCGGGGATTCTTTCCCTACGAAACAGGTAAAGGATCCCTCATCTCGAGCTAGGAGGTGGAAACGGGGCTCCCCTGGATGTGTGCGGGACACCACGTGCTTCCTCTCGAGTGGAGACAGGTATGTCGGGGAACTTCTTGAGTTGCAGCAAGGGTGTGAAGGACCCTTTGGAAGTTCCAGTGTTTAGACGTGATTAGCCTCGAGAAGCATCAGCGGAAATTAGCCTCATCTCGCCTGGAGGGCAAAACCTCCTGGATTTTCTCGAGTTGCGGCAGGTGATCTCGACTTACGACGGGGACCTCAGGGAACCGCTCTGGTGGCCTCAGGAAAGGCCAGTCCCCATGCGAGTTCCTCGGGGGCCTCTCGGGATTCCTCTCCCTTCGATGCCGGGGCCTAAGACCTTGTGTGGAGTTGGGGCCGGAACCTGAGGATTCCTCTCCAGTGCTGACATGGATCTAGGGGTACTTATGGAGTCTCCCCAGGGGAGTCAGTCCTCGTCTCGAATGCGGGCATGCACTTGCGCTTTCCTCCAGAGCGGTAGCAGCAGTGTCACGCAGTCTGCCGCGTGGATCAAAGGATCTATGGTTTTCCCTCGAGACTTTCCCACGAGGCTTTCCCACGAGGCTTTCCCACAGGGCAGTCCCACGTGCACACGTGGTGGGAGTCGATCCTCGGCTTGAACGTCAAGGCAGTGCAGGGAAAACAGGTTCCTCTGGAATGGACTGACACATCTGGGGGACTCTTGGAATGGTGGCACGATCCTGGAGTTCCTCTCGACTTTCCTGTGGAGAGCGCCTCCTCTTGAGATGCGACGGGAACGCCGGGAATTCTTTCCCTACGAAACAGGGAAAGGATCCCTCATCTCGAGCTAGGAGGCGGAAACGGGGCTCCCCTGGATGTGTGCGGGACCCCACGTGCTTCCTCTCGAGTGGAGACGGGTATGTCGGGGAACTTCTTGAGTTGCAGCAAGGGTGTGAAGGACCCTTTGGAAGTTCCAGTGGTTAGACGTGATTAGCCTCGAGAAGCCTCAGCGGAAATGGGCCTCATCTCGCCTGGAGGGCAAAACCTCCTGGATTTTCTCGAGTTGCGGCAGGTGCTCTCGACTTACGACGGGGACCTCAGGGACCCGCTCTGGTGGCCTCAGGAAAGGCCAGTCCCCATGCGAGTTCCTCGGGGGCCTCTCGGGATTCCTCTCCCGTCGATGCCTGGGCCTAAGGCCTTGTGTGGAGTCGGGGCCGGAACCTGAGGATTCCTCTCCAGTGCTGACATGGATCTTGGGGTACTTCTGGAGTCTCCCCAGGGGAGTCAGTCCTCGTCTCGAATGCGGGCATGCACTTGCGCTTTCCTCCAGAGAGGTAGCAGCAGTGGCACGCAGTCCGCCGCGTGGATCAAAAGATCTATGGTTTTCCCTCGAGTCTTTCCCACGAGGATTTCCCACGAGGCTTTCCCACAGGGCTGTCCCACGTGCACACGTGGTGGGAGTCGATCCTCGGCTTGAACGTCAAGGCAGTGCAGGGAAAACAGGTTCCTCTGGAATGGACTGACACATCTGGGGGACTCTTGGAATGGTGGCATGACCCTGGAGTTCCTCTCGCCTTTCCTGTGGAGAGCGCCTCCTCTTGAGATGCGACGGGAACGCCGGGAATTCTTTCCCTACGAAACAGGGAAAGGATCCCTCATCTCGAGCTAGGAGGCGGAAGCGGGGCTCCCCTGGAAGTGTGCGGGACACCACGTGCTTCCTCTCGAGTGCAGACGGGTATGTCGGGGAACTTCTTGAGTTGCAGCAAGGGTGTGAAGGACCCTTTGGAAGTTCCAGTGGTTAGACGTGATTGGCCTCGAGAAGCCTCAGCGGAAATGGGCCTCATCTCGCCTGGAGGGCAAAACCTCCTGGATTTTCTCGAGTTGCGGCAGGTGCTCTCGACTTACGACGGTGACCTCAGGGAACCGCTCTGGTGGCCTCAGGAAAGGCCAGTCCCCATGCGAGTTCCTCGGGGGCCTCTCGGGATTCCTCTCCCTTCGATGCCGGGGCCTAAGACCTTGTGTGGAGTTGGGGCCGGAACCTGAGGATTCCTCTCCAGTGCTGACATGGATCTAGGGGTACTTATGGAGTCTCCCCAGGGGAGTCAGTCCTCGTCTCGAATGCGGGCATGCACTTGCGCTTTCCTCCAGAGCGGTAGCAGCAGTGTCACGCAGTCTGCCGCGTGGATCAAAGGATCTATGGTTTTCCCTCGAGACTTTCCCACGAGGCTTTCCCACGAGGCTTTCCCACAGGGCAGTCCCACGTGCACACGTGGTGGGAGTCGATCCTCGGCTTGAACGTCAAGGCAGTGCAGGGAAAACAGGTTCCTCTGGAATGGACTGACACATCTGGGGGACTCTTGGAATGGTGGCACGATCCTGGAGTTCCTCTCGACTTTCCTGTGGAGAGCGCCTCCTCTTGAGATGCGACGGGAACGCCGGGAATTCTTTCCCTACGAAACAGGGAAAGGATCCCTCATCTCGAGCTAGGAGGCGGAAACGGGGCTCCCCTGGATGTGTGCGGGACCCCACGTGCTTCCTCTCGAGTGGAGACGGGTATGTCGGGGAACTTCTTGAGTTGCAGCAAGGGTGTGAAGGACCCTTTGGAAGTTCCAGTGGTTAGACGTGATTAGCCTCGAGAAGCCTCAGCGGAAATGGGCCTCATCTCGCCTGGAGGGCAAAACCTCCTGGATTTTCTCGAGTTGCGGCAGGTGCTCTCGACTTACGACGGGGACCTCAGGGACCCGCTCTGGTGGCCTCAGGAAAGGCCAGTCCCCATGCGAGTTCCTCGGGGGCCTCTCGGGATTCCTCTCCCGTCGATGCCTGGGCCTAAGGCCTTGTGTGGAGTCGGGGCCGGAACCTGAGGTTTCCTCTCCAGTGCTGACATGGATCTTGGGGTACTTCTGGAGTCTCCCCAGGGGAGTCAGTCCTCGTCTCGAATGCGGGCATGCACTTGCGCTTTCCTCCAGAGAGGTAGCAGCAGTGGCACGCAGTCCGCCGCGTGGATCAAAAGATCTATGGTTTTCCCTCGAGTCTTTCCCACGAGGATTTCCCACGAGGCTTTCCCACAGGGCTGTCCCACGTGCACACGTGGTGGGAGTCGATCCTCGGCTTGAACGTCAAGGCAGTGCAGGGAAAACAGGTTCCTCTGGAATGGACTGACACATCTGGGGGACTCTTGGAATGGTGGCATGACCCTGGAGTTCCTCTCGCCTTTCCTGTGGAGAGCGCCTCCTCTTGAGATGCGACGGGAACGCCGGGAATTCTTTCCCTACGAAACAGGGAAAGGATCCCTCATCTCGAGCTAGGAGGCGGAAGCGGGGCTCCCCTGGAAGTGTGCGGGACACCACGTGCTTCCTCTCGAGTGCAGACGGGTATGTCGGGGAACTTCTTGAGTTGCAGCAAGGGTGTGAAGGACCCTTTGGAAGTTCCAGTGGTTAGACGTGATTGGCCTCGAGAAGCCTCAGCGGAAATGGGCCTCATCTCGCCTGGAGGGCAAAACCTCCTGGATTTTCTCGAGTTGCGGCAGGTGCTCTCGACTTACGACGGTGACCTCAGGGAACCGCTCTGGTGGCCTCAGGAAAGGCCAGTCCCCATGCGAGTTCCTCGGGGGCCTCTCGGGATTCCTCTCCCTTCGATGCCGGGGCCTAAGACCTTGTGTGGAGTTGGGGCCGGAACCTGAGGATTCCTCTCCAGTGCTGACATGGATCTAGGGGTACTTATGGAGTCTCCCCAGGGGAGTCAGTCCTCGTCTCGAATGCGGGCATGCACTTGCGCTTTCCTCCAGAGCGGTAGCAGCAGTGTCACGCAGTCTGCCGCGTGGATCAAAGGATCTATGGTTTTCCCTCGAGACTTTCCCACGAGGCTTTCCCACGAGGCTTTCCCACAGGGCAGTCCCACGTGCACACGTGGTGGGAGTCGATCCTCGGCTTGAACGTCAAGGCAGTGCAGGGAAAACAGGTTCCTCTGGAATGGACTGACACATCTGGGGGACTCTTGGAATGGTGGCATGACCCTGGAGTTCCTCTCGCCTTTCCTGTGGAGAGCGCCTCCTCTTGAGATGCGACGGGAACGCCGGGAATTCTTTCCCTACGAAACAGGGAAAGGATCCCTCATCTCGAGCTAGGAGGCGGAAGCGGGGCTCCCCTGGATGTGTGCGGGACACCACGTGCTTCCTCTCGAGTGCAGACGGGTATGTCGGGGAACTTCTTGAGTTGCAGCAAGGGTGTGAAGGACCCCTTGGAAGTTCCAGTGGTTAGACGTGATTGGCCTCGAGAAGCCTCAGCGGAAATGGGCCTCATCTCGCCTGGAGGGCAAAACCTCCTGGATTTTCTCGAGTTGCGGCAGGTGCTCTCGACTTACGACGGGGACCTCAGGGAACCGCTCTGGTGGCCTCAGGAAAGGCCAGTCCCCATGCGAGTTCCTCGGGGGCGTCTCGGGATTCCTCTCCCGTCGATGCCGGGGCCTAAGACCTTGTGTGGAGTCGGGGCCGGAACCTGAGGATTTCTCTCCAGTGCTGACATGGATCTTGGGGTACTTCTGGAGTCTCCCCAGGGGAGTCAGTCCTCGTCTCGAATGCGGGCATGCACTTGCGCTTTCCTCCAGAGCGGTAGCATCAGTGTCACGCAGTCCGCCGCGTGGATCAAAGGATCTATGGTTTTCCCTCGAGTCTTTCCCACGAGGCTTTCCCACGAGGCTTTCCCACAGGGCTGTCCCACGTGCACACGTGGTGGGAGTCGATCCTCGGCTTGAACGTCAAGGCAGTGCAGGGAAAACAGGTTCCTCTGGAATGGACTGACACATCTGGCGGACTCTTGGAATGGTGGCACGACCCTGGAGTTCCTCTCGCCTTTCCTGTGGAGAGCGCCTCCTCTTGAGATGCGACGCGAACGCCGGGAATTCTTTCCCTACGAAACAGGGAAAGGATCCCTCATCTCGAGCTAGGAGGCGGAAACGGGGCTCCCCTGGATGTGTGCGGGAACCCACGTGCTTCCTCTCGAGTGCAGACTGGTATCTCGGGGAACTTCTTGAGTTGCAGCAATGGTGTGAAGGACCCTTTGGAAGTTCCAGTGGTTAGATGTGATTGGCCTCGAGAAGCCTCAGCGGAAATGGGTCTCATCTCGCCTGGAGGGCAAAACCTCCTGGATTTTCTCGAGTTGCGGCAGGTGCTCTCGACTTACGACGGGGACCTCAGGGAACCGCTCTGGTGGCCTCAGGAAAGGCCAGTCCCCATGCGAGTTCCTCGGGGGCCTCTCGGGATTCCTCTCCCATCGATGCCGGGGCCTAAGACCTTGTGTGGAGTCGGGGCAGGAACCTGAGGATTCCTCTCCAGTGCTGACATGGATCTTGGGGTACTTCTGGAGTCTCCCCAGGGGAGTCAGTCCTCGTCTCGAATACGGGCATGCATTGCGCTTTCCTCCAGAGCGTTAGCAGCAGTGTCACGCAGTCCGCCGCGTGGATCAAAGGATGTTTGGTTTTCCCTCGAGTCTTTCCCACGAGGCTTTCCCACGAGGCTTTCCCACAGGGCTGTCCCACGTGCACACGTGGTGGGAGTCGATCCTCGGCTTGAACGTCAAGGCAGTGCAGGGAAAACAGGTTCCTCTGGAATGGACTGACACATCTGGGGGACTCTTGGAATGGTGGCACGACCCTGGAGTTCCTCTCGCCTTTCCTGTGGAGAGCGCCTCCTCTTGAGATGCGACGGGAACGCCGGGGATTCTTTCCCTACGAAACAGGTAAAGGATCCCTCATCTCGAGCTAGGAGGTGGAAACGGGGCTCCCCTGGATGTGTGCGGGACACCACGTGCTTCCTCTCGAGTGGAGACAGGTATGTCGGGGAACTTCTTGAGTTGCAGCAAGGGTGTGAAGGACCCTTTGGAAGTTCCAGTGTTTAGACGTGATTAGCCTCGAGAAGAATCAGCGGAAATTAGCCTCATCTCGCCTGGAGGGCAAAACCTCCTGGATTTTCTCGAGTTGCGGCAGGTGATCTCGAATTACGACGGGGACCTCAGGGAACCGCTCTGGTGGCCTCAGGAAAGGCCAGTCCCCATGCGAGTTCCTCCGGGGCCTCTCGGGATTCCTCTCCCTTCGATGCCGGGGCCTAAGACCTTGTGTGGAGTTGGGGCCGGAACCTGAGGATTCCTCTCCAGTGCTGACATGGATCTAGGGGTACTTATGGAGTCTCCCCAGGGGAGTCAGTCCTCGTCTCGAATGCGGGCATGCACTTGCGCTTTCCTCCAGAGCGGTAGCAGCAGTGTCACGCAGTCTGCCGCGTGGATCAAAGGATCTATGGTTTTCCCTCGAGACTTTCCCACGAGGCTTTCCCACGAGGCTTTCCCACAGGGCAGTCCCACGTGCACACGTGGTGGGAGTCGATCCTCGGCTTGAACGTCAAGGCAGTGCAGGGAAAACAGGTTCCTCTGGAATGGACTGACATATCTGGGGGACTCTTGGAATGGTGGCACGATCCTGGAGTTCCTCTCGACTTTCCTGTGGAGAGCGCCTCCTCTTGAGATGCGACGGGAACGCCGGGAATTCTTTCCCTACGAAACAGGGAAAGGATCCCTCATCTCGAGCGAGGAGGCGGAAACGGGGCTCCCCTGGATGTGTGCGGGACCCCACGTGCTTCCTCTCGAGTGGAGACGGGTATGTCGGGGAACTTCTTGAGTTGCAGCAAGGGTGTGAAGGACCCTTTGGAAGTTCCAGTGGTTAGACGTGATTGGCCTCGAGAAGCCTCAGCGGAAATGGGCCTCATCTCGCCTGGAGGGCAAAACCTCCTGGATTTTCTCGAGTTGCGGCAGGTGCTCTCGACTTACGACGGGGACCTCAGGGAACCGCTCTGGTGGCCTCAGGAAAGGCCAGTCCCCATGCGAGTTCCTCGGGGGCCTCTCGGGATTCCTCTCCCGTCGATGCCGGGGCCTAAGACCTTGTGTGGAGTCGGGGCCGGAACCTGAGGATTTCTCTCCAGTGCTGACATGGATCGTGGGGTACTTCTGGAGTCTCCCCAGGGGAGTCAGTCCTCGTCTCGAATGCGGGCATGCACTTGCGCTTTCCTCCAGAGCGGTAGCATCAGTGTCACGCAGTCCGCCGCGTGGATCAAAGGATCTATGGTTTTCCCTCGAGTCTTTCCCACGAGGCTTTCCCACGAGGCTTTCCCACAGGGCTGTCCCACGTGCACACGTGGTGGGAGTCGATCCTGGGCTTGAACGTCAAGGCAGTGCAGGGAAAACAGGTTCCTCTGGAATGGACTGACACATCTGGCGGACTCTTGGAATGGTGGCACGACCCTGGAGTTCCTCTCGCCTTTCCTGTGGAGAGCGCCTCCTCTTGAGATGCGACGCGAACGCCGGGAATTCTTTCCCTACGAAACAGGGAAAGGATCCCTCATCTCGAGCTAGGAGGCGGAAACGGGGCTCCCCTGGATGTGTGCGGGACCGCACGTGCTTCCTCTCGAGTGCAGACGGGTATCTCGGGGAACTTCTTGAGTTGCAGCAATGGTGTGAAGGACCCTTTGGAAGTTCCAGTGGTTAGATGTGATTGGCCTCGAGAAGCCTCAGCGGAAATGGGCCTCATCTCGCCTGGAGGGCAAAACCTCCTGGATTTTCTCGAGTTGCGGCAGGTGCTCTCGACTTACGACGGGGACCTCAGGGAACCGCTCTGGTGGCCTCAGGAAAGGCCAGTCCCCATGCGAGTTCCTCGGGGGCCTCTCGGGATTCCTCTCCCATCGATGCCGGGGCCTAAGACCTTGTGTGGAGTCGGGGCAGGAACCTGAGGATTCCTCTCCAGTGCTGACATGGATCTTGGGGTACTTCTGGAGTCTCCCCAGGGGAGTCAGTCCTCGTCTCGAATACGGGCATGCATTGCGCTTTCCTCCAGAGCGTTAGCAGCAGTGTCACGCAGTCCGCCGCGTGGATCAAAGTATGTTTGGTTTTCCCTCGAGTCTTTCCCACGAGGCTTTCCCACAGGGCTGTCCCACGTGCACACGTGGTGGGAGTCGATCCTCGGCTTGAACGTCAAGGCAGTGCAGGGAAAACAGGTTCCTCTGGAATGGACTGACACATCTGGGGGACTCTTGGAATGGTGGCACGACCCTGGAGTTCCTCTCGCCTTTCCTGTGGAGAGCGCCTCCTCTTGAGATGCGACGGGAACGCCGGGAATTCTTACCCTACGAAACAGGGAAAGGATCCCTCATCTCGAGCTAGGAGGCGGAAACGGGGCTCCCCTGGATGTGTGCGGGACCCACGTGCTTCATCTCGAGTGGAGACGGGTATGTCGGGTAACTTCTTGAGTTGCAGCAAGGGTGTGAAGGACCCTTTGGAAGTTCCAGTGGTTAGACGTGATTAGCCTCGAGAAGCCTCAGCGGAAATGGGCCTCATCTCGCCTGGAGGGCAAAACCTCCTGGATTTTCTCGAGTTGCGGCAGGTGCTCTCGACTTACGACGGGGACCTCAGGGACCCGCTCTGGTGGCCTCAGGAAAGGCCAGTCCCCATGCGAGTTCCTCGGGGGCCTCTCGGGATTCCTCTCCCGTCGATGCCTGGGCCTAAGGCCTTGTGTGGAGTCGGGGCCGGAACCTGAGGTTTCCTCTCCAGTGCTGACATGGATCTTGGGGTACTTCTGGAGTCTCCCCAGGGGAGTCAGTCCTCGTCTCGAATGCGGGCATGCACTTGCGCTTTCCTCCAGAGAGGTAGCAGCAGTGGCACGCAGTCCGCCGCGTGGATCAAAAGATCTATGGTTTTCCCTCGAGTCTTTCCCACGAGGATTTCCCACGAGGCTTTCCCACAGGGCTGTCCCACGTGCACACGTGGTGGGAGTCGATCCTCGGCTTGAACGTCAAGGCAGTGCAGGGAAAACAGGTTCCTCTGGAATGGACTGACACATCTGGGGGACTCTTGGAATGGTGGCATGACCCTGGAGTTCCTCTCGCCTTTCCTGTGGAGAGCGCCTCCTCTTGAGATGCGACGGGAACGCCGGGAATTCTTTCCCTACGACACAGGGAAAGGATCCCTCATCTCGAGCTAGGAGGCGGAAGCGGGGCTCCCCTGGAAGTGTGCGGGACACCACGTGCTTCCTCTCGAGTGCAGACGGGTATGTCCGGGAACTTCTTGAGTTGCAGCAAGGGTGTGAAGGACCCTTTGGAAGTTCCAGTGGTTAGACGTGATTGGCCTCGAGAAGCCTCAGCGGAAATGGGCCTCATCTCGCCTGGAGGGCAAAACCTCCTGGATTTTCTCGAGTTGCGGCAGGTGCTCTCGACTTACGACGGTGACCTCAGGGAACCGCTCTGGTGGCCTCAGGAAAGGCCAGTCCCCATGCGAGTTCCTCGGGGACCTCTCGGGATTCCTCTCCCTTCGATGCCGGGGCCTAAGACCTTGTGTGGAGTTGGGGCCGGAACCTGAGGATTCCTCTCCAGTGCTGACATGGATCTAGGGGTACTTATGGAGTCTCCCCAGGGGAGTCAGTCCTCGTCTCGAATGCGGGCATGCACTTGCGCTTTCCTCCAGAGCGGTAGCAGCAGTGTCACGCAGTCTGCCGCGTGGATCAAAGGATCTATGGTTTTCCCTCGAGACTTTCCCACGAGGCTTTCCCACGAGGCTTTCCCACAGGGCAGTCCCACGTGCACACGTGGTGGGAGTCGATCCTCGGCTTGAACGTCAAGGCAGTGCAGGGAAAACAGGTTCCTCTGGAATGGACTGACACATCTGGGGGACTCTTGAAATGGTGGCACGACCCTGGAGTTCCTCTCGCCTTTCCTGTGGAGAGCGCCTCCTCTTGAGATGTGACGGGAACGCCGGGAATTCTTTCCCTACGAAACAGGGAAAGGATCCCTCATCTCGAGCTAGGAGGCGGAAACGGGGCTCCCCTGGATGTGTGCGGGACACCACGTGCTTCCTCTCGAGTGCAGACGGGTATGTCGGGGAACTTCTTGAGTTGCAGCAATGGTGTGAAGGACCCTTTGGCAGTTCCAGTGGTTAGATGTGATTGGCCTCGAGAAGCCTCAGCGGAAATGGGCCTCGTCTCGTCTGGAGGGCAAAACCTCCTGGATTTTCTCGAGTTGCGGCAGGTGCTCTCGACTTACGACGGGGACCTCAGGGAACCGCTCTGGTGGCCTCAGGAAAGGCCAGTCCCCATGCGAGTTCCTCGGGGGCCTCTCGGGATTCCTCTCCCGTCGATGCCGGGGCCTAAGACCTTGTGTGGAGTCGGGGCCGGAACCTGAGGATTCCTCTCCAGTGCTGACATGGATCTTGGGGTACTTCTGGAGTCTCCCCAGGGGAGTCAGTCCTCGTCTCGAATGCGGGCATGCACTTGTGCTTTCCTCCAGAGCGGTAGCAGCAGTGTCACGCAGTCCGCCGCGTGGATCAAAGGATCTATGTTTTTCCCTCGAGTCTTTCCCACGAGGCTTTCCCACGAGGCTTTCCCACAGGGCTGTCCCACGTGCACACGTGGTGGGAGTCGATCCTCGGCTTGAACGTCAAGGCAGTGCAGGGAAAACAAGTTCCTCTGGAATGGACTGACTCATCTGGGGGACTCTTGGAATGGTGGCACGAACCTGGAGTTCCTCTCGCCTTTCCTGTGGAGAGCGCCTCCTCTTGAGATGCGACGGGAACGCCGGGAATTCTTTCCCTACGAAACAGGGAAAGGATCCCTCATCTCGAGCTAGGTGGCGGAAACGGGGCTCCCCTGGATGTGTGCGGGACACCACGTGCTTCCTCTCGAGTGGAGACGGGTATGTCGGGGAACTTCTTGAGTTGCAGCAAGGGTGTGAAGGACCCTTTGGAAGTTCCAGTGGTTAGACGTGATTAGCCTCGAGAAGCCTCAGCGGAAATGGGCCTCATCTCGCCTGGAGGGCAAAACCTCCTGGATTTTCTCGAGTTGCGGCAGGTGCTCTCGACTTACGACGGGGACCTCAGGGACCCGCTCTGGTGGCCTCAGGAAAGGCCAGTCCCCATGCGAGTTCCTCGGGGGCCTCTCGGGATTCCTCTCCCGTCGATGCCGGGGCCTAAGACCTTGTGTGGAGTCGGGGCCGGAACCTGAGGATTCCTCTCCAGTGCTGACATGGATCTTGGGGTACTTCTGGAGTCTCCCCAGGGGAGTCAGTCCTCCTCTCGAATGCAGGCATGCACTTGCCCTTTCCTCCAGAGCGGTAGCAGCAGTGTCACGCAGTCCGCCGCGTGGATCAAAGGATCTATGGTTTTCCCTCGAGTCTTTCCCACGAGGCTTTCCCACGAGGCTTTCCCACAGGGCTGTCCCACGTGCACACGTGGTGGGAGTCGATCCTCGGCTTGAACGTCAAGGCAGTGCAGGGAAAACAGGTTCCTCTGGAATGGACTGACACATCTGGGGGACTCTTGGAATGGTGTCACGACCCTGGAGTTCCTCTCGCCTTTCCTGTGGAGAGCGCCTCCTCTTGAGATGCGACGGGAACGCCGGGAATTCTTTACCTACGAAACAGGGAAAGGATCCCTCATCTCGAGCTAGGAGGCGGAAACGGGGCTCCCCTGGATGTGTGCGGGACCCCTCGTGCTTCCTCTCGAGTGGAGACGGGTATGTCCGGGAACTTCTTGAGTTGCAGCAAGGGTGTGAAGGACCCTTTGGAAGTTCCAGTGGTTAGACGTGATTAGCCTCGAGAAACCTCAGCGGAAATGGGCCTCATCTCGCCTGGAGGGCAAAACCACCTGGATTTTCTCGAGTTGCGGCAGGTGCTCTCGACTTACGACGGGGACCTCAGGGACCCGCTCTGGTTGCCTCAGGAAAGGCCAGTCCCCATGCGAGTTCCTCGGGGGCCTCTCGGGATTCCTCTCCCTTCGATGCCGGGGCCTAAGACCTTGTGTGGAGTTGGGGCCGGAACCTGAGGATTCCTCTCCAGTGCTGACATGGATCTAGGGGTACTTATGGAGTCTCCCCAGGGGAGTCAGTCCTCGTCTCGAATGCGGGCATGCACTTGCGCTTTCCTCCAGAGCGGTAGCAGCAGTGTCACGCAGTCTGCCGCGTGGATCAAAGGATCTATGGTTTTCCCTCGAGACTTTCCCACGAGGCTTTCCCACGAGGCTTTCCCACAGGGCAGTCCCACGTGCACACGTGGTGGGAGTCGATCCTCGGCTTGAACGTCAAGGCAGTGCAGGGAAAACAGGTTCCTCTGGAATGGACTGACATATCTGGGGGACTCTTGGAATGGTGGCACGATCCTGGAGTTCCTCTCGACTTTCCTGTGGAGAGCGCCTCCTCTTGAGATGCGACAGGAACGCCGGGAATTCTTTCCCTACGAAACAGGGAAAGGATCCCTCATCTCGAGCGAGGAGGCGGAAACGGGGCTCCCCTGGATGTGTGCGGGACCCCACGTGCTTCCTCTCGAGTGGAGACGGGTATGGCGGGGAACTTCTTGAGTTGCAGCAAGGGTGTGAAGGACCCTTTGGAAGTTCCAGTGGTTAGACGTGATTGGCCTCGAGAAGCCTCAGCGGAAATGGGCCTCATCTCGCCTGGAGGGCAAAACCTCCTGGATTTTCTCGAGTTGCGGCAGGTGCTCTCGACTTACGACGGGGACCTCAGGGAACCGCTCTGGTGGCCTCAGGAAAGGCCAGTCCCCATGCGAGTTCCTCGGGGGCGTCTCGGGATTCCTCTCCCGTCGATGCCGGGGCCTAAGACCTTGTGTGGAGTCGGGGCCGGAACCTGAGGATTTCTCTCCAGTGCTGACATGGATCGTGGGGTACTTCTGGAGTCTCCCCAGGGGAGTCAGTCCTCGTCTCGAATGCGGGCATGCACTTGCGCTTTCCTCCAGAGCGTTAGCAGCAGTGTCACGCAGTCCGCCGCGTGGATCAAAGTATGTTTGGTTTTCCCTCGAGTCTTTCCCACGAGGCTTTCCCACAGGGCTGTCCCACGTGCACACGTGGTGGGAGTCGATCCTCGGCTTGAACGTCAAGGCAGTGCAGGGAAAACAGGTTCCTCTGGAATGGACTGACACATCTGGGGGACTCTTGGAATGGTGGCACGACCCTGGAGTTCCTCTCGCCTTTCCTGTGGAGAGCGCCTCCTCTTGAGATGCGACGGGAACGCCGGGAATTCATACCCTACGAAACAGGGAAAGGATCCCTCATCTCGAGCTAGGAGGCGGAAACGGGGCTCCCCTGGATGTGTGCGGGACCCACGTGCTTCATCTCGAGTGGAGACGGGTATGTCGGGTAACTTCTTGAGTTGCAGCAAGGGTGTGAAGGACCCTTTGGAAGTTCCAGTGGTTAGACGTGATTAGCCTCGAGAAGCCTCAGCGGAAATGGGCCTCATCTCGCCTGGAGGGCAAAACCTCCTGGATTTTCTCGAGTTGCGGCAGGTGCTCTCGACTTACGACGGGGACCTCAGGGACCCGCTCTGGTGGCCTCAGGAAAGGCCAGTCCCCATGCGAGCTCCTCGGGGGCCTCTCGGGATTCCTCTCCCGTCGATGCCGGGGCCTAAGGCCTTGTGTGGAGTCGGGGCCGGAACCTGAGGATTCCTCTCCAGTGCTGACATGGATCTTGGGGTACTTCTGGAGTCTCCCCAGGGGAGTCAGTCCTCGTCTCGAATGCGGGCATGCACTTGCGCTTTCCTCCAGAGCGGTAGCATCAGTGTCACGCAGTCCGCCGCGTGGATCAAAGGATCTATGTTTTTCCCTCGAGTCTTTCCCACGAGGCTTTCCCACGAGGCTTTCCCACAGGGCTGTCCCACGTGCACACGTGGTGGGAGTCGATCCTCGGCTTGAACGTCAAGGCAGTGCAGGGAAAACAGGTTCCTCTGGAATGGACTGACACATCTGGGGGACTCTTGGAATGGTGGCACGACCCTGGAGTTCCTCTCGCCTTTCCTGTGGAGAGCGCCTCCTCTTGAGATGCGACGGGAACGCCGGGAATTCTTTCCCTACGAAACAGGGAAAGGATCCCTCATCTCGAGCTAGGAGGCGGAAACGGGGCTCCGCTGGATGTGTGCGGGACCCACGTGCTTCCTCTCGAGTGGAGACGGGTATGTCGGGGAACTTCTTGAGTTGCAGCAAGGGTGTGAAGGACCCTTTGGTAGTTCCAGTGGTTAGACGTGATTGGCCTCGAGAAGCCTCAGCGGAAATGGGCCTCATCTCGCCTGGAGGGCAAAACCTCCTGGATTTTCTCGAGTTGCGGCAGGTGCTCTCGACTTACGACGGGGACCTCAGGGAACCGCTCTGGTGGCCTCAGGAAAGGCCAGTCCCCATGCGAGTTCCTCGGGGGCGTCTCGGGATTCCTCTCCCGTCGATGCCGGGGCCTAAGACCTTGTGTGGAGTCGGGGCCGGAACCTGAGGATTTCTCTCCAGTGCTGACATGGATCTTGGGGTACTTCTGGAGTCTCCCCAGGGGAGTCAGTCCTCGTCTCGAATGCGGGCATGCACTTGCGCTTTCCTCCAGAGCGGTAGCATCAGTGTCACGCAGTCCGCCGCGTGGATCAAAGGATCTATGTTTTTCCCTCGAGTCTTTCCCACGAGGCTTTCCCACGAGGCTTTCCCACAGGGCTGTCCCACGTGCACACGTGGTGGGAGTCGATCCTCGGCTTGAACGTCAAGGCAGTGCAGGGAAAACAGGTTCGTCTGGAATGGACTGACACATCTGGGGGACTCTTGGAATGGTGGCACGACCCTGGAGTTCCTCTCGCCTTTCCTGTGGAGAGCGCCTCCTCTTGAGATGCGACGGGAACGCCGGGAATTCTTTCCCTACGAAACAGGGAAAGGATCCCTCATCTCGAGCTAGGAGGCGGAAACGGGGCTCCCCTGGATGTGTGCGGGACCCCACGTGCTTCCTCTCGAGTGGAGACGGGTATGTCGGGGAACTTCTTGAGTTGCAGCAAGGGTGGAAGGACCCTTTGGAAGTTCCAGTGGTTAGACGTGATTAGCTTGGAGAAGCCTCAGCGGAAATGGGCCTCATCTCGCCTGGAGGGCAAAACCTCCTGGATTTTCTCGAGTTGCGGCAGGTGCTCTCGACTTACGACGGGGACCTCAGGGACCCGCTCTGGTGGCCTCAGGAAAGGCCAGTCCCCATGCGAGTTCCTCGGGGGCCTCTCGGGATTCCTCTCCCGTCGATGCCGGGGCCTAAGGCCTTGTGTGGAGTCGGGGCCGGAACCTGAGGATTCCTCTCCAGTGCTGACATCGATCTTGGGGTACTTCTGGAGTCTCCCCAGGGGAGTCAGTCCTCGTCTCGAATGCGGGCATGCACTTGCGCTTTCCTCCAGAGAGGTAGCAGCAGTGGCACGCAGTCCGCCGCGTGGATCAAAAGATCTATGGTTTTCCCTCGAGTCTTTCCCACGAGGCTTTCCCACGAGGCTTTCCCACAGGGCTGTCCCACGTGCACACGTGGTGGGATTCGATCCTCGGCTTGAACGTCAAGGCAGTGCAGGGAAAACATGTTCCTCTGAAATGGACTGACACATCTGGGGGACTCTTGGAATGGTGGCATGACCCTGGAGTTCCTCTCGCCTTTCCTGTGGAGAGCGCCTCCTCTTGAGATGCGACGGGAACGCCGGGAATTCTTTCCCTACGAAACAGGGAAAGGATCCCTCATCTCGAGCTAGGAGGCGGAAGCGGGGCTCCCCTGGATGTGTGCGGGACACCACGTGCTTCCTCTCGAGTGCAGACGGGTATGTCGGGGAACTTCTTGAGTTGCAGCAAGGGTGTGAAGGACCCTTTGGAAGTTCCAGTGGTTAGACGTGATTGGCCTCGAGAAGCCTCAGCGGAAATGGGCCTCATCTCGCCTGGAGGGCAAAACCTCCTGGATTTTCTCGAGTTGCGGCAGGTGCTCTCGACTTACGACGGGGACCTCAGGGAACCGCTCTGGTGGCCTCAGGAAAGGCCAGTCCCCATGCGAGTTCCTCGGGGGCGTCTCGGGATTCCTCTCCCGTCGATACCGGGGCCTAAGACATTGTGTGGAGTCGGGGCCGGAACCTGAGGATTTCTCTCCAGTGCTGACATGGATCTTGGGTTACTTCTGGAGTCTCCCCAGGGGAGTCAGTCCTCGTCTCGAATGCGGGCATGCACTTGCGCTTTCCTCCAGAGCGGTAGCATCAGTGTCACGCAGTCCGCCGCGTGGATCAAAGGATCTATGGTTTTCCCTCGAGTCTTTCCCACGAGGCTTTCCCACGAGGCTTTCCCACAGGGCTGTCCCACGTGCACACGTGGTGGGAGTCGATCTTCGGCTTGAACGTCAAGGCAGTGCAGGGAAAACAGGTTCCTCTGGAATGGACTGACACATCTGGGGGACTCTTGGAATGGTGGCGCGACCCTGGAGTTCCTCTCGCCTTTCCTGTGGAGAGCGCCTCCTCTTGAGATGCGACGGGAACGCCGGGAATTCTTTCCCTACGAAACAGGGAAAGGATCCCTCATCTCGAGCTAGGAGGCGGAAACGGGGCTCCCCTGGATGTGTGTGGGACCCACGTGCTTCCTCTCGAGTGGAGACGGGTATGTCGGGGAACTTCTTGAGTTGCAGCAAGGGTGTGAAGGACCCTTTGGAAGTTCCAGTTGTTAGACGTGATTAGCCTCGAGAAGCCTCAGCGGAAATGGGCCTCATCTCGCCTGGAGGGCAAAACCTCCTGGATTTTCTCGAGTTGCGGCAGGTGCTCTCGACTTACGACGGGGACCTCAGGGACCCGCTCTGGTGGCCTCAGGAAAGGCCAGTCCCCATGCCAGTTCCTCGGGGGCCTCCCGGGATTCCTCTCCCGTCGATGCCGGGGCCTAAGACCTTGTGTGGAGTCGGGGCCGGAACCTGAGGATTCCTCTCCAGTGCTGACATATCTTGGGGTACGTTTGGAGTCTCCCCAGGGGAGTCAGTCCTCGTCTCGAATGCGGGCATTCATTGCGCTTTCCTCCAGAGCGGTAGCAGCAGTGTCACGCAGTCCGCCGCCTAGTTTAAAGGATCTATGGATTTCCCTCGAGTCTTTCCCACGAGGCTTTCCCACGAGGCTTTCCCACAGGGCTGTCCCACGTGCACACGTGGTGGGAGTCGATCCTCGGCTTGAACGTCAAGGCAGTGCAGGGAAAACAGGTTCCTCTGGAATGGACTGACACATCTGGGGGACTCTTGGAATGGTGTCACGACCCTGGAGTTCCTCTCGCATTTCCTGTGGAGAGCGCCTCCTCTTGAGATGCGACGGGAACGCCGGGAATTCTTTCCCTACGAAACAGGGAAAGGATCCCTCATCTTGAGCTAGGAGGCGGCAACGGGTTCCCCTGGATGTGTGCGGGACCCCACGTGCTTCCTCTCGAGTGGAGACGGGTATGTCGGGGAACTTCTTGAGGTGCAGCAATGGTGTGAAGGACTCTTTGGAAGTTCCAGTGTTTAGATGTGATTGGCCTCGAGAAGCCTCAGCGGAAATGGGCCTCATCTCGCCTGGAGGGCAAAACCTCCTGGATTTTCTCGAGTTGCGGCAGGTGCTCTCGACTTACGACGGGGACCTCAGAGACCCGCTCTGGTGGCCTCAGGAAAGGCCAGTCCCCATGCGAGTTCCTCGGGGGCCTCTCGGGTTTCCTCTCCCGTCGATGCCGGGGCCTAAGACCTTGTGTGGAGTCGGGGCCGGAACCTGAGGATTCCTCTCCAGTGCTGACATGGATCTTGGGGTACGTCTGGAGTCTCCCCAGGGGTGTCAGTCCTCGTCTCGAATGCGGGCATGCATTGCGCTTTCCTCAAGAGCGGTAGCAGCAGTGTCACGCAGTCCGCCGCGTGGATCAAAGGATCTATGGTTTTCCCTCGAGTCTTTCCCACGAGGCTTTCCCACGAGGCTTTCCCACAGGGCTTTCCCACGTGCACACGTGGTGGGAGTCGATCCTCTGCTTGAACGTCAAGGCAGTGCAGGGAAAACAGGTTCCTCTGGAATGGACTGACACATCTGGGGGACTCTTGGAATGGTGGCACGACCCTGGAGTTCCTCTCGCCTTTCCTGTGGAGAGCGCCTCCTCTTGAGATGCGACGGGAACGCCGGGAAAACTTTCCCTACGAAACAGGGAAAGGATCCCTCATCTCGAGCTAGGAGGCGGAAACGGGGCTCCCCTGGATGTGTGCGGGACACCACGTGCTTCCTCTCGAGTGCAGACGGGTATGTCGGGGAACTTCTTGAGTTGCAGCAATGGTGTGAAGGACCCTTTGGAAGTTCCAGTGGTTAGATGTGATTGGCCTCGAGAACCCTCAGGGGAAATGGGCCTCATCTCACCTGGAGGGCAAAACCTCCTGGATTTTCTAGAGTTGCGGCAGGTGATCTCGACTTACGACGGGGACCTCAGGGAACCGCTCTGGTGGCCTCAGGAAAGGCCAGTCCCCATGCGAGTTCCTCGGGGGCGTCTCGGGGTTCCTCTCCCGTCGATGCCGGGGCCTAAGACCTTGTGTGGAGTCGGGGCCGGAACCTGAGGAGTCCTCTCCAGTGCTGACATGGATCTTGGGGTACTTCTGGAGTCTCCCCAGGGGAGTCAGTCCTCGTCTCGAATGCGGGCATGCATTGCACTTTCCTCCAGAGCGGTAGCAGCAGTGTCACGCATTCCACGCGTGGATCAAAGGATCTATGGTTTTCCCTCGAATCTTTCCCACGAGGCTTTCCCACGAGGCTTTCCCACAGGGCTGTCCCACGTGCAGACGTGGTGGGAGTCGATCTTCGGCTTGAACGTCATGTGCAGGGAAAACAGGTTCCTCTGGAATGGACTGACACATCTGGGGGACTCTTGGAATGGTGGCACGACCCTGGAGTTCCTTTCTCCTTTCCTGTGGAGAGCGCCTCCTCTTTAGATGCGACGGGAACGCCGGGAATTCTTTCCCTACGAAACAGGGAAAGGATCCCTCATCTCGAGCTAGGAGGCGGAAACGGGGCTCCCCTGGATGTGTGCGGGAACCCACGTGCTTCCTCTCGAGTGGAGACGGGTATGTCGGGGAACTTCTTGAGTTGCAGCAATGGTGTGAAGGACCCTTTGGAAGTTCCAGTGGTTAGATGTGATTGGCCTCGAGAAGCCTCAGCGGAAATGGGCCTCATCTCGCCTGGAGGGCAAAACCTCCTGGATTTTCTCGAGTTGCGGCAGGTGCTCTCGACTTACGATGGGGACCTCAGGGAACCGCTCTGGTGGCCTCAGGAAAGGCCAGTCCCCATGCGAGTTCCTCGGGGGCCTCTCGGGATTCCTCTCCCGTCGATACCGGGGCCTAAGACCTTGTGTGGAGTCGGGGCCGGAACCTGAGGATTCCTATCCAGTGCTGACATGGATCTTGGGGTACTTCTGGAGTCTCCCCAGGGGAGTCAGTCCTCGTTTCGAATGCGAGCATGCACTTGCGCTTTCCTCCAGAGCGGTAGCAGCAGTGTAACGTAGTCCGCCGCGTGGATCAAAGGATGTTTGGTTTTCCCTCGAGTCTTTCCCACGAGGCTTTCCCCGAGGCTGTCCCACGTGGACACGTGGTGGGAGTCGATCCTCGGCTTGAACGTCAAGGCAGTGCAGTGAAAACAGGTTCCTCTGGAATGGACTGACACATCTGGGGGACTCTTGGAATGGTGGCACGACCCTGGAGTTCCTCTCGCCTTTCCTGTGGAGAGCGCCTCCTCTTGAGATGCGACGGGAACGCCGGGAATTCTTTCCCTACGAAACAGGTAAAGGATCCCTCATCTCGAGCTAGGAGGCGGAAACGGGGCTCCCCTGGATGTGTGCGGGACCCACGTGCTTCCTCTCGAGTGGAGACGGGTATGTTGGGGAACTTCTTGAGTTGCAGCAAGGGTGTGAAGGACCCTTTGGAAGTTCCAGTGGTTAGACGTGATTAGCCTCGAGAAGCCTCAGCGGAAATGGGCCTCATCTCGCCTGGAGGGCAAAACCTCCTGGATTTTCTCGAGTTTCGGCAGGTGCTCTCGACTTACGACGGGGACCTCAGGAACCCGCTCTGGTGGCCTCAGGAAAGGCCAGTCCCCATGCGAGTTCCTCGGGGGCCTCTCGGGATTCCTCTCCCGTCGATGCCGGGGCCTAAGACCTTGTGTGGAGTCGGGGCCGGAACCTGAGGATTCCTCTCCAGTGCTGACATGGATCTTGGGGTACTTTTGAAGTCTCCCCAGGGGAGTCAGTCCTCGTCTCGAATGCGGGCATGCATTGTGCTTTCCTCCAGAGCGGTAGCAGCAGTGTCACGCAGTCCGCCGCGTGGATCAAAGGATCTATGGTTTTCCCTCGAGTCTTTCCCACGAGGCTTTCCCACGAGGCTTTCCCACAAGGCTGTCCCACGTGCACACGTGGTGGGAGTCGATCCTCGGCTTGAACGTCAAGGCAGTGCAGGGAAAACAGGTTCCTCTGGAATGGACTGACACATCTGGGGGACTCTTGGAATGGTGGCACGACCCTGGAGTTCCTCTCGCCTTTCCTGTGGAGAGCGCCTCCTCTTGAGATGCGACGGGAACGCCGGGAATTCTTTCCCTACGAAACAGGGAAAGGATCCCTCATCTCGAGCTCGGAGGCGGAAACGGGGCTCCGCTGGATGTGTGCGGGACCCACGTGCTTCCTCTCGAGTGGAGACGGGTATGTCGGGGAACTTCTTGAGTTGAAGCAAGGGTGGAAGGACCCTTTGGAAGTTCCAGTGGTTAGATGTGATTGGCCTCGAGAAGCCTCAGCGGAAATGGGCCTCATCTCGCCTGGAGGGCAAAACCTCCTGTATTTTCTCGAGTTGCGGCAGGTGCTCTCGACTTACGACGGGGACCTCAGGGACCCGCTCTGGTGGCCTCAGGAAAGGCCAGTCCCCATGCGAGTTCTTCGGGGGCCTCTCGGGATTCCTCTCCCGTCGATGCCGGGGCCTAAGACCTTGTGTGGAGTCGGGGCCGGAACCTGAGGATTCCTCTCCAGTGCTGACATGGATCTTGGGGTACGTCTGGAGTCTCCCCAGGGGAGTCAGTCCTCGTCTCGAATGCGGGTATTCATTGCGCTTTCCTCCAGAGCGGTAGCAGCAGTGTCACGCAGTCCGCCGCGTGGATCAAAGGATCTATGGATTTCCCTCGAGTCTTTCCCACGAGGCTTTCCCACGAGGCTTTCCCACAGGGCTTTCCCAAGTGCACACGTGGTGGGAGTCGATCCTCTGCTTGAACGTCAAGGCAGTGCAGGGAAAACAGGTTCCTCTGGAATGGACTGACACATCTGGGGGACTCTTGAAATGGTGGCACGACCCTGGAGTTCCTCTCGCCTTTCCTGTGGAGAGCGCCTCCTCTTGAGATGCGACGGGAACGCCGGGAATTCTTTCCCTACGAAACAGGGAAAGGATCCCTCATCTCGAGTTAGGAGGCGGAAACGGGGCTCCCCTGGATGTGTGCGGGACCCCACGTTCTTCCTCTCGAGTGGAGACGGGTATGTCGGGGAACTTCTTGAGTTGCAGCAATGGTGTGAAGGACCCTTTGGAAGTTCCAGTGGTTAGATGTGATTGGCCTCGAGATGCCTCAGCGGAAATGGGCCTCATCTCGCCTGGAGGGCAAAACCTCCTGGATTTTCTCGAGTTGCGGCAGGTGCTCTCGACTTACGACGGGGACCTCAGGGAACCGCTCTGGTGGCCTCAGGAAAGGCCAGTCCCCATGCGAGTTCCTCGGGGGCGTCTCGGGATTCCTCTCCCGTCGATGCCGGGGCCTAAGACCTTGTGTGGAGTCGGGGCCGGAACCTGAAGATTCCTCTCCAGTACTGACATGGATCTTGGGGTACTTCTGGAGTCTCCCCAGGGGAGTCAGTCCTCGTCTCGAATGCGGGCATGCACTTGCGCTTTCCTCCAGAGCGGTAGCAGCAGTGTCACGCAGTCCGCCGCGTGGATCAAAGGATCTAAGGTTTTCCCTCGAGTCTTTCCCACGAGGCTTTCCCACAGGGCTGTCCCACGTGCACGCGTGGTGGGAGTCGATCCTCGGCTTGAACGTCAAGGCAGTGCAGGGAAAACAGGTTCCTCTGGAATGGACTGACACATCTGGGGGACTCTTGGCATGGTGGCATGACCCTGGAGTTCCTCTCGCCTTTCCTGTGGAGAGCGCCTCCTCTTGAGATGCGACGGGAACGCCGGGAATTCTTTCCCTACGAAACAGGGAAAGGATCCCTCATCTCGAGCTAGGAGGCGGAAACCGGGCTCCCCTGGATGTGTGCGGGACCCCACGTGCTTCCCCTCGAGTTGAGACGGGTATGTCGGGGAATTCTTGAGTTGCAGCAAGGGTGTGAAGGACCCTTTGGAAGTTCCAGTGGTTAGATGTGATTGGCCTCGAGAAGCCTCAGGGGAAATGGGCCTCATCTCGCCTGGAGGGCAAAACCTCCTGGATTTTCTCGAGTTGCGGCAAGTGCTCTCGACTTACGACGGGGACCTCAGGGAACCGCTCTGGTGGCCTCAGGAAAGGCCAGTCCCCATGCGAGTTCCTCGGGGGCGTCTCGGTATTCCTCTCCCATCGATGCCGGGGCCTAAGACCTTTTGTGGAGTCGGGGCCGGAACCTGAGGATTCCTCTCCAGTGCTGACATGGATCTTGGTGTACTTCTGGAGTCTCCCCAGGGGAGTCAGTCCTCGTCTCGAATGCGGGCATGCACTTGCGCTTTCCTCCAGAGCGGTAGCAATAGTGTCACGGAGTCCGCCGCGTGGTTCAAAGGATCTATGGTTTTCCCTCGAGTCTTTCCCACGAGGCTTTCCCACGAGGCTTTCCCACAGGGCTGTCCCACGTGCACACGTGGTGGGAGTCGATCCTCGGCTTGAACGTCAAGGCAGTGCAGGGAAAACAGGTTCCTCTGGAATGGACTGACACATCTGGGGGACTCTTGGAATGGTGTCACGACCCTGGAGTTCCTCTCGCCTTTCCTGTGGAGATCGCCTCCTCTTGAGATGCGATGGGAATGCCGGGAATTCTTTCCCTACGAAACAGGGAAAGGATCCCTCATCTCGAGTTAGGAGGCGGAAACGGGGCTCCCCTGGATGTGTGCGGGACCCCACGTGCTTCCTCTCGAGTGGAGACGGGTATGTCGGGGAACGTCTTGAGTTGCAGCAATGGTGTGAAGGACCCTTTGGAAGTTCCAGTGGTTAGATATGATTGGCCTCGAGATGCCTCAGCGGAAATGGGCCTCATCTCGCCTGGAGGGCAAAACCTCCTGGATTTTCTCGAGTTGCGGCAGGTGCTCTCGACTTACGACGGGGACCTCAGGGACCCGCTCTGGTGGCCTCAGGAAAGGCCAGTCCCCATGCGAGTTCCTCGGGGGCGTCTCGGGATTCCTCTCCCGTCGATGCCGGGGCCTAAGACCTTGTGTGGAGTCGGGGCCGGAACCTGAGGATTCCTCTCCAGTGCTGACATGGATCTTGGGGTACTTCTGGAGTCACCCCAGGGGAGTCAGTCCTCGTCTCGAATGCGGGCATGCACTTGCGCTTTCCTCCAGAGCGGTAGCAGCAGTGTCACGCAGTCCGCCGCGTGGATCAAAGGATCTATGGTTTTCTCTCGATTCTTTCCCACGAGGCTTTCCCACGAGGCTTTCCCACAGGGCTGTCCCACGTGCACACGTGGTGGGAGTCGATCCTCGGCTTGAACGTCAAGGCAGTGCAGGGAAAACAGGTTCCTCTGGAATGGACTGACACATCTGGGGGACTCTTGGAATGGTGGCACGACCCTGGAGTTCCTCTCGCCTTTCCTGTGGAGAGCGCCTCCTCTTGAGATGCGACGGGAACACCGGGAATTCTTTCCCTACGAAACAGGGAAAGGATCCCTCATCTCGAGCTAGGAGGCGGAAACGGGGCTCCCCTGGATGTGTGCGGGACCCCACGTGCTTCCTCTCGAGTGCAGACGGGTATGTCGGTGAACTTCTTGAGTTGCAGCAAGGGTGTGAAGGACCCTATGGAAGTTCCAGTGTTTAGACGTGATTAGCCTCGAGAAGCCTCAGCGGAAATGGGCCTCATCTCGCCTGGAGGGCAAAAGCTCCTGGATTTTCTCGAGTTGCGGCAGGTGATCTCGACTTACGACGGGGACCTCAGGGACCCGCTCTGGTGGCCTCAGGAAAAGCCAGTCCCCATGCGACTTCCTCGGGGGCCTCTCAGGATCCCTCTCCCGTCGATGCCGGGGCCTAAGACCTTGTGTGGAGTCGGGGCCGGAACATGAGGATTCCTCTCCAGTGCTGACATGGATCTTGGGGTACTTCTGGAGTCTCCCCAGGGGAGTCAGTCCTCGTCTCGAATGCGGGCATGCACTTGCGCTTTCCTCCAGAGCGGTAGCAGCAGTGTCACGCAGTCCGCCGCGTGGATCAAAGGATCTATTTTTTCCCTCGAGTCTTTCCCACGAGGCTTTCCCACAGGGCTGTCCCACGTGCACACGTGGTGGGAGTCGATCCTCGGCTTGAACGTCAAGGCAGTGCAGGGAAGACAGGTTCCTCTGGAATGGACTGACACATCTGGGGGACTCTTGGCATGGTGGCATGACCCTGGAGTTCCTCTCGCCTTTCCTGTGGAGAGCGCCTCCTCTTGAGATGCGACGGGAACGCCGGGAATTCTTTCCCTACGAAACAGGGAAAGGATCCCTCATCTCGAGCTAGGAGGCGGAAACCGGGCTCCCCTGGATGTGTGCGGGACCCCACGTGCTTCCCCTCGAGTTGAGACGGGTATGTCGGGGAATTCTTGAGTTGCAGCAAGGGTGTGAAGGACCCTTTGGAAGTTCCAGTGGTTAGATGTGATTGGCCTCGAGAAGCCTCAGCGGAAATGGGCCTCATCTCGCCTGGAGGGCAAAACCTCCTGGATTTTCTCGAGTTGCGGCAGGTGCTCTCGACTTACGACGGGGACCTCAGGGACCCGCTCTGGTGGCCTCAGGAAAAGCCAGTCCCCATGCGAGTTCCTCGGGGGCGTCTCGGGATCCCTCTCCCGTCGATGCCGGGGCCTAAGACCTTGTGTGGAGTCGGGGCCGGAACCTGAGGATTCCTCTCCAGTGCTGACATGGATCTTGGGGTACTTCTGGAGTCTCCCCAGGGGAGTCAGTCCTCGTCTCGAATGCGGGCATGCACTTGCGCTTTCCTCCAGAGCGGTAGCAGCAGTGTCACGCAGTCCGCCGCGTGGATCAAAGGATCTATGGTTTTCCCTCGAGTCTTTCCCGCGAGGCTTTCCCACGAGGCTTTCCCACAGGGCTGTCCCACGTGCACACGTGGTGGGAGTCGATCCTCGGCTTGAACGTCAAGGCAGTGCAGGGAAAACAGGTTCCTCTGGAATGGACTGACACATCTGGGGGACTCTTGGAATGGTGGCACGACCCTGGAGTTCCTCTCGCCTTTCCTGTGGAGAGCGCCTCCTCTTGAGATGCGACGGGAACGCCGGGAATTCTTTCCCTACGAAACAGGGAAAGGATCCCTCATCTCGAGCTAAGAGGTGGAAACGGGGCTCCCCTGGATGTGTGCGGGACCCCACGTGCTTCCTCTCGAGTGGAGACGGGTATGTCGGGGAACTTCTTGAGTTGCAGCAAGGGTGTGAAGGACCCTTTGGAAGTTCCAGTGGTTAGATGTGATTGGCCTCGAGAAGCCTCAGCGGAAATGGGCCTCATCTCGCCTGGAGGGCAAAACCTCCTGGATTTTCTGGAGTTGCGGCAGGTGCTCTCGACTTACGACGGGGACCTCAGGGACCCGCTCTGGTGGCCTCAGGAAAGGCCAGTCCCCATGCGAGTTCTTCGGGGGCCTCTCGGGATTCCTCTCCCGTCGATGCCGGGGCCTAAGACCTTGTGTGGAGTCGGGGCCGGAACCTGAGGATTCCTCTCCAGTGCTGACATGGATCTTGGGGTACGTCTGGAGTCTCCCCAGGGGAGTCAGTCCTCGTCTCGAATGCGGGTATTCATTGCGCTTTCCTCCAGAGCGGTAGCAGCAGTGTCACGCAGTCCGCCGCGTGGATCAAAGGATCTATGGATTTCCCTCGAGTCTTTCCCACGAGGCTTTCCCACGAGGCTTTCCCACAGGGCTTTCCCACGTGCACACGTGGTGGGAGTCGATCCTCTGCTTGAACGTCAAGGCAGTGCAGGGAAAACAGGTTCCTCTGGAATGGACTGACACATCTGGGGGACTCTTGAAATGGTGGCACGACCCTGGAGTTCCTCTCGCCTTTCCTGTGGAGAGCGCCTCCTCTTGAGATGTGACGGGAATGCCGGGAATTCTTTCCCTACGAAACAGGGAAAGGATCCCTCATCTCGAGTTAGGAGGTGGAAACGGGGCTCCCCTGGATGTGTGCGGGACCCCACGTTCTTCCTCTCGAGTGGAGACGGGTATGTCGGGGAACTTCTTGAGTTGCAGCAATGGTGTGAAGGACCCTTTGGAAGTTCCAGTGGTTAGATGTGATTGGCCTCGAGAAGCCTCAGCGGAAATGGGCCTCATCTCGCCTGGAGGGCAAAACCTCCTGGATTTTCTCGAGTTGCGGCAGGTGCTCTCGACTTACGACGGGGACCTCAGGGAACCGCTCTGGTGGCCTCAGGAAAGGCCAGTCCCCATGCGAGTTCCTCGGGGGCGTCTCGGGATTCCTCTCCCGTCGATGCCGGGGCCTAAGACCTTGTGTGGAGTCGGGGCCGGAACCTGAGGATTCCTCTCCAGTACTGACATGGATCTTGGGGTACTTCTGGAGTCTCCCCAGGGGAGTCAGTCCTCGTCTCGAATGCGGGCATGCACTTGCGCTTTCCTCCAGAGCGGTAGCAGCAGTGTCACGCAGTCCGCCGCGTGGATCAAAGGATCTAAGGTTTTCCCTCGAGTCTTTCCCACGAGGCTTTCCCACAGGGCTGTCCCACGTGCACGCGTGGTGGGAGTCGATCCTCGGCTTGAACGTCAAGGCAGTGCAGGGAAAACAGGTTCCTCTGGAATGGACTGACACATCTGGGGGACTCTTGGCATGGTGGCATGACCCTGGAGTTCCTCTCGCCTTTCCTGTGGAGAGCGCCTCCTCTTGAGATGCGACGGGAACGCCGGGAATTCTTTCCCTACGAAACAGGGAAAGGATCCCTCATCTCGAGCTAGGAGGCGGAAACCGGGCTCCCCTGGATGTGTGCGGGACCCCACGTGCTTCCCCTCGAGTTGAGACGGGTATGTCGGGGAATTCTTGAGTTGCAGCAAGGGTGTGAAGGACCCTTTGGAAGTTCCAGTGGTTAGATGTGATTGGCCTCGAGAAGCCTCAGCGGAAATGGGCCTCATCTCGCCTGGAGGGCAAAACCTCCTGGATTTTCTCGAGTTGCGGCAGGTGCTCTCGACTTACGACGGGGACCTCAGGGACCCGCTCTGGTGGCCTCAGGAAAAGCCAGTCTCCATGCGAGTTCCTCGGGGGAGTCTCGGGATCCCTCTCCCGTCGATGCCGGGGCCTAAGACCTTGTGTGGAGTCGGGGCCGGAACCTGAGGATTCCTCTCCAGTGCTGACATGGATCTTGGGGTACTTCTGGAGTCTCCCCAGGGGAGTCAGTCCTCGTCTCGAATGCGGGCATGCACTTGCGCTTTCCTCCAGAGCGGTAGCAGCAGTGTCACGCAGTCCGCCGCGTGGATCAAAGGATCTATGGTTTTCCCTCGAGTCTTTCCCACGAGGCTTTCCCACGAGGCTTTCCCACAGGGCTGTCCCACGTGCACACGTGGTGGGAGTCGATCCTCGGCTTGAACGTCAAGGCAGTGCAGGGAAAACAGGTTCCTCTGGAATGGACTGACACATCTGGGGGACTCTTGGAATCGTGGCACGACCCTGGAGTTCCTCTCGCCTTTCCTGTGGAGAGCGCCTCCTCTTGAGATGCGACGGGAACGCCGGGAATTCTTTCCCTACGAAACAGGGAAAGGATCCCTCATCTCGAGCTAGGAGGCGGAAACGGGGCTCCCCTGGATGTGTGCGGGACCCCACGTGCTTCCTCTCGAGTGCTGACGGGTATGTCGGGGAACTTCTTGAGTTGCAGCAAGGGTGTGAAGGACCCTTTGGAAGTTCCAGTGTTTAGACGTGATTAGCCTCGAGAAGCCTCAGCGGAAATGGGCCTCATCTCGCCTGGAGGGCAAAAGCTCCTGGATTTTCTCGAGTTGCGGCAGGTGATCTCGACTTACGACGGGGACCTCAGGGACCCACTCTGGTGGCCTCAGGAAAAGCCAGTCCCCATGCGAGTTCCTCGGGAGCCTCTCGGGATCCCTCTCCCGTCGATGCCGGGGCCTAAGACCTTGTGTGGAGTCGGGGCCGGAACCTGAGGATTCCTCTCCAGTGCTGACATGGATCTTGGGGTACTTCTGGAGTCTCCCCAGGGGAGTCAGTCCTCGTCTCGAATGCGGGCATGCACTTGCGCTTTCCTCCAGAGCGGTAGCAGCAGTGTCACGCAGTCCGCCGCGTGGATCAAAGGATCTAAGGTTTTCCCTCGAGTCTTTCCCACGAGGCTTTCCCACAGGGCTGTCCCACGTGCACACGTGGTGGGAGTCGATCCTCGGCTTGAACGTCAAGGCAGTGCAGGGAAGACAGGTTCCTCTGGAATGGACTGACACATCTGGGGGACTCTTGGCATGGTGGCATGACCCTGGAGTTCCTCTCGCCTTTCCTGTGGAGAGCGCCTCCTCTTGAGATGCGACGGGAACGCCGGGAATTCTTTCCCTACGAAACAGGGAAAGGATCCCTCATCTCGAGCTAGGAGGCGGAAACCGGGCTCCCCTGGATGTGTGCGGGACCCCACGTGCTTCCCCTCGAGTTGAGACGGGTATGTCGGGGAATTCTTGAGTTGCAGCAAGGGTGTGAAGGACCCTTTGGAAGTTCCAGTGGTTAGATGTGATTGGCCTCGAGAAGCCTCAGCGGAAATGGGCCTCATCTCGCCTGGAGGGCAAAACCTCCTGGATTTTCTCGAGTTGCGGCAGGTGCTCTCGACTTACGACGGGGACCTCAGGGACCCGCTCTGGTGGCCTCAGGAAAAGCCAGTCCCCATGCGAGTTCCTCGGGGGCGTCTCGGGATCCCTCTCCCGTCGATGCCGGGGCCTAAGACCTTGTGTGGAGTCGGGGCCGGAACCTGAGGATTCCTCTCCAGTGCTGACATGGATCTTGGGGTACTTCTGGAGTCTCCCCAGGGGAGTCAGTCCTCGTCTCGAATGCGGGCATGCACTTGCGCTTTCCTCCAGAGCGGTAGCAGCAGTGTCACGCAGTCCGCCGCGTGGATCAAAGGATCTATGGTTTTCCCTCGAGTCTTTCCCGCGAGGCTTTCCCACGAGGCTTTCCCACAGGGCTGTCCCACGTGCACACGTGGTGGGAGTCGATCCTCGGCTTGAACGTCAAGGCAGTGCAGGGAAAACAGGTTCCTCTGGAATGGACTGACACATCTGGGGGACTCTTGGAATGGTGGCACGACCCTGGAGTTCCTCTCGCCTTTCCTGTGGAGAGCGCCTCCTCTTGAGATGCGACGGGAACGCCGGGAATTCTTTCCCTACGAAACAGGGAAAGGATCCCTCATCTCGAGCTAAGAGGTGGAAACGGGGCTCCCCTGGATGTGTGCGGGACCCCACGTGCTTCCTCTCGAGTGGAGACGGGTATGTCGGGGAACTTCTTGAGTTGCAGCAAGGGTGTGAAGGACCCTTTGGAAGTTCCAGTGGTTAGATGTGATTGGCCTCGAGAAGCCTCAGCGGAAATGGGCCTCATCTCGCCTGGAGGGCAAAACCTCCTGGATTTTCTGGAGTTGCGGCAGGTGCTCTCGACTTACGACGGGGACCTCAGGGACCCGCTCTGGTGGCCTCAGGAAAGGCCAGTCCCCATGCGAGTTCTTCGGGGGCCTCTCGGGATTCCTCTCCCGTCGATGCCGGGGCCTAAGACCTTGTGTGGAGTCGGGGCCGGAACCTGAGGATTCCTCTCCAGTGCTGACATGGATCTTGGGGTACGTCTGGAGTCTCCCCAGGGGAGTCAGTCCTCGTCTCGAATGCGGGTATTCATTGCGCTTTCCTCCAGAGCGGTAGCAGCAGTGTCACGCAGTCCGCCGCGTGGATCAAAGGATCTATGGATTTCCCTCGAGTCTTTCCCACGAGGCTTTCCCACGAGGCTTTCCCACAGGGCTTTCCCACGTGCACACGTGGTGGGAGTCGATCCTCTGCTTGAACGTCAAGGCAGTGCAGGGAAAACAGGTTCCTCTGGAATGGACTGACACATCTGGGGGACTCTTGAAATGGTGGCACGACCCTGGAGTTCCTCTCGCCTTTCCTGTGGAGAGCGCCTCCTCTTGAGATGTGACGGGAATGCCGGGAATTCTTTCCCTACGAAACAGGGAAAGGATCCCTCATCTCGAGTTAGGAGGTGGAAACGGGGCTCCCCTGGATGTGTGCGGGACCCCACGTTCTTCCTCTCGAGTGGAGACGGGTATGTCGGGGAACTTCTTGAGTTGCAGCAATGGTGTGAAGGACCCTTTGGAAGTTCCAGTGGTTAGATGTGATTGGCCTCGAGAAGCCTCAGCGGAAATGGGCCTCATCTCGCCTGGAGGGCAAAACCTCCTGGATTTTCTCGAGTTGCGGCAGGTGCTCTCGACTTACGACGGGGACCTCAGGGAACCGCTCTGGTGGCCTCAGGAAAGGCCAGTCCCCATGCGAGTTCCTCGGGGGCGTCTCGGGATTCCTCTCCCGTCGATGCCGGGGCCTAAGACCTTGTGTGGAGTCGGGGCCGGAACCTGAGGATTCCTCTCCAGTACTGACATGGATCTTGGGGTACTTCTGGAGTCTCCCCAGGGGAGTCAGTCCTCGTCTCGAATGCGGGCATGCACTTGCGCTTTCCTCCAGAGCGGTAGCAGCAGTGTCACGCAGTCCGCCGCGTGGATCAAAGGATCTAAGGTTTTCCCTCGAGTCTTTCCCACGAGGCTTTCCCACAGGGCTGTCCCACGTGCACGCGTGGTGGGAGTCGATCCTCGGCTTGAACGTCAAGGCAGTGCAGGGAAAACAGGTTCCTCTGGAATGGACTGACACATCTGGGGGACTCTTGGCATGGTGGCATGACCCTGGAGTTCCTCTCGCCTTTCCTGTGGAGAGCGCCTCCTCTTGAGATGCGACGGGAACGCCGGGAATTCTTTCCCTACGAAACAGGGAAAGGATCCCTCATCTCGAGCTAGGAGGCGGAAACCGGGCTCCCCTGGATGTGTGCGGGACCCCACGTGCTTCCCCTCGAGTTGAGACGGGTATGTCGGGGAATTCTTGAGTTGCAGCAAGGGTGTGAAGGACCCTTTGGAAGTTCCAGTGGTTAGATGTGATTGGCCTCGAGAAGCCTCAGCGGAAATGGGCCTCATCTCGCCTGGAGGGCAAAACCTCCTGGATTTTCTCGAGTTGCGGCAGGTGCTCTCGACTTACGACGGGGACCTCAGGGACCCGCTCTGGTGGCCTCAGGAAAAGCCAGTCTCCATGCGAGTTCCTCGGGGGAGTCTCGGGATCCCTCTCCCGTCGATGCCGGGGCCTAAGACCTTGTGTGGAGTCGGGGCCGGAACCTGAGGATTCCTCTCCAGTGCTGACATGGATCTTGGGGTACTTCTGGAGTCTCCCCAGGGGAGTCAGTCCTCGTCTCGAATGCGGGCATGCACTTGCGCTTTCCTCCAGAGCGGTAGCAGCAGTGTCACGCAGTCCGCCGCGTGGATCAAAGGATCTATGGTTTTCCCTCGAGTCTTTCCCACGAGGCTTTCCCACGAGGCTTTCCCACAGGGCTGTCCCACGTGCACACGTGGTGGGAGTCGATCCTCGGCTTGAACGTCAAGGCAGTGCAGGGAAAACAGGTTCCTCTGGAATGGACTGACACATCTGGGGGACTCTTGGAATCGTGGCACGACCCTGGAGTTCCTCTCGCCTTTCCTGTGGAGAGCGCCTCCTCTTGAGATGCGACGGGAACGCCGGGAATTCTTTCCCTACGAAACAGGGAAAGGATCCCTCATCTCGAGCTAGGAGGCGGAAACGGGGCTCCCCTGGATGTGTGCGGGACCCCACGTGCTTCCTCTCGAGTGCTGACGGGTATGTCGGGGAACTTCTTGAGTTGCAGCAAGGGTGTGAAGGACCCTTTGGAAGTTCCAGTGTTTAGACGTGATTAGCCTCGAGAAGCCTCAGCGGAAATGGGCCTCATCTCGCCTGGAGGGCAAAAGCTCCTGGATTTTCTCGAGTTGCGGCAGGTGATCTCGACTTACGACGGGGACCTCAGGGACCCGCTCTGGTGGCCTCAGGAAAAGCCAGTCCCCATGCGAGTTCCTCGGGAGCCTCTCGGGATCCCTCTCCCGTCGATGCCGGGGCCTAAGACCTTGTGTGGAGTCGGGGCCGGAACCTGAGGATTCCTCTCCAGTGCTGACATGGATCTTGGGGTACTTCTGGAGTCTCCCCAGGGGAGTCAGTCCTCGTCTCGAATGCGGGCATGCACTTGCGCTTTCCTCCAGAGCGGTAGCAGCAGTGTCACGCAGTCCGCCGCGTGGATCAAAGGATCTAAGGTTTTCCCTCGAGTCTTTCCCACGAGGCTTTCCCACAGGGCTGTCCCACGTGCACACGTGGTGGGAGTCGATCCTCGGCTTGAACGTCAAGGCAGTGCAGGGAAAACAGGTTCCTCTGGAATGGACTGACACATCTGGGGGACTCTTGGCATGGTGGCATGACCCTGGAGTTCCTCTCGCCTTTCCTGTGGAGAGCGCCTCCTCTTGAGAAGCGACGGGAACGCCGGGAATTCTTTCCCTACGAAACAGGGAAAGGATCCCTCATCTCGAGCTAGGAGGCGGAAACCGGGCTCCCCTGGATGTGTGCGGGACCCCACGTGCTTCCCCTCGAGTTGAGACGGGTATGTCGGGGAATTCTTGAGTTGCAGCAAGGGTGTGAAGGACCCTTTGGAAGTTCCAGTGGTTAGATGTGATTGGCCTCGAGAAGCCTCAGCGGAAATGGGCCTCATCTCGCCTGGAGGGCAAAACCTCCTGGATTTTCTCGAGTTGCGGCAGGTGCTCTCGACTTACGACGGGGACCTCAGGGACCCGCTCTGGTGGCCTCAGGAAAAGCCAGTCCCCATGCGAGTTCCTCGGGGGCGTCTCGGGATCCCTCTCCCGTCGATGCCGGGGCCTAAGACCTTGTGTGGAGTCGGGGCCGGAACCTGAGGATTCCTCTCCAGTGCTGACATGGATCTTGGGGTACTTCTGGAGTCTCCCCAGGGGAGTCAGTCCTCGTCTCGAATGCGGGCATGCACTTGCGCTTTCCTCCAGAGCGGTAGCAGCAGTGTCACGCAGTCCGCCGCGTGGATCAAAGGATCTATGGTTTTCCCTCGAGTCTTTCCCACGAGGCTTTCCCACGAGGCTTTCCCACAGGGCTGTCCCACGTGCACACGTGGTGGGAGTCGATCCTCGGCTTGAACGTCAAGGCAGTGCAGGGAAAACAGGTTCCTCTGGAATGGACTGACACATCTGGGGGACTCTTGGAATGGTGGCACGACCCTGGAGTTCCTCTCGCCTTTCCTGTGGAGAGCGCCTCCTCTTGAGATGCGACGGGAACGCCGGGAATTCTTTCCCTACGAAACAGGGAAAGGATCCCTCATCTCGAGCTAGGAGGTGGAAACGGGGCTCCCCTGGATGTGTGCGGGACCCCACGTGCTTCCTCTCGAGTGGAGACGGGTATGTCGGGGAACTTCTTGAGTTGCAGCAAGGGTGTGAAGGACCCTTTGGAAGTTCCAGTGGTTAGATGTGATTGGCCTCGAGAAGCCTCAGCGGATATGGGCCTCATCTCGCCTGGAGGGCAAAACCTCCTGGATTTTCTCGAGTTGCGGCAGGTGCTCTCGACTTACGACGGGGACCTCAGGGACCCGCTCTGGTGGCCTCAGGAAAGGCCAGTCCCCATGCGAGTTCTTCGGGGGCCTCTCGGGATTCCTCTCCCGTCGATGCCGGGGCCTAAGACCTTGTGTGGAGTCGGGGCCGGAACCTGAGGATTCCTCTCCAGTGCTGACATGGATCTTGGGGTACGTCTGGAGTCTCCCCAGGGGAGTCAGTCCTCGTCTCGAATGCGGGTATTCATTGCGCTTTCCTCCAGAGCGGTAGCAGCAGTGTCACGCAGTCCGCCGCGTGGATCAAAGGATCTATGGATTTCCCTCGAGTCTTTCCCACGAGGCTTTCCCACGAGGCTTTCCCACAGGGCTTTCCCACGTGCACACGTGGTGGGAGTCGATCCTCTGCTTGAACGTCAAGGCAGTGCAGGGAAAACAGGTTCCTCTGGAATGGACTGACACATCTGGGGGACTCTTGAAATGGTGGCACGACCCTGGAGTTCCTCTCGCCTTTCCTGTGGAGAGCGCCTCCTCTTGAGATGTGACGGGAATGCCGGGAATTCTTTCCCTACGAAACAGGGAAAGGATCCCTCATCTCGAGTTAGGAGGCGGAAACGGGGCTCCCCTGGATGTGTGCGGGACCCCACGTTCTTCCTCTCGAGTGGAGACGGGTATGTCGGGGAACTTCTTGAGTTGCAGCAATGGTGTGAAGGACCCTTTGGAAGTTCCAGTGGTTAGATGTGATTGGCCTCGAGAAGCCTCAGCGGAAATGGGCCTCATCTCGCCTGGAGGGCAAAACCTCCTGGATTTTCTCGAGTTGCGGCAGGTGCTCTCGACTTACGACGGGGACCTCAGGGAACCGCTCTGGTGGCCTCAGGAAAGGCCAGTCCCCATGCGAGTTCCTCGGGGGCGTCTCGGGATTCCTCTCCCGTTGATGCCGGGGCCTAAGACCTTGTGTGGAGTCGGGGCCGGAACCTGAGGATTCCTCTCCAGTACTGACATGGATCTTGGGGTACTTCTGGAGTCTCCCCAGGGGAGTCAGTCCTCGTCTCGAATGCGGGCATGCACTTGCGCTTTCCTCCAGAGCGGTAGCAGCAGTGTGACGCAGTCCGCCGCGTGGATCAAAGGATCTAAGGTTTTCCTTCGAGTCTTTCCCACGAGGCTTTCCCACAGGGCTGTCCCACGTGCACGCGTGGTGGGAGTCGATCCTCGGCTTGAACGTCAAGGCAGTGCAGGGAAAACAGGTTCCTCTGGAATGGACTGACACATCTGGGGGACTCTTGGCATGGTGGCATGACCCTGGAGTTCCTCTCGCCTTTCCTGTGGAGAGCGCCTCCTCTTGAGATGCGACGGGAACGCCGGGAATTCTTTCCCTACGAAACAGGGAAAGGATCCCTCATCTCGAGCTAGGAGGCGGAAACCGGGCTCCCCTGGATGTGTGCGGGACCCCACGTGCTTCCCCTCGAGTTGAGACGGGTATGTCGGGGAATTCTTGAGTTGCAGCAAGGGTGTGAAGGACCCTTTGGAAGTTCCAGTGGTTAGATGTGATTGGCCTCGAGAAGCCTCAGCGGAAATGGGCCTCATCTCGCCTGGAGGGCAAAACCTCCTGGATTTTCTCGAGTTGCGGCAGGTGCTCTCGACTTACGACGGGGACCTCAGGGAACCGCTCTGGTGGCCTCAGGAAAGGCCAGTCCCCATGCGAGTTCCTCGGGGGCGTCTCGGTATTCCTCTCCCATCGATGCCGGGGCCTAAGACCTTGTGTGGAGTCGGGGCCGGAACCTGAGGATTCCTCTCCAGTGCTGACATGGATCTTGGGGTACTTCTGGAATCTCCCCAGGGGAGTCAGTCCTCGTCTCGAATGCGGGCATGCACTTGCGCTTTCCTCCAGAGCGGTAGCAGCAGTGTCACGCAGTCCGCCGCGTGGATCAAAGGATCTATGGTTTTCCCTCGAGTCTTTCCCACGAGGCTTTCCGACGAGGCTTTCCCACAGGGCTGTCCCACGTGCACACGTGGTGGGAGTCGATCCTCGGCTTGAACGTCAAGGCAGTGCAGCGAAAACAGGTTCGTCTGGAATGGACTGACACATCTGGGGGACTCTTGGAATGGTGGCATGACCCTGGAGTTCCTCTCGCCTTTCCTGTGGAGAGCGCCTCCTCTTGAGATGCGACGGGAACGCCGGGAATTCTTTCCCTACGAAACAGGGAAAGGATCCCTCATCTCGAGCTAGGAGGCGGAAACCGGGCTCCCCTGGATGTGTGCGGGACCCCACGTGCTTCCCCTCGAGTTGAGACGGGTATGTCGGGGAATTCTTGAGTTGCAGCAAGGGTGTGAAGGACCCTTTGGAAGTTCCAGTGGTTAGATGTGATTGGCCTCGAGAAGCCTCAGCGGAAATGGGCCTCATCTCGCCTGGAGGGCAAAACCTCCTGGATTTTCTCGAGTTGCGGCAGGTGCTCTCGACTTACGACGGGGACCTCAGGGAACCGCTCTGGTGGCCTCAGGAAAGGCCAGTCCCCATGCGAGTTCCTCGGGGGCGTCTCGGTATTCCTCTCCCATCGATGCCGGGGCCTAAGACCTTGTGTGGAGTCGGGGCCGGAACCTGAGGATTCCTCTCCAGTGCTGACATGGATCTTGGGGTACTTCTGGAATCTCCCCAGGGGAGTCAGTCCTCGTCTCGAATGCGGGCATGCACTTGCGCTTTCCTCCAGAGCGGTAGCAGCAGTGTCACGCAGTCCGCCGCGTGGATCAAAGGATCTATGGTTTTCCCTCGAGTCTTTCCCACGAGGCTTTCCGACGAGGCTTTCCCACAGGGCTGTCCCACGTGCACACGTGGTGGGAGTCGATCCTCGGCTTGAACGTCAAGGCAGTGCAGCGAAAACAGGTTCGTCTGGAATGGACTGACACATCTGGGGGACTCTTGGAATGGTGGCATGACCCTGGAGTTCCTCTCGCCTTTCCTGTGGAGAGCGCCTCCTCTTGAGATGCGACGGGAACGCCGGGAATTCTTTCCCTACGAAACAGGGAAAGGATCCCTCATCTCGAGCTAGGAGGCGGAAACGGGGCTCCCCTGGATGTGTGCGGGACCCCACGTGCTTCCTCTCGAGTGCAGACGGGTATGTCGGGGAACTTCTTGAGTTGCAGCAATGGTGTGAAGGACCCTTTGGAAGTTCCAGTGGTTAGATGTGATTGGCCTCGAGATGCCTCAGCGGAAATGGACCTCATCTCGCCTGGAGGGCAATTCCTCCTGGATTTTCTCGAGTTGCGGCAGGTGCTCTCGACTTACGACGGGGACCTCAGGGACCCGCTCTGGTGGCCTCAGGAAAGGCCAGTCCCCATGCGAGTTCCTCGGGGGAATATCGGGATTCCTCTCCCGTCGATGCCGGGGCCTAAGACCTTGTGTGGAGTCGGGGCCGGAACCTGAGGATTCCTCTCCAGTGCTGACATGGATCTTGGGGTACTTCTGGAGTCTCCCCAGGGGAGTCAGTCCTCGTCTCGAATGCGGGCATGCACTTGCGCTTTCCTCCAGAGCGGTAGCAGCAGTGTCACGCAGTCCGCCGCGTGGATCAAAGGATCTATGTTTTTCCCTCGAGTCTTTCCCACGAGGCTTTCCCACGAGGCTTTCCCACAGGGCTGTCCCACGTGCACACGTGGTGGGAGTCGATCCTCGGCTTGAACGTCAAGGCAGTGCAGGGAAAACAGGTTCCTCTGGAATGGACTGACACATCTGGGGGACTCTTGGAATGGTGGCATGACCCTGGAGTTCCTCTCGCCTTTCCTGTGGAGAGCGTCTCCTCTTGAGATGCGACGGGAACGCCGGGAATTCTTTCCCTACGAAACAGGGAAAGGATCCCTCATCTCGAGCTAGGAGGCGGAAACGGGGCTCCCCTGGATGTGTGCCGGACCCCACGTGCTTCCTCTCGAGTGCAGACGGGTATGTCGGGGAACTTCTTGAGTTGCAGCAAGGGTGTGAAGGACCCTTTGGAAGTTCCAGTGTTTAGACGTGATTAGCCTCGAGAAGCCTCAGCGGAAATGAGCCTCATCTAGCCTGGAGGGCAAAAGCTCCTGGATTTTCTCGAGTTGCGGCAGGTGATCTCGACTTACGACGGGGACCTCAGGGACCCGCTCTGGTGGCCTCAGGAAAAGCCAGTCCCCATGCGAGTTCCTCGGGGGCGTCTCGGGATCCCTCTCCCGTCGATGCCGGGGCCTAAGACCTTGTGTGGAGTCGGGGCCGGAACCTGAGGATTCCTCTCCAGTGCTGACATGGATCTTGGGGTACTTCTGGAGTCTCCCCAGGGGAGTCAGTCCTCGTCTCGAATGCGGGCATGCACTTGCGCTTTCCTCCAGAGCGGTAGCAGCAGTGTCACGCAGTCCGCCGCGTGGATCAAAGGATCTAAGGTTTTCCCTCGAGTCTTTCCCACGAGGCTTTCCCACAGGGCTGTCCCACGTGCACACGTGGTGGGAGTCGATCCTCGGCTTGAACGTCAAGGCAGTGCAGGGAAAACAGGTTCCTCTGGAATGGACTGACACATCTGGGGGACTCTTGGCATGGTGGCATGACCCTGGAGTTCCTCTCGCCTTTCCTGTGGAGAGCGCCTCCTCTTGAGATGCGACGGGAACGCCGGGAATTCTTTCCCTACAAAACAGGGAAAGGATCCCTCATCTCGAGCTAGGAGGCGGAAACGGGGCTCCCCTGGATGTGTGCGGGACACCACGAGCTTCCTCTCGATTGGAGACGGGTATGTCGGGGAACTTCTTGAGTTGCAGCAAGGGTGTGAAGGACCCTTTGGAAGTTCCAGTGGTTAGACGTGATTGGCCTCGAGAAGCCTCAGCGGAAATGGGCCTCATCTCGCCTGGAGGGCAAAACCTCCTGGATTTTCTCGAGTTGCGGCAGGTGCTCTCGACTTACGACGGGGACCTCAGGGACCCGCTCTGGTGGCCTCAGGAAAGGCCAGTCCCCATGCGAGTTCCTCGGGGGCCTCTCGGGATTCCTCTCCCGTCGATGCCGGGGCCTAAGACCTTGTGTGGAGTCGGGGCCGGAACCTGAGGATTCCTCTCCAGTGCTGACATGGATCTTGGGGTACTTCTGGAGTCTCCCCAGGGGAGTCAGTCCTCGTCTCGAAAGCGGGCATGCACTTGCGCTTTCCTCCAGAGCGGTAGCAGCAGTGTCACGCAGTCCGCCGCGTGGATCAAAGGATCTATGTTTTTCCCTCGAGTCTTTCCCACGAGGCTTTCCCACGAGGCTTTCCCACAGGGCTGTCCCACGTGCACACGTGGTGGGAGTGGATCCTCGGCTTGAACGTCAAGGCAGTGCAGGGAAAACAGGTTCCACTGGAATGGACTGACACATCTGGGGGACTCTTGGAATGGTGGCATGACCCTGGAGTTCCTCTCGCCTTTCCTGTGGAGAGCGCCTCCTCTTGAGATGCGACGGGAACGCCGGGAATTCTTTCCCTACGAAACAGGGAAAGGATCCCTCATCTCGAGCTAGGTGGCGGAAACGGGGCTCCCCTGGATGTGTGCGGGACACCACGTGCTTCCTCTCGAGTGCAGACGGGTATGTCGGGGAACTTCTTGAGTTGCAGCAAGGGTGTGAAGGACCCTTTGGAAGTTCCAGTGGTTAGATGTGATTGGCCTCGAGAAGCCTCAGCGGAAATGGGCCTCATCTCGCCTGGAGGGCAAAACCTCCTGGATTTTCTCGAGTTGCGGCAGGTGATCTCGACTTACGACGGGGACCTCAGGGACCCGCTCTGGTGGCCTCAGGAAAGGCCAGTCCCCATGCGAGTTCCTCGGGGGCGTCTCGGGATTCCTCTCCCGTCGATGCCGGGGCCTAAGACCTTGTGTGGAGTCGGGGCCGGAACCTGAGGATTCCTCTCCAGTGCTGACATGGATCTTGGGGTACTTCTGGAGTCTCCCAAGGGGAGTCAGTCCTCGTCTCGAATGCGGGCATGCACTTGCGCTTTCCTCCAGAGCGGTAGCAGCAGTGTCACGCAGTCCGCCGCGTGGATCAAAGGATCTATGGTTTTCCCTCGAGTCTTTCCCACGAGGCTTTCCCACGAGGTTTCCCACAGGGCTGTCCCACGTGCACACGGGGTGGGAGTCGATCCTCGGCTTGAACGTCAAGGCAGTGCAGGGAAAACAGGTTCCTCTGGAATGGACTGACACATCTGGGGGACTCTTGGAATGGTGTCACGACCCTGGAGTTCCTCTCGCCTTTCCTGTGGAGATCGCCTCCTCTTGAGATGCGATGGGAATGCCGGGAATTCTTTCCCTACGAAACAGGGAAAGGATCCCTCATCTCGAGTTAGGAGGCGGAAACGGGGCTCCCCTGGATGTGTGCGGGACCCCACGTGCTTCCCCTCGAGTGGAGACGGGTATGTCGGGGAATTCTTGAGTTGCAGCAATGGTGTGAAGGACCCTTTGGAAGTTCCAGTGGTTAGATATGATTGGCCTCGAGATGCCTCAGCGGAAATGGGCCTCATCTCGCCTGGAGGGCAAAACCTCCTGGATTTTCTCGAGTTGCGGCAGGTGCTCTCGACTTACGACGGGGACCTCAGGGACCCGCTCTGGTGGCCTCAGGAAAGGCCAGTCCCCATGCGAGTTCCTCGGGGGCGTCTCGGGATTCCTCTCCCGTCGATGCCGGGGCCTAAGACCTTGTGTGGAGTCGGGGCCGGAACCTGAGGATTCCTCTCCAGTGCTGACATGGATCTTGGGGTACTTCTGGAGTCACCCCAGGGGAGTCAGTCCTCGTCTCGAATGCGGGCATGCACTTGCGCTTTCCTCCAGAGCGGTAGCAGCAGTGTCACGCAGTCCGCCGCGTGGATCAAAGGATCTATGGTTTTCTCTCGATTCTTTCCCACGAGGCTTTCCCACGAGGCTTTCCCACAGGGCTGTCCCACGTGCACACGTGGTGGGAGTCGATCCTCGGCTTGAACGTCAAGGCAGTGCAGGGAAAACAGGTTCCTCTGGAATGGACTGACACATCTGGGGGACTCTTGGAATGGTGGCACGACCCTGGAGTTCCTCTCGCCTTTCCTGTGGAGAGCGCCTCCTCTTGAGATGCGACGGGAACGCCGGGAATTCTTTCCCTACGAAACAGGGAAAGGATCCCTCATCTCGAGCTAGGAGGCGGAAACGGGGCTCCCCTGGATGTGTGCGGGACCCCACGTGCTTCCTCTCGAGTGCAGACGGGTATGTCGGGGAACTTCTTGAGTTGCAGCAAGGGTGTGAAGGACCCATTGGAAGTTCCAGTGTTTAGACGTGATTAGCCTCGAGAAGCCTCAGCGGAAATGAGCCTCATCTCGCCTGGAGGGCAAAAGCTCCTGGATTTTCTCGAGTTGCGGCAGGTGATCTCGACTTACGACGGGGACCTCAGGGACCCGCTCTGGTGGCCTCAGGAAAAGCCAGTCCCCATGCGAGTTCCTCGGGGGCCTCTCAGGATCCCTCTCCCGTCGATGCCGGGGCCTAAGACCTTGTGTGGAGTCGGGGCCGGAACATGAGGATTCCTCTCCAGTGCTGACATGGATCTTGGGGTACTTCTGGAGTCTCCCCAGGGGAGTCAGTCCTCGTCTCGAATGCGGGCATGCACTTGCGCTTTCCTCCAGAGCGGTAGCAGCAGTGTCACGCAGTCCGCCGCGTGGATCAAAGGATCTAAGGTTTTCCCTCGAGTCTTTCCCACGAGGCTTTCCCACAGGGCTGTCCCACGTGCACACGTGGTGGGAGTCGATCCTCGGCTTGAACGTCAAGGCAGTGCAGGGAAAACAGGTTCCTCTGGAATGGACTGACACATCTAGGGGACTCTTGGCATGGTGGCATGACCCTGGAGTTCCTCTCGCCTTTCCTGTGGAGAGCGCCTCCTCTTGAGATGCGACGGGAACGCCGGGAATTCTTTCCCTACGAAACAGGGAAAGGATCCCTCATCTCGAGCTAGGAGGCGGAAACCGGGCTCCCCTGGATGTGTGCGGGACCCCACGTGCTTCCCCTCGAGTTGAGACGGGTATGTCGGGGAATTCTTGAGTTGCAGCAAGGGTGTGAAGGACCCTTTGGAAGTTCCAGTGGTTAGATGTGATTGGCCTCGAGAAGCCTCAGCGGAAATGGGCCTCATCTCGCCTGGAGGGCAAAACCTCCTGGATTTTCTCGAGTTGCGGCAGGTGCTCTCGACTTACGACGGGGACCTCAGGGACCCGCTCTGGTGGCCTCAGGAAAAGCCAGTCTCCATGCGAGTTCCTCGGGGGCGTCTCGGGATCCCTCTCCCGTCGATGCCGGGGCCTAAGACCTTGTGTGGAGTCGGGGCCGGAACCTGAGGATTCCTCTCCAGTGCTTACATGGATCTTGGGGTACTTCTGGAGTCTCCCCAGGGGAGTCAGTCCTCGTCTCGAATGCGGGCATGCACTTGCGCTTTCCTCCAGAGCGGTAGCAGCAGTGTCACGCAGTCCGCCGCGTGGATCAAAGGATCTATGGTTTTCCCTCGAGTCTTTCCCACGAGGCTTTCCCACGAGGCTTTCCCACAGGGCTGTCCCACGTGCACACGTGGTGGGAGTCGATCCTCGGCTTGAACGTCAAGGCAGTGCAGGGAAAACAGGTTCCTCTGGAATGGACTGACACATCTGGGGGACTCTTGGAATCGTGGCACGACCCTGGAGTTCCTCTCGCCTTTCCTGTGGAGAGCGCCTCCTCTTGAGATGCGACGGGAACGCCGGGAATTCTTTCCCTACGAAACAGGGAAAGGATCCCTCATCTCGAGCTAGGAGGCGGAAACGGGGCTCCCCTGGATGTGTGCGGGACCCCACGTGCTTCCTCTCGAGTACTGACCGGTATGTCGGGGAACTTCTTGAGTTGCAGCAAGGGTGTGAAGGACCCTTTGGAAGTTCCAGTGTTTAGACGTGATTAGCCTCGAGAAGCCTCAGCGGAAATGGGCCTCATCTCGCCTGGAGGGCAAAAGCTCCTGGATTTTCTCGAGTTGCGGCAGGTGATCTCGACTTACGACGGGGACCTCAGGGACCCGCTCTGGTGGCCTCAGGAAAAGCCAGTCCCCATGCGAGTTCCTCGGGAGCCTCTCGGGATCCCTCTCCCGTCGATGCGGGGGCCTAAGACCTTGTGTGGAGTCGGGGCCGGAACCTGAGGATTCCTCTCCAGTGCTGACATGGATCTTGGGGTACTTCTGGAGTCTCCCCAGGGGAGTCAGTCCTCGTCTCGAATGCGGGCATGCACTTGCGCTTTCCTCCAGAGCGGTAGCAGCAGTGTCACGCAGTCCGCCGCGTGGATCAAAGGATCTAAGGTTTTCCCTCGAGTCTTTCCCACGAGGCTTTCCCACAGGGCTGTCCCACGTGCACACGTGGTGGGAGTCGATCCTCGGCTTGAACGTCAAGGCAGTGCAGGGAAAACAGGTTCCTCTGGAATGGACTGACACATCTGGGGGACTCTTGGCATGGTGGCATGACCCTGGAGTTCCTCTCGCCTTTCCTGTGGAGAGCGCCTCCTCTTGAGATGCGACGGGAACGCCGGGAATTCTTTCCCTACGAAACAGGGAAAGGATCCCTCATCTCGAGCTAGGAGGCGGAGACGGGGCTCCCCTGGATGTGTGCGGGACACCACGAGCTTCCTCTCGAGTGGAGACGGGTATGTCGGGGAACTTCTTGAGTTGCAGCAAGGGTGTGAAGGACCCTTTGGAAGTTCCAGTGGTTTGACGTGATTGGCCTCGAGAAGCCTCAGCGCAAATGGGCCTCATCTCGCCTGGATTGCAAAACCTCCTGGATTTTCTCGAGTTGCGGCAGGTGCTCTCGACTTACGACGGGGACCACAGGGACCCGCTCTGGTGGCCTCAGGAAAGGCCAGTCCCCATGCGAGTTCCTCGGGGGCCTCTCGGGATTCCTCTCCCGTCGATGCCGGGGCCTAAGACCTTGTGTGGAGTCGGGGCCGGAACCTGAGGATTCCTCTCCAGTGCTGACATGGATCTTGGGGTACTTCTGGAGTCTCCCCAGGGGAGTCACTCCTCGTCTCGAATGCGGGCATGCACTTGCGCTTTCCTCCAGAGCCGTAGCAGCAGTGTCACGCAGTCCGACGCGTGGATCAAAGGATCTATGGTTTTCCCTCGAGTCTTTCCCACGAGGCTTTCCCACGAGGCTTTCCCACAGGGCTGTTCCACGTGCACACGTGGTGGGAGTCGATCCTCGGCTTGAACGTCAAGGCAGTGCAGGGAAAACAGGTTCGTCTGGAATGGACTGACACATCTGGGGGACTCTTGGAATGGTGGCATGACCCTGGAGTTCCTCTCGCCTTTCCTGTGGAGAGCGCCTCCTCTTGAGATGCGACGGGAACGCCGGGAATTCTTTCCCTACGAAACAGGGAAAGGATCCCTCATCTCGAGCTAGGAGGCGGAAACGGGGCTCCCCTGGATGTGTGCGGGACACCACGTGCTTCCTCTCGAGTGCAGACGGGTATGTCGGGGAACTTCTTGAGTTGCAGCACTGGTGTGAAGGACCCTTTGGAAGTTCCAGTGGTTAGATGTGATTGGCCTCGAGATGCCTCAGCGGAAATGGGCTTCATCTCGCCTGGAGGGCAATTCCTCCTGGATTTTCTCGAGTTGCGGCAGGTGCTCTCGACTTACGACGGGGACCTCAGGGACCCGCTCTGGTGGCCTCAGGAAAGGCCAGTCCCCATGCGAGTTCCTCGGGGGCGTCTCGGGATTCCTCTCCCGTCGATGCCGGGGCCTAAGGCCTTGTGTGGAGTCGGGGCCGGAACCTGAGGATTCCTCTCCAGTGCTGACATGGATCTTGGGGTACTTCTGGAGTCTCCCCAGGGGAGTCAGTCCTCGTCTCGAATGCGGGCATGCACTTGCGCTTTCCTCCAGAGCGGTAGCAGCAGTGTCACGCAGTCCGCCGCGTGGATCAAAGGATCTAAGGTTTTCCCTCGAGTCTTTCCCACGAGGCTTTCCCACAGGGCTGTCCCACGTGCACACGTGGTGGGAGTCGATCCTCGGCTTGAACGTCAAGGCAGTGCAGGGAAAACAGGTTCCTCTGGAATGGACTGACACATCTGGGGGACTCTTGGCATGGTGGCATGACCCTGGAGTTCCTCTCGCCTTTCCTGTGGAGAGCGCCTCCTCTTGAGATGCGACGGGAACGCCGGGAATTCTTTCCCTACGAAACAGGGAAAGGATCCCTCATCTCGAGCTAGGAGGCGGAAACGGGGCTCCCCTGGATGTGTGCGGGACACCACGAGCTTCCTCTCGAGTGGAGACGGGCATGTCGGGGAACTTCTTGAGTTGCAGCAAGGGTGTGAAGGACCCTTTGGAAGTTCCAGTGGTTTGACGTGATTGGCCTCGAGAAGCCTCAGCGGAAATGGGCCTCATCTCGCCTGGAGGGCAAAACCTCCTGGATTTTCTCGAGTTGCGGCAGGTGATCTCGACTTACGACGGGGACCTCAGGGACCCGCTCTGGTGGCCTCAGGAAAGGCCAGTCCCCATGCGAGTTCCTCGGGGGCGTCTCGGGATTCCTCTCCCGTCGATGCCGGGGCCTAAGACCTTGTGTGGAGTCGGGGCCGGAACCTGAGGATTCCTCTCCAGTGCTGACATGGATCTTGGGGTACTTCTGGAGTCTCCCAAGGGGAGTCAGTCCTCGTCTCGAATGCGGGCATGCACTTGCGCTTTCCTCCAGAGCGGTAGCAGCAGTGTCACGCAGTCCGCCGCGTGGATCAAAGGATCTATGGTTTTCCCTCGAGTCTTTCCCACGAGGCTTTCCCACGAGGTTTCCCACAGGGCTGTCCCACGTGCACACGGGGTGGGAGTCGATCCTCGGCTTGAACGTCAAGGCAGTGCAGGGAAAACAGGTTCCTCTGGAATGGACTGACACATCTGGGGGACTCTTGGAATGGTGTCACGACCCTGGAGTTCCTCTCGCCTTTCCTGTGGAGATCGCCTCCTCTTGAGATGCGATGGGAATGCCGGGAATTCTTTCCCTACGAAACAGGGAAAGGATCCCTCATCTCGAGTTAGGAGGCGGAAACGGGGCTCCCCTGGATGTGTGCGGGACCCCACGTGCTTCCCCTCGAGTGGAGACGGGTATGTCGGGGAATTCTTGAGTTGCAGCAATGGTGTGAAGGACCCTTTGGAAGTTCCAGTGGTTAGATATGATTGGCCTCGAGATGCCTCAGCGGAAATGGGCCTCATCTCGCCTGGAGGGCAAAACCTCCTGGATTTTCTCGAGTTGCGGCAGGTGCTCTCGACTTACGACGGGGACCTCAGGGACCCGCTCTGGTGGCCTCAGGAAAGGCCAGTCCCCATGCGAGTTCCTCGGGGGCGTCTCGGGATTCCTCTCCCGTCGATGCCGGGGCCTAAGACCTTGTGTGGAGTCGGGGCCGGAACCTGAGGATTCCTCTCCAGTGCTGACATGGATCTTGGGGTACTTCTGGAGTCACCCCAGGGGAGTCAGTCCTCGTCTCGAATGCGGGCATGCACTTGCGCTTTCCTCCAGAGCGGTAGCAGCAGTGTCACGCAGTCCGCCGCGTGGATCAAAGGATCTATGGTTTTCTCTCGATTCTTTCCCACGAGGCTTTCCCACGAGGCTTTCCCACAGGGCTGTCCCACGTGCACACGTGGTGGGAGTCGATCCTCGGCTTGAACGTCAAGGCAGTGCAGGGAAAACAGGTTCCTCTGGAATGGACTGACACATCTGGGGGACTCTTGGAATGGTGGCACGACCCTGGAGTTCCTCTCGCCTTTCCTGTGGAGAGCGCCTCCTCTTGAGATGCGACGGGAACGCCGGGAATTCTTTCCCTACGAAACAGGGAAAGGATCCCTCATCTCGAGCTAGGAGGCGGAAACGGGGCTCCCCTGGATGTGTGCGGGACCCCACGTGCTTCCTCTCGAGTGCAGACGGGTATGTCGGGGAACTTCTTGAGTTGCAGCAAGGGTGTGAAGGACCCATTGGAAGTTCCAGTGTTTAGACGTGATTAGCCTCGAGAAGCCTCAGCGGAAATGAGCCTCATCTCGCCTGGAGGGCAAAAGCTCCTGGATTTTCTCGAGTTGCGGCAGGTGATCTCGACTTACGACGGGGACCTCAGGGACCCGCTCTGGTGGCCTCAGGAAAAGCCAGTCCCCATGCGACTTCCTCGGGGGCCTCTCAGGATCCCTCTCCCGTCGATGCCGGGGCCTAAGACCTTGTGTGGAGTCGGGGCCGGAACATGAGGATTCCTCTCCAGTGCTGACATGGATCTTGGGGTACTTCTGGAGTCTCCCCAGGGGAGTCAGTCCTCGTCTCGAATGCGGGCATGCACTTGCGCTTTCCTCCAGAGCGGTAGCAGCAGTGTCACGCAGTCCGCCGCGTGGATCAAAGGATCTAAGGTTTTCCCTCGAGTCTTTCCCACGAGGCTTTCCCACAGGGCTGTCCCACGTGCACACGTGGTGGGAGTCGATCCTCGGCTTGAACGTCAAGGCAGTGCAGGGAAAACAGGTTCCTCTGGAATGGACTGACACATCTAGGGGACTCTTGGCATGGTGGCATGACCCTGGAGTTCCTCTCGCCTTTCCTGTGGAGAGCGCCTCCTCTTGAGATGCGACGGGAACGCCGGGAATTCTTTCCCTACGAAACAGGGAAAGGATCCCTCATCTCGAGCTAGGAGGCGGAAACCGGGCTCCCCTGGATGTGTGCGGGACCCCACGTGCTTCCCCTCGAGTTGAGACGGGTATGTCGGGGAATTCTTGAGTTGCAGCAAGGGTGTGAAGGACCCTTTGGAAGTTCCAGTGGTTAGATGTGATTGGCCTCGAGAAGCCTCAGCGGAAATGGGCCTCATCTCGCCTGGAGGGCAAAACCTCCTGGATTTTCTCGAGTTGCGGCAGGTGCTCTCGACTTACGACGGGGACCTCAGGGACCCGCTCTGGTGGCCTCAGGAAAAGCCAGTCTCCATGCGAGTTCCTCGGGGGCGTCTCGGGATCCCTCTCCCGTCGATGCCGGGGCCTAAGACCTTGTGTGGAGTCGGGGCCGGAACCTGAGGATTCCTCTCCAGTGCTTACATGGATCTTGGGGTACTTCTGGAGTCTCCCCAGGGGAGTCAGTCCTCGTCTCGAATGCGGGCATGCACTTGCGCTTTCCTCCAGAGCGGTAGCAGCAGTGTCACGCAGTCCGCCGCGTGGATCAAAGGATCTATGGTTTTCCCTCGAGTCTTTCCCACGAGGCTTTCCCACGAGGCTTTCCCACAGGGCTGTCCCACGTGCACACGTGGTGGGAGTCGATCCTCGGCTTGAACGTCAAGGCAGTGCAGGGAAAACAGGTTCCTCTGGAATGGACTGACACATCTGGGGGACTCTTGGAATCGTGGCACGACCCTGGAGTTCCTCTCGCCTTTCCTGTGGAGAGCGCCTCCTCTTGAGATGCGACGGGAACGCCGGGAATTCTTTCCCTACGAAACAGGGAAAGGATCCCTCATCTCGAGCTAGGAGGCGGAAACGGGGCTCCCCTGGATGTGTGCGGGACCCCACGTGCTTCCTCTCGAGTACTGACCGGTATGTCGGGGAACTTCTTGAGTTGCAGCAAGGGTGTGAAGGACCCTTTGGAAGTTCCAGTGTTTAGACGTGATTAGCCTCGAGAAGCCTCAGCGGAAATGGGCCTCATCTCGCCTGGAGGGCAAAAGCTCCTGGATTTTCTCGAGTTGCGGCAGGTGATCTCGACTTACGACGGGGACCTCAGGGACCCGCTCTGGTGGCCTCAGGAAAAGCCAGTCCCCATGCGAGTTCCTCGGGAGCCTCTCGGGATCCCTCTCCCGTCGATGCCGGGGCCTAAGACCTTGTGTGGAGTCGGGGCCGGAACCTGAGGATTCCTCTCCAGTGCTGACATGGATCTTGGGGTACTTCTGGAGTCTCCCCAGGGGAGTCAGTCCTCGTCTCGAATGCGGGCATGCACTTGCGCTTTCCTCCAGAGCGGTAGCAGCAGTGTCACGCAGTCCGCCGCGTGGATCAAAGGATCTAAGGTTTTCCCTCGAGTCTTTCCCACGAGGCTTTCCCACAGGGCTGTCCCACGTGCACACGTGGTGGGAGTCGATCCTCGGCTTGAACGTCAAGGCAGTGCAGGGAAAACAGGTTCCTCTGGAATGGACTGACACATCTGGGGGACTCTTGGCATGGTGGCATGACCCTGGAGTTCCTCTCGCCTTTCCTGTGGAGAGCGCCTCCTCTTGAGATGCGACGGGAACGCCGGGAATTCTTTCCCTACGAAACAGGGAAAGGATCCCTCATCTCGAGCTAGGAGGCGGAGACGGGGCTCCCCTGGATGTGTGCGGGACACCACGAGCTTCCTCTCGAGTGGAGACGGGTATGTCGGGGAACTTCTTGAGTTGCAGCAAGGGTGTGAAGGACCCTTTGGAAGTTCCAGTGGTTTGACGTGATTGGCCTCGAGAAGCCTCAGCGCAAATGGGCCTCATCTCGCCTGGATTGCAAAACCTCCTGGATTTTCTCGAGTTGCGGCAGGTGCTCTCGACTTACGACGGGGACCACAGGGACCCGCTCTGGTGGCCTCAGGAAAGGCCAGTCCCCATGCGAGTTCCTCGGGGGCCTCTCGGGATTCCTCTCCCGTCGATGCCGGGGCCTAAGACCTTGTGTGGAGTCGGGGCCGGAACCTGAGGATTCCTCTCCAGTGCTGACATGGATCTTGGGGTACTTCTGGAGTCTCCCCAGGGGAGTCACTCCTCGTCTCGAATGCGGGCATGCACTTGCGCTTTCCTCCAGAGCCGTAGCAGCAGTGTCACGCAGTCCGACGCGTGGATCAAAGGATCTATGGTTTTCCCTCGAGTCTTTCCCACGAGGCTTTCCCACGAGGCTTTCCCACAGGGCTGTTCCACGTGCACACGTGGTGGGAGTCGATCCTCGGCTTGAACGTCAAGGCAGTGCAGGGAAAACAGGTTCGTCTGGAATGGACTGACACATCTGGGGGACTCTTGGAATGGTGGCATGACCCTGGAGTTCCTCTCGCCTTTCCTGTGGAGAGCGCCTCCTCTTGAGATGCGACGGGAACGCCGGGAATTCTTTCCCTACGAAACAGGGAAAGGATCCCTCATCTCGAGCTAGGAGGCGGAAACGGGGCTCCCCTGGATGTGTGCGGGACACCACGTGCTTCCTCTCGAGTGCAGACGGGTATGTCGGGGAACTTCTTGAGTTGCAGCAATGGTGTGAAGGACCCTTTGGAAGTTCCAGTGGTTAGATGTGATTGGCCTCGAGATGCCTCAGCGGAAATGGGCTTCATCTCGCCTGGAGGGCAATTCCTCCTGGATTTTCTCGAGTTGCGGCAGGTGCTCTCGACTTACGACGGGGACCTCAGGGACCCGCTCTGGTGGCCTCAGGAAAGGCCAGTCCCCATGCGAGTTCCTCGGGGGCGTCTCGGGATTCCTCTCCCGTCGATGCCGGGGCCTAAGGCCTTGTGTGGAGTCGGGGCAGGAACCTGAGGATTCCTCTCCAGTGCTGACATGGATCTTGGGGTACTTCTGGAGTCTCCCCAGGGGAGTCAGTCCTCGTCTCGAATGCGGGCATGCACTTGCGCTTTCCTCCAGAGCGGTAGCAGCAGTGTCACGCAGTCCGCCGCGTGGATCAAAGGATCTAAGGTTTTCCCTCGAGTCTTTCCCACGAGGCTTTCCCACAGGGCTGTCCCACGTGCACACGTGGTGGGAGTCGATCCTCGGCTTGAACGTCAAGGCAGTGCAGGGAAAACAGGTTCCTCTGGAATGGACTGACACATCTGGGGGACTCTTGGCATGGTGGCATGACCCTGGAGTTCCTCTCGCCTTTCCTGTGGAGAGCGCCTCCTCTTGAGATGCGACGGGAACGCCGGGAATTCTTTCCCTACGAAACAGGGAAAGGATCCCTCATCTCGAGCTAGGAGGCGGAAACGGGGCTCCCCTGGATGTGTGCGGGACACCACGAGCTTCCTCTCGAGTGGAGACGGGCATGTCGGGGAACTTCTTGAGTTGCAGCAAGGGTGTGAAGGACCCTTTGGAAGTTCCAGTGGTTTGACGTGATTGGCCTCGAGAAGCCTCAGCGGAAATGGGCCTCATCTCGCCTGGAGGGCAAAACCTCCTGGATTTTCTCGAGTTGCGGCAGGTGCTCTCGACTTACGACGGGGACCACAGGGACCCGCTCTGGTGGCCTCAGGAAAGGCCAGTCCCCATGCAAGTTCCTCGGGGGCATCTCGGGATTCCTCTCCCGTCGATGCCGGGGCCTAAGACCTTGTGTGGAGTCGGGGCCGGAACCTGAGGATTCCTCTCCAGTGCTGACATGGATCTTGGGGTACTTCTGGAGTCTCCCCAGGGGAGTCAGTCCTCGTCTCGAATGCGGGCATGCACTTGTGCTTTCCTCCAGAGCGGTAGCAGCAGTGTCACGCAGTCCGCCGCGTGGTTCAAAGGATCTATGGTTTTCCCTCGAGTCTTTCCCATGAGGCTTTCCCACGAGGCTTTCCCACAGGGCTGTTCCACGTGCACACGTGGTGGGAGTCGATCCTCGGCTTGAACGTCAAGGCAGTGCAGGGAAAACAGGTTCGTCTGGAATGGACTGACACATCTGGGGGACTCTTGGAATGGTGGCATGACCCTGGAGTTCCTCTCGCCTTTCCTGTGGAGAGCGCCTCCTCTTGAGATGCGACGGGAACGCCGGGAATTCTTTCCCTACGAAACAGGGAAAGGATCCCTCATCTCGAGCTAGGAGGCGGAAACGGGGCTCCCCTGGATGTGTGCGGGACACCACGTGCTTCCTCTCGAGTGCAGACGGGTATGTCGGGGAACTTCTTGAGTTGCAGCAATGGTGTGAAGGACCCTTTGGAAGTTCCAGTGGTTAGATGTGATTGGCCTCGAGATGCCTCAGCGGAAATGGGCTTCATTTCGCCTGGAGGGCAATTCCTCCTGGATTTTCTCGAGTTGCGGCAGGTGCTCTCGACTTACGACGGGGACCTCAGGGACCCGCTCTGGTGGCCTCAGGAAAGGCCAGTCCCCATGCGAGTTCCTCGGGGGCGTCTCGGGATTCCTCTCCCGTCGATGCCGGGGCCTAAGACCTTGTGTGGAGTCGGGGCCGGAACCTGAGGATTCCTCTCCAGTGCTGACATGTATCTTGGGGTACTTCTGGAGTCTCCCCAGGGGAGTCAGTCCTCGTCTCGAATGCGGGCATGCACTTGCGCTTTCCTCCAGAGCGGTAGCAGCAGTGTCACGCAGTCCGCCGCGTGGATCAAAGGATCTAAGGTTTTCCCTCGAGTCTTTCCCACGAGGCTTTCCCACAGGGCTGTCCCACGTGCACACGTGGTGGGAGTCGATCCTCGGCTTGAACGTCAAGGCAGTGCAGCGAAAACAGGTTCGTCTGGAATGGACTGACACATCTGGGGGACTCTTGGAATGGTGGCATGACCCTGGAGTTCCTCTCGCCTTTCCTGTGGAGAGCGCCTCCTCTTGAGATGCGACGGGAACGCCGGGAATTCTTTCCCTACGAAACAGGGAAAGGATCCCTCATCTCGAGCTAGGAGGCGGAAACGGGGCTCCCCTGGATGTGTGCGGGACCCCACGTGCTTCCTCTCGAGTGCAGACGGGTATGTCGGGGAACTTCTTGAGTTGCAGCAATGGTGTGAAGGACCCTTTGGAAGTTCCAGTGGTTAGATGTGATTGGCCTCGAGATGCCTCAGCGGAAATGGACCTCATCTCGCCTGGAGGGCAATTCCTCCTGGATTTTCTCGAGTTGCGGCAGGTGCTCTCGACTTACGACGGGGACATCAGGGACCCGCTCTGGTGGCCTCAGGAAAGGCCAGTCCCCATGCGAGTTCCTCGGGGGAATATCGGGATTCCTCTCCCGTCGATGCCGGGGCCTAAGACCTTGTGTGGAGTCGGGGCCGGAACCTGAGGATTCCTCTCCAGTGCTGACATGGATCTTGGGGTACTTCTGGAGTCTCCCCAGGGGAGTCAGTCCTCGTCTCGAATGCGGGCATGCACTTGCGCTTTCCTCCAGAGCGGTAGCAGCAGTGTCACGCAGTCCGCCGCGTGGATCAAAGGATCTATGATTTTCAGTCGATTCTTTCCCACGAGGCTTTCCCACGAGGCTTTCCCACAGGGCTGTCCCACGTGCACACGTGGTGGGAGTCGATCCTCGGCTTGAACGTCAAGGCAGTGCAGGGAAAACAGGTTCCTCTGGAATGGACTGACACATCTGGGGGACTCTTGGAATGGTGGCATGACCCTGGAGTTCCTCTCGCCTTTCCTGTGGAGAGCGTCTCCTCTTGAGATGCGACGGGAACGCCGGGAATTCTTTCCCTACGAAACAGGGAAAGGATCCCTCATCTCGAGCTAGGAGGCGGAAACGGGGCTCCCCTGGATGTGTGCCGGACCCCACGTGCTTCCTCTCGAGTGCAGACGGGTATGTCGGGGAACTTCTTGAGTTGCAGCAAGGGTGTGAAGGACCCTTTGGAAGTTCCAGTGTTTAGACGTGATTAGCCTCGAGAAGCCTCAGCGGAAATGAGCCTCATCTCGCCTGGAGGGCAAAAGCTCCTGGATTTTCTCGAGTTGCGGCAGGTGATCTCGACTTACGACGGGGACCTCAGGGACCCGCTCTGGTGGCCTCAGGAAAAGCCAGTCCCCATGCGAGTTCCTCGGGGGCGTCTCGGGATCCCTCTCCCGTCGATGCCGGGGCCTAAGACCTTGTGTGGAGTCGGGGCCGGAACCTGAGGATTCCTCTCCAGTGCTGACATGGATCTTGGGGTACTTCTGGAGTCTCCCCAGGGGAGTCAGTCCTCGTCTCGAATGCGGGCATGCACTTGCGCTTTCCTCCAGAGCGGTAGCAGCAGTGTCACGCAGTCCGCCGCGTGGATCAAAGGATCTAAGGTTTTCCCTCGAGTCTTTCCCACGAGGCTTTCCCACAGGGCTGTCCCACGTGCACACGTGGTGGGAGTCGATCCTCGGCTTGAACGTCAAGGCAGTGCAGGGAAAACAGGTTCCTCTGGAATGGACTGACACATCTGGGGGACTCTTGGCATGGTGGCATGACCCTGGAGTTCCTCTCGCCTTTCCTGTGGAGAGCGCCTCCTCTTGAGATGCGACGGGAACGCCGGGAATTCTTTCCCTACAAAACAGGGAAAGGATCCCTCATCTCGAGCTAGGAGGCGGAAACGGGGCTCCCCTGGATGTGTGCGGGACACCACGAGCTTCCTCTCGATTGGAGACGGGTATGTCGGGGAACTTCTTGAGTTGCAGCAAGGGTGTGAAGGACCCTTTGGAAGTTCCAGTGGTTAGACGTGATTGGCCTCGAGAAGCCTCAGCGGAAATGGGCCTCATCTCGCCTGGAGGGCAAAACCTCCTGGATTTTCTCGAGTTGCGGCAGGTGCTCTCGACTTACGACGGGGACCTCAGGGACCCGCTCTGGTGGCCTCAGGAAAGGCCAGTCCCCATGCGAGTTCCTCGGGGGCCTCTCGGGATTCCTCTCCCGTCGATGCCGGGGCCTAAGACCTTGTGTGGAGTCGGGGCCGGAACCTGAGGATTCCTCTCCAGTGCTGACATGGATCTTGGGGTACTTCTGGAGTCTCCCCAGGGGAGTCAGTCCTCGTCTCGAAAGCGGGCATGCACTTGCGCTTTCCTCCAGAGCGGTAGCAGCAGTGTCACGCAGTCCGCCGCGTGGATCAAAGGATCTATGTTTTTCCCTCGAGTCTTTCCCACGAGGCTTTCCCACGAGGCTTTCCCACAGGGCTGTCCCACGTGCACACGTGGTGGGAGTGGATCCTCGGCTTGAACGTCAAGGCAGTGCAGGGAAAACAGGTTCCACTGGAATGGACTGACACATCTGGGGGACTCTTGGAATGGTGGCATGACCCTGGAGTTCCTCTCGCCTTTCCTGTGGAGAGCGCCTCCTCTTGAGATGCGACGGGAACGCCGGGAATTCTTTCCCTACGAAACAGGGAAAGGATCCCTCATCTCGAGCTAGGTGGCGGAAACGGGGCTCCCCTGGATGTGTGCGGGACACCACGTGCTTCCTCTCGAGTGCAGACGGGTATGTCGGGGAACTTCTTGAGTTGCAGCAAGGGTGTGAAGGACCCTTTGGAAGTTCCAGTGCTTAGATGTGATTGGCCTCGAGAAGCCTCAGCGGAAATGGGCCTCATCTCGCCTGGAGGGCAAAACCTCCTGGATTTTCTCGAGTTGCGGCAGGTGATCTCGACTTACGACGGGGACCTCAGGGACCCGCTCTGGTGGCCTCAGGAAAGGCCAGTCCCCATGCGAGTTCCTCGGGGGCGTCTCGGGATTCCTCTCCCGTCGATGCCGGGGCCTAAGACCTTGTGTGGAGTCGGGGCCGGAACCTGAGGATTCCTCTCCAGTGCTGACATGGATCTTGGGGTACTTCTGGAGTCTCCCAAGGGGAGTCAGTCCTCGTCTCGAATGCGGGCATGCACTTGCGCTTTCCTCCAGAGCGGTAGCAGCAGTGTCACGCAGTCCGCCGCGTGGATCAAAGGATCTATGGTTTTCCCTCGAGTCTTTCCCACGAGGCTTTCCCAAGAGGCTTTCCCACAGGGCTGTCCCACGTGCACACGTGGTGGGAGTCGATCCTCGGCTTGAACGTCAAGGCAGTGCAGGGAAAACAGGTTCCTCTGGAATGGACTGACACATCTGGGGCCTCTTGGAATGGTGGCACGACCCTGGAGTTCCTCTCGCCTTTCCTGTGGAGAGCGCCTCCTCTTGAGATGCGACGGGAACGCCGGGAATTTTTTCCCTACGAAACAGGGAAAGGATCCCTCATCTCGAGCTAGGAGGCGGAAACGGGGCTCCCCTGGATGTGTGCGGGACCCTACGTGCTTCCTCTCGAGTGCAGACGGGTATGTCGGGGAACTTCTTGAGTTGCAGCAAGGGTGTGAAGGACCCTTTGGAAGTTCCAGGGTTTAGACGTGATTAGCCTCGAGAAGCCTCAGCGGAAATGAGCCTCATCTCGCCTGGAGGGCAAAAGCTCCTGGATTTTCTCGAGTTGCGGCAGGTGATCTCGACTTACGACGGGGACCTCAGGGACCCGCTCTGGTGGCCTCAGGAAAAGCCAGTCCCCATGCGAGTACCTCGGGGGCCACTCGGGATCCCTCTCCCGTCGATGCCGGGGCCTAAGACCTTGTGTGGAGTCGGGGCCGGAACCTGAGGATTCCTCTCCAGTGCTGACGTGGATCTTGGGGTACTTCTGGAGTCTCCCCAGGGGAGTCAGTCCTCGTCTCGAATGCGGGCATGCACTTGCGCTTTCCTCCAGAGCGGTAGCAGCAGTGTCACGCAGTCCGCCGCGTGGATCAAAGGATCTATGGTTTTCCCTCGAGTCTTTCCCACGAGGCTTTCCCACAGGGCTGTCCCACGTGCACACGTGGTGGGAGTCGATCCTCGGCTTGAACGTCAAGGCAGTGCAGGGAAAACAGGTTCGTCTGGAATGGACTGACACATCTGGGGGACTCTTGGAACGGTGGCATGACCCTGGAGTTCCTCTCGCCTTTCCTGTGGAGAGCGCCTCCTCTTGAGATGCGACGGGAACGCCGGGAATTCTTTCCCTACGAAACAGGGAAAGGATCCCTCATCTCGAGCTAGGAGGCGGAAACGGGGCTCCCCTGGATGTGTGCGGGACACCACGTGCTTCCTCTCGAGTGGAGACGGGTATGTCGGGGAACTTCTTGAGTTGCAGCAAGGGTGTGAAGGACCCTTTGGAAGTTCCAGTGGTTAGACGTGATTGGCCTCGAGAAGCCTCAGCGGAAATGGGCCTCATCTCGCCTGGAGGGCAAAACCTCCTGGATTTTCTCGAGTTGCGGCAGGTGCTCTCGACTTACGACGGGGACCTCAGGGACCCGCTCTGGTGGCCTCAGGAAAGGCCAGTCCCCATGCGAGTTCCTCGGGGGCCTCTCGGGATTCCTCTCCCGTCGATGCCGGGGCCTAAGACCTTGTGTGGAGTCGGGGCCGGAACCTGAGGATTCCTCTCCAGTGCTGACATGGATCTTGGGGTACTTCTGGAGTCTCCCCAGGGGAGTCAGTCCTCGTCTCGAATGCGGGCATGCACTTGCGCTTTCCTCCAGAGCGGTAGCAGCAGTGTCACGCAGTCCGCCGCGTGGATCAAAGGATCTATGGTTTTCCCTCGAGTCTTTCCCACGAGGCTTTCCCACGAGGCTTTCCCACAGGGCTGTCCCACGTGCACACGTGGTGGGAGTAGATCCTCGGCTTGAACGTCAAGGCAGTGCAGGGAAAACAGGTTCCTCTGGAATGGACTGACACATCTGGGGCCTCTTGGAATGGTGGCACGACCCTGGAGTTCCTCTCGCCTTTCCTGTGGAGAGCGCCTCCTCTTGAGATGCGACGGGAACGCCGGGAATTTTTTCCCTACGAAACAGGGAAAGGATCCCTCATCTCGAGCTAGGAGGCGGAAACGGGGCTCCCCTGGATGTGTGCGGGACCCTACGTGCTTCCTCTCGAGTGCAGACGGGTATGTCGGGGAACTTCTTGAGTTGCAGCAAGGGTGTGAAGGACCCTTTGGAAGTTCCAGGGTTTAGACGTGATTAGCCTCGAGAAGCCTCAGCGGAAATGAGCCTCATCTCGCCTGGAGGGCAAAAGCTCCTGGATTTTCTCGAGTTGCGGCAGGTGATCTCGACTTACGACGGGGACCTCAGGGACCCGCTCTGGTGGCCTCAGGAAAAGCCAGTCCCCATGCGAGTACATCGGGGGCCACTCGGGATCCCTCTCCCGTCGATGCCGGGGCCTAAGACCTTGTGTGGAGTCGGGGCCGGAACCTGAGGATTCCTCTCCAGTGCTGACGTGGATCTTGGGGTACTTCTGGAGTCTCCCCAGGGGAGTCAGTCCTCGTCTCGAATGCGGGCATGCACTTGCGCTTTCCTCCAGAGCGGTAGCAGCAGTGTCACGCAGTCCGCCGCGTGGATCAAAGGATCTATGGTTTTCCCTCGAGTCTTTCCCACGAGGCTTTCCCACAGGGCTGTCCCACGTGCACACGTGGTGGGAGTCGATCCTCGGCTTGAACGTCAAGGCAGTGCAGGGAAAACAGGTTCGTCTGGAATGGACTGACACATCTGGGGGACTCTTGGAACGGTGGCATGACCCTGGAGTTCCTCTCGCCTTTCCTGTGGAGAGCGCCTCCTCTTGAGATGCGACGGGAACGCCGGGAATTCTTTCCCTACGAAACAGGGAAAGGATCCCTCATCTCGAGCTAGGAGGCGGAAACGGGGCTCCCCTGGATGTGTGCGGGACACCACGTGCTTCCTCTCGAGTGGAGACGGGTATGTCGGGGAACTTCTTGAGTTGCAGCAAGGGTGTGAAGGACCCTTTGGAAGTTCCAGTGGTTAGACGTGATTGGCCTCGAGAAGCCTCAGCGGAAATGGGCCTCATCTCGCCTGGAGGGCAAAACCTCCTGGATTTTCTCGAGTTGCGGCAGGTGCTCTCGACTTACGACGGGGACCTCAGGGACCCGCTCTGGTGGCCTCAGGAAAGGCCAGTCCCCATGCGAGTTCCTCGGGGGCCTCTCGGGATTCCTCTCCCGTCGATGCCGGGGCCTAAGACCTTGTGTGGAGTCGGGGCCGGAACCTGAGGATTCCTCTCCAGTGCTGACATGGATCTTGGGGTACTTCTGGAGTCTCCCCAGGGGAGTCAGTCCTCGTCTCGAATGCGGGCATGCACTTGCGCTTTCCTCCAGAGCGGTAGCAGCAGTGTCACGCAGTCCGCCGCGTGGATCAAAGGATCTATGGTTTTCCCTCGAGTCTTTCCCACGAGGCTTTCCCACGAGGCTTTCCCACAGGGCTGTCCCACGTGCACACGTGGTGGGAGTCGATCCTCGGCTTGAACGTCAAGGCAGTGCAGCGAAAACAGGTTCGTCTGGAATGGACTGACACATCTGGGGGACTCTTGGAATGGTGACATGACCCTGGAGTTCCTCTCGCCTTTCCTGTGGAGAGCGCCTCCTCTTGAGATGCGACGGGAACGCCGAGAATTCTTTCCCTATGAAACAGGGAAAGGATCCCTCATCTCGAGCTAGGAGGCGGAAACGGGGCTCCCCTGGATGTGTGCGGGACCCCACGTGCTTCCTCTCGAGTGCAGACGGGTATGTCGGGGAACTTCTTGAGTTGCAGCAAGGGTGTGAAGGACCCTTTGGAAGTTCCAGTGGTTAGATGTGATTGGCCTCGAGATGCCTCAGCGGAAATGGGCCTCATCTCGCCTGGAGGGCAATTCCTCCTGGATTTTCTCGAGTTGCGGCAGGTGCTCTCGACTTACGACGGGGACCTCAGGGACCCGCTCTGGTGGCCTCAGGAAAGGCCAGTCCCCATGCGAGTTCCTCGGGGGAATATCGGGATTCCTCTCCCGTCGATGCCGGGGCCTAAGACCTTGTGTGGAGTCGGGGCCGGAACCTGAGGATTCCTCTCCAGTGCTGACATGGATCTTGGGGTACTTCTGGAGTCTCCCCAGGGGAGTCAGTCCTCGTCTCGAATGCGGGCATGCACTTGCGCTTTCCTCCAGAGCGGTAGCAGCAGTGTCACGCAGTCCGCCGCATGGATCAAAGGATCTATGGTTTTCCCTCGAGTCTTTCCCACGAGGCTTTCCCACAGGGCTGTCCCACGTGCACACGTGGTGGGAGTCGATCCTCGGCTTGAACGTCAAGGCAGTGCAGGGAAAACAGGTTCCTCTGGAATGGACTGACACATCTGGGGGACTCCTGGAATGGTGGCTTGACCCTGGAGTTCCTCTCGCCTTTCCTGTGGAGAGCGCCTCCTCTTGAGATGCGACGGGAACGCCGGGAATTCTTTCCCTATGAAACAGGGAAAGGATCCCTCATCTCGAGCTAGGAGGCGGAAACGGGGCTCCCCTCGATGTGTGCGGGACCCCACGTGCTTCCCCTCGAGTGGAGACGGGTATGTCGGGGAACTTCTTGAGTTGCAGCAAGGGTGTGAAGGACCCTTTGGAAGTTCCAGTGGTTAGATGTGATTGGCCTCGAGAAGCCTCAGCGGAAATGGGCCTCATCTCGCCTGGAGGGCAAAACCTCCTGGATTTACTCGAGTTGCGGCAGGTGCTCTCGACTTACGACGGGGACCTCAGGGACCCGCTCTGGTGGCCTCAGGAAAGGCCAGTACCCATGCGAGTTCCTCGGGGGCTTCTCGGGATTCCTCTCCCGTCGATGCCGGGGCCTAAGACCTTGTGTGGAGTCGGGGCCGGAACCTGAGGATTCCTCTCCAGTGCTGACATGGATCTTGGGGTACTTCTGGAGTCTCCCCAGGGGAGTCAGTCCTCGTCTCGAATGCGGGCATGCACTTGCGCTTTCCTCCAGAGCGGTAGCAGCAGTGTCACGCAGTCCGCCGCGTGGATCAAAGGATCTATGGTTTTCCCTCGAGTCTTTCCCACGAGGCTTTCCCAAGAGGCTTTCCCACAGGGCTGTCCCACGTGCACACGTGGTGGGAGTCGATCCTCGGCTTGAACGTCAAGGCAGTGCAGGGAAAACAGGTTCCTCTGGAATGGACTGACACATCTGGGGGACTCTTGGAATGGTGGCACGACCCTGGAGTTCCTCTCGCCTTTCCTGTGGAGAGCGCCTCCTCTTGAGATGCGACGGGAACGCCGGGAATTCTTTCCCTACGAAACAGGGAAAGGATCCCTCATCTCGAGCTAGGAGGCGGAAACGGGGCTCCCCTGGATGTGTGCGGGACCCTACGTGCTTCCTCTCGAGTGCAGACGGGTATGTCGGGGAACTTCTTGAGTTGCAGCAAGGGTGTGAAGGACCCTTTGGAAGTTCCAGTGTTTAGACGTGATTAGCCTCGAGAAGCCTCAGCGGAAATGAGCCTCATCTCGCCTGGAGGGCAAAAGCTCCTGGATTTTCTCGAGTTGCGGCAGGTGATCTCGACTTACGACGGGGACCTCAGGGACCCGCTCTGGTGGCTTCAGGAAAAGCCAGTCCCCATGCGAGTTCCTCGGGGGCCTCTCGGGATCCCTCTCCCGTCGATGCCGGGGCCTAAGACCTTGTGTGGAGTCAGGGCCATAACCTGAGGATTCCTCTCCAGTGCTGACGTGGATCTTGGGGTACTTCTAAGTCTCCCCAGGGGAGTCAGTCCTCGTCTCGAATGCGGGCATGCACTTGCGCTTTCCTCCAGAGCGGTAGCAGCAGTGTCACGCAGTCCGCCGCGTGGATCAAAGGATCTATGGTTTTCCCTCGAGTCTTTCCCACGAGGCTTTCCCACAGGGCTGTCCCACGTGCACACGTGGTGGGAGTCGATCCTCGGCTTGAACGTCAAGGCAGTGCAGGGAAAACAGGTTCGTCTGGAATGGACTGACACATCTGGGGGACTCTTGGAATGGTGGCATGACCTTGGAGTTCCTCTCGCCTTTCCTGTGGAGAGCGCCTCCTCTTGAGATGCGACGGGAACGCCGGGAATTCTTTCCCTACGAAACAGGGAAAGGATCCCTCATCTCGAGCTAGGAGGCGGAAACGGGGCTCCCCTGGATGTGTGCGGGAACCCACGTGCTTCCTCTCGAGTGGAGACGGGTATGTCGGGGAACTTCTTGAGTTGCAGCAAGGGTGTGAAGGACCCTTTGGAAGTTCCAGTGGTTAGACGTGATTGGCCTCGAGAAGCCTCAGCGGAAATGGGCCTCATCTCGCCTGGAGGGCAAAACCTCCTGGATTTTCTCGAGTTGCGGCAGGTGCTCTCGACTTACGACGGGGACCTCAGGGACCCGCTCTGGTGGCCTCAGGAAAGGCCAGTCCCCATGCGAGTTCCTCGGGGGCCTCTCGGGATTCTTCTCCCGTCGATGCCGGGGCCTAAGACCTTGTGTGGAGTCGGGGCCGGAACCTGAGGATTCCTCTCCAGTGCTGCCATGGATCTTGGGGTACTTCTGGAGTCTCCCCAGGGGAGTCAGTCCTCGTCTCGAATGCGGGCATGCACTTGCGCTTTCCTCCAGAGCGGTAGCAGCAGTGTCACGCAGTCCGCCGCGTGGATCAAAGGATCTAAGGTTTTCCCTCGAGTCTTTCCCACGAGGCTTTCCCACAGGGCTGTCCCACGTGCACACGGGTGGGAGTCGATCCTTGGCTTGAACGTCAAGGCAGTGCAGGGAAAACAGGTTCCTCTGGAAAGGACTGACACATCTGGTGGACTCTTGGAATGCTGTCTCGACCCTGGAGTTCCTCTCGCCTTTCCTGTGGAGAGCGCCTCCTCTTGAGATGCGACGGGAACGCCGGGAATTCTTTCCCTACGAAACAGGGAAAGGATCCCTCATCTCGAGCTAGGAGGTGGAAACGGGGCTCCCCTGGATGTGTGCGGGACCGCACGTGATTCCTCTCGAGTGAAGACGGGTATGTCGGGGAACTTCTTGAGTTGCAGCAAGGGTGTGAAGGACCCTTTGGAAGTTCCAGTGGTTAGATGTGATTGGCCTCGAGAAGCCTCAGCGGAAATGGGCCTCATCTCGCCTGGAGGGCAAAACCTCCTGGATTTTCTCGAGTTGCGGCAGGTGCTCTCGACTTACGACGGGGACCTCAGGGAACCGCTCTGGTGGCCTCAGGAAAGGCCAGTCCCCATGCGAGTTCCTCGGGGGCCTCTCGGGATTCCTCTCCCGTCGATGCCAGGGCCTAAGACCTTGTGTGGAGTCAGGGCCGGAACCTGAGGATTCCTCTCCAGTGCTGACATGGATCTTGGGGTACTTCTGGAGTCTCCCCAGGGGAGTCAGTCCTCGTCTCGAATGCGGGCATGCACTTGCGCTTTCCTCCAGAGCGGTAGCAGCAGTGTCACGCAGTCCGCCGCGTGGATCAAAGGATCTATGGTTTTCCCTCGAGTCTTTCCCACGAGGCTTTCCCAAGAGGCTTTCCCACAGGGCTGTCCCACGTGCACACGTGGTGGGAGTCGATCCTCGGCTTGAACGTCAAGGAAGTGCAGGGAAAACAGGTTAATCTGGAATGGACTGACACATATGGGGCCTCTTGGAATGGTGGCACGATTCTGGAGTTCCTCTCGCCTTTCCTGTGGAGAGCGCCTCCTCTTGAGATGCGACGGGAACGCCGGGAATTTTTTCCCTACGAAACAGGGAAAGGATCCCTCATCTCGAGCTAGGAGGCGGAAACGGGGCTCCCCTGGATGTGTGCGGGACCCTACGTGCTTCCTCTCGAGTGCAGACGGGTATGTCGGGGAACTTCTTGAGTTGCAGCAAGGGTGTGAAGGACCCTTTGGAAGTTCCAGGGTTTAGACGTGATTAGCCTCGAGAAGCCTCAGCGGAAATGAGCCTCATCTCGTCTGGAGGGCAAAAGCTTCTGGATTTTCTCGAGTTGCGGCAGGTGATCTCGACTTACGACGGGGACCTCAGGGACCCGCTCCTGTGGCCTCAGGAAAAGCCAGTCCCCATGCGAGAACCTCGGGGGCCACTCGGGATCCCTCTCCCGTCGATGCCGGGGCCTAAGACCTTGTGTGGAGTCGGGGCCGGAACCTGAGGATTCCTCTCCAGTGCTGACGTGGATCTTGGGGTACTTCTGGAGTCTCCCCAGGGGAGTCAGTCCTCGTCTCGAATGCGGGCATGCACTTGCGCTTTCCTCCAGAGCGGTAGCAGCAGTGTCACGCAGTCCGCCCCGTGGATCAAAGGATCTATGGTTTTCCCTCGAGTCTTTCCCACGAGGCTTTCCCACAGGGCTGTCCCACGTGCACACGTGGTGGGAGTCGATCCTCGGCTTGAACGTCAAGGCAGTGCAGGGAAAACAGGTTCCTCTGGAATGGACTGACACATCTGGGGGACTCTTGGCATGGTGGCATGACCCTGGAGTTCCTCTCGCCTTTCCTGTGGAGAGCGCCTCCTCTTGAGATGCGACGGGAACGCCGGGAATTCTTTCCCTACGAAACAGGGAAAGGATCCCTCATCTCGAGCTAGGAGGCGGAAACGGGGCTCCCCTGGATGTGTGCGGGACACCACGAGCTTCCTCTCGAGTGGAGACGGGTATGTCGGGGAACTTCTTGAGTTGCAGCAAGGGTGTGAAGGACCCTTTGGAAGTTCCAGTGGTTAGACGTGATTGGCATCGAGAAGCCTCAGCGGAAATGGGCCTCATATCGCCTGGAGGGCAAAACCTCCTGGATTTTCTCGAGTTGCGGCAGGTGCTCTCGACTTACGACGGGGACCTCAGGGACCCGCTCTGGTGGCCTCAGGAAAGGCCAGTCCCCATGCGAGTTCCTCGGGGGCCTCTCGGGATTCCTCTCCCGTCGATGCCGGGGCCTAAGACCTTGTGTGGAGTCGGGGCCGGAACCTGAGGATTCCTCTCCAGTGCTGACATGGATCTTGGGGTACTTCTGGAGTCTCCCCAGGGGAGTCAGTCCTCGTCTCGAATGCGGGCATGCACTTGCGCTTTCCTCCAGAGCGGTAGCAGCAGTGTCACGCAGTCCGCCGCGTGGATCAAAGGATCTATGGTTTTCCCTCGAGTCTTTCCCACGAGGCTTTCCCACGAGGCTTTCCCACAGGGCTGTCCCACGTGCACACGTGGTGGGAGTCGATCCTCGGCTTGAACGTCAAGGCAGTGCAGGGAAAACAGGTTCCACTGGAATGGACTGACACATCTGGGGGACTCTTGGAATGGTGGCATGACCCTGGAGTTCCTCTCGCCTTTCCTGTGGAGAGCGCCTCCTCTTGAGATGCGACGGGAACGCCGGGAATTCTTTCCCTACGAAACAGGGAAAGGATCCCTCATCTCGAGCTAGGAGGCGGAAACGGGGCTCCCCTGGATGTGTGCGGGACACCACGTGCTTCCTCTCGAGTGCAGACGGGTATGTCGGGGAACTTCTTGAGTTGCAGCAAGGGTGTGAAGGACCCTTTGGAAGTTCCAGTGCTTAGATGTGATTGGCCTCGAGAAGCCTCAGCGGAAATGGGCCTCATCTCGCCTGGAGGGCAAAACCTCCTGGATTTTCTCGAGTTGCGGCAGGTGATCTCGACTTACGACGGGGACCTCAGGGACCCGCTCTGGTGGCCTCAGGAATGGCCAGTCCCCAGGCGAGTTCCTCGGGGGCCTCTCGGGATTCCTCTCCCGTCGATGCCGGGCCCTAAGACCTTGTGTGGAGTCGGGGTCGGAACCTGAGGATTCCTCTCCAGTGCTGACATGGATCTTGGGGTACTTCTGGAGTCTCCCAAGGGGAGTCAGTCCTCGTCTCGAATGCGGGCATGCACTTGCGCTTTCCTCCAGAGCGGTAGCAGCAGTGTCACGCAGTCCGCCGCGTGGATCAAAGGATCTATGTTTTTCCCTCGAGTCTTTCCGACGAGGCTTTCCCACAGGGCTGTCCCACGTGCACACGTGGTGGGAGTAGATCCTCGGCTTGAACGTCAAGGCAGTGCAGGGAAAACAGGTTCCTCTGGAATGGACTGACACATCTGGGGGACTCTTGGAATGGTGGCATGACCCTGGAGTTCCTCTCGCCTTTCCTGTGGAGAGCGCCTCCTCTTGAGATGCGACGGGAACGCCGGGAATTCTTTCCCTACGAAACAGGGAAAGGATCCCTCATCTCGAGCTAGGAGGTGGAAACGGGGCTCCCCTGGATGTGTGCGGGACCGCACGTGCTTCCTCTCGAGTGGAGACGGGTATGTCGGGGAACTTCTTGAGTTGCAGCAAGGGTGTGAAGGACCCTTTGGAAGTTCCAGTGGTTAGATGTGATTGGCCTCGAGAAGCCTCAGCGGAAATGGGCCTCATCTCGCCTGGAGGGCAAAACCTCCTGGATTTTCTCGAGTTGCGGCAGGTGCTCTCGACTTACGACGGGGACCTCAGGGAACCGGTCTGGTGGCCTCAGGAAAGGCCAGTCCCCATGCGAGTTCCTCGGGGGCCTCTCGAGATTCCTCTCCCGTCGATGCCAGGGCCTAAGACCTTGTGTGGAGTCAGGGCCGGAACCTGAGGATTCCTCTCCAGTGCTGACATGGATCTTGGGGTACTTCTGGAGTCTCCCCAGGGGAGTCAGTCCTCGTTTCGAATGCATGCATGCACTTGCGCTTTCCTCCAGAGCGGTAGCAGCAGTGTCACTCAGTCCGCCGCGTGGATCAAAGGATCTATGGTTCTCCCTCGAGTCTTTCCCACGAGGCTTTCCCACGAGGCTTTCCCACAGGGCTGTCCCACGTGCACACGTGGTGGGAGTCGATCCTCGGCTTGAACGTCAAGGCAGTGCAGGGAAAACAGGTTCCTCTGGAATGGACTGATACATCTGGGGGACTCTTGGAATGGTGGCACGACCCTGGAGTTCCTCTCGCCTTTCCTGTGGAGAGCGCCTCCTCTTGAGATGCGACGGGAACGCCGGGAATTTTTTCTCTACGAAACAGGGAAAGGATCCCTCATCTCGAGCTAGGAGGCGGAAACGGGGCTCCCCTGGATGTGTGCGGGACCCTAAGTGCTTCCTCTCGAGTGCAGACGGGTATGTCGGGGAACTTCTTGAGTTGCAGCAAGGGTGTGAAGGACCCTTTGGAAGTTCCAGTGTTTAGACGTGATTAGCCTCGAGAAGCCTCAGCGGAAACGAGCCTCATCTCGCCTGGAGGGCAAAAGCTCCTGGATTTTCTCGAGTTGCGGCAGGTGATCTCGACTTACGACGGGGACCTCAGGGACCCGCTCTGGTGGCCTCAGGAAAAGCCAGTCCCCATGCGAGTTCCTCGGGGGCCTCTCGGGATCCCTCTCCCGTCGATGCCGGGGCCTAAGACCTTGTGTGGAGTCGGGGCCGGAACCTGAGGATTCCTCTCCAGTGCTGACGTGGATCTTGGGGTACTTCTGGAGTCTCCCCAAGGGAGTCAGTCCTTGTCTCGAATGCGGGCATGCACTTGCGCTTTCCTCCAGAGCGGTAGCAGCAGTGTCACACAGTCCGCCGCGTGGATCAAAGGATCTATGGTTTTCCCTCGAGTCTTTCCCACGAGGCTTTCCCACGAGGCTTTCCCACAGTGCTGTCCCACGTGCACACGTGGTGGGAGTCGATCCTCGGCTTGAACGTCAAGGCAGTGCAGGGAAAACAGGTTCCTCTGGAATGGACTGACACATCTGGGGGACTCTTGGAATGGTGGCACGACCCTGGAGTTCCTCTCCCCTTTCCTGTGGAGAGCGCCTCCTCTTGAGATGCGACGGGAACGCCGGGCATTCTTTCCCTACGAAACAGGTAAAGGATCCCTCATCTCGAGCTAGGAGGCGGAAACGGGGCTCCCCTGGATGTGTGCGGGACACCACGTGCTTCCTCTCGAGTGGAGACGGGTATGTCGGGGAACTTCTTGAGTTGCAGCAAGGGTGTGAAGGACCCTTTGGAAGTTCCAGTGGTTAGACGTGATTAGCCTCGAGAAGCCTCAGCGGAAATGGGCCTCATCTCGCCTGGAGGGCAAAACCTCCTGGATTTTCTCGAGTTGCGGCAGGTGCTCTCGACTTACGACGGGGACCTCAGGGACCCGCTCTGGTGGCCTCAGGAAAGGCCAGTCCCCATGCGAGTTCCTCGGGGGCCTCTCGGAATTCCTCTCCCGTCGATGCCGGGGCCTAAGGCCTTGTGTGGAGTCGGGGCCGGAACCTGAGGATTCCTCTCCAGTGCTGACATGGATCTTGGGGTACTTCTGGAGTCTCCCCAGGGGAGTCAGTCCTCGTCTCGAATGCGGGCATGCACTTGCGCTTTCCTCCAGAGCGGTAGCAGCAGTGTCACGCAGTCCGCCGCGTGGATCAAAGGATCTATGGTTTTCCCTCGAGTCTTTCCCACGAGGCTTTCCCACGAGGCTTTCCCACAGGGCTGTCCCACGTGCACACGTGGTGGGAGTCGATCCTCGGCTTGAACGTCAAGGCAGTGCAGGGAAAACAGGTTCCTCTGGAATGGACTGACACATCTGGGGGACTCTTGGAATGGTGGCACGACCCTGGAGTTCCTCTCGCCTTTCCTGTGGAGAGCGCCTCCTCTTGAGATGCGACGGGAACGCCGGGAATTCTTTCCCTACGAAACAGGGAAAGGATCCCTCATCTCGAGCTAGGAGGCGGAAACGGGGCTCCCCTGGATGTGTGTGGGACCCACGTGCTTCCTCTCGAGTGGAGACGGGTATGTCGGGGAACTTCTTGAGTTGCAGCAAGGGTGTGAAGGACCCTTTGGAAGTTCCAGTTGTTAGACGTGATTAGCCTCGAGAAGCCTCAGCGGAAATGGGCCTCATCTCGCCTGGAGGGCAAAACCTCCTGGATTTTCTCGAGTTGCGGCAGGTGCTCTCGACTTACGACGGGGACCTCAGGGACCCACTCTGGTGGCCTCAGGAAAGGCCAGTCCCCATGCCAGTTCCTCGGGGGCCTCCCGGGATTCCTCTCCCGTCGATGCCGGGGCCTAAGACCTTGTGTGGAGTCGGGGCCGGATCCTGAGGATTCCTCTTCAGTGCTGACATGGATCTTGGGGTACGTTTGGAGTCTCCCCAGGGGAGTCAGTCCTCGTCTCGAATGCGGGCATTCATTGCGCTTTCCTCCAGAGCGGTAGCAGCAGTGTCACGCAGTCCGCCGCCTAGTTTAAAGGATCTATGGATTTCCCTCGAGTCTTTCCCACGAGGCTTTCCCACGAGGCTTTCCCACAGGGCTGTCCCACGTGCACACGTGGTGGGAGTCGATCCTCGGCTTGAACGTCAAGGCAGTGCAGGGAAAACAGGTTCCTCTGGAATGGACTGACACATCTGGGGGACTCTTGGAATGGTGTCACGACCCTGGAGTTCCTCTCGCATTTCCTGTGGAGAGCGCCTCCTCTTGAGATGCGACGGGAACGCCGGGAATTCTTTCCCTACGAAACAGGGAAAGGATCCCTCATCTTGAGCTAGGAGGCGGCAACGGGTTCCCCTGGATGTGTGCGGGACCCCACGTGCTTCCTCTCGAGTGGAGACGGGTATGTCGGGGAACTTCTTGAGGTGCAGCAATGGTGTGAAGGACTCTTTGGAAGTTCCAGTGGTTAGATGTGATTGGCCTCGAGAAGCCTCAGCGGAAATGGGCCTCATCTCGCCTGGAGGGCAAAACCTCCTGGATTTTCTCGAGTTGCGGCAGGTGCTCTCGACTTACGACGGGGACCTCAGGGACCCGCTCTGGTGGCCTCAGGAAAGGCCAGTCCCCATGCCAGTTCCTCGGGGGCCTCTCGGGTTTCCTCTCCCGTCGATGCCGGGGCCTAAGACCTTGTGTGGAGTCGGGGCCGGAACCTGAGGATTCCTCTCCAGTGCTGACATGGATCTTGGGGTACGTCTGGAGTCCTCCAGGGGTGTCAGTCCTCGTCTCGAATGCGGGCATGCATTGCGCTTTCCTCAAGAGCGGTAGCAGCAGTGTCACGCAGTCCGCCGCGTGGATCAAAGGATCTATGGTTTTCCCTCGAGTCTTTCCCACGAGGCTTTCCCACGAGGCTTTCCCACAGGGCTTTCCCACGTGCACACGTGGTGGGAGTCGATCCTCTGCTTGAACGTCAAGGCAGTGCAGGGAAAACAGGTTCCTCTGGAATGGACTGACACATCTGGGGGACTCTTGAAATGGTGGCACGACCCTGGAGTTCCTCTCGCCTTTCCTGTGGAGAGCGCCTCCTCTTGAGATGTGACGGGAACGCCGGGAATTCTTTCCCTACGAAACAGGGAAAGGATCCCTCATCTCGAGCTAGGAGGCGGAAACGGGGCTCCCCTGGATGTGTGCGGGACACCACGTGCTTCCTCTCGAGTGCAGACGGGTATGTCGGGGAACTTCTTGAGTTGCAGCAATGGTGTGAAGGACCCTTTGGCAGTTCCAGTGGTTAGATGTGATTGGCCTCGAGAAGCCTCAGCGGAAATGGGCCTCGTCTCGTCTGGAGGGCAAAACCTCCTGGATTTTCTCGAGTTGCGGCAGGTGCTCTCGACTTACGACGGGGACCTCAGGGAACCGCTCTGGTGGCCTCAGGAAAGGCCAGTCCCCATGCGAGTTCCTCGGGGGCCTCTCGGGATTCCTCTCCCGTCGATGCCGGGGCCTAAGACCTTGTGTGGAGTCGGGGCCGGAACCTGAGGATTCCTCTCCAGTGCTGACATGGATCTTGGGGTACTTCTGGAGTCTCCCCAGGGGAGTCAGTCCTCGTCTCGAATGCGGGCATGCACTTGTGCTTTCCTCCAGAGCGGTAGCAGCAGTGTCACGCAGTCCGCCGCGTGGATCAAAGGATCTATGTTTTTCCCTCGAGTCTTTCCCACGAGGCTTTCCCACGAGGCTTTCCCACAGGGCTGTCCCACGTGCACACGTGGTGGGAGTCGATCCTCGGCTTGAACGTCAAGGCAGTGCAGGGAAAACAAGTTCCTCTGGAATGGACTGACTCATCTGGGGGACTCTTGGAATGGTGGCACGAACCTGGAGTTCCTCTCGCCTTTCCTGTGGAGAGCGCCTCCTCTTGAGATGCGACGGGAACGCCGGGAATTCTTTCCCTACGAAACAGGGAAAGGATCCCTCATCTCGAGCTAGGTGGCGGAAACGGGGCTCCCCTGGATGTGTGCGGGACACCACGTTCTTCCTCTCGAGTGGAGACGGGTATGTCGGGGAACTTCTTGAGTTGCAGCAAGGGTGTGAAGGACCCTTTGGAAGTTCCAGTGGTTAGACGTGATTAGCCTCGAGAAGCCTCAGCGGAAATGGGCCTCATCTCGCCTGGAGGGCAAAACCTCCTGGATTTTCTCGAGTTGCGGCAGGTGCTCTCGACTTACGACGGGGACCTCAGGGACCCGCTCTGGTGGCCTCAGGAAAGGCCAGTCCCCATGCGAGTTCCTCGGGGGCCTCTCGGGATTCCTCTCCCGTCGATGCCGGGGCCTAAGACCTTGTGTGGAGTCGGGGCCGGAACCTGAGGATTCCTCTCCAGTGCTGACATGGATCTTGGGGTACTTCTGGAGTCTCCCCAGGGGAGTCAGTCCTCCTCTCGAATGCAGGCATGCACTTGCCCTTTCCTCCAGAGCGGTAGCAGCAGTGTCACGCAGTCCGCCGCGTGGATCAAAGGATCTATGGTTTTCCCTCGAGTCTTTCCCACGAGGCTTTCCCACGAGGCTTTCCCACAGGGCTGTCCCACGTGCACACGTGGTGGGAGTCGATCCTCGGCTTGAACGTCAAGGCAGTGCAGGGAAAACAGGTTCCTCTGGAATGGACTGACACATCTGGGGGACTCTTGGAATGGTGTCACGACCCTGGAGTTCCTCTCGCCTTTCCTGTGGAGAGCGCCTCCTCTTGAGATGCGACGGGAACGCCGGGAATTCTTTACCTACGAAACAGGGAAAGGATCCCTCATCTCGAGCTAGGAGGCGGAAACGGGGCTCCCCTGGATGTGTGCGGGACCCCACGTGCTTCCTCTCGAGTGGAGACGGGTATGTCCGGGAACTTCTTGAGTTGCAGCAAGGGTGTGAAGGACCCTTTGGAAGTTCCAGTGGTTAGACGTGATTAGCCTCGAGAAACCTCAGCGGAAATGGGCCTCATCTCGCCTGGAGGGCAAAACCTCCTGGATTTTCTCGAGTTGCGGCAGGTGCTCTCGACTTACGACGGGGACCTCAGGGACCCGCTCTGGTTGCCTCAGGAAAGGCCAGTCCCCATGCGAGTTCCTCGGGGGCGTCTCGGGGTTCCTCTCCCGTCGATGCCGTGGCCTAAGACCTTGTGTGGAGTCGGGGCCGGAACCTGAGGATTCCTCTCCAGTGCTGACATGGATCTTGGGGTACTTCTGGAGTCTCCCCAGGGGAGTCAGTCCTCCTCTCGAATGCGGGCATGCATTGCACTTTCCTCCAGAGCGGTAGCAGCAGTGTCACGCATTCCACGCGTGGATCAAAGGATCTATGGTTTTCCCTCGAGTCTTTCCCACGAGGCTTTCCCACGAGGCTTTCCCACCGGGCTGTCCCACGTGCACACGTGGTGGGAGTCGATCCTCGGCTTGAACGTCATGTGCAGGGAAAACAGGTTCCTCTGGAATGGACTGACACATCTGGGGGACTCTTGGAATTGTGGCACGACCCTGGAGTTCCTTTCGCCTTTCCTGTGGAGAGCGCCTCCTCTTGAGATGCGACGGGAACGCCGGGAATTCTTTCCCTACGAAACAGGGAAAGGATCCCTCATCTCGAGCTAGGAGGCGGAAACGGGGCTCCCCTGGATGTGTGCGGGAACCCACGTGCTTCCTCTCGAGTGGAGACGGGTATGTCGGGGAACTTCTTGAGTTGCAGCAAGGGTGTGAAGGACCCTTTGGAAGTTCCAGTGGTTAGATGTGATTGGCCTCGAGAAGCCTCAGCGGAAATGTGCCTCATCTCGCCTGGAGGGCAAAACCTCCTGGATTTTCTCGAGTTGCGGCAGGTGCTCTCGACTTACGACGGGGACCTCAGGGACCCGCTCTGGTGGCCTCAGGAAAGGCCAGTCCCCATGCGAGTTCCTCGGGGGCCTCTCGAGATTCCTCTCCCGTCGATGCCAGGGCCTAAGACCTTGTGTGGAGTCAGGGCCGGAACCTGAGGATTCCTCTCCAGTGCTGACATGGATCTTGGGGTACTTTTGAAGTCTCCCCAGGGGAGTCAGTCCTCGTCTCGAATGCGGGCATGCATTGTGCTTTCCTCCAGAGCGGTAGCAGCAGTGTCACGCAGTCCGCCGCGTGGATCAAAGGATCTATGGTTTTCCCTCGAGTCTTTCCCACGAGGCTTTCCCACGAGGCTTTCCCACAGGGCTGTCCCACGTGCACACGTGGTGGGAGTCGATCCTCGGCTTGAACGTCAAGGCAGTGCAGGGAAAACAGGTTCCTCTGGAATGGACTGACACATCTGGGGGACTCTTGGAATGGTGGCACGACCCTGGAGTTCCTCTCGCCTTTCCTGTGGAGAGCGCCTCCTCTTGAGATGCGACGGGAACGCCGGGAATTCTTTCCCTAAGAAACAGGGAAAGGATCCCTCATCTCGAGCTAGGAGGCGGAAACGGGGCTCCCCTGGATGTTTCCGGGACCCCACGTGCTTCCTCTCGAGTGGAGACGGGTATGTCGGGGAACTTCTTGAGTTGCAGCAATGGTGTGAAGGACCCTTTGGAAGTTCCAGTGGTTAGATGTGATTGGCCTCGAGAACCCTCAGGGGAAATGGGCCTCATCTCACCTGGAGGGCAAAACCTCCTGGATTTTCTAGAGTTGCGGCAGGTGATCTCGACTTACGACGGGGACCTCAGGGAACCGCTCTGGTGGCCTCAGGAAAGGCCAGTCCCCATGCGAGTTCCTCGGGGGCGTCCCGGGGTTCCTCTCCCGTCGATGCCGGGGCCTAAGACCTTGTGTGTAGTCGGGGCCGGAACCTGAGGATTCCTCTCCAGTGCTGACATGGATCTTGGGGTACTTCTGGAGTCTCCCCAGGGGAGTCAGTCCTCGTCTCGAATGCGGGCATGCATTGCACTTTCCTCCAGAGCGGTAGCAGCAGTGTCACGCATTCCACGCGTGGATCAAAGGATCTATGGTTTTCCCTCGAGTCTTTCCCACGAGGCTTTCCCACGAGGCTTTCCCACAGGGCTGTCCCACGTGCAGACGTGGTGGGAGTCGATCTTCGGCTTGAACGTCATGTGCAGGGAAAACAGGTTCCTCTGGAATGGACTGACACATCTGGGGGACTCTTGGAATGGTGGCACGACCCTGGAGTTCCTTTCTCCTTTCCTGTGGAGAGCGCCTCCTCTTGAGATGCGACGGGAACGCCGGGAATTCTTTCCCTACGAAACAGGGAAAGGATCCCTCATCTCGAGCTAGGAGGCGGAAACGGGGCTCCCCTGGATGTGTGCGGGAACCCACGTGCTTCCTCTCGAGTGGAGACGGGTATGTCGGGGAACTTCTTGAGTTGCAGCAATGGTGTGAACGACCCTTTGGAAGTTCCAGTGGTTAGATGTGATTGGCCTGGAGAAGCCTCAGCGGAAATGGGCCTCATCTCGCCTGGAGGGCAAAACCTCCTGGATTTTCTCGAGTTGCGGCAGGTGCTCTCGACTTACGATGGGGACCTCAGGGAACCGCTCTGGTGGCCTCAGGAAAGGCCAGTCCCCATGCGAGTTCCTCGGGGGCCTCTCGGGATTCCTCTCCCGTCGATACCGGGGCCTAAGACCTTGTGTGGAGTCGGGGCCGGAACCTGAGGATTCCTATCCAGTGCTGACATGGATCTTGGGGTACTTCTGGAGTCTCCCCAGGGGAGTCAGTCCTCGTTTCGAATGCGGGCATGCACTTGCGCTTTCCTCCAGAGCGGTAGCAGCAGTGTAACGCAGTCCGCCGCGTGGATCAAAGGATGTTTGGTTTTCCCTCGAGTCTTTCCCACGAGGCTTTCCCCGAGGCTGTCCCACGTGGACACGTGGTGGGAGTCGATCCTCGGCTTGAACGTCAAGGCAGTGCAGTGAAAACAGGTTCCTCTGGAATGGACTGACACATCTGGGGGACTCTTGGAATGGTGGCACGACCCTGGAGTTCCTCTCGCCTTTCCTGTGGAGAGCGCCTCCTCTTGAGATGCGACGGGAACGCCGGGAATTCTTTCCCTACGAAACAGGGAAAGGATCCCTCATCTCGAGCTAGGAGGCGGAAACGGGGCTCCCCTGGATGTGTGCGGGACCCACGTGCTTCCTCTCGAGTGGAGACGGGTATGTTGGGGAACTTCTTGAGTTGCAGCAAGGGTGTGAAGGACCCTTTGGAAGTTCCAGTGGTTAGACGTGATTAGCCTCGAGAAGCCTCAGCGGAAATGGGCCTCATCTCGCCTGGAGGGCAAAACCTCCTGGATTTTCTCGAGTTGCGGCAGGTGCTCTCGACTTACGACGGGGACCTCAGGAACCCGCTCTGGTGGCCTCAGGAAAGGCCAGTCCCCATGCGAGTTCCTCGGGGGCCTCTCGGGATTCCTCTCCCGTCGATGCCGGGGCCTAAGACCTTGTGTGGAGTCGGGGCCGGAACCTGAGGATTCCTCTCCAGTGCTGACATGGATCTTGGGGTACTTTTGAAGTCTCCCCAGGGGAGTCAGTCCTCGTCTCGAATGCGGGCATGCATTGTGCTTTCCTCCAGAGCGGTAGCAGCAGTGTCACGCAGTCCGCCGCGTGGATCAAAGGATCTATGGTTTTCCCTCGAGTCTTTCCCACGAGGCTTTCCCATGAGGCTTTCCCACAAGGCTGTCCCAGGTGCACACGTGGTGGGAGTCGATCCTCGGCTTGAATGTCAAGGCAGTGCAGGGAAAACAGGTTCCTCTGGAATGGACTGACACATCTGGGGGACTCTTGGAATGGTGGCACGACACTGGAGTTCCTCTCGCCTTTCCTGTGGAGAGCGCCTCCTCTTGAGATGCGACGGGAACGCCGGGAATTCTTTCCCTACGAAACAGGGAAAGGATCCCTCATCTCGAGCTAGGAGGTGGAAACGGGGCTCCCCTGGATGTGTGCGGGACCCCACGTGATTCCTCTCGAGTGGAGACGGGTATGTCGGGGAACTTCTTGAGTTGCAGCAAGGGTGTGAAGGACCCTTTGGAAGTTCCAGTGGTTAGATGTGATTGGCCTCGAGAAGCCTCAGCGGAAATGGGCCTCATCTCGCCTGGAGGGCAAAACCTCCTGGATTTTCTCGAGTTGCGGCAGGTGCTCTCGACTTACGACGGGGACCTCAGGGACCCGCTCTGGTGGCCTCAGGAAAGGCCAGTCCCCATGCGAGTTCTTCGGGGGCCTCTCGGGATTCCTCTCCCGTCGATGCCGGGGCCTAAGACCTTGTGTGGAGTCGGGGCCGGAACCTGAGGATTCCTCTCCAGTGCTGACATGGATCTTGGGGTACGTCTGGAGTCTCCCCAGGGGAGTCAGTCCTCGTCTCGAATGCGGGTATTCATTGCGCTTTCCTCCAGAGCGGTAGCAGCAGTGTCACGCAGTCCGCCGCGTGGATCAAAGGATCTATGGATTTCCCTCGAGTCTTTCCCACGAGGCTTTCCCACGAGGCTTTCCCACAGGGCTTTCCCACGTGCACACGTGGTGGGAGTCGATCCTCTGCTTGAACGTCAAGGCAGTGCAGGGAAAACAGGTTCCTCTGGAATGGACTGACACATCTGGGGGACTCTTGAAATGGTGGCACGACCCTGGAGTTCCTCTCGCCTTTCCTGTGGAGAGCGCCTCCTCTTGAGATGCGACGGGAACGCCGGGAATTCTTTCCCTACGAAACAGGGAAAGGATCCCTCATCTCGAGCTAGGAGGCGGAAACGGGGCTCCCCTGGATGTGTGCGGGACACCACGTGCTTCCTCTCGAGTGGAGACGGGTATGTCGGGGAACTTCTTGAGTTGCAGCAATGGTGTGAAGGACCCTTTGGCAGTTCCAGTGGTTAGATGTGATTGGCCTCGAGAAGCCTCAGCGGAAATGGGCCTCGTCTCGCCTGGAGGGCAAAACCTCCTGGATTTTCTCGAGTTGCGGCAGGTGCTCTCGACTTACGACGGGGACCTCAGGGAACCGCTCTGGTGGACTCAGGAAAGGCCAGTCCCCATGCGAGTTCCTCGGGGGCCTCTCGGGGTTCCTCTCCCGTCGATGCCGGGGCCTAAGACCTTAGTGGAGTCGGGGCCGGAACGTGAGGATTCCTCTCCAGTGCTGACATGGATCCTGGGGTACTTCTGGAGTCTCCCCAGGGGAGTCAGTCCTTGTCTCGAATGCGGGCATGCACTTGCGCTTTCCTCCAGAGCGGTAGCAGCAGTGTCACTCATTCCGCCGCGTGGATCAAAGGATCTATGGTTTTCCCTCGAGTCTTTCCCACGAGGCTTTCCCACGAGGCTTTCCCACAGGGCTGTCCCACGTGCACACGTGGTGGGAGTCGATCCTCGGCTTGAACGTCAAGGCAGTGCAGGGAAAACAGGTTCCTCTGGAATGGACTGACACATCTGGGGGACTCTTGGAATGGTGGCACGACCCTGGAGTTCCTCTCGCCTTTCCTGTGGAGAGCGCCTCCTCTTGAGATGCGACGGGAACGCCGGGAATTCTTTCCCTACGAAACAGGGAAAGGATCCCTCATCTCGAGCTAGGAGGCGGAAACGGGGCTCCCCTGGATGTGTGCGGGACACCACGTGCTTCCTCTCGAGTGGAGACGGGTATGTAGGGGAACTTCTTTAGTTGCAGCAAGGGTGTGAAGGACCCTTTGGAAGTTCCAGTGGTTAGATGTGATTGGCCTGGAGAAGCCTCAGCGGAAATGGGCCTCATCTCGCCTGGAGGGCAAAACCTCCTGGATTTTCTCGAGTTGCGGCAGGTGCTCTCGACTTACGATGGGGACCTCGGGGACCCGCTCTGGTGGCCTCAGGAAAGGCCAGTCCCCATGCGAGTTCCTCGGGGGCCTCTCGGGATTCCTCTCCCGTCGATACCGGGGCCTAAGACCTTGTGTGGAGTCGGGGCCGGAACCTGAGGATTCCTATCCAGTGCTGACATGGATCTTGGGGTACTTCTGGAGTCTCCCCAGGGGAGTCAGTCCTCGTTTCGAATGCGGGCATGCACTTGCGCTTTCCTCCAGAGCGGTAGCAGCAGTGTAACGCAGTCCGCCGCGTGGATCAAAGGATGTTTGGTTTTCCCTCGAGTCTTTCCCACGAGGCTTTCCCCGAGGCTGTCCCACGTGGACACGTGGTGGGAGTCGATCCTCTGCTTGAACGTCAAGGCAGTGCAGTGAAAACAGGTTCCTCTGGAATGGACTGACACATCTGGGGGACTCTTGGAATGGTGGCACGACCCTGGAGTTCCTCTCGCCTTTCCTGTGGAGAGCGCCTCCTCTTGAGATGCGACGGGAACGCCGGGAATTCTTTCCCTACGAAACAGGGAAAGGATCCCTCATCTCGAGCTAGGAGGCGGAAACGGGGCTCCCCTGGATGTGTGCGGGACCCACGTGCTTCCTCTCGAGTGGAGACGGGTATGTTGGGGAACTTCTTGAGTTGCAGCAAGGGTGTGAAGGACCCTTTGGAAGTTCCAGTGGTTAGACGTGATTAGCCTCGAGAAGCCTCAGCGGAAATGGGCCTCATCTCGCCTGGAGGGCAAAACCTCCTGGATTTTCTCGAGTTGCGGCAGGTGCTCTCGACTTACGACGGGGACCTCAGGAACCCGCTCTGGTGGCCTCAGGAAAGGCCAGTCCCCATGCGAGTTCCTCGGGGGCCTCTCGGGATTCCTCTCCCGTCGATGCCGGGGCCTAAGACCTTGTGTGGAGTCGGGGCCGGAACCTGAGGATTCCTCTCCAGTGCTGACATGGATCTTGGGGTACTTTTGAAGTCTCCCCAGGTGAGTCAGTCCTCGTCTCGAATGCGGGCATGCATTGTGCTTTCCTCCAGAGCGGTAGCAGCAGTGTCACGCAGTCCGCCGCGTGGATCAAAGGATCTATGGTTTTCCCTCGAGTCTTTCCCACGAGGCTTTCCCACGAGGCTTTCCACAAGGCTGTCCCACGTGCCCACGTGGTGGGAGTCGATCCTCGGCTTGAATGTCAAGGCAGTGCAGGGAAAACAGGTTCCTCTGGAATGGACTGACACATCTGGGGGACTCTTGGATTGGTGGCACGACCCTGGAGTTCCTCTCGCCTTTCCTGTGGAGAGCGCCTCCTCTTGAGATGCGACGGGAACGCCGGGAATTCTTTCCCTACGAAACAGGGAAAGGATCCCTCATCTCGAGCTAGGAGGTGGAAACGGGGCTCCCCTGGATGTGTGCGGGACCCCACGTGCTTCCTCTCGAGTGGAGACGGGTATGTCGGGGAACTTCTTGAGTTGCAGCAAGGGTGTGAAGGACCCTTTGGAAGTTCCAGTGGTTAGATGTTATTGGCCTCGAGAAGCCTCAGCGGAAATGGGCCTCATCTCGCCTGGAGGGCAAAACCTCCTGGATTTTCTCGAGTTGCGGCAGGTGCTCTCGACTTACGACGGGGACCTCAGGGACCCGCTCTGGTGGCCTCAGGAAAGGCCAGTCCCCATGCGAGTTCTTCGGGGGCCTCTCGGGATTCCTCTCCCGTCGATGCCGGGGCTAAGACCTTGTGTGGAGTCGGGGCCGGAACCTGAGGATTCCTCTCCAGTGCTGACATGGATCTTGGGGTACGTCTGGAGTCTCCCCAGGGGAGTCAGTCCTCGTCTCGAATGCGGGCATTCATTGCGCTTTCCTCCAGAGCGGTAGCAGCAGTGTCACGCAGTCCGCCGCGTGGATCAAAGGATCTATGGATTTCCCTCGAGTCTTTCCCACGAGGCTTTCCCACGAGGCTTTCCCACAGGGCTTTCCCACGTGCACACGTGGTGGGAGTCGATCCTCGGCTTGAACGTCAAGGCAGTGCAGGGAAAACAGGTTCCTCTGGAATGGACTGACACATCTGGGGGACTCTTGAAATGGTGGCACGACCCTGGAGTTCCTCTCGCCTTTCCTGTTTAGAGCGCCTCCTCTTGAGATGCGACGGGAACGCCGGGAATTCTTTCCCTACGAAACAGGGAAAGGATCCCTCATCTCGAGCTAGGAGGCGGAAACGGGGCACCCCTGGATGTGTGCGGGACACCACGTGCTTCCTCTCGAGTGCAGACGGGTATGTCGGGGAACTTCTTGAGTTGCAGCAATGGTGTGAAGGACCCTTTGGCAGTTCCAGTGGTTAGATGTGATTGGCCTCGAGAAGCCTCAGCGGAAATGGGCCTCGTCTCGCCTGGAGGGCAAAACCTCCTGGATTTTCTCGAGTTGCGGCAGGTGCTCTCGACTTACGACGGGGACCTCAGGGAACCGCTCTGGTGGACTCAGGAAAGGCCAGTCCCCATGCGAGTTCCTCGGGGGCCTCTCGGGGTTCCTCTCCCGTCGATGCCGGGGCCTAAGACCTTGTGTGGAGTCGGGGCCGGAACGTGAGGATTCCTCTCCAGTGCTGACATGGATCCTGGGGTACTTCTGGAGTCTCCCCAGGGGAGTCAGTCCTTGTCTCGAATGCGGGCATGCACTTGCGCTTTCCTCCAGAGCGGTAGCAGCAGTGTCACTCATTCCGCCGCGTGGATCAAAGGATCTATGGTTTTCCCTCGAGTCTTTCCCACGAGGCTTTCCCACGAGGCTTTCCCACAGGGCTGTCCCACGTGCACACGTGGTGGGAGTCGATCCTCGGCTTGAACGTCAAGGCAGTGCAGGGAAAACAGGTTCCTCTGGAATGGACTGACACATCTGGGGGACTCTTGGAATGGTGGCACGACCCTGGAGTTCCTCTCGCCTTTCCTGTGGAGAGCGCCTCCTCTTGAGATGCGACGGGAACGCCGGGAATTCTTTCCCTACGAAACAGGGAAAGGATCCCTCATCTCGAGCTAGGAGGCGGAAACGGGGCTCCCCTGGATGTGTGCGGGACACCACGTGCTTCCTCTCGAGTGGAGACGGGTATGTCGGGGAACTTCTTGAGTTGCAGCAATGGTGTGAAGGACCCTTTGGAAGTTCCAGTGGTTAGATGTGATTGGCCTCGAGAAGCCTCAGCGGAAATGGGCCTCATCTCGCCTGGAGGGCAAAACCTCCTGAATTTTCTCGAGTTGCGGCAGGTGCTCTCGACTTACGACGGGGACCTCAGGGACCCGCTCTGGTGGCCTCAGGAAAGGCCAGTCCCCATGTGAGTTCCTCGGGGGCGTCTCGGGATTCCTCTCCCGTCGATGCCGGGGCCTAAGACCTTGCGTGGAGTCGGGGCCGGAACCTGAGGATTCCTCTCCAGTGCTGACATGGATCTTGGGGTACTTCTGGAGTCTCCCCAGGGGCGTCAGTCCTCGTCTCGAATGCAGGCATGCACTTGCGCTTTCCTCCAGAACGGTAGCAGCAGTGTCACGCAGTCCGCCGCGTGGATCAAAGGATCTATGGTTTTCCCTCGAGTCTTTCCCACGAGGCTTTCCCACGAGGCTTTCCCACAGGGCTGTCCCACGTGCACACGTGGTGGGAGTCGATCCTCGGCTTGAACGTCAAGGCAGTGCAGGGAAAACAGGTTCCTCTGGTATGGACTGACACATCTGGGGGACTCTTGGAATGGTGGCACGACCCTGGAGTTCCTCTCGCCTTTCCTGTGGAGAGCGCCTCCTCTTGAGATGCGACGGGAACGCCGGGAATTCTTTCCCTATGAAACAGGGAAAGGATCCCTCATCTCGAGCTAGGAGGCGGAAACGGGGCTCCCCTGGATGTGTGCGGGACACCACTTGCTTCCTCTCGAGTGCAGACGGGTATGTCGGGGAACTTCTTGAGTTGCAGCAAGGGTGTGAAGGACCCTTTGGAAGTTCCAGTGGTTAGATGTGATTGGCCTCCAGAAGCCTCAGCGGAAATGGGCCTCATCTCGCCTGGAGGGCAAAACCTCCTGGATTTTCTCGAGTTGCGGCAGGTGCTCTCGACTTACGACGGGGACCTCAGGGACCCGCTCTGGTGGCATCAGGAAAGGCCAGTCCCCATGCGAGTTCCTCGGGGGCCTCTCGGGATTCCTCTCCCGTCGATGCCGGGGCCTAAGACCTTGTGTGGAGTCGGGGCCGGAACCTGAGGATTCCTCTCCAGTGCTGACACGGATCTTGGGGTACGTCTGGAGTCTCCCCAGGGGAGTCAGTCCTCGTCTCGAATTCGGGCATGCACTTGCGCTTTCCTCCAGAGCGGTAGCAGCAGTGTCACGCAGTCCGCCGCGTGGATCAAAGGATCTATGGTTTTCCCTCGAGTCTTTCACACGAGGCTTTCCCACGAGGCTTTCCCACAGGGTTGTCCCACGTGTACACGTGGTGGGAGTCGATCCTCGGCTTGAACGTCAAGGCAGTGCAGGGAAAACAGGTTCCTCTGGAATGGACTGACACATCTGGGGGACTCTTGGAATGGTGGCACGACCCTGGAGTTCCTCTCGCCTTTCCTGTGGAGAGCGCCTCCTCTTGAGATGCGACGGGAACGCCGGGAATTCTTTCCCTACGAAACAGGGAAAGGATCCCTCATCTCGAGCTAGGAGGCGGAAACGGGGCTCCCCTGGATGTGTGCGGGACCCCACGTGCTTCCTCTCGAGTGGAGACGGGTATGTCGGGGAACTTCTTGAGTTGCAGCAATGGTGTGAAGGACCCTTTGGCAGTTCCAGTGGTTAGATGTGATTGGCCTCGAGAAGGCTCAGCGGAAATGGGCCTCATCTCGCCTGGAGGGCAAAACCTCCTGGATTTTCTCGAGTTGCGGCAGGTGCTCTCGACTTACGACGGGGACCTCAGGGACCCGCTCTGGTGGCCTCAGGAAAGGCCAGTCCCCATGAGAGTTCCTCGGGGGCCTCTCGGGATTCCTCTCCCGTCGATGCCGGGGCCTAAGACCTTGTGTGGAATCGGGGCCGGAACCTGAGGATTCCTCTCCAGTGCTGACATGGATCTTGGGGTACTTCTGGAGTCTCCCCAGGGGAGTCAGTCCTCGTCTCGAATGCGGGCATGCACTTGCGCTTTCCTCCAGAGCGGTAGCAGCAGTGTCACGCAGTCCGCCGCGTGGATCAAAGGATCTATGGTTTTCCCTCGAGTCTTTCCCACGAGGCTTTCCCACGAGGCTTTCCCACAGGGCTGTCCCACGTGCACACGTGGTGGGAGTCGATCCTCGGCTTGAACGTCAAGGCAGTGCAGGGAAAACAGGTTCCTCTGGAATGGACTGACACATCTGGGGGACTCTTGGAATGGTGGCACGACCCTGGAGTTCCTCTCGCCTTTCCTGTGGAGAGCGCCTCCTCTTGAGATGCGACGGGAACGCCGGGAATTCTTTCCCTACGAAACAGGGAAAGGATCCCTCATCTCGAGCTAGGAGGCGGAAACGGGGCTCCCCTGGATGTGTGCGGGACCCCACGTGCTTCCTCTCGAGTGGAGACGGGTATGTCGGGGAACTTCTTGAGTTGCAGCAATGGTGTGAAGGACCCTTTGGAAGTTCCAGTGGTTAGATGTGATTGGCCTCGAGAAGCCTCAGCGGAAATGGGACTCATCGCGCCTGGAGGGCAAAACCTCCTGGATTTTCTCGAGTTGCGGCAGGTGCTCTCGACTTACGACGGGGACCTCAGGGACCCGCTCTGGTGGCCTCAGGAAAGGACAGTCCCCATGCGAGTTCCTCGGGGGCCTCTCGGGATTCCTCTCCCGTCGATGCCGGGGCCTAAGACCTTGTGTGGAGTCGTGGCCAGAACCTGAGGATTCCTCTCCTGTGCTGACATGGATCTTGGGGTACTTCTGGAGTCTCCCCAGGGGAGTCAGTCTTCGTCTCGAATGCGGGCATGCACTTGCGCTTTCCTCCAGAGCGGTAGCAGCAGTGTCACGCAGTCCGCCGCGTGGATCAAAGGATCTATGGTTTTCCCTCGAGTCTTTTCCACGAGGCTTTCCCACGAGGCTTTCCCACAGGGCTGTCCCACGTGCACACGTGGTGGGAGTCGATCCTCGGCTTGAACGTCAAGGCAGTGCAGGGAAAACAGGTTCCTCTGGAATGGACTGACACATCTGGGGGACTCTTGGAATGGTGGCACGACCCTGGAGTTCCTCTCGCCTTTCCTGTGGAGAGCGCCTCCTCTTGAGATGCGACGGGAACGCCGGGAATTCTTTCCCTACGAAACAGGGAAAGGATCCCTCATCTCGAGCTAGGAGGCGGAAACGGGGCTCCCCTGGATGTGTGCGGGACCCACGTGCTTCCTCTCGAGTGGAGACGGGTATGTCGGGGAACTTCTTGAGTTGCAGCAAGGGTGTGAAGGACCCTTTGGAAGTTCCAGTTGTTAGACGTGATTAGCCTCGAGAAGCCTCAGCGGAAATGGGCCTCATCGCGCCTGGAGGGCAAAACCTCATGGATTTTCTCGAGTTGCGGCAGGTGCTCTCGACTTACGACGGGGACCTCAGGGACCCGCTCTGGTGGCCTCAGGAAAGGCCAGTCCCCATGCGAGTTCCTCGGGGGCCTCTCAGGATTCCTCTCCCGTCGATGCCGGGGCCTAAGACCTTGTGTGGAGTCGTGGCCGGAACCTGAGGATTCCTCTCCAGTGCTGACATGGATCTTGGGGTACTTCTGGAGTCTCCCCAGGGGAGTCAGTCCTCGTCTCGAATGCGGGCATGCACTTGCGCTTTCCTCCAGAGCGGTAGCAGCAGTGTCACGCAGTCCGCCGCGTGGATCAAAGGATCTATGGTTTTCCCTCGAGTCTTTCCCACGAGGCTTTCCCACGAGGCTTTCCCACAGGGCTGTCCCACGTGCACACGTGGTGGGAGTCGATCCTCGGCTTGAACATCAAGGCAGTGCAGGGAAAACAGGTTCCTCTGGAATGGACTGACACATCTGGGGGACTCTTGGAATGGTGGCACGACCCTGGAGTTCCTCTCGCCTTTCCTGTGGAGAGCGCCTCCTCTTGAGATGCGATGGGAACGCCGGGAATTCTTTCCCTACGAAACAGGGAAAGGATCCCTCATCTCGAGCTAGGAGGCGCAAACGGGGCTCCCCTGGATGTGTGCGGGACGCCACGTGCTTCCTCTCGAGTGGAGACGGGTATGTCGGGGAACTTCCTGAGTTGCAGCAATGGTGTGAAGGACCATTTGGAAGTTCCAGTGGTTAGATGTGATTAGCCTCGAGAAGCCTCAGCGGAAATGGGCCTCATCGCGCCTGGAGGGCAAAACCTCCTGGATTTTCTCGAGTTGCGGCAGGTGCTCTCGACTTACGACGGGGACCTCAGGGACCCGCTCTGGTGGCCTCAGGAAAGGCCAGTCCCCATGCGAGTTCCTCGGGGGCCTCTCGGGATTCCTCTCCCGTCGATGCCGGGGCCTAAGACCTTGTGTGGAGTCGTGGCCGGAACCTGAGGATTCCTCTCCAGTGCTGACATGGATCTTGGGGTACTTCTGGAGTCTACCCAGGGGAGTCAGTCCTCGTCTCGAATGCGGGCATGCACTTGCGCTTTCCTCCAGAGCGGTAGCAGCAGTGTCACGCAGTCCGCCGCGTGGATCAAAGGATCTATGGTTTTCCCTCGAGTCTTTCCCACGAGTCTTTCCCACGAGGCTTTCCCACAGGGCTGTCCCACGTGCACACGTGGTGGGAGTCGATCCTCGGCTTGAACGTCAAGGCAGTGCAGGGAAAACAGGTTCCTCTGGAATGGACTGACACATCTGGGGGACTCTTGGAATGGTGGCACGACCCTGGAGTTCCTCTCGCCTTTCCTGTGGAGAGCGCCTCCTCTTGAGATGCGACGGGAACGCCGGGAATTCTTTCCCTACGAAACAGGGACAGGATCCCTCATCTCGAGCTAGGAGGCGGAAACGGGGCTCCCCTGGATGTGTGCGGGACCCCACGTGCTTCCTCTCGAGTGCAGACGGGTATGTCGGGGAACTTCTTGAGTTGCAGCAATGGTGTGAAGGACCCTTTGGAAGTTCCAGTGGTTAGATGTGATTGGCCTCGAGAAGCCTCAGCGGAAATGGGCCTCATCTCGCCTGGAGGGCAAAACCTCCTGGATTTTCTCGAGTTGCGGCAGGTGCTCTCGACTTACGACGGGGACCTCAGGGACCCGCTCTGGTGGCCTCAGGAAAGGCCAGTCCCCATGCGAGTTCCTCGGGGGCCTCTCGGGATTCCTCTCCCATCGATGCCGGGGCCTAAGACATTGTGTGGAGTCGGGGCCGGAACCTGAGGATTCCTCTCCAGTGCTGACATGGATCTTGGGGTACTTCTGGAGTCTCCCCAGGGGAGTCAGTCCTCGTCTCGAATGCGGGCATGCACTTGCGCTTTCCTCCAGAGCGGTAGCAGCAGTGTCACGCAGTCCGCCGCGTGGATCAAAGGATCTATGGTTTTCCCTCGAGTCTTTCCCACGAGGCTTTCCCACGAGGCTTTCCCACAGGGCTGTCCCACGTGCACACGTGGTGGGAGTCGATCCTCGGCTTGAACGTCAAGGCAGTTCAGGGAAAACAGGTTCCTCTGGAATGGACTGACACATCTGGGGGACTCTTGGAATGGTGGCACGACCCTTCAGTTCCTCTCGCCTTTCCTGTGGAGAGCCCCTCCTCTTGAGATGCGACGGGAACGCCGGGAATTCTTTCCCTACGAAACAGGGAAAGGATCCCTCATCTAGAGCTAGGAGGCGGAAACGGGGCTCCCCTGGATGTGTGCGGGACCCACGTTCTTCCTCTCGAGTGGAGACGGGTATGTCGGGGAACTTCTTGAGTTGCAGCAAGGGTGTGAAGGACCCTTTGGAAGTTCCAGTGGTTAGACGTGATTAGCCTGGAGAAGCCTCAGCGGAAATGGGCCTCATCTCGCCTGGAGGGCAAAACCTCCTGGATTTTCTCGAGTTGCGGCAGGTGCTCTCGACTTACGACGGGGACCTCAGGGACCCGCTCTGGTGGCCTCAGGAAAGGCCAGTCCCCATGCGAGTTCCTCGGGGGCCTCTCGGGATTCCTCTCCCGTCGATGCCGTGTCCTAAGTCCTTGTGTGGAGTCGGGGTCGGAACCTGAGGATTCCTCTCCAGTGCTGACATGGATCTTGGGGTACTTCTGGAGTCTCCCCAGGGGAGTCAGTCTTCGTCTCGAATGTGGGCATGCACTTGCGCTTTCCTCCAGAGCGGTAGCAGCAGTGTCACGCAGTCTGCCGCGTGGATCAAAGGATCTATGGTTTTCCCTCGAGTCTTTTCCACGAGGCTTTCCCACGAGGCTTTCCCACAGGGCTGTCCCACGTGCACACGTGGTGGGAGTCGATCCTCGGCTTGAACGTCAAGGCAGTGCAGGGAAAACAGGTTCCTCTGGAATGGACTGACAGATCTGGGGGACTCTTGGAATGGTGGCATGACCCTGGAGTTCCTCTCGCCTTTCCTGTGGAGAGCGCCTCCTCTTGAGATGCGACGGGAACGCCGGGAATTCTTTCCCTACGAAACAGGGAAAGGATCCCTCATCTCGAGCTAGGAGGCGGAAACGGGGCTCCCCTGGATGTGTGCGGGACCCACGTGCTTCCTCTCGAGTGGAGACGGGTATGTCGGGGAACTTCTTGAGTTGCAGCAAGGGTGTGAAGGACCCTTTGGAAGTTCCAGTTGTTAGACGTGATTAGCCTCGAGAAGCCTCAGCGGAAATGGGCCTCATCTCGCCTGGAGGGCAAAACCTCCTGGATTTTCTCGAGTTGCGGCAGGTGCTCTCGACTTACGACGGGGACCTCAGGGACCCGCTCTGGTGGCCTCAGGAAAGGCCAGTCCCCATGCGAGTTCCTCGGGGGCCTCTCGGGATTCCTCTCCCGTCGATGCCGGGGCCTAAGACCTTGTGTGGATTCGGGGCCGGAACCTGAGGATTCCTCTCCAGTGCTGACATGGATCTTGGGGTACTTCTGGAGTCTCCCCAGGGGAGTCAGTCCTCGTCTCGAATGCGGGCATGCACTTGCGCTTTCCTCCAGAGCGGTAGCAGCAGTGTCACGCAGTCCGCCGCGTGGATCAAAGGATCTATGGTTTTCCCTCGAGTCTTTCCCACGAGGCTTTCCCACGAGGCTTTCTCACAGGGCTGTCCCACGTGCACACGTGGTGGGAGTCGATCCTCGGCTTGAACGTCAAGGCAGTGCAGGGAAAACAGGTTCCTCTGGAATGGACTGACACATCTGGGGGACTCTTGGAATGGTGGCACGACCCTGGAGTTCCTCTCGCCTTTCCTGTGGAGAGCGCCTCCTCTTGAGATGTGTCGGGAAGGCCGGGAATTCTTTCCCTACGAAACAGGGAAAGGATCCCTCATCTCGAGCTAGGAGGCGGAAACGGGGCTCCCCTGGATGTGTGCGGGACGCACGTGCTTCCTCTCGAGTGGAGACGGGTATGTCGGGGAACTTCTTGAGTTGCAGCAAGGGTGTGAAGGACCCTTTGGAAGTTCCAGTGGTTAGACGTGATTAGCCTCGAGAAGCCTCAGGGGAAATGGGCCTCATCTCGCCTGGAGGGCAAAACCTCCTGGATTTTCTCGAGTTGCGGCAGGTGCTCTCGACTTACGACGGGGACCTCAGGGACCCGCTCTGGTGGCCTCAGGAAAGCCAGTCCCCATGCGAGTTCCTCGGGGGCCTCTCGGGATTCCTCTCCCGTCGATGCCGGGGCCTAAGACATTGTGTGGAGTCAGGGCCGGAATCTGAGGATTCCTCTCCAGTGCTGACATGGATCTTGGGGTACTTCTGGAGTCTCCCCAGGGGAGTCAGTCCTCGTCTCGAATGCGGGCATGCACTTGCGCTTTCCTCCAGAGCGGTAGCAGCAGTGTCACGCAGTCCGCCGCGTGGATCAAAGGATCTATGGTTTTCCCTCGAGCCTTTCCCACGAGGCTTTACCACGAGGCTTTCCCACAGGGCTGTCCCACGTGCACACGTGGTGGGAGTCGATCCTCGACTTGAACGTCAAGGCAGTGCAGGGAAAACAGGTTCCTCTGGAATGGACTGACACATCTGGGGGACTCTTGGAATGGTGGCACGACCCTGGAGTTCCTCTCGCCTTTCCTGTGGAGAGCGCCTCCTCTTGAGATGCGACGGGAACGCCGGGAATTCTTTCCCTACGAAACAGGGAAAGGATCCCTCATCTCGAGCTAGGAGGCGGAAACGGGGCTCCCCTGGATGTGTGCGGGACCCCACGTGCTTCCTCTCGAGTGGAGACGGGTATGTCGGGGAACTTCTTGAGTTGCAGCAATGGTGTGAAGGACCCTTTCGAAGTTCCAGTGGTTAGATGTGATTGGCCTCGAGAACCCTCAGGGGAAATGAGCCTCATCTCACCTGGAGGGCAAAACCTCCTGGATTTTCTGGAGTTGCGGCAGGTGCTCTCGACTTACGACGGGGACCTCAGGGAACCGCTCTGGTGGCCTCAGGAAAGGCCAGTCCCCATGCGAGTTCCTCGGGGGCGTCTCGGGGTCCCTCTCCCGTCGATGCCGGGGCCTAAGACCTTGTGTGGAGTCGGGGCCGGAACCTGAGGATTCCTCTCCAGTGCTGACATGGATCTTGGGGTACATCTGGAGTCTCCCCAGGGGAGTCAGTCCTCGTCTCGAATGCGGGCATGCATTGCACTTTCCTCCAGAGCGGTAGCAGCAGTGTCACGCATTCCACGCGTGGATCAAAGGATCTATGGTTTTCCCTCGAGTCTTACCCACGAGGCTTTCCCATGAGGCTTTCCCAAAGAGCTGTCCCACGTGCACACGTGGTGGGAGTCAATCCTCGGCTTGAACATCATGTGCAGGGAAAACAGGTACCTCTGGAATGGACTGACACATCTGGGGGACTCTTGGAATGGTGGCACCACCCTGGAGTTCCTTTCGCCTTTCCTGTGGAGAGCGCCTCCTCTTGAGATGCGACGGGAACGCCGGGAATTCTTTCCCTACGAAACAGGGAAAGGATCCCTCATCTCGAGCTAGGAGGCGGAAACGGGGCTCCCCTGGATGTGTGCGGGAACCCACGTGCTTCCTCTCGAGTGGAGACGGGTATGTCGGGGAACTTCTTGAGTTGCAGCAAGGGTGTGAAGGACCCTTTGGAAGTTCCAGTGGTTAGATGTGATTGGCCTCGAGAAGCCTCAGCGGAAATTGGCCTCATCTCGCCTGTAGGGCAAAACCTCCTGGATTTTCTCGAGTTGCGGCAGGTGCTCTCGACTTACCACGGGGACCTCAGGGACCCGCTCTGGTGGCCTCAGGAAAGGCCAGTCCCCATGCGAGTTCCTCGGGGGCCTCTCGGGATTCCTATCCCGTCGATTCCGGGGCCTAAGACCTTGTGTGGAGTTGGGGCCGGAACCTGAGGATTCCTCTCCAGTGCTGACATGGATCTTGGGGTACTTCTGGAGTCTCCCCAGGGGAGTCAGTCCTCGTCTCGAATGCGGGCATGCACTTGCGCTTTCCTCCAGAGCGGTAGCAGCAGTGTCACGCAGTCCGCCGCGTGGATCAAAGGATCTATGATTTTCCATCGAGTCTTTCCCACGAGGCTTTCCCACGAGGCTTTCCCACAGGGCTGTCCCACGTGCACACGTGGTGGGAGTCGATCCTCGGCTTGAACGTCAAGGCAGTGCAGGGAAAACAGGTTCCTCTGGAATGGACTGACACATCTGGGGGACTCTTGGAATGGTGGCACGACCCTGGAGTTCCTCTCGCCTTTCCTGTGGAGAGCGCCTCCTCTTGAGATGCGACGGGAACGCCGGGAATTCTTTCCCTACGAAACAGGGAAAGGATCCCTCATCTCGAGCTAGGAGGCGGAAACGGGGCTCCCCTGGATGTGTGCGGGACCCCACGTGCTTCCTCTCGAGTGGAGACGGGTATGTCGGGGAACTTCTTGAGTTGCAGCAATGGTGTGAAGGACCCTTTGGAAGTTCCAGTGGTTAGATGTGATTGGCCTCGAGAACCCTCAGGGGAAATGGGCCTCATCTCACCTGGAGGGCAAAACCTCCTGGATTTTCTGGAGTTGCGGCAGGTGCTCTCGACTTACGACGGGGACCTCAGGGACCCGCTCTGGTGGCCTCAGGAAAGGCCAGTCCCCATGCGAGTTCCTCGGGGGCGTCTCGGGGTCCCTCTCCCGTCGATGCCGGGGCCTAAGACCTTGTGTGGAGTCGGGGCCGGAACCTGAGGATTCCTCTCCAGTGCTGACATGGATCTTGGGGTACATCTGGAGTCTCCCCAGGGGAGTCAGTCCTCGTCTCGAATGCGGGCATGCATTGCACTTTCCTCCAGAGCGGTAGCAGCAGTGTCACGCATTCCACGCGTGGATCAAAGGATCTATGGTTTTCCCTCGAGTCTTACCCACGAGGCTTTCCCATGAGGCTTTCCCAAAGAGCTGTCCCACGTGCACACGTGGTGGGAGTCAATCCTCGGCTTGAACATCATGTGCAGGGAAAACAGGTACCTCTGGAATGGACTGACACATCTGGGGGACTCTTGGAATGGTGGCACCACCCTGGAGTTCCTTTCGCCTTTCCTGTGGAGAGCGCCTCCTCTTGAGATGCGACGGGAACGCCGGGAATTCTTTCCCTACGAAACAGGGAAAGGATCCCTCATCTCGAGCTAGGAGGCGGAAACGGGGCTCCCCTGGATGTGTGCGGGAACCCACGTGCTTCCTCTCGAGTGGAGACGGGTATGTCGGGGAACTTCTTGAGTTGCAGCAAGGGTGTGAAGGACCCTTTGGAAGTTCCAGTGGTTAGATGTGATTGGCCTCGAGAAGCCTCAGCGGAAATTGGCCTCATCTCGCCTGTAGGGCAAAACCTCCTGGATTTTCTCGAGTTGCGGCAGGTGCTCTCGACTTACCACGGGGACCTCAGGGACCCGCTCTGGTGGCCTCAGGAAAGGCCAGTCCCCATGCGAGTTCCTCGGGGGCCTCTCGGGATTCCTATCCCGTCGATTCCGGGGCCTAAGACCTTGTGTGGAGTTGGGGCCGGAACCTGAGGATTCCTCTCCAGTGCTGACATGGATCTTGGGGTACTTCTGGAGTCTCCCCAGGGGAGTCAGTCCTCGTCTCGAATGCGGGCATGCACTTGCGCTTTCCTCCAGAGCGGTAGCAGCAGTGTCACGCAGTCCGCCGCGTGGATCAAAGGATCTATGATTTTCCATCGAGTCTTTCCCACGAGGCTTTCCCACGAGGCTTTCCCACAGGGCTGTCCCACGTGCACACGTGGTGGGAGTCGATCCTCGGCTTGAACGTCAAGGCAGTGCAGGGAAAACAGGTTCCTCTGGAATGGACTGACACATCTGGGGGACTCTTGGAATGGTGGCACGACCCTGGAGTTCCTCTCGCCTTTCCTGTGGAGAGCGCCTCCTCTTGAGATGCGACGGGAACGCCGGGAATTCTTTCCCTACGAAACAGGGAAAGGATCCCTCATCTCGAGCTAGGAGGCGGAAACGGGGCTCCCCTGGATGTGTGCGGGACCCCACGTGCTTCCTCTCGAGTGGAGACGGGTATGTCGGGGAACTTCTTGAGTTGCAGCAATGGTGTGAAGGACCCTTTGGAAGTTCCAGTGGTTAGATGTGATTGGCCTCGAGAACCCTCAGGGGAAATGGGCCTCATCTCACCTGGAGGGCAAAACCTCCTGGATTTTCTGGAGTTGCGGCAGGTGCTCTCGACTTACGACGGGGACCTCAGGGACCCGCTCTGGTGGCCTCAGGAAAGGCCAGTCCCCATGCGAGTTCCTCGGGGGCGTCTCGGGGTCCCTCTCCCGTCGATGCCGGTGCCTAAGACCTTGTGTGGAGTCGGGGCCGGAACCTGAGGATTCCTCTCCAGTGCTGACATGGATCTTGGGGTACATCTGGAGTCTCCCCAGGGGAGTCAGTCCTCGTCTCGAATGCGGGCATGCATTGCACTTTCCTCCAGAGCGGTAGCAGCAGTGTCACGCATTCCACGCGTGGATCAAAGGATCTATGGTTTTCCCTCGAGTCTTTCCCACGAGGCTTTCCCATGAGGCTTTCCCAAAGTGCTGTCCCACGTGCACACGTGGTGGGAGTCGATCCTCGGCTTGAACATCATGTGCAGGGAAAACAGGTACCTCTGGAATGGACTGACACATCTGGGGGACTCTTGGAATGGTGGCACCACCCTGGAGTTCCTTTCGCCTTTCCTGTGGAGAGCGCCTCCTCTTGAGATGCGACGGGAACGCCGGGAATTCTTTCCCTACGAAACAGGGAAAGGATCCCTCATCTCGAGCTAGGAGGCGGAAACGGGGCTCCCCTGGATGTGTGCGGGAACCCACGTGCTTCCTCTCGAGTGGAGACGGGTATGTCGGGGAACTTCTTGAGTTGCAGCAAGGGTGTGAAGGACCCTTTGGAAGTTCCAGTGGTTAGATGTGATTGGCCTCGAGAAGCCTCAGCGGAAATTGGCCTCATATCGCCTGTAGGGCAAAACCTCCTGGATTTTCTCGAGTTGCGGCAGGTGCTCTCGACTTACGACGGGGACCTCAGGGACCCGCTCTGGTGGCCTCAGGAAAGGCCAGTCCCCATGCGAGTTCCTCGGGGACCTCTCGGGATTCCTCTCCCGTCGATTCCGGGGCCTAAGACCTTGTGTGGAGTCGGGGTCGGAACCTGAGGATTCCTCTCCAGTGCTGACATGGATCTTGGGGTACTTCTGGAGTCTCCCCAGGGGAGTCAGTCCTCGTCTCGAATGCGGGCATGCACTTGCGCTTTCCTCCAGAGCGGTAGCAGCAGTGTCACGCAGTCCGCCGCGTGGATCAAAGGATCTATGGTTTTCCCTCGAGTCTTTCCCACGAGGCTTTCCCACGAGGCTTTCCCACAGGGCTGTCCCACGTGCACACGTGGTGGGAGTCGATCCTCGGCTTGAACGTCAAGGCAGTGCAGGGAAAACAGGTTCCTCTGGAATGGACTGACACATCTGGGGGACTCTTGGAATGGTGGCACGACCCTGGAGTTCCTCTCGCCTTTCCTGTGGAGAGCGCCTCCTCTTGAGATGCGACGGGAACGCCGGGAATTCTTTCCCTACGAAACAGGGAAAGGATCCCTCATCTCGAGCTAGGAGGCGGAAACGGGGCTCCCCTGGATGTGTGCGGGACCCCACGTGCTTCCTCTCGAGTGGAGACGGGTATGTCGGGGAACTTCTTGAGTTGCAGCAATGGTGTGAAGGACCCTTTGGAAGTTCCAGTGGTTAGATGTGATTGGCCTCGAGAACCCTCAGGGGAAATGGGCCTCATCTCGCCTGGAGGGCAAAACCTCCTGGATTTTCTAGAGTTGCGGCAGGTGCTCTCGACTTACGACGGGGACCTCAGGGAACCGCTCTGGTGGCCTCAGGAAAGGCCAGTCCCCATGCGAGTTCCTCGGGGGCGTCTCGGGGTTCCTCTCCCGTCGATGCCGTGGCCTAAGACCTTGTGTGGAGTCGGGGCCGGAACCTGAGGATTCCTCTCCAGTGCTGACATGGATCTTGGGGTACTTCTGGAGTCTCCCCAGGGGAGTCAGTCCTCCTCTCGAATGCGGGCATGCATTGCACTTTCCTCCAGAGCGGTAGCAGCAGTGTCACGCATTCCACGCGTGGATCAAAGGATCTATGGTTTTCCCTCGAGTCTTTCCCACGAGGCTTTCCCACGAGGCTTTCCCACAGGGCTGTCCCACGTGCACACGTGGTGGGAGTCGATCCTCGGCTTGAACGTCATGTGCAGGGAAAACAGGTTCCTCTGGAATGGACTGACACATCTGGGGGACTCTTGGAATTGTGGCACGACCCTGGAGTTCCTTTCGCCTTTCCTGTGGAGAGCGCCTCCTCTTGAGATGCGACGGGAACGCCGGGAATTCTTTCCCTACGAAACAGGGAAAGGATCCCTCATCTCGAGCTAGGAGGCGGAAACGGGGCTCCCCTGGATGTGTGCGGGACCCCACGTGCTTCCTCTCGAGTGGAGACGGGTATGTCCGGGAACTTCTTGAGTTGCAGCAAGGGTGTGAAGGACCCTTTGGAAGTTCCAGTGGTTAGACGTGATTAGCCTCGAGAAACCTCAGCGGAAATGGGCCTCATCTCGCCTGGAGGGCAAAACCTCCTGGATTTTCTCGAGTTGCGGCAGGTGCTCTCGACTTACGACGGGGACCACAGGGACCCGCTCTGGTGGCCTCAGGAAAGGCCAGTCCCCATGCGAGTTCCTCGGGGGCCTCTCGGGATTCCTCTCCCGTCGATGCCGGGGCCTAAGACCTTGTGTGGAGTCGGGGCCGGAACCTGAGGATTCCTCTCCAGTGCTGACATGGATCTTGGGGTACTTCTGGAGTCTCCCCAGGGGAGTCAGTCCTCGTCTCGAATGCGGGCATGCACTTGCGCTTTCCTACAGAGCGGTAGCAGCAGTGTCACGCAGTCCGCCGCGTGGATCAAAGGATCTATGGTTTTCCCTCGAGTCTTTCCCACGAGGCTTTCCCACGAGGCTTTCCCACAAGGCTGTCCCACGTGCACACGTGGTGGGAGTCGATCCTCGGCTTGAATGTCAAGGCAGTGCAGGGAAAACAGGTTCCTCTGGAATGGACTGACACATCTGGGGGACTCTTGGAATGGTGGCACGACCCTGGAGTTCCTCTCGCCTTTCCTGTGGAGAGCGCCTCCTCTTGAGATGCGACGGGAACGCCGGGAATTCTTTCCCTACGAAACAGGGAAAGGATCCCTCATCTCGAGCTAGGAGGTGGAAACGGGGCTCCCCTGGATGTGTGCGGGACCCCACGTGATTCCTCTCGAGTGGAGACGGGTATGTCGGGGAACTTCTTGAGTTGCAGCAAGGGTGTGAAGGACCCTTTGGAAGTTCCAGTGGTTAGATGTGATTGGCCTCGAGAAGCCTCAGCGGAAATGGGCCTCATCTCGCCTGGAGGGCAAAACCTCCTGGATTTTCTCGAGTTGCGGCAGGTGCTCTCGACTTACGACGGGGACCTCAGGGACCCGCTCTGGTGGCCTCAGGAAAGGCCAGTCCCCATGCGAGTTCTTCGGGGGCCTCTCGGGATTCCTCTCCCGTCGATGCCGGGGCCTAAGACCTTGTGTGGAGTCGGGGCCGGAACCTGAGGATTCCTCTCCAGTGCTGACATGGATCTTGGGGTACGTCTGGAGTCTCCCCAGGGGAGTCAGTCCTCGTCTCGAATGCGGGTATTCATTGCGCTTTCCTCCAGAGCGGTAGCAGCAGTGTCACGCAGTCCGCCGCGTGGATCAAAGGATCTATGGATTTCCCTCGAGTCTTTCCCACGAGGCTTTCCCACGAGGCTTTCCCACAGGGCTTTCCCACGTGCACACGTGGTGGGAGTCGATCCTCGGCTTGAACGTCAAGGCAGTTCAGGGAAAACAGGTTCCTCTGGAATGGACTGACACATCTGGGGGACTCTTGGAATGGTGGCACGACCCTTCAGTTCCTCTCGCCTTTCCTGTGGAGAGCCCCTCCTCTTGAGATGCGACGGGAACGCCGGGAATTCTTTCCCTACGAAACAGGGAAAGGATCCCTCATCTAGAGCTAGGAGGCGGAAACGGGGCTCCCCTGGATGTGTGCGGGACCCACGTTCTTCCTCTCGAGTGGAGACGGGTATGTCGGGGAACTTCTTGAGTTGCAGCAAGGGTGTGAAGGACCCTTTGGAAGTTCCAGTGGTTAGACGTGATTAGCCTGGAGAAGCCTCAGCGGAAATGGGCCTCATCTCGCCTGGAGGGCAAAACCTCCTGGATTTTCTCGAGTTGCGGCAGGTGCTCTCGACTTACGACGGGGACCTCAGGGACCCGCTCTGGTGGCCTCAGGAAAGGCCAGTCCCCATGCGAGTTCCTCGGGGGCCTCTCGGGATTCCTCTCCCGTCGATGCCGTGTCCTAAGTCCTTGTGTGGAGTCGGGGTCGGAACCTGAGGATTCCTCTCCAGTGCTGACATGGATCTTGGGGTACTTCTGGAGTCTCCCCAGGGGAGTCAGTCTTCGTCTCGAATGCGGGCATGCACTTGCGCTTTCCTCCAGAGCGGTAGCAGCAGTGTCACGCAGTCTGCCGCGTGGATCAAAGGATCTATGGTTTTCCCTCGAGTCTTTTCCACGAGGCTTTCCCACGAGGCTTTCCCACAGGGCTGTCCCACGTGCACACGTGGTGGGAGTCGATCCTCGGCTTGAACGTCAAGGCAGTGCAGGGAAAACAGGTTCCTCTGGAATGGACTGACAGATCTGGGGGACTCTTGGAATGGTGGCATGACCCTGGAGTTCCTCTCGCCTTTCCTGTGGAGAGCGCCTCCTCTTGAGATGCGACGGGAACGCCGGGAATTCTTTCCCTACGAAACAGGGAAAGGATCCCTCATCTCGAGCTAGGAGGCGGAAACGGGGCTCCCCTGGATGTGTGCGGGACCCACGTGCTTCCTCTCGAGTGGAGACGGGTATGTCGGGGAACTTCTTGAGTTGCAGCAAGGGTGTGAAGGACCCTTTGGAAGTTCCAGTTGTTAGACGTGATTAGCCTCGAGAAGCCTCAGCGGAAATGGGCCTCATCTCGCCTGGAGGGCAAAACCTCCTGGATTTTCTCGAGTTGCGGCAGGTGCTCTCGACTTACGACTGGGACCTCAGGGACCCGCTCTGGTGGCCTCAGGAAAGGCCAGTCCCCATGCGAGTTCCTCGGGGGCCTCTCGGGATTCCTCTCCCGTCGATGCCGGGGCCTAAGACCTTGTGTGGATTCGGGGCCGGAACCTGAGGATTCCTCTCCAGTGCTGACATGGATCTTGGGGTACTTCTGGAGTCTCCCCAGGGGAGTCAGTCCTCGTCTCGAATGCGGGCATGCACTTGCGCTTTCCTCCAGAGCGGTAGCAGCAGTGTCACGCAGTCCGCCGCGTGGATCAAAGGATCTATGGTTTTCCCTCGAGTCTTTCCCACGAGGCTTTCCCACGAGGCTTTCTCACAGGGCTGTCCCACGTGCACACGTGGTGGGAGTCGATCCTCGGCTTGAACGTCAAGGCAGTGCAGGGAAAACAGGTTCCTCTGGAATGGACTGACACATCTGGGGGACTCTTGGAATGGTGGCACGACCCTGGAGTTCCTCTCGCCTTTCCTGTGGAGAGCGCCTCCTCTTGAGATGTGTCGGGAAGGCCGGGAATTCTTTCCCTACGAAACAGGGAAAGGATCCCTCATCTCGAGCTAGGAGGCGGAAACGGGGCTCCCCTGGATGTGTGCGGGACGCACGTGCTTCCTCTCGAGTGGAGACGGGTATGTCGGGGAACTTCTTGAGTTGCAGCAAGGGTGTGAAGGACCCTTTGGAAGTTCCAGTGGTTAGACGTGATTAGCCTCGAGAAGCCTCAGGGGAAATGGGCCTCATCTCGCCTGGAGGGCAAAACCTCCTGGATTTTCTCGAGTTGCGGCAGGTGCTCTCGACTTACGACGGGGACCTCAGGGACCCGCTCTGGTGGCCTCAGGAAAGGCCAGTCCCCATGCGAGTTCCTCGGGGGCCTCTCGGGATTCCTCTCCCGTCGATGCCGGGGCCTAAGACATTGTGTGGAGTCAGGGCCGGAATCTGAGGATTCCTCTCCAGTGCTGACATGGATCTTGGGGTACTTCTGGAGTCTCCCCAGGGGAGTCAGTCCTCGTCTCGAATGCGGGCATGCACTTGCGCTTTCCTCCAGAGCGGTAGCAGCAGTGTCACGCAGTCCGCCGCGTGGATCAAAGGATCTATGGTTTTCCCTCGAGCCTTTCCCACGAGGCTTTACCACGAGGCTTTCCCACAGGGCTGTCCCACGTGCACACGTGGTGGGAGTCGATCCTCGACTTGAACGTCAAGGCAGTGCAGGGAAAACAGGTTCCTCTGGAATGGACTGACACATCTGGGGGACTCTTGGAATGGTGGCACGACCCTGGAGTTCCTCTCGCCTTTCCTGTGGAGAGCGCCTCCTCTTGAGATGCGACGGGAACGCCGGGAATTCTTTCCCTACGAAACAGGGAAAGGATCCCTCATCTCGAGCTAGGAGGCGGAAACGGGGCTCCCCTGGATGTGTGCGGGACCCCACGTGCTTCCTCTCGAGTGGAGACGGGTATGTCGGGGAACTTCTTGAGTTGCAGCAATGGTGTGAAGGACCCTTTGGAAGTTCCAGTGGTTAGATGTGATTGGCCTCGAGAACCCTCAGGGGAAATGAGCCTCATCTCACCTGGAGGGCAAAACCTCCTGGATTTTCTGGAGTTGCGGCAGGTGCTCTCGACTTACGACGGGGACCTCAGGGAACCGCTCTGGTGGCCTCAGGAAAGGCCAGTCCCCATGCGAGGTCCTCGGGGGCGTCTCGGGGTCCCTCTCCCGTCGATGCCGGGGCCTAAGACCTTGTGTGGAGTCGGGGCCGGAACCTGAGGATTCCTCTCCAGTGCTGACATGGATCTTGGGGTACATCTGGAGTCTCCCCAGGGGAGTCAGTCCTCGTCTCGAATGCGGGCATGCATTGCACTTTCCTCCAGAGCGGTAGCAGCAGTGTCACGCATTCCACGCGTGGATCAAAGGATCTATGGTTTTCCCTCGAGTCTTTCCCACGAGGCTTTCCCATGAGGCTTTCCCAAAGAGCTGTCCCACGTGCACACGTGGTGGGAGTCAATCCTCGGCTTGAACATCATGTGCAGGGAAAACAGGTACCTCTGGAATGGACTGACACATCTGGGGGACTCTTGGAATGGTGGCACCACCCTGGAGTTCCTTTCGCCTTTCCTGTGGAGAGCGCCTCCTCTTGAGATGCGACGGGAACGCCGGGAATTCTTTCCCTACGAAACAGGGAAAGGATCCCTCATCTCGAGCTAGGAGGCGGAAACGGGGCTCCCCTGGATGTGTGCGGGAACCCACGTGCTTCCTCTCGAGTGGAGACGGGTATGTCGGGGAACTTCTTGAGTTGCAGCAAGGGTGTGAAGGACCCTTTGGAAGTTCCAGTGGTTAGATGTGATTGGCCTCGAGAAGCCTCAGCGGAAATTGGCCTCATCTCGCCTGTAGGGCAAAACCTCCTGGATTTTCTCGAGTTGCGGCAGGTGCTCTCGACTTACCACGGGGACCTCAGGGACCCGCTCTGGTGGCCTCAGGAAAGGCCAGTCCCCATGCGAGTTCCTCGGGGGCCTCTCGGGATTCCTATCCCGTCGATTCCGGGGCCTAAGACCTTGTGTGGAGTTGGGGCCGGAACCTGAGGATTCCTCTCCAGTGCTGACATGGATCTTGGGGTACTTCTGGAGTCTCCCCAGGGGAGTCAGTCCTCGTCTCGAATGCGGGCATGCACTTGCGCTTTCCTCCAGAGCGGTAGCAGCAGTGTCACGCAGTCCGCCGCGTGGATCAAAGGATCTATGATTTTCCATCGAGTCTTTCCCACGAGGCTTTCCCACGAGGCTTTCCCACAGGGCTGTCCCACGTGCACACGTGGTGGGAGTCGATCCTCGGCTTGAACGTCAAGGCAGTGCAGGGAAAACAGGTTCCTCTGGAATGGACTGACACATCTGGGGGACTCTTGGAATGGTGGCACGACCCTGGAGTTCCTCTCGCCTTTCCTGTGGAGAGCGCCTCCTCTTGAGATGCGACGGGAACGCCGGGAATTCTTTCCCTACGAAACAGGGAAAGGATCCCTCATCTCGAGCTAGGAGGCGGAAACGGGGCTCCCCTGGATGTGTGCGGGACCCCACGTGCTTCCTCTCGAGTGGAGACGGGTATGTCGGGGAACTTCTTGAGTTGCAGCAATGGTGTGAAGGACCCTTTGGAAGTTCCAGTGGTTAGATGTGATTGGCCTCGAGAACCCTCAGGGGAAATGGGCCTCATCTCACCTGGAGGGCAAAACCTCCTGGATTTTCTGGAGTTGCGGCAGGTGCTCTCGACTTACGACGGGGACCTCAGGGACCCGCTCTGGTGGCCTCAGGAAAGGCCAGTCCCCATGCGAGTTCCTCGGGGGCGTCTCGGGGTCCCTCTCCCGTCGATGCCGGTGCCTAAGACCTTGTGTGGAGTCGGGGCCGGAACCTGAGGATTCCTCTCCAGTGCTGACATGGATCTTGGGGTACATCTGGAGTCTCCCCAGGGGAGTCAGTCCTCGTCTCGAATGCGGGCATGCATTGCACTTTCCTCCAGAGCGGTAGCAGCAGTGTCACGCATTCCACGCGTGGATCAAAGGATCTATGGTTTTCCCTCGAGTCTTTCCCACGAGGCTTTCCCATGAGGCTTTCCCAAAGTGCTGTCCCACGTGCACACGTGGTGGGAGTCGATCCTCGGCTTGAACATCATGTGCAGGGAAAACAGGTACCTCTGGAATGGACTGACACATCTGGGGGACTCTTGGAATGGTGGCACCACCCTGGAGTTCCTTTCGCCTTTCCTGTGGAGAGCGCCTCCTCTTGAGATGCGACGGGAACGCCGGGAATTCTTTCCCTACGAAACAGGGAAAGGATCCCTCATCTCGAGCTAGGAGGCGGAAACGGGGCTCCCCTGGATGTGTGCGGGAACCCACGTGCTTCCTCTCGAGTGGAGACGGGTATGTCGGGGAACTTCTTGAGTTGCAGCAAGGGTGTGAAGGACCCTTTGGAAGTTCCAGTGGTTAGATGTGATTGGCCTCGAGAAGCCTCAGCGGAAATTGGCCTCATCTCGCCTGTAGGGCAAAACCTCCTGGATTTTCTCGAGTTGCGGCAGGTGCTCTCGACTTACGACGGGGACCTCAGGGACCCGCTCTGGTGGCCTCAGGAAAGGCCAGTCCCCATGCGAGTTCCTCGGGGACCTCTCGGGATTCCTCTCCCGTCGATTCCGGGGCCTAAGACCTTGTGTGGAGTCGGGGCCGGAACCTGAGGATTCCTCTCCAGTGCTGACATGGATCTTGGGGTACTTCTGGAGTCTCCCCAGGGGAGTCAGTCCTCGTCTCGAATGCGGGCATGCACTTGCGCTTTCCTCCAGAGCGGTAGCAGCAGTGTCACGCAGTCCGCCGCGTGGATCAAAGGATCTATGGTTTTCCCTCGAGTCTTTCCCACGAGGCTTTCCCACGAGGCTTTCCCACAGGGCTGTCCCACGTGCACACGTGGTGGGAGTCGATCCTCGGCTTGAACGTCAAGGCAGTGCAGGGAAAACAGGTTCCTCTGGAATGGACTGACACATCTGGGGGACTCTTGGAATGGTGGCACGACCCTGGAGTTCCTCTCGCCTTTCCTGTGGAGAGCGCCTCCTCTTGAGATGCGACGGGAACGCCGGGAATTCTTTCCCTACGAAACAGGGAAAGGATCCCTCATCTCGAGCTAGGAGGCGGAAACGGGGCTCCCCTGGATGTGTGCGGGACCCCACGTGCTTCCTCTCGAGTGGAGACGGGTATGTCGGGGAACTTCTTGAGTTGCAGCAATGGTGTGAAGGACCCTTTGGAAGTTCCAGTGGTTAGATGTGATTGGCCTCGAGAACCCTCAGGGGAAATGGGCCTCATCTCGCCTGGAGGGCAAAACCTCCTGGATTTTCTAGAGTTGCGGCAGGTGCTCTCGACTTACGACGGGGACCTCAGGGAACCGCTCTGGTGGCCTCAGGAAAGGCCAGTCCCCATGCGAGTTCCTCGGGGGCGTCTCGGGGTTCCTCTCCCGTCGATGCCGTGGCCTAAGACCTTGTGTGGAGTCGGGGCCGGAACCTGAGGATTCCTCTCCAGTGCTGACATGGATCTTGGGGTACTTCTGGAGTCTCCCCAGGGGAGTCAGTCCTCCTCTCGAATGCGGGCATGCATTGCACTTTCCTCCAGAGCGGTAGCAGCAGTGTCACGCATTCCACGCGTGGATCAAAGGATCTATGGTTTTCCCTCGAGTCTTTCCCACGAGGCTTTCCCACGAGGCTTTCCCACAGGGCTGTCCCACGTGCACACGTGGTGGGAGTCGATCCTCGGCTTGAACGTCATGTGCAGGGAAAACAGGTTCCTCTGGAATGGACTGACACATCTGGGGGACTCTTGGAATTGTGGCACGACCCTGGAGTTCCTTTCGCCTTTCCTGTGGAGAGCGCCTCCTCTTGAGATGCGACGGGAACGCCGGGAATTCTTTCCCTACGAAACAGGGAAAGGATCCCTCATCTCGAGCTAGGAGGCGGAAACGGGGCTCCCCTGGATGTGTGCGGGACCCCACGTGCTTCCTCTCGAGTGGAGACGGGTATGTCCGGGAACTTCTTGAGTTGCAGCAAGGGTGTGAAGGACCCTTTGGAAGTTCCAGTGGTTAGACGTGATTAGCCTCGAGAAACCTCAGCGGAAATGGGCCTCATCTCGCCTGGAGGGCAAAACCTCCTGGATTTTCTCGAGTTGCGGCAGGTGCTCTCGACTTACGACGGGGACCACAGGGACCCGCTCTGGTGGCCTCAGGAAAGGCCAGTCCCCATGCGAGTTCCTCGGGGGCCTCTCGGGATTCCTCTCCCGTCGATGCCGGGGCCTAAGACCTTGTGTGGAGTCGGGGCCGGAACCTGAGGATTCCTCTCCAGTGCTGACATGGATCTTGGGGTACTTCTGGAGTCTCCCCAGGGGAGTCAGTCCTCGTCTCGAATGCGGGCATGCACTTGCGCTTTCCTACAGAGCGGTAGCAGCAGTGTCACGCAGTCCGCCGCGTGGATCAAAGGATCTATGGTTTTCCCTCGAGTCTTTCCCACGAGGCTTTCCCACGAGGCTTTCCCACAAGGCTGTCCCACGTGCACACGTGGTGGGAGTCGATCCTCGGCTTGAATGTCAAGGCAGTGCAGGGAAAACAGGTTCCTCTGGAATGGACTGACACATCTGGGGGACTCTTGGAATGGTGGCACGACCCTGGAGTTCCTCTCGCCTTTCCTGTGGAGAGCGCCTCCTCTTGAGATGCGACGGGAACGCCGGGAATTCTTTCCCTACGAAACAGGGAAAGGATCCCTCATCTCGAGCTAGGAGGTGGAAACGGGGCTCCCCTGGATGTGTGCGGGACCCCACGTGATTCCTCTCGAGTGGAGACGGGTATGTCGGGGAACTTCTTGAGTTGCAGCAAGGGTGTGAAGGACCCTTTGGAAGTTCCAGTGGTTAGATGTGATTGGCCTCGAGAAGCCTCAGCGGAAATGGGCCTCATCTCGCCTGGAGGGCAAAACCTCCTGGATTTTCTCGAGTTGCGGCAGGTGCTCTCGACTTACGACGGGGACCTCAGGGACCCGCTCTGGTGGCCTCAGGAAAGGCCAGTCCCCATGCGAGTTCTTCGGGGGCCTCTCGGGATTCCTCTCCCGTCGATGCCGGGGCCTAAGACCTTGTGTGGAGTCGGGGCCGGAACCTGAGGATTCCTCTCCAGTGCTGACATGGATCTTGGGGTACGTCTGGAGTCTCCCCAGGGGAGTCAGTCCTCGTCTCGAATGCGGGTATTCATTGCGCTTTCCTCCAGAGCGGTAGCAGCAGTGTCATGCAGTCCGCCGCGTGGATCAAAGGATCTATGGATTTCCCTCGAGTCTTTCCCACGAGGCTTTCCCACGAGGCTTTCCCACAGGGCTTTCCCACGTGCACACGTGGTGGGAGTCGATCCTCTGCTTGAACGTCAAGGCAGTGCAGGGAAAACAGGTTCCTCTGGAATGGACTGACACATCTGGGGGACTCTTGAAATGGTGGCACGACCCTGGAGTTCCTCTCGCCTTTCCTGTGGAGAGCGCCTCCTCTTGAGATGCGACGGGAACGCCGGGAATTCTTTCCCTACGAAACAGGGAAAGGATCCCTCATCTCGAGCTAGGAGGCGGAAACGGGGCTCCCCTGGATGTGTGCGGGACACCACGTGCTTCCTCTCGAGTGGAGACGGGTATGTCGGGGAACTTCTTGAGTTGCAGCAATGGTGTGAAGGACCCTTTGGCAGTTCCAGTGGTTAGATGTGATTGGCCTCGAGAAGCCTCAGCGGAAATGGGCCTCGTCTCGCCTGGAGGGCAAAACCTCCTGGATTTTCTCGAGTTGCGGCAGGTGCTCTCGACTTACGACGGGGACCTCAGGGAACCGCTCTGGTGGACTCAGGAAAGGCCAGTCCCCATGCGAGTTCCTCGGGGGCCTCTCGGGGTTCCTCTCCCGTCGATGCCGGGGCCTAAGACCTTGTGTGGAGTCGGGGCCGGAACGTGAGGATTCCTCTCCAGTGCTGACATGGATCCTGGGGTACTTCTGGAGTCTCCCCAGGGGAGTCAGTCCTTGTCTCGAATGCGGGCATGCACTTGCGCTTTCCTCCAGAGCGGTAGCAGCAGTGTCACTCATTCCGCCGAGTGGATCAAAGGATCTATGGTTTTCCCTCGAGTCTTTCCCACGAGGCTTTCCCCGAGGCTGTCCCACGTGGACACGTGGTGGGAGTCGATCCTCTGCTTGAACGTCAAGGCAGTGCAGTGAAAACAGGTTCCTCTGGAATGGACTGACACATCTGGGGGACTCTTGGAATGGTGGCACGACCCTGGAGTTCCTCTCGCCTTTCCTGTGGAGAGCGCCTCCTCTTGAGATGCGACGGGAACGCCGGGAATTCTTTCCCTACGAAACAGGGAAAGGATCCCTCATCTCGAGCTAGGAGGCGGAAACGGGGCTCCCCTGGATGTGTGCGGGACCCCACGTGCTTCCTCTCGAGTGGAGACGGGTATGTCGGGGAACTTCTTGAGTTGCAGCAATGGTGTGAAGGACCCTTTGGAAGTTCCAGTGGTTAGATGTGATTGGCCTCGAGAACCCTCAGGGGAAATGGGCCTCATCTCACCTGGAGGGCAAAACCTCCTGGATTTTCTAGAGTTGCGGCAGGTGCTCTCGACTTACGACGGGGACCTCAGGGAACCGCTCTGGTGGCCTCAGGAAAGGCCAGTCCCCATGCGAGTTCCTCGGGGGCGTCTCGGGGTTCCTCTCCCGTCGATGCCGTGGCCTAAGACCTTGTGTGGAGTCGGGGCCGGAACCTGAGGATTCCTCTCCAGTGCTGACATGGATCTTGGGGTACTTCTGGAGTCTCCCCAGGGGAGTCAGTCCTCCTCTCGAATGCGGGCATGCATTGCACTTTCCTCCAGAGCGGTAGCAGCAGTGTCACGCATTCCACGCGTGGATCAAAGGATCTATGGTTTTCCCTCGAGTCTTTCCCACGAGGCTTTCCCACGAGGCTTTCCCACAGGGCTGTCCCACGTGCACACGTGGTGGGAGTCGATCCTCGGCTTGAACGTCATGTGCAGGGAAAACAGGTTCCTCTGGAATGGACTGACACATCTGGGGGACTCTTGGAATTGTGGCACGACCCTGGAGTTCCTTTCGCCTTTCCTGTGGAGAGCGCCTCCTCTTGAGATGCGACGGGAACGCCGGGAATTCTTTCCCTACGAAACAGGGAAAGGATCCCTCATCTCGAGCTAGGAGGCGGAAACGGGGCTCCCCTGGATGTGTGCGGGACCCCACGTGCTTCCTCTCGAGTGGAGACGGGTATGTCCGGGAACTTCTTGAGTTGCAGCAAGGGTGTGAAGGACCCTTTGGAAGTTCCAGTGGTTAGACGTGATTAGCCTCGAGAAACCTCAGCGGAAATGGGCCTCATCTCGCCTGGAGGGCAAAACCTCCTGGATTTTCTCGAGTTGCGGCAGGTGCTCTCGACTTACGACGGGGACCTCAGGGACCCGCTCTGGTTGCCTCAGGAAAGGCCAGTCCCCATGCGAGTTCCTCGGGGGCGTCTCGGGATTCCTCTCCCGTCGATGCCGGGGCCTAAGACCTTGTGTGGAGTCGGGGCCGGAACCTGAGGATTCCTCTCCAGTGCTGACATGGATCTTGGGGTACTTCTGGAGTCTCCCCAGGGGAGTCAGTCCTCGTCTCGAATGCGGGCATGCACTTGCGCTTTCCTACAGAGCGGTAGCAGCAGTGTCACGCAGTCCGCCGCGTGGATCAAAGGATCTATGGTTTTCCCTCGAGTCTTTCCCACGAGGCTTTCCCACGAGGCTTTCCCACAAGGCTGTCCCACGTGCACACGTGGTGGGAGTCGATCCTCGGCTTGAATGTCAAGGCAGTGCAGGGAAAACAGGTTCCTCTGGAATGGACTGACACATCTGGGGGACTCTTGGAATGGTGGCACGACCCTGGAGTTCCTCTCGCCTTTCCTGTGGAGAGCGCCTCCTCTTGAGATGCGACGGGAACGCCGGGAATTCTTTCCCTACGAAACAGGGAAAGGATCCCTCATCTCGAGCTAGGAGGTGGAAACGGGGCTCCCCTGGATGTGTGCGGGACCCCACGTGATTCCTCTCGAGTGGAGACGGGTATGTCGGGGAACTTCTTGAGTTGCAGCAAGGGTGTGAAGGACCCTTTGGAAGTTCCAGTGGTTAGATGTGATTGGCCTCGAGAAGCCTCAGCGGAAATGGGCCTCATCTCGCCTGGAGGGCAAAACCTCCTGGATTTTCTCGAGTTGCGGCAGGTGCTCTCGACTTACGACGGGGACCTCAGGGACCCGCTCTGGTGGCCTCAGGAAAGGCCAGTCCCCATGCGAGTTCTTCGGGGGCCTCTCGGGATTCCTCTCCCGTCGATGCCGGGGCCTAAGACCTTGTGTGGAGTCGGGGCCGGAACCTGAGGATTCCTCTCCAGTGCTGACATGGATCTTGGGGTACGTCTGGAGTCTCCCCAGGGGAGTCAGTCCTCGTCTCGAATGCGGGTATTCATTGCGCTTTCCTCCAGAGCGGTAGCAGCAGTGTCACGCAGTCCGCCGCGTGGATCAAAGGATCTATGGATTTCCCTCGAGTCTTTCCCACGAGGCTTTCCCACGAGGCTTTCCCACAGGGCTTTCCCACGTGCACACGTGGTGGGAGTCGATCCTCTGCTTGAACGTCAAGGCAGTGCAGGGAAAACAGGTTCCTCTGGAATGGACTGACACATCTGGGGGACTCTTGAAATGGTGGCACGACCCTGGAGTTCCTCTCGCCTTTCCTGTGGAGAGCGCCTCCTCTTGAGATGCGACGGGAACGCCGGGAATTCTTTCCCTACGAAACAGGGAAAGGATCCCTCATCTCGAGCTAGGAGGCGGAAACGGGGCTCCCCTGGATGTGTGCGGGACACCACGTGCTTCCTCTCGAGTGGAGACGGGTATGTCGGGGAACTTCTTGAGTTGCAGCAATGGTGTGAAGGACCCTTTGGCAGTTCCAGTGGTTAGATGTGATTGGCCTCGAGAACCCTCAGGGGAAATGGGCCTCGTCTCGCCTGGAGGGCAAAACCTCCTGGATTTTCTCGAGTTGCGGCAGGTGCTCTCGACTTACGACGGGGACCTCAGGGAACCGCTCTGGTGGACTCAGGAAAGGCCAGTCCCCATGCGAGTTCCTCGGGGGCCTCTCGGGGTTCCTCTCCCGTCGATGCCGGGGCCTAAGACCTTGTGTGGAGTCGGGGCCGGAACGTGAGGATTCCTCTCCAGTGCTGACATGGATCCTGGGGTACTTCTGGAGTCTCCCCAGGGGAGTCAGTCCTTGTCTCGAATGCGGGCATGCACTTGCGCTTTCCTCCAGAGCGGTAGCAGCAGTGTCACTCATTCCGCCGCGTGGATCAAAGGATCTATGGTTTTCCCTCGAGTCTTTCCCACGAGGCTTTCCCCGAGGCTGTCCCACGTGGACACGTGGTGGGAGTCGATCCTCTGCTTGAACGTCAAGGCAGTGCAGTGAAAACAGGTTCCTCTGGAATGGACTGACACATCTGGGGGACTCTTGGAATGGTGGCACGACCCTGGAGTTCCTCTCGCCTTTCCTGTGGAGAGCGCCTCCTCTTGAGATGCGACGGGAACGCCGGGAATTCTTTCCCTACGAAACAGGGAAAGGATCCCTCATCTCGAGCTAGGAGGCGGAAACGGGGCTCCCCTGGATGTGTGCGGGACCCCACGTGCTTCCTCTCGAGTGGAGACGGGTATGTCGGGGAACTTCTTGAGTTGCAGCAATGGTGTGAAGGACCCTTTGGAAGTTCCAGTGGTTAGATGTGATTGGCCTCGAGAACCCTCAGGGGAAAATGGGCCTCATCTCACCTGGAGGGCAAAACCTCCTGGATTTTCTAGAGTTGCGGCAGGTGCTCTCGACTTACGACGGGGACCTCAGGGAACCGCTCTGGTGGCCTCAGGAAAGGCCAGTCCCCATGCGAGTTCCTCGGGGGCGTCTCGGGGTTCCTCTCCCGTCGATGCCGTGGCCTAAGACCTTGTGTGGAGTCGGGGCCGGAACCTGAGGATTCCTCTCCAGTGCTGACATGGATCTTGGGGTACTTCTGGAGTCTCCCCAGGGGAGTCAGTCCTCCTCTCGAATGCGGGCATGCATTGCACTTTCCTCCAGAGCGGTAGCAGCAGTGTCACGCATTCCACGCGTGGATCAAAGGATCTATGGTTTTCCCTCGAGTCTTTCCCACGAGGCTTTCCCACGAGGCTTTCCCACAGGGCTGTCCCACGTGCACACGTGGTGGGAGTCGATCCTCGGCTTGAACGTCATGTGCAGGGAAAACAGGTTCCTCTGGAATGGACTGACACATCTGGGGGACTCTTGGAATTGTGGCACGACCCTGGAGTTCCTTTCGCCTTTCCTGTGGAGAGCGCCTCCTCTTGAGATGCGACGGGAACGCCGGGAATTCTTTCCCTACGAAACAGGGAAAGGATCCCTCATCTCGAGCTAGGAGGCGGAAACGGGGCTCCCCTGGATGTGTGCGGGACCCCACGTGCTTCCTCTCGAGTGGAGACGGGTATGTCCGGGAACTTCTTGAGTTGCAGCAAGGGTGTGAAGGACCCTTTGGAAGTTCCAGTGGTTAGACGTGATTAGCCTCGAGAAACCTCAGCGGAAATGGGCCTCATCTCGCCTGGAGGGCAAAACCTCCTGGATTTTCTCGAGTTGCGGCAGGTGCTCTCGACTTACGACGGGGACCTCAGGGACCCGCTCTGGTTGCCTCAGGAAAGGCCAGTCCCCATGCGAGTTCCTCGGGGGCGTCTCGGGATTCCTCTCCCGTCGATGCCGGGGCCTAAGACCTTGTGTGGAGTCGGGGCCGGAACCTGAGGATTCCTCTCCAGTGCTGACATGGATCTTGGGGTACTTCTGGAGTCTCCCCAGGGGAGTCAGTCCTCGTCTCGAATGCGGGCATGCACTTGCGCTTTCCTACAGAGCGGTAGCAGCAGTGTCACGCAGTCCGCCGCGTGGATCAAAGGATCTATGGTTTTCCCTCGAGTCTTTCCCACGAGGCTTTCCCACGAGGCTTTCCCACAAGGCTGTCCCACGTGCACACGTGGTGGGAGTCGATCCTCGGCTTGAATGTCAAGGCAGTGCAGGGAAAACAGGTTCCTCTGGAATGGACTGACACATCTGGGGGACTCTTGGAATGGTGGCACGACCCTGGAGTTCCTCTCGCCTTTCCTGTGGAGAGCGCCTCCTCTTGAGATGCGACGGGAATGCCGGGAATTCTTTCCCTACGAAACAGGGAAAGGATCCCTCATCTCGAGCTAGGAGGTGGAAACGGGGCTCCCCTGGATGTGTGCGGGACCCCACGTGATTCCTCTCGAGTGGAGACGGGTATGTCGGGGAACTTCTTGAGTTGCAGCAAGGGTGTGAAGGACCCTTTGGAAGTTCCAGTGGTTAGATGTGATTGGCCTCGAGAAGCCTCAGCGGAAATGGGCCTCATCTCGCCTGGAGGGCAAAACCTCCTGGATTTTCTCGAGTTGCGGCAGGTGCTCTCGACTTACGACGGGGACCTCAGGGACCCGCTCTGGTGGCCTCAGGAAAGGCCAGTCCCCATGCGAGTTCTTCGGGGGCCTCTCGGGATTCCTCTCCCGTCGATGCCGGGGCCTAAGACCTTGTGTGGAGTCGGGGCCGGAACCTGAGGATTCCTCTCCAGTGCTGACATGGATCTTGGGGTACGTCTGGAGTCTCCCCAGGGGAGTCAGTCCTCGTCTCGAATGCGGGTATTCATTGCGCTTTCCTCCAGAGCGGTAGCAGCAGTGTCACGCAGTCCGCCGCGTGGATCAAAGGATCTATGGATTTCCCTCGAGTCTTTCCCACGAGGCTTTCCCACGAGGCTTTCCCACAGGGCTTTCCCACGTGCACACGTGGTGGGAGTCGATCCTCTGCTTGAACGTCAAGGCAGTGCAGGGAAAACAGGTTCCTCTGGAATGGACTGACACATCTGGGGGACTCTTGAAATGGTGGCACGACCCTGGAGTTCCTCTCGCCTTTCCTGTGGAGAGCGCCTCCTCTTGAGATGCGACGGGAACGCCGGGAATTCTTTCCCTACGAAACAGGGAAAGGATCCCTCATCTCGAGCTAGGAGGCGGAAACGGGGCTCCCCTGGATGTGTGCGGGACACCACGTGCTTCCTCTCGAGTGGAGACGGGTATGTCGGGGAACTTCTTGAGTTGCAGCAATGGTGTGAAGGACCCTTTGGCAGTTCCAGTGGTTAGATGTGATTGGCCTCGAGAAGCCTCAGCGGAAATGGGCCTCATCTCGCCTGGAGGGCAAAACCTCCTGGATTTTCTCGAGTTGCGGCAGGTGCTCTCGACTTACGACGGGGACCTCAGGGACCCGCTCTGGTGGCATCAGGAAAGGCCAGTCCCCATGCGAGTTCCTCGGGGGCCTCTCGGGATTCCTCTTCCGTCGATGCCGGGGCCTAAGACCTTGTGTGGAGTCGGGGCCGGAACCTGAGGATTCCTCTCCAGTGCTGACACGGATCTTGGGGTACGTCTGGAGTCTCCCCAGGGGAGTCAGTCCTCGTCTCGAATTCGGGCATGCACTTGCGCTTTCCTCCAGAGCGGTAGCAGCAGTGTCACGCAGTCCGCCGCGTGGATCAAAGGATCTATGGTTTTCCCTCGAGTCTTTTCCACGAGGCTTTCCCACGAGGCTTTCCCACAGGGCTGTCCCACGTGCACACGTGGTGGGAGTCGATCCTCGGCTTGAACGTCAAGGCAGTGCAGGGAAAACAGGTTCCTCTGGAATGGACTGACACATCTGGGGGACTCTTGGAATGGTGGCACGACCCTGGAGTTCCTCTCGCCTTTCCTGTGGAGAGCGCCTCCTCTTGAGATGCGACGGGAACGCCGGGAATTCTTTCCCTACGAAACAGGGAAAGGATCCCTCATCTCGAGCTAGGAGGCGGAAACGGGGCTCCCCTGGATGTGTGCGGGACCCACGTGCTTCCTCTCGAGTGGAGACGGGTATGTCGGGGAACTTCTTGAGTTGCAGCAAGGGTGTGAAGGACCCTTTGGAAGTTCCAGTTGTTAGACGTGATTAGCCTCGAGAAGCCTCAGCGGAAATGGGCCTCATCGCGCCTGGAGGGCAAAACCTCCTGGATTTTCTCGAGTTGCGGCAGGTGCTCTCGACTTACGACGGGGACCTCAGGGACCCGCTCTGGTGGCCTCAGGAAAGGCCAGTCCCCATGCGAGTTCCTCGGGGGCCTCTCGGGATTCCTCTCCCGTCGATGCCGGGGCCTAAGACCTTGTGTGGAGTCGTGGCCGGAACCTGAGGATTCCTCTCCAGTGCTGACATGGATCTTGGGGTACTTCTGTAGTCTCCCCAGGGGAGTCAGTCCTCGTCTCGAATGCGGGCATGCACTTGCGCTTTCCTCCAGAGCGGTAGCAGCAGTGTCACGCAGTCCGCCGCGTGGATCAAAGGATCTATGGTTTTCCCTCGAGTCTTTCACACGAGGCTTTCCCACGAGGCTTTCCCACAGGGTTGTCCCACGTGCACACGTGGTGGGAGTCGATCCTCGGCTTGAACGTCAAGGCAGTGCAGGGAAAACAGGTTCCTCTGGAATGGACTGACACATCTGGGGGACTCTTGGAATGGTGGCACGACCCTGGAGTTCCTCTCGCCTTTCCTGTGGAGAGCGCCTCCTCTTGAAATGCGACGGGAACGCCGGGAATTCTTTCCCTACGAAACAGGGAAAGGACACCTCATCTCGAGCTAGGAGGCGGAAACGGGGCTCCCCTGGATGTGTGCGGGACCCCACGTGCTTCCTCTCGAGTGGAGACGGGTATGTCGGGGAACTTCTTGAGTTGCAGCAATGGTGTGAAGGACCCTTTGGCAGTTCCAGTGGTTAGATGTGATTGGCCTCGAGAAGGCTCAGCGGAAATGGGCCTCATCTCGCCTGGAGGGCAAAACCTCCTGGATTTTCTCGAGTTGCGGCAGGTGCTCTCGACTTACGACGGGGACCTCAGGGACCCGCTCTGGTGGCCTCAGGAAAGGCCAGTCCCCATGCGAGTTCCTCGGGGGCCTCTCGGGATTCCTCTCCCGTCGATGCCGGGGCCTAAGACCTTGTGTGGAATCGGGGCCGGAACCTGAGGATTCCTCTCCAGTGCTGACATGGATCTTGGGGTAATTCTGGAGTCTCCCCAGGGGAGTCAGTCCTCGTCTCGAATGCGGGCATGCACTTGCGCTTTCCTCCAGAGCGGTAGCAGCAGTGTCACGCAGTCCGCCGCGTGGATCAAAGGATCTATGGTTTTCCCTCGAGTCTTTCCCACGAGGCTTTCCCACGAGGCTTTCCCACAGGGCTGTCCCACGTGCACACGTGGTGGGAGTCGATCCTCGGCTTGAACGTCAAGGCAGTGCAGGGAAAACAGGTTCCTCTGGAATGGACTGACACATCTGGGGGACTCTTGGAATGGTGGCACGACCCTGGAGTTCCTCTCGCCTTTCCTGTGGAGAGCGCCTCCTCTTGAGATGCGACGGGAACGCCGGGAATTCTTTCCCTACGAAACAGGGAAAGGATCCCTCATCTCGAGCTAGGAGGCGGAAACGGGGCTCCCCTGGATGTGTGCGGGACCCCACGTGCTTCCTCTCGAGTGGAGACGGGTATGTCGGGGAACTTCTTGAGTTGCAGCAATGGTGTGAAGGACCCTTTGGAAGTTCCAGTGGTTAGATGTGATTGGCCTCGAGAAGCCTCAGCGGAAATGGGCCTCATCGCGCCTGGAGGGCAAAACCTCCTGGATTTTCTCGAGTTGCGGCAGGTGCTCTCGACTTACGACGGGGACCTCAGGGACCCGCTCTGGTGGCCTCAGGAAAGGCCAGTCCCCATGCGAGTTCCTCGGGGGCCTCTCGGGATTCCTCTCCCGTCGATGCCGGGGCCTAAGACCTTGTGTGGAGTCGGGGCCGGAACCTGAGGATTCCTCTCCAGTGCTGACATGGATCTTGGGGTACTTCTGGAGTCTACCCAGGGGAGTCAGTCCTCGTCTCGAATGCGGGCATGCACTTGCGCTTTCCTCCAGAGCGGTAGCAGCAGTGTCACGCAGTCCGCCGCGTGGATCAAAGGATCTATGGTTTTCCCTCGAGTCTTTCCCACGAGGCTTTCCCACGAGGCTTTCCCACAGGGCTGTCCCACGTGCACACGTGGTGGGAGTCGATCCTCGGCTTGAACGTCAAGGCAGTGCAGGGAAAACAGGTTCCTCTGGAATGGACTGACACATCTGGGGGACTCTTGGAATGGTGGCACGACCCTGGAGTTCCTCTCGCCTTTCCTGTGGAGAGCGCCTCCTCTTGAGATGCGACGGGAACGCCGGGAATTCTTTCCCTACGAAACAGGGACAGGATCCCTCATCTCGAGCTAGGAGGCGGAAACGGGGCTCCCCTGGATGTGTGCGGGACCCCACGTGCTTCCTCTCGAGTGCAGACGGGTATGTCGGGGAACTTCTTGAGTTGCAGCAATGGTGTGAAGGACCCTTTGGAAGTTCCAGTGGTTAGATGTGATTGGCCTCGAGAAGCCTCAGCGGAAATGGGCCTCATCTCGCCTGGAGGGCAAAACCTCCTGGATTTTCTCGAGTTGCGGCAGGTGCTCTCGACTTACGACGGGGACCTCAGGGACCCGCTCTGGTGGCCTCAGGAAAGGCCAGTCCCCATGCGAGTTCCTCGGGGGCCTCTCGGGATTCCTCTCCCATCGATGCCGGGGCCTAAGACATTGTGTGGAGTCGGGGCCGGAACCTGAGGATTCCTCTCCAGTGCTGACATGGATCTTGGGGTACTTCTGGAGTCTCCCCAGGGGAGTCAGTCCTCGTCTCGAATGCGGGCATGCACTTGCGCTTTCCTCCAGAGCGGTAGCAGCAGTGTCACGCAGTCCGCCGCGTGGATCAAAGGATCTATGGTTTTCCCTCGAGTCTTTCCCACGAGGCTTTCCCACGAGGCTTTCCCACAGGGCTGTCCCACGTGCACACGTGGTGGGAGTCGATCCTCGGCTTGAACGTCAAGGCAGTTCAGGGAAAACAGGTTCCTCTGGAATGGACTGACACATCTGGGGGACTCTTGGAATGGTGGCACGACCCTTCAGTTCCTCTCGCCTTTCCTGTGGAGAGCCCCTCCTCTTGAGATGCGACGGGAACGCCGGGAATTCTTTCCCTACGAAACAGGGAAAGGATCCCTCATCTAGAGCTAGGAGGCGGAAACGGGGCTCCCCTGGATGTGTGCGGGACCCACGTTCTTCCTCTCGAGTGGAGACGGGTATGTCGGGGAACTTCTTGAGTTGCAGCAAGGGTGTGAAGGACCCTTTGGAAGTTCCAGTGGTTAGACGTGATTAGCCTGGAGAAGCCTCAGCGGAAATGGGCCTCATCTCGCCTGGAGGGCAAAACCTCCTGGATTTTCTCGAGTTGCGGCAGGTGCTCTCGACTTACGACGGGGACCTCAGGGACCCGCTCTGGTGGCCTCAGGAAAGGCCAGTCCCCATGCGAGTTCCTCGGGGGCCTCTCGGGAGTCCTCTCCCGTCGATGCCGTGTCCTAAGTCCTTGTGTGGAGTCGGGGTCGGAACCTGAGGATTCCTCTCCAGTGCTGACATGGATCTTGGGGTACTTCTGGAGTCTCCCCAGGGGAGTCAGTCTTCGTCTCGAATGCGGGCATGCACTTGCGCTTTCCTCCAGAGCGGTAGCAGCAGTGTCACGCAGTCTGCCGCGTGGATCAAAGGATCTATGGTTTTCCCTCGAGTCTTTTCCACGAGGCTTTCCCACGAGGCTTTCCCACAGGGCTGTCCCACGTGCACACGTGGTGGGAGTCGATCCTCGGCTTGAACGTCAAGGCAGTGCAGGGAAAACAGGTTTCTCTGGAATGGACTGACAGATCTGGGGGACTCTTGGAATGGTGGCATGACCCTGGAGTTCCTCTCGCCTTTCCTGTGGAGAGCGCCTCCTCTTGAGATGCGACGGGAACGCCGGGAATTCTTTCCCTACGAAACAGGGAAAGGATCCCTCATCTCGAGCTAGGAGGCGGAAACGGGGCTCCCCTGGATGTGTGCGGGACCCACGTGCTTCCTCTCGAGTGGAGACGGGTATGTCGGGGAACTTCTTGAGTTGCAGCAAGGGTGTGAAGGACCCTTTGGAAGTTCCAGTTGTTACACGTGATTAGCCTCGAGAAGCCTCAGCGGAAATGGGCCTCATCTCGCCTGGAGGGCAAAACCTCCTGGATTTTCTCGAGTTGCGGCAGGTGCTCTCGACTTACGACGGGGACCTCAGGGACCCGCTCTGGTGGCCTCAGGAAAGGCCAGTCCCCATGCGAGTTCCTCGGGGGCCTCTCGGGATTCCTCTCCCGTCGATGCCGGGGCCTAAGACCTTGTGTGGATTCGGGGCCGGAACCTGAGGATTCCTCTCCAGTGCTGACATGGATCTTGGGGTACTTCTGGAGTCTCCCCAGGGGAGTCAGTCCTCGTCTCGAATGCGGGCATGCACTTGCGCTTTCCTCCAGAGCGGTAGCAGCAGTGTCACGCAGTCCGCCGCGTGGATCAAAGGATCTATGGTTTTCCCTCGAGTCTTTCCCACGAGGCTTTCCCACGAGGCTTTCCCACAGGGCTGTCCCACGTGCACACGTGGTGGGAGTCGATCCTCGGCTTGAACGTCAAGGCAGTGCAGGGAAAACAGGTTCCTCTGGAATGGACTGACACATCTGGGGGACTCTTGGAATGGTGGCACGACCCTGGAGTTCCTCTCGCCTTTCCTGTGGAGAGCGCCTCCTCTTGAGATGCGACGGGAACGCCGGGAATTCTTTCCCTACGAAACAGGGAAAGGATCCCTCATCTCGAGCTAGGAGGCGGAAACGGGGCTCCCCTGGATGTGTGCGGGACCCCACGTGCTTCCTCTCGAGTGGAGACGGGTATGTCCGGGAACTTCTTGAGTTGCAGCAAGGGTGTGAAGGACCCTTTGGAAGTTCCAGTGGTTAGACGTGATTAGCCTCGAGAAACCTCAGCGGAAATGGGCCTCATCTCGCCTGGAGGGCAAAACCTCCTGGATTTTCTCGAGTTGCGGCAGGTGCTCTCGACTTACGACGGGGACCTCAGGGACCCGCTCTGGTTGCCTCAGGAAAGGCCAGTCCCCATGTGAGTTCCTCGGGGGCGTCTCGGGATTCCTCTCCCGTCGATGCCGGGGCCTAAGACCTTGTGTGGAGTCGGGGCCGGAACCTGAGGATTCCTCTCCAGTGCTGACATGGATCTTGGGGTACTTCTGGAGTCTCCCCAGGGGAGTCAGTCCTCGTCTCGAATGCGGGCATGCACTTGGGCTTTCCTACAGAGCGGTAGCAGCAGTGTCACGCAGTCCGCCGCGTGGATCAAAGGATCTATGGTTTTCCCTCGAGTCTTTCCCACGAGGCTTTCCCACGAGGCTTTCCCACAGGGCTGTCCCACGTGCACACGTGGTGGGAGTCGATCCTCTGCTTGAACGTCAAGGCAGTGCAGGGAAAACAGGTTCCTATGGAATGGACTGACACATCTGGGGGACTCTTGGAATGGTGGCACGACCCTGGAGTTCCTCTCGCCTTTCCTGTGGAGAGCGCCTCCTCTTGAGATGTGTCGGGAAGGCCGGGAATTCTTTCCCTACGAAACAGGGAAAGGATCCCTCATCTCGAGCTAGGAGGCGGAAACGGGGCTCCCCTGGATGTGTGCGGGACGCACGTGCTTCCTCTCGAGTGGAGACGGGTATGTCGGGGAACTTCTTGAGTTGCAGCAAGGGTGTGAAGGACCCTTTGGAAGTTCCAGTGGTTAGACGTGATTAGCCTCGAGAAGCCTCAGGGGAAATGGGCCTCATCTCGCCTGGAGGGCAAAACCTCCTGGATTTTCTCGAGTTGCGGCAGGTGCTCTCGACTTACGACGGGGACCTCAGGGACCCGCTCTGGTGGCCTCAGGAAAGGCCAGTCCCCATGCGAGTTCTTCGGGGGCCTCTCGGGATTCCTCTCCCGTCGATGCCGGGGCCTAAGACATTGTGTGGAGTCAGGGCCGGAATCTGAGGATTCCTCTCCAGTGCTGACATGGATCTTGGGGTACTTCTGGAGTCTCCCCAGGGGAGTCAGTCCTCGTCTCGAATGCGGGCATGCACTTGCGCTTTCCTCCAGAGCGGTAGCAGCAGTGTCACGCAGTCCGCCGCGTGGATCAAAGGATCTATGGTTTTCCCTCGAGCCTTTCCCACGAGGCTTTACCACGAGGCTTTCCCACAGGGCTGTCCCACGTGCACACGTGGTGGGAGTCGATCCTCGACTTGAACGTCAAGGCAGTGCAGGGAAAACAGGTTCCTCTGGAATGGACTGACACATCTGGGGGACTCTTGGAATGGTGGCACGACCCTGGAGTTCCTCTCGCCTTTCCTGTGGAGAGCGCCTCCTCTTGAGATGCGACGGGAACGCCGGGAATTCTTTCCCTACGAAACAGGGAAAGGATCCCTCATCTCGAGCTAGGAGGCGGAAACGGGGCTCCCCTGGATGTGTGCGGGACCCCACGTGCTTCCTCTCGAGTGGAGACGGGTATGTCGGGGAACTTCTTGAGTTGCAGCAATGGTGTGAAGGACCCTTTGGAAGTTCCAGTGGTTAGATGTGATTGGCCTCGAGAACCCTCAGGGGAAATGGGCCTCATCTCACCTGGAGGGCAAAACCTCCTGGATTTTCTGGAGTTGCGGCAGGTGCTCTCGACTTACGACGGGGACCTCAGGGAACCGCTCTGGTGGCCTCAGGAAAGGCCAGTCCCCATGCGAGTTCCTCGGGGGCGTCTAGGGGTCCCTCTCCCGTCGATGCCGGGGCCTAAGACCTTGTGTGGAGTCGGGGCCGGAACCTGAGGATTCCTCTCCAGTGCTGACATGGATCTTGGGGTACATCTGGAGTCTCCCCAGGGGAGTCAGTCCTCGACTCGAATGCGGGCATGCATTGCACTTTCCTCCAGAGCGGTAGCAGCAGTGTCACGCATTCCACGCGTGGATCAAAGGATCTATGGTTTTCCCTCGAGTCTTTCCCACGAGGCTTTCCCATGAGGCTTTCCCAAAGAGCTGTCCCACGTGCACACGTGGTGGGAGTCAATCCTCGGCTTGAACATCATGTGCAGGGAAAACAGGTACCTCTGGAATGGACTGACACATCTGGGGGACTCTTGGAATGGTGGCATCTCCCTGGAGTTCCTTTCGCCTTTCCTGTGGAGAGCGCCTCCTCTTGAGATGCGACGGGAACGCCGGGAATTCTTTCCCTACGAAACAGGGAAAGGATCCCTCATCTCGAGCTAGGAGGCGGAAACGGGGCTCCCCTGGATGTGTGCGGGAACCCACGTGCTTCCTCTCGAGTGGAGACGGGTATGTCGGGGAACTTCTTGAGTTGCAGCAAGGGTGTGAAGGACCCTTTGGAAGTTCCAGTGGTTAGATGTGATTGGCCTCGAGAAGCCTCAGCGGAAATTGGCCTCATCTCGCCTGTAGGGCAAAACCTCCTGGATTTTCTCGAGTTGCGGCAGGTGCTCTCGACTTACGACGGGGACCTCAGGGACCCGCTCTGGTGGCCTCAGGAAAGGCCAGTCCCCATGCGAGTTCCTCGGGGGCCTCTCGGGATTCCTCTCCCGTCGATTCCGGGGCCTAAGACCTTGTGTGGAGTCGGGGCCGGAACCTGAGGATTCCTCTCCAGTGCTGACATGGATCTTGGGGTACTTCTGGAGTCTCCCCAGGGGAGTCAGTCCTCGTCTCGAATGCGGGCATGCACTTGCGCTTTCCTCCAGAGCGGTAGCAGCAGTGTCACGCAGTCCGCCGCGTGGATCAAAGGATCTATGGTTTTCCCTCGAGTCTTTCCCACGAGGCTTTCCCACGAGGCTTTCCCACAGGGCTGTCCCACGTGCACACGTGGTGGGAGTCGATCCTCGGCTTGAACGTCAAGGCAGTGCAGGGAAAACAGGTTCCTCTGGAATGGACTGACACATCTGGGGGACTCTTGGAATGGTGGCACGACCCTGGAGTTCCTCTCGCCTTTCCTGTGGAGAGCGCCTCCTCTTGAGATGCGACGGGAACGCCGGGAATTCTTTCCCTACGAAACAGGGAAAGGATCCCTCATCTCGAGCTAGGAGGCGGAAACGGGGCTCCCCTGGATGTGTGCGGGACCCCACGTGCTTCCTCTCGAGTGGAGACGGGTATGTCGGGGAACTTCTTGAGTTGCAGCAATGGTGTGAAGGACCCTTTGGAAGTTCCAGTGGTTAGATGTGATTGGCCTCGAGAACCCTCAGGGGAAATGGGCCTCATCTCACCTGGAGGGCAAAACCTCCTGGATTTTCTGGAGTTGCGGCAGGTGCTCTCGACTTACGACGGGGACCTCAGGGACCCGCTCTGGTGGCCTCAGGAAAGGCCAGTCCCCATGCGAGTTCCTCGGGGGCGTCTCGGGGTCCCTCTCCCGTCGATGCCGGTGCCTAAGACCTTGTGTGGAGTCGGGGCCGGAACCTGAGGATTCCTCTCCAGTGCTGACATGGATCTTGGGGTACATCTGGAGTCTCCCCAGGGGAGTCAGTCCTCGTCTCGAATGCGGGCATGCATTGCACTTTCCTCCAGAGCGGTAGCAGCAGTGTCACGCATTCCACGCGTGGATCAAAGGATCTATGGTTTTCCCTCGAGTCTTTCCCACGAGGCTTTCCCATGAGGCTTTCCCAAAGTGCTGTCCCACGTGCACACGTGGTGGGAGTCGATCCTCGGCTTGAACGTCATGTGCAGGGAAAACAGGTTCCTCTGGAATGGACTGACACATCTGGGGGACTCTTGGAATGGTGGCACGACCCTGGAGTTCCTCTCGCCTTTCCTGTGGAGAGCGCCTCCTCTTGAGATGCGACGGGAACGCCGGGAATTCTTTCCCTACGAAACAGGGAAAGGATCCCTCATCTCGAGCTAGGAGGCGGAAACGGGGCTCCCCTGGATGTGTGCGGGACACCACGTGCTTCCTCTCGAGTGGAGACGGGTATGTCGGGGAACTTCTTGAGTTGCAGCAATGGTGTGAAGGACCCTTTGGAAGTTCCAGTGGTTAGATGTGATTGGCCTCGAGAAGCCTCAGCGGAAATGGGCCTCATCTCGCCTGGAGGGCAAAACCTCCTGGATTTTCTCGAGTTGCGGCAGGTGCTCTCGACTTACGACGGGGACCTCAGGGACCCGCTCTGGTGGCCTCAGGAAAGGCCAGTCCCCATGTGAGTTCCTCGGGGGCGTCTCGGGATTCCTCTCCCGTAGATGCCGGGGCCTAAGACCTTGCGTGGAGTCGGGGCCGGAACCTGAGGATTCCTCTCCAGTGCTGACATGGATCTTGGGGTACTTCTGGAGTCTCCCCAGGGGCGTCAGTCCTCGTCTCGAATGCAGGCATGCACTTGCGCTTTCCTCCAGAACGGTAGCAGCAGTGTCACGCAGTCCGCCGCGTGGATCAAAGGATCTATGGTTTTCCCTCGAGTCTTTCCCACGAGGCTTTCCCACGAGGCTTTCCCACAGGGCTGTCCCACGTGCACACGTGGTGGGAGTCGATCCTCGGCTTGAACGTCAAGGCAGTGCAGGGAAAACAGGTTCCTCTGGTATGGACTGAAACATCTGGGGGACTCTTGGAATGGTGGCACGACCCTGGAGTTCCTCTCGCCTTTCCTGTGGAGAGCGCCTCCTCTTGAGATGCGACGGGAACGCCGGGAATTCTTTCCCTATGAAACAGGGAAAGGATCCCTCATCTCGAGCTAGGAGGCGGAAACGGGGCTCCCCTGGATGTGTGCGGGACACCACTTGCTTCCTCTCGAGTGTAGACGGGTATGTCGGGGAACTTCTTGAGTTGCAGCAAGGTTGTGAAGGACCCTTTGGAAGTTCCAGTGGTTAGATGTGATTGGCCTCCAGAAGCCTCAGCGGAAATGGGCCTCATCTCGCCTGGAGGGCAAAACCTCCTGGATTTTCTCGAGTTGCGGCAGGTGCTCTCGACTTACGACGGGGACCTCAGGGACCCGCTCTGGTGGCATCAGGAAAGGCCAGTCCCCATGCGAGTTCCTCGGGGGCCTCTCGGGATTCCTCTCCCGTCGATGCCGGGGCCTAAGACCTTGTGTGGAGTCGGGGCCAGAACCTGAGGATTCCTATCCAGTGCTGACATGGATCTTGGGGTACTTCTGGAGTCTCCCCAGGGGAGTCAGTCCTCGTTTCGAATGCGGGCATGCACTTGCGCTTTCCTCCAGAGCGGTAGCAGCAGTGTAACGCAGTCCGCCGCGTGTTTCAAAGGATGTTTGGTTTTCCCTCGAGTCTTTCCCACGAGGCTTTCCCCGAGGCTGTCCCACGTGGACACGTGGTGGGAGTCGATCCTCGGCTTGAACGTCAAGGCAGTGCAGTGAAAACAGGTTCCTCTGGAATGGACTGACACATCTGGGGGACTCTTGGAATGGTGGCACGACCCTGGAGTTCCTCTCGCCTTTCCTGTGGAGAGCGCCTCCTCTTGAGTTGCAACGGGAACGCCGGGAATTCTTTCCCTACGAAACAGGGAAAGGATCCCTCATCTCGAGCTAGGAGGCGGAAACGGGGCTCCCCTGGATGTGTGCGGGACCCACGTGCTTCCTCTCGAGTGGAGACGGGTATGTTGGGGAACTTCTTGAGTTGCAGCAAGGGTGTGAAGGACCCTTTGGAAGTTCCAGTGGTTAGACGTGATTAGCCTCGAGAAGCCTCAGCGGAAATGGGCCTCATCTCGCCTGGAGGCCAAAACCTCCTGGATTTTCTCGAGTTGCGGCAGGTGCTCTCGACTTACGACGGGGACCTCAGGAACCCGCTCTGGTGGCCTCAGGAAAGGCCAGTCCCCATGCGAGTTCCTCGGGGGCCTCTCGGGATTCCTCTCCCGTCGATGCCGGGGCCTAAGACCTTGTGTGGAGTCGGGGCCGGAACCTGAGGATTCCTCTCCAGTGCTGACATGGATCTTGGGGTACTTTTGAAGTCTCCCCAGGGGAGTCAGTCCTCGTCTCGAATGCGGGCATGCATTGTGCTTTCCTCCAGAGCGGTAGCAGCAGTGTCACGCAGTCCGCCGCGTGGATCAAAGGATCTATGGTTTTCCCTCGAGTCTTTCCCACGAGGCTTTCCCACGAGGCTTTCCCACAAGGCTGTCCCACGTGCACACGTGGTGGGAGTCGATCCTCGGCTTGAATGTCAAGGCAGTGCAGGGAAAACAGGTTCCTCTGGAATGGACTGACACATCTGGGGGACTCTTGGAATGGTGGCACGACCCTGGAGTTCCTCTCGCCTTTCCTGTGGAGAGCGCCTCCTCTTGAAATGCGACGGGAACGCCGGGAATTCTTTCCCTACGAAACAGGGAAAGGATCCCTCATCTCGAGCTAGGAGGTGGAAACGGGGCTCCCCTGGATGTGTGCGGGACCCCACGTGCTTCCTCTCGAGTGGAGACGGGTATGTCGGGGAACTTCTTGAGTTGCAGCAATGGTGTGAAGGACCCTTTGGAAGTTCCAGTGGTTAGATGTGATTGGCCTCGAGAAGCCTCAGCGGAAATGGGCCTCATCTCGCCTGGAGGGCAAAACCTCCTGGATTTTCTCGAGTTGCGGCAGGTGCTCTCGACTTACGACGGGGACCTCAGGGACCCGCTCTGGTGGCCTCAGGAAAGGCCAGTCCCCATGCGAGTTCTTCGGGGGCCTCTCGGGATTCCTCTCCCGTCGATGCCGGGGCATAAGACCTTGTGTGGAGTCGGGGCCGGAACCTGAGGATTCCTCTCCAGTGCTGACATGGATCTTGGGGTACGTCTGGAGTCTCCCCAGGGGAGTCAGTCCTCGTCTCGAATGCGGGCATGCACTTGCGCTTTCCTCCAGAGCGGTAGCAGCAGTGTCACGCAGTCCGCCGCGTGGATCAAAGGATCTATGGTTTTCCCTCGAGTCTTTCCCACGAGGCTTTCCCACGAGGCTTTCCCACAGGGCTGTCCCACGTGCACACGAGGTGGGAGTCGATCCTCGGCTTGAACGTCAAGGCAGTTCAGGGAAAACAGGTTCCTCTGGAATGGACTGACACATCTGGGGGACTCTTGAAATGGTGGCACGACCCTGGAGTTCCTCTCGCCTTTCCTGTGGAGAGCGCCTCCTCTTGAGATGCGACGGGAACGCCGGGAATTCTTTCCCTACGAAACAGGGAAAGGATCCCTCATCTCGAGCTAGGAGGCGGAAACGGGGCTCCCCTGGATGTGTGCGGGACACCACGTGCTTCCTCTCGAGTGCAGACGGGTATGTCGGGGAACTTCTTGAGTTGCAGCAATGGTGTGAAGGACCCTTTGGCAGTTCCAGTGGTTAGATGTGATTGGCCTCGAGAAGCCTCAGCGGAAATGGGCCTCGTCTCGCCTGGACGGCAAAACCTCCTGGATTTTCTCGAGTTGCGGCAGGTGCTCTCGACTTACGACGGGGACCTCAGGGAACCGCTCTGGTGGACTCAGGAAAGGCCAGTCCCCATGCGAGTTCCTCGGGGGCCTCTCGGGGTTCCTCTCCCGTCGATGCCGGGGCCTAAGACCTTGTGTGGAGTCGGGGCCGGAACGTGAGGATTCCTCTCCAGTGCTGACATGGATCCTGGGGTACTTCTGGAGTCTCCCCAGGGGAGTCAGTCCTTGTCTCGAATGCGGGCATGCACTTGCGCTTTCCTCCAGAGCGGTAGCAGCAGTGTCACTCATTCCGCCGCGTGGATCAAAGGATCTATGGTTTTCCCTCGAGTCTTTCCCACGAGGCTTTCCCACGAGGCTTTCCCACAGGGCTGTCCCACGTGCACACGTGGTGGGAGTCGATCCTCGGCATGAACGTCAAGGCAGTGCAGGGAAAACAGGTTCCTCTGGAATGGACTGACACATCTGGGGGACTCTTGGAATGGTGGCACGACCCTGGAGTTTCTCTCGCCTTTCCTGTGGAGAGCGCCTCCTCTTGAGATGCGACGGGAACGCCGGGAATTCTTTCCCTACGAAACAGGGAAAGGATCCCTCATCTCGAGCTAGGAGGCGGAAACGGGGCTCCCCTGGATGTGTGCGGGACACCACGTGCTTCCTCTCGAGTGGAGACGGGTATGTCGGGGAACTTCTTGAGTTGCAGCAATGGTGTGAAGGACCCTTTGGAAGTTCCAGTGGTTAGATGTGATTGGCCTCGAGAAGCCTCAGCGGAAATGGGCCTCATCTCGCCTGGAGGGCAAAACCTCCTGGATTTTCTCGAGTTGCGGCAGGTGCTCTCGACTTACGACGGGGACCTCAGGGACCCGCTCTGGTGGCCTCAGGAAAGGCCAGTCCCCATGTGAGTTCCTCGGGGGCGTCTCGGGATTCCTCTCCCGTAGATGCCGGGGCCTAAGACCTTGCGTGGAGTCGGGGCCGGAACCTGAGGATTCCTCTCCAGTGCTGACATGGATCTTGGGGTACTTCTGGAGTCTCCCCAGGGGCGTCAGTCCTCGTCTCGAATGCAGGCATGCACTTGCGCTTTCCTCCAGAACGGTAGCAGCAGTGTCACGCAGTCCGCCGCGTGGATCAAAGGATCTATGGTTTTCCCTCGAGTCTTTCCCACGAGGCTTTCCCACGAGGCTTTCCCACAGGGCTGTCCCACGTGCACACGTGGTGGGAGTCGATCCTCGGCTTGAACGTCTAGGCAGTGCAGGGAAAACAGGTTCCTCTGGTATGGACTGACACATCTGGGGGACTCTTGGAATGGTGGCACGACCCTGGAGTTCCTCTCGCCTTTCCTGTGGAGAGCGCCTCCTCTTGAGATGCGACGGGAACGCCGGGAATTCTTTCCCTATGAAACAGGGAAAGGATCCCTCATCTCGAGCTAGGAGGCGGAAACGGGGCTCCCCTGGATGTGTGCGGGACACCACGTGCTTCCTCTCGAGTGGAGACGGGTATGTCGGGGAACTTCTTGAGTTGCAGCAATGGTGTGAAGGACCCTTTGGAAGTTCCAGTGGTTAGATGTGATTAGCCTCGAGAAGCCTCAGAGGAAATGGGCCTCATCTCGCCTGGAGGGCAAAACCTCCTGGATTTTCTCGAGTTGCGGCAGGTGCTCTCGACTTACGACGGGGACCTCAGGGACCCGCTCTGATGGCCTCAGGACAGGCCAGTCCGCATGCGAGTTCCTCGGGGGCCTCTCGGGATTCCTCTCCCGTCGATGCCGGGGCCTAAGACCTTGTGTGGATTCGGGGCCGGAACCTGAGGATTCCTCTGCAGTGCTGACATGGATCTTGGGGTACGTCTGGAGTCTCCCCAGGGGAGTCAGTCCTCGTCTCGAATGCGGGCATGCACTTGCGCTTTCCTCCAGAGCGGTAGCAGCAGTGTCACACAGTCCGCCGCGTGGATCAAAGGATCTATGGTTTTCCCTCGAGTCTTTCCCACGAGGCTTTCCCACGAGGCTTTCCCACAGGGCTGTCCCACGTGCACACGAGGTGGGAGTCGATCCTCGGCTTGAACGTCAAGGCAGTTCAGGGAAAACAGGTTCCTCTGGAATGGACTGACACATCTGGGGGACTCTTGGAATGGTGGCACGACCCTGGAGTTCCTCTCGCCTTTCCTGTGGAGAGCGCCTCCTCTTGAGATGCGACGGGAACGCCGGGAATTCTTTCCCTACGAAACAGGGAAAGGATCCCTCATCTCGAGCTAGGAGGCGGAAACGGGGCTCCCCTGGATGTGTGCGGGACCCCACGTGCGTCCTCTCGAGTGCAGACGGTTATGTCGGGGAACTTCTTGAGTTGCAGCAATGGTGTGAAGGACCCTTTGGCAGTTCCAGTGGTTAGATGTGATTGGCCTCGAGAAGCCTCAGCGGAAATGGGCCTCATCTCGCCTGGAGGGCAAAACCTCCTGGATTTTCTCGAGTTGCGGCAGGTGCTCTCGACTTACGACGGGGACCTCAGGGACCCGCTCTGGTGGCCTCAGGAAAGGCCAGTCCCCATGCGAGTTCCTCGGGGGCCTCTCGGGATTCCTCTCCCGTCGATGCCGGGGCCTAAGACCTTGTGTGGAGTCGGGGCCGGAACCTGAGGATTCCTCTCCAGTGCTGACATGGATCTTGGGGTACGTCTGGAGTCTCCCCAGGGGAGTCAGTCCTCGTCTCGAATTCGGGCATGCACTTGCGCTTTCCTCCAGAGCGGTAGCAGCAGTGTCACGCAGTCCGCCGCGTGGATCAAAGGATCTATGGTTTTCCCTCGAGTCTTTCCCACGAGGCTTTCCCACGAGGCTTTCCCACAGGGCTGTCCCACGTGCACACGAGGTGGGAGTCGATCCTCGGCTTGAACGTCAAGGCAGTTCAGGGAAAACAGGTTCCTCTGGAATGGACTGACACATCTGGGGGACTCTTGGAATGGTGGCACGACCCTGGAGTTCCTCTCGCCTTTCCTGTGGAGAGCGCCTCCTCTTGAGATGCGACGGGAACGCCGGGAATTCTTTCCCTACGAAACAGGGAAAGGATCCCTCATCTCGAGCTAGGAGGCGGAAACGGGGCTCCCCTGGATGTGTGCGGGACCCACGTGCTTCCTCTCGAGTGGAGACGGGTATGTCGGGGAACTTCTTGAGTTGCAGCAAGGGTGTGAAGGACCCTTTGGAAGTTCCAGTTGTTAGACGTGATTAGCCTCGAGAAGCCTCAGCGGAAATGGGCCTCATCGCGCCTGGAGGGCAAAACCTCCTGGATTTTCTCGAGTTGCGGCAGGTGCTCTCGACTTACGACGGGGACCTCAGGGACCCGCTCTGGTGGCCTCAGGAAAGGCCAGTCCCCATGCGAGTTCCTCGGGGGCCTCTCGGGATTCCTCTCCCGTCGATGCCGGGGCCTAAGACCTTGTGTGGAGTCGTGGCCAGAACCTGAGGATTCCTCTCCAGTGCTGACATGGATCTTGGGGTACTTCTGGAGTCTCCCCAGGGGAGTCAGTCCTCGTCTCGAATGCGGGCATGCACTTGCGCTTTCCTCCAGAGCGGTAGCAGCAGTGTCACGCAGTCCGCCGCGTGGATTAAAGGATCTATGGTTTTCCCTCGAGTCTTTCCCACGAGGCTTTCCCACGAGGCTTTCCCACAGGGCTGTCCCACGTGCACACGTGGTGGGAGTCGATCCTCGGCTTGAACGTCAAGGCAGTGCAGGGAAAACAGGTTCCTCTGGAATGGACTGACACATCTGGGGGACTCTTGGAATGGTGGCACGACCCTGGATTTCCTCTCGCCTTTCCTGTGGAGAGCGCCTCCTCTTGAGATGCGACGGGAACGCCGGGAATTCTTTCCCTACGAAACAGGGACAGGATCCCTCATCTCGAGCTAGGAGGCGGAAACGGGGCTCCCCTGGATGTGTGCGGGACCCCACGTGCTTCCTCTCGAGTGCAGACGGGTATGTCGGGGAACTTCTTGAGTTGCAGCAATGGTGTGAAGGACCCTTTGGAAGTTCCAGTGGTTAGATGTGATTGGCCTCGAGAAGCCTCAGCGGAAATGGGCCTCATCTCGCCTGGAGGGCAAAACCTCCTGGATTTTCTCGAGTTGCGGCAGGTGCTCTCGACTTACGACGGGGACCTCAGGGACCCACTCTGGTGGCCTCAGGAAAGGCCAGTCCCCATGCGAGTTCCTCGGGGGCCTCTCGGGATTCCTCTCCCGTCGATGCCGGGGCCTAAGACCTTGTGTGGAGTCGTGGCCAGAACCTGAGGATTCCTCTCCAGTGCTGACATGGATCTTGGGGTACTTCTGGAGTCTCCCCAGGGGAGTCAGTCCTCGTCTCGAATGCGGGCATGCACTTGCGCTTTCCTCCAGAGCGGTAGCAGCAGTGTCACGCAGTCCGCCGCGTGGATCAAAGGATCTATGGTTTTCCCTCGAGTCTTTCCCACGAGGCTTTCCCACGAGGCTTTCCCACAGGGCTGTCCCACGTGCACACGTGGTGGGAGTCGATCCTCGGCTTGAACGTCAAGGCAGTTCAGGGAAAAGAGGTTCCTCTGGAATGGACTGACACATCTGGGGGACTCTTGGAATGGTGTCAGAACCCTGGAGTTCCTCTCGCCTTTCCTGTGGAGAGCGCCTCCTCTTGAGATGCGACGGGAACGCCGGGAATTCTTTCCCTACGAAACAGGGAAAGGATCCCTCATCTCGAGCTAGGAGGCGGAAACGGGGCTCCCCTGGATGTGTGCGGGACCCACGTGCTTCCTCTCGAGTGGAGACGGGTATGTCGGGGAACTTCTTGAGTTGCAGCAATGGTGTGAAGGACCCTTTGGCAGTTCCAGTGGTTAGATATGATTGGCCTCGAGAAGGCTCAGCGGAAATGGGCCTCATCTCGCCTGGAGGGCAAAACCTCCTGGATTTTCTCGAGTTGCGGCAGGTGCTCTCGACTTACGACGGGGACCTCAGGGACCCGCTCTGGTGGCCTCAGGAAAGGCCAGTCCCCATGCGAGTTCCTCGGGGGCCTCTCGGGATTCCTCTCCCGTCGATGCCGGGGCCTAAGACCTTGTGTGGAATCGGGGCCGGAACCTGAGGATTCCTCTCCAGTGCTGACATGGATCTTGGGGTACTTCTGGAGTCTCCCCAGGGGAGTCAGTCCTCGTCTCGAATGCGAGCATGCACTTGCGCTTTCCTCCAGAGCGGTAGCAGCAGTGTCACGCAATCCGCCGCGTGGATCAAAGGATCTATGGTTTTCCCTCGAGTCTTTCCCACTAGGCTTTCCCACGAGGCTTTCCCACAGGGCTGTCCCACGTGCACACGTGGTGGGAGTCGATCCTCGGCTTGAACGTCAAGGCAGTGCAGGGAAAACAGGTTCCTCTGGAATGGACTGACACATCTGGGGGACTCTTGGAATGGTGGCACGACCCTGGAGTTCCTCTCGCCTTTCCTGTGGAGAGCGCCTCCTCTTGAGATGCGACGGGAACGCCGGGAATTCTTTCCCTACGAAACAGGGACAGGATCCCTCATCTCGAGCTAGGAGGCGGAAACGGGGCTCCCCTGGATGTGTGCGAGACCCCACGTGCTTCCTCTCGAGTGCAGACGGGTATGTCGGGGAACTTCTTGAGTTGCAGCAATGGTGTGAAGGACCCTTTGGAAGTTCCAGTGGTTAGATGTGATTGGCCTCGAGAAGCCTCAGCGGAAATGGGCCTCATCTCGCCTGGAGGGCAAAACCTCCTGGATTTTCTCGAGTTGCGGCAGGTGCTCTCGACTTACGACGGGGACCTCAGGGACCCGCTCTGGTGGCCTCAGGAAAGGCCAGTCCCCATGCGAGTTCCTCGGGGGCCTCTCGGGATTCCTCTCCCATCGATGCCGGGGCCTAAGACATTGTGTGGAGTCGGGGCCGGAACCTGAGGATTCCTCTCCAGTGCTGACATGGATCTTGGGGTACTTCTGGAGTCTCCCCAGGGGAGTCAGTCCTCGTCTCGAATGCGGGCATGCACTTGCGCTTTCCTCCAGAGCGGTAGCAGCAGTGTCACGCAGTCCGCCGCGTGGATCAAAGGATCTATGGTTTTCCCTCGAGTCTTTCCCACGAGGCTTTCCCACGAGGCTTTCCCACAGGGCTGTCCCACGTGCACACGTGGTGGGAGTCGATCCTCGGCTTGAACGTCAAGGCAGTTCAGGGAAAACAGGTTCCTCTGGAATGGACTGACACATCTGGGGGACTCTTGGAATGGTGGCACGACCCTTCAGTTCCTCTCGCCTTTCCTGTGGAGAGCCCCTCCTCTTGAGATGCGACGGGAACGCCGGGAATTCTTTCCCTACGAAACAGGGAAAGGATCCCTCATCTAGAGCTAGGAGGCGGAAACGGGGCTCCCCTGGATGTGTGCGGGACCCACGTTCTTCCTCTCGAGTGGAGACGGGTATGTCGGGGAACTTCTTGAGTTGCAGCAAGGGTGTGAAGGACCCTTTGGAAGTTCCAGTGGTTAGACGTGATTAGCCTGGAGAAGCCTCAGCGGAAATGGGCCTCATCTCGCCTGGAGGGCAAAACCTCCTGGATTTTCTCGAGTTGCGGCAGGTGCTCTCGACTTACGACGGGGACCTCAGGGACCCGCTCTGGTGGCCTCAGGAAAGGCCAGTCCCCATGCGAGTTCCTCGGGGGCCTCTCGGGATTCCTCTCCCGTCGATGCCCGGTCCTAAGTCCTTGTGTGGAGTCGGGGTCGGAACATGAGGATTCCTCTCCAGTGCTGACATGGATCTTGGGGTACTTCTGGAGTCTCCCCAGGGGAGTCAGTCTTCGTCTCGAATGCGGGCATGCACTTGCGCTTTCCTCCAGAGCGTTAGCAGCAGTGTCACGCAGTCTGCCGCGTGGATCAAAGGATCTATGGTTTTCCCTCGAGTCTTTTCCACGAGGCTTTCCCACGAGGCTTTCCCACAGGGCTGTCCCACGTGCACACGTGGTGGGAGTCGATCCTCGGCTTGAACGTCAAGGCAGTGCAGGGAAAACAGGTTCCTCTGGAATGGACTGACAGATCTGGGGGACTCTTGGAATGGTGGCATGACCCTGGAGTTCCTCTCGCCTTTCCTGTGGAGAGCGCCTCCTCTTGAGATGCGACGGGAACGCCGGGAATTCTTTCCCTACGAAACAGGGAAAGGATCCCTCATCTCGAGCTAGGAGGCGGAAACGGGGCTCCCCTGGATGTGTGCGGGACCCACGTGCTTCCTCTCGAGTGGAGACGGGTATGTCGGGGAACTTCTTGAGTTGCAGCAAGGGTGTCAAGGACCCTTTGGAAGTTCCAGTTGTTAGACGTGATTAGCCTCGAGAAGCCTCAGCGGAAATGGGCCTCATCTCGCCTGGAGGGCAAAACCTCCTGGATTTTCTCGAGTTGCGGCAGGTGCTCTCGACTTACGACGGGGACCTCAGGGACCCGCTCTGGTGGCCTCAGGAAAGGCCAGTCCCCATGCGAGTTCCTCGGGGGCCTCTCGGGATTCCTCTCCCGTCGATGCCGGGGCCTAAGACCTTGTGTGGATTCGGGGCCGGAACCTGAGGATTCCTCTCCAGTGCTGACATGGATCTTGGGGTACTTCTGGAGTCTCCCCAGGGGAGTCAGTCCTCGTCTCGAATGCGGGCATGCACTTGCGCTTTCCTCCAGAGCGGTAGCAGCAGTGTCACGCAGTCCGCCGCGTGGATCAAAGGATCTATGGTTTTCCCTCGAGTCTTTCCCACGAGGCTTTCCCACGAGGCTTTCCCACAGGGCTGTCCCACGTGCACACGTGGTGGGAGTCGATCCTCGGCTTGAACGTCAAGGCAGTGCAGGGAAAACAGGTTCCTCTGGAATGGACTGACACATCTGGGGGACTCTTGGAATGGTGGCACGACCCTGGAGTTCCTCTCGCCTTTCCTGTGGAGAGCGCCTCCTCTTGAGGTGCGACGGGAACGCCGGGAATTCTTTCCCTACGAAACAGGGAAAGGATCCCTCATCTCGAGCTAGGAGGCGGAAACGGGGCTCCCCTGGATGTGTGCGGGACACCACGTGCTTCCTCTCGAGTGGAGACGGTTTGTCGGGGAACTTCTTGAGTTGCAGCAAGGGTGTGAATGACCCTTTGGAAGTTCCAGTGGTTAGATGTGATTGGCCTCGAGAAGCCTCAGCGGAAATGGGCCTCATCTCGCCTGGAGGGCAAAACCTCCTGGATTTTCTCGAGTTGCGGCAGGTGCTCTCTACTTACGACGGGGACCTCAGGGACCCGCTCTGGTGGCCTCAGGAAAGGCCAGTCCCCATGCGAGTTCCTCGGGGGCCTCTCGGGATTCCTCTCCCGTCGATGCCGGGGCCTAAGACCTTGTGTGGAGTCGGGGCCGGAACCTGAGGATTCCTCTCCAGTGCTGACATGGATCTTGGGGTACTTCTGGAGTCTCCCCAGGGGAGTCAGTCCTCGTTTCGAATGCGGGCATGCACTTGCGCTTTCCTCCAGAGCGGTAGCAGCAGTGTCACGCAGTCCGCCGCGTGGATCAAAGGATCTATGGTTTTCCCTCGAGTCTTTCCCACGAGGCTTTCCCACGAGGCTTTCCCACAGGGCTGTCCCACGTGCACACGTGGTGGGAGTCGATCCTCGGCTTGAACGTCAAGGCAGTGCAGGGAAAACAGGTTCCTCTGGAATGGACTGACACATCTGGGGGACTCTTGGAATGGTGGCACGACCCTGGAGTTCCTCTCGCCTTTCCTGTGGAGAGCGCCTCCTCTTGAGATGCGACGGGAACGCCGGGAATTCTTTCCCTACGAAACAGGGAAAGGATCCCTCATCTCGAGCTAGGAGGCGGAAACGGGGCTCCCCTGGATGTGTGCGGTACACCACGTGCTTCCTCTCGAGTGGAGACGGTTTGTCGGGGAACTTCTTGAGTTGCAGCAAGGGTGTGAAGGACCCTTTGGAAGTTCCAGTGGTTAGATGTGATTGGCCTCGAGAAGCCTCAGCGGAAATGGGCCTCATCTCGCCTGGAGGGCAAAACCTCCTGGATTTTCTCGAGTTGCGGCAGGTTCTCTCGACTTACGACGGGGACCTCAGGGACCCGCTCTGGTGGCCTCAGGAAAGGCCAGTCCCCATGCGAGTTCCTCGGGGGCCTCTCGGGATTCCTCTCCCGTCGATGCCGGGGCCTAAGACCTTGTGTGGAGTCGTGGCCGGAACCTGAGGATTCCTCTCCAGTGCTGACATGGATCTTGGGGTACTTCTGGAGTCTCCCCAGGGGAGTCAGTCCTCGTTTCGAATGCGGGCATGCACTTGCGCTTTCCTCCAGAGCGGTAGCAGCAGTGTCACGCAGTCCGCCGCGTGGATCAAAGGATCTATGGTTTTCCCTCGAGTCTTTCCCACGAGTCTTTCCCTCGAGGCTTTCCCACAGGGCTGTCCCACGTGCACACGTGGTGGGAGTCGATCCTCGGCTTGAACGTCAAGGCAGTGCAGGGAAAACAGGTTCCTCTGGAATGGACTGACACATCTGGGGGACTCTTGGAATGGTGGCACGACCCTGGAGTTCCTCTCGCCTTTCCTGTGGAGAGCGCCTCCTCTTGAGATGCGACGGGAACGCCGGGAATTCTTTCCCTACGAAACAGCTAAAGGATCCCTCATCTCGAGCTAGGAGGCGGAAACGGGGCTCCCCTGGATGTGTGCGGGACCCACGTGCTTCCTCTAGAGTGGAGACGGGTATGTCGGGGAACTTCTTGAGTTGCAGCAAGGGTGTGAAGGACCCTTTGGAAGTTCCAGTTGTTAGACGTGATTAGCCTCGAGAAGCCTCAGCGGAAATGGGCCTCATCTCGCCGGGAGGGCAAAACCTCCTGGATTTTCTCGAGTTGCGGCAGGTGCTCTCGACTTACGACGGGGACCTCAGGGACCCGCTCTGGTGGCCTCAGGAAAGGCCAGTCCCCATGCGAGTTCCTCGGGGGCCTCTCGGGATTCCTCTCCCGTCGATGCCGGGGCCTAAGACCTTGTGTGGATTCGGGGCCGGAACCTGAGGATTCCTCTCCAGTGCTGACATGGATCTTGGGGTACTTCTGGAGTCTCCCAAGGGGAGTCAGTGCTCGTCTCGATGCGGGCATGCACTTGCGCTTTCCTCCAGAGCGGTAGCAGCAGTGTCACACAGTCCGCCGCGTGGATCAAAGGATCTATGGTTTTCCCTCGAGTCTTTCCCACGAGGCTTTCCCACGAGGCTTTCCCACAGGGCTGTCCCACGTGCACACGTGGTGGGAGTCGATCCTCGGCTTGAACGTCAAGGCAGTGCAGGGAAAACAGGTTCCTCTGGAATGGACTGACACAATTGGGGGACTCTTGGAATGGTGGCACGACCCTGGAGTTCCTCTCGCCTTTCCTGTGGAGAGCGCCTCCTCTTGAGATGCGACGGGAACGCCGGGAATTCTTTCCCTACGAAACAGGGAAAGGATCCCTCATCTCGAGCTAGGAGGCGGAAACGGGGCTCCCCTGGATGTGTGCGGGACCCACGTGCTTCCTCTCGAGTGGAGACGGGTATGTCGGGGAACTTCTTGAGTTTCAGCAAGGGTGTGAAGGACCCTTTGGAAGTTCCAGTTGTTAGACGTGATTAGCTTGGAGAAGCCTCAGCGGAAATGGGCCTCATCTCGCCTGGAGGGCAAAACCTCCTGGATTTTCTCGAGTTGCGGCAGGTGCTCTCGACTTACGACGGGGACCTCAGGGACCCGCTCTGGTGGCCTCAGGAAAGGCCAGTCCCCATGCGAGTTCCTCGGGGGCCTCTCGGGATTCCTCTCCCGTCGATGCCGGGGCCTAAGACCTTGTGTGGAATCGGGGCCGGAACCTGAGGATTCCTCTCCAGTGCTGACATGGATCTTGGGGTACTTCTGGAGTCTCCCCAGGGGAGTCAGTCTTCGTCTCGAATGCGGGCATGCACTTGCGCTTTCCTCCAGAGCGGTAGCAGCAGTGTCACGCAGTCCGCCTCGTGGGTCAAAGGATCTATGGTTTTCCTTCGAGTCTTTCCCACGAGGCATTCCCACGAGGCTTTCCCACAGGGCTGTCCCACGTGCACACGTGGTGGAAGTCGATCCTCGGCTTGAACGTCAAGGCAGTGCAGGGAAAACAGGTTCCTCTGGAATGGACTGACACATCTGGGGGACTCTTGGAATGGTGGCACGACCCTGGAGTTCCTCTCGCCTTTCCTGTGGAGAGCGCCTCGTCTTGAGATGCGACGGGAACGCCGGGAATTCTTTCCCTACGAAACAGGGAAAGGATCCCTCATCTCGAGCTAGGAGTCGGAAACGGAGCTCCCCTGGATGTGGGCCGGACCCCACGTGCTTCCTCTCGAGTGGAGACGGGTATGTCGGGGAACTTCTTGAGTTGCAGCAAGGGTGTGAAGGACCCTTTGGAAGTTCCAGTGGTTAGATGTGATTGGCCTCGAGAAGCCTCAGCGGAAATGGGCCTCATCTCGCCTGGAGGGCAAAACCTCCTGGATTTTCTCGAGTTGCGGCAGGTGCTCTCGACTTACGACGGGGACCTCAGGGACCCGCTCTGGTGGCCTCAGGAAAGGCCAGTCCCCATGCGAGTTCCTCGGGGGCCTCTCGGGATTCCTCTCCCATCGATGCCGGGGCCTAAGACCTTGTGTGGAGTCGGGGCCGGAACCTGAGGATTCCTCTCCAGTGCTGACATGGATCTTGGGGTACTTCTGGAGTCTCCCCAGGGGAGTCAGTCCTCGACTCGAATGGGGGCATGCACTTGCGCTTTCCTCCAGAGCGGTAGCAGCAGTGTCACCCAGTCCGCCGCGTGGATCAAAGGATCTATGGTTTTCCCTCGAGTCTTTCCCACGAGGCTTTCCCACGAGGCTTTCCCACAGGGCTGTCCCACGTGCACACGTGGTGGGAGTCGATCCTCGGCTTGAACGTCAAGGCAGTGCAGGGAATACAGGTTCCTCTGGAATGGACTGACACATCTGGGGGACTCTTGGAATGGTGTCACGACCCTGGAGTTCCTCTCGCCTTTCCTGTGGAGAGCGCCTCCTCTTGAGATGCGACGGGAACGCCGGGAATTCTTTCCCTACGAAACAGGGAAAGGATCCCTCATCTCGAGCTAGGAGGCGGAAACGGGGCTCCCCTGGATGTGTGCGGGACCCTCGTGCTTCCTCTCGAGTGGAGACGGGTATGTCGGGGAACTTCTTGAGTTGCAGCAAGGGTGTGAAGGACCCTTTGGAAGTTCCAGTGGTTAGATGTGATTAGCCTCGAGAAGCCTCAGCGGAAATGGGCCTCATCGCGCCTGGAGGGCAAAACCTCCTGGATTTTCTCGAGTTGCGGCAGGTGCTCTCGACGTACGACGGGGACCTCGGGGACCCGCTCTGGTGGCCTCAGGAAAGGCCAGTCCCCATGCGAGTTCCTCGGGGGCCTCTCGGGATTCCTCTCCCGTCGATGCCGGGGCCTGAGACCTTGTGTGGAGTCGGGGCCGGAACCTGAGGATTCCTCTCCAGTGCTGACATGGATCTTGGGCAACTTCTGGAGTCTCCCCAGGGGAGTCAGTCCTCTTCTCGAATGCGGGCATGCACTTATGCTTTCCTCCAGAGCAGTAGCAGCAGTGTCACGCAGTCCGCCGCGTGGATCAAAGGATCTATGGTTTTCCCTCGAGTCTTTCCCACGAGGCTTTCCCACGAGGCTTTCCCACAGGGCTGTCCCACGTGCACACGTGGTGGGAGTCGATCCTCGGCTTGAGCGTCAAGGCAGTGCAGGGAAAACAGGTTCCTCTGGAATGGACTGACACATCTGGGGGACTCTTGGAATGGTGGCACGACCCTGGAGTTCCTCTCGCCTTTCCTGTGGAGAGCGCCTTCTCTTGAGATGCGACGGGAACGCCGGGAATTCTTTCCGTACGAAACAGGGAAAGGATCCCTCATCTCGAGCTAGGAGGCGGAAACGGGGCTCACCTGGATGTGTGTGGGACCCTCGTGCTTCCTCTCAAGTGGAGACGGGTATGTCGGGGAACTTCTTGAGTTGCAGCAAGGGTGTGAAGGACCCTTTGAATGTTCCAGTGGTTAGACGTGATTAGCCTCGAGAAGCCTCAGCGGAAATGGGCCTCATCTCGCCTGGAGGGCAAAACCTCCTGGATTTTCTCGAGTTGCGGCAGGTGCTCTCGACTTACGACGGGGACCTCAGGGACCCGCTCTGTTGGCCTCAGGAATGGCCTGTCCCCATGCGAGATCCTCTGGGGCCTCTCGGGATTCCTCTCCCGTCGATGCCGGGGCCTAAGACCTTGTGTGGAGTCGGGGCCGGAAATGAGGATTCCTTTCCAGTGCTGACATGGATCTTGGGTTACTTATGGAGTCTCCCCAGGGGAGTCAGTCCTCGTCTCGAATGCGGGCATGCACTTGAGCTTTCCTCCAGAGCGGTAGCAGCAGTGTCACGCAGTCCGCCGCGTGGATCAAAGGATCTATGGTTTTCCCTCGAGTCTTTCCCACGAGGATTTCCCACAGGGCTGTCCCACGTGCACACGTGGTGGGAGTCGATCCTCGGCTTGAACGTCAAGGCAGTGCAGGGAAAACAGTTTCCTCTGGAATGGACTGACACATCTGGGGGACTGTTGGAATGGTGGCACGACCCTGGAGTTCCTCTCGCCTTTCCTGTGGAGAGCGCCTCCTCTTGAGATGCGACGGGAACGCCGGGAATTCTTTCCCTACGAAAGAGGGAAAGGATCCCTCATCTCGAGCTAGGAGGCGGAAACGGGGCTCCCCTGGATGTGTGCGGGACACCACGTGCTTCCTCTCGAGTGGAGACGGGTATGTCGGGGAACTTCTTGAGTTGCAGCAAGGGTGTGAAGGACCCTTTGGAAGTTCCAGTGGTTAGATGTGATTGGCCTCGAGAAGCCTCAGCGGAAATGGGCCTCATCTCGCCTGGAGGGCAAAACCTCCTGGATTTTCTCGAGTTGCGGCAGGTGCTCTCGACTTACGACGGGGACCTCAGGGACCCGCTCTGGTGGCCTCAGGAAAGGCCAGTCCCCATGCGAGTTCCTCGGGGGCCTCTCGGGATACCCCTCCCGTCGATGCCGGGGCCTAAGACCTTGTGTGGAGTCGGGGCCGGAACCTGAGGATTCCTCTCCAGTGCTGACATGGATCTTGGGGTACTTCTGGAGTCTCCACAGGGGAGTCAGTCCTCGTCTCGAATGCGGGCATGCACTTGCGCTTTCCTCCAGAGCGGTAGCAGCAGTGTCACGCAGTCCGCCGCGTGGATCAAAGGATCTATGGTTTTCCCTCGAGTCTTTCCCACGAGGCTTTCCCACGAGGCTTTCCCAGAGGGCTGTCCCACGTGCACACATGGTGGGAGTCGATCCTCGGCTTGAACGTCAAGGCCGTGCAGTGAAAACAGGTTCCTCTGGAATGGACTGACACATCTGGGGGACTGTTGGAATGGTGGCACGACCCTGGAGTTCCTCTCGCCTTTCCTGTGGAGAGCGCCTCCTTTTGAGATGCAACGGGAACGCCGGGAATTCTTTCCCTACGAAACAGGAAAAGGATCCCTCATCTCGAGCTAGGAGGCGGAAACGGGGCTCCCCTGGATGTGTGCGGGACACCACGTGCTTCCTCTCGAGTGGAGACGGGTATGTCGGGGATCTTCTTGAGTTGCAGCAAGGGTGTGAAGGACCCTTTGGAAGTTCCAGTGGTTAGATGTGATTGGCCTCGAGAAGCCTCAGCGGAAATGGGCCTCATCTCGCCTGGAGGGCAAAACCTCCTGGATTTTCTCGAGTTGAGGCAGGTGCTCTCGACTTACGACGGGGACCTCAGGGACCCGCTCTGGTGGCCTCAGGAAAGGCCAGTCCCCATGCGAGTTCCTCGGGGGCCTCTCGGGATTCCTCTCCCGTCGATGCCGGGGCCTAAGACCTTGTGTGGAGTCGGGGCCGGAACCTGAGGATTCCTCTCCAGTGCTGACATGGATCTTGGGGTACTTCTGGAGTCTCCCCAGGGGACTCAGTCCTCGTCTCGAATGCGGGCATGCACTTGCGCTTTCCTCCAGAGCGGTAGCAGCAGTGTCACGCAGTCCGCCGCGTGGATCAAAGGATCTATGGTTTTCCCTCGAGTCTTTCCCACGAGGCTTTCCCACGAGGCTTTCCCACAGGGCTGTCCCACGTGCACACGTGGTGGGAGTCGATCCTCGGCTTGAACGTCAAGGCAGTGCAGGGAAAACAGGTTCCTCTGGAATGGACTGACACATCTGGGGGACTCTTGGAATGGTGGCACGACCCTCGACTTCCTCTCGCCTTTCCTGTGGAGAGCGCCTCCTCTTGAGATGCGACGGGAACGCCGGGAATTCTGTCCCTAAGAAACAGGGAAAGGATCCCTCATCTCGAGCTAGGAGGCGGAAACGGGTCTCCTCTGGATGTGTGCGGGACCCACGTGCTTCCTCTCGAGTGGAGACGGGTATGTCGGGGAACTTCTTGAGTTGCAGCAAGGGTGTGAAGGACCCTTTGGAAGTTCCAGTGGTTAGACGTGATTGGCCTCGAGAAGCCTCAGCGGAAATGGGCCTCATCTCGCCTGGAGGGCAAAACCTCCTGGATTTTCTCGAGTTGAGGCAGGTGCTCTCGACTTACGACGGGGACCTCAGGGACCCGCTCTGGTGACCTCAGGAAAGGCCAGTCCCCATGCGAGTTCCTCGGGGGCCTCTCGGGATACCCCTCCCGTCGATGCCGGGGCCTAAGACCTTGTGTGGAGTCGGGGCCGGAACCTGAGGATTCCTCTCCAGTGCTGACATGCATCTTGGGGTACTTCTGGAGTCTTCCCAGGGGGGTCAGTCCTCGTCTCGAATGCGGGCATGCACTTGCGCTTTCCTCCAGAGCGGTAGCAGCAGTGTCACGCAGTCCGCCGCGTGGATCAAAGCATCTATGGTTTTCCCTCGAGTCTTTCCCACGAGGCTTTACCACGAGGCTTTCCCACAGGGCTGTCCCACGTGCACACGTGGTGGGAGTCGATCCTCGGCTTGAACGTCAAGGCAGTGCAGGGAAAACAGGTTCCTCTGGAATGGACTGACACATCTGGGGGACTCTTGGAATGGTGGCACGACCCTGGAGTTCCTCTCGCCTTTCCTGTGGAGAGCGCCTCCTCTTGAGATGCGACGGGAACGCCGGGAATTCTTTCCCTACGAAACAGGGAAAGGATCCCTCATCTCGAGCTAGGAGGCGGAAACGGGGCTCCCCTGGATGTGTGCGGGACACACGTGCTTCCTCTCGAGTGGAGACGTGTATGTCGGGGAATTTCTTGAGTTGCAGCAAGGGTGTGAAGGACCCTTTGGAAGTTCCAGAGGTTAGATGTGATTAGCCTCGAGAAGCCTCAGCGGAAATGGGCCTCATCTCGCCTGGAGGGCAAAACCTCCTGTATTTTCTCGAGTTGCGGCAGGTGCTCTCGACTTACGACGGGGACCTCGGGGACCCACTCTGGTGGCCTCAGGAAAGGCCAGACCCCATGCGAGTTCCTCGGGGGCCTCTCGGGATTCCTCTCCCGTCGATGCCGGGGCCTAAGACCTTGTGTGGAGTCGGGGCCTGAACCTGAGGATTCCTCTGCAGTGCTGACATGGATCCTGGGGTACTTCTGTAGTCTCCCCAAGGGAGTCAGTACTCGTCTCGAATGTGGACATGCACATGCGCTTTCCTCCAGAGCGGTAGCTGCAGTGTCACGCAGTCCGCCGCGTGGATCAAAGGATCTATGGTTTTCCCTCGAGTCTTTCCCATGAGGCTTTCCCACGAGGCTTTCCCACAGGGCTGTCCCACGTGCACAAGTGGTGGGAGTCGATCCTCGGCTTGAATGTCAAGGCAGTGCAGGGAAAACAGGTTCTTCTGGAATGGACTGACACATCTGGGGGACTCTTGAAATGGTGGCACGACCCTGGAGATCCTCTCGCCTTTCCTGTGGAGAGCGCCTCCTCTTGAGATGCGACGGGAACGCCGGGAATTCTTTCCCTACGAAACAGGGAAAGGATACCTCATCTCGAGCTAGGAGGCGGAAACGGGGCTCCCCTGGATGTGTGCGGGACCCTCGTGCTTCCTCTCGAGTGGAGACGGGTATGTCGGGGAACTTCTTGAGTTGCAGCAAGGGTGTGAAGGACCCTTTGGAAGTTCCAGTGGTTAGATGTGATTAACCTCGAGAAGCCTCAGCGGAAATGGGCCTCATCTCGCCTGGAGGGCAAAACCTCCTGGATTTTCTCGAGTTGCGGCAGGTGCTCTCGACTTACGACGGGGACCTCGGGTACCCGCTCTGGTGGCCTCAGGAAAGGGCAGTCCCCATGCGAGTTCCTCGGGGGCCTCTCGGGATTCCTCTCCCGTCGATGCCGGGGCCAAAGACCTTGTGTGGAGTCGGGGCCGGAACCTGAGGATTCCTCTCCAGTGCTGACATGGATCCTGGGGTAGTTCTGGAGTCTCCCCAGGGGAGTCAGTCCTCGTCTCGAATGCGGACATGCACTTGCGCTTTCCTCCAGAGCGGTAGCAGCAGTGTCACCCAGTCCGCCGCGTGGATCAAAGGATCTATGGTTTTCCCTCGAGTCTTTCCCACGAGGCTTTCCCACGAGGCTTTCCCACAGGGCTGTCCCACGTGCACACGTGGTGGGAGTCGATCCTCGGCTTGAACGTCAAGGCAGTGCAGGGAAAACAGATTCCTCTGGAATGGACTGACACATCTGGGGGACTCATGGAATGGTGCACGACCCTGGAGTTCCTCTCGCCTTTCCTGTGGAGAGCGCCTTCACTTGAGATGCGACGGGAGCGCCGGGAATTCTTTCCCTACGAAACAGGGAAAGGATCCCTCATCTCGAGCTAGGAGGCAGAAACGGGGCTCCCCTGGATGTGTGCGGGACCCTCGTGCTTCCTCTCGAGTGGAGACGGGTATGTCGGGGAACTTCTTGAGTTGCAGCAAGGGTGTGAAGGACCCTTTGGAAGTTCCAGTGGTTAGATGTGATAGGCCTCGAGAAGCCTCTGCGGAAATGGTCCTCATCTCGCCTGGAGGGCAAAACCTCCTGGATTTTCTCGAGTTGCGGCAGGTGCTCTCGACTTACGACGGGGACCTCAGGGACCCGCTCTGGTGGCCTCAGGAAAGGCCAGTCCCCAAGCGAGTTCCTCGGGGGCCTCTCGGGATTCCTGTCCCGTCGATGCCGGGGCCTAAGACCTTGTGTGGAGTCGGGGCCGGAACCTGAGGATTCCTCTCCAGTGCTGACATGGATCTTGGGGTACTTCTGGAGTCTCCCCAGGGGAGTCAGTACTCGTCTCGAATGCGGGCATGCACTTGCGCTTTCCTCCAGAGCGGTAGCAGCAGTGTCACGCAGTCCGCCGCGTGGATCAAAGGATCTATGGTTTTCCCTCGAGTCTTTCCCACGAGGCTTTCCCACGAGGCTTTCCCAAAGGGCTGTCCCACGTGCACACGTGGTGGGAGTCGATCCTCGGCTTGAACGTCAAGGCAGTGCAGGGAAAACAGGTTCCTCTGGAATGGACTGACCCATCTGGGGGACTCTTGGAATGGTGGCATGACCCTGGAGTTCCTCTCGCCTTTCCTGTGGAGAGCGCCTCCTCTTGAGATGCGACGGGAACGCCGGGAATTCTTTCCCTACGAAAGAGGGAAAGGATCCCTCATCTCGAGCTAGGAGGCGGAAACGGGGCTCCCCTGGATGTGTACGGGACACCACGTGCTTCCTCTCGAGTGCAGACGGGTATGTAGGGGAACTTCCTGAGTTGCAGCAAGGGTGTGAAGGACCCTTTGGAAGTTCCAGTGGTTAGATGTGATTGGCCTCGAGAAGCCTCAGCGGAAATGGGCCTCATCTCGCCTGGAGGCCAAAACCTCCTGGATTTTCTCGAGTTGCGGCAGGTGCTCTCGCCTTACGACGGGGACCTCAGGGACCCGCTCTGGTGGCCTCAGGAAAGGCCAGTCCCCATGCGAGTTCCTCGGGGGCCTCTCGGGATTCCTCTCCCGTCGATGCCGGGGCCTAAGACCTTGTGTGGAGTCGGGGCCGGAATATGAGGATTCCTCTCCAGTGCTGACATGGATCTTGGGGTACTTCTGGAGTCTCCCCAGGGGAGTCAGTCCTCGTCTCGAATGTGGGCATGCACTTGCGCTTTCCTCCAGAGCGGTAGCAGGAGTGTCACGCAGTCCGCCGCGTGGATCAAAGGATGTATGGTTTTCCCTGGAGTCTTTCCCACGAGGCTTTCCCACGAGGCTTTCCCACAGGGCTGTCCCACGTGCACACGTGGTGGGAGTCGATCCTCGGCTTGAACGTCAAGGCAGTGCAGGGAAAACAGGTTCCTCTGGAATGGACTGACACATCTGGGGGACTCTTGGAATGGTGGCACGACCCTGGAGTTCCTCTCGCCTTTCCTGTGGAGAGCGCCTCCTCTTGAGATGTGACGGGAACGCCGGGAATTCTTTCCCTACAAAACAGGGAAAGGATCCCTCATCTCGAGCTAGGAGGCGGAAACGGGGCTCCCCTGGATGTGTGCGGGACACCACGTGCTTCCTCTCGAGTGCAGACGGGTATGTCGGGGAACTTCTTGAGTTGCAGCAAGGATGTGAAGGACCCTTTGGAAGTTCCAGTGGTTAGATGTGATTGGCCTCGGGAAGCCTCAGCGGAAATGGGCCTCATCTCGCCTGGAGGGCAAAACCTCCTGGATTTTCTCGAGTTGCGGCAGGTGATCTCGACTTACGACGGGGACCTCAGGGACCCGCTCTGGTGGCCTCAGGAAAGGCCAGTCCCCAAGCGAGTTCCTCGGGGGCATCTCGGGATTCCTGTCCCGTCGATGCCGGGGCCTAAGACCTTGTGTGGAGTCGGGGCCGGAACCTGAGGATTCCTCTCCAGTGCTGACATGGATCTTGGGGTACTTCTGGAGTCTCCCCAGGGGAGTCAGTACTCGTCTCGAATGCGGGCATGCACTTGCGCTTTCCTCCAGAGCGGTAGCAGCAGTGTCACGCAGTCCGCCTCGTGGATCAAAGGATCTATGGTTTTCCCTCGAGTCTTTCCCACGAGGCTTTCCCACGAGGCTTTCCCAAAGGGCTGTCCCACGTGCACACGTGGTGGGAGTCGATCCTCGGCTTGAACGTCAATGCAGTGCAGGGAAAACAGGTTCCTCTGGAATGGACTGACCCATCTGGGGGACTCTTGGAATGGTGGCACGACCCTGGAGTTCCTCTCGCCTTTCCTGTGGAGAGCGCCTCCTCTTGAGATGCGACGGGAACGCCGGGAATTCTTTCCCTACGAAACAGGGAAAGGATCCCTCATCTCGAGCTAGGAGGCGGAAACGGGGCTCCCCTGGATGTGTACGGGACACCACGTGCTTCCTCTCGAGTGCAGACGGGTATGTCGGGGAACTTCCTGAGTTGCAGCAAGGGTGTGAAGGACCCTTTGGAAGTTCCAGTGGTTAGATGTGATTGGCCTCGAGAAGCCTCAGCGGAAATGGGCCTCATCTCGCCTGGAGGCCAAAACGTCCTGGATTTTCTCGAGTTGCGGCAGGTGCTCTCGACTTACGACGGGGACCTCAGGGACCCGCTCTGGTGGCCTCAGGAAAGGCCAGTCCCCATGCGAGTTCCTCGGGGGCCTCTCGGGATTCCTCTCCCGTCGATGCCGGGGCCTAAGACCTTGTGTGGAGTCGGGGCCGGAACATGAGGATTCCTCTCCAGTGCTGACATGGATCTTGGGGTACTTCTGGAGTCTCCCCAGGGGAGTCAGTCCTCGTCTCGAATGTGGGCATGCACTTGCGCTTTCCTCCAGAGCGGTAGCAGGAGTGTCACGCAGTCCGCCGCGTGGATCAAAGGATGTATGGTTTTCCCTGGAGTCTTTCCCACGAGGCTTTCCCACGAGGCTTTCCCACAGGGCTGTCCCACGTGCACACGTGGTGGGAGTCGATCCTCGGCTTGAACGTCAAGGCAGTGCAGGGAAAACAGGTTCCTCTGGAATGGACTGACACATCTGGGGGACTCTTGGAATGGTGGCACGACCCTGGAGTTCCTCTCGCCTTTCCTGTGGAGAGCGCCTCCTCTTGAGATGCGACGGGAACGCCGGGAATTCTTTCCCTACGAAACAGGGAAAGGATCCCTCATCTCGAGCTAGGAGGCGGAAACGGGGATCCCCTGGATGTGTGCGGGACACCACGTGCTTCCTCTCGAGTGCAGACGGGTATGTCGGGGAACTTCTTGAGTTGCAGCAAGGGTGTGAAGGACCCTTTGGAAGTTCCAGTGGTTAGATGTGATTGGCCTCGGGAAGCCTCAGCGGAAATGGGCCTCATCTCGCCTGGAGGGCAAAACCTCCTGGATTTTCTCGAGTTGCGGCAGGTGCTCTCGACTTACGACGGGGACCTCAGGGACCCGCTCTGTTGGCCTCAGGAATGGCCTGTCCCCATGCGAGATCCTCTGGGGCCTCTCGGGATTCCTCTCCCGTCGATGCCGGGGCCTAAGACCTTGTGTGGAGTCGGGGCCGGAAATGACGATTCCTCTCCAGTGCTGACATGGATCTTGGGTTACTTCTGGAGTCTCCCCAGGGGAGTCAGTCCTCGTCTCGAATGCGGGCATGCACTTGAGCTTTCCTCCAGAGCGGTAGCAGCAGTGTCACGCAGTCCGCCGCGTGGATCAAAGGATCTATGGTTTTCCCTCGAGTCTTTCCCACGAGGCTTTCCCACAGGGCTGTCCCACGTGCACACGTGGTGGGAGTCGATCCTCGGCTTGAACGTCAAGGCAGTGCAGGGAAAACAGTTTCCTCTGGAATGGACTGACACATCTGGGGGACTGTTGGAATGGTGGCACGACCCTGGAGTTCCTCTCGCCTTTCCTGTGGAGAGCGCCTCCTCTTGAGATGCGACGGGAACGCCGGGAATTCTTTCCCTACGAAACAGGGAAAGGATCCCTCATCTCGAGCTAGGAGGCGGAAACGGGGCTCCCCTGGATGTGTGCGGGACACCACGTGCTTCCTCTCGAGTGGAGACGGGTATGTCGGGGAACTTCTTGAGTTGCAGCAAGGGTGTGAAGGACCCTTTGGAAGTTCCAGTGGTTAGATGTGATTGGCCTCGAGAAGCCTCAGCGGAAATGGGCCTCATCTCGCCTGGAGGGCAAAACCTCCTGGATTTTCTCGAGTTGCGGCAGGTGCTCTCGACTTACGACGGGGTCCTCAGGGACCCGCTCTGGTGGCCTCAGGAAAGGCCAGTCCCCATGCGAGTTCCTCGGGGGCCTCTCGGGATTCCTCTCCCGTCGATGCCGGGGCCTAAGACCTTGTGTGGAGTCGGGGCCGGAACCTGAGGATTCCTCTCCAGTGCTGACATGGATCTTGGGGTACTTCTGGAGTCTCCCCAGGGGAGTCAGTCCTCGTCTCGAATGCGGGCATGCACTTGCGCTTTCCTCCAGAGCGGTAGCAGCAGTGTCACGCAGTCCGCCGCGTGGATCAAAGGATCTATGGTTTTCCCTCGAGTCTTTCCCACGAGGCTTTCCCACGAGGCTTTCCCACAGGGCTGTCCCACGTGCACACGTGGTGGGAGTCGATCCTCGGCTTGAACGTCAAGGCAGTGCAGGGAAAACAGGTTCCTCTGGAATGGACTGACACATCTGGGGGACTCTTGGAATGGTGGCACGACCCTCGACTTCCTCTCGCCTTTCCTGTGGAGAGCGCCTCCTCTTGAGATGCGACGGGAACGCCGGGAATTCTGTCCCTAAGAAACAGGGAAAGGATCCCTCATCTCGAGCTAGGAGGCGGAAACGGGTCTCCTCTGGATGTGTGCGGGACCCACGTGCTTCCTCTCGAGTGGAGACGGGTATGTCGGGGAACTTCTTGAGTTGCAGCAAGGGTGTGAAGGACCCTTTGGAAGTTCCAGTGGTTAGACGTGATTGGCCTCGAGAAGCCTCAGCGGAAATGGGCCTCATCTCGCCTGGAGGGCAAAACCTCCTGGATTTTCTCGAGTTGAGGCAGGTGCTCTCGACTTACGACGGGGACCTCAGGGACCCGCTCTGGTGACCTCAGGAAAGGCCAGTCCCCATGCGAGTTCCTCGGGGGCCTCTCGGGATACCCCTCCCGTCGATGCCGGGGCCTAAGACCTTGTGTGGAGTCGGGGCCGGAACCTGAGGATTCCTCTCCAGTGCTGACATGGATCTTGGGGTACTTCTGGAGTCTTCCCAGGGGGGTCAGTCCTCGTCTCGAATGCGGGCATGCACTTGCGCTTTCCTCCAGAGCGGTAGCAGCAGTGTCACGCAGTCCGCCGCGTGGATCAAAGCATCTATGGTTTTCCCTCGAGTCTTTCCCACGAGGCTTTACCACGAGGCTTTCCCACAGGGCTGTCCCACGTGCACACGTGGTGGGAGTCGATCCTCGGCTTGAACGTCAAGGCAGTGCAGGGAAAACAGGTTCCTCTGGAATGGACTGACACATCTGGGGGACTCTTGGAATGGTGGCACGACCCTGGAGTTCCTCTCGCCTTTCCTGTGGAGAGCGCCTCCTCTTGAGATGCGACGGGAAAGCCGGGAATTCTTTCCCTACGAAACAGGGAAAGGATCCCTCATCTCGAGCTAGGAGGCGGAAACGGGGCTCCCCTGGATGTGTGCGGGACCCCACGTGCTTCCTCTCGAGTGGAGACGGGTATGTCGGGGAACTTCTTGAGTTGCAGCAATGGTGTGAAGGACCCTTTGGCAGTTCCAGTGGTTAGATGTGATTGGCCTCGAGAAGCCTCAACGGAAATGGGCCTCATCTCGCCTGGAGGGCAAAACCTCCTGGATTTCCTCGAGTTGCGGCAGGTGCTCTCGACTTACGACGGGGACCTCAGGGACCCGCTCTGGTGGCCTCAGGAAAGGCCAGTCCCCATGCGAGTTCCTCGGGGGCCTCTCGGGATTCCTCTCCCGTCGATGCCGGGGCCTAAGACCTTGTGTGGAATCGGGGCCAGAACCTGAGGATTCCTCTCCAGTGCTGACATGGATCTTGGGGTACTTCTGGAGTCTCCCCAGGGGAGTCAGTCCTCGTCTCGAATGCGGGCATGCACTTGCGCTTTCCTCCAGAGCGGTAGCAGCAGTGTCACGCAGTCCGCCGCGTGGATCAAAGGATCTATGGTTTTCCCTCGAGTCTTTCCGACGAGGCTTTCCCACGAGGCTTTCCCACAGGGCTGTCCCACGTGCACACGTGGTGGGAGTCGATCCTCGGCTTGAACGTCAAGGCAGTGCAGGGAAAACAGGTTCCTCTGGAATGGACTGACACATCTGGGGGACTCTTGGAATGGTGTCACGACCCTGGAGTTCCTCTCGCCTTTCCTGTGGAGAGCCCCTCCTCTTGAGATGCGACGGGAACGCCGGGAATTCTTTCCCTACGAAACAGGGAAAGGATCCCTCATCTCGAGCTAGGAGGCGGAAACGGGGATCCCCTGGATGTGTGCGGGACACCACGTGCTTCCTCTCGAGTGCAGACGGGTATGTCGGGGAACTTCTTGAGTTGCAGCAAGGGTGTGAAGGACCCTTTGGAAGTTCCAGTGGTTAGATGTGATTGGCCTCGGGAAGCCTCAGCGGAAATGGGCCTCATCTCGCCTGGAGGGCAAAACCTCCTGGATTTTCTCGAGTTGCGGCAGGTGCTCTCGACTTACGACGGGGACCTCAGGGACCCGCTCTGTTGGCCTCAGGAATGGCCTGTCCCCATGCGAGATCCTCTGGGGCCTCTCGGGATTCCTCTCCCGTCGATGCCGGGGCCTAAGACCTTGTGTGGAGTCGGGGCCGGAAATGACGATTCCTCTCCAGTGCTGACATGGATCTTGGGTTACTTCTGGAGTCTCCCCAGGGGAGTCAGTCCTCGTCTCGAATGCGGGCATGCACTTGAGCTTTCCTCCAGAGCGGTAGCAGCAGTGTCACGCAGTCCGCCGCGTGGATCAAAGGATCTATGGTTTTCCCTCGAGTCTTTCCCACGAGGCTTTCCCACAGGGCTGTCCCACGTGCACACGTGGTGGGAGTCGATCCTCGGCTTGAACGTCAAGGCAGTGCAGGGAAAACAGTTTCCTCTGGAATGGACTGACACATCTGGGGGACTGTTGGAATGGTGGCACGACCCTGGAGTTCCTCTCGCCTTTCCTGTGGAGAGCGCCTCCTCTTGAGATGCGACGGGAACGCCGGGAATTCTTTCCATACGAAACAGGGAAAGGATCCCTCATCTCGAGCTAGGAGGCGGAAACGGGGCTCCCCTGGATGTGTGCGGGACACCACGTGCTTCCTCTCGAGTGGAGACGGGTATGTCGGGGAACTTCTTGAGTTGCAGCAAGGGTGTGAAGGACCCTTTGGAAGTTCCAGTGGTTAGATGTGATTGGCCTCGAGAAGCCTCAGCGGAAATGGGCCTCATCTCGCCTGGAGGGCAAAACCTCCTGGATTTTCTCGAGTTGCGGCAGGTGCTCTCGACTTACGACGGGGTCCTCAGGGACCCGCTCTGGTGGCCTCAGGAAAGGCCAGTCCCCATGCGAGTTCCTCGGGGGCCTCTCGGGATTCCTCTCCCGTCGATGCCGGGGCCTAAGACCTTGTGTGGAGTCGGGGCCGGAACCTGAGGATTCCTCTCCAGTGCTGACATGGATCTTGGGGTACTTCTGGAGTCTCCCCAGGGGAGTCAGTCCTCGTCTCGAATGCGGGCATGCACTTGCGCTTTCCTCCAGAGCGGTAGCAGCAGTGTCACGCAGTCCGCCGCGTGGATCAAAGGATCTATGGTTTTCCCTCGAGTCTTTCCGACGAGGCTTTCCCACGAGGCTTTCCCACAGGGCTGTCCCACGTGCACACGTGGTGGGAGTCGATCCTCGGCTTGAACGTCAAGGCAGTGCAGGGAAAACAGGTTCCTCTGGAATGGACTGACACATCTGGGGGACTCTTGGAATGGTGGCACGACCCTCGACTTCCTCTCGCCTTTCCTGTGGAGAGCGCCTCCTCTTGAGATGCGACGGGAACGCCGGGAATTCTGTCCCTAAGAAACAGGGAAAGGATCCCTCATCTCGAGCTAGGAGGCGGAAACGGGTCTCCTCTGGATGTGTGCGGGACCCACGTGCTTCCTCTCGAGTGGAGACGGGTATGTCGGGGAACTTCTTGAGTTGCAGCAAGGGTGTGAAGGACCCTTTGGAAGTTCCAGTGGTTAGACGTGATTGGCCTCGAGAAGCCTCAGCGGAAATGGGCCTCATCTCGCCTGGAGGGCAAAACCTCCTGGATTTTCTCGAGTTGAGGCAGGTGCTCTCGACTTACGACGGGGACCTCAGGGACCCGCTCTGGTGACCTCAGGAAAGGCCAGTCCCCATGCGAGTTCCTCGGGGGCCTCTCGGGATACCCCTCCCGTCGATGCCGGGGCCTAAGACCTTGTGTGGAGTCGGGGCCGGAACCTGAGGATTCCTCTCCAGTGCTGACATGGATCTTGGGGTACTTCTGGAGTCTTCCCAGGGGGGTCAGTCCTCGTCTCGAATGCGGGCATGCACTTGCGCTTTCCTCCAGAGCGGTAGCAGCAGTGTCACGCAGTCCGCCACGTGGATCAAAGCATCTATGGTTTTCCCTCGAGTCTTTCCCACGAGGCTTTACCACGAGGCTTTCCCACAGGGCTGTCCCACGTGCACACGTGGTGGGAGTCGATCCTCGGCTTGAACGTCAAGGCAGTGCAGGGAAAACAGGTTCCTCTGGAATGGACTGACACATCTGGGGGACTCTTGGAATGGTGGCACGACCCTGGAGTTCCTCTCGCCTTTCCTGTGGAGAGCGCCTCCTCTTGAGATGCGACGGGAAAGCCGGGAATTCTTTCCCTACGAAACAGGGAAAGGATCCCTCATCTCGAGCTAGGAGGCGGAAACGGGGCTCCCCTGGATGTGTGCGGGACCCCACGTGCTTCCTCTCGAGTGGAGACGGGTATGTCGGGGAACTTCTTGAGTTGCAGCAATGGTGTGAAGGACCCTTTGGCAGTTCCAGTGGTGAGATGTGATTGGCCTCGAGAAGCCTCAGCGGAAATGGGCCTCATCTCGCCTGGAGGGCAAAACCTCCTGGATTTCCTCGAGTTGCGGCAGGTGCTCTCGACTTACGACGGGGACCTCAGGGACCCGCTCTGGTGGCCTCAGGAAAGGCCAGTCCCCATGCGAGTTCCTCGGGGGCCTCTCGGGATTCCTCTCCCGTCGATGCCGGGGCCTAAGACCTTGTGTGGAATCGGGGCCGGAACCTGAGGATTCCTCTCCAGTGCTGACATGGATCTTGGGGTACTTCTGGAGTCTCCCCAGGGGAGTCAGTCCTCGTCTCGAATGCGGGCATGCACTTGCGCTTTCCTCCAGAGCGGTAGCAGCAGTGTCACGCAGTCCGCCGCGTGGATCAAAGGATCTATGGTTTTCCCTCGAGTCTTTCCGACGAGGCTTTCCCACGAGGCTTTCCCACAGGGCTGTCCCACGTGCACACGTGGTGGGAGTCGATCCTCGGCTTGAACGTCAAGGCAGTGCAGGGAAAACAGGTTCCTCTGGAATGGACTGACACATCTGGGGGACTCTTGGAATGGTGTCACGACCCTGGAGTTCCTCTCGCCTTTCCTGTGGAGAGCGCCTCCTCTTGAGATGCGACGGGAACGCCGGGAATTCTTTCCCTACGAAACAGGGAAAGGATCCCTCATCTCGAGCTAGGAGGCGGAAACGGGGCTCCCCTGGATGTGTGCGGGACACCACGTGCTTCCTCTCGAGTGGAGACGGGTATGTCGGGGAACTTCTTGAGTTGCAGCAATGGTGTGAAGGACCCTTTGGAAGTTCCAGTGGTTAGATGTGATTAGCCTCGAGAAGCCTCAGAGGAAATGGGCCTCATCTCGCCTGGAGGGCAAAACCTCCTGGATTTTCTCGAGTTGCGGCAGGTGCTCTCGACTTACGACGGGGACCTCAGGGACCCGCTCTGGTGGCCTCAGGAAAGGCAAGTCCCCATGCGAGTTCCTCGGGGGCCTCTCGGGATTCCTCTCCCGTCGATGCCGGGGCCTAAGACCTTGTGTGGAGTCGGGGCCGGAACCTGAGGATTCCTCTCCAGTGCTGACATGGATCTTGGGGTACTTCTGGAGTCTCCCCAGGGGAGTCAGTCCTCGTCTCGAATGCGGGCATGCACTTGCGCTTTCCTCCAGAGCGGTAGCAGCAGTGTCACGCAGTCCGCCGCGTGGATCAAAGGATCTATGGTTTTCCCTCGAGTCTTTCTCACGAGGCTTTCCCACGAGGCTTTCCCACAGGGCTGTCCCACGTGCACACGTGGTGGGAGTCGATCCTCGGCTTGAACGTCAAGGCAGTGCAGGGAAAACAGGTTCCTCTGGAATGGACTGACACATCTGGGGGACTCTTGGAATGGTGGCACGACCCTGGAGTTCCTCTCGCCTTTCCTGTGGAGAGCGCCTCCTCTTGAGATGCGACGGGAACGCCGGGAATTCTTTCCCTACGAAACAGGGAAAGGATCCCTCATCTCGAGCTAGGAGGCGGAAACGGGGCTCCCCTGGATGTGTGCGGGACCCCACGTGCTTCCTCTCGAGTGGAGACGGGTATGTCGGGGAACTTCCTGAGTTGCAGCAATGGTGTGAAGGACCCTTTGGAAGTTCCAGTGGTTAGATGTGATTAGCCTCGAGAAGCCTCAGCGGAAATGGGCCTCATCGCGCCTGGAGGGCAAAACCTCCTGGATTTTCTCGAGTTGCGGCAGGTGCTCTCGACTTACGACGGGGACCTCAGGGACCCGCTCTGGTGGCCTCAGGAAAGGCCAGTCCCCATGCGAGTTCCTCGGGGGCCTCTCGGGATTCCTCTCCCGTCGATGCCGGGGCCTAAGACCTTGTGTGGAGTCGGGGCCGGAACCTGAGGATTCCTCTCCAGTGCTGACATGGATCTTGGGGTACTTCTGGAGTCTCCCCAGGGGAGTCAGTCCTCGTCTCGAATGCGGTCATGCACTTGCGCTTTCCTCCAGAGCGGTAGCAGCAGTGTCACGCAGTCCGCCGCGTGGATCAAAGGATCTATGGTTTTCCCTCGAGTCTTTCCCACGAGGCTTTCCCACGAGGCTTTCCCACAGGGCTGTCCCACGTGCACACGTGGTGGGAGTCGATCCTCGGCTTGAACGTCAAGGCAGTGCAGGGAAAACAGGTTCCTCTGGAATGGACTGACACATCTGGGGGACTCTTGGAATGGTGGCACGACCCTGGAGTTCCTCTCGCCTTTTCCTGTGGAGAGCGCCTCCTCTTGAGATGCGTCGGGAACGCCGGGAATTCTTTCCCTACGAAACAGGGAAAGGATCCCTCATCTAGAGCTAGGAGGCGGAAACGGGGCTCCCCTTGATGTGTGCGGGACCCACGGTCTTCCTCTCTAGTGGAGACGGGTATGTCGGGGAACTTCTTGAGTTGCAGCAAGGGTGTGAAGGACCCTTTGGAAGTTCCAGTGGTTAGACGTGATTAGCCTCGAGAAGCCTTAGCGGAAATGGGCCTCATCTCGCCTGGAGGGCAAAACCTCCTGGATTTTCTCGAGTTGCGGCAGGTGCTCTCGACTTACGACGGGGACCTCAGGGACCCGCTCTGGTGGCCTCAGGAAAGGCCAGTCCCCATGCGAGTTCCTCGGGGGCCTCTCGGGATTCCTCTCCCGTCGATGCCGGGTCCTAAGTCCTTGTGTGGAGTCGGGGTCGGAACCTGAGGATTCCTCTCCAGTGCTGACATGGATCTTGGGGTACTTCTGGAGTCTCCCCAGGGGAGTCAGTCTTCGTCTCGAATGCGGGCGTGCACTTGCGCTTTCCTCCAGAGCGGTAGCAGCAGTGTCACGCAGTCTGCCGCGTGGATCAAAGGATCTATGGTTTTCCCTCGAGTCTTTTCCACGAGGCTTTCCCACGAGGCTTTCCCACAGGGCTGTCCCACGTGCACATGTGGTGGGAGTCGATCCTCGGCTTGAACGTCAAGGCAGTGCAGGGAAAACAGGTTCCTCTGGAATGGACTGACACATCTGGGGGACTCTTGGAATGGTGGCATGACCCTGGAGTTCCTCTCGCCTTTCCTGTGGAGAGCGCCTCCTCTTGAGATGCGACGGGAACGCCGGGAATTCTTTCCCTACGAAACAGGGAAAGGATCCCTCATCTCGAGCTAGGAGGCGGAAACGGGGCTCCCCTGGATGTGTGCGGGACCCACGTGCTTCCTCTCGAGTGGAGACGGGTATGTCGGGGAACTTCTGGAGTTGCAGCAATGGTGTGAAGGACCCTTTGGCAGTTCCAGTGGTTAGATATGATTGGCCTCGAGAAGGCTCAGCGGAAATGGGCCTCATCTCGCCTGGAGGGCAAAACCTCCTGGATTTTCTTGAGTTGCGGCAGGTGCTCTCGACTTACGACGGGGACCTCAGGGACCCGCTCTTGTGGCCTCAGGAAAGGCCAGTCCACATGCGAGTTCCTCGGGGGCCTCTCGGGATTCCTCTCCCGTCGATGCCGGGGCCTAAGACCTTGTGTGGAATCGGGGCCGGAACCTGAGGATTCCTCTCCAGTGCTGACATGGATCTTGGGGTACTTCTGGAGTCTCCCCAGGGGAGTCAGTCCTCGTCTCGAATGCGAGCATGCACTTGCGCTTTCCTCCAGAGCGGTAGCAGCAGTGTCACGCAGTCCACCGCGTGGATCAAAGGATCTATGGTTTTCCCTCGAGTCTTTCCCACGAGGCTTTCCCACGAGGCTTTCCCACAGGGCTGTCCCACGTGCACACGTGGTGGGAGTCGATCCTCGGCTTGAACGTCAAGGCAGTGCAGGGAAAACAGGTTCCTCTGGAATGGACTGACACATCTGGGGGACTCTTGGAATGGTGGCACGACCCTGGAGTTCCTCTCGCCTTTCCTGTGGAGAGCGCCTCCTCTTGAGATGCGACGGGAACGCCGGGAATTCTTTCCCTACGAAACAGGGAAAGGATCCCTCATCTCGAGCTAGGAGGCGGAAACGGGGCTCCCCTGGATGTGTGCGGGACCCCACGTGCTTCCTCTCGAGTGGAGACGGGTATGTCGGGGAACTTCTTGAGTTGCAGCAATGGTGTGAAGGACCCTTTGGAAGTTCCAGTGGTTAGATGTGATTGGCCTCGAGAAGCCTCAGCGGAAATGGGACTCATCGCGCCTGGAGGGCAAAACCTCCTGGATTTTCTCGAGTTGCGGCAGGTGCTCTCGACTTACGACGGGGACCTCAGGGACCCGCTCTGGTGGCCTCAGGAAAGGCCAGTCCCCATGCGAGTTCCTCGGGGGCCTCTCGGGATTCCTCTCCCGTCGATGCCGGGGCCTAAGACCTTGTGTGGAGTCGTGGCCAGAACCTGAGGATTCCTCTCCATTGCTGACATGGATCTTGGGGTACTTCTGGAGTCTCCCCAGGGGAGTCAGTCCTCGTCTCGAATGCGGGCATGCACTTGCGCTTTCCTCCAGAGCGGTAGCAGCAGTGTCACGCAGTCCGCCGCGTGGATCAAAGGATCTATGGTTTTCCCTCGAGTCTTTCCCACGAGGCTTTCCCACGAGGCTTTCCCACAGGGCTGTCCCACGTGCACACGTGGTGGGAGTCGATCCTCGGCTTGAACGTCAAGGCAGTGCAGGGAAAACAGTTTCCTCTGGAATGGACTGACACATCTGGGGGACTCTTGGAATGGTGTCACGACCCTGGATTTCCTCTCGCATTTCCTGTGGAGAGCGCCTCCTCTTGAGATGCGACGGGAACGCCGGGAATTCTTTCCCTACGAAACAGGGACAGGATCCCTCATCTTGAGCTAGGAGGCGGAAACGGGGCTCCCCTGGATGTGTGCGGGACCCCACGTGCTTCCTCTCGAGTGCAGACGGGTATGTCGGGGAACTTCTTGAGTTGCAGCAATGGTGTGAAGGACCCTTTGGAAGTTCCAGTGGTTAGATGTGATTGGCCTCCAGAAGCCTCAGCGGAAATGGGCCTCATCTCGCCTGGAGGGCAAAACCTCCTGGATTTTCTCGAGTTGCGGCAGGTGCTCTCGACTTACGACGGGGACCTCAGGGACCCGCTCTGGTGGCCTCAGGAAAGGCCAGTCCCCATGCGAGTTCCTCGGGGGCGTCTCGGGATTCCTCTCCCGTCAATGCCGGGGCCTAAGACTTTGTGTGGAGTCGGGGCCGGAACCTGAGGATTCCTCTCCAGTGCTGACATGGATCTTGGGGTACTTCTGGAGTCTCCCCAGGGGAGTCAGTCTTCGTCTCGAATGCGGGCATGCACTTGCGCTTTCCTCCAGAGCGGTAGCAGCAGTGTCACGCAGTCCGCCGCGTGGATCAAAGGATCTATGGTTTTCCCTCGAGTCTTTTCCACGAGGCTTTCCCACGAGGCTTTCCCACAGGGCTGTCCCACGTGCACACGTGGTGGGAGTCGATCCTCGGCTTGAACGTCAAGGCACTTCAGGGAAAAGAGGTTCCTCTGGAATGGACTGACACATCTGGGGGACTCTTGGAATGGTGTCAGGACCCTGGAGTTCCTCTCGCCTTTCCTGTGGAGAGCGCCTCCTCTTGAGATGCGACGGGAACGCCGGGAATTCTTTCCCTACGAAACAGGGAAAGGATCCCTCATCTAGAGCTAGGAGGCGGAAACGGGGCTCCCCTGGATGTGTGCGGGACCCACGTTCTTCCTCTCGAGTGGAGACGGGTATGTCGGGGAACTTCTTGAGTTGCAGCAAGGGTGTGAAGGACCCTTTGGAAGTTCCAGTGGTTAGACATGATTAGCCTCGAGAAGCCTCAGCGGAAATGGGCCTCATCTCGCCTGGAGGACAAAACCTCCTGGATTTTCTCGAGTTGCGGCAGGTGCTCTCGACTTACGACGGGGACCTCAGGGACCCGCTCTGGTGGCCTCAGGAAAGGCCAGTCCCCATGCGAGTTCCTCGGGGGCCTCTCGGGATTCCTCTCCCGTCGATGCCGGGGCCTAAGACCTTGTGTGGAGTCGTGGCCGGAACCTGAGGATTCCTCTCCAGTGCTGACATGGATCTTTGGGTACTTCTGGAGTCTCCCCAGGGAGTCAGTCCTCGTCTCGAATGCGGGCATGCACTTGCGATTTCCTCCAGAGCGGTAGCAGCAGTGTCACGCAGTCCGCCGCGTGGATCAAAGGATCTATGGTTTTCCCTCGAGTCTTTCCCACGAGGCTTTCCCACGAGGCTTTCCCACAGGGCTGTCCCACGTGCACACGTGGTGGGAGTCTATCCTCGGCTTCAACGTCAAGGCAGTGCAGGGAAAACAGGTTCCTCTGGAACGGACTGACACATCTGTGGGACTCTTGGAATGGTGGCACAACCCTGGAGTTCCTCTCGCCTTTCCTGTGGAGAGCGCCTCCTCTTGAGATGCGACGGGAACGCCGGGAATACTTTCCCTTCGAAACAGGGAAAGGACACCTCATCTCGAGCTAGGAGGCGGAAACGGGGCTCCCCTGGATGTGTGCGGGACCCCACGTGCTTCCTCTCGAGTGGAGACGGGTATGTCGGGGAACTTCTTGAGTTGCAGCAATGGTGTGAAGGACCCTTTGGCAGTTCCAGTGGTTAGATGTGATTGGCCTCGAGAAGCCTCAGCGGAAATGGGCCTCATCTCGCCTGGAGGGCAAAACCTCCAGGATTTCCTCGAGTTGCGGCAGGTGCTCTCGACTTACGACGGGGACCTCAGGGACCCGCTCTGGTGGCCTCAGGAAAGGCCAGTCCCCATGCGAGTTCCTCGGGGGCCTCTCGGGATTCCTCTCCCGTCGATGCCGGGGCCTAAGACCTTGTGTGGAATCGGGGCCGGAACCTGAGGATTCCTCTCCAGTGCTGACATGGATCTTGGGGTACTTCTGGAGTCTCCCCAGGGGAGTCAGTCCTCGTCTCGAATGCGGGCATGCACTTGCGCTTTCCTCCAGAGCGGTAGCAGCAGTGTCACGCAGTCCGCCGCGTGGATCAAAGGATCTATGGTTTTCCCTCGAGTCTTTCCCACGAGGCTTTCCCACGAGGCTTTCCCACAGGGCTGTCCCACGTGCACACGTGGTGGGAGTCGATCCTCGGCTTGAACGTCAAGGCAGTGCAGGGAAAACAGGTTCCTCTGGAATGGACTGACACATCTGGGGGACTCTTGGAATGGTGGCACGACCCTGGAGTTCCTCTCGCCTTTCCTGTGGAGAGCGCCTCCTCTTGAGATGCGATGGGAACGCCGGGAATTCTTTCCCTACGAAACAGGGAAAGGATCCCTCATCTCGAGCTAGGAGGCGGAAACGGGGCTCCCCTGGATGTGTGCGGGACCCCACGTGAGTCCTCTCGAGTGGAGACGGGTATGTCGGGGAACTTCCTGAGTTGCAGCAATGGTGTGAAGGACCCTTTGGAAGTTCCAGTGGTAGATGTGATTAGCCTCGAGAAGCCTCAGCGGAAATGGGCCTCATCGCGCCTGGAGGGCAAAACCTCCTGGATTTTCTCGAGTTGCGGCAGGTGCTCTCGACTTACGACGGGGACCTCAGGGACCCGCTCTGGTGGCCTCAGGAAAGGCCAGTCCCCATGCGAGTTCCTCGGGGGCCTCTCGGGATTCCTCTCCCGTCGATGCCGGGGCCTAAGACCTTGTGTGGAGTCGTGGCCGGAACCTGAGGATTCCTCTCCAGTGCTGACATGGATCTTGGGGTACTTCTGGAGTCTCCCCAGGGGAGTCAGTCTTCGTCTCGAATGCGGGCATGCACTTGCGCTTTCCTCCAGAGCGGTAGCAGCAGTGTCACGCAGTCTGCCGCGTGGATCAAAGGATCTATGGTTTTCCCTCGAGTCTTTTCCACGAGGCTTTCCCACGAGGCTTTCCCACAGGGCTGTCCCACGTGCACACGTGGTGGGAGTCGATCCTCGGCTTGAACGTCAAGGCAGTGCAGGGAAAACAGGTTCCTCTGGAATGGACTGACCGATCTGGGGGACTCTTGGAATGGTGGCATGACCCTGGAGTTCCTCTCGCCTTTCCTGTGGAGAGCGCCTCCTCTTGAGATGCGACGGGAACGCCGGGAATTCTTTCCCTACGAAACAGGGAAAGGATCCCTCATCTCGAGCTAGGAGGCGGAAACGGGGCTCCCCTGGATGTGTGCGGGACCCACGTGCTTCCTCTCGAGTGGAGACGGGTATGTCGGGGAACTTCTTGAGTTGCAGCAAGGGTGTGAAGGACCCTTTGGAAGTTCCAGTTGTTAGACGTGATTAGCCTCGAGAAGCCTCAGCGGAAATGGGCCTCATCTCGCCTGGAGGGCAAAACCTCCTGGATTTTCTCGAGTTGCGGCAGGTGCTCTCGACTTACGACGGGGACCTCAGGGACCCGCTCTGGTGGCCTCAGGAAAGGCCAGTCCCCATGCGAGTTCCTCGGGGGCCTCTCGGGATTCCTCTCCCGTCGATGCCGGGGCCTAAGACCTTGTGTGGAGTCGGGGCCGGAACCTGAGGATTCCTCTCCAGTGCTGACATGGATCTTGGGGTACTTCTGGAGTCTCCCCAGGGGAGTCAGTCCTCGTCTCGAATGCGGGCATGCACTTGCGCTTTCCTCCAGAGCGGTAGCAGCAGTGTCACGCAGTCCGCCGCGTGGATCAAAGGATCTATGGTTTTCCCTCGAGTCTTTCCCACGAGGCTTTCCCACGAGGCTTTCCCACAGGGCTGTCCCACGTGCACACGTGGTGGGAGTCGATCCTCGGCTTGAACGTCAAGGCAGTGCAGGGAAAACAGGTTCCTCTGGAATGGACTGACACATCTGGGGGACTCTTGGAATGGTGGCACGACCTTGGAGTTCCTCTCGCCTTTCCTGTGGAGAGCGCCTCCTCTTGAGATGCGACGGGAACGCCGGGAATTCTTTACCTACGAAACAGGGAAAGGATCCCTCATCTCGAGCTAGGAGGCGGAAACGGGGCTCCCCTGGATGTGTGCGGGACCCCACGTGCTTCCTCTCGAGTGGAGACGGGTATGTCCGGGAACTTCTTGAGTTGCAGCAAGGGTGTGAAGGACCCTTTGGAAGTTCCAGTGGTTAGACGTGATTAGCCTCGAGAAACCTCAGCGGAAATGGGCCTCATCTCGCCTGGAGGGCAAAACCTCCTGGATTTTCTCGAGTTGCGGCAGGTGCTCTCGACTTACGACGGGGACCTCAGGGACCCGCTCTGGTTGCCTCAGGAAAGGCCAGTCCCCATGCGAGTTCCTCGGGGGCGTCTCGGGATTCCTCTCCCGTCGATTCCAGGGCCTAAGACCTTGTGTGGAGTCGGGGCCGGAACCTGAGGATTCCTCTCCAGTGCTGACATGGATCTTGGGGTACTTCTGGAGTCTCCCCAGGGGAGTCAGTCCTCGTCTCGAATGCGGGCATGCACTTGCGCTTTCCTACAGAGCGGTAGCAGCAGTGTCACGCAGTCCGCCGCGTGGATCAAAGGATCTATGGTTTTCCCTCGAGTCTTTCCCACGAGGCTTTCCCACGAGGCTTTCCCACAGGGCTGTCCCACGTGCACACGTGGTGGGAGTCGATCCTCTGCTTGAACGTCAAGGCAGTGCAGGGAAAACAGGTTCCTATGGAATGGACTGACACATCTGGGGGACTCTTGGAATGGTGGCACGACCCTGGAGTTCCTCTCGCCTTTCCTGTGGAGAGCGCCTCCTCTTGAGATGTGACGGGAAGGCCGGGAATTCTTTCCCTACGAAACAGGGAAAGGATCCCTCATCTCGAGCTAGGAGGCGGAAACGGGGCTCCCCTGGATGTGTGCGGGACGCACGTGCTTCCTCTCGAGTGGAGACGGGTATGTCGGGGAACTTCTTGAGTTGCAGCAAGGGTGTGAAGGACCCTTTGGAAGTTCCAGTGGTTAGACGTGATTAGCCTCGAGAAGCCTCAGGGGAAATGGGCCTCATCTCGCCTGGAGGGCAAAACCTCCTGGATTTTCTCGAGTTGCGGCAGGTGCTCTCGACTTACGACGGGGACCTCAGGGACCCGCTCTGGTGGCCTCAGGAAAGGCCAGTCCCCATGCGAGTTCCTCGGGGGCCTCTCGGGATTCCTCTCCCGTCGATGCCGGGGCCTAAGACCTTGTGTGGAGTCAGGGCCGGAATCTGAGGATTCCTCTCCAGTGCTGACATGGATCTTGGGGTACTTCTGGAGTCTCCCCAGGGGAGTCAGTCCTCGTATCGAATGCGGGCATGCACTTGCGCTTTCCTCCAGAGCGGTAGCAGCAGTGTCACTCATTCCGCCGCGTGGATCAAAGGATCTATGCTTTTCCCTCGAGCCTTTCCCACGAGGCTTTCCCACGAGGCTTTCCCACAGGGCTGTCCCACGTGCACACGTGGTGGGAGTCGATCCTCGACTTGAACGTCAAGGCAGTGCAGGGAAAACAGGTTCCTCTGGAATGGACTGACACATCTGGGGGACTCTTGGAATGGTGTCACGACCCTGGAGTTCCTCTCGCCTTTCCTGTGGAGAGCGCCTCCTCTTGAGATGCGACGGGAACGCCGGGAATTCTTTCCCTACGAAACAGGGAAAGGATCCCTCATCTCGAGCTAGGAGGCGGAAACGGGGCTCCCCTGGATGTGTGCGGGACCCCACGTGCTTCCTCTCGAGTGGAGACGGGTATGTCGGGGAACTTCTTGAGTTGCAGCAATGGTGTGAAGGACCCTTTTGAAGTTCCAGTGGTTAGATGTGATTGGCCTCGAGAACCCTCAGGGGAAATGGGCCTCATCTCACCTGGAGGGCAAAACCTCCTGGATTTTCTGGAGTTGCGGCAGGTGCTCTCGACTTACGACGGGGACCTCAGGGAACCGCTCTGGTGGCCTCAGGAAAGGCCAGTCCCCATGCGAGTTCCTCGGGGGCGTCTCGGGGTTCCTCTCCCGTCGATGCCGGGGCCTAAGACCTTGTGTGGAGTCGGGGCCGGAACCTGAGGATTCCTCTCCAGTGCTGACATGGATCTTGGGGTACATCTGGAGTCTCCCCAGGGGAGACAGTCCTCGTCTCGAATGCGAGCATGCATTGCACTTTCCTCCAGAGCGGTAGCAGCAGTGTCACGCATTCCACGCGTGGATCAAAGGATCTATGGTTTTCCCTCGAGTCTTTCCCACGAGGCTTTCCCATGAGGCTTTCCCAAAGTGCTGTCCACGTGCACACGTGGTGGGAGTCGATCCTCGGCTTGAACATCATGTGCAGGGAAAACAGGTACCTCTGGAATGGACTGACACATCTGGGGGACTCTTGGAATGGTGGCACCACCCTGGAGTTCCTTTCGCCTTTCCTGTGGAGAGCGCCTCCTCTTGAGATGCGACGGGAACGCCGGGAATTCTTTCCCTACGAAACAGGGAAAGGATCCCTCATCTCGAGCTAGGAGGCGGAAACGGGGCTCCCCTGGATGTGTGCGGGAACCCACGTGCTTCCTATCGAGTGGAGACGGGTATGTCGGGGAACTTCTTGAGTTGCAGCAAGGGTGTGAAGGACCCTTTGGAAGTTCCAGTGGTTAGATGTGATTGGCCTCGAGAAGCCTCAGCGGAAATTGGCCTCATCTCGCCTGTAGGGCAAAACCTCCTGGATTTTCTCGAGTTGCGGCAGGTGCTCTCGACTTACGACGGGGACCTCAGGGACCCGCTCTGGTGGCCTCAGGAAAGGCCAGTCCCCATGCGAGTTCCTCGGGGGCCTCTCGGGATTCCTCTCCCGTTGATTCCGGGGCCTAAGACCTTGTGTGGAGTCGGGGCCGGAACCTGAGGATTCCTCTCCAGTGCTGACATGGATCTTGGGGTACTTCTGGAGTCTCCCCAGGGGAGTCAGTCCTCGTCTCGAATGCGGGCATGCACTTGCGCTTTCCTCCAGAGCGGTAGCAGCAGTGTCACGCAGTCCGCCGCGTGGATCAAAGGATCTATGGTTTTCCCTCGAGTCTTTCCCACGAGGCTTTCCCACGAGGCTTTCCCACAGGGCTGTCCCACGTGCACACGTGGTGGGAGTCGATCCTCGGCTTGAACGTCAAGGCAGTGCAGGGAAAACAGGTTCCTCTGGAATGGACTGACACATCTGGGGGACTCTTGGAATGGTGGCACGACCCTGGAGTTCCTCTCGCCTTTCCTGTGGAGAGCGCCTCCTCTTGAGATGCGACGGGAACGCCGGGAATTCTTTCCCTACGAAACAGGGAAAGGATCCCTCATCTCGAGCTAGGAGGCGGAAACGGGGCTCCCCTGGATGTGTGCGGGACCCCACGTGCTTCCTCTCGAGTGGAGACGGGTATGTCGGGGAACTTCTTGAGTTGCAGCAATGGTGTGAAGGACCCTTTGGAAGTTCCAGTGGTTAGATGTGATTGGCCTCGAGAACCCTCAGGGGAAATGGGCCTCATCTCACCTGGAGGGCAAAACCTCCTGGATTTTCTAGAGTTGCGGCAGGTGCTCTCGACTTACGACGGGGACCTCAGGGAACCGCTCTGGTGGCCTCAGGAAAGGCCAGTCCCCATGCGAGTTCCTCGGGGGCGTCTCGGGGTTCCTCTCCCGTCGATGCCGTGGCCTAAGACCTTGTGTGGAGTCGGGGCCGGAACCTGAGGTTTCCTCTCCAGTGCTGACATGGATCTTGGGGTACTTCTGGAGTCTCCCCAGGGAAGTCAGTCCTCCTCTCGAATGCGGGCATGCATTGCACTTTCCTCCAGAGCGGTAGCAGCAGTGTCACGCATTCCACGCGTGGATCAAAGGATCTATGGTTTTCCCTCGAGTCTTTCCCACGAGGCTTTCCCACGAGGCTTTCCCACAGGGCTGTCCCACGTGCACACGTGGTGGGAGTCGATCCTCTGCTTGAACGTCAAGGCAGTGCAGGGAAAACAGGTTCCTCTGGAATGGACTGACACATCTGGGGGACTCTTGGAATGGTGGCACGACCCTGGAGTTCCTTCGCCTTTCCTGTGGAGAGCGCCTCCTCTTGAGATGCGACGGGAACGCCGGGAATTCTTTCCCTACGAAACAGGGAAAGGATCCCTCATCTCGAGCTAGGAGGCGGAAACGGGGCTCCCCTGGATGTGTGCGGGACCCACGTGCTTCCTCTGGAGTGGAGACTGGTATGTCGGGGAACTTCTTGAGTTGCAGCAAGGGTGTGAAGGACCCTTTGGAAGTTCCAGTTGTTAGACGTGATTAGCCTCGAGAAGCCTCAGCGGAAATGGGCCTCATCTCGCCTGGAGGGCAAAACCTCCTGGATTTTCTCGAGTTGCGGCTGGTGCTCTCGACTTACGACGGGGACCTCAGGGACCCGCTCTGGTGGCCTCAGGAAAGGCCAGTCCCCATGCGAGTTCCTCGGGGGCCTCTCGGATTCCTCTCCCGTCGATGCCGGGGCATAAGACCTTGTGTGGAGTCGGGGCCGGAACCTGAGGACTCCTCTCCAGTGCTGACATGGATCTTGGGGTACTTCTGGAGTCTCCCCAGGGGAGTCAGTCCTCGTCTCGAATGCGGGCATGCACTTGCGCTTTCCTCCAGAGCGGTAGCAGCAGTGTCACGCAGTCCGCCGCGTGGATCAAAGGATCTATGGTTTTCCCTCGAGTCTTTCCCACGAGGCTTTCCCACGAGGCTTTCCCACAGGGCTGTCCCACGTGCACACGTGGTGGGAGTCGATCCTCGGCTTGAACGTCAAGGCAGTGCAGGGAAAACAGGCTCCTCTGGAATGGACTGACACATCTGGGGGACTCTTGGAATGGTGTCACGACCCTGGAGTTCCTCTCCCCTTTCCTGTGGAGAGCGCCTCCTCTTGAGATGCGACGGGAACGCCGGGAATTCTTTCCCTACGAAACAGGGAAAGGATCCCTCATCTCGAGCTAGGAGGCGGAAACGGGGCTCCCCTGGATGTGTGCGGGACCCCACGTGCTTCCTCTCGAGTGCAGACGGTTATGTCGGGGAACTTCTTGAGTTGCAGCAATGGTGTGAAGGACCCTTTGGCAGTTCCAGTGGTTAGATGTGATTGGCCTCGAGAAGCCTCAGCGGAAATGGGCCTCATCTCGCCTGGAGGGCAAAACCTCCTGGATTTTCTCGAGTTGCGGCAGGTGCTCTCGACTTACGACGGGGACCTCAGGGACCCGCTCTGGTGGCCTCAGGAAAGGCCAGTCCCCATGCGAGTTCCTCGGGGGCGTCTCGGGATTCCTCTCCCGTCGATGCCGGGGCCTAAGACCTTGTGTGGAGTCGGGGCCGGAACCTGAGGATTCCTCTCCAGTGCTGACATGGATCTTGGGGTACGTCTGGAGTCTCCATGGGAGTCAGTCCTCGTCTCGAATTCGGGCATGCACTTGCGCTTTCCTCCAGAGCGGTAGCAGCAGTGTCACGCAGTCCGCCGCGTGGATCAAAGGATCTATGGTTTTCCCTCGAGTCTTTCCCACGAGGCTTTCCCACGAGGCTTTCCCACAGGGCTGTCCCACGTGCACACGAGGTGGGAGTCGATCCTCGGCTTGAACGTCAAGGCAGTTCAGGGAAAACAGGTTCCTCTGGAATGGACTGACACATCTGGGGGACTCTTGGAATGGTGGCACGACCCTGGAGTTCCTCTCGCCTTTCCTGTGGAGAGCGCCTCCTCTTGAGATGCGACGGGAATGCCGGGAATTCTTTCCCTACGAAACAGGGAATGGATCCCTCATCTCGAGCTAGGAGGCGGAAACGGGGCTCCCCTGGATGTGTGCGGGACACCACGTGCTTCCTCTCGAGTGGAGACGGGTATGTCGGGAAACTTCTTGAGTTGCAGCAAGGGTGTGAAGGACCCTTTGGAAGTTCCAGTGGTTAGACATGATTAGCCTCGAGAAGCCTCAGCGGAAATGGGCCTCATCTCGCCTGGAGGGCAAAACCTCCTGGATTTTCTCGAGTTGCGGCAGGTGCTCTCGACTTACGACGGGGACCTCAGGGACCCGCTCTGGTGGCCTCAGGAAAGGCCAGTCCCTATGCGGGTTCCTCGGGGGCCTCTCGGGATTGATCTCCCGTCGATGCCGGGGCCTAAGTCCTTGTGTGGAGTCGGGGTCGGAACCTGAGGATTCCTCTCCAGTGCTGACATGGATCTTGGGGTACTTCTGGAGTCTCCCCAGGGGAGTCAGTCTTCGTCTCGAATGCGGGCATGCACTTGCGCTTTCCTCCAGAGCGGTAGCAGCAGTGTCACGCAGTCCGCCGCGTGGATCAAAGGATCTATGGTTTTCCCTCGAGTCTTTTCCACGAGGCTTTCCCACGAGGCTTTCCCACAGGGCTGTCCCACGTGCACACGTGGTGGGAGTCGATCCTCGGCTTGAACGTCACGGCAGTGCAGGGAAAACAGGTTCCTCTGGAATGGACTGACACATCTGGGGGACTCTTGGAATGGTGGAACGACCCTGGAGTTCCTCTCGCCTTTCCTGTGGAGAGCGCCTCCTCTTGAGATGCGACGGGAACGCCGGGAATTCTTTCCCTACGAAACAGGGAAAGGATCCCTCATCTCGAGCTAGGAGGCGGAAACGGGGCTCCCCTGGATGTGTGCGGGACCCACGTCCTTCCTCTCGAGTGGAGACGGGTATGTCGGGGAACTTCTTGAGTTGCAGCAAGGGTGTGAAGGACCCGTTGGAAGTTCCAGTTGTTAGACGTGATTAGCCTCGAGAAGCCTCAGCGGAAATGGGCCTCATCGCGCCTGGAGGGCAAAACCTCCTGGATTTTCTCGAGTTGCGGCAGGTGCTCTCGACTTACGACGGGGACCTCAGGGACCCGCTCTGGTGGCCTCAGGAAAGGCCAGTCCCCATGCGAGTTCCTCGGGGGCCTCTCGGGATTCCTCTCCCGTCGATGCCGGGGCCTAAGACCTTGTGTGGAGTCGTGGCCGGAACCTGAGGATTCCTCTCCAGTGCTGACATGGATCTTGGGGTACTTCTGGAGTCTCCCCAGGGGAGTCAGTCCTCGTCTCGAATGCGGGCATGCACTTGCGCTTTCCTCCAGAGCGGTAGCAGCAGTGTCACGCAGTCCGCCGCGTGGATCAAAGGATCTATGGTTTTCCCTCGAGTCTTTCCCACGAGGCTTTCCCACGAGGCTTTCCCACAGGGCTGTCCCACGTGCACACGTGGTGGGAGTCGATCCTCGGCTTGAACGTCAAGGCAGTGCAGGGAAAACAGGTTCCTCTGGAATGGACTGACACATCTGGGGGACTCTTGGAATGGTGTCAGAACCCTGGAGTTCCTCTCGCCTTTCCTGTGGAGAGCGCCTCCTCTTGAGATGCGTCGGGAACGCCGGGAATTCTTTCCCTACGAAACAGGGAAAGGATCCCTCATCTAGAGCTAGGAGGCGGAAACGGGGCTCCCCTGGATGTGTGCGGGACCCACGTTCTTCCTCTCGAGTGGAGACGGGTATGTCGGGGAACTTCTTGAGTTGCAGCAAGGGTGTGAAGGACCCTTTGGAAGTTCCAGTGGTTAGACATGATTAGCCTCGAGAAGCCTCAGCGGAAATGGGCCTCATCTCGCCTGGAGGACAAAACCTCCTGGATTTTCTCGAGTTGCGGCAGGTGCTCTCGACTTACGACGGGGACCTCAGGGACCCGCTCTGGTGGCCTCAGGAAAGGCCAGTCCCCATGCGAGTTCCTCGGGGGCCTCTCGGGATTCCTCTCCCGTCGATGCCGGGGCCTAAGACCTTGTGTGGAGTCGTGGCCGGAACCTGAGGATTCCTCTCCAGTGCTGACATGGATCTTGGGGTACTTCTGGAGTCTCCCCAGGGGAGTCAGTCCTCGTCTCGAATGCGGGCATGCACTTGCGATTTCCTCCAGAGCGGTAGCAGCAGTGTCACGCAGTCCGCCGCGTGGATCAAAGGATCTATGGTTTTCCCTCGAGTCTTTCCCACGAGGCTTTCCCACGAGGCTTTCCCACAGGGCTGTCCCACGTGCACACGTGGTGGGAGTCGATCCTCGGCTTGAACGTCAAGGCAGTGCAGGGAAAACAGGTTCCTCTGGAATGGACTGACACATCTGGGGGACTCTTGGAATGGTGGCACAACCCTGGAGTTCCTCTCGCCTTTCCTGTGGAGAGCGCCTCCTCTTGAGATGCGACGGGAACGCCGGGAATTCTTTCCCTACGAAACAGGGAAAGGACACCTCATCTCGAGCTAGGAGGCGGAAACGGGGCTCCCCTGGATGTGTGCGGGACCCCACGTGCTTCCTCTCGAGTGGAGACGGGTATGTCGGGGAACTTCTTGAGTTGCAGCAATGGTGTGAAGGACCCTTTGGCAGTTCCAGTGGTTAGATGTGATTGGCCTCGAGAAGCCTCAGCGGAAATGGGCCTCATCTCGCCTGGAGGGCAAAACCTCCTGGATTTCCTCGAGTTGGGGCAGGTGCTCTCGACTTACGACGGGGACCTCAGGGACACGCTCTGGTGGCCTCAGGAAAGGCCAGTCCCCATGCGAGTTCCTCGGGGGCCTCTCGGGATTCCTCTCCCGTCGATGCCGGGGCCTAAGACCTTGTGTGGAATCGGGGCCGGAACCTGAGGATTCCTCTCCAGTGCTGACATGGATCTTGGGGTACTTCTGGAGTCTCCCCAGGGGAGTCAGTCCTCGTCTCGAATGCGGGCATGCACTTGCGCTTTCCTCCAGAGCGGTAGCAGCAGTGTCACGCAGTCCGCCGCGTGGATCAAAGGATCTATGGTTTTCCCTCGAGTCTTTCCCACGAGGCTTTCCCACGAGGCTTTCCCACAGGGCTGTCCCACGTGCACACGTGGTGGGAGTCGATCCTCGGCTTGAACGTCAAGGCAGTGCAGGGAAAACAGGTTCCTCTGGAATGGACTGACACATCTGGGGGACTCTTGGAATGGTGTCACGACCCTGGAGTTCCTCTCGCCTTTCCTGTGGAGAGCGCCTCCTCTTGAGATGCGACGGGAACGCCGGGAATTCTTTGCCTACGAAACAGGGAAAGGATCCCTCATCTGGAGCTAGGAGGCGGAAACGGGGCTCCCCTGGATGTGTGCGGGACACCACGTGCTTCCTCTCGAGTGGAGACGGGTATGTCGGGGAACTTCTTGAGTTGCAGCAATGGTGTGAAGGACCCTTTGGAAGTTCCAGTGGTTAGATGTGATTAGCCTCGAGAAGCCTCAGAGGAAATGGGCCTCATCTCGCCTGGAGGGCAAAACCTCCTGGATTTTCTCGAGTTGCGGCAGGTGCTCTCGACTTACGACGGGGACCTCAGGGACCGGCTCTGGTGGCCTCAGGAAAGGCAAGTCCCCATGCGAGTTCCTCGGGGGCCTCTCGGGATTCCTCTCCCGTCGATGCCGGGGCCTAAGACCTTGTGTGGAGTCGTGGCCGGAACCTGAGGATTCCTCTCCAGTGCTGACATGGATCTTGGGGTACTTCTGGAGTCTCCCCAGGGGAGTCAGTCCTCGTCTCGAATGCGGGCATGCACTTGCGCTTTCCTCCAGAGCGGTAGCAGCAGTGTCACGCAGTCCGCCGCGTGGATCAAAGGATCTATGGTTTTCCCTCGAGTCTTTCTCACGAGGCTTTCCCACGAGGCTTTCCCACAGGGCTGTCCCACGTGCACACGTGGTGGGAATCGATCCTCGGCTTGAACGTCAAGGCAGTGCAGGGAAAACAGGTTCCTCTGGAATGGACTGACACATCTGGGGGACTCTTGGAATGGTGGCACGACCCTGGAGTTCCTCTCGCCTTTCCTGTGGAGAGCGCTTCCAATTGAGATGCGATGGGAACGCCGGGAATTCTTTCCCTACGAAACAGGGAAAGGATCCCTCATCTCGAGCTAGGAGGCGGAAACGGGGCTCCCCTGGATGTGTGCGGGACCCCACGTGCTTCCTCTCGAGTGGAGACGGGTATGTCGGGGAACTTCCTGAGTTGCAGCAATGGTGTGAAGGACCCTTTGGAAGTTCCAGTGGTTAGATGTGATTAGCCTCGAGAAGCCTCAGCGGAAATGGGCCTCATCGCGCCTGGAGGGCAAAACCTCCTGGATTTTCTCGAGTTGCGGCAGGTGCTCTCGACTTACGACGGCGACCTCAGGGACCCGCTCTGGTGGCCTCAGGAAAGGCCAGTCCCCATGCGAGTTCCTCGGGGGCCTCTCGGGATTCCTCTCCCGTCGATGCCGGGGCCTAAGACCTTGTGTGGAGTCGGGGCCGGAACCTGAGGATTCCTCTCCAGTGCTGACATGGATCTTGGGGTACTTCTGGAGTCTCCCCAGGGGAGTCAGTCCTCGTCTCGAATGCGGGCATGCACTTGCGCTTTCCTCCAGAGCGGTAGCAGCAGTGTCACGCAGTCCGCCGCGTGGATCAAAGGATCTATGGTTTTCCCTCGAGTCTTTCCCACGAGGCTTTCCCACGAGGCTTTCCCACAGGGCTGTCCCACGTGCACACGTGGTGGGAGTCGATCCTCGGCTTGAACGTCAAGGCAGTGCAGGGAAAACAGGTTCCTCTGGAATGGACTGACACATCTGGGGGACTCTTGGAATGGTGGCACGACCCTGGAGTTCCTCTCGCCTTTCCTGTGGAGAGCGCCTCCTCTTGAGATGCGACGGGAACGCCGGGAATTCTTTCCCTACGAAACAGGGACAGGATCCCTCATCTCGAGCTAGGAGGCGGAAACGGGGCTCCCCTGGATGTATGCGGGACCCCACGTGCTTCCTCTCGAGTGCAGACGGGTATGTCGGGGAACTTCTTGAGTTGCAGCAATGGTGTGAAGGACCCTTTGGAAGTTCCAGTGGTTAGATGTGATTGGCCTCGAGAAGCCTCAGCGGAAATGGGCCTCATCTCGCCTGGAGGGCAAAACCTCCTGGATTTTCTCGAGTTGCGGCAGGTGCTCTCGACTTACGACGGGGACCTCAGGGACCCGCTCTGGTGGCCTCAGGAAAGGCCAGTCCCCATGCGAGTTCCTCGGGGGCGTCTCGGGATTCCTCTCCCATCGATGCCGGGGCCTAAGACATTGTGTGGAGTCGGGGCCGGAACCTGAGGATTCCTCTCCAGTGCTGACATGGATCTTGGGGTACTTCTGGAGTCTCCCCAGGGGAGTCAGTCCTCGTCTCGAATGCGGGCATGCACTTGCGCTTTCCTCCAGAGCGGTAGCAGCAGTGTCACGCAGTCCGCCGCGTGGATCAAAGGATCTATGGTTTTCCCTCGAGTCTTTCCCACGAGGCTTTCCCACGAGGCTTTCCCACAGGGCTGTCCCACGTGCACACGTGGTGGGAGTCGATCCTCGGCTTGAACGTCAAGGCAGTTCAGGGAAAACAGGTTCCTCTGGAATGGACTGACACATCTGGGGGACTCTTGGAATGGTGGCACGACCCTTCAGTTCCTCTCGCCTTTCCTGTGGAGAGCCCCTCCTCTTGAGATGCGTCGGGAACGCCGGGAATTCTTTCCCTACGAAACAGGGAAAGGATCCCTCATCTCGAGCTAGGAGGCGGAAACGGGGCTCCCCTGGATGTGTGCGGGACCCACGTTCTTCCTCTCGAGTGGAGACGGGTATGTCGGGGAACTTCTTGAGTTGCAGCAAGGGTGTGAAGGACCCTTTGGAAGTTCCAGTGGTTAGACGTGATTAGCCTCGAGAAGCCTTAGCGGAAATGGGCCTCATCTCGCCTGGAGGGCAAAACCTCCTGGATTTTCTCGAGTTGCGGCAGGTGCTCTCGACTTACGACGGGGACCTCAGGGACCCGCTCTGGTGGCCTCAGGAAAGGCCAGTCCCCATGCGAGTTCCTCGGGGGCCTCTCGGGATTCCTCTCCCGTCGATGCCGGGTCCTAAGTCCTTGTGTGGAGTCGGGGTCGGAACCTGAGGATTCCTCTCCAGTGCTGACATGGATCTTGGGGTACTTCTGGAGTCTCCCCAGGGGAGTCAGTCCTCGTCTCGAATGCGGGCATGCACTTGCGCTTTCCTCCAGAGCGGTAGCAGCAGTGTCACGCAGTCTGCCGCGTGGATCAAAGGATCTATGGTTTTCCCTCGAGTCTTTTCCACGAGGCTTTCCCACGAGGCTTTCCCACAGGGCTGTCCCACGTGCACATGTGGTGGGAGTCGATCCTCGGCTTGAACGTCAAGGCAGTGCAGGGAAAACAGGTTCCTCTGGAATGGACTGACAGATCTGGGGGACTCTTGGAATGGTGGCATGACCCTGGAGTTCCTCTCGCCTTTCCTGTGGAGAGCGCCTCCTCTTGAGATGCGACGGGAACGCCGGGAATTCTTTCCCTACGAAACAGGGAAAGGATCCCTCATCTCGAGCTAGGAGGCGGAAACGGGGCTCCCCTGGATGTGTGCGGGACCCACGTGCTTCCTCTCGAGTGGAGACGGGTATGTCGGGGAACTTCTTGAGTTGCAGCAATGGTGTGAAGGACCCTTTGGCAGTTCCAGTGGTTAGATATGATTGGCCTCGAGAAGGCTCAGCGGAAATGGGCCTCATCTCGCCTGGAGGGCAAAACCTCCTGGATTTTCTCGAGTTGCGGCAGGTGCTCTCGACTTACGACGGGGACCTCAGGGACCCGCTCTGGTGGCCTCAGGAAAGGCCAGTCCCCATGCGAGTTCCTCGGGGGCCTCTCGGGATTCCTCTCCCGTCGATGCCGGGGCCTAAGACCTTGTGTGGAATCGGGGCCGGAACCTGAGGATTCCTCTCCAGTGCTGACATGGATCTTGGGGTACTTATGGAGTCTCCCCTGGGGAGTCAGTCCTCGTCTCGAATGCGAGCATGCACTTGCGCTTTCCTCCAGAGCGGTAGCAGCAGTGTCACGCAGTCCGCCGCGTGGATCAAAGGATCTATGGTTTTCCCTCGAGTTTTTCCCACGAGGCTTTCCCACGAGGCTTTCCCACAGGGCTGTCCCACGTGCACACGTGGTGGGAGTCGATCCTCGGCTTGAACGTCAATGCAGTGCAGGGAAAACAGGTTCCTCTGGAATGGACTGACACATCTGGGGGACTCTTGGAATGGTGGCACGACCCTGGAGTTCCTCTCGCCTTTCCTGTGGAGAGCGCCTCCTCTTGAGATGCGACGGGAACGCCGGGAATTCTTTCCCTACGAAACAGGGAAATGATCCCTCATCTCGAGCTAGGAGGCGGAAACGGGCCTCCCCTGGATGTGTGCGGGACCCCACGTGCTTCCTCTCGAGTGGAGACGGGTATGTCGGGGAACTTCTTGAGTTGCAGCAATGGTGTGAAGGACTCTTTAGAAGTTCCAGTGGTTAGATGTGATTGGCCTCGAGAAGCCTCAGCGGAAATGGGACTCATCGCGCCTGGAGGGCAAAACCTCCTGGATTTTCTCGAGTTGCGGCAGGTGCTCTCGACTTACGACGGGGACCTCAGGGACCCGCTCTGGTGGCCTCAGGAAAGGCCAGTCCCCATGCGAGTTCCTCGGGGGCCTCTCGGGATTCCTCTACCGTCGATGCCGGGGCCTAAGACCTTGTGTGGAGTCGTGGCCAGAACCTGAGGATTCCTCTCCAGTGCTGACATGGATCTTGGGGTACTTCTGGAGTCTCCCCAGGGGAGTCAGTCCTCGTCTCGAATGCGGGCATGCACTTGCGCTTTCCTCCAGAGCGGTAGCAGCAGTGTCACGCAGTCCGCCGCGTGGATCAAAGGATCTATGGTTTTCCCTCGAGTCTTTCCCACGAGGCTTTCCCACGAGGCTTTCCCACAGGGCTGTCCCACGTGCACACGTGGTGGGAGTCGATCCTCGGCTTGAACGTCAAGGCAGTGCAGGGAAAACAGTTTCCTCTGGAATGGACTGACACATCTGGGGGACTCTTGGAATGGTGGCACGACCCTGGATTTCCTCTCGCCTTTCCTGTGGAGAGCGCCTCCTCTTGAGATGCGACGGGAACGCCGGGAATTCTTTCCCTACGAAACAGGGACAGGATCCCTCATCTCGAGCTAGGAGGCGGAAACGGGGCTCCCCTGGATGTGTGCGGGACCCACGTTCTTCCTCTCGAGTGGAGACGGGTATGTCGGGGAACTTCTTGAGTTGCAGCAAGGGTGTGAAGGACCCTTTGGAAGTTCCAGTGGTTAGATATGATTAGCCTCGAGAAGCCTCAGCGGAAATGGGCCTCATCTCGCCTGGAGGACAAAACCTCCTGGATTTTCTCGAGTTGCGGCAGGTGCTCTCGACTTACGACGGGGACCTCAGGGACCCGCTCTGGTGGCCTCAGGAAAGGCCAGTCCCCATGCGAGTTCCTCGGGGGCCTCTCGGGATTCCTCTCCCGTCGATGCCGGGGCCTAAGACCTTGTGTGGAGTCGTGGCCGGAACCTGAGGATTCCTCTCCAGTGCTGACATGGATCTTGGGGTACTTCTGGAGTCTCCCCAGGGGAGTCAGTCCTCGTCTCGAATGCGGGCATGCACTTGCGATTTCCTCCAGAGCGGTAGCAGCAGTGTCACGCAGTCCGCCGCGTGGATCAAAGATCTATGGTTTTCCCTCGAGTCTTTCCCACGAGGCTTTCCCACGAGGCTTTCCCACAGGGCTGTCCCACGTGCACACGTGGTGGGAGTCGATCCTCGGCTTGAACGTCAAGGCAGTGCAGGGAAAACAGGTTCCTCTGGAATGAACTGACACATCTGGGGGTCTCTTGGAATGGTGGCACGACCCTGGAGTTCCTCTCGCCTTTCCTGTGGAGAGCGCCTCCTCTTGAGATGCGACGGGAACGCCGGGAATTCTTTCCCTACGAAACAGGGAAAGGACACCTTATCTCGAGCTAGGAGGCGGAAACGGGGCTCCCCTGGATGTGTGTGGGACCCCACGTGCTTCCTCTCGAGTGGAGACGGGTATGTCGGGGAACTTCTTGAGTTGCAGCAATGGTGTGAAGGACCCTTTGGCAGTTCCAGTGGTTAGATGTGATTGGCCTCGAGAAGCCTCAGAGGAAATGGGCCTCATCTCGCCTGGAGGGCAAAACCTCCAGGATTTCCTCGAGTTGCGGCAGGTGCTCTCGACTTACGACGGGGACCTCAGGGACCCGCTCTGGTGGCCTCAGGAAAGGCCAGTCCCCATGCGAGTTCCTCGGGGGCCTCTCGGGATTCCTCTCCCGTCGATGCCGGGGCCTAAGACCTTGTGTGGAATCGGGGCCGGAACCTGAGGATTCCTCTCCAGTACTGACATGGATCTTGGGGTACTTCTGGAGTCTCCCCAGGGGAGTCAGTCCTCGTATCGAATGCGGGCATGCACTTGCGCTTTCCTCCAGAGCGGTAGCAGCAGTGTCACGCAGTCCGCCGCGTGGATCAAAGGATCTATGGTTTTCCCTCGAGTCTTTCCCACGAGGCTTTCCCACGAGGCTTTCCCACAGGGCTGTCCCACGTGCACACGTGGTGGGAGTCGATCCTCGGCTTGAACGTCAAGGCAGTGCAGGGAAAACAGGTTCCTCTGGAATGGACTGACACATCTGGGGGACTCTTGGAATGGTGGCACGACCCTGGAGTTCCTCTCGCCTTTCCTGTGGAGAGCGCCTCCTCTTGAGATGCGACGGGAACGCCGGGAATTCTTTCCCTACGAAACAGGGAAAGGATCCCTCATCTCGAGCTAGGAGGCGGAAACGGGGCTCCCCTGGATGTGTGCGGGACACCACGTGCTTCCTCTCGAGTGGAGACGGGTATGTCGGGGAACTTCTTGAGTTGCAGCAATGGTGTGAAGGACCCTTTGGAAGTTCCAGTGGTTAGATGTGATTAGCCTCGAGAAGCCTCAGAGGAAATGGGCCTCATCTCGCCTGGAGGGCAAAACCTCCTGGATTTTCTCGAGTTGCGGCAGGTGCTCTCGACTTACGACGGGGACCTCAGGGACACGCTCTGGTGGCCTCAGGAAAGGCAAGTCCCCATGCGAGTTCCTCGGGGGCCTCTCGGGATTCCTCTCCCGTCGATGCTGGGGCCTAAGACCTTGTGTGGAGTCGGGGCCGGAACCTGAGGATTCCTCTCCAGTGCTGACATGGATCTTGGGGTACTTCTGGAGTCTCCCAAGGGGAGTCAGTCCTCGTCTCGAATGCGGGCATGCACTTGCGCTTTCCTCCAGAGCGGTAGCAGCAGTGTCACGCAGTCCGCCGCGTGGATCAAAGGATCTATGGTTTTCCCTCGAGTCTTTCTCACGAGGCTTTCCCACGAGGCTTTCCCACAGGGCTGTCCCACGTGCACACGTGGTGGGAGTCGATCCTCGGCTTGAACGTCAAGGCAGTGCAGGGAAAACAGGTTCCTCTGGAATGGACTGACACATCTGGGGGACTCTTGGAATGGTGGCACGACCCTGGAGTTCCTCTCGCCTTTCCTGTGGAGAGCGCCTCCTCTTGAGATGCGATGGGAACGCCGGGAATTCTTTCCCTACGAAACAGGGAAAGGATCCCTCATCTCGAGCTAGGAGGCGGAAACGGGGCTCCCCTGGATGTGTGCGGGACCCCACGTGCTTCCTCTCGAGTGGAGACGGGTATGTCGGGGAACTTCCTGAGTTGCAGCAATGGTGTGAAGGACCCTTTGGAAGTTCCAGTGGTTAGATGTGATTAGCCTCGAGAAGCCTCAGCGGAAATGGGCCTCATCGCGCCTGGAGGGCAAAACCTCCTGGATTTTCTCGAGTTGCGGCAGGTGCTCTCGACTTACGACGGGGACCTCAGGGACCCGCTCTGGTGGCCTCAGGAAAGGCCAGTCCCCATGCGAGTTCCTCGGGGGCCTCTCGGGATTCCTCTCCCGTCGATGCCGGGGCCTAAGACCTTGTGTGGAGTCGTGGCCGGAACCTGAGGATTCCTCTCCAGTGCTGACATGGATCTTGGGGTATTTCTGGAGTCTACCCAGGGGAGTCAGTCCTCGTCTCGAATGCGGGCATGCACTTGCGCTTTCCTCCAGAGCGGTAGCAGCAGTGTCACGCAGTCCGCCGCGTGGATCAAAGGATCTATGGTTTTCCCTCGAGTCTTTCCCACGAGGCTTTCCCACGAGGCTTTCCCACAGGGCTGTCCCACGTGCACACGTGGTGGGAGTCGATCCTCGGCTTGAACGTCAAGGCAGTGCAGGGAAAACAGGTTCCTCTGGAATGGACTGACACATCTGGGGGACTCTTGGAATGGTGGCACGACCCTGGAGTTCCTCTCGCCTTTCCTGTGGAGAGCGCCTCCTCTTGAGATGCGACGGGAACGCCGGGAATTCTTTCCCTACGAAACAGGGACAGGATCCCTCATCTCGAGCTAGGAGGCGGAAACGGGGCTCCCCTGGATGTGTGTGGGACCCCACGTGCTTCCTCTCGAGTGGAGACGGGTATGTCGGGGAACTTCTTGAGTTGCAGCAATGGTGTGAAGGACCCTTTGGCAGTTCCAGTGGTTAGATGTGATTGGCCTCGAGAAGCCTCAGCGGAAATGGGCCTCATCTCGCCTGGAGGGCAAAACCTCCAGGATTTCCTCGAGTTGCGGCAGGTGCTCTCGACTTACGACGGGGACCTCAGGGACCCGCTCTGGTGGCCTCAGGAAAGGCCAGTCCCCATGCGAGTTCCTCGGGGGCCTCTCGGGATTACTCTCCCGTCGATGCCGGGGCCTAAGACCTTGTGTGGAATCGGGGCCGGAACCTGAGGATTCCTCTCCAGTACTGACATGGATCTTGGGGTACTTCTGGAGTCTCCCCAGGGGAGTCAGTCCTCGTATCGAATGCGGGCATGCACTTGCGCTTTCCTCCAGAGCGGTAGCAGCAGTGTCACGCAGTCCGCCGCGTGGATCAAAGGATCTATGGTTTTCCCTCGAGTCTTTCCCACGAGGCTTTCCCACGAGGCTTTCCCACAGGGCTGTCCCACGTGCACACGTGGTGGGAGTCGATCCTCGGCTTGAACGTCAAGGCAGTGCAGGGAAAACAGGTTCCTCTGGAATGGACTGACACATCTGGGGGACTCTTGGAATGGTGGCACGACCCTGGAGTTCCTCTCGCCTTTCCTGTGGAGAGCGCCTCCTCTTGAGATGCGACGGGAACGCCGGGAATTCTTTCCCTACGAAACAGGGAAAGGATCCCTCATCTCGAGCTAGGAGGCGGAAACGGGGCTCCCCTGGATGTGTGCGGGACACCACGTGCTTCCTCTCGAGTGGAGACGGGTATGTCGGGGAACTTCTTGAGTTGCAGCAATGGTGTGAAGGACCCTTTGGAAGTTCCAGTGGTTAGATGTGATTAGCCTCGAGAAGCCTCAGAGGAAATGGGCCTCATCTCGCCTGGAGGGCAAAACCTCCTGGATTTTCTCGAGTTGCGGCAGGTGCTCTCGACTTACGACGGGGACCTCAGGGACCCGCTCTGGTGGCCTCAGGAAAGGCCAGTCCCCATGCGAGTTCCTCGGGGGCCTCTCGGGATTCCTCTCCCATCGATGCCGGGGCCTAAGACATTGTGTGGAGTCGGGGCCGGAACCTGAGGATTCCTCTCCAGTGCTGACATGGATCTTGGGGTACTTCTGGAGTCTCCCCAGGGGAGTCAGTCCTCGTCTCGAATGCGGGCATGCACTTGCGCTTTCCTCCAGAGCGGTAGCAGCAGTGTCACGCAGACCGCCGCGTGGATCAAAGGATCTATGGTTTTCCCTCGAGTCTTTCCCACGAGGCTTTCCCACGAGGCTTTCCCACAGGGCTGTCCCACGTGCACACGTGGTGGGAGTCGATCCTCGGCTTGAACGTCAAGGCAGTTCAGGGAAAACAGGTTCCTCTGGAATGGACTGACACATCTGGGGGACTCTTGGAATGGTGGCACGACCCTTCAGTTCCTCTCGCCTTTCCTGTGGAGAGCGCCTCCTCTTGAGATGCGACGGGAACGCCGGGAATTCTTTCCCTACGAAACAGGGAAAGGATCCCTCATCTCGAGCTAGGAGGCGGAAACGGGCCTCCCCTGGATGTGTGCGGGACCCCACGTGCTTCCTCTCGAGTGGAGACGGGTATGTCGGGGAACTTCTTGAGTTGCAGCAATGGTGTGAAGGACCCTTTGGCAGTTCCAGTGGTTAGATGTGATTGGCCTCGAGAAGCCTCAGCGGAAATGGGCCTCATCTCGCCTGGAGGGCAAAACCTCCAGGATTTCCTCGAGTTGCGGCAGGTGCTCTCGACTTACGACGGGGACCTCAGGGACCCGCTCTGGTGGCCTCAGGAAAGGCCAGTCCCCATGCGAGTTCCTCGGGGGCCTCTCGGGATTCCTCTCCCGTCGATTCCGGGGCCTAAGACCTTGTGTGGAATCGGGGCCGGAACCTGAGGATTCCTCTCCAGTGCTGACATGGATCTTGGGGTACTTCTGGAGTCTCCCCAGGGGAGTCAGTCCTCGTATCGAATGCGGGCATGCACTTGCGCTTTCCTCCAGAGCGGTAGCAGCAGTGTCACGCAGTCCGCCGCGTGGATCAAAGATCTATGGTTTTCCCTCGAGTCTTTCCCACGAGGCTTTCCCACGAGGCTTTCCCACAGGGCTGTCCCACGTGCACACGTGGTGGGAGTCGATCCTCGGCTTGAACGTCAAGGCAGTGCAGGGAAAACAGGTTCCTCTGGAATGAACTGACACATCTGGGGGTCTCTTGGAATGGTGGCACGACCCTGGAGTTCCTCTCGCCTTTCCTGTGGAGAGCGCCTCCTCTTGAGATGCGACGGGAACGCCGGGAATTCTTTCCCTACGAAACAGGGAAAGGACACCTTATCTCGAGCTAGGAGGCGGAAACGGGGCTCCCCTGGATGTGTGTGGGACCCCACGTGCTTCCTCTCGAGTGGAGACGGGTATGTCGGGGAACTTCTTGAGTTGCAGCAATGGTGTGAAGGACCCTTTGGCAGTTCCAGTGGTTAGATGTGATTGGCCTCGAGAAGCCTCAGCGGAAATGGGCCTCATCTCGCCTGGAGGGCAAAACCTCCAGGATTTCCTCGAGTTGCGGCAGGTGCTCTCGACTTACGACGGGGACCTCAGGGACCCGCTCTGGTGGCCTCAGGAAAGGCCAGTCCCCATGCGAGTTCCTCGGGGGCCTCTCGGGATTCCTCTCCCGTCGATGCCGGGGCCTAAGACCTTGTGTGGAATCGGGGCCGGAACCTGAGGATTCCTCTCCAGTACTGACATGGATCTTGGGGTACTTCTGGAGTCTCCCCAGGGGAGTCAGTCCTCGTTTCGAATGCGGGCATGCACTTGCGCTTTCCTCCAGAGCGGTAGCAGCAGTGTCACGCAGTCCGCCGCGTGGATCAAAGGATCTATGGTTTTCCCTCGAGTCTTTCTCACGAGGCTTTCCCACGAGGCTTTCCCACAGGGCTGTCCCACGTGCACACGTGGTGGGAGTCGATCCTCGGCTTGAACGTCAAGGCAGTGCAGGGAAAACAGGTTCCTCTGGAATGGACTGACACATCTGGGGGACTCTTGGAATGGTGGCACGACCCTGGAGTTCCTCTCGCCTTTCCTGTGGAGAGAGCCTCCTCTTGAGATGCGACGGGAACGCCGGGAATTCTTTCCCTACGAAACAGGGAAAGGATCCCTCATCTCGAGCTAGGAGGCGGAAACGGGGCTCCCCTGGATGTGTGCGGGACACCACGTGCTTCCTCTCGAGTGGAGACGGGTATGTCGGGGAACTTCTTGAGTTGCAGCAATGGTGTGAAGGACCCTTTGGAAGTTCCAGTGGTTAGATGTGATTAGCCTCGAGAAGCCTCAGAGGAAATGGGCCTCATCTCGCCTGGAGGGCAAAACCTCCTGGATTTTCTCGAGTTGCGGCAGGTGCTCTCGACTTACGACGGGGACCTCAGGGACCCGCTCTGGTGGCCTCAGGAAAGGCAAGTCCCCATGCGAGTTCCTCGGGGGCCTCTCGGGATTCCTCTCCCGTCGATGCCGGGGCCTAAGACCTTGTGTGGAGTCGGGGCCGGAACCTGAGGATTCCTCTCCAGTGCTGACATGGATCTTGGGGTACTTCTGGAGTCTCCCCAGGGGAGTCAGTCCTCGTCTCGAATGCGGGCATGCACTTGCGCTTTCCTCCAGAGCGGTAGCAGCAGTGTCACGCAGTCCGCCGCGTGGATCAAAGGATCTATGGTTTTCCCTCGAGTCTTTCTCACGAGGCTTTCCCACGAGGCTTTCCCACAGGGCTGTCCCACGTGCACACGTGGTGGGAGTCGATCCTCGGCTTGAACGTCAAGGCAGTGCAGGGAAAACAGGTTCCTCTGGAATGGACTGACACATCTGGGGGACTCTTGGAATGGTGGCACGACCCTGGAGTTCCTCTCGCCTTTCCTGTGGAGAGCGCCTCCTCTTGAGATGCGATGGGAACGCCGGGAATTCTTTCCCTACGAAACAGGGAAAGGATCCCTCATCTCGAGCTAGGAGGCGGAAACGGGGCTCCCCTGGATGTGTGCGGGACCCCACGTGCTTCCTCTCGAGTGGAGACGGGTATGTCGGGGAACTTCCTGAGTTGCAGCAATGGTGTGAAGGACCCTTTGGAAGTTCCAGTGGTTAGATGTGATTAGCCTCGAGAAGCCTCAGCGGAAATGGGCCTCATCGCTCCTGGAGGGCAAAACCTCCTGGATTTTCTCGAGTTGCGGCAGGTGCTCTCGACTTACGACGGGGACCTCAGGGACCCGCTCTGGTGGCCTCAGGAAAGGCCAGTCCCCATGCGAGTTCCTCGGGGGCCTCTCGGGATTCCTCTCCCATCGATGCCGGGGCCTAAGACATTGTGTGGAGTCGGGGCCGGAACCTGAGGATTCCTCTCCAGTGCTGACATGGATCTTGGGGTACTTCTGGAGTCTCCCCAGGGGAGTCAGTCCTCGTCTCGAATGCGGGCATGCACTTGCGCTTTCCTCCAGAGCGGTAGCAGCAGTGTCACGCAGTCCGCCGCGTGGATCAAAGGATCTATGGTTTTCCCTCGAGTCTTTCCCACGAGGCTTTCCCACGAGGCTTTCCCACAGGGCTGTCCCACGTGCACACGTGGTGGGAGTCGATCCTCGGCTTGAACGTCAAGGCAGTTCAGGGAAAACAGGTTCCTCTGGAATGGACTGACACATCTGGGGGACTCTTGGAATGGTGGCACGACCCTTCAGTTCCTCTCGCCTTTCCTGTGGAGAGCCCCTCCTCTTGAGATGCGACGGGAACGCCGGGAATTCTTTCCCTACGAAACAGGGAAAGGATCCCTCATCTAGAGCTAGGAGGCGGAAACGGGGCTCCCCTGGATGTGTGCGGGACCCACGTTCTTCCTCTCGAGTGGAGACGGGTATGTCGGGGAACTTCTTGAGTTGCAGCAAGGGTGTGAAGGACCCTTTGGAAGTTCCAGTGGTTAGACGTGATTAGCCTGGAGAAGCCTCAGCGGAAATGGGCCTCATCTCGCCTGGAGGGCAAAACCTCCTGGATTTTCTCGAGTTGCGGCAGGTGCTCTCGACTTACGACGGGGACCTCAGGGACCCGCTCTGGTGGCCTCAGGAAAGGCCAGTCCCCATGCGAGTTCCTCGGGGGCCTCTCGGGATTCCTCTCCTGTCGATGCCGGGTCCTAAGTCCTTGTGTGGAGTCGGGGTCGGAACCTGAGGATTCCTCTCCAGTGCTGACATGGATCTTGGGGTACTTCTGGAGTCTCCCCAGGGGAGTCAGTCTTCGTCTCGAATGCGGGCATGCACTTGCGCTTTCCTCCAGAGCGGTAGCAGCAGTGTCACGCAGTCTGCCGCGTGGATCAAAGGATCTATGGTTTTCCCTCGAGTCTTTTCCACGAGGCTTTCCCACGAGGCTTTCCCACAGGGCTGTCCCACGTGCACACGTGGTGGGAGTCGATCCTCGGCTTGAACGTCAAGGCAGTGCAGGGAAAACAGGTTCCTCTGGAATGGACTGACAGATCTGGGGGACTCTTGGAATGGTGGCATGACCCTGGAGTTCCTCTCGCCTTTCCTGTGGAGAGCGCCTCCTCTTGAGATGTGACGGGAACGCCGGGAATTCTTTCCCTACGAAACAGGGAAAGGATCCCTCATCTCGAGCTAGGAGGCGGAAACGGGGCTCCCCTGGATGTGTGCGGGACCCACGTGCTTCCTCTCGAGTGGAGACGGGTATGTCGGGGAACTTCTTGAGTTGCAGCAAGGGTGTGAAGGACCCTTTGGAAGTTCCAGTTGTTAGACGTGATTAGCCTCGAGAAGCCTCAGCGGAAATGGGCCTCATCTCGCCTGGACGGCAAAACCTCCTGGATTTTCTCGAGTTGCGGCAGGTGCTCTCGACTTACGACGGGGACCTCAGGGACCCGCTCTGGTGGCCTCAGGAAAGGCCAGTCCCCATGCGAGTTCCTCGGGGGCCTCTCGGGATTCCTCTCCCGTCGATGCCGGGGCCTAAGACCTTGTGTGGAGTCGGGGCCGGAACCTGAGGATTCCTCTCCAGTGCTGACATGGATCTTGGGGTACTTCTGGAGTCTCCCCAGGGGAGTCAGTCCTCGTCTCGAATGCGGGCATGCACTTGCGCTTTCCTCCAGAGCGGTAGCAGCAGTGTCACGCAGTCCGCCGCGTGGATCAAAGGATCTATGGTTTTCCCTCGAGTCTTTCCCACGAGGCTTTCCCACGAGGCTTTCCCACAGGGCTGTCCCACGTGCACACGTGGTGGGAGTCGATCCTCGGCTTGAACGTCAAGGCAGTGCAGGGAAAACAGGTTCCTCTGGAATGGACTGACACATCTGGGGGACTCTTGGAATGGTGGCACGACCCTGGAGTTCCTCTCGCCTTTCCTGTGGAGAGCGCCTCCTCTTGAGGTGCGACGGGAACGCCGGGAATTCTTTCCCTACGAAACAGGGAAAGGATCCCTCATCTCGAGCTAGGAGGCGGAAACGGGGCTCCCCTGGATGTGTGCGGGACACCACGTGCTTCCTCTCGAGTGGAGACGGTTTGTCGGGGAACTTCTTGAGCTGCAGCAAGGGTGTGAAGGACCCTTTGGAAGTTCCAGTGGTTAGATGTGATTGGCCTCGAGAAGCCTCAGCGGAAATGGGCCTCATCTCGCCTGGAGGGCAAAACCTCCTGGATTTTCTCGAGTTGCGGCAGGTGCTCTCGATTTACGACGGGGACCTCAGGGACCCGCTCTGGTGGCCTCAGGAAAGGCCAGTCCCCATGCGAGTTCCTCGGAGGCCTCTCGGGATTCCTCTCCCATCGATGCCGGGTCCTAAGACATTGTGTGGAGTCGGGGCCGGAACCTGAGGATTCCTCTCCAGTGCTGACATGGATCTTGGGGTACTTCTGGAGTCTCCCCAGGGGAGTCAGTCCTCGTCTCGAATGCGGGCATGCACTTGCGCTTTCCTCCAGAGCGGTAGCAGCAGTGTCACGCAGTCCGCCGCGTGGATCAAAGGATCTATGGTTTTCCCTCGAGTCTTTCCCACGAGGCTTTCCCACGAGGCTTTCCCACAGGGCTGTCCCACGTGCACACGTGGTGGGAGTCGATCCTCGGCTTGAACGTCAAGGCAGTTCAGGGAAAACAGGTTCCTCTGGAATGGACTGACACATCTGGGGGACTCTTGGAATGGTGGCACGACCCTTCAGTTCCTCTCGCCTTTCCTGTGGAGAGCGCCTCCTCTTGAGATGCGACGGGAACGCCGGGAATTCTTTCCCTACGAAACAGGGAAAGGATCCCTCATCTAGAGCTAGGAGGCGGAAACGGGGCTCCCCTGGATGTGTGCGGGACCCACGTTCTTCCTCTCGAGTGGAGACGGGTATGTCGGGGAACTTCTTGAGTTGCAGCAAGGGTGTGAAGGACCCTTTGGAAGTTCCAGTGGTTAGACGTGATTAGCCTGGGGAAGCCTCAGCGGAAATGGGCCTCATCTCGCCTGGAGGGCAAAACCTCCTGGATTTTCTCGAGTTGCGGCAGGTGCTCTCGACTTACGACGGGGACCTCAGGGACCCGCTCTGGTGGCCTCAGGAAAGGCCAGTCCCCATGCGAGTTCCTCGGGGGCCTCTCGGGATTCCTCTCCCGTCGATGCCGGGTCCTAAGTCCTTGTGTGGAGTCGGGGTCGGAACCTGAGGATTCCTCTCCAGTGCTGACATGGATCTTGGGGTACTTCTGGAGTCTCCCCAGGGGAGTCAGTCTTCGTCTCGAATGCGGGCATGCACTTGCGCTTTCCTCCAGAGCGGTAGCAGCAGTGTCACGCAGTCTGCCGCGTGGATCAAAGGATCTATGGTTTTCCCTCGAGTCTTTTCCACGAGGCTTTCCCACGAGGCTTTCCCACAGGGCTGTCCCACGTGCACACGTGGTGGGAGTCGATCCTCGGCTTGAACGTCAAGGCAGTGCAGGGAAAACAGGTTCCTCTGGAATGGACTGACAGATCTGGGGGACTCTTGGAATGGTGGCATGACCCTGGAGTTCCTCTCGCCTTTCCTGTGGAGAGCGCCTCCTCTTGAGATGCGACGGGAACGCCGGGAATTCTTTCCCTACGAAACAGGGAAAGGATCCCTCATCTCGAGCTAGGAGGCGGAAACGGGGCTCCCCTGGATGTGTGCGGGACCCACGTGCTTCCTCTCGAGTGGAGACGGGTATGTCGGGGAACTTCTTGAGTTGCAGCAAGGGTGTGAAGGACCCTTTGGAAGTTCCAGTTGTTAGACGTGATTAGCCTCGAGAAGCCTCAGCGGAAATGGGCCTCATCTCGCCAGGAGGGCAAAACCTCCTGGATTTTCTCGAGTTGCGGCAGGTGCTCTCGACTTACGACGGGGACCTCAGGGACCCGCTCTGGTGGCCTCAGGAAAGGCCAGTCCCCATGCGAGTTCCTCGGGGGCCTCTCGGGATTCCTCTCCCGTCGATGCCGGGGCCTAAGACCTTGTGTGGAGTCGGGGCCGGAACCTGAGGATTCCTCTCCAGTGCTGACATGGATCTTGGGGTACTTCTGGAGTCTCCCCAGGGGAGTCAGTCCTCGTCTCGAATGCGGGCATGCACTTGCGCTTTCCTCCAGTGCGGTAGCAGCAGTGTCACGCAGTCCGCCGCGTGGATCAAAGGATCTATGGTTTTCCCTCGAGTCTTTCCCACGAGGCTTTCCCACGAGGCTTTCCCACAGGGCTTTCCCACGTGCACACGTGGTGGGAGTCGATCCTCGGCTTGAACGTCAAGGCAGTGCAGGGAAAACAGGTTCCTCTGGAATGGACTGACACATCTGGGGGACTCTTGGAATGGTGGCACGACCCTGGAGTTCCTCTCGCCTTTCCTGTGGAGAGCGCCTCCTCTTGAGGTGCGACGGGAACGCCGGGAATTCTTTCCCTACGAAACAGGGAAAGGATCCCTCATCTCGAGCTAGGAGGCGGAAACGGGGCTCCCCTGGATGTGTGCGGGACACCACGTGCTTCCTCTCGAGTGGAGACGGTTTGTCGGGGAACTTCTTGAGTTGCAGCAAGGGTGTGAAGGACCCTTTGGAAGTTCCAGTGGTTAGATGTGATTGGCCTCGAGAAGCCTCAGCGGAAATGGGCCTCATCTCGCCTGGAGGGCAAAACCTCCTGGATTTTCTCGAGTTGCGGCAGGTGCTCTCGACTTACGACGGGGACCTCAGGGACCCGCTCTGGTGGCCTCAGGAAAGGCCAGTCCCCATGCGAGTTCCTCGGGGGCCTCTCGGGATTCCTCTCCCGTCGATGCCGGGGCCTAAGACCTTGTGTGGAGTCGGGGCCGGAACCTGAGGATTCCTCTCCAGTGCTGACATCGATCTTGGGGTACTTCTGGAGTCTCCCCAGGGGAGTCAGTCCTCGTCTCGAATGCGGGCATGCACTTGCGCTTTCCTCCAGAGCGGTAGCAGCAGTGTCACGCAGTCCGCCGCGTGGATCAAAGGATCTATGGTTTTCCCTCGAGTCTTTCCCACGAGGCTTTCCCACGAGGCTTTCCCACAGGGCTGTCCCACGTGCACACGTGGTGGGAGTCGATCCTCGGCTTGAACGTCAAGGCAGTGCAGGGAAAAAAGGTTCCTCTGGAATGGACTGACATATCTGAGGGACTCTTGGAATGGTGGCACGACCCTGGAGTTCCTCTCGCCTTTCCTGTGGAGAGCGCCTCCTCTTGAGATGCGACGGGAACGCTGGGAATTCTTTCCCTACGAAACAGGGAAAGGATCCCTCATCTCGAGCCAGGAGGCGGAAACGGGGCTCCCCTGGATGTGTGCGGGACCCACGTGCTTCCTCTCGAGTGGAGACGGGTATGTCGGGGAACTTCTTGAGTTGCAGCAAGGGTGTGAAGGACCCTTTGGAAGTTCCAGTTGTTAGACGTGATTAGCCTCGAGAAGCCTCAGCGGAAATGGGCCTCATCTCGCCTGGAGGGCAAAACCTCCTGGATTTTCTCGAGTTGCGGCCGGTGCTCTCGACTTACGACGGGGACCTCAGGGACCCGCTCTGGTGGCCTAAGGAAAGGCCAGTCCCCATGCGAGTTCCTCGGGGGCCTCTCGGGATTCCTCTCCCGTCGATGCCGGGGCCTAAGACCTTGTGTGGATTCGGGGCCGGAACCTGAGGATTCCTCTCCAGTGCTGACATGGATATTGGGGTACTTCTGGAGTCTCCCCAGGGGAGTCAGTCCTCGTCTCGAATGCGGGCATGCACTTGCGCTTTCCTCCAGAGCGGTAGCAGCAGTGTCACGCAGTCCGCCGCGTGGATCAAAGGATCTATGGTTTTCCCTCGAGTCTTTCCCACGAGGCTTTCCCACGAGGCTTTCCCACAGGGCTGTCCCACGTGCACACGTGGTGGGAGTCGATCCTCGGCTTGAACGTCAAGGCAGTGCAGGGAAAACAGGTTCCTCTGGAATGGACTGACACATCTGGGGGACTCTTGGAATGGTGGCACGACCCTGGAGTTCCTCTCGCCTTTCCTGTGGAGAGCGCCTCCTCTTGAGATGCGACGGGAACGCCGGGAATTCTTTCCCTACGAAACAGGGAAAGGATCCCTCATCTCGAGCTAGGAGGCGGAAACGGGGCTCCCCTGGATGTGTGCGGGACACCACGTGCTTCCTCTCGAGTGGAGACGGTTTGTCGGGGAACTTCTTGAGTTGCAGCAAGGGTGTGAAGGACCCTTTGGAAGTTCCAGTGGTTAGATGTGATTGGCCTCGAGAAGCCTCAGCGGAAATGGGCCTCATCTCGCCTGGAGGGCAAAACCTCCTGGATTTTCTCGAGTTGCTGCAGGTTCTCTCGACTTACGACGGGGACCTCAGGGACCCGCTCTGGTGGCCTCAGGAAAGGCCAGTCCCCATGCGAGTTCCTCGGGGGCCTCTCGGGATTCCTCTCCCGTCGATGCCGGGGCCTAAGACCTTGTGTGGAGTCGTGGCCGGAACCTGAGGATTCCTCTCCAGTGCTGACATGGATCTTGGGGTACTTCTGGAGTCTCCCCAGGGGAGTCAGTCCTCGTTTCGAATGCGGGCATGCACTTGCGCTTTCCTCCAGAGCGGTAGCAGCAGTGTCACGCAGTCCGCCGCGTGGATCAAAGGATCTATGGTTTTCCCTCGAGTCTTTCCCACGAGTCTTTCCCTCGAGGCTTTCCCACAGGGCTGTCCCACGTGCACACGTGGTGGGAGTCGATCCTCGGCTTGAACGTCAAGGCAGTGCAGGGAAAACAGGTTCCTCTGGAATGGACTGACACATCTGGGGGACTCTTGGAATGGTGGCACGACCCTGGAGTTCCTCTCGCCTTTCCGGTGAGAGCGCCTCCTCTTGAGATGCGACGGGAACGCCGGGAATTCTTTCCCTACGAAACAGGGAAAGGATCCCTCATCTCGAGCTAGGAGGCGGAAACGGGGCTCCCCTGGATGTGTGCGGGACCCACGTGCTTCCTCTAGAGTGGAGACGGGTATGTCGGGGAACTTCTTGAGTTGCAGCAAGGGTGTGAAGGACCCTTTGGAAGTTCCAGTTGTTAGACGTGATTAGCCTCGAGAAGCCTCAGCGGAAATGGGCCTCATCTCGCCGAGAGGGCAAAACCTCCTGGATTTTCTCGAGTTGCGGCAGGTGCTCTCGACTTACGACGGGGACCTCAGGGACCCGCTCTGGTGGCCTCAGGAAAGGCCAGTCCCCATGCGAGTTCCTCGGGGGCCTCTCGGGATTCCTCTCCCGTCGATGCCGGGGCCTAAGACCTTGTGTGGATTCGGGGCCGGAACCTGAGGATTCCTCTCCAGTGCTGACATGGATCTTGGGGTACTTCTGGAGTCTCCCAAGGGGAGTCAGTGCTCGTCTCGATGCGGGCATTCACTTGCGCTTTCCTCCAGAGCGGTAGCAGCAGTGTCACACAGTCCGCCGCGTGGATCAAAGGATCTATGGTTTTCCCTCGAGTCTTTCCCACGAGGCTTTCCCACGAGGCTTTCCCACAGGGCTGTCCCACGTGCACACGTGGTGGGAGTCGATCCTCGGCTTGAACGTCAAGGCAGTGCAGGGAAAACAGGTTCCTCTGGAATGGACTGACACATCTGGGGGACTCTTGGAATGGTGGCACGACCCTGGAGTTCCTCTCGCATTTCCTGTGGAGAGCGCCTCCTCTTGAGATGCGACGGGAACGCCGGGAATTCTTTCCCTACGAAACAGGGAAAGGATCCCTCATCTCGAGCTAGGAGGCGGAAACGGGGCTCCCCTGGATGTGTGCGGGACCCACGTGCTTCCTCTCGAGTGGAGACGGGTATGTCGGGGAACTTCTTGAGTTGCAGCAAGGGTGTGAATTACCCTTTGGAAGTTCCAGTTGTTAGACGTGATTAGCTTGGAGAAGCCTCAGCGGAAATGGGCCTCATCTCGCCTGGAGGGCAAAACCTCCTGGATTTTCTCGAGTTGCGGCAGGTGCTCTCGACTTACGACGGGGACCTCAGGGACCCGCTCTGGTGGCCTCAGGAAAGGCCAGTCCCCATGCGAGTTCCTCGGGGGCCTCTCGGGATTCCTCTCCCGTCGATGCCGGGGCCTAAGACCTTGTGTGGAGTCGGGGCCGGAACCTGAGGATTCCTCTCCAGTGCTGACATGGATCTTGGGGTACTTCTGGAGTCTCCCCAGGGGAGTCAGTCTTCGTCTCGAATGCGGGCATGCACTTGCGCTTTCCTCCAGAGCGGTAGCAGCAGTGTCACGCAGTCCGCCTCGTGGGTCAAAGGATCTATGGTTTTCCTTCGAGTCTTTTCCACGAGGCATTCCCACGAGGCTTTCCCACAGGGCTGTCCCACGTGCACACGTGGTGGGAGTCGATCCTCGGCTTGAACGTCAAGGCAGTGCAGGGAAAAAAGGTTCCTCTGGAATGGACTGACATATCTGAGGGACTCTTGGAATGGTGGCACGACCCTGGAGTTCCTCTCGCCTTTCCTGTGGAGAGCGCCTCCTCTTGAGATGCGACGGGAACGCTGGGAATTCTTTCCCTACGAAACAGGGAAAGGATCCCTCATCTCGAGCCAGGAGGCGGAAACGGGGCTCCCCTGGATGTGTGCGGGACCCACGTGCTTCCTCTCGAGTGGAGACGGGTATGTCGGGGAACTTCTTGAGTTGCAGCAAGGGTGTGAAGGACCCTTTGGAAGTTCCAGTTGTTAGACGTGATTAGCCTCGAGAAGCCTCAGCGGAAATGGGCCTCATCTCGCCTGGAGGGCAAAACCTCCTGGATTTTCTCGAGTTGCGGCCGGTGCTCTCGACTTACGACGGGGACCTCAGGGACCCGCTCTGGTGGCCTAAGGAAAGGCCAGTCCCCATGCGAGTTCCTCGGGGGCCTCTCGGGATTCCTCTCCCGTCGATGCCGGGGCCTAAGACCTTGTGTGGATTCGGGGCCGGAACCTGAGGATTCCTCTCCAGTGCTGACATGGATATTGGGGTACTTCTGGAGTCTCCCCAGGGGAGTCAGTCCTCGTCTCGAATGCGGGCATGCACTTGCGCTTTCCTCCAGAGCGGTAGCAGCAGTGTCACGCAGTCCGCCGCGTGGATCAAAGGATCTATGGTTTTCCCTCGAGTCTTTCCCACGAGGCTTTCCCACGAGGCTTTCCCACAGGGCTGTCCCACGTGCACACGTGGTGGGAGTCGATCCTCGGCTTGAACGTCAAGGCAGTGCAGGGAAAACAGGTTCCTCTGGAATGGACTGACACATCTGGGGGACTCTTGGAATGGTGGCACGACCCTGGAGTTCCTCTCGCCTTTCCTGTGGAGAGCGCCTCCTCTTGAGATGCGACGGGAACGCCGGGAATTCTTTCCCTACGAAACAGGGAAAGGATCCCTCATCTCGAGCTAGGAGGCGGAAACGGGGCTCCCCTGGATGTGTGCGGGACACCACGTGCTTCCTCTCGAGTGGAGACGGTTTGTCGGGGAACTTCTTGAGTTGCAGCAAGGGTGTGAAGGACCCTTTGGAAGTTCCAGTGGTTAGATGTGATTGGCCTCGAGAAGCCTCAGCGGAAATGGGCCTCATCTCGCCTGGAGGGCAAAACCTCCTGGATTTTCTCGAGTTGCTGCAGGTTCTCTCGACTTACGACGGGGACCTCAGGGACCCGCTCTGGTGGCCTCAGGAAAGGCCAGTCCCCATGCGAGTTCCTCGGGGGCCTCTCGGGATTCCTCTCCCGTCGATGCCGGGGCCTAAGACCTTGTGTGGAGTCGTGGCCGGAACCTGAGGATTCCTCTCCAGTGCTGACATGGATCTTGGGGTACTTCTGGAGTCTCCCCAGGGGAGTCAGTCCTCGTTTCGAATGCGGGCATGCACTTGCGCTTTCCTCCAGAGCGGTAGCAGCAGTGTCACGCAGTCCGCCGCGTGGATCAAAGGATCTATGGTTTTCCCTCGAGTCTTTCCCACGAGTCTTTCCCTCGAGGCTTTCCCACAGGGCTGTCCCACGTGCACACGTGGTGGGAGTCGATCCTCGGCTTGAACGTCAAGGCAGTGCAGGGAAAACAGGTTCCTCTGGAATGGACTGACACATCTGGGGGACTCTTGGAATGGTGGCACGACCCTGGAGTTCCTCTCGCCTTTCCGGTGGAGAGCGCCTCCTCTTGAGATGCGACGGGAACGCCGGGAATTCTTTCCCTACGAAACAGGGAAAGGATCCCTCATCTCGAGCTAGGAGGCGGAAACGGGGCTCCCCTGGATGTGTGCGGGACCCACGTGCTTCCTCTAGAGTGGAGACGGGTATGTCGGGGAACTTCTTGAGTTGCAGCAAGGGTGTGAAGGACCCTTTGGAAGTTCCAGTTGTTAGACGTGATTAGCCTCGAGAAGCCTCAGCGGAAATGGGCCTCATCTCGCCGAGAGGGCAAAACCTCCTGGATTTTCTCGAGTTGCGGCAGGTGCTCTCGACTTACGACGGGGACCTCAGGGACCCGCTCTGGTGGCCTCAGGAAAGGCCAGTCCCCATGCGAGTTCCTCGGGGGCCTCTCGGGATTCCTCTCCCGTCGATGCCGGGGCCTAAGACCTTGTGTGGATTCGGGGCCGGAACCTGAGGATTCCTCTCCAGTGCTGACATGGATCTTGGGGTACTTCTGGAGTCTCCCAAGGGGAGTCAGTGCTCGTCTCGATGCGGGCATTCACTTGCGCTTTCCTCCAGAGCGGTAGCAGCAGTGTCACACAGTCCGCCGCGTGGATCAAAGGATCTATGGTTTTCCCTCGAGTCTTTCCCACGAGGCTTTCCCACGAGGCTTTCCCACAGGGCTGTCCCACGTGCACACGTGGTGGGAGTCGATCCTCGGCTTGAACGTCAAGGCAGTGCAGGGAAAACAGGTTCCTCTGGAATGGACTGACACATCTGGGGGACTCTTGGAATGGTGGCACGACCCTGGAGTTCCTCTCGCATTTCCTGTGGAGAGCGCCTCCTCTTGAGATGCGACGGGAACGCCGGGAATTCTTTCCCTACGAAACAGGGAAAGGATCCCTCATCTCGAGCTAGGAGGCGGAAACGGGGCTCCCCTGGATGTGTGCGGGACCCACGTGCTTCCTCTCGAGTGGAGACGGGTATGTCGGGGAACTTCTTGAGTTGCAGCAAGGGTGTGAATTACCCTTTGGAAGTTCCAGTTGTTAGACGTGATTAGCTTGGAGAAGCCTCAGCGGAAATGGGCCTCATCTCGCCTGGAGGGCAAAACCTCCTGGATTTTCTCGAGTTGCGGCAGGTGCTCTCGACTTACGACGGGGACCTCAGGGACCCGCTCTGGTGGCCTCAGGAAAGGCCAGTCCCCATGCGAGTTCCTCGGGGGCCTCTCGGGATTCCTCTCCCGTCGATGCCGGGGCCTAAGACCTTGTGTGGAGTCGGGGCCGGAACCTGAGGATTCCTCTCCAGTGCTGACATGGATCTTGGGGTACTTCTGGAGTCTCCCCAGGGGAGTCAGTCTTCGTCTCGAATGCGGGCATGCACTTGCGCTTTCCTCCAGAGCGGTAGCAGCAGTGTCACGCAGTCCGCCTCGTGGGTCAAAGGATCTATGGTTTTCCTTCGAGTCTTTTCCACGAGGCATTCCCACGAGGCTTTCCCACAGGGCTGTCCCACGTGCACACGTGGTGGGAGTCGATCCTCGGCTTGAACGTCAAGGCAGTGCAGGGAAAACAGGTTCCTCTGGAATGGACTGACACATCTGGGGGACTCTTGGAATGGTGGCACGACCCTGGAGTTCCTCTCGCCTTTCCTGTGGAGAGCGCCTCGTCTTGAGATGCGACGGGAACGCCGGGAATTCTTTCCCTACGAAACAGGGAAAGGATCCCTCATCTCGAGCTAGGAGTCGGAAACGGAGCTCCCCTGGATGTGGGCCGGACCCCACGTGCTTCCTCTCGAGTGGAGACGGGTATGTCGGGGAACTTCTTGAGTTGCAGCAAGGGTGTGAAGGACCCTTTGGAAGTTCCAGTGGTTAGATGTGATTGGCCTCGAGAAGCCTCAGCGGAAATGGGCCTCATCTCGCCTGGAGGGCAAAACCTCCTGGATTTTCTCGAGTTGCGGCAGGTGCTCTCGACTTACGACGGGGACCTCAGGGACCCGCTCTGGTGGCCTCAGGAAAGGCCAGTCCCCATGCGAGTTCCTCGGGGGCCTCTCGGGATTCCTCTCCCATCGATGCCGGGGCCTAAGACCTTGTGTGGAGTCGGGGCCGGAACCTGAGGATTCCTCTCCAGTGCTGACATGGATCTTGGGGTACTTCTGGAGTCTCCCCAGGGGAGTCAGTCCTCGACTCGAATGGGGGCATGCACTTGCGCTTTCCTCCAGAGCGGTAGCAGCAGTGTCACGCAGTCCCCCGCGTGGATCAAAGGATCTATGGTTTTCCCTCGAGTCTTTCCCACGAGGCTTTCCCACGAGGCTTTCCCACAGGGCTGTCCCACGTGCACACGTGGTGGGAGTCGATCCTCGGCTTGAACGTCAAGGCAGTGCAGGGAATACAGGTTCCTCTGGAATGGACTGACACATCTGGGGGACTCTTGGAATGGTGTCACGACCCTGGAGTTCCTCTCGCCTTTCCTGTGGAGAGCGCCTCCTCTTGAGATGCGACGGGAACGCCGGGAATTCTTTCCCTACGAAACAGGGAAAGGATCCCTCATCTCGAGCTAGGAGGCGGAAACGGGGCTCCCCTGGATGTGTGCGGGACCCTCGTGCTTCCTCTCGAGTGGAGACGGGTATGTCGGGGAACGTCTTGAGTTGCAGCAAGGGTGTGAAGGACCCTTTGGAAGTTCCAGTGGTTAGATGTGATTAGCCTCGAGAAGCCTCAGCGGAAATGGGCCTCATCTCGCCTGGAGGGCAAAACCTCCTGGATTTTCTCGAGTTGCGGCAGGTGCTCTCGACGTACGACGGGGACCTCGGGGACCCGCTCTGGTGGCCTCAGGAAAGGCCAGTCCCCATGCGAGTTCCTCGGGGGCCTCTCGGGATTCCTCTCCCGTCGATGCCGGGGCCTAAGACCTTGTGTGGAGTCGGGGCCGGAACCTGAGGATTCCTCTCCAGTGCTGACATGGATCTTGGGCAACTTCTGGAGTCTCCCCAGGGGAGTCAGTCCTCTTCTCGAATGCGGGCATGCACTTATGCTTTCCTCCAGAGCGGTAGCAGCAGTGTCACGCAGTCCGCCGCGTGGATCAAAGGATCTATGGTTTTCCCTCGAGTCTTTCCCACGAGGCTTTCCCACGAGGCTTTCCCACAGGGCTGTCCCACGTGCACACGTGGTGGGAGTCGATTCTCGGCTTGAGCGTCAAGGCAGTGCAGGGAAAACAGGTTCCTCTGGAATGGACTGACACATCTGGGGGACTCTTGGAATGGTGGCACGACCCTGGAGTTCCTCTCGCCTTTCCTGTGGAGAGCGCCTTCTCTTGAGATGCGACGGGAACGCTGGGAATTCTTTCCCTACGAAACAGGGAAAGGATCCCTCATCTCGAGCTAGGCGGCGGAAACGGGGCTCCCCTGGATGTGTGCGCGACCCTCGTGCTTCCTCTCGAGTGGAGACGGGTATGTCGGGGAACTTCTTGAGTTGCAGCAAGGGTGTGAAGGACCCTTTGGAAGTTCCAGTGGTTAGATCTGATTAGCCTCGAGAATCCTCAGCGGAAATGGGCCTCATCTCGCCTGGAGGGCAAAACCTCCTGGATTTTCTCGAGTTGCGGCAGGTGCTCTCGACTTACGACGGGGACCTCGGGGACCCGCTCTGGTGGCCTCAGGAAAGGCCAGTCCCCATGCGAGTTCCTCGGGGGCCTCTCGGGATTCCTCTCCCGTCGATGCCGGGGCCTAAGACCTTGTGTGGAGTCAGGGCCGGAACCTGAGGATTCCTCTCCAGTGCTGACATGGATCTTGGGGTACTTCTGGAGTCTCCCCAGGGGAGTCAGTCCTCGTCTCGAATGCGGGCATGCACTTGCGCTTTCCTCCAGAGCGGTAGCAGCAGTGTCACGCAGTCCGCCGCGTGGATCAAAGGATCTATGTTTTTCCCTCGAGTCTTTCCCACGAGGCTTTCCCACGAGGCTTTCCCACAGGGCTGTCCCACGTGCACACGTGGTGGGAGTCGATCCTCGGCTTGAACGTCAAGGCAGTGCAGGGAAAACAGGTTCCTCTGGAATGGACTGACCCATCTGGGTGACTCTTGGAATGGTGGCACGACCCTGGAGTTCCTCTCGCCTTTCCTGTGGAGAGCGACTCCTCTTGAGATGCGACGGGAACGCCGGGAATTCTTTCCCTACGAAACAGGGAAAGGATCCCTCATCTCGAGCTAGGAGGCGGAAACGGGGCTCACCTGGATGTGTGCGGGACCCACGTGCTTCCTCTCGAGTGGAGACGTGTATGTCGGGGAACTTCTTGAGTTGCAGCAAGGGTGTGAAGGACCCTTTGGAAGTTCCAGCGGTTAGATGTGATTAGCCTCGAGAAGCCTTAGCGGAAATGGGACTCATCTCGCCTGGAGGGCAAAACCTCCTGGATTTTCTCGAGTTGCGGCAGGTGCTCTCGACTTACGACGGGGACCTCGGGGACCCGCTCTGGTGGCCTCAGGAAAGGCCAGTCCCCATGCGAGTTCCTCGGGGGCCTCTCGGGATTCCTCTCCCGTCGATGCCGGGGCCTAAGACCTTGTGTGGAGTCGGGGCCGGAACCTGAGGATTCCTCTCCAGTGCTGACATGGATCTTGGGGTACTTTTGGAGTCTCCCCAGGGGAGGTAGTCCTTCTCTCGAATGCGGGCATGCACTTGCGCTTTCCTCCAGAGTGGTAGCAGCAGTGTCACGCAGTCCGCCGCGTGGATCAAAGGATCTATGGTTTTCCCACGAGTCTCCCACACGAGGCTTTCCCACGAGGCTTTTCCACAGGGCTGTCCCACGTGCACACGTGGTGGGACTCGATCCTCGGCTTGAACGTCATGGTAGTGCAGGGAAAACAGGTTCCTCTGGAATGGACTGACACATCTGGGGGACTCTTGGAATGGTGTCACGACCCTGGAGTTCCTCTCGCCTTTCCTGTGGAGAGCGCCTCCTCTTGAGATGCGACGGGAACGCCGGGAATTCTTTCCCTACGAAACAGGGAAAGGATCCCTCATCTCGAGCTAGGAGGCGGAAACGGGGCTCCCCTGGATGTGTGCGGGACCCTCGTGCTTCCTCTCGAGTGGAGACGGGTATGTCGGGGAACTTCTTGAGTTGCAGCAAGGGTGTGAAGGACCCTTTGGAAGTTCCAGTGGTTAGATGTGATTAGCCTCGAGAAGCCTCAGCGGAAATGGGCCTCATCTCGCCTGGAGGGCAAAACCTCCTGGATTTTCTCGAGTTGCGGCAGGTGCTCTCGACGTACGACGGGGACCTCGGGGACCCGCTCTGGTGGCCTCAGGAAAGGCCAGTCCCCATGCGAGTTCCTCGGGGGCCTCTCGGGATTCCTCTCCCGTCGATGCCGGGGCCTAAGACCTTGTGTGGAGTCGGGGCCGGAACCTGAGGATTCCTCTCCAGTGCTGACATGGATCTTGGGCAACTTCTGGAGTCTCCCCAGGGGAGTCAGTCTTCTTCTCGAATGCGGGCATGCACTTATGCTTTCCTCCAGAGCGGTAGCAGCAGTGTCACGCAGTCCGCCGCGTGGATCAAAGGATCTATGGTTTTCCCTCGAGTCTTTCCCACGAGGCTTTCCCACGAGGCTTTCCCACAGGGCTGTCCCACGTGCACACGTGGTGGGAGTCGATCCTCGGCTTGAGCGTCAAGGCAGTGCAGGGAAAACAGGTTCCTCTGGAATGGACTGACACATCTGGGGGACTCTTGGAATGGTGGCACGACCCTGGAGTTCCTCTCGCCTTTCCTGTGGAGAGCGCCTTCTCTTGAGATGCGACGGGAACGCTGGGAATTCTTTCCCTACGAAACAGGGAAAGGATCCCTCATCTCGAGCTAGGCGGCGGAAACGGGGCTCCCCTGGATGTGTGCGCGACCCTCGTGCTTCCTCTCGAGTGGAGACGGGTATGTCGGGGAACTTCTTGAGTTGCAGCAAGGGTGTGAAGGACCCTTTGGAAGTTCCAGTGGTTAGATCTGATTAGCCTCGAGAATCCTCAGCGGAAATGGGCCTCATCTCGCCTGGAGGGCAAAACCTCCTGGATTTTCTCGAGTTGCGGCAGGTGCTCTCGACTTACGACGGGGACCTCGGGGACCCGCTCTGGTGGCCTCAGGAAAGGCCAGTCCCCATGCGAGTTCCTCGGGGGCCTCTCGGGATTCCTCTCCCGTCGATGCCGGGGCCTAAGACCTTGTGTGGAGTCAGGGCCGGAACCTGAGGATTCCTCTCCAGTGCTGACATGGATCTTGGGCTACTTCTGGAGTCTCCCCAGGGGAGTCAGTCCTCGTCTCGAATGCGGGCATGCACTTGCGCTTTCCTCCAGAGCGGTAGCAGCAGTGTCACGCAGTCCGCCGCGTGGATCAAAGGATCTATGTTTTTCCCTCGAGTCTTTCCCACGAGGCTTTCCCACGAGGCTTTCCCACAGGGCTGTCCCACGTGCACACGTGGTGGGAGTCGATCCTCGGCTTGAACGTCAAGGCAGTGCAGGGAAAACAGGTTCCTCTGGAATGGACTGACCCATCTGGGTGACTCTTGGAATGGTGGCACGACCCTGGAGTTCCTCTCGCCTTTCCTGTGGAGAGCGACTCCTCTTGAGATGCGACGGGAACGCCGGGAATTCTTTCCCTACGAAACAGGGAAAGGATCCCTCATCTCGAGCTAGGAGGCGGAAACGGGGTTCACCTGGATGTGTGCGGGACCCACGTGCTTCCTCTCGAGTGGAGACGTGTATGTCGGGGAACTTCTTGAGTTGCAGCAAGGGTGTGAAGGACCCTTTGGAAGTTCCAGCGGTTAGATGTGATTAGCCTCGAGAAGCCTTAGCGGAAATGGGACTCATCTCGCCTGGAGGGCAAAACCTCCTGGATTTTCTCGAGTTGCGGCAGGTGCTCTCGACTTACGACGGGGACCTCGGGGACCCGCTCTGGTGGCCTCAGGAAAGGCCAGTCCCCATGCGAGTTCCTCGGGGGCCTCTCGGGATTCCTCTCCCGTCGATGCCGGGGCCTAAGACCTTGTGTGGAGTCGGGGCCGGAACCTGAGGATTCCTCTCCAGTGCTGACATGGATCTTGGGGTACTTTTGGAGTCTCCCCAGGGGAGGTAGTCCTTCTCTCGAATGCGGGCATGCACTTGCGCTTTCCTCCAGAGTGGTAGCAGCAGTGTCACGCAGTCCGCCGCGTGGATCAAAGGATCTATGGTTTTCCCACGAGTCTCCCCCACGAGGCTTTCACACGAGGCTTTCCCACAGGGCTGTCCCACGTGCACACGTGGTGGGACTCGATCCTCGGCTTGAACGTCATGGTAGTGCAGGGAAAACAGGTTCCTCTGGAATGGACTGACACATCTGGGGGACTCTTGGAATGGTGGCAAGACCCTGGAGTTCCTCTCGCCTTTCCTGTGGAGAGCGCCTCCTCTTGAGATGCGACGGGAACGCCGGGAATCTTTCCCTACGAAACAGGGAAAGGATCCGTCATCTCGAGCTAGTAGGCGGAAACGGGGCTCCCCTGGATGGGTGTGCGACCCTCGTGCTTCCTCTCGAGTGGAGACTGGTATGTCGGGGATCTTCTTGAGTTGCAGCAAGGGTGTGAAGGACCCTTTGGAAGTTCCAGTGATTAGATGTGATTGGCCTCGAGAAGCCTCAGCGGAAATGGGCCTCATCTCGCCTGGAGGGCAAAACCTCCAGGATTTTCTCGAGTTGCGGCAGGTGCTCTCGACTTACGACGGGGACCTCAGGGACCCGCTCTGGTGGCCTCAGGAAAGGCCAGTCCCCATGCGAGTTCCTCGGGGGCCTCTCGGGATTCCTCTCCCGTCGATGCCGGGGCCTAAGACCTTGTGTGGAGTCGGGGCCGGAACCTGAGGATTCCTCTCCAGTGCTGACATGGATCTTGGGGTACTTCTGGAGTCTCCCCAGGGGAGTCAGTCCTCGTCTCGAAATCGGTCATGCACTTGCAGTTTCCTCCAGAGCGGTAGCAGCAGTGTCACGCAGTCCGCCGCGTGGATCAAAGGATCTATGGTTTTCCCTCGAGTCTTTCCCACGAGGCTTTCCCACGAGGCTTTCCCACAGGGCTGTCCCACGTGCACACGTGGTGGGACTCGGTCCTCGGCTTGAACGTCAAGGCAGTGCAGGGAAAACAGGTTCCTCTGGAATGGACTGACACATCTGGGGGACTCTTGGAATGGTGGCACGACCCTGGAGTTTCTCTTGCCTTTCCAGTGGAGAGCGCCTCCTCTTGAGATGCGACGGGAACGCCGGGAATTCTTTCCCTACGAAACAGGGAAAGGATCCCTCATCTCGAGCAAGGAGGTGGAAACGGGGCTCCCCTGGATGTGTGCGGGACCCCACGTGCTTCCTCTCGAGTGGAGACGGGTATGTCGGGGAACTTCTTGAGTTGCAGCAAGGGTGTGAAGGACCCTTTGGAAGTTCCAGTGGTGAGACGTGATTGGCCTCGAGAACCTCAGCGGAAATGGGCCTCATCTCGCCTGGAGGGCAAAACCTCCTGGATTTTCTCGAGTTGCGGCAGGTGCTCTCGACTTACGACGGGGACCTCAGGGACCCGCTCTGGTGGCCTCAGGAAAGGCCAGTCCCGATGCGAGTTTCTCGGGGGCCTCTCGGGATTCCTCTCCCGTCGATGCCGGGGCCTAAGACCTTGTGTGGAGTCGGGGCCGGAACCTGAGGATTCCTCTCCAGTGCTGACATGGATCTTGGGGTACTTCTGGAGTCTCCCCAGGGGAGTCAGTCCTCGTCTCGAATGCGGGCATGCACTTGCGCTTTCCTCCAGAGCGGTAGCAGCAGTGTCACGCAGTCCGCCGCGTGGATCAAAGGATCAATGGTTTTCCCTCGAGTCTATCCCACGAGCCTTTCCCACGAGGCTTTCCCAGAGGGCTGTCCCACGTGCACACGTGGTGGGAGTCGATCCTCTGCTTGAACGTCAAGGCAGTGCAGGGAAAACAGTTTCCTCTGGAATGGACTGACACATCTGGGGGACTCTTGGAATGGTGGCACGACCCTGGAGTTCCTCTCGCCTTTCCTGTGGAGAGCGCCTCCTCTTGAGATGCGACGGGAACACCGGGAATTCTTTCCCTACGAAACAGGGAAAGGATCCCTCATCTCGAGCTAGGAGGCGGAAACGGGGCTCCCCTGGATGTGTGTGGGACCCTCGTGCTTCCTCTCGAGTGGAGACGTGTATGTCGGGGAACTTCTTGAGTTGCAACAAGGGTGTTAAGGACCCTGTGGAAGTTCCAGTGGTTAGATGTGATTAGCCTCGAGAAGCCTCAGCGGAAATGTGCCTCATCTCGCCTGGAGGGCAAAACCTCCTGGATTTTCTCGAGTTGCGGCAGGTGCTCTCGACTTACGACGGGGACCTCAGGGACCCGCTCTGGTGGCCTCAGGAAAGGCCAGTCCCCATGCGAGTTCCTCGGGGGCCTCTCGGGATTACTCTCCCGTCGATGCCGGGGCCTAAGACCTTGTGTGGAGTCGGGGCCGGAACCTGAGGATTCCTCTCCAGTGCTGACATGGATCTTGGGGTACTTCTGGAGTCTACCCAGGGGAGTCAGTCCTCGTCTCGAATGCGGTCATGCACTTGCGCTTTCCTCCAGAGCGGTAGCAGCAGTGTCACGCAGTCCGCCGCGTGGATCAAAGGATCTATGGTTTTCCCTCGAGGCTTTCCCACGAGGCTTTCCCACGAGGCTTTCCCACAGGGCTGTCCCACGTGCACACGTGGTGGGACTCGGTCCTCGGCTTGAACGTCAAGGCAGTGCAGGGAAAACAGGTTCCTCTGGAATGGACTGACACATCTGGGGGACTCTTGGATGGTGGCACGACCCTGGAGTTTCTCTTGCCTTTCCAGTGGAGAGCGCCTCCTCTTGAGATGCGACGGGAACGCCGGGAATTCTTTCCCTACGAAACAGGGAAAGGATCCCTCATCTCGAGCTAGGAGGCGGAAACGTGGCTCCCCTGGATGTGTGCGGGACCCCACGTGCTTCCTCTCGAGTGGAGACGGGTATGTCGGGGAACTTCTTGAGTTGCAGCAAGGGTGTGAAGGACCCTTTGGAAGTTCCAGTGGTGAGACGTGATTGGCCTCGAGAACCTCAGCGGAAATGGGCCTCATCTCGCCTGGAGGGCAAAGCCTCCTGGATTTTCTCGAGTTGCGGCAGGTGCTCTCGACTTACGACGGGGACCTCAGGGACCCGCTCTGGTGGCCTCAGGAAAGGCCAGTCCCCATGCGAGTTCCTCGGGGGCCTCTCGGGATTACTCTCCCGTCGATGCCGGGGCCTAACACCTTGTGTGGAGTCGGGGCCGGAACCTGAGGATTCCTCTCCAGTGCTGACATGGATCTTGGGGTACTTCTGGAGTCTCCCCAGGGGAGTCAGTCCTCGTCACGAATGCGGGCATGCACTTACGCTTTCCTCCAGAGCGGTAGCAGCAGTGTCACGCAGTCCGCCGCGTGGATCAAAGGATCTATGGTTTTCCCTCGAGTCTTTCCCACGAGGCTTTCCCACGAGGCTTTCCCACAGGGCTGTCCCACGTGCACACGTGGTGGGAGTCGATCCTCGGCTTGAACGTCAAGGCAGTGCAGGGAAAACAGGTTCCTCTGGAATGGACTGACACATCTGGGGGACTCTTGGAATAGTGGCATGACCCTGGAGTTCCTCTCGCCTTTCCTGTGGAGAGCGCCACCTCTTGAGATGCGACAGGAACGCCGGGAATTCTTTCCCTAGGAAACAGGGAAAAGATCCCTCATCTCGAGCTAGGAGGCGGAAACGGGTCTCCCCTGGATGTGTGCGGGACACCACGTGCTTCCTCTCGAGTGTAGACGGGTATGTCGGGGAACTTCTGGAGTTGCAGCAAGGGTGTGAAGGACCCTTTGGAAGTTCCAGTGGTGAGACGTGATTGGCCTCGAGAACCTCAGCGGAAATGGGCCTCATCTCGCCTGGAGGGCAAAACCTCCTGGATTTTATCGAGTTGCGGCAGGTGCTCTCGACTTACGACGGGGACCTCAGGGACCCGCTCTGGTGGCCTCAGGAAAGGCCAGTCCCGATGCGAGTTTCTCGGGGGCCTCTCGGGATTCCTCTCCCGTCGATGCCGGGGCCTAAGACCTTGTGTGGAGTCGGGGCCGGAACCTGAGGATTCCTCTCCAGTGCTGACATGGATCTTGGGGTACTTCTGGAGTCTCCCCAGGGGAGTCAGTCCTCGTCTCGAATGCGGGCATGCACTTGCGCTTTCCTCCAGAGCGGTAGCAGCAGTCTCACGCAGTCCGCCGCGTGGATCAAAGGATCTATGGTTTTCCCTCGAGTCTTTCCCACGAGGCTTTCCCACGAGGCTTTCCCACAGGGCTGTCCCACGTGCACACGTGGTGGGAGTCGATCCTCGGCTTGAACGTCAAGGCAGTGCAGGGAAAACAGGTTCGTCTGGAATGGACTGACACATCTGGGGGACTCTTGGAATGGTGGCACGACCCTGGAGTTCCTCTCGCCTTTCCTGTGGAGAGCGCCTCCTCTTGAGATGCAACGGGAACGCCGGGAATTCTTTCCCTACGAAAGAGGGAAAGGATCCCTCATCTCGAGCTAGGAGGCGGAAACGGGGCTCCCCTGGATGTGTGCGGGACACCACGTGCTTCCTCTCGAGTGGAGACGGGTATGTCGGGGAATTTCTTGATTTGCAGCAAGGGTGTGAAGGACCCTTTGGAAGTTCCAGTGGTTAGATGTGATAGGCCTCGAGAAGCCTCAGCGGAAATGGGCCTCATCTCGCCTGGAGGGCAAAACCTCCTGGATTTTCTCGAGTTGCGGCAGGTGCTCTCGACTTACGACGGGGACCTCAGGGACCCGCTCTGGTGGGCTCAGGAAAGGCCAGTCCCCATGCGAGTTCCTCGGGGGCATCTCGGGATTCCTGTCCCTTCGATGCCGGGGCCTAAGACCTTGTGTGGAGTCGGGGCCGGAACCTGAGGATTCCTCTCCAGTGCTGACATGGATCTTGGGGTTCTTCTGGAGTCTCCCCAGGGGAGTCAGTACTCGTCTCGAATGTGGGCATGCACTTGCGCTTTCCTCGAGAGCGGTAGCAGCAGTGTCACGCAGTCCGCCGCGTGGATCAAAGGATCTATGGTTTTCCCTCGAGTCTTTCCCACGAGGCTTTCCCACGAGGCTTTCCCACAGGGCTGTCCCACGTGCACACGTGGTGGGAGTCGATCCTCGGCTTGAACGTCAAGGCAGTGCAGGGAAAACAGGTTCCTCTGGAATGGACTGACACATCTGGGGGACTCTTGGAATAGTGGCACGACCCTGGAGTTCCTCTCGCCTTTCCTGTGGAGAGCGCCACCTCTTGAGATGCGACAGGAACGCCGGGAATTCTTTCCCTACGAAACAGGGAAAAGATCCCTCATCTCGAGCTAGGAGGCGGAAACGGGTCTCCCCTGGATGTGTGCGGGACACCACGTGCTTCCTCTCGAGTGTAGACGGGTATGTCGGGGAACTTCTGGATTTGCAGCAAGGGTGTGAAGGACCCTTTGGAAGTTCCAGTGGTGAGACGTGATTGGCCTCGAGAACCTCAGCGGAAATGGGCCTCATCTCGCCTGGAGGGCAAAACCTCCTGGATTTTCTCGAGTTGCGGCAGGTGCTCTCGACTTACGACGGGGACCTCAGGGACCCGCTCTGGTGGCCTCAGGAAAGGCCAGTCCCGATGCGAGTTTCTCGGGGGCCTCTCGGGATTCCTCTCCCGTCGATGCCGGGGCCTAAGACCTTGTGTGGAGTCGGGGCCGGAACCTGAGGATTCCTCTCCAGTGCTGACATGGATCTTGGGGTACTTCTGGAGTCTCCCCAGGGGAGTCAGTCCTCGTCTCGAATGCGGGCATGCACTTGCGCTTTCCTCCAGAGCGGTAGCAGCAGTGTCACGCAGTCCGCCGCGTGGATCAAAGGATCTATGGTTTTCCCTCGAGTCTTTCCCACGAGGCTTTCCCACGAGGCTTTCCCACAGGGCTGTCCCACGTGCACACGTGGTGGGAGTCGATCCTCGGCTTGAACGTCAAGGCAGTGCAGGGAAAACAGGTTCGTCTGGAATGGACTGACACATCTGGGGGACTCTTGGAATGGTGGCACGACCCTGGAGTTCCTCTCGCCTTTCCTGTGGAGAGCGCCTCCTCTTGAGATGCAACGGGAACGCCGGGAATTCTTTCCCTACGAAAGAGGGAAAGGATCCCTCATCTCGAGCTAGGAGGCGGAAACGGGGCTCCCCTGGATGTGTGCGGGACACCACGTGCTTCCTCTCGAGTGGAGACGGGTATGTCGGGGAACTTCTTGAGTTGCAGCAAGGGTGTGAAGGACCCTTTGGAAATTCCAGTGATTAGATGTGATAGGCCTCGAGAAGCCTCAGCGGAAATGGGCCTCATCTCGCCTGGAGGGCAAAACCTCCTGGATTTTCTCGAGTTGCGGCAGGTGCTCTCGACTTACGACGGGGACCTCAGGGACCCGCTCTGGTGGCCTCAGGAAAGGCCAGTCCCCAAGCGAGTTCCTCGGGGGCATCTCGGGATTCCTGTCCCTTCGATGCCGGGGCCTAAGACCTTGTGTGGAGACGGGGCCGGAACCTGAGGATTCCTCTCCAGTGCTGACATGGATCTTGGGGTTCTTCTGGAGTCTCCCCAGGGGAGTCAGTACTGGTCTCGAATGCGGGCATGCACTTGCGCTTTCCTCCAGAGCGGTAGCAGCAGTGTCACACAGTCCGCCGCGTGGATCAAAGGATCTACGGTTTTCCCTCGAGTCTTTCCCACGAGGCTTTCCCACGAGGCTTTCCCACAGGGCTGTCCCACGTGCACACGTGGTGGGAGTCGATCCTCGGCTTAAACGTCAAGGCAGTGCAGGGAAAACAGGTTGCTCTGGAATGGACTGACACATCTGGGGGACTCTTGGAATGGTGGCATGACCCTGGAGTTCCTCTCGCCTTTCCTGTGGAGAGCGCCTCCTCTTGAGATGCGACGGGAACGCCGGGAATTCTTTCCCTACGAAACAGGGAAAGGATCCCACATCTCGAGCTAGGAGGCGGAAACGGGGCTCCCCTGGATGTGTGCGGGACCCACGTGCTTCCTCTCGAGTGGAGACGGGTATGTCGGGGAACGTCTTGAGTTGCAGCAAGGGTGTGAAGGACCCTTTGGAAGTTCCAGTTGTTAGACGTGATTAGCCTCGAGAAGCCTCGGCGGAAATGGGCCTCATCTCGCCTGAAGGGCAAAACCTCCTGGATTTTCTCGAGTTGCGGCAGGTGCTCTCGACTTACGACGGGGACCTCAGGGACCCACTCTGGTGGCCTCAGGAAAGGCCAGTCCCCATGCGAGTTCCACGGGGGCCTCTCGGGATTACTCTCCCGTCGATGCCGGGTCCTAAGTCCTTGTGTGGAGTCGGGGTCGGAACCTGAGGATTCCTCTCCAGTGCTGACATGGATCTTGGGGTACTTCTGGAGTCTCCCCAGGGGAGTCAGTCTTCGTCTCGAATGCGGGCATGCACTTGCGCTTTCCTCCAGAGCGGTAGCAGCAGTGTCACGCAGTCTGCCGCGTGGATCAAAGGATCTATGGTTTTCCCTCGAGTCTTTTCCACGAGGCTTTCCCACGAGGCTTTCCCACAGGGCTGTCCCACGTGCACACGTGGTGGGAGTCGATCCTCGGCTTGAACGTCAAGGCAGTGCAGGGAAAACAGGTTCCTCTGGAATGGACTGACACATCTGGGGGACTCTTGGAATGGTGGCACGACCCTGGAGTTCCTATCGCCTTTCCTGTGGAGAGCGCCTCCTCTTGAGATGCGACGGGAACGCCGGGAATTCTTTCCCTACGAAACAGGGAAAGGATCCCTCATCTCGAGCTAGGAGGCGGAAACGGGGCTCCCCTGGATGTGTGCGGGACCCACGTGCTTCCTCTCGAGTGGAGACGGGTATGTCGGGGAACTTCTTGAGTTGCAGCAAGGGTGTGAAGGACCCTTTGGAAGTTCCAGTTGTTAGACGTGATTAGCCTCGAGAAGCCTCAGCGGAAATTGGCCTCATCTCGCCTGGAGGGCAAAACCTCCTGGATTTTCTCGAGTTGCGGCAGGTGCTCTCGACTTACGACGGGGACCTCAGGGACCCGCTCTGGTGGCCTCAGGAAAGGCCAGTCCCCATGCGAGTTCCTCGGGGGCCTCTCGGGATTTCTCTCCCGTCGATGCCGGGGCATAAGACCTTGTGTGGATTCGGGGCCGGAACCTGAGGATTCCTCTCCAGTGCTGACATGGGTCTTGGGGTACTTCTGGAGTCTCCCCAGGGGAGTCAGTCCTCGTCTCGAATGCGGGCATGCACTTGCGCTTTCCTCCAGAGCGGTAGCAGCAGTGTCACGCAGTCCGCCGTGTGGATCAAAGGATCTATGGTTTTCCCTCGAGTCTTTCCCACGAGGCTTTCCCACGAGGCTTTCCCACAGGGCTGTCCCACGTGCACACGTGGTGGGAGTCGATCCTCAGCTTGAACGTCAAGGCAGTGCAGGGAAAACAGGTTCCTCTGGAATGGACTGACACATCTGGGGGACTCTTGGAATGGTGGCACGACCCTGGAGTTCCTATCGCCTTTCCTGAGGAGAGCGCCTCCTCTTGAGATGCGACGGGAACGCCGGGAATTCTTTCCCTACGAAACAGGGAAAGGATCACTCATCTCGAGCTAGGAGGCGGAAACGGGGCTCCCCTGGATGTGTGCGGGACACCACGTGCTTCCTCTCGAGTGGAGACGGTTTGTCGGGGAACTTCTTGAGTTGCAGCAAGGGTGTGAAGGACCCTTTGGAAGTTCCAGTGGTTAGATGTGATTGGCCTCGAGAAGCCTCAGCGGAAATGGGCCTCATCTCGCCTGGAGGGCAAAACCTCCTGGATTTTCTCGAGTTGCGGCAGGTGCTCTCGACTTACGACGGGGACCTCAGGGACCCGCTCTGGTGGCCTCAGGAAAGGCCAGTCCCCATGCGAGTTGCTCGGGGGCCTCTCGGGATTCCTCTCCCGTCGATGCCGGGGCCTAAGACCTTGTGTGGAGTCGGGGCCGGAACCTGAGGATTCCTCTCCAGTGCTGACATGGATCTTGGGGTACTTCTGGAGTCTCCCCAGGGGAGTCAGTCCTCGTCTCGAATGCGGGCATGCACTTGCGCTTTCCTCCAGAGCGGTAGCAGCAGTGTCACGCAGTCCGCCGCGTGGATCAAAGGATCTATGGTTTTCCCTCGAGTCTTTCCCAAGAGGCTTTCCCACGAGGCTTTCCCACAGGGCTGTCCCACGTGCACACGTGGTGGGAGTCGATCCTCGGCTTGAACGTCAAGGCAGTGCAGGGAAAAAAGGTTCCTCTGGAATGGACTGACATATCTGGGGGACTCTTGGAATGGTGGCACGACCCTGGAGTTCCTCTCGCCTTTCCTGTGGAGAGCGCCTCCTCTTGAGATGCGACGGGAACGCCGGGAATTCTTTCCCTACGAAACAGGGAAAGGATCCCTCATCTCGAGCTAGGAGGCGGAAACGGGGCTCCCCTGGATGTGTGCGGGACCCACGTGCTTCCTCTCGAGTGGAGACGGGTATGTCGGGGAACTTCTTGAGTTGCAGCAAGGGTGTGAAGGACCCTTTGGAAGTACCAGTTGTTAGACGTGATTAGCCTCGAGAAGCCTCAGCGGAAATGGGCCTCATCTCGCCTGAAGGGCAAAACCTCCTGGATTTTCTCGAGTTGCGGCAGGTGCTCTCGACTTACGACGGGGACCTCAGGGACCCGCTCTGGTGGGTTCAGGAAAGGCCAGTCCCCATGCGAGTTCCTCGGGGGCCTCTCGGGATTCCTCTCCCGTCGATGCCGGGGCCTAAGACCTTGTGTGGAGTCGGGGCCGGAACCTGAGGATTCCTCTCCAGTGCTGACATGGATCTTGGGGTACTTCTGGAGTCTCCCCAGGGGAGTCAGTCTTCGTCTCGAATGCGGGCATGCACTTGCGCTTTCCTCCAGAGCGGTAGCAGCAGTGTCACGCAGTCCGCCGCGTGGATCAAAGGATCTATGGTTTTCCTTCGAGTCTTTTCCACGAGGCATTCCCACGAGGCTTTCTCACAGGGCTGTCCCACGTGCACACGTGGTGGGAGTCGATCCTCGGCTTGAACGTCAAGGCAGTGCAGGGAAAACAGGTTCCTCTGGAATGGACTGACACATCTGGGGGCTCTTGGAATGGTGGCACGACCCTTGAGTTCCTCTCGCCTTTCCTGTGGAGAGCGCCTCGTCTTGAGATGCGACGGGAACGCCGGGAATTCTTTCCCTACGAAACAGGGAAAGGATCCCTCATCTCGAGCTAGGAGTCGGAAACGGAGCTCCCCTGGATGTGGGCCGGACCCCACGTGCTTCCTCTCGAGTGGAGACCGGTATGTCGGGGAACTTCTTGAGTTGCAGCAAGGGTGTGAAGGACCCTTTGGAAGTTCCAGTGGTTAGATGTGATTGGCCTCGAGAAGCCTCAGCGGAAATGGGCCTCATCTCGCCTGGAGGGCAAAACCTCCTGGATTTTCTCGAGTTGCGGCAGGTGCTCTCGACTTACGACGGGGACCTCAGGGACCCGCTCTGGTGGCCTCAGGAAAGGCCAGTCCCCATGCGAGTTCCTCGGGGGCCTCTCGGGATTCCTCTCCCATCGATGCCGGGGCCTAAGACCTTGTGTGGAGTCGGGGCCGGAACCTGAGGATTCCTCTCCAGTGCTGACATGGATCTTGGGGTACTTCTGGAGTCTCCCCAGGGGAGTCAGTCCTCGTCTCGAATGCGGGCATGCACTTGCGCTTTCCTCCAGAGCGGTAACAGCAGTGTCACGCAGTCTGCCGCGTGGATCAAAGGATCTATGGTTTTCCTTCGAGTCTTTCCCACGAGGCTTTCCCACGAGGCTTTCCCACAGGGCTGTCCCAGGTGCACACGTGGTGGGAGTCGATCCTCGGCTTGAACGTCAAGGCAGTGCAGGGAAAACAGGTTCCTCTGGAATGGACTGACACATCTGGGGGACTCTTGGAATGGTGGCACGACCCTGGAGTTCCTCTCGCCTTTCCTGTGGGAGCGCCTCCTCTTGAAATGCGACGGGAACGCCGGGAATTCTTTCCCTACGAAACAGGGAAAGGATCCCTCATCTCGAGCTAGGAGGCGGAAACGGGGCTCCCCTGGATGTGTGCGTGACCACACGTGCTTCCTCTCGAGTGGAGACGGGTATGTCGGGGACCTTCTTGAGTTGCAGCAAGGGTGTGAAGGACCCTTTGGAAGTTCCAGTGGTTAGATGTGATTAGCCTCGAGAAGCCTCAGCGGAAATGGGCCTCATCTCGCCTGGAGGGCAAAACCTCCTGAATTATCTCGAGTTGCGGCAGGTGCTCTCGACTTACGACAGGGACCTCAGGGACCCGCTCTGGTGGCCTCAGGAAAGGCCAGTACCCATGCGAGTTCCTCGGGGGCCTCTGGGGATTCCTCTCCCGTCGATGCCGGGGCCTAAGACCTTGTGTGGAGTCTGGGCCGGAACCTGAGGATTCCTCTCCAGTGCTGACATGGATCTTGGGGTACTTCTGGAGTCTCCCCAGGGGAGTCAGTCCTCGTCTCGAATGCGGGCATGCACTTGCGCTTTCCTCCAGAGCGGTAGCAGCAGTGTCACGCAGTCCGCCGCATGGATCAAAGGATCCATGGTTTTCCCTCGAGTCTTTCCCACGAGGCTTTCCCACGAGGCTTTCCCACAGGGCTGTCCCACGTGCACACGTGGTGGGAGTCGATCCTCGGCTTGAACGTCAAGGCAGTGCAGGGAAAACAGGTTCCTCTGGAATGGACTGACACATCTGGGGGACTCTTGGAATGGTGGCACGACCCTGGAGTTCCTCTCGCCTTTCCTGTGGAGAGCGCCTCCTCTTGAGATGCGACGGGAACGCCGGGAATTCTTTCCCTACGAAACAGGGAAGGATCCCTCATCTCGAGCTAGGAGGCGGAAACGGGACTCCCCTGGATGTGTGAGGGACCCCACGTGCTTCCTCTCGAGTGGAGACGGGTATGTCGGGGAACTTCTTGAGTTGCAGCAATGGTGTGAAGGACCCTTTGGAAGTTCCAGTGGTTAGATGTGATTGGCCTCGAGAAGCCTCAGCGGAAATGGGCCTCATCTGGCCTGGAGGGCAAAACCTCCTGGATTTTCTCGAGTTGCCGCAGGTGCTCTCGACTTACGACGGGGACCTCAGGGAACCGCTCTGGTGGCCTCAGGAAAGGCCAGTCCCCATGCGAGTTCCTCGGGGGCCTCTCGGGATTCCTCTCCCGTCGATGCCAGGGCCTAAGACCTTGTGTGGAGTTGGGTCCGGAACCTGAGGATTCCTCTCCAGTGCTGACATGGATCTTGGGGTACTTCTGGAGTCTCCCCAGGGGAGTCAGTCCTCGTCTCGAATGCGGGCATGCACTTGCGCTTTCCTCCAGAGCGGTAGCAGCAGTGTCACGCAGTCCGCCGCGTGGATCAAAGGATCTATGGTTTTCCCTCGAGTCTTTCCCACGAGGCTTTCCCACGAGGCTTTCCCACAGGGCTGTCCCACGTGCACACGTGGTGGGAGTCGATCCTCGGCTTGAACGTCAAGGCAGTGCAGGGAAAACAGGTTCCTCTGGAATGGACTGACACATCTGGGGGACTCTTGGAATGGTGGCACGACCCTGGAGTTCCTCTCGCCTTTCCTGTGGAGAGCGCCTCCTCTTGAGATGCGACGGGAACGCCGGGAATTCTTTCCCTACGAAACAGGGAAAGGATCCCTCATCTCGAGCTAGGAGGCGAAACGGGGCTCCCCTGGATGTGTGCGGGACACCACGTGCTTCCTCTCGAGTGGAGACGGGTATGTCGTGGAACTTCTTGAGTTGCAGCAAGGGTGTGAAGGACCCTTTGGAAGTTCCAGTGGTTAGATGTGATTGGCCTAGAGAAGCCTCAGCGGAAATGGGCCTCATCTCGCCTGGAGGGCAAAACCTCCTGGATTTTCTCGAGTTGCGGCAGGTGCTCTCGACTTACGACGGGGACCTCAGGGACCCGCTCTGGTGGGCTCAGGAAAGGCCAGTCCCCATGCGAGTTCCTCGGGGGCCTCTCGGGATTCCTCTCCCGTCGATGCCGGGGCCTAAGACCTTGTGTGGAGTCGGGGCCGGAACCTGAGGATTCCTCTCCAGTGCTGACATGGATCTTGGGGTACTTCTGGAGTCTCCCCAGGGGAGTCAGTCTTCGTCTCGAATGCGGGCATGCACTTTCGCTTTCCTCCAGAGCGGTAGCAGCAGTGTCACGCAGTCCGCCGCATGGATCAAAGGATCCATGGTTTTCCTTCGAGTCTTTTCCACGAGGCATTCCCACGAGGCTTTCCCACAGGGCTGCCCCACGTGCACACGTGGTGGGAGTCGATCCTCGGCTTGAACGTCAAGGCAGTGCAGGGAAAACAGGTTCCTCTGGAATGGACTGACACATCTGGGGGCTCTTGGAATGGTGGCACGACCCTGGAGTTCCTCTCGCCTTTCCTGTGGAGAGCGCCTCGTCTTGAGATGCGATGGGAACGCCGGGAATTCTTTCCCTACGAAACAGGGAAAGGATCCCTCATCTCGAGCTAGGAGTCGGAAACGGAGCTCCCCTGGATGTGGGCCGGACCCCACGTGCTTCCTCTCGAGTGGAGACCGGTATGTCGGGGAACTTCTTGAGTTGCAGCAAGGGTGTGAAGGACCCTTTGGAAGTTCCAGTGGTTAGATGTGATTGGCCTCGAGAAGCCTCAGCGGAAATGGGCCTCATCTCGCCTGGAGGGCAAAACCTCCTGGATTTTCTCGAGTTGCGGCAGGTGCTCTCGACTTACGACGGGGACCTCAGGGACCCGCTCTGGTGGCCTCAGGAAAGGCCAGTCCCCATGCGAGTTCCTCGGGGGCCTCTCGGGATTCCTCTCCCGTCGATGCCGGGGCCTAAGACCTTGTGTGGAGTCGGGGCCGGAACCTGAGGATTCCTCTCCAGTGCTGACATGGATCTTGGGGTACTTCTGGAGTCTCCCCAGGGGAGTCAGTCTTCGTCTCGAATGCGGGCATGCACTTTCGCTTTCCTCCAGAGCGGTAGCAGCAGTGTCACGCAGTCCGCCGCATGGATCAAAGGATCCATGGTTTTCCTTCGAGTCTTTTCCACGAGGCATTCCCACGAGGCTTTCCCACAGGGCTGCCCCACGTGCACACGTGGTGGGAGTCGATCCTCGGCTTGAACGTCAAGGCAGTGCAGGGAAAACAGGTTCCTCTGGAATGGACTGACACATCTGGGGGCTCTTGGAATGGTGGCACGACCCTGGAGTTCCTCTCGCCTTTCCTGTGGAGAGCGCCTCGTCTTGAGATGCGATGGGAACGCCGGGAATTCTTTCCCTACGAAACAGGGAAAGGATCCCTCATCTCGAGCTAGGAGTCAGAAACGGAGCTCCCCTGGATGTGGGCCGGACCCCACGTGCTTCCTCTCGAGTGGAGACGGGTATGTCGGGGAACTTCTTGAGTTGCAGCAAGGGTGTGAAGGACCCTTTGGAAGTTCCAGTGGTTAGATGTGATTGGCCTCGAGAAGCCTCAGCGGAAATGGGCCTCATCTCGCCTGGAGGGCAAAACCTCCTAGATTTTCTCGAGTTGCGGCAGGTGCTCTCGACTTACGACGGGGACCTCAGGGACCCGCTCTGGTGGCCTCAGGAAAGGCCAGTCCCCATGCGAGTTCCTCGGGGGCCTCTCGGGATTCCTCTCCCATCGATGCCGGGGCCTAAGACCTTGAGTGGAGTCGGGGCCGGAACCTGAGGATTCCTCTCCAGTGCTGACATGGATCTTGGGGTACTTCTGGAGTCTCCCCAGGGGAGTCAGTCCTCGACTCGAATGGGGGCATGCACTTGTGCTTTCCTCCAGAGCGGTAGCAGCAGTGTCACCCAGTCCGCCGCGTGGATCAAAGGATCTATGGTTTTCCCTCGAGTCTTTCCCACGAGGCTTTCCCACGAGGCTTTCCCACAGGGCTGTCCCACGTGCACACGTGGTGGGAGTCGATCCTCGGCTTGAACGTCAAGGCAGTGCAGGGAATACAGGTTCCTCTGGAATGGACTGACACATCTGGGGGACTCTTGGAATGGTGTCACGACCCTGGAGTTCCTCTCGCCTTTCCTGTGGAGAGCGCCTCCTCTTGAGATGCGACTGGAACGCCGGGAATTCTTTCCCTACGAAACAGGGAAAGGATCCCTCATCTCGAGCTAGGAGGCGGAAACGGGGCTCCCCTGGATGTGTGCGGGACCCCACGTGCTTCCTCTCGAGTGGAGACGGGTATGTCGGGGAAATTCTTTAGTCGCAGCAAGGGTGTGAAGGACCCGTTGGAAGTTCCAGTATTTAGACGTGATTAGCCTCGAGAAGCCTCAGCGGAAATGGTCCTCATCTCGCCTGGAGGGCAAAACCTCCTGGATTTTCTCGAGTTGCGGCAGGTGCTCTCGACTTACGACGGGGACCTCAGGGACCCGCTCTGGTGGCCTCAGGAAAGGCCAGTCCCCATGGAGTTCCTCGGGGGCCTCTCGGGATTCCTCTCCCTTCGATGCCGGGGCCTAAGACCTTGTGTGGAGTCGGGGCCGGAACCTGAGGATTCCTCTCCAGTGCTGACATGGATCTTGGGGTACTTCTGGAGTCTCCCCAGGGGAGTCAGTCCTCGTCTCGAATGCGGGCATGCACTTGCGCTTTCCTCCAGAGCGGTAGCAGCAGTGTCACGCAGTCTGCCGCGTGGATCAAAGGATCTATGGTTTTCCCTCGAGTCTTTCCCACGAGGCTTTCCCACGAGGCTTTCCCACAGGGCTGTCCCAGGTGCACACGTGGTGGGAGTCGATCCTCGGCTTGAACGTCAAGGCAGTGCAGGGAAAACAGGTTCCTCTGGAATGGACTGACACATCTGGGGGACTCTTGGAATGGTGGCACGACCCTGGAGTTCCTCTCGCCTTTCCTGTGGGAGCGCCTCCTCTTGAAATGCGACGGGAACGCCGGGAATTCTTTCCCTACGAAACAGGGAAAGGATCCCTCATCTCGAGCTAGGAGGCGGAAACGGGGCTACCCTTGATGTGTTCGGGACCCTCGTGCTTCCTCTCGAGTGGAGACGGCTATGTCGGGAAACTTCTTGAGTTGCAGCAAGTGTGTGAAGGACCCTTTGGAAGTTCCAGTGGTTAGATGTAATTAGCCTCGAGAAGCCTCAGCGGAAATGGGCCTCATCTCGCCTGGAGGGCAAAACCTCCTGGATTTTCTCGAGTTGCGGCTGGTGCTCTCGACTTACGACGGGGACAAGAGGGACACGCTCTGGTGGCCTCAGAAAAGGCCAGTTCCCATGCGAGTTCCTCGGGGGCCTCTCGGGATTCCTCTCCCGTCGATGCCGGGCCTAAGACCTTGTGTGGAGTCGGGGCCGGAACCTGAGGATTCCTCTCCAGTTCTGACATGGATCTTGGGGTACTTCTGGAAGCTCCCGAGGGGAGTCAGTCCTCGTCTCGAATGCGGGCATGCACTTGCGCTTTCCTCCAGAGCGGTAGCAGCAGTGTCACGAATTCCGCAGCGTGGATCAAGGGATCTATGGCTTTCCCTCGAGGCTTTCCCACGAGGTTTTCCCACAGGGCTGTCCCACGTGCCACCGTGGGGGCAGTCGATCCTCGGCTTGAACGTCAAGGCAGTGCAGAGAAAACAGGTTCCTCTGGAATGGACTGACACATCTGGGGGACTCTTAGAATGGTGGCACGACGCTGGAGTTCCTCTCGCCTTTCCTGTGGAGAGCGCCTCCTCTTGAGATGCGACGGAAACGCCGGGAATTCTTTCCCTACGAAACAGGGAAAGGATCCCTCATCTCGAGCTAGGAGGCGGAAACGGGGCTCCCCTGGATGTGTGCGGGACCCTATTGCTTCCTCTCGAGTGGAGACGGGTATGTCTATGTCAGGGAACTTCTTGAGTTGCAGCAAGGGTGTGAAGGACCCTTTGGAATTTCCAGTTGTTAGATGTGATTAGCCTCGAGTAGCCTCAGCGGAAATGGGCCTCATCTCGCCTGGAGGGCAAAACCTCCTGGATTTTATCGAGTTGCGACAGGTGCTGTCGACTTACAACGAGGACCCCAGGGACCCGCTCTGGTGGCCTCAGGAAAGGCCAGTCCCCATGCGAGTTCCTCGGGGGCCTCTCGGGATTCCTCTCCCGTCGATGCCGGGGCCTAAAACCTTGTGTGGAGTCGGGGCCGGAACCTGAGGATTCCTCTCCAGTGCTGACATGGATCTTGGGGTACTTCTGGAGTCTCCCCAGGGGAGTCAGTCATCGTCTCGAATGCGGGCATGCACTTGCGATTTCCTCCAGAGCGGTAGCAGCAGTGTCACGCAGTCCGCCGCGTGGATCAAAGGATCTATGGTTTTCCCTCGTGTCTTTCACACGAGGCTTTCCCACGAGGCTTTCCCACAGGGCTGTCCCACGTGCACACGTGGTGCGAGTCGATCCTCGGCTTGAACGTCAAGGCAGTGCAGGGAAAACAGGTTCCTCTGGAATGGACTGACATATCTGGGGGACTCTTGGAATGGTGGCACGACCCTGGAGTTCCTCTCGCCTTTCCTGTGGAGAGCGCCTCCTCTTGAGATGCGACGGGAACGCCGGGAATTCTTTCCCTACGAAACAGGGAAAGGATCCCTCATCTCGAGCTAGGAGGCGAAACGGGGCTCCCCTGGATGTGTGCGGGACACCACGTGCTTCCTCTCGAGTGGAGACGGGTATGTCGGGGAACTTCTTGAGTTGCAGCAAGGGTGTGAAGGACCCTTTGGAAGTTCCAGTGGTTAGATGTGATTGGCCTAGAGAAGCCTCAGCGGAAATGGGCCTCATCTCGCCTGGAGGGCAAAACCTCCTGGATTTTCTCGAGTTGCGGCAGGTGCTCTCGACTTACGACGGGGACCTCAGGGACCCGCTCTGGTGGGCTCAGGAAAGGCCAGTCCCCATGCGAGTTCCTCGGGGGCCTCTCGGGATTCCTCTCCCGTCGATGCCGGGGCCTAAGACCTTGTGTGGAGTCGGGGCCGGAACCTGAGGATTCCTCTCCAGTGCTGACATGGATCTTGGGGTACTTCTGGAGTCTCCCCAGGGGAGTCAGTCTTCGTCTCGAATGCGGGCATGCACTTTCGCTTTCCTCCAGAGCGGTAGCAGCAGTGTCACGCAGTCCGCCGCATGGATCAAAGGATCCATGGTTTTCCTTCGAGTCTTTTCCACGAGGCATTCCCACGAGGCTTTCCCACAGGGCTGCCCCACGTGCACACGTGGTGGGAGTCGATCCTCGGCTTGAACGTCCAGGCAGTGCAGGGAAAACAGGTTCCTCTGGAATGGACTGACACATCTGGGGGCTCTTGGAATGGTGGCACGACCCTGGAGTTCCTCTCGCCTTTCCTGTGGAGAGCGCCTCGTCTTGAGATGCGATGGGAACGCCGGGAATTCTTTCCCTACGAAACAGGGAAAGGATCCCTCATCTCGAGCTAGGAGTCAGAAACGGAGCTCCCCTGGATGTGGGCCGGACCCCACGTGCTTCCTCTCGAGTGGAGACGGGTATGTCGGGGAACTTCTTGAGTTGCAGCAAGGGTGTGAAGGACCCTTTGGAAGTTCCAGTGGTTAGATGTGATTGGCCTCGAGAAGCCTCAGCGGAAATGGGCCTCATCTCGCCTGGAGGGCAAAACCTCCTGGATTTTCTCGAGTTGCGGCAGGTGCTCTCGACTTACGACGGGGACCTCAGGGACCCGCTCTGGTGGGCTCAGGAAAGGCCAGTCCCCATGCGAGTTCCTCGGGGGCCTCTCGGGATTCCTCTCCCGTCGATGCCGGGGCCTAAGACCTTGTGTGGAGTCGGGGCCGGAACCTGAGGATTCCTCTCCAGTGCTGACATGGATCTTGGGGTACTTCTGGAGTCTCCCCAGGGGAGTCAGTCTTCGTCTCGAATGCGGGCATGCACTTTCGCTTTCCTCCAGAGCGGTAGCAGCAGTGTCACGCAGTCCGCCGCATGGATCAAAGGATCCATGGTTTTCCTTCGAGTCTTTTCCACGAGGCATTCCCACGAGGCTTTCCCACAGGGCTGCCCCACGTGCACACGTGGTGGGAGTCGATCCTCGGCTTGAACGTCCAGGCAGTGCAGGGAAAACAGGTTCCTCTGGAATGGACTGACACATCTGGGGGCTCTTGGAATGGTGGCACGACCCTGGAGTTCCTCTCGCCTTTCCTGTGGAGAGCGCCTCGTCTTGAGATGCGATGGGAACGCCGGGAATTCTTTCCCTACGAAACAGGGAAAGGATCCCTCATCTCGAGCTAGGAGTCAGAAACGGAGCTCCCCTGGATGTGGGCCGGACCCCACGTGCTTCCTCTCGAGTGGAGACGGGTATGTCGGGGAACTTCTTGAGTTGCAGCAAGGGTGTGAAGGACCCTTTGGAAGTTCCAGTGGTTAGATGTGATTGGCCTCGAGAAGCCTCAGCGGAAATGGGCCTCATCTCGCCTGGAGGGCAAAACCTCCTGGATTTTCTCGAGTTGCGGCAGGTGCTCTCGACTTACGACGGGGACCTCAGGGACCCGCTCTGGTGGCCTCAGGAAAGGCCAGTCCCCATGCGAGTTCCTCGGGGGCCTCTCGGGATTCCTCCCCCATCGATGCCGGGGCCTAAGACCTTGTGTGGAGTCGGGGCCGGAACCTGAGGATTCCTCTCCAGTGCTGACATGGATCTTGGGGTACTTCTGGAGTCTCCCCAGGGGAGTCAGTCCTCGACTCGAATGGGGGCATGCACTTGTGCTTTCCTCCAGAGCGGTAGCAGCAGTGTCACACAGTCCGCCGCGTGGATCAAAGGATCTATGGTTTTCCCTCGAGTCTTTCCCACGAGGCTTTCCCACGAGGCTTTCCCACAGGGCTGTCCCACGTGCACACGTGGTGGGAGTCGATCCTCGGCTTGAACGTCAAGGCAGTGCAGGGAATACAGGTTCCTCTGGAATGGACTGACACATCTGGGGGACTCTTGGAATGGTGTCACGACCCTGGAGTTCCTCTCGCCTTTCCTGTGGAGAGCGCCTCCTCTTGAGATGCGACTGGAACGCCGGGAATTCTTTCCCTACGAAACAGGGAAAGGATCCCTCATCTCGAGCTAGGAGGCGGAAACGGGGCTCCCCTGGATGTGTGCGGGACCCCACGTGCTTCCTCTCGAGTGGAGACGGGTATGTCGGGGAAATTCTTGAGTCGCAGCAAGGGTGTGAAGGACCCGTTGGAAGTTCCAGTATTTAGACGTGATTAGCCTCGAGAAGCCTCAGCGGAAATGGTCCTCATCTCGCCTGGAGGGCAAAACCTCCTGGATTTTCTCGAGTTGCGGCAGGTGCTCTCGACTTACGACGGGGACCTCAGGGACCCGCTCTGGTGGCCTCAGGAAAGGCCAGTCCCCATGGAGTTCCTCGGGGGCCTCTCGGGATTCCTCTCCCTTCGATGCCGGGGCCTAAGACCTTGTGTGGAGTCGGGGCCGGAACCTGAGGGTTCCTCTCCAGTGCTGACATGGATCTTGGGGTACTTCTGGAGTCTCCCCAGGGGAGTCAGTCCTCGTCTCGAATGCGGGCATGCACTTGCGCTTTCCTCCAGAGCGGTAGCAGCAGTGTCACGCAGTCCGCCGCATGGATCAAAGGATCCATGGTTTTCCTTCGAGTCTTTTCCACGAGGCATTCCCACGAGGCTTTCCCACAGGGCTGCCCCACGTGCACACGTGGTGGGAGTCGATCCTCGGCTTGAACGTCAAGGCAGTGCAGGGAAAACAGGTTCCTCTGGAATGGACTGACACATCTTGGGGCTCTTGGAATGGTGGCACGACCCTGGAGTTCCTCTCGCCTTTCCTGTGGAGAGCGCCTCGTCTTGAGATGCGATGGGAACGCCGGGAATTCTTTCCCTACGAAACAGGGAAAGGATCCCTCATCTCGAGCTAGGAGTCAGAAACGGAGCTCCCCTGGATGTGGGCCGGACCCCACGTGCTTCCTCTCGAGTGGAGACGGGTATGTCGGGGAACTTCTTGAGTTGCAGCAAGGGTGTGAAGGACCCTTTGGAAGTTCCAGTGGTTAGATGTGATTGGCCTCGAGAAGCCTCAGCGGAAATGGGCCTCATCTCGCCTGGAGGGCAAAACCTCCTGGATTTTCTCGAGTTGCGGCAGGTGCTCTCGACTTACGACGGGGACCTCAGGGACCCGCTCTGGTGGCCTCAGGAAAGGCCAGTCCCCATGCGAGTTCCTCGGGGGCCTCTCGGGATTCCTCTCCCATCGATGCCGGGGCCTAAGACCTTGTGTGGAGTCGGGGCCGGAACCTGAGGATTCCTCTCCAGTGCTGACATGGATCTTGGGGTACTTCTGGAGTCTCCCCAGGGGAGTCAGTCCTCGACTCGAATGGGGGCATGCACTTGTGCTTTCCTCCAGAGCGGTAGCAGCAGTGTCACACAGTCCGCCGCGTGGATCAAAGGATCTATGGTTTTCCCTCGAGTCTTTCCCACGAGGCTTTCCCACGAGGCTTTCCCACAGGGCTGTCCCACGTGCACACGTGGTGGGAGTCGATCCTCGGCTTGAACGTCAAGGCAGTGCAGGGAATACAGGTTCCTCTGGAATGGACTGACACATCTGGGGGACTCTTGGAATGGTGTCACGACCCTGGAGTTCCTCTCGCCTTTCCTGTGGAGAGCGCCTCCTCTTGAGATGCGACTGGAACGCCGGGAATTCTTTCCCTACGAAACAGGGAAAGGATCCCTCATCTCGAGCTAGGAGGCGGAAACGGGGCTCCCCTGGATGTGTGCGGGACCCCACGTGCTTCCTCTCGAGTGGAGACGGGTATGTCGGGGAAATTCTTTAGTCGCAGCAAGGGTGTGAAGGACCCGTTGGAAGTTCCAGTATTTAGACGTGATTAGCCTCGAGAAGCCTCAGCGGAAATGGTCCTCATCTCGCCTGGAGGGCAAAACCTCCTGGATTTTCTCGAGTTGCGGCAGGTGCTCTCGACTTACGACGGGGACCTCAGGGACCCGCTCTGGTGGCCTCAGGAAAGGCCAGTCCCCATGGAGTTCCTCGGGGGCCTCTCGGGATTCCTCTCCCTTCGATGCCGGGGCCTAAGACCTTGTGTGGAGTCGGGGCCGGAACCTGAGGATTCCTCTCCAGTGCTGACATGGATCTTGGGGTACTTCTGGAGTCTCCCCAGGGGAGTCAGTCCTCGTCTCGAATGCGGGCATGCACTTGCGCTTTCCTCCAGAGCGGTAGCAGCAGTGTCACGCAGTCTGCCGCGTGGATCAAAGGATCTATGGTTTTCCCTCGAGTCTTTCCCACGAGGCTTTCCCACGAGGCTTTCCCACAGGGCTGTCCCAGGTGCACACGTGGTGGGAGTCGATCCTCGGCTTGAACGTCAAGGCAGTGCAGGGAAAACAGGTTCCTCTGGAATGGACTGACACATCTGGGGGACTCTTGGAATGGTGGCACGACCCTGGAGTTCCTCTCGCCTTTCCTGTGGGAGCGCCTCCTCTTGAAATGCGACGGGAACGCCGGGAATTCTTTCCCTACGAAACAGGGAAAGGATCCCTCATCTCGAGCTAGGAGGCGGAAACGGGGCTACCCTTGATGTGTTCGGGACCCTCGTGCTTCCTCTCGAGTGGAGACGGCTATGTCGGGAAACTTCTTGAGTTGCAGCAAGGGTGTGAAGGACCCTTTGGAAGTTCCAGTGGTTAGATGTAATTAGCCTCGAGAAGCCTCAGCGGAAATGGGCCTCATCTCGCCTGGAGGGCAAAACCTCCTGGATTTTCTCGTGTTGCGGCTGGTGCTCTCGACTTACGACGGGGACAAGAGGGACACGCTCTGGTGGCCTCAGAAAAGGCCAGTTCCCATGCGAGTTCCTCGGGGGCCTCTCGGGATTCCTCTCCCGTCGATGCCGGGCCTAAGACCTTGTGTGGAGTCGGGGCCGGAACCTGAGGATTCCTCTCCAGTTCTGACATGGATCTTGGGGTACTTCTGGAAGCTCCCGAGGGGAGTCAGTCCTCGTCTCGAATGCGGGCATGCACTTGCGCTTTCCTCCAGAGCGGTAGCAGCAGTGTCACGAATTCCGCAGCGTGGATCAAGGGATCTATGGCTTTCCCTCGAGGCTTTCCCACGAGGTTTTCCCACAGGGCTGTCCCACGTGCCACCGTGGGGGCAGTCGATCCTCGGCTTGAACGTCAAGGCAGTGCAGAGAAAACAGGTTCCTCTGGAATGGACTGACACATCTGGGGGACTCTTGGAATGGTGACACGACGCTGGAGTTCCTCTCGCCTTTCCTGTGGAGAGCGCCTCCTCTTGAGATGCGACGGAAACGCCGGGAATTCTTTCCCTACGAAACAGGGAAAGGATCCCTCATCTCGAGCTAGGAGGCGGAAACGGGGCTCCCCTGGATGTGTGCGGGACCCTATTGCTTCCTCTCGAGTGGAGACGGGTATGTCTATGTCAGGGAACTTCTTGAGTTGCAGCAAGGGTGTGAAGGACCCTTTGGAATTTCCAGTTGTTAGATGTGATTAGCCTCGAGTAGCCTCAGCGGAAATGGGCCTCATCTCGCCTGGAGGGCAAAACCTCCTGGATTTTATCGAGTTGCGACAGGTGCTGTCGACTTACAACGAGGACCCCAGGGACCCGCTCTGGTGGCCTCAGGAAAGGCCAGTCCCCATGCGAGTTCCTCGGGGGCCTCTCGGGATTCCTCTCCCGTCGATGCCGGGGCCTAAAACCTTGTGTGGAGTCGGGGCCGGAACCTGAGGATTCCTCTCCAGTGCTGACATGGATCTTGGGGTACTTCTGGAGTCTCCCCAGGGGAGTCAGTCCTCGTCTCGAATGCGGGCATGCACTTGCGCTTTCCTCCAGAGCGGTAGCAGAAGTGTCACGCAGTCCGCCGCGTGGATCAAAGGATCTATGGTTTTCCCTCGAGTCTTTCCCACGAGGCTTTCCCACAGGGCTGTCCCACGAGCACACATGGTGGGAGTCGATCCTCGGCTTGAACGTCAAGGCAGTGCAGGGAAAACAGGTTCCTCTGGAATGGATTGACACATCTGGGAGACTCTAGGAATGGTGGCACGACCCTGGAGTTCGTCTCGCCTTTCCTGTGGAGAGCGCCTCCTCTTGAGATGCGACGGGAACGCCGGGAATTCTTTCCCTATGAAACAGGGAAAGGATCCCTCATCTCGAGCTAGGAGGCGGAAACGGGTCTCCCCTGGATGTGTGCGGGACCCTTGTGCTTCCTCTCGAGTGGATACGGTTATGTCGGGGAACTTCTTGAGTTGCAGCAAGGGTGTGAAGTACCCTTTGTAAGTTTCAGTGGTTAGATGTGATTAGCCTCGAGAAGCCTCAGCGGAAATGGACCTCATCTCGCCTGGAGGGCAAAACCTCCTGGATTTTCTCGAGTTACGGCAGGTGCTCTCGACTTACGACGGGGACCTCGGGGACCCGCTCTGGTGGCCTCAGGAAAGGCCAGTCCCCATGCGAGTTCCTCGGGGGCCTCTCGGGATTCCTCTCCCGTCGATGCCGGGGCCTAAGACCTTGTGTGGAGTCGGGGCCGGAACCTGAGGATTCCTCTCCAGTGCTGACATGGATCTTGGGGTACTTCTGGAGTCTCCCCAGGGGAGTCAGTCCTCGTCTCGAATGCGGGCATGCACCTGCGCTTTCCTCCAGAGCGGTAGGAGCAGAGTCACGCAGACCGCCGCGTGGATCAAAGGATCTATGGTTTTCCCTGGAGTCTTTCCCATGAGGCTTTCCCACGAGGCTTTCCCACAGGGCTGTCCCACGTGCACACGTGGTGGGAGTCGATCCTCGGCATGAACGTCGAGGCAGTGCAGGGAAAATACGTTCCTCTGGAATGGACTGACACATCTGGAGGACTCTTGGAATGGTGGCACGACCCTGGAGTTCCTCTCGCCTTTCCTGTGGAGAGCGCCTCCTCTTGAGATGCGACGGGAACGCCGGGAATTCTTTCCCTACGAAACAGGGAAAGGATCCCTCATCTCGAGCTAGGAGGTGGAAACGGGGCTCCCCTGGATCTGTGCGGTACCCTCGTGATTCCTCTCGAGTGGAGACGGGTATGTCTATGTCGGGGAACTTCTTGAGTTGCAGCAAGGGTGTGAAGGACCCTTTGGAATTTCCAGTTGTTAGATGTGATTAGCCTCGAGTAGCCTCAGCGGAAATGGGCCTCATCTCGCCTGGAGGGCAAAACCTCCTGGATTTTATCGAGTTGCGACAGGTGCTGTCGACTTACAACGAGGACCCCAGGGACCAGCTCTGGTTTCCTCAGGAAAGGCCAGTCCCCATGCGAATTCCTCGGGGGCCTCTCGGGATTCCTCTCCCGTCGATGACGGGGCCTAAGACCTTGTGTGGGGTCGGGGCCGGAACCTGAGGATTCCTCCCCAGTGCTGACATGGATCTTGGGGTATTCCTGGAGTCTCCCGAGGGGAGTCAGTCCTCGTCTCGAATGCTGGCATGCACTTCCGCTTTCCTCCAGAGCGGTAGCAGCAGTGTCACGCAGTCCGCCACGTGAATCAAAGGATCTATGGTTTTCCCTCGAGTCTTTCCCAAGAGGCTTTCCCATGGGGCTTTCCCACAGGGCTGTCCCACGTGCGCACCTGGTGGGAGTCCATCCTCGGCTTCAACGTCAAGGCAGTGCAGGGAAAACAGGTTCCTCTGGAATGGACTGACACATCTGGGGGACTCTTGGAATGGTGGCACGACCCTGGAGTTCCTATCGCCTTTCCTGTGGAGAGCGCCTCCTCTTGAGATGCGACAGGAACGCCGGGAATTCTTTCCCTACGAAACAGGGAAAGGATCCCTCATCTCGAGCTAGGAGGCGGAAACGGGGCTCCCCTGGAGGTGTGCGGGACCCTCGTGCTTCCTCTCGAGTGGGGACGGGTATGTCGGGGAACATCTTGAGTTGCAGCAAGGGTGTGAAGGACCCTTTGGAAGTTCCAGTGGTTAGATGTGATTAGCCTCGAGAATTCTCAGCGGAAATGGGCCTCATCTTGCCTGGAGGGCAAAACCTCCTGGATTTTCTCGAGTTGCGGCAGGTGCTCTCGACTTACGACGGGGACCTCAGGGACCCGCTCTGGTGGCCTCAGAAAAGGCCAGTCCCCATGCGAGTTCCTCGGGGGCCTCTCGGGATTCCTATCCCGTCGAAACAGGGGCCTAAAACATGTGTGGATTCGGGGCCGGAACCTGAGGATTCCTCTCCAGTGCTGACATGGATCTTGGGGTACTTCTGGAGGCTCCCCAGGGGAGTCAGTCCTCGTCTCGAATGCGGGCATGCACTTGCGCTTTCCTCCAGAGCGGTAGCAGCAGTGTCATGCAGTCCTCCGCGTGGATCAAGGGATCTATGGCTTTCCCTCGAGGCTTTCCCACGAGGTTTTCCCACAGGGCTGTCCCACGTGCCACCGTGGGGGCAGTCGATCCTCGGCTTGAACGTCAAGGCAGTGCAGAGAAAACAGGTTCCTCTGGAATGGACTGACACATCTGGGGGACTCTTGGACTGGTGGCACGACCCTGGAGTTCCTCTCGCCTTTCCTGTGGAGAGCGCCTCCTCTTGAGATGCGACGGGAACGCCGGGAATTCTTTCCCTACGAAACAGGGAAAGGATCCCTCATCTCGAGCTAGGAGGCGGAAACGGGTCTCCCCTGGATGTGTGCGGGACCCTTGTGCTTCCTCTCTAGTGGATACGGTTATGTCGGGGAACTTCTTGAGTTGCAGCAAGGGTGTGAAGTACCCTTTGGAAGTTTCAGTGGTTAGATGTGATTAGCCTCGAGAAGCCTCAGCGGAAATGGGCCTCATCTCGCCTGGAGGGCAAAACCTCCTGGATTTTCTCGAGTTGCGGCAAGTGCTCTCGACTTACGATGGGGACCTCGGGGACCTGCTCTGGTGGCCTCAGGAAAGGCCAGTCCCCATGCGAGTTCCTCGGGGGCCTCTCGGGATTCCTCTCCCGTCGATGCCGGGGCCTAAGACCTTGTGTGGAGTCGGGGCCGGAACCTGAGGATTCCTCTCCAGTGCTGACATGGATCTTGGGGTACTTCTGGAGTCTCCCCAGGGGAGTCAGTCCTCGTCTCGAATGCGGGCATGCACCTGCGCTTTCCTCCAGAGCGGTAGGAGCAGTGTCACGCAGACCGCCGCGTGGATCAAAGGATCTATGTTTTTCCCTCGAGTCTTTCCCACGAGGCTTTCCCACGAGGCTTTCCCACAGGGCTGTCCCACGTGCCACCGTGGTGGGAGTCGATCCTCGGCATGAACGTCGAGGTAGTGCAGGGAAAATACGTTCCTCTGGAATGGACTGACACATCTGGAGGACTCTTGGAATAGTGGCACGACCCTGGAGTTCCTCTCGCCTTTCCTGTGGAGAGCGCCTCCTCTTGAGATGCGACGGGAACGCCGGGAATTCTTTCCCTACGAAACAGGGAAAGGATCCCTCATCTCGAGCTAGGAGGTGGAAACGGGGCTCCCCAGGATCTTTCCGGTACTCTCGTGATTCCTCTCGAGTGGAGACGGGTATGTCGGGGAACTTCTTGAGTTGCAGCAAAGGTGTGAAGGAGCCTTTGGAAGTTCCAGTGGTTAGATGTGATTAGCCTCGAGAAGCCTCAGCGGAAATGTGCCTCATCTCGCCTGGAGGGCAAAACCTCCTGGATTTTCTCGAGTTGGGGCAGATGCTGTCGACTTAAGACGGGGACTTCAGGGACCCTCTCTGGTGGCCTCAGGAAAGGCCAGTCCCCATGCGAGTTCCTGGGGGCTTCTCGGGATTCCTTTCCCGTCGATGCCGGGGCCTAAGACATTGTGTGGAGTCGGGGCCGGAACCTGAGGATTCCTCTCCAGTGCTGACATGGATCTTGGGGTATTTCTGGAGTCTCCCCAGGGGAGTCAGTCCTCGTCTCGAATGCGGGCATGCAATTCCGCTTTCCACCAGAGCGGTAGCAGCAGTGTCACACATTCCTCCGCGTGGATCACCGGATCTATTGCTTTCCCTCGAGGCTTTCTCACGAGGCTTTCCCTCAGGGCTGTCCCACGTGCCACCGTGGTGGAAGTCGATACCCGGCATGAACGTCGAGGCAGTGCATGGAAAACAGGTTCCTCTGGAATGGACTGACAAATCTGGGAGACTCTTGGAATGGTGGCACGACTCTGGAGTTCCTCTCGCCTTTCCTGTGGAGAGCGCCTCCTCTTGAGATTCGACGGGAACGCCGGGAATTCTTTCCCTACGAAACAGGGAAAGGATCCCTCATCTCGAGCTAGGAGGCGGAAACGGGGCTCCCCTGTATGTGTGCGGGACCCTCGTGCTTCCCCTCGAGTGGAGAAGGGTGTGTCAGGGAACTTCTTGAGTTGAGGCAAGAGTGTGAAGGACCCTTTGGAAGTTCCAGTGGTTAGATGTGATTAGCCTCGAGAAACCTCAGCGGAAATGGGCCTCATCTCGCCTGGAGGGCAAAACCTCCTGGATTTTCTCGAGTTGCGGCAGGTGCTCTCGACTTACGACGGGGACTTCAGGGCCCCTCTCTGGTGGCCTGAGGAAAGGCCAGTCCCCATGCGAGTTCCTCGGGGGCCTCTCGGGATTTCTCTCCCGTCGATACCGGGGCCTAAGACCTTGTGTGGAGTCGGGGTCGGAACCTGAGGATTCCTCTCCAGTGCTGACATGGATCTTGGGGTAATTCTGGAGTCTCCCCAGGGGAGTCAGTCCTCGTCTCGAATGCGGGCATATACTTGCGCTTTCCTCCAGAGGGGTAGCAGCAGTGTCACGCAGTCTGCCCCGTGGATCAAAGGATGTATGGTTTTCCCTCGAGTTTTTCCCACGAGGCTTTCCCACGAGGCTTTCCCACAGGGCTGTCCCACGTGCACACGTGGTGGGAGTCGATCCTAGGCTTGAACGTCAAGGCAGTGCAGGAAAAACAGGTTCCTCTGGAATGGACTGACACATCTGGCGGACTCTTGGAATGGTGGCATGACCCTGGAGTTCCTCTCGCCTTTACTGTGGAGAGCGCCTCCTCTTGAGATGTGACGGGAACTCCGGGAATTCTTTCCCTACGAAACAGGGAAAAGATCCCTCATCTCGAGCTAGGAGGCGGAAACGGGGCTCCCCTGGATGTGTGCGGGACCCTCGTGCTTCCTCTCGAGTGGAGGCGGCTATGTCGGGGAACTTCTTGACTTGCAGTAAGGGTGTGAAGGACCCTTTGGAACTTCCATTGGTTAGATGTGATTAGCCTAGATAAGCGTCAGCGGAAATGGGCCTCATCTCGAATGGAGGGCAAAACCTCCTGGATTTTCTCGAGTTGCGGCAGGTGCTCTCGACGTACGACGGGGACCTCGGGGACCCGCTCAGATGGCCTCAGGAAAGGCCAGTCCCCATGCGAGTTCCTCGGGGGCCTCTCGGGATTCCTCTCCCGGCGATGCCGGGGCCTAAGACCTTGTGTGGAATCGGGGCCGGAACCTGAGGATTCCTCTCCAGTGCTGACATGGATCTTGGGGTACTTCTGGAGTCTCCCCAGGGGAGTCAGTCCTCGTCTCGAATGCGGGCATGCACTTGCGCTTTCCTCCAGAGCGGTAGCAGCAGTGTCAAGCATTCCGCAGCGTGGATCAAGGGATCTATGGTTTTCCCTCGAGTCTTTCCCACGAGGCTTTCCCACGAGGCTTTCCCACAGGGCTGTCCCACATGGCTGTCCCACGAGCACACGTGGTGGGAGTCGATCCTCGGCTTGAACGTCAAGGCAGTGCAGGAAAAACAGGTTCCTCTGCAATGGACTGACACATCTGGGGGACTCTTGGAATCGTGGCACGACCCTGGAGTTCCTCTCGCCTTTCCTGTGGAGAGCGCCTCCTCTTGAGATGCGACGGGAACGCCGGGAATTCTTTCCCTACGAAACAGGGAAAGGATCCCTCATCTCGAACTAGGAGGCGGAAACGGGGCTCCCCTGGATGTGTGCGGGACCCTCGTGCTTCCTCTCGAGTGGAGACGGCTATGTCGGGGAACTTCTTGACTTGCAGTAAGGGTGTGAAGGACCCTTTGGAAGTTCCATTGGTTAGATGTGATAAGCCTAGATATGCCTCAGCGGAAATGGGCCTCATCTCGCCTGGAGGGCAAAACCTCCTCCATTTTCTCGAGTTGCGGCAGGTGCTCTCGACGTACCACGGGGACCTCAGGGATCCGCTCTGGTGGCCTCAGGAAAGGCCAGTCCCCATGCCAGTTCCTCGGAGGCCTCTCTGGATTCCTATCCCGTCGATACCGGGGCCTAAGAACTTGTGTGGAGTCGGGGTCGGAACCTGAGGATTCCTCTCCAGTGCTGATATGGATCTTGGGGTACTTCTGGAGTCTCCCCAGGGGAGTCAGTCCTCGTCTCGAATGCGGGCATGCACTTGCGCTTTCCTCCAGAGTGGTAGCAGCAGTGTCACGCATTCCGCCGCGTGGATCAAGGGATCTATGGCTTTCGCTCGAGGCTTTCCCACGAGGCTTTCCCACAGGGCTGTACCACTTGCCACCGTGGTGGGATTCGATCCTCGGCATGAACGTCGAGGCAGTGTAGGGAAAATACATTCCTCTGGAATGGACTGACACATCTGGGGGACTCTTGGAATGGTGGCACGACCCTGGAGTTTCTCTCGCCTTTCCTGTGGAGAGCGCCTCCTCTTGAGATGCGACGGGAAGGCCGGGAATTCTTTCCCTACGAAACAGGGAAAGGATCCCTCATCTCGAGCTAGGAGGCGGAAACAGGGCTCCCCTGGATGTGTGCGGGACCCTCGTGCTTCCTCTCGAGTGGAGACGGCTATGTCGGGAAACTTCTTGAGTTTCAGCAAGGGTGTGAAGGACCCTTTGGAAGTTCCAGTGGTTAGATGTGATTAGCCTCGAGAAGCCTCAGCGGAAATGGGCCTCATCTCGCCTGGAGGGCAAAACTTCCTGGATTTTCTCGAGTTGCGGCAGCTGCTCTCGACTTACGACGGGGACCTCGGGGACCCGCTCTGGTGGCCTCAGGAAAGGCCAGTCCCAATTCGAGTTCCTAGGGGGCCTCTCGGGATTCCTCTCCCGGCTATGCCGTTGCCTAAGACCTTGTGTGGAGTCGGGGCCGGAACCTGAGGATTCCTCTCCAGTGCTGACATGGATCTTGGGGTACTTCTGGAGTCTCCCCAGGGGAGGCAGTCCTCGTCTCGAATGCGGGCATGCTCTTGCGCTTTCCTAAAAAGCGGTAGCAGCAATGTTATGCATTCCGCCGCGTGGATCAAAGGATCTATGTTTTTCCCTCGAGTCTTTCCCACGAGGCTTTCCCACGAGGCTTTCCCACAGGGCTGTCCCACGTGCACACGTGGTGGGAGTCGATCCTCGGCTTGAACGTCAAGGCAGTGCAGGAAAAACAGGTTCCTCTGCAATGGACTGACACATCTGGGGGACTCTTGGAATGGTGGCACGACCCTGGAGTTCCTCTCGCCTTTCCTGTGGAGAGCGCCTCCTCTTGAGATGCGACGGGAACGCCGGGAATTGTTTCCCTATGAAACAGGGAAAGGATCCCTCATCTCGAGCTAGGAGGCGGAAACGGGGCTCCCCTGGATGTGTGAGGGACCCTCGTGCTTCCTCCCGAGTGGAGACGGGTATGTCGGGGAACTTCTTGAGTTGCAGCAAGGGTGTGAAGGACCCTTTGGAATTTCCAGTTGTTAGATGTGATTAGCCTCGAGTAGCCTCAGCGGAAATGGGCCTCATCTCGCCTGGAGGGCAAAACCTCCTGGATTTTATCGAGTTGCGACAGGTGCTGTCGACTTACAACGAGGACCCCAGGGACCCGCTCTGGTGGCCTCAGGAAAGGCCAGTCCCCATGCGAATTCCTCGGGGGCCTCTCGGGATTCCTCTCCCGTCGATGACGGGGCCTAAGACCTTGTGTGGGGTCGGGGCCGGAACCTGAGGATTCCTCCCCAGTGCTGACATGGATCTTGGGGTATTCCTGGAGTCTCCCGAGGGGAGTCAGTCCTCGTCTCGAATGCTGGCATGCACTTCCGCTTTCCTCCAGAGCGGTAGCAGCAGTGTCACGCAGTCCGCCGCGTGGATCAAAGGATCTATGGTTTTCCCTCGAGTCTTTCCCACGAGGCTTTCCCATGGGGCTTTCCCACAGGGCTGTCCCACGTGCGCACCTGGTGGGAGTCGATCCTCGGCTTCAACGTCAAGGCAGTGCAGGGAAAACAGGTTCCTCTGGAATGGACTGACACATCTGGGGGACTCTTGGAATGGTGGCACGACCCTGGAGTTCCTGTCGCCTTTCCTGTGGAGAGCGCCTCCTCTTGAGATGCAACAGGAACGCCGGGAATTCTTTCCCTACGAAACAGGGAAAGGATCCCTCATCTCGAGCTAGGAGGTGGAAACGGGGCTCCCCAGGATCTTTCCGGTACTCTCGTGATTCCTCTCGAGTGGAGACGGGTATGTCGGGGAACTTCTTGAGTTGCAGCAAAGGTGTGAAGGAGCCTTTGGAAGTTCCAGTGGTTAGATGTGATTAGCCTCGAGAAGCCTCAGCGGAAATGTGCCTCATCTCGCCTGGAGGGCAAAACCTCCTGGATTTTCTCGAGTTGGGGCAGATGCTGTCGACTTAAGACGGGGACTTCAGGGACCCTCTCTGGTGGCCTCAGGAAAGGCCAGTCCCCATGCGAGTTCCTGGGGGCTTCTCGGGATTCCTTTCCCGTCGATGCCGGGGCCTAAGACATTGTGTGGAGTCGGGGCCGGAACCTGAGGATTCCTCTCCAGTGCTGACATGGATCTTGGGGTATTTCTGGAGTCTCCCCAGGGGAGTCAGTCCTCGTCTCGAATGCGGGCATGCAATTCCGCTTTCCACCAGAGCGGTGGCAGCAGTGTCACACATTCCTCCGCGTGGATCACCGGATCTATTGCTTTCCCTCGAGGCTTTCTCACGAGGCTTTCCCTCAGGGCTGTCCCACGTGCCACCGTGGTGGAAGTCGATACCCGGCATGAACGTCGAGGCAGTGCATGGAAAACAGGTTCCTCTGGAATGGACTGACAAATCTGGGAGACTCTTGGAATGGTGGCACGACTCTGGAGTTCCTCTCGCCTTTCCTGTGGAGAGCGCCTCCTCTTGAGATTCGACGGGAACGCCGGGAATTCTTTCCCTACGAAACAGGGAAAGGATCCCTCATCTCGAGCTAGGAGGCGGAAACGGGGCTCCCCTGGATGTGTGCGGGACCTTCTTGCTTCCTCTCGAGTGGAGACGGGTATGTCGGGGAACTTCTTGAGTTGCAGCAAGGGTGTGAAGGACCCTTTGGAAGTTCCAGTGGTTAGATGTGATTAGCCTCGAGAAGCCTCAGCGGAAATGGGCCTCATCTCGCCTGGAGGGCAAAACCTCCTGGATTTTCTCGAGTTGCGATGGTGCTCTCGACTTACGACGGGGACAAGAGGGACACGCTCTGGTGGCCTCAGAAAAGGCCAGGTCCCATGCGAGTTCCTCGGGGGCCTCTCGGGATTCCTCTCCCATCGATGCCGGGGCCTAAGACCTTGTGTGGAGTCGGGGCCTGAACCTGAGGATTCCTCTCCAGTGCTGACATGGATCTTGGGGTACTTCTGGAAGCTCCCGAGGGGAGTCAGTCCTCGTCTCGAATGCGGGCATGCACTTGCGCTTTCCTCCAGAGCGGTAGCAGCAGTGTCACGAATTCCGCAGCGTGGATCAAGGGATCTATGGCTTTCCCTCGAGGCTTTCCCACGAGGCTTTCCCACAGGGCTTTCCCAGGTGCACACGTGGTGGGAGTCGATCCTCGGCTTGAACGTCAAGGCAGTGCGGGGAAAACAGGTTCCTCTGGAATGGACTGACACATCTGGGGGACTCTTGGAATGGTGGCATGACCCTGGAGTTCGTCTCGCCTTTCCTGTGGAGAGCGCCTCCTCTTGAGATGTGACGGGAACGCCGGGAATTCTTTCCCTAAGAAACAGGGAAAAGATCCCTCATCTCGAGCTAGGAGGCGGAAACGGGGCTCCCCTGTATGTGTGCGGGACCCTCGTGCTTCCCCTCGAGTGGAGACGGGTGTGTCAGGGAACTTCTTGAGTTGAGGCAAGAGTGTGAAGGACCCTTTGGAAGTTCCAGTGGTTAGATGTGATTAGCCTCGAGAAACCTCAGCGGAAATGGGCCTCATCTCGCCTGGAGGGCAAAACCTCCTGGATTTTCTCGAGTTGCGGCAGGTGCTCTCGACTTACGACGGGGACTTCAGGGCCCCTCTCTGGTGGCCTGAGGAAAGGCCAGTCCCCATGCGAGTTCCTCGGGGGCCTCTCGGGATTTCTCTCCCGTCGATACCGGGGCCTAAGACCTTGTGTGGAGTCGGGGTCGGAACCTGAGGATTCCTCTCCAGTGCTGACATGGATCTTGGGGTAATTCTGGAGTCTCCCCAGGGGAGTCAGTCCTCGTCTCGAATGCGGGCATATACTTGCGCTTTCCTCCAGAGGGGTAGCAGCAGTGTCACGCAGTCTGCCCCGTGGATCAAAGGATGTATGGTTTTCCCTCGAGTCTTTCCCACGAGGCTTTCCCACGAGGCTTTCCCACAGGGCTGTCCCACGTGCACACGTGGTGGGAGTCGATCCTAGGCTTGAACGTCAAGGCAGTGCAGGAAAAACAGGTTCCTCTGGAATGGACTGACACATCTGGCGGACTCTTGGAATGGTGGCATGACCCTGGAGTTCCTCTCGCCTTTACTGTGGAGAGCGCCTCCTCTTGAGATGTGACGGGAACTCCGGGAATTCTTTCCCTACGAAACAGGGAAAAGATCCCTCATCTCGAGCTAGGAGGCGGAAACGGGGCTCCCCTGGATGTGTGCGGGACCCTCGTGCTTCCTCTCGAGTGGAGGCGGCTATGTCGGGGAACTTCTTGACTTGCAGTAAGGGTGTGAAGGACCCTTTGGAACTTCCATTGGTTAGATGTGATTAGCCTAGATAAGCGTCAGCGGAAATGGGCCTCATCTCGAATGGAGGGCAAAACCTCCTGGATTTTCTCGAGTTGCGGCAGGTGCTCTCGACGTACGACGGGGACCTCGGGGACCCGCTCAGATGGCCTCAGGAAAGGCCAGTCCCCATGCGAGTTCCTCGGGGGCCTCTCGGGATTCCTCTCCCGGCGATGCCGGGGCCTAAGACCTTGTGTGGAATCGGGGCCGGAACCTGAGGATTCCTCTCCAGTGCTGACATGGATCTTGGGGTACTTCTGGAGTCTCCCCAGGGGAGTCAGTCCTCGTCTCGAATGCGGGCATGCACTTGCGCTTTCCTCCAGAGCGGTAGCAGCAGTGTCAAGCATTCCGCAGCGTGGATCAAGGGATCTATGGTTTTCCCTCGAGTCTTTCCCACGAGGCTTTCCCACGAGGCTTTCCCACAGGGCTGTCCCACATGGCTGTCCCACGAGCACACGTGGTGGGAGTCGATCCTCGGCTTGAACGTCAAGGCAGTGCAGGAAAAACAGGTTCCTCTGCAATGGACTGACACATCTGGGGGACTCTTGGAATCGTGGCACGACCCTGGAGTTCCTCTCGCCTTTCCTGTGGAGAGCGCCTCCTCTTGAGATGCGACGGGAACGCCGGGAATTCTTTCCCTACGAAACAGGGAAAGGATCCCTCATCTCGAACTAGGAGGCGGAAACGGGGCTCCCCTGGATGTGTGCGGGACCCTCGTGCTTCCTCTCGAGTGGAGACGGCTATGTCGGGGAACTTCTTGACTTGCAGTAGGGTGTGAAGGACCCTTTGGAAGTTCCATTGGTTAGATGTGATAAGCCTAGATATGCCTCAGCGGAAATGGGCCTCATCTCGCCTGGAGGGCAAAACCTCCTCCATTTTCTCGAGTTGCGGCAGGTGCTCTCGACGTACCACGGGGACCTCAGGGATCCGCTCTGGTGGCCTCAGGAAAGGCCAGTCCCCATGCCAGTTCCTCGGAGGCCTCTCTGGATTCCTATCCCGTCGATACCGGGGCCTAAGAACTTGTGTGGAGTCGGGGTCGGAACCTGAGGATTCCTCTCCAGTGCTGATATGGATCTTGGGGTACTTCTGGAGTCTCCCCAGGGGAGTCAGTCCTCGTCTCGAATGCGGGCATGCACTTGCGCTTTCCTCCAGAGTGGTAGCAGCAGTGTCACGCATTCCGCCGCGTGGATCAAGGGATCTATGGCTTTCGCTCGAGGCTTTCCCACGAGGCTTTCCCACAGGGCTGTACCACTTGCCACCGTGGTGGGATTCGATCCTCGGCATGAACGTCGAGGCAGTGTAGGGAAAATACATTCCTCTGGAATGGACTGACACATCTGGGGGACTCTTGGAATGGTGGCACGACCCTGGAGTTTCTCTCGCCTTTCCTGTGGAGAGCGCCTCCTCTTGAGATGCGACGGGAAGGCCGGGAATTCTTTCCCTACGAAACAGGGAAAGGATCCCTCATCTCGAGCTAGGAGGCGGAAACAGGGCTCCCCTGGATGTGTGCGGGACCCTCGTGCTTCCTCTCGAGTGGAGACGGCTATGTCGGGAAACTTCTTGAGTTGCAGCAAGGGTGTGAAGGACCCTTTGGAAGTTCCAGTGGTTAGATGTGATTAGCCTCGAGAAGCCTCAGCGGAAATGGGCCTCATCTCGCCTGGAGGGCAAAACTTCCTGGATTTTCTCGAGTTGCGGCAGCTGCTCTCGACTTACGACGGGGACCTCGGGGACCCGCTCTGGTGGCCTCAGGAAAGGCCAGTCCCAATTCGAGTTCCTAGGGGGCCTCTCGGGATTCCTCTCCCGGCTATGCCGTTGCCTAAGACCTTGTGTGGAGTCGGGGCCGGAACCTGAGGATTCCTCTCCAGTGCTGACATGGATCTTGGGGTACTTCTGGAGTCTCCCCAGGGGAGGCAGTCCTCGTCTCGAATGCGGGCATGCTCTTGCGCTTTCCTAAAAAGCGGTAGCAGCAATGTTATGCATTCCGCCGCGTGGATCAAAGGATCTATGTTTTTCCCTCGAGTCTTTCCCACGAGGCTTTCCCACGAGGCTTTCCCACAGGGCTGTCCCACGTGCACACGTGGTGGGAGTCGATCCTCGGCTTGAACGTCAAGGCAGTGCAGGAAAAACAGGTTCCTCTGCAATGGACTGACACATCTGGGGGACTCTTGGAATGGTGGCACGACCCTGGAGTTCCTCTCGCCTTTCCTGTGGAGAGCGCCTCCTCTTGAGATGCGACGGGAACGCCGGGAATTGTTTCCCTATGAAACAGGGAAAGGATCCCTCATCTCGAGCTAGGAGGCGGAAACGGGGCTCCCCTGGATGTGTGAGGGACCCTCGTGCTTCCTCCCCAGTGGAGACGGGTATGTCGGGGAACTTCTTGAGTTGCAGCAAGGGTGTGAAGGACCCTTTGGAATTTCCAGTTGTTAGATGTGATTAGCCTCGAGTAGCCTCAGCGGAAATGGGCCTCATCTCGCCTGGAGGGCAAAACCTCCTGGATTTTATCGAGTTGCGACAGGTGCTGTCGACTTACAACGAGGACCCCAGGGACCCGCTCTGGTGGCCTCAGGAAAGGCCAGTCCCCATGCGAATTCCTCGGGGGCCTCTCGGGATTCCTCTCCCGTCGATGACGGGGCCTAAGACCTTGTGTGGGGTCGGGGCCGGAACCTGAGGATTCCTCCCCAGTGCTGACATGGATCTTGGGGTATTCCTGGAGTCTCCCGAGGGGAGTCAGTCCTCGTCTCGAATGCTGGCATGCACTTCCGCTTTCCTCCAGAGCGGTAGCAGCAGTGTCACGCAGTCCGCCGCGTGGATCAAAGGATCTATGGTTTTCCCTCGAGTCTTTCCCACGAGGCTTTCCCATGGGGCTTTCCCACAGGGCTGTCCCACGTGCGCACCTGGTGGGAGTCGATCCTCGGCTTCAACGTCAAGGCAGTGCAGGGAAAACAGGTTCCTCTGGAATGGACTGACACATCTGGGGGACTCTTGGAATGGTGGCACGACCCTGGAGTTCCTGTCGCCTTTCCTGTGGAGAGCGCCTCCTCTTGAGATGCAACAGGAACGCCGGGAATTCTTTCCCTACGAAACAGGGAAAGGATCCCTCATCTCGAGCTAGGAGGCGGAAACGGGGCTCCCCTGGAGGTGTGCGGGACCCTCGTGCTTCCTCTCGAGCGGGGACGGGTATGTAGGGGAACTTCTTGAGTTGCAGCAAGGGTGTGAAGGACCCTTTGGAAGTTCCAGTGGTTAGATGTGATTAGCCTCGAGAATTCTCAGCGGAAATGGACCTCATCTCGCCTGGAGGGCAAAACCTCCTGGATTTTCTCGAGTTGCGGCAGGTGCTCTCGACTTACGACGGGGACCTCAGGGACCCGCTCTGGTGGCCTCAGAAAAGGCCAGTCCCCATGCGAGTTCCTCGGGGGCCTCTCGGGATTCCTATCCCGTCGATGCCGGGGCCTAAGACCTTGTGTGGAGTCGGGGCCGGAACCTGAGGATTCCTCTCCAGTGCTGACATGGATCTTGGGGTACTTCTGGAGTCTCCCCAGGGGAGTCAGTCCTCGTCTCGAATGCGGGCATGCACCTGCGCTTTCCTCCAGAGCGGTAGGAGCAGTGTCACGCAGACCGCCGCGTGGATCAAAGGATCTATGTTTTTCCCTCGAGTCTTTCCCACGAGGCTTTCCCACGAGGCTTTCCCACAGGGCTGTCCCACGTGCCACCGTGGTGGGAGTCGATCCTCGGCATGAACGTCGAGGTAGTGCAGGGAAAATACGTTCCTCTGGAATGGACTGACACATCTGGAGGACTCTTGGAATAGTGGCACGACCCTGGAGTTCCTCTCGCCTTTCCTGTGGAGAGCGCCTCCTCTTGAGATGCGACGGGAACGCCGGGAATTCTTTCCCTACGAAACAGGGAAAGGATCCCTCATCTCGAGCTAGGAGGTGGAAACGGGGCTCCCCAGGATCTTTCCGGTACTCTCGTGATTCCTCTCGAGTGGAGACGGGTATGTCGGGGAACTTCTTGAGTTGCAGCAAAGGTGTGAAGGAGCCTTTGGAAGTTCCAGTGGTTAGATGTGATTAGCCTCGAGAAGCCTCAGCGGAAATGTGCCTCATCTCGCCTGGAGGGCAAAACCTCCTGGATTTTCTCGAGTTGGGGCAGATGCTGTCGACTTAAGACGGGGACTTCAGGGACCCTCTCTGGTGGCCTCAGGAAAGGCCAGTCCCCATGCGAGTTCCTGGGGGCTTCTCGGGATTCCTTTCCCGTCGATGCCGGGGCCTAAGACATTGTGTGGAGTCGGGGCCGGAACCTGAGGATTCCTCTCCAGTGCTGACATGGATCTTGGGGTATTTCTGGAGTCTCCCCAGGGGAGTCAGTCCTCGTCTCGAATGCGGGCATGCAATTCCGCTTTCCACCAGAGCGGTGGCAGCAGTGTCACACATTCCTCCGCGTGGATCACCGGATCTATTGCTTTCCCTCGAGGCTTTCTCACGAGGCTTTCCCTCAGGGCTGTCCCACGTGCCACCGTGGTGGAAGTCGATACCCGGCATGAACGTCGAGGCAGTGCATGGAAAACAGGTTCCTCTGGAATGGACTGACAAATCTGGGAGACTCTTGGAATGGTGGCACGACTCTGGAGTTCCTCTCGCCTTTCCTGTGGAGAGCGCCTCCTCTTGAGATTCGACGGGAACGCCGGGAATTCTTTCCCTACGAAACAGGGAAAGGATCCCTCATCTCGAGCTAGGAGGCGGAAACGGGGCTCCCCTGGATGTGTGCGGGACCTTCTTGCTTCCTCTCGAGTGGAGACGGGTATGTCGGGGAACTTCTTGAGTTGCAGCAAGGGTGTGAAGGACCCTTTGGAAGTTCCAGTGGTTAGATGTGATTAGCCTCGAGAAGCCTCAGCGGAAATGGGCCTCATCTCGCCTGGAGGGCAAAACCTCCTGGATTTTCTCGAGTTGCGATGGTGCTCTCGACTTACGACGGGGACAAGAGGGACACGCTCTGGTGGCCTCAGAAAAGGCCAGGTCCCATGCGAGTTCCTCGGGGGCCTCTCGGGATTCCTCTCCCATCGATGCCGGGGCCTAAGACCTTGTGTGGAGTCGGGGCCTGAACCTGAGGATTCCTCTCCAGTGCTGACATGGATCTTGGGGTACTTCTGGAAGCTCCCGAGGGGAGTCAGTCCTCGTCTCGAATGCGGGCATGCACTTGCGCTTTCCTCCAGAGCGGTAGCAGCAGTGTCACGAATTCCGCAGCGTGGATCAAGGGATCTATGGCTTTCCCTCGAGGCTTTCCCACGAGGCTTTCCCACAGGGCTTTCCCAGGTGCACACGTGGTGGGAGTCGATCCTCGGCTTGAACGTCAAGGCAGTGCGGGGAAAACAGGTTCCTCTGGAATGGACTGACACATCTGGGGGACTCTTGGAATGGTGGCATGACCCTGGAGTTCGTCTCGCCTTTCCTGTGGAGAGCGCCTCCTCTTGAGATGTGACGGGAACGCCGGGAATTCTTTCCCTAAGAAACAGGGAAAAGATCCCTCATCTCGAGCTAGGAGGCGGAAACGGGGCTCCCCTGTATGTGTGCGGGACCCTCGTGCTTCCCCTCGAGTGGAGACGGGTGTGTCAGGGAACTTCTTGAGTTGAGGCAAGAGTGTGAAGGACCCTTTGGAAGTTCCAGTGGTTAGATGTGATTAGCCTCGAGAAACCTCAGCGGAAATGGGCCTCATCTCGCCTGGAGGGCAAAACCCCCTGGATTTTCTCGAGTTGCGGCAGGTGCTCTCGACTTACGACGGGGACTTCAGGGCCCCTCTCTGGTGGCCTGAGGAAAGGCCAGTCCCCATGCGAGTTCCTCGGGGGCCTCTCGGGATTTCTCTCCCGTCGATACCGGGGCCTAAGACCTTGTGTGGAGTCGGGGTCGGAACCTGAGGATTCCTCTCCAGTGCTGACATGGATCTTGGGGTAATTCTGGAGTCTCCCCAGGGGAGTCAGTCCTCGTCTCGAATGCGGGCATATACTTGCGCTTTCCTCCAGAGGGGTAGCAGCAGTGTCACGCAGTCTGCCCCGTGGATCAAAGGATGTATGGTTTTCCCTCGAGTCTTTCCCACGAAGCTTTCCCACGAGGCTTTCCCACAGGGCTGTCCCACGTGCACACGTGGTGGGAGTCGATCCTAGGCTTGAACGTCAAGGCAGTGCAGGAAAAACAGGTTCCTCTGGAATGGACTGACACATCTGGCGGACTCTTGGAATGGTGGCATGACCCTGGAGTTCCTCTCGCCTTTCCTGTGGAGAGCGCCTCCTCTTGAGATGTGACGGGAACTCCGGGAATTCTTTCCCTACGAAACAGGGAAAAGATCCCTCATCTCGAGCTAGGAGGCGGAAACGGGGCTCCCCTGGATGTGTGCGGGACCCTCGTGCTTCCTCTCGAGTGGAGGCGGCTATGTCGGGGAACTTCTTGACTTGCAGTAAGGGTGTGAAGGACCCTTTGGAACTTCCATTGGTTAGATGTGATTAGCCTAGATAAGCGTCAGCGGAAATGGGCCTCATCTCGAATGGAGGGCAAAACCTCCTGGATTTTCTCGAGTTGCGGCAGGTGCTCTCGACGTACGACGGGGACCTCGGGGACCCGCTCAGATGGCCTCAGGAAAGGCCAGTCCCCATGCGAGTTCCTCGGGGGCCTCTCGGGATTCCTCTCCCGGCGATGCCGGGGCCTAAGACCTTGTGTGGAATCGGGGCCGGAACCTGAGGATTCCTCTCCAGTGCTGACATGGATCTTGGGGTACTTCTGGAGTCTCCCCAGGGGAGTCAGTCCTCGTCTCGAATGCGGGCATGCACTTGCGCTTTCCTCCAGAGCGGCAGCAGCAGTGTCAAGCATTCCGCAGCGTGGATCAAGGGATCTATGGTTTTCCCTCGAGTCTTTCCCACGAGGCTTTCCCACGAGGCTTTCCCACAGGGCTGTCCCACATGGCTGTCCCACGAGCACACGTGGTGGGAGTCGATCCTCGGCTTGAACGTCAAGGCAGTGCAGGAAAAACAGGTTCCTCTGCAATGGACTGACACATCTGGGGGACTCTTGGAATCGTGGCACGACCCTGGAGTTCCTCTCGCCTTTCCTGTGGAGAGCGCCTCCTCTTGAGATGCGACGGGAACGCCGGGAATTCTTTCCCTACGAAACAGGGAAAGGATCCCTCATCTCGAACTAGGAGGCGGAAACGGGGCTCCCCTGGATGTGTGCGGGACCCTCGTGCTTCCTCTCGAGTGGAGACGGCTATGTCGGGGAACTTCTTGACTTGCAGTAGGGTGTGAAGGACCCTTTGGAAGTTCCATTGGTTAGATGTGATAAGCCTAGATATGCCTCAGCGGAAATGGGCCTCATCTCGCCTGGAGGGCAAAACCTCCTCCATTTTCTCGAGTTGCGGCAGGTGCTCTCGACGTACCACGGGGACCTCAGGGATCCGCTCTGGTGGCCTCAGGAAAGGCCAGTCCCCATGCCAGTTCCTCGGAGGCCTCTCTGGATTCCTATCCCGTCGATACCGGGGCCTAAGAACTTGTGTGGAGTCGGGGTCGGAACCTGAGGATTCCTCTCCAGTGCTGATATGGATCTTGGGGTACTTCTGGAGTCTCCCCAGGGGAGTCAGTCCTCGTCTCGAATGCGGGCATGCACTTGCGCTTTCCTCCAGAGTGGTAGCAGCAGTGTCACGCATTCCGCCGCGTGGATCAAGGGATCTATGGCTTTCGCTCGAGGCTTTCCCACGAGGCTTTCCCACAGGGCTGTACCACTTGCCACCGTGGTGGGATTCGATCCTCGGCATGAACGTCGAGGCAGTGTAGGGAAAATACATTCCTCTGGAATGGACTGACACATCTGGGGGACTCTTGGAATGGTGGCACGACCCTGGAGTTTCTCTCGCCTTTCCTGTGGAGAGCGCCTCCTCTTGAGATGCGACGGGAAGGCCGGGAATTCTTTCCCTACGAAACAGGGAAAGGATCCCTCATCTCGAGCTAGGAGGCGGAAACAGGGCTCCCCTGGATGTGTGCGGGACCCTCGTGCTTCCTCTCGAGTGGAGACGGCTATGTCGGGAAACTTCTTGAGTTGCAGCAAGGGTGTGAAGGACCCTTTGGAAGTTCCAGTGGTTAGATGTGATTAGCCTCGAGAAGCCTCAGCGGAAATGGGCCTCATCTCGCCTGGAGGGCAAAACTTCCTGGATTTTCTCGAGTTGCGGCAGCTGCTCTCGACTTACGACGGGGACCTCGGGGACCCGCTCTGGTGGCCTCAGGAAAGGCCAGTCCCAATTCGAGTTCCTAGGGGGCCTCTCGGGATTCCTCTCCCGGCTATGCCGTTGCCTAAGACCTTGTGTGGAGTCGGGGCCGGAACCTGAGGATTCCTCTCCAGTGCTGACATGGATCTTGGGGTACTTCTGGAGTCTCCCCAGGGGAGGCAGTCCTCGTCTCGAATGCGGGCATGCTCTTGCGCTTTCCTAAAAAGCGGTAGCAGCAATGTTATGCATTCCGCCGCGTGGATCAAAGGATCTATGTTTTTCCCTCGAGTCTTTCCCACGAGGCTTTCCCACGAGGCTTTCCCACAGGGCTGTCCCACGTGCACACGTGGTGGGAGTCGATCCTCGGCTTGAACGTCAAGGCAGTGCAGGAAAAACAGGTTCCTCTGCAATGGACTGACACATCTGGGGGACTCTTGGAATGGTGGCACGACCCTGGAGTTCCTCTCGCCTTTCCTGTGGAGAGCGCCTCCTCTTGAGATGCGACGGGAACGCCGGGAATTGTTTCCCTATGAAACAGGGAAAGGATCCCTCATCTCGAGCTAGGAGGCGGAAACGGGGCTCCCCTGGATGTGTGAGGGACCCTCGTGCTTCCTCCCCAGTGGAGACGGGTATGTCGGGGAACTTCTTGAGTTGCAGCAAGGGTGTGAAGGACCCTTTGGAATTTCCAGTTGTTAGATGTGATTAGCCTCGAGTAGCCTCAGCGGAAATGGGCCTCATCTCGCCTGGAGGGCAAAACCTCCTGGATTTTATCGAGTTGCGACAGGTGCTGTCGACTTACAACGAGGACCCCAGGGACCCGCTCTGGTGGCCTCAGGAAAGGCCAGTCCCCATGCGAATTCCTCGGGGGCCTCTCGGGATTCCTCTCCCGTCGATGACGGGGCCTAAGACCTTGTGTGGGGTCGGGGCCGGAACCTGAGGATTCCTCCCCAGTGCTGACATGGATCTTGGGGTATTCCTGGAGTCTCCCGAGGGGAGTCAGTCCTCGTCTCGAATGCTGGCATGCACTTCCGCTTTCCTCCAGAGCGGTAGCAGCAGTGTCACGCAGTCCGCCGCGTGGATCAAAGGATCTATGGTTTTCCCTCGAGTCTTTCCCACGAGGCTTTCCCATGGGGCTTTCCCACAGGGCTGTCCCACGTGCGCACCTGGTGGGAGTCGATCCTCGGCTTCAACGTCAAGGCAGTGCAGGGAAAACAGGTTCCTCTGGAATGGACTGACACATCTGGGGGACTCTTGGAATGGTGGCACGACCCTGGAGTTCCTGTCGCCTTTCCTGTGGAGAGCGCCTCCTCTTGAGATGCAACAGGAACGCCGGGAATTCTTTCCCTACGAAACAGGGAAAGGATCCCTCATCTCGAGCTAGGAGGCGGAAACGGGGCTCCCCTGGAGGTGTGCGGGACCCTCGTGCTTCCTCTCGAGTGGGGACGGGTATGTAGGGGAACTTCTTGAGTTGCAGCAAGGGTGTGAAGGACCCTTTGGAAGTTCCAGTGGTTAGATGTGATTAGCCTCGAGAATTCTCAGCGGAAATGGACCTCATCTCGCCTGGAGGGCAAAACCTCCTGGATTTTCTCGAGTTGCGGCAGGTGCTCTCGACTTACGACGGGGACCTCAGGGACCCGCTCTGGTGGCCTCAGAAAAGGCCAGTCCCCATGCGAGTTCCTCGGGGGCCTCTCGGGATTCCTATCCCGTCGATGCCGGGGCCTAAGACCTTGTGTGGAGTCGGGGCCGGAACCTGAGGATTCCTCTCCAGTGCTGACATGGATCTTGGGGTACTTCTGGAGTCTCCCCAGGGGAGTCAGTCCTCGTCTCGAATGCGGGCATGCACTTGCGCTTTCCTCCAGAGCGGTAGCAGCAGTGTCATGCAGTCCTCCGCGTGGATCAAGGGATCTATGGCTTTCCCTCGAGGCTTTCCCACGAGGTTTTCCCACAGGACTGTCCCACGTGCCACCGTGGGGGCCGTCGATCCTCGGCTTGAACGTCAAGGCAGTGCAGAGAAAACAGGTTCCTCTGGAATGGACTGACACATCTGGGGGACTCTTGGAATGGTGGCACGACCCTGGAGTTCCTCTCGCCTTTCCTGTGGAGAGCGCCTCCTCTTGAGATGCGACGGGAACGCCGGGAATTCTTTCCCTACGAAACAGGGAAAGGATCCCTCATCTCGAGCTAGGAGGCGGAAACGGGGCTCCCCTGGATGTGTGCGGGACCCTATTGCTTCCTCTCGAGTGGAGACGGGTATGTCGGGGAACTTCTTGAGTTGCAGCAAGGGTGTGAAGGACCATTTGGAAGTTCCAGTGGTTAGACGTGATTAGCCTCGAGAAGCCTCCGCGGAAATGGGCCTCATCTCGCCTGGAGGGCAAAACCTCCTGGATTTTCTCGAGTTGCGGCAGGTGCTCTCGACTTACGACGAGGACCTCAGGGACCCGCTCTGGTGGCCTCAGGAAAGGCCAGTCCCCATGCGAGTTCCTCGGGGGCCTCTCGGGATTCCTCTCCCGGCGATGCCGGGGCCCAAGACCTTGTGTGGAGTCGGGGCGGGAACCTGAGGATTCCTCTCCAGTGCTGCCATGGATTTTGGGGTACTTCTGGAGTCTCCCCAGGGGAGTCAGTCCTCGTCTCGAATGCGGGCATGCATTTTCCCTTTCCCCCAGAGCGGTAGCAGCAGTGTCACGCAGTCCGCCGCGTGGATCAAAGGATCTATGATTTTCCCTCGAGTCTTTCCCACGAGGCTTTCCCACGAGGATTTCCCACAGGGCTGTCCCACGTGCACACGTGGAGGGAGTCGATCCTCGGCTTGAACGTCAAGGCAGTGCAGGGAAAACAGGTTCCTCTGGAATGGACTGACACATCTGGGGGACTCTTGGAATGGTGGCACGACCCTGGAGTTCCTCTCGCCTTTCATGTGGAGAGCACCTCCTCTTGAGATGCGACGGGAACGCCGGGAATTCTTTCCCTACGAAACAGGGAAAGGATCCCTCATCTCGAGCTAGGAGGCGGAAACGGGGCTCCCCTGGATGTGTGCGGGACCCTCGTGCTTCCTCTCGAGTGGAGACGGGTGTGTCGGGGAACTTCTTGAGTTGCAGCAATGGTGTGAAGGACCCTTTGGAAGTTCCAGTGGTTAGATGTGATTAGCCTCGAGAAGCCTCAGTGGAAAAGGGCCTCATCTCGCCTGGAGGGCAAAACCTCCTGGATTTTCTCGAGTTGCACCAGGTGCTCTCGACTTATGACGGGGACCTCAGGGACACGCTCTGGTGGCCACAGGAAAGGCCAGTCCCCATGCGAGTTCCACGGGGGCCTCTCGGGATTTCTCTCCCGTCGATGCCGGGGCCTAAGACCATGTGTGGAGTCGGGGCCGGAACCTGAGGATTCCTCTCCAGTGCTGACATGGATCTTGGGGTACTTCTGGAGTCTCCCTAGGGGAGTCAGTCCTCGTCTCGAATGCGGGCATGCACTTGCGCTTTCCTCCAGAGCGGTAGCAGCAGTGTCACGCAGTCCGCCGCGTGGATCAAAGGATCTATGGTTTTCCCTCGAGTCTTTCCCTCGAGGCTTTCCCACGAGGCTTTCCCACAGGGCTGTCCCACGTGCACACGTGGTGGGAGTCGATGCTCTGCTTGAACATCAAGGCAGTGCAGAGAAAACAGGTTCCTCTGGTATGGACTGACATATCTGGGGGACTCTTGGAATGGTGGGACGATCCTGGAGTTCCTCTCGCCTTTCCTGTGGAGAGCGCCTCCTCTTGAGATGCGACGGGAACGCCGGGAATTCTTTCCCTACGTAACAGGGAAAGGATCCCACACCTCGAGCTAGGAGGCGGAAACGGGGCTCCCCTGGATGTGTGCGGGACCCTCGTGCTTCCTCTCGAGTGGAGACGGGTATGTCGGGGAACTTCTTGAGTTGCAGCAAGGGTGTGAAGGACCCTTTGGAAGTTCCAGTGGTTAGATGTGATTAGCCTCGAGAAGCCTCAGCGGAAAAGGGCCTCATCTCGCCTGGAGGCAAAACCTCCTGGAGTTTCTCGAGTTGCGGCAGGTGCTCTGGACTTACGACGGGGACCTCAGGGACCCGCTCTGGTGGCCTCAGGAAAGGCCAGTCCCCATGCGAGTTCCTCGGGAGCCTCTCGGGATTCCTCTCCCGTCCATGCCGGGGCCTAAGACCTTGTGTGGAGTCGGGGCCGGAACCTGAGGATTCCTCTCCAGTGCTGACATGGATCTTGAGGTACTTCTGGAGTCTCCCCAGGGGAGTCAGTCCTCGTCTCGAATGCGGGCATGCACTTGCGCTTTCCCCCAGAGCGGTAGCAGCAGTGTCACGCAGTCCGCCGCTTGGATCAAAGGATCTAACGTTTTCCCTCGAGTCTTTCCACGAGGCTTTCCCACGAGGCTTTCCCACAGGGCAGTCCCACGTGCACACGTGGTGGGAGTCGATGCTCTGCTTGAACATCAAGGCAGTGCAGGGAAAACAGGTTCCTCTGGAATGGACTGACACATCTGGGTGACTCTTGGAATGGTGGCACGACCCTGGAGTTCCTCTCGCCTTTCCTGTGGAGAGCACCTCCTCTTGAGATGCGACGGGAACGCCGGGAATTCTTTCCCTACGAAACAGGGAAAGGATCCCTCATCTCCAGCTAGGAGGCGGAAACGGGGCTCCCCTGGATGTGTGCGGGACCATCGTGCTTCCTCTCGAGTGGAGACGGGTATGTCGGGGAACTTCTTGAGTTGCAGCAAGGGTGTGAAGGACCCATTGGAAGTTCCAGTGGATAGATGTGATTAGCCTCGAGAAGCCCCAGCGAAAATGGGCCTCATCTCGCCTGGAGGGCAAAACCTCCTGGATTTTCTCGAGTTGCGGCAGGTGCTCTCGACTTACGACGGGGACCACAGGGAACCGCTCTGGTGGCCTCAGGAAAGGCCAGTCCCCATGCGAGTTCCTCGGGGGCCTCTCGGGATTCCTCCCCCGTCGATGCCGGGGTCTAAGACCTTGTGTGGAGTCGGGGCCGGAACCTGAGGATTCCTCTCCAGTGCTGACATGGATTTTGGGGTATTTCTGGAGTCTCCCCAGGGGAGTCAGTCCTCGTCTCGAATGCGGGCATGCACTTGAGGTTTCCTAAACAGTGGTAGCAGCAGTGTCACGCAGTCCGCCGCGTGGATCAAATGATCTATGGTTTTCCCTCGAGTCTTTCCCAGGAGGCTTTCCCACGAGGCTTTCCCACAGGGCTGTCCCACGTGCACACATGGCGGGAGTCGATCCTCGGCTTGAACGTCAAGGCAGTGCAGGGAAAACAGGTTCCTCTGGAATGCACTGACACATCTGGGGGACTCTTGGAATGGGGGCACGGCCCTGGAGTTCGTCTCGCCTTTCCTGTGAAGAGCGCCTCCTCTTGAGATACGACGGGAACGCTGGGAATTCTTTCCCTACGAAACAGGGAAAGGATCCCTCATCTCGAGCTAGGAGGTGGAAACAGGGTTACCCTGGATGTGTGCGGGACCCTCGTGCTTCCTCTCGAGTGCAGTCGGCTATGTCGGGGAACTTCTGGACTTGCAGCAAGGGTGTGAAGGACCCTTTGGAAGTTCCAGTGGTTAGATGTGATTAGCCTGGAGTACCCTCAGCGGAAATGTGCCTCATCTCGCCTGGAGAGCAAAACCTCCTGGAGTTTCTCGAGTTGCGGCAGGTGCTCTGGACTTACGACGAGGACCTCAGGGACCCGCTCTGGTGGCCTCAGGAAAGGCCAGTCCCCATGCCAGTTCCTTGGGGGCCTCTCGGGATTCCTCTCCTGTCAATGCCGGGGCCTAAGGCATTGTGTGGAGTCGGGGCCGGAACCTGAGGATTCCTCTCCAGTGCTGACATGGATCTTGGGGTACTTCTGGAGTCTCCCCAGGGGAGTCAGTCCTCGTCTTGAATGCGGGCATGCACTTGCGCTTTCCTCCATAGCGGTAGCATCAGAATCACGCAGTCCACTGCATGGATCAAAGGATCTATGGTTTTCCCTCGAGTCTTTCCCACTAGGCTTTCCCACGAGGCTTTCCCACAGGGCTGTCCCACGTGCACACGTGGAGGGAGTCGATCCTCGGCTTGAACGTCAAGGCAGTGCAGGGAATACAGGTTCCTCTGGAATGGACTGACACATCTGGGGGACACTTGGAATGGTGGCACGACCCTGGAGTTCCTCTCGCCTTTCCTGTGCAGAGCGCATCCTCTGGAGATGGGACGAGAACGCCGGGAATTCTTTCCCTACGAAACAGGATAAGGATCCCTCATCTCGAGCTAGGAGGCGGAAACGGGGCTCACCTGGATGTGTGCGGGACCCTCGTGCTTCCTCTCGAGTGGAGACGGCTATGTCGGGGAACTTCTGGACTTGCAGCAAGGGTGGGAAGGACCCTTTGGAAGTTCCAGTGGTTAGATGTGATTAGCCTCGAGAAGCATCATTGGAAATGGGCCTCATCTCGCCTGGAGGGCAAAACCTCCTGGATTTTCTCGAGTTGCGGCAGGTGCTCTCGACTTACGACGGGGACCTCAGGGACCCGCTCTGGTGGCCTCAGGAAAGGCCAGTCCCCATGCGAGTTCCTCAGGGGCCTCTCGGGATTCCTCTCCCGTCGATGCCGGGGCCTAATACCTTGTGTGGAGTCGGGTCCGGAACCTGAAGATTCCTCTCCAGTGCTGACATGGATTTGGGGTACTTCTGGAGTCTCCCCAGGGGAGTCCGTCCTCGTCTCGAATGCGGGCATGCACTTGTGCTTTCCTCCAGTGCGGTATCAGCAGTGTCAAGCAGTCCGCCGCTTGGATCAAAGGATCTATGGTTTTCCCTCGAGTCTTTCCCACGAGGCTTTCCCACGAGGCTTTCCCACAGGGCTCTCCCACGTGCACACGTGGAGGGAGTCGATCCTCGGCTTGAACGTCAAGGCAGTGCAGGGAAAACAGGTTCCTCTGGAATGGAATGACACATCTGGGGGACTCTTGGAATGGTGGCAAGACCCTGGAGTTCCTCTCGCCTTTCCTGTGGAGAGCGCCTCCTCTTGAGATGCGACGGGAACGACGGAAAATCTTTCCCTACGAAACAGGGAAAGGATCCCTCATCTCGAGCTAGGAGGCGGAAAAGGGGCTCCCCTGGATGTGTGCGGGACCCTTGTGCTTCCTCTCGTGGAGACGGGTATGTCGGGGACCTTCTTGAGTTGCAGCAAGGGTGTGAAGGACCCTTTGAAAGTTCCAGTTTTTAAATATGATTAGCCTCGAGAAGCCTCAGCGGAAATGGGCCTCATCTCGCCTGGAGGGCAAAACCTCCTGGATTTTCTCGAGTTGCGGCAGGTGCTCTCGACTTACGACGGGGACCTCAGGGACCCGCTCTGGTGGCCTCAGGAAAGGCCAGTCCCCATGCGAGTTCCTCGGGGGCCTCTCGGGATTCCGCTCCCGTCGATGCCGTGGCCTAATACCTTGTGTGGAGTCGGGTCCGGAACCTGATGTTTCCTCTCCAGTGCTGACATGGATTTGGGGTACTTCTGGAGTCTCCCCAGGGGAGTCAGTCCTCGTCTCGAATGCGGGCATGCACTTGAGCTTTCCTAAAGAGCGGTAGCAGCAGTGTCACGCAGTCCGCCACGTGGATGAAAGGATCTATGTTTTTCTCTCGAGTCTTTCCCACGAGGCTTTCCCACGAGGCTTTCCCACAGGGCTGTCCCACGTGCACACGTGGTGGGAGTCGATCCTCGGCTTGAACGTGAAGGCAGTGCAGGGAAAACAGGTTCCTCTGGAATGGACTGACACATCTGGGGGACTCTTGGAATGGTGGCACGACCCTGGAGTTCCTCTCGCCTTTCCTGTGGAGAGAGCCTCCTCTTGAGATGCGACGGGAACGCTGGGAATTCTTTCCTTACGAAACAGGGAAAGGATCCCTCATCTCGAGCTAGGAGGCGGAAACGGGGTTCCCCTGGATGTGTGCGGGACGCTCCTGCTTCCTCTTCAGTAGAGACGGCTATGTCGGGGAAATTCTGGACTTGCAGCAAGGGTGTGAAGGACCCTTTGGAAGTTCCAGTGGTTAGATGTGAATAGGCTCGAGAAGCCTCAGCGGTAATGGGCCTCATCTCGCCTGGAGGGCAAAACCTCCTGGAGTTTCTCGAGTTGCGGCAGGTGCTCTCGACTTACGACGGGGACCTCAGGGACCCGCTCTGGTGGCCTCAGGAAAGGCCAGTCCCCATGCGAGTTCCTCGGTGGCCTCTCGGGATTCTTCTCCCGTCGATGCCGGGGCCTAAGACCTTGTGTGGAGTCGGGGCCGGAACCTGAGGATTCCTCTCCAGTGCTGACAAGGATCTTGGGGTACTTCTGGAGTCTCCCCAGGGGAGTCAGTCCTCGTCTCGAATGCGGGCATGCTCTTGCGCTTTAGTCAAGAGCGGTGGCAGCAGTGTCACGCAGTCCGCCGCGTGGATCAAAGGATCTAACGTTTTCCCTCGAGTCTTTCCCACGAGGCTTTCCCATGAGGCTGTCCCACAGGGCTGTCCCACGTGCACACGTGGTGGGAGCCGATCCTCGGCTTGAACGTCAAGGCAGTGCAGGGAAAACAGGTTCTTCTGGAATGGACTGACACATCTGGGGGACTCTTGGAATGGTGGCACGACCCTGGACTTCCTCTCGCCTTTCCTGTGGAGAGCGCCTCCTCTTGAGATGCGACGGGAACGCCGGGAATACTTTCCCTACGAAACAGGGAAAGGATCCCTCATCTCGAGCTAGGAGGCGGAAACTGTGCTCCCCTGGATGTGTGCGGGACCCTCGTGCTTCCTCTCGAGTGGAGACGGGTATGTCGGGGAACTTCTTGAGTTGCAGCAAGGGTGTGAAGGACCCTTTGGAAGTTCCAGTGGTTAGATGTGATTAGCCTCGAGAAGCCTCAGCGGAAATGGGCCTCATCTCGCCTGGAGGGCAAAACTTCCTGGATTTTCTCGATTTGCGGCAGGTGCTCTCGACTTACGACGGGGACCTCAGGGACACGCTCTGGTGGCCTCAGGAAAGGCCAGACCCCATGCAAGTTCCTCGGGGGCCTCTCGGGATTCCTCTCCCGTCGATGCTGGGGCCTAAGACCTTGTGTGGAGTCGGAGCCGGAACCTGAGGATTCCTCTCCAGTGCTGACATGGATCTTGGGGTCCTTCTGGAGTCTCCCCAGGGGAGTTAGTCCTCGTCTCAAATGCGGGCATGCACTTGCGCTTTCCTCTAGAGCGGTAGCAGCTGTGTCACGCATTCCGCCGCGTGGATCAAGGGATCTATGGCTTTTCCTTGAGGCTTTCCCACGAGGCTTTCCCACAGGGCTGTCCCACGTGCACACGTGGTGGGAGTCGATCCTCGGCTTGAACGTCAAGACAGTGCAGGGAAAACAGGTTCCTCTGGAATGGACTGACACATCTGGGGGAGTCTTGGAACGGTGGCACGACCCTGGAGTTCCTCTCGACTTTCCTGTGGAGAGCGCCTCCTCTTGAGATGCGACGGGAACGCCGGGAATTCTTTCCCTACGAAACAGGGAAAGGATCCCTCATCTCGAGCTAGGAGGCGGAAACGGGGCTCCCCTGGATGTGTGCGGGACCCTCGTGCTTCCTCTCGAGTGGAGAGGGGTATGTCGGGGAACTTCTTGAGTTGCAGCAAGGGTGTGAAGGACCCTTTGGAAGTTCCAGTGGTTAGATGTGATTAGCCTCGAGAAGTCTCAGCGGAAATAGGCCTCATCTCGCCTGGAGGGCAAAACCTCCTGGATTTTCTCGAGTTGCTGCATGTGCTCTCGACTTACGACGGGGACCTCAGGGACCCACTCTGGTGGCCTCATCAAAGGCCAGTCCCCATGCGAGTTCCTCGGGGGCCTCTCGGGATTCCTCTACCGTCGATGCCGGGGCCGAAGACCTTGTGTGGAGTCGGGCCGGAACCTGAGGATTCCTCTCCAGTGCTGACATGGATCTTGGGGTACTTCTGGAGTCTCCCCAGGGGAGTCAGTCCTCGTCTCGAATGCGGGCATGCACTTGCGCTTTCCTCCAGAGCGGTAGCAGCAGTTTCACGCAGTCCGCCGCGTGGATCAAAGGATCTATGGTTTTCCCTCGATTCTTTCCCACGAGGCTTTCCCACGAGGCTTTCCCACAGGGCTGTCCCACGTGCACAAGTGGTGGGAGTCGATCCTCGGCTTGAACGTCATGGCAGTGCAGGGAAAACAGGTTCCTCTGGAATGGCCTGACACATCTGGGGGACTCTGGGAATGGTGGCACTATCCTGGAGTTCCTCTCGCCTTTCCTGTGGAGAGAGCCTTCTCTTGAGATGCGACGGGAACGCCCAGAATTTTTCCCGACCAAACCGGGAAAGGATCCCTCATATGGAGCTACGAGGCGGAAATGGCGCTCCACTGGATGTGTGCGGGGCCCTCGTGCTTCCTCTAGAGTGGAGAGGGGTATGTCGGGGAACTTCTTGAGTTGCAGCAAGGATGTGAAGGACCTTTTGGAAGTTCCAGAGGTTAGGTGTGATTAGCCTCAAGAAGCCGCAGCGCACATGTGCCTCATCTAGCCTGGAGGGGAGATCCTCCTGGATTTTCTCGAGTTGCAGCAGGTGCTCTAGTGTTACGACGGAGACCTAAGGGACCCGCTCTGGTGGCCTCAGGCCTGGCCAGACCCCATTCGAGCTTCTCGGGGACCTCTTGGGATTCCTCTCCCGTCGATGCCGGGGCCTAAGACCCCGTGTGGCGTTGGCCACGGAAACTGAGGATTCCTCTCCAGTGCTGACATGGTTCTTGGGGTACTTCTGGACTCTCCCCAGTGGAGTCAGTCCTTGTCTCGAATGGGGGCATGCACGTGCGCTTTCCTCCAGAGCAGTAGCAGCAGTTTCACGCTTCCCGTCACGTCGTTCATGGGATCTGTGGGTTTCCCTCGAGGTTTTCCCACAAGGCTTTCCCATGAGGCTTTCCCACAGGGCTGTCCCATGTGCCACCGTGGTGTGAGTCGATCTGCAGCGTTAAAGTCGAGGCAGTAGAGGGAAAACACCTTCCTCTGGAATGGACTGGGACATCTGGGGGACTCTGAGAATGGTGGCACGACCCTGGAGTTCCTCTCGCCTTTCCTGTGGAGAGCGCCTCCTCTTGAGATGCGACAGGAACGCCCAGAATTCTTTCCCGACCAAGCAGGGAAAGGATCCCTCATCTGGAACTACAATGCGGAAACGGGGCTCCTCTTGATGTGGGCGGGACCATTGTGCTTCCTCTAGAGTGGACAGGGGTAGTCGGGGAACTTCTTGAGTTGCAGCAAGGGTGTCAAGGACCTTTTGGAAGTTCCAGAGGTTAGTTGTGATTAGTGTCGAGAAGCATCGGCGGAAATGGGCCTCATTTCCCCTGGAGGGGAGTACCTCCTGGATTTTCTCGAGTTGCGGCAGGTGCTCTCGTCTTACGACGGTGACTTAAGGCACCCGCTCTGGTGGCCTCAGGACTGGCCAGTCCCCATTCGAGTTGCTCGGGGGCCGCTCGGGATTCCTCTCCCTTCGATCCGGGGCCTAAGACCTTGTGTGGGGTCGGAGGCGGAACCTGAGGATTCCTCTCCAGTGCTGACATGGATCTTGCGGTACTTCTGGAGTCTGCCCAGGAGAGTCAGTCCTCGTCTCGAGAGGGGGCATGCACGTGCGCTTTCCTCCCGAGCTGTAGTAGCAGTGTCACGCTTCCCGTCGTGTCGATCATGGGATCTGTGGCTTTCCCTCGAGGCTTTCCCAGGAGGCTTTCCTACGAGGCTTTCCCACAGGGCTGTCTCACGTGCCACCGTGGTGTGAGTCGATCCTCGGCGTGAAAGTCGAGGCAGTGCAGGGAAAAGAGGTTCCTCTGGAATGGACTGGGACATCTGGGGGACTCTTGGAATGGTGGCACGACCCTGGAGTTCCTCTCGCCTTTCCTGTGGAGAGCGCCTGCTCTTGAGATGCGACGGGAATGCCGGGAATTCTTTCCCGACCAAGCAGGGAAAGGATCCCTCATCTCGAGCTACGAGGTGGAAACGGGGCTCCTCTGGATGTGGACCGAACCTCGTGCTTTCTTTCGACTGGAGATGGGTATGTCGGGGATCTTCTTGAGTTGCAGCAAGGGTGTCAAGGACCCTTTGGAAGTTCCAGAGGTTAGATATGATTAGCCTCGAGACGCCTCAGCCAAAATGGGCCACATCTCGCCTGGAGGGTTGAACCTCCTTGTTTTCTCGAGTTGCGGCTTGTGCTCTCGACTTACGACGGGGACCTCATGGACCCGCTCTGTTGGCCTCAGGATAGGTCATTCCCCATGCGAGTTGCTCGGTGGCCTCTGAGGATTCCTCGCCCGTCAAGGCAGGCGCCTAAGACCTTGTATGGAGTCGGACCAGAACCTGAGGATTCCTCTCCCGGGCTGACATGGATCTTGGCTTACTTCTGGAGTCTCCCAAGGGGCGTCAGACCTCGTCTCGAGTGGGGTCATGCACGTGTGCTTTCCTCCTGAGCAGTAGCAGCAGTTTCTCGCTTCCCGTCTCGTGGATCAAGGGATCTGTGTCTTTCCCTCGAGGCTTTTCCATGGGGCTTTCCCACAGGGCTGTTCCACGTGCCACCATGCAGTGCTGGGAAAACAGGAACCTCCTTCCCACATAGGGGGTACACTGTCCCCTTGGGCGTGTATCTCCAGGGCATTCGCGCTTGGGGGTTGCCCACGGATGTTGGCCTCAGGCTCCACATGAGAAAAGCTCCTAATGGCATTAGCTGCCGGTCCAGATGCTGGCCCCTCAGGTCTCTGGCCGCAGCCTTGGGCTCCAGGCAACTCAAAGCCCTCGGGGCTGGCGCTCTGGGACTGCTGTAGGGAAAGGGCGCCAGGAGCCCACGGAGGAGTTGGGGAGGCGCAGGGGGCATATGGAGGCGAGGACAGCGTGGGATCTAGGTGGAGGCGCTGGAGAGAGCGTTCGTTGTCCCGGAATGCCTCGGAGGAGCCAGCGGGGGACAGTCCAGGCCCAGGGACCTGTGGTATGTGAAAAGGTGGGAAACCCCAGAACAAGGCAGGCTGGGAAAGGGGGCGTGGGCGGCCAATTCAAAGGGACCTAGGGGGCGTTTCCTGGGCGGTGAGCTCCCTTGGCACTGCTGAGGGCCCCTGATTGATCCACCCGGGGTTGATCCCACCATCCGCTGCGAGGGATGGCCACAAACCAAAGCCCCCGAACTGCCCACCCACCCCGACGGGGATCTTGGCGGTCCGGGGCACAGCTGTGCCTGGGAAAAGCCCACTCACTCCACGGGACTCCGGCCAGGGTCTCTGCTTGGAAAGAGGCCAGGGGCGGCCCCCTCCATCTACGCACCCAAACCCTATTGACGTCAATGGGGGCGGAGACGCCTCCCGCTCTCCAGAGTCCTGGGCTGCTGGGTCCCCGCCCACTCGGCCAGCAGTCTGCAGTGCTCCCGTGTGCCTCTCCCACCATGTCTCCGTCCGGCTCCTCCAGCACCTCAAGCGGTACGTTTGCCCTCGGTCCCTGGGGTCGGATCACGTCTCAGGGGATTTGCGGGTGGCCCGGGCAAGGGCTCTCGGCCCACGTGTCGACCCCCCTTCCCGCCCGAGAACGGCGGGGACCCATCGGCCGGGCCTGGGGTTCCCAGGCGTCAGGTGTGCCCAAAGTTGGAGGGCGTGGCATCGTTCGTTCATCTTGCTCCTTTGGCACACACATGGCTTCTCCGTTCTCTTTTCTGGGAAGACAGTGTTGTTTTAGGGGGTGCGCTGCGGGGGTCGGGGGCCGGTGGGAGCGGGTGCTGTGCTGGGATGAGGCCCTTTATCCTCACATCTTCCTGTGGGAACGGGAGTCGGGGAGCTCTGTGGCCTTGCCGCCTTCAGTGGCTTCCTCTGCACAGGGGCCTAGTGCCTTCTGCCTTCTGTCAGGCGTTACGGGGTTTGGGCTTCACTTTGGCGGCCTTGGCCTTGGCCCTGGCCTGAGCCTTGGCCTTACCCTTGGCGTTGCCCTTGCCCTTGCCCTTGGCCTTGGGCTTGGCCTTCCCTAGGCCTTGTCCTTGGCCTTACCTTGTCCTTGGCCTTACCTTGTCCTTGCCCTTAAACTTAAACTTGACCTTGACTTTGACCTTGAACTTGAACTTGACCTTGAACTTGAACTTGACCTTGACCTTGAACTTGAATTTGACCTTGAACTTGAACTTGACCTTGAACTTGAACTTGAACTTGACCAACAACGGCAGTCCAGATTTGCTCAGAGCACCGGAGGTCCAGAGGCAGGGCTGTGTATCTCCCCTTCCCTTTGTGATCATTGCAAAGACATTCCTAGCTGATAGCGGGAGTGCCCATGAAGAAGCAAGCAGTGGGAGTGTGTTTGACACGACTGTGTGCCTCAACTCCACAAGGGGCCTTTCCTCTCGAAGTAGGCCCCATGTCCCCTTGGGGAGGGTGTCATGCCTCTTTTCTCCACACTGCCAAAGGGTGGAGCAAAGCTCGCTCTGTCAGAGGTACAAAAACAGCAATTGAATGGATTTTCAAGCTCTTGCTAGGCTGCACCCTTTCAGGGCCCACTTTACTGAAACAGGTGCTCTGTGGCCCCCGGTTGGGTATGCAGGTTCACAAACAGGGTGAGATCCTGTCCAAGCCAACAATTTTCCTGAAAGACCTAGGCTCACTAAAGCTCTCCTCCAGAGCAAAGGGGATAGAGGAGATGTATGGAGGAGTCTTTGCCTTTCCCTGTGAGTGTGGGGCTACTCCCTACGGCCCCAAGCTCAGGGATAACTGCCTCTAAGAAAGGAATGGCAAGAAGCGCTAATCTTGGAGGTTGGGACAGGGAGTTCGCAGCATGTGGGGAAAGAAAGACTTCTTCGGGGAAGAAGAGGCAACCACCGGGGGTGTGTTCGCAAGCCTCTATTTGGAAGGAACACGTTTGCTTATACAACTCAAGACCTCCAGATCTGCTCAGAGGACTGAAGTTCCAGAGACAGGGCCATGTATCTCCCCTTCCCTTTGAGATCCTTGCCAAGACATTCCTAGCAGATTGTCGGAGTGCCCATGAAGAAGCAAGCAGCGGGAGTGTGCTTGACATCACTGGCTGCCTACCTGGGCTCAGCTCCTCAAGGGGCCTTTCTCTCCTGGTAGGCCCTATGTCCCCTTTGGGAGAGGGTTGTGCCCTCTTCCCTCCACACTGCCAAAGGGTGGAGGTAGAGCAAACTCGTTCTCTCCGAGGTAAAAGAAAGACAAATTGGATGGATCTTTAAGCTCTTGCTATGCTGCACCCCTCCAGGACCCACTCGAGCAAAACAGGTGCCCTGTGGCCCCTAGGTCGGGTATGCAGGTTCACACACCGGGTGTGATCCCGTCAAAGCCAAGAATTTTCCTGACAGACCTAGGCTCACTAGAGCTCTCCTCCAGAGGAAAGGGGACAGAAAAGATGTGTGTGTGGAGGTGGCTCTGCCTTTCCAGGTCCCAATCTCAGGGATAACTGCCCCTAAGAAAGGAACTGCTGCTGCTGCTGCTGCTGCTGCTGCTGCTGCTGCTGCTGCTGCTGCTGCTAAGTTGGTTCAGTCGTGTTCGACTCTGTGCGACGCCATAGACGGTAGCCCACTAGGCTCCCCCGTCCCTGGGATTCTCCAGGCAAGAACAGTAAGTGGGTTGCCATTGCCTTCTCCAATGCATGAAAGTGAAAATGAAAGTGCAGTCGCTCAGTCGTGTCCGACCCTCAGCGACCCCATGGACTGCAGCCTACCAGGCTTCTCTGTCCATAGGATTTTCTGAAAGGAACTGCAAGAAGCACTTTTCCAGGAGGCTGGGAAAGGGAGTTTGCAGGATGTGGGGAAAGAGAGCCTCCTTCGGGGAAGAATAGGCGGCCACTTGTTTTGTGTTGCAAACCTCTATTTGGAAGGAACAGGTTAGCTTATACAAAGGGAGACCTCCAGATCTGCTCAGAGGACCGAAGTTGCAGAGGCAGGTCGGTGTATCTTCCCTTCACTTTGCGATCCTTGCAAAGACATTCCTTGCTGCTAGATGACTCAGCAAGGGCCTTTGAGACTGTTGTTTTCTTTCCTAGGTTCAAAGATTCCTTCAGTTCCTAATATAGATATCCTAGAAATGATATGACATCCGTGAAAATCTGATATGTCCTGGTCAAATGCTGTCAGTTATCATTCTAGTTATCATATTAAAGCATTTCAAGTCGCAGCAGTGACCAGATGACATTGTCAATTTCTATTTCATCAGGTTTTAACCATGTCCTCTGTGGTTTCACACTGATGCCTTTGCAGAAATACTGCTACTTCAAGATACATGGAAAATACTTTTTTTAAGCTTACTGATAATTTGTTTGTTTGTTTGCTTGTCTTCTGGTAAGCTGCTACCAGATGGAATTTAGTCTCCTCTCTAGGTTAAGAGAACTAAGTTTTCTTAGAATGCAATTTTTGATCACAGACTATGAGTTTCTCTACCTTTCATTGATTTATAATTGTTTTCATCATCTGTTTTTTTACTTCGGTAAAGTAAATAAGCCTTATTTAAGATTTTGGTACATGTAGGATGGACTAAGCTTTCCCCACCCTTGCAAGTTCCCTTAACCCTTCAGATTCTTCTCGTGGGACCAAGATCTCACTTTCCTCCAGAGGGACAATCCAAGCTTTTTATCAGTTGATCTGCCCCTGACATCAGAGTCAAGTTGAGCACGAGTTGGCCTATAATTTAGGCATGAAACTATGACTACATAAAGAAAAGGTGACTTTATGATTCAGGGATGGCCATGATATGCCTTGCACTTCAGAGAAAATGGGTTAAAATGATTTTTTTTCCTTCAAAACTGCACACCCAGTTCTTTCAGCATATGCAATTGAAAACATCTAGTCATTAGGTCAGTTTTCATTCCAATCCCAAAGAAAGGCAATGACAAAGACTATTCAAGCTGCTGCACAATTGCACTCATCTCACACACTAGTAAAGTAATGCTCAAAATGCTCCAAGTTCACATGAACTGTGAACTTCCAGATGTTCAAGAGGGATTTAAAAAATGCAGAGAAACCAGAGATCAAATTGCCAACATCCACTGGATCATTGAAAAAGCAAGAGAGTTCCGGAAAAAAAAAAACCATCTATTTCTGCTTTATTGACAATGCCAAAGCCTTTGACTGTGTGGATCACAAGAAACTGGGAAAAATTCTGAAAGAGATGGGAATACCAGACCACCTGACCTGTCTCTTGAGAAACCTGTATGCAGGTCAGGAAGAAACAGTTCGAACTGGACATGGAACAACAGACTGGTTCTACATAGGAAAAGGAACATGTCAAGGCTGTATATTGTCACCCTGCTTATTTAACTTATATGCAGAGTACAGCATGAGAAACACTGGGCTGGAGGAAGCACACGCTGGAATCAAGGTTGCTGGGAGAAATATCAATAATCTCAGATATTCAGATGACACCACCCTTATGGCAGAAAGTGAAGAAGAGCTAAAGAGTCTCCTGATGAAAGTGAAAGAGGAGAGTGAAAAAGTTAGCTTAAAGCTCAGCATTCAGAAAACTACAATCATTGCATCCAGTCTCATCACTTCATGGCAAATAGATGGGAAAACATTGGAAACAGCAGCAGACTATTTTGGGGGGCTTGGAAATCACTGCAGGTGATGGCTGCCTCCATGAACTTAAAACATATTTATGACTTGGAAGAAAAGTGATGACCAAACTAGACAGCATATTAAAAAGCCGAGACGTTGCTTTGCCAACAAAGATCCATCCGGTCAAGGCTATGGTTTTTCCATATGTCATGGATGGATATGAAAGATGCACTATAAAGAAAGTGACAGCTGAAAATGTGATGCTTTTGAACAGTGGTGTTGGAGAAGATGCTTGTAGGTCGCTTAGACTACAAGGAGACGCAACCACTCCATCCTAAAGGAAATCAGGTCTGAATATCCATTGGAAGGACTAATACTGAACCTGAAACTCCAATACTTTGGCCACTTGATGTGAAGAGCTGACTCACTTGGAAGTTGCTTTGATTTGCCTATGAGTGTGGGAGCCCTCCCTGGGCAAAGGGCCTCAGGGGTCATTGCCACTGAATCATGACATCCAAGCAAGCGCATTCCAGCTGTGTGACATGCAGGAAGCAGGAGACTGGGAAAACTGTCTTCCTTAGAGGAAGGAAAGTCATCCACAGAGAGTGTGTTTTCAGGCCTCTCTTTGCAGCAAGTGTTTTGCTTCTCAGACATCAGAGCTGCAGGCTTGCTCTGAGGGCCTCAATTCCAGAGTCAGGGCTGTGTGTCTCACTGCACTTTCCAAGCATTGCAGACACATTCCTAGGTTGGAGCAGTGCTTCCCATGAGAAAGAAGCCTCGGGAGTGTGTCTGAGCGGGCTGAGTGCCATGCTAGGGTCACCTAGTCGAGGGCACCTTGCACATCCAATGGGCCCCAGGCGAGTAGCTATGGACCGGCCCCTCGGTTGAGATATCCCAAAGCAGGGAACAAAGCTAGCTCTGTCAGAAGGAGGAAAACAGCAATGGGATGGATTTTCAAGCAGTTGCTAAGTCACACCACGTGAGGGCTCCGCGGGAAAGAAATGCGAATTTTGGCCTCTAGGCCCAGTATCCAGATGTGTGCACAGGATATTTTCCCCACAGGATCCAAGAATGTTCCAGACAGACCTAAGCTCACTAGATCTCTCCTGCAGAGGAAATGAAATATTGTTGCTGAACCACGAAAAGATGCTGGGATTCTTGGCTTATGGAGGAGAAGAATTCAATCCAGGGCCCAAGACGAGGCTTGATTGCTCAGAGCTTTTGTGCAATCGAGTTTTATTCAAGTAGAAAGGAGATAGAGAAAGCTTCTGACAGAGACATCACAAGGGCAGAAAGCGTACCCCCTTGCTAGTGTTAGTAATGGAGTTATATACTCTCCAATAAGTTATTACAACGAACAAAAGAATGTCTGGAGGTTGTAAAGACTCACTAGACCTACTCCCATCATTTACATTTTAAGATAACAGGATTAGCCAGAAGGTTTTTCCAGAGACCGTCCTCAAGAAGGATGCATGATTGTTATATAATCCTAAGGAATGTAGAGGGAAAAAAGGTGTGCCCTTTCTTCCTCCTTGAGAATTCTAGACCCCTCTCTCCTTGGGGACCCTTGAACTTCTTATAAACCTGCCTTGGCAATGACTCTCTCCGAAACATGATTGAACAGCCGTTTGGAGCTTCCTTTGACTTTCCCTGGGAGGGAGGGAGCCCTCCCTGAGCACAGGGCCTCAGGGGCCATGGCCAATGAAAACTAATCTCCCAGTAAGTGCTTTTCAGCCCTGTGTGACTCTCAGCCCACAGGAGGCTGAGAAAACTCTCTTCCTTGGAGGAAGGAAAGGCAGCCCAAGAGTGTGTTTTCAGGCCTGTATCTTGCAGCAAGTGTTTGGCTTGTTAGACATAAGACCTGCAGGCCTGCTCCAACAGACTCCATTCCAGAATCAGGGCCTTGTGTCTCCCTGCAGTTTCCTGGCCTCGCAAACACATTCCTAGGGGAGAGCAGTCCTGCCCATGGGGAAGCAGGCTGCGGGAGTGTGTCTGAGGGGGCCAGGTGCCATGCTGGGGTCACCTGGTCGAGGGCACCTTGCACCTCCAATGGACCCCAGGCAAGGAGTTGCAGGCCACCACCTTGCTTCTGAAATCCCAAAGTGGGGAGCAAAGCTCGCTCTGTCAGAGGGAAGAAAACAGCAACAGGATGGATTTTCAAGCAGTTGCTAGGCTGTACTGCGTTAGGGCTCCAAGGAAGAAAAATGCAGATGTTAGCCCCTACGACTGGTATCCAGGTGGGCTCCCAGGATGATTTCCCCGCAGGATCCAAGAACGTTCCAGACAGACCTGGGCTCACTAGCTCCCTCCTGCAGAGGAAACATGATAGAACAGCTGTTTGGAGGTTGCTTTGACTTCCCCTGGGAGGGTAGGATCCCTCCCTGGGTGCAGGGCCTCAGGGGCCATTGCCGCTGAGAAATGCCCTCTAAGCCAGACCTTTCCAGCCTTGTATGACTCAGCACGGAGGAGACTGGAAAAGCTATCTTCCTTGGAGGAAGGAAAGGCAGCCCCAGAGAGTGTGTTTTCACACCTGTATCTCGCAGCAAGCGTTTGCCGTCTCAGACGTCAGACCTCCAGGCCTGCTCCAACGGCCTCAGTTCCAGAGTCAGGGCCGTGTGTCTCCCTGCATTTTCTGAGCCTTGGGAACACATTCCTAGGTCAGAACAGTCCTGCCCATGGGGAAGGAGGCTGCGGGAGTGTGTCTGAGGGGGTCGGGTGCCATGCTGGGGTCCAATAGACCTGGTACCTCCAATAGACCCCAGGACAACAGCGGTGGGGCTCCCCCTGGCTTCCGAAATGCCAAAGCGAGAAGCAAAGCTAGCTCTATCAGAAGGAAGAAAAGAGCAATTAGATGGATGTTCAGGCTGTTGCTGGGCCGCACCACTTCAGGTTTCCCCCCGAGAGGAGCAGGCGCCCTGTGGCCCCTAGGTCCCATATGCAGGTTAACACACAGGATGTGTCCCCATAGGAGCCAAGAATTTTCCTGACAGACCTAGGCTCACTAGAGCTCTCCTACAGGGCAAAAGGGATAGAACAGACTGTGGATGTGACTCTGCCTTTCCCAGCGAGCATGGGGCCCTCCCTACGGCCCCGGGCTCCAGGGAAAATTGTCCCTGAAAAATGACCTCCAAGAAGCGCTTTTCCAGCAGGCTGGGATGCAGAGTTCACAGGATGGGGGAAAGTGATCGTCCTTCAGGGAAGAAGAGGCAGCCACCCAGTGTGTGTTTGCAAGCCTGTATTTGGAAGAAACTGGTTTGCTTCTTCAAGGGGAGACCTCCAGGTCTGCTCAGAGGACCGAAATTCCAGAGGCAGCACCATGCATCTCCCCTGTCCTTTCTGAGCCTTGGAAAGACATTCCTAGCTTATAGCGGTATTGCTCATGAAGAAGCAGGATGCAGGAATGTGTCAGACATGACTGGGTGCCTTCCTGGGTTCAGCTCCGTGAGGGGCCTTTCCACTCAAAGTAGGTCCCATGCCTCCTTGGGGAGGAAGTGGGGCCCGCTTGCCTCCAAATTGCCAAAGGCTGGAACAAAGCTAGTTCTATCAGAGGTAAGAAAAGAGCAATTGGATGGATGTGGAAGCTGTTGCTGGGCCGCACTGCTTCAGGCCCCCCACCCCTCCGGCCCCGAGAGAAACAGGCGCCCTGTGGCCCCTCGGTCCTGTATGCAGTTTCACACATAGAATGTGTCCCCATAGGAGCCAAGAATTTTCCTGACAGACCTAGGCTCACTAGAGCTCTCCTACAGAGCAAAGGGGATGGGACAGATGTGTGGCTGTGGCTCTGCCTTTCCCTGGGAGTGTGGAGCCGCTCCCTATGGCCCCGGGCTCCAGGGGAAATTGCCCCTGAATAATGACCTCCAAGAAGCGCTTTTCCAACTGGCTGAGACGTGGAGTTCTCAGGATGCAGGGAAAGCGAGTGTCCCTTCGGGGAAGCAAAGGCAGTCACCTGTTATCATTACTTACTAGAATAGTAGGTACCTTCTCTGGTTGGGCAGAGGCCTTCCCTACCTGATCTGAAAAAGAAAATGAAGTAGCTCGCTGATTTGAGAAATAATTCCCAGACTTGGGTTTCCAACCAGTATAGAATCCGACAATGGCCCTGTCTTTGTAGCCGCGTTAATTAACAGGTATGTGAAGCTCTAAATATCAGTGGAAATTACATACAGCATATAGGCCCCAGTGTTCTGGAATGGTGGAAAGAAACAACCAAACTCTTGAAGAGACTCTTTCAAAATGGATCATAGAGACTGACTGTACATGGATGGGCTTGCTTCTGGCAGACTTACTCATATTACGGGTAACTGCACGTTCCCATAGTTGTTGTCCTTATGAAATTTTCTATGGGAGAACCCCCCACCCCAAATGAGGCAGGTGTTAGCAGATTTGCCACAAGTAAGGAGGTGGGATTTCACAGCAGCTGGAACAATTAGGTAAGGTAATAAATCAGGTAACTAAGTTTGTGTAAAAAAAAATATCATTCCCCCTTGAGGAACAGATTCATGAATTTGTGCTCAGTGATCAGGTGTGGCTCAATGACTGGAAACACAATTCCTTGGCCTGACATCGGAAAGGTCCTTATACTGTTGTTTTAGCCACAATTCTGAAAGAGAAGGGAATACTAGACCACCTAACCTGCCTCTTGAGAAATCTGTATGAAGGTCAGGAAGCAACAGTTAGAGCAGGACATGGAACAACATACTGGTTCCAAAAAGGAAAAGGAGTATGTCAAGGCTGTATATTGTCACCCTGTTTATTTAACTTATATGCAGACTACATCATGAAAAATGCTGGGATGGAAGATACGTGAGCTGGAATCAAGATTGCCGGAAGAAATATCAATACACTTAGATATGCAGATGTCACCACCATTATGGCAGAATGGGAAGAGGAAAGCGTATGTCGGGGAACTTCTTGAGTTGCAGCAAAGGTGTGAAGGACCCTTTCGAAGTTCCAGAGGTTAGGTGTGGTTACTCTCGAGATGCCTCAGCAGAAATGGGCCTCATGGCGCCTGGAATGGAGAGGCTTCTGGATATTCCCCAGTTTCAGCAGGTGCTCTCGAGTTACCACGGGGACTTCAGGGACCCTCTCTGGCGGCCTCAGGAAAGGACAGTCGTCATGCGTGTTGCTAGGGGGCCTCTCGTGATTCCTCTCCCGTCGGTGCCGGGGCCTAAGACGTTGTGTGGAGTCGGGGCCGGAACCTGAGGATTCCTCACCAATGCGGACATAGATCTTGGGGTAATTATGGAGTCTCCCCAGGGGAGTCAGTCCTCGTCTCGAGAGGGGGCATGCAGGTGCGCTTTCCTCCTGATCTGTAGCAGCAGTGTCACGCTTCCCATCTCGTGAGTCATGGGATCTGTGGCTTTCCCTCCAGGATTTTCCACGAGTCTTTCCCACGAGGCTTTCCCACAGGGCTGTCCCACGAGGCTTTCGCACAGGGCTGTCCCACGTGCCACCTTGGTGGCAGTCGATCCTCGGCGTGAAATTCGAGGCAGTGCAGGGAAACCAGGTTCCTCTGGAATGCACTGAGACATCTGGGGGACTCTTGGAATGGTGGAACGACGCTGGAGATCCTCTCCCTTTCCTGTGGAGAGCGCCTCCTCTTGAAATGTGAAGGGAAGGCCGGGAATTTTTTTCCGACCAAGCAGGGAAAAATTCCCTCATCTTGAGGTACGAGACGGAAACGGGGCCCCTCTAGATGTGGGTGGGACATTCGTGCTTCCTCCTGAGTGGAGACGGGTAAGTCGGGGAACTTCTTCAGTGGCAACAAGGGAGTGAAGGAACTTTTGGAAGTTCCAGAGGTTAGGTGTGATTAGCCTCGAGAAGCATCAGCGGAAATGGGACTCATCTCGCCTGGAGGGCAAAACCTCCTGGATTTTTTCGAGTTGGGGCTGGTGCTTTCGACTTACCACGGGGACCTCAGGGACACGATCTGGTGGCCTCAAGAAAGGCCAGTCCCCATGCAGGTTTCTCGCGGGCATCTTGGGATTCCTCTGCCTTTGATGCCGGGGCCTAAGACCTCGTGTGGAGTCGGGGCCGGAACCTGAGGATTCCTCTCCAGTGCTGACATGGATCTTGGGGTACTTCTGGAGTCTCCCCAGGGGAGTCAGTCCTCGTCTCGAATGCGGGCATGCACCTGCGCTTTCCTCCAGAGCGGTAGCAGCAGTGTCACGCAGTCCGCCGCATGGATCAAGGGATCTATGGTTTTCCCTCGAGGCTTTCCCACGAGGCTTTCCCACAGGGCTGTCCCACGTGCACACGTGGAGGGAGTCGATCCTCGGCTTGAACGTCGAGGCAGTGCAGGGAAAACAGGTTCCTCTGGAATGGACTGACACATCTGGGGGACTCTTGGAATGGTGGCACGACCCTGCAGTTCCTCTCGCCTTTCCTGTGGAGAGCGCCTCCTCTTGAGATGCGACGGGAACGCCGGGAATTCTTTCCCTACGAAACAGGGAAAGGATCCCTCATCTCGAGCTAGGAGGCGGAAACGGGGCTCCCCTGGATGTGTGCGGGACCCTCGTGCTTCCTCGCGAGTGGAGACGGGTATGTCGGGGAACTTCTTGAGTTGCAGCAAGGGTGTGAAGGACCCTTTGGAAGTTCCAGTGGTTAGATGTGATTAGCCTCGAGAAGCCTCAGCGGAAATGGGCCTTATCTCGCCTGCAGGGCAAAACCTCCTGGATTTTCTCCAGTTGCGGTAGGTGCTCTCAACTTACGACAGGGACCTCAGGGACCCGCTCTGCTGGCCTCAGGAAAGGCCAGTCCCCATGCGAGTTCCTCGGGGGCCTCTCGGGATTCTTCTCCCGTCGATGCCGGGGCCTAAGACCTTGTGTGGAGTCGGGGCCAGAACCTGAGGAATCCTCTCCAGTGCTGACATGGATCTTGGGGTAGTTCTGGAGTCTCCCCAGGGGAGTCAGTCCTCGTCTCGAATGCGGGCATGCACGTGCGCTTTCCTCCAGAGCGGTAGCAGCAGTGTCAGGCATTCCGCCGCGTGGATCAAGGGATCTATGGCTTTTCCTCGAGGCTTTCCCACGAGGCTTTCCCACAGGGCTGTCCCACGTGCCACCGTGGTGGGAGTCGATCCTCGGAATGAACGTCGAGGCAGTGCAGGGAAAATACGTTCTTCTGGAATGGACTGACGCATCTGAGGGACTCTTGGAATGGTGGCACGACCCTGGCATACCTCTCACCTTTCCTGTGGAGAGCGCCTCCTCTTGAGATGCGACGGGAACGCCGCGAATTCTTTCCCTACGAAACAGGGAAAGGATCCCTCATCTCGAGCTAGGAGGCGGAAACGGGGCTCCCCTGGATGTGTGCGGGACCCTCGTTTTTCCTCTCGAGTGGAGACGGGTATGTCGGGGAACTTCTGGACTTGCAGCAAGGGTGTGAAGGACCCTTTTGAAGTTCCAGTGGTTAGATGTGATTAGCCTCGAGAAGCCTCGGCGGAAATGGGCCTCATCTCGCCTGGAGGGCAAAACCTCCTGGATTTTCTCGAGTTGCGGCAGGTGCTCTCGACTTAAGACGGGGACCTCAGGGACCCTCTCTGGTGGCCTCAGAAAAGGCCAGTCCCCATGCGAGTTCCTCAGGGTCCTCTCGGGATTCCTCTCCCGTCGATTCCGGGGCCTAAGACCTTGTGTGGAGTCGGGGCCGGAACCTGAGGATTCCTCTCCAGTGCTGACATGGATCTTGGGGTACTTCTGGAGTCTCCCCAGGGGAGTCAGTCCTCGTCTCGAATGCGGGCATGCACATGCGCTTTCCTCCAGAGCGGTAGCAGCAGTGTCACGCATTCCGCTGCGTGGATCAAGGGATCTATGGTTTTCCCTCGAGTCTTTCCCACGAGGCTTTCCCTCGAGGCTTTCCCACAGGGCTGTCCCACGTGCACACGTGGTGGGAGTCGATCCTCGGCTTGAACGTCAAGGCAGTGCAGGGAAAACAGGTTCCTCTGGAATGGACGGACACATCTGGGGGACTCTTGGAATGGTGGCACGACCCTGGAGTTCCTCTCGCCTTTCCTGTGGAGAGCGTCTCCTCTTGAGATGGGACGGGAACGCCAGGAATTCCTTCCCTACGAAACAGGGAAAGGATCCCTCATCTCGGGCTAGGAGGCGGAAACGGGGCTCCCCTGGATGTGTGCGGGACCCTCGTGCTTCCTTTCGAGTGGAGACGGGTATGTCGGGGAACTTCTTGACTTGCAGTAAGGGTGTGAAGGACCCTTTGGAACTTCCATTGGTTAGATGTGATTAGCCTCGAGAAGCCTCAGCGGAAATGGGCCTCATCTCGCCTGGAGGGCAAAACTTCCTGGATTTTCTCGAGTTGCGGCAGGTGCTCTCGACTTACCACGGGGACCTCAGGGACCTGCTCTGGTGGCCTCAGGAAAGGCCAGTCCCCATGCGAGTTCCTCGGGGGCCTCTCGGGATTCCTCTCCCGTCGATACCGGGGCCTAAGACCTTGTGTGGAGTCGGGGTCGGAACCTGAGGATTCCTCTCCAGTGCTGATATGGATCTTGAGGTAGTTCTGGAGTCTCCCCAGGGGAGTCAGTCCTCGTCTCAAATGCGGGCATGCACTTGCGCTTTCCTCCAGAGTGGTAGCAGCAGTGTCACGCATTCCGCCGCGTGGATCAAGGGATCTATAACTTTCCCTCGAGGCTTTCCCACGAGGCTTTCCCACAGGGCTGTCCCAATTGCCACCGTGGTGGGAGTCGATCCTCGGCATGAATGTCGAGGCAGTGCAGGGAAAATACATTCCTCTGGAATGGACTGACACATCTGGGGGACTCTTGGAATGGTGGCACGACCCTGGAGTTAATCTCGCCTTTCCTGTGGAGAGCGCCTCCTCTTGAGATGCGACGGGAACGCCGGGAATTCTTTCCCTACGAAACAGGGAAAGGATCACTCATCTCGAGCTAGGAGGCGGAAACAGGGCTCCCCTGGATGTGTGCGGGACCCTCGTGCTTCCTCTCGAGTGGAGACGGGTATGTCGGGGAACTTCTTGAGTTGCAGCAAGGGTGTGAAGGACCCTTTGGAAGTTCCAGTGGTTAGATGTGATTAGCCTCGAGAAGCCTCAGCGGAAATGGGCCTCATCTCGCCTGGAGGGCAAAACCTCCTGGATTTTCTCGAGTTGCGGCAGGTGCTCTCGACTTACGACGGGGACCTCGGGGACCCGCTCTGGTGGCCTCAGGAAAGGCCAGTCCCCATGCGAGTTCCTCGGGGGCCTCTCGGGATTCCTCTCCCGGCGATGCCGGGGCCTAAGACCTTGTGTGGAGTCGGGGCCGGAACCTGAGGATTCCTCTCCAGTGCTGACATGGATCTTGGGGTACTTCTGGAGTCTCCCCAGGGGAGGCAGTCCTCGTCTCGAATGCGGGCATGCTCTTGCGCTTTCCTCCAGAGCGAGAGCAGCAGTGTCACGCAGGCCGCCGCGTGGATCAAAGGATCTATGGTTTTCCCTCGAGTCTTTCCCACGAGGCTTTCTCACGAGGCTTTCCCACAGGGCTGTCCCACGAGCACACGTGGTGGGAGTCGATCCTCGGCTTGAACGTCAAGGCAGTGCAGGGAAAACAGGTTCCTCTGGAATGGACTGACACATCTGTGGGACTCTTGGAATGGTGGCACGACCCTGGAGTTCCTCTCGCCTTTCCTGTGGAGAGCGCCTCGTCTTGAGATGCGACGGGAACGCCGGGAATTCCTTCCCTACGAAACAGGGAAAGGATCCCTCATCTCGAGCTAGGAGGCGGAAAGGGGATCCCCTTGATGTGTGCGGTACCTTCGTGCTTCCTCTCGAGTGGAGACGGGTACGTCGGGGAACTTCTTGAGTTGCAGCAAGGGTGTGAAGGACCCTTTGGAAGTTCCAGTGGTTAGATGTGATTAGCCTCGAGAAGCCTCAGTGGAAATGGGCCTCATCTCGCCTGGAGGCCAAAACCTCCTGGATTTTCTCGAGTTGCGGCAGGTGCTCTCGACTTACGACGGGGACCTCGGGGCCCGCTCTGGTGGCCTCAGGAAAGGCCAGTCCCCATGCGAGTTCCTCGGGGGCCTCTCGGGATTCCGCTCCCGTCGATGCCGGGGCCTAAGTCCTTGTGTGGAGTCGGGGCTGAAACCTGAGGATTCCTCTCCAGTGCTGACATGGATCATGGGGTACTTCTGGAGTGTCCCAGGGGAGTCAGTCCTCGTCTCGAATGCGGGCATGCACTTGCGCTTTCCTCAAGAGCGGTAGCAGCAGTGTCACGCAGTCTGCCGCGTGGATCAAAGGATCTATGGTTTTCCCTCAAGTCTTTCCCACGAGGCTTTCCCACGAGGCTTTCCCACAGGGCTGTCCCACGTGCACACGTGGTGGGAGTGGATCCTCGGCTTGAACGTCAAGGCAGTGCAGGGAAATCAGGTTCGTCTGGAATGGACTGACACATCTGGGGGACTCTTGGAATGGTGGCACGACCCTGGAGTTCCTCTCGCCTTTCCTGTGGAGAGCGCCTCCTCTTGAGATGCGACGGGAACGCCGGGAATTCTTTGCCTACGAAACAGGGAAAGGATCCCTCATCTGGAGCTAGGAGGCGGAAACGGGGCTCCCCTGGATGTGTGCGGGACCCTCGTGCTTCCTCTCGAGTGGAGACGGGTATGTCGGGGAACTTCTGGACTTGCAGCAAGGGTGTGAAGGACCCTTTGGAAGTTCCAGTGGTTAGATGTGATTAGCCTCGAGAAGCCTCAGCGGAAAAGGGCCTCATCTCGCCTGGAGGACAAAACCTCCTGGATTTTCTCGAGTTGCGGCAGGTGCTCTCGACTTACGACGGGGACCTCAGGGACCCGCTCTGGTGGCCTCAGGAAAGGCCAGTCCCCATGTGAGTTCCTCGGGGGCCTCTCGGGATTCTTCTCCCGTCGATGCCGGGGCCTAAGACCTTGTGTGGAGTCGGGGCCGGAACCTGAGGATTCCTCTCCAGTGCTGACATGGATCTTGGGGTACTTCTGGAATTTCCCCAGGGGAGTCAGTCCTCGTCTCGAATGCGGGCATGCACTTGTGCTTTCCTGCAAAGCGGTAGCAGCAGTGTCACGCAGTCCGCCACGTAGATCAAAGGATCTATGGTTTTCCCTCGAGTCTTTCCCACGAGGCTTTCCCCGGAGGCTTTCCCACAGGGCTGTCCCACGTGCACAGGTGGTGGGAGTCGATCCTCGTCTTGAACGTCAAGGCAGTGCAGGGAAAACAGGTTCCTCTGGAATGGACTGACACATCTGGGGGACTCTTGGAATGGTGGCACGACCCTGGAGTTCCTCTCGGCTTTCCTGTGGAGAGCGCCTCCTCTTGAAATGCGACGGGAACACCGGGAAATCTTTCCCTATGAAACAGGGAAAGGATCCCTCATCTCGAGCTAGGAGGCGGAAACGGGGCTCCCCTGGATGTGTGCGGGACCCTCGTGCTTCCTCTCGAGTGGAGACGGCTATGTCGGGGAACTTCTTGAGTTGCAGCAAGGGTGTGAAGGACCCTTTGGAAGTTAAAGTGGATAGATGAGATTAGCCTCGAGAAGCCTCAGTGGGAATGGGCCTCATATCGCCTGGAGGGCAAAACCTCCTGGATTTTCTCTAGTTGCGGCAGGTGCTCTCGACTTCCGACGGGGACCTCGGGGATCCGCTCTGGTGGCCTCAGGAAAGGCCAGTCCCCATGCGAGTTCCTCGGGGGCCTCTCGGGATTCCTCTCCCGTCGATGCTGGGACCTAAGACCTTGTGTGGAGTAGGGGCCGGAACCTGAGGATTCCTCTCCAGTGCTGACATGGATCTTGGGGTACTTCTGGAGTCTCCCCAGGGAGTCAGTCCTCGTCTCGTATGTGGGCATGCACTTGCGCTTTCCTCCAGAGCGGTAGCAGCAGTGTCACGCAGTCCGCCGCGTGGATCAAAGAATCTATGGTTTTCCCTCGAGTCTTTCCCACGAGGCTTTCCCACGAGGCTTTCCGACAGGGCTGTCCAAGGGGGAACACGTGGTGGGAGTCGATCCTCGGCTTGAACGTCAAGGCAGTGCAGGGAAAACAGGTTCCTCTGGAATGGACTGACACATCTGGCCGACTCTTGAAATGGTGGCACGACCTTGGAGTTCCTCTCGCCTTTCCTGTGGAGAGCGCCTCCCCTTGAGATGCGACGGGAACGCCGGGAATTCTTTCCCTACGAAACAGGGAAAGGATCCCTCATCTCGAGCTAGGAGGCGGAAACGGGGCTCCCCTGGATGTGTGCGGGACCCTCGTGCTTCCTCTCGAGTGGAGAGGGGTATGTCGGGGAATTTCTTGAGTTGCAGCAAGGGTGTGAAGGACCCTTTGGAAGTTCCAGTGGTTAGATGTGATTAGCCTCGAGAAGCCTCAGCGGAAATGGGCCTCATCTCGCCTGGAGGCCAAAACCTCCTGGATTTTCTCGAGTTGCGGCAGGTGCTCTCGACTTACGACGGGGACCTCAGGGACCCGCTCTGGTGGCCTCAGGAAAGGCCAGTCCCCATGCGAGTTCCTCGGGGCCCTCTCGGGATTCTTCTCCCGTTGATGCCGGGGCCTAAGACCTTGTGTGGAGTCGGGGCCGGAACCTGAGGATTCCTCTCCAGTGCTGACATGGATCTTGGGGTACTTCTGCAGTTTCCCCAGGGGAGTCAGTCCTCGTCTCGAATGCGGGCATGCACTTGCGCTTTCCTCGAGAGCGGTAGCAGCAGTGTCACACAGTCCGCCGCGTGGATCAAAGATTCTATGGTTTTCCCTCGAGTCTTTCCCATGAGGCTTTCCCCCGAGGCTTTCCCACAGGGCTGTCCCACGTGCACACGTGGTGGGAGTCGATCCTCGTCTTGAACGTCAAAGCAGTGCAGGGAAAACAGGTTCCTCTGGAATGGACTGCCACATCTGGGGTACTCTTGGAATGGTGGCACGACCCTGGACTTCCTCTCGCCTTTCCTGTGGAGAGCGCCTCCTCTTGAGATGTGACGGGAACGCCTTGAATTCTTTCCCTATGAAACAGGGAAAGGATCACTCATCTCGAGCTAGGAGGCGGAAAGGGGATCCCCTTGATGTGTGCGGTACCTTCGTGCTTCCTCTCGAGTGGAGACGGGTACGTCAGGGAACTTCTTGAGTTGCAGCAAGGGTGTGAAGGACCCTTTGGAAGTTCCAGTGGTTAGATGTGATTAGCCTCGAGAAGCCTCAGTGGAAATGGGCCTCATCTCGCCTGGAGGCCAAAACCTCCTGGATTTTCTCGAGTTGCGGCAGGTGCTCTCGACTTACGACGGGGACCTCGGGGCCCGCTCTGGTGGCCTCAGGAAAGGCCAGTCCCCATGCGAGTTCCTCGGGGGCCTCTCGGGATTCCGCTCCCGTCGATGCCGGGGCCTAAGTCCTTGTGTGGAGTCGGGGCCGAAACCTGAGGATTCCTCTCCAGTGCTGACATGGATCATGGGGTACTTCTGGAGTGTCCCAGGGCAGTCAGTCCACGTCTCGAATGCGGGCATGCACTTGCGCTTTCCTCAAGAGCGGTAGCAGCAGTGTCACGCAGTCTGCCGCGTGGATCAAAGGATCTATGGTTTTCCCTCAAGTCTTTCCCACGAGGCTTTCCCACGAGGCTTTCCCACAGGGCTGTCCCACGTGCACACGTGGTGGGAGTGGATCCTCGGCTTGAACGTCAAGGCAGTGCAGGGAAAATACGTTCTTCTGGAATGGACTGACGCATCTGAGGGACTCTTGGAATGGTGGCACGACCCTGGCATACCTCTCACCTTTCCTGTGGAGAGCGCCTCCTCTTGAGATGCGACGGGAACGCCGCGAATTCTTTCCCTACGAAACAGGGAAAGGATCCCTCATCTCGAGCTAGGAGGCGGAAACGGGGCTCCCCTGGATGTGTGCGGGACCCTCGTTTTTCCTCTCGAGTGGAGACGGGTATGTCGGGGAACTTCTGGACTTGCAGCAAGGGTGTGAAGGACCCTTTTGAAGTTCCAGTGGTTAGATGTGATTAGCCTCGAGAAGCCTCGGCGGAAATGGGCCTCATCTCACCTGGAGGGCAAAACCTCCTGGATTTTCTCGAGTTGCGGCAGGTGCTCTCGACTTAAGACGGGGACCTCAGGGACCCTCTCTGGTGGCCTCAGAAAAGGCCAGTCCCCATGCGAGTTCCTCAGGGTCCTCTCGGGATTCCTCTCCCGTCGATTCCGGGGCCTAAGACCTTGTGTGGAGTCGGGGCCGGAACCTGAGGATTCCTCTCCAGTGCTGACATGGATCTTGGGGTACTTCTGGAGTCTCCCCAGGGGAGTCAGTCCTCGTCTCGAATGCGGGCATGCACATGCGCTTTCCTCCAGAGCGGTAGCAGCAGTGTCACGCATTCCGCTGCGTGGATCAAGGGATCTATGGTTTTCCCTCGAGTCTTTCCCACGAGGCTTTCCCTCGAGGCTTTCCCACAGGGCTGTCCCACGTGCACACGTGGTGGGAGTCGATCCTCGGCTTGAACGTCAAGGCAGTGCAGGGAAAACAGGTTCCTCTGGAATGGACGGACACATCTGGGGGACTCTTGGAATGGTGGCACGACCCTGGAGTTCCTCTCGCCTTTCCTGTGGAGAGCGTCTCCTCTTGAGATGGGACGGGAACGCCAGGAATTCCTTCCCTACGAAACAGGGAAAGGATCCCTCATCTCGGGCTAGGAGGCGGAAACGGGGCTCCCCTGGATGTGTGCGGGACCCTCGTGCTTCCTTTCGAGTGGAGACGGGTATGTCGGGGAACTTCTTGACTTGCAGTAAGGGTGTGAAGGACCCTTTGGAACTTCCATTGGTTAGATGTGATTAGCCTCGAGAAGCCTCAGCGGAAATGGGCCTCATCTCGCCTGGAGGGCAAAACTTCCTGGATTTTCTCGAGTTGCGGCAGGTGCTCTCGACTTACCACGGGGACCTCAGGGACCTGCTCTGGTGGCCTCAGGAAAGGCCAGTGCCCATGCGAGTTCCTCGGGGGCCTCTCGGGATTCCTCTCCCGTCGATACCGGGGCCTAAGACCTTGTGTGGAGTCGGGGTCGGAACCTGAGGATTCCTCTCCAGTGCTGATATGGATCTTGAGGTAGTTCTGGAGTCTCCCCAGGGGAGTCAGTCCTCGTCTCAAATGCGGGCATGCACTTGCGCTTTCCTCCAGAGTGGTAGCAGCAGTGTCACGCATTCCGCCGCGTGGATCAAGGGATCTATAACTTTCCCTCGAGGCTTTCCCACGAGGCTTTCCCACAGGGCTGTCCCAATTGCCACCGTGGTGGGAGTCGATCCTCGGCATGAATGTCGAGGCAGTGCAGGGAAAATACATTCCTCTGGAATGGACTGACACATCTGGGGGACTCTTGGAATGGTGGCACGACCTGGAGTTAATCTCGCCTTTCCTGTGGAGAGCGCCTCCTCTTGAGATGCGACGGGAACGCCGGGAATTCTTTCCCTACGAAACAGGGAAAGGATCACTCATCTCGAGCTAGGAGGCGGAAACAGGGCTCCCCTGGATGTGTGCGGGACCCTCGTGCTTCCTCTCGAGTGGAGACGGGTATGTCGGGGAACTTCTTGAGTTGCAGCAAGGGTGTGAAGGACCCTTTGGAAGTTCCAGTGGTTAGATGTGATTAGCCTCGAGAAGCCTCAGCGGAAATGGGCCTCATCTCGCCTGGAGGGCAAAACCTCCTGGATTTTCTCGAGTTGCGGCAGGTGCTCTCGACTTACGACGGGGACCTCAGGGACCCGCTCTGGTGGCCTCAGGAAAGGCCAGTCCCCATGCGAGTTCCTCGGGGGCCTCTCGGGATTCCTCTCCCGGCGATGCCGGGGCCTAAGACCTTGTGTGGAGTCGGGGCCGGAACCTGAGGATTCCTCTCCAGTGCTGACATGGATCTTGGGGTACTTCTGGAGTCTCCCCAGGGGAGGCAGTCCTCGTCTTGAATGCGGGCATGCTCTTGCGCTTTCCTCCAGAGCGAGAGCAGCAGTGTCACGCAGGCCGCCGCGTGGATCAAAGGATCTATGGTTTTCCCTCGAGTCTTTCCCACGAGGCTTTCTCACGAGGCTTTCCCACAGGGCTGTCCCACGAGCACACGTGGTGGGAGTCGATCCTCGGCTTGAACGTCAAGGCAGTGCAGGGAAAACAGGTTCCTCTGGAATGGACTGACACATCTGTGGGACTCTTGGAATGGTGGCACGACCCTGGAGTTCCTCTCGCCTTTCCTGTGGAGAGCGCCTCGTCTTGAGATGCGACGGGAACGCCGGGAATTCCTTCCCTACGAAACAGGGAAAGGATCCCTCATCTCGAGCTAGGAGGCGGAAAGGGGATCCCCTTGATGTGTGCGGTACCTTCGTGCTTCCTCTCGAGTGGAGACGGGTACGTCGGGGAACTTCTTGAGTTGCAGCAAGGGTGTGAAGGACCCTTTGGAAGTTCCAGTGGTTAGATGTGATTAGCCTCGAGAAGCCTCAGTGGAAATGGGCCTCATCTCGCCTGGAGGCCAAAACCTCCTGGATTTTCTCGAGTTGCGGCAGGTGCTCTCGACTTACGACGGGGACCTCGGGGCCCGCTCTGGTGGCCTCAGGAAAGGCCAGTCCCCATGCGAGTTCCTCGGGGGCCTCTCGGGATTCCGCTCCCGTCGATGCCGGGGCCTAAGTCCTTGTGTGGAGTCGGGGCTGAAACCTGAGGATTCCTCTCCAGTGCTGACATGGATCATGGGGTACTTCTGGAGTGTCCCAGGGGAGTCAGTCCTCGTCTCGAATGCGGGCATGCACTTGCGCTTTCCTCAAGAGCGGTAGCAGCAGTGTCACGCAGTCTGCCGCGTGGATCAAAGGATCTATGGTTTTCCCTCAAGTCTTTCCCACGAGGCTTTCCCACGAGGCTTTCCCACAGGGCTGTCCCACGTGCACACGTGGTGGGAGTGGATCCTCGGCTTGAACGTCAAGGCAGTGCAGGGAAATCAGGTTCGTCTGGAATGGACTGACACATCTGGGGGACTCTTGGAATGGTGGCACGACCCTGGAGTTCCTCTCGCCTTTCCTGTGGAGAGCGCCTCCTCTTGAGATGCGACGGGAACGCCGGGAATTCTTTGCCTACGAAACAGGGAAAGGATCCCTCATCTGGAGCTAGGAGGCGGAAACGGGGCTCCCCTGGATGTGTGCGGGACCCTCGTGCTTCCTCTCGAGTGGAGACGGGTATGTCGGGGAACTTCTGGACTTGCAGCAAGGGTGTGAAGGACCCTTTGGAAGTTCCAGTGGTTAGATGTGATTAGCCTCGAGAAGCCTCAGCGGAAAAGGGCCTCATCTCGCCTGGAGGACAAAACCTCCTGGATTTTCTCGAGTTGCGGCAGGTGCTCTCGACTTACGACGGGGACCTCAGGGACCCGCTCTGGTGGCCTCAGGAAAGGCCAGTCCCCATGTGAGTTCCTCGGGGGCCTCTCGGGATTCTTCTCCCGTCGATGCCGGGGCCTAAGACCTTGTGTGGAGTCGGGGCCGGAACCTGAGGATTCCTCTCCAGTGCTGACATGGATCTTGGGGTACTTCTGGAATTTCCCCAGGGGAGTCAGTCCTCGTCTCGAATGCGGGCATGCACTTGTGCTTTCCTGCAAAGCGGTAGCAGCAGTGTCACGCAGTCCGCCACGTAGATCAAAGGATCTATGGTTTTCCCTCGAGTCTTTCCCACGAGGCTTTCCCCGGAGGCTTTCCCACAGGGCTGTCCCACGTGCACAGGTGGTGGGAGTCGATCCTCGTCTTGAACGTCAAGGCAGTGCAGGGAAAACAGGTTCCTCTGGAATGGACTGACACATCTGGGGGACTCTTGGAATGGTGGCACGACCCTGGAGTTCCTCTCGGCTTTCCTGTGGAGAGCGCCTCCTCTTGAAATGCGACGGGAACACCGGGAAATCTTTCCCTATGAAACAGGGAAAGGATCCCTCATCTCGAGCTAGGAGGCGGAAACGGGGCTCCCCTGGATGTGTGCGGGACCCTCGTGCTTCCTCTCGAGTGGAGACGGCTATGTCGGGGAACTTCTTGAGTTGCAGCAAGGGTGTGAAGGACCCTTTGGAAGTTAAAGTGGATAGATGAGATTAGCCTCGAGAAGCCTCAGTGGGAATGGGCCTCATATCGCCTGGAGGGCAAAACCTCCTGGATTTTCTCTAGTTGCGGCAGGTGCTCTCGACTTCCGACGGGGACCTCGGGGATCCGCTCTGGTGGCCTCAGGAAAGGCCAGTCCCCATGCGAGTTCCTCGGGGGCCTCTCGGGATTCCTCTCCCGTCGATGCTGGGACCTAAGACCTTGTGTGGAGTAGGGGCCGGAACCTGAGGATTCCTCTCCAGTGCTGACATGGATCTTGGGGTACTTCTGGAGTCTCCCCAGGGAGTCAGTCCTCGTCTCGTATGTGGGCATGCACTTGCGCTTTCCTCCAGAGCGGTAGCAGCAGTGTCACGCAGTCCGCCGCGTGGATCAAAGAATCTATGGTTTTCCCTCGAGTCTTTCCCACGAGGCTTTCCCACGAGGCTTTCCGACAGGGCTGTCCAAGGGGGAACACGTGGTGGGAGTCGATCCTCGGCTTGAACGTCAAGGCAGTGCAGGGAAAACAGGTTCCTCTGGAATGGACTGACACATCTGGCCGACTCTTGAAATGGTGGCACGACCTTGGAGTTCCTCTCGCCTTTCCTGTGGAGAGCGCCTCCCCTTGAGATGCGACGGGAACGCCGGGAATTCTTTCCCTACGAAACAGGGAAAGGATCCCTCATCTCGAGCTAGGAGGCGGAAACGGGGCTCCCCTGGATGTGTGCGGGACCCTCGTGCTTCCTCTCGAGTGGAGAGGGGTATGTCGGGGAATTTCTTGAGTTGCAGCAAGGGTGTGAAGGACCCTTTGGAAGTTCCAGTGGTTAGATGTGATTAGCCTCGAGAAGCCTCAGCGGAAATGGGCCTCATCTCGCCTGGAGGCCAAAACCTCCTGGATTTTCTCGAGTTGCGGCAGGTGCTCTCGACTTACGACGGGGACCTCAGGGACCCGCTCTGGTGGCCTCAGGAAAGGCCAGTCCCCATGCGAGTTCCTCGGGGCCCTCTCGGGAGTCTTCTCCCGTTGATGCCGGGGCCTAAGACCTTGTGTGGAGTCGGGGCCGGAACCTGAGGATTCCTCTCCAGTGCTGACATGGATCTTGGGGTACTTCTGCAGTTTCCCCAGGGGAGTCAGTCCTCGTCTCGAATGCGGGCATGCACTTGCGCTTTCCTCGAGAGCGGTAGCAGCAGTGTCACACAGTCCGCCGCGTGGATCAAAGATTCTATGGTTTTCCCTCGAGTCTTTCCCATGAGGCTTTCCCCCGAGGCTTTCCCACAGGGCTGTCCCACGTGCACACGTGGTGGGAGTCGATCCTCGTCTTGAACGTCAAAGCAGTGCAGGGAAAACAGGTTCCTCTGGAATGGACTGCCACATCTGGGGTACTCTTGGAATGGTGGCACGACCCTGGACTTCCTCTCGCCTTTCCTGTGGAGAGCGCCTCCTCTTGAGATGTGACGGGAACGCCTTGAATTCTTTCCCTATGAAACAGGGAAAGGATCACTCATCTCGAGCTAGGAGGCGGAAAGGGGATCCCCTTGATGTGTGCGGTACCTTCATGCTTCCTCTCGAGTGGAGACGGGTACGTCAGGGAACTTCTTGAGTTGCAGCAAGGGTGTGAAGGACCCTTTGGAAGTTCCAGTGGTTAGATGTGATTAGCCTCGAGAAGCCTCAGTGGAAATGGGCCTCATCTCGCCTGGAGGCCAAAACCTCCTGGATTTTCTCGAGTTGCGGCAGGTGCTCTCGACTTACGACGGGGACCTCGGGGCCCGCTCTGGTGGCCTCAGGAAAGGCCAGTCCCCATGCGAGTTCCTCGGGGGCCTCTCGGGATTCCGCTCCCGTCGATGCCGGGGCCTAAGTCCTTGTGTGGAGTCGGGGCCGAAACCTGAGGATTCCTCTCCAGTGCTGACATGGATCATGGGGTACTTCTGGAGTGTCCCAGGGCAGTCAGTCCTCGTCTCGAATGCGGGCATGCACTTGCGCTTTCCTCAAGAGCGGTAGCAGCAGTGTCACGCAGTCTGCCGCGTGGATCAAAGGATCTATGGTTTTCCCTCAAGTCTTTCCCACGAGGCTTTCCCACGAGGCTTTCCCACAGGGCTGTCCCACGTGCACACGTGGTGGGAGTGGATCCTCGGCTTGAACGTCAAGGCAGTGCAGGGAAAAGAGGTTCGTCTGGAATGGACTGACACATCTGGGGGACTCTTGGAATGGTGGCACGACCCTGGAGTTCCTCTCGCCTTTCCTGTGGAGAGCGCCTCCTCTTGAGATGCGACGGGAACGCCGGGAATTCTTTGCCTACGAAACAGGGAAAGGATCCCTCATCTCGAGCTAGGAGGCGGAAACGGGGCTCCCCTGGATGTGTGCGGGACCCTCGTGCTTCCTCTCGAGTGGAGACGGGTATGTCGGGGAACTTCTTGAGTTGCAGCAAGGGTGTGAAGGACCCTTTGGAAGTTCCAGTGGTTAGATGTGATTAGCCTCGAGAAGCCTCAGCGGAAATGGGCCTCATCTCGCCTGGAGGGCAAAACCTCCTGGATTTTCTCGAGTTGCGGCAGGTGCTCTCGACTTACGACGGGGACCTCGGGGACCCGCTCTGGTGGCCTCAGGAAAGGCCAGTCCCCATGCGAGTTCCTCGGGGGCCTCTCGGGATTCCTCTCCCGGCGATGCCGGGGCCTAAGACCTTGTGTGGAGTCGGGGCCGGAACCTGAGGATTCCTCTCCAGTGCTGACATGGATCTTGGGGTAATTCTGGAGTCTCCCCAGGGGAGGCAGTCCTCGTCTCGAATGCGGGCATGCTCTTGCGCTTTCCTCCAGAGCGAGAGCAGCAGTGTCACGCAGGCCGCCGCGTGGATCAAAGGATCTATGGTTTTCCCTCGAGTCTTTCCCACGAGGCTTTCTCACGAGGCTTTCCCACAGGGCTGTCCCACGAGCACACGTGGTGGGAGTCGATCCTCTGCTTGAACGTCAAGGCAGTGCAGGGAAAACAGGTTCCTCTGGAATGGACTGACACATCTGTGGGACTCTTGGAATGGTGGCACGACCCTGGAGTTCCTCTCGCCTTTCCTGTGGAGAGCGCCTCGTCTTGAGATGCGACGGGAACGCCGGGAATTCCTTCCCTACGAAACAGGGAAAGGATCCCTCATCTCGAGCTAGGAGGCGGAATCGGGGCTCCCCTGGATGTGTGCGCGACCCTCGTGCTTCCTCCCGAGTGGAGACGGGTATGTCGGGGAACTTCTTGATTTGCAGCAAGGGTGTGAAGGACCCTTTGGAAGTTCCAGTGGTTAGATGTGATTAGCCTCGAGAAGCCTCAGCGGGAATGGGCCTCATCTCGCCTGGAGGGCAAAACCTCCTGGATTTTCTCGAGTTGCGGCAGGTGCTCTCGACTTCCGACGGGGACCTCGGGGATCCGCTCTGGTGGCCTCAGGAAAGGCCAGTCCCCATGCGAGTTCCTCGGGGGCCTCTCGGGATTCCTCTCCCGTTGATGCTGGGACCTAAGACCTTGTGTGGAGTCGGGGCCGGAACCTGAGGATTCCTCTCCAGTGCTGACATGGATCTTGGGGTACTTCTGGAGTCTCCCCAGGGGAGTCAGTCGTCGTCTCGTATGTGGGCATGCACTTGCGCTTTCCTCCAGAGCGGTAGCAGCAGTGTCACGCAGTCCGCCGCGTGGATCAAAGGATCTATGGTTTTCCCTCGAGTCTTTCCCACGAGGCTTTCCCACGAGGCTTTCCCACAGGGCTGTCCCACGTGCACACGTGGTGGGATTCGATCCTCGGCTTGAACGTCAAGGCAGTGCAGGGAAAACAGGTTCCTCTGGAATGGACTGACACATCTCGGGGACTCTTGGATTCGTGGCACGACCCTGGAGTTCCTCTCGCCTTTCCTGTGGAGAACGCCTCCTCTTGAAATGCGAGGGAAACACCGGGAATTCTTTCCCTAAGAAACAGGGAAAGGATCCCTCATCTCGAGCTAGGAGGCGGAAACGGGGCTCCCCTGGATGTGTGCGGGACCCTCGAGCTTCCTCTCGAGTGGAGACGGGTATGTCGGGGAACTTCTTGAGTTGCAGCAAGGGTGTGAAGGACCCTTTGGAAGTTCCAGGGGTTAGATGTGATTAGCCTCGAGAAGCCTCAGCGGAAATGGCCCTCATCTCGCCTGGAGGCCAAAGCCTCCTGGATTTTCTCGAGTTGCGACAGGTGCTCTCGACTTACGACGGGGAACTCGGCGCCCGCTCTGGTGGCCTCAGGAAAGGCCAGTCCCCATGCGAGTTCCTCGGGGCCCTCTCGGGATTCTTCTCCCGTTGATGCCGGGGCCTAAGACCTTGTGTGGAGTCGGGGCCGGAACCTGAGGATTCCTCTCCAGTGCTGACATGGATCTTGGGGTACTTCTGGAATTTCCCCAGGGGAGTCAGTCCTCGTCTCGAATGCGGGCATGCACTTGTGCTTTCCTGCAAAGCGGTAGCAGCAGTGTCACGCAGTCCGCCGCGTAGATCAAAGGATCTATGGTTTTCCCTCGAGTCTTTCCCACGAGGCTTTCCCCGGAGGCTTTCCCACAGGGCTGTCCCACGTGCACAGGTGGTGGGAGTCGATCCTCGTCTTGAACGTCAAGGCAGTGCAGGGAAAACAGGTTCCTCTGGAATGGACTGACACATCTGGGGGACTCTTGGAATGGTGGCACGACCCTGGAGTTCCTCTCGGCTTTCCTGTGGAGAGCGCCTCCTCTTGAAATGCGACGGGAACACCGGGAAATCTTTCCCTATGAAACAGGGAAAGGATCCCTCATCTCGAGCTAGGAGGCGGAAACGGGGCTCCCCTGGATGTGTGCGGGACCCTCGTGCTTCCTCTCGAGTGGAGACGGCTATGTCGGGGAACTTCTTGAGTTGCAGCAAGGGTGTGAAGGACCCTTTGGAAGTTAAAGTGGATAGATGAGATTAGCCTCGAGAAGCCTCAGTGGGAATGGGCCTCATATCGCCTGGAGGGCAAAACCTCCTGGATTTTCTCTAGTTGCGGCAGGTGCTCTCGACTTCCGACGGGGACCTCGGGGATCCGCTCTGGTGGCCTCAGGAAAGGCCAGTCCCCATGCGAGTTCCTCGGGGGCCTCTCGGGATTCCTCTCCCGTCGATGCTGGGACCTAAGACCTTGTGTGGAGTAGGGGCCGGAACCTGAGGATTCCTCTCCAGTGCTGACATGGATCTTGGGGTACTTCTGGAGTCTCCCCAGGGAGTCAGTCCTCGTCTCGTATGTGGGCATGCACTTGCGCTTTCCTCCAGAGCGGTAGCAGCAGTGTCACGCAGTCCGCCGCGTGGATCAAAGGATCTATGGTTTTCCCTCGAGTCTTTCCCACGAGGCTTTCCCACGAGGCTTTCCGACAGGGCTGTCCAAGGGGGAACACGTGGTGGGAGTCGATCCTCGGCTTGAACGTCAAGGCAGTGCAGGGAAAACAGGTTCCTCTGGAATGGACTGACACATCTGGCCGACTCTTGAAATGGTGGCACGACCTTGGAGTTCCTCTCGCCTTTCCTGTGGAGAGCGCCTCCCCTTGAGATGCGACGGGAACGCCGGGAATTCTTTCCCTACGAAACAGGGAAAGGATCCCTCATCTCGAGCTAGGAGGCAGAAACGGGGCTCCCCTGGATGTGTGCGGGACCCTCGTGCTTCCTCTCGAGTGGAGAGGGGTATGTCGGGGAATTTCTTGAGTTGCAGCAAGGGTGTGAAGGACCCTTTGGAAGTTCCAGTGGTTAGATGTGATTAGCCTCGAGAAGCCTCAGCGGAAATGGGCCTCATCTCGCCTGGAGGCCAAAACCTCCTGGATTTTCTCGAGTTGCGGCAGGTGCTCTCGACTTACGACGGGGACCTCAGGGACCCGCTCTGGTGGCCTCAGGAAAGGCCAGTCCCCATGCGAGTTCCTCGGGGCCCTCTCGGGATTCTTCTCCCGTTGATGCCGGGGCCTAAGACCTTGTGTGGAGTCGGGGCCGGAACCTGAGGATTCCTCTCCAGTGCTGACATGGATCTTGGGGTACTTCTGCAGTTTCCCCAGGGGAGTCAGTCCTCGTCTCGAATGCGGGCATGCACTTGCGCTTTCCTCGAGAGCGGTAGCAGCAGTGTCACACAGTCCGCCGCGTGGATCAAAGATTCTATGGTTTTCCCTCGAGTCTTTCCCATGAGGCTTTCCCCCGAGGCTTTCCCACAGGGCTGTCCCACGTGCACACGTGGTGGGAGTCGATCCTCGTCTTGAACGTCAAAGCAGTGCAGGGAAAACAGGTTCGTCTGGAATGGACTGCCACATCTGGGGTACTCTTGGAATGGTGGCACGACCCTGGACTTCCTCTCGCCTTTCCTGTGGAGAGCGCCTCCTCTTGAGATGTGACGGGAACGCCTTGAATTCTTTCCCTATGAAACAGGGAAAGGATCACTCATCTCCAGCTAGGAGGCGGAAAGGGGATCCCCTTGATGTGTGCGGTACCTTCGTGCTTCCTCTCGAGTGGAGACGGGTACGTCGGGGAACTTCTTGAGTTGCAGCAAGGGTGTGAAGGACCCTTTGGAAGTTCCAGTGGTTAGATGTGATTAGCCTCGAGAAGCCTCAGTGGAAATGGGCCTCATCTCGCCTGGAGGCCAAAACCTCCTGGATTTTCTCGAGTTGCGGCAGGTGCTCTCGACTTACGACGGGGACCTCGGGGCCCGCTCTGGTGGCCTCAGGAAAGGCCAGTCCCCATGCGAGTTCCTCGGGGGCCTCTCGGGATTCCGCTCCCGTCGATGCCGGGGCCTAAGTCCTTGTGTGGAGTCGGGGCCGAAACCTGAGGATTCCTCTCCAGTGCTGACATGGATCATGGGGTACTTCTGGAGTGTCCCAGGGCAGTCAGTCCTCGTCTCGAATGCGGGCATGCACTTGCGCTTTCCTCAAGAGCGGTAGCAGCAGTGTCACGCAGTCTGCCGCGTGGATCAAAGGATCTATGGTTTTCCCTCAAGTCTTTCCCACGAGGCTTTCCCACGAGGCTTTCCCACAGGGCTGTCCCACGTGCACACGTGGTGGGAGTGGATCCTCGGCTTGAACGTCAAGGCAGTGCAGGGAAAACAGGTTCGTCTGGAATGGACTGACACATCTGGGGGACTCTTGGAATGGTGGCACGACCCTGGAGTTCCTCTCGCCTTTCCTGTGGAGAGCGCCTCCTCTTGAGATGCGACGGGAACGCCGGGAATTCTTTGCCTACGAAACAGGGAAAGGATCCCTCATCTGGAGCTAGGAGGCGGAAACGGGGCTCCCCTGGATGTGTGCGGGACCCTCGTGCTTCCTCTCGAGTGGAGACGGGTATGTCGGGGAACTTCTGGACTTGCATCAAGGGTGTGAAGGACCCTTTGGAAGTTCCAGTGGTTAGATGTGATTAGCCTCGAGAAGCCTCAGCGGAAAAGGGCCTCATCTCGCCTGGAGGACAAAACCTCCTGGATTTTCTCGAGTTGCGGCAGGTGCTCTCGACTTACGACGGGGACCTCAGGGACCCGCTCTGGTGGCCTCAGGAAAGGCCAGTCCCCATGTGAGTTCCTCGGGGGCCGCTCGGGATTCTTCTCCCGTCGATGCCGGGGCCTAAGACCTTGTGTGGAGTCGGGGCCGGAACCTGAGGATTCCTCTCCAGTGCTGACATGGATCTTGGGGTACTTCTGGAGTTTCCCCAGGGGAGTCAGTCCTCGTCTCGAATGCGGGCATGCACTTGCGCTTTCCTGCAAAGCGGTAGCAGCAGTGTCACGCAGTCCGCCGCGTAGATCAAAGGATCTATGGTTTTCCCTCGAGTCTTTCCCACGAGGCTTTCCCCGGAGGCTTTCCCACAGGGCTGTCCCACGTGCACAGGTGGTGGGAGTCGATCCTCGTCTTGAACGTCAAGGCAGTGCAGGGAAAACAGGTTCCTCTGGAATGGACTGACACATCTGGGGGACTCTTGGAATGGTGGCACGACCCTGGAGTTCCTCTCGGCTTTCCTGTGGAGAGCGCCTCCTCTTGAGATGCGACGGGAACACCGGGAAATCTTTCCCTATGAAACAGGGAAAGGATCCCTCATCTCGAGCTAGGAGGCGGAAACGGGGCTCCCCTGGATGTGTGCGGGACCCTCTTGCTTCCTCTCGAGTGGAGACAGCTATGTCGGGGAACTTCTTGAGTTGCAGCAAGGGTGTGAAGGACCCTTTGGAAGTTAAAGTGGTTAGATGAGATTAGCCTCGAGAAGCCTCAGTGGGAATGGGCCTCATATCGCCTGGAGGGCAAAACCTCCTGGATTTTCTCTAGTTGCGGCAGGTGCTCTCGACTTCCGACGGGGACCTCGGGGATCCGCTCTGGTGGCCTCAGGAAAGGCCAGTCCCCATGCGAGTTCCTCGGGGGCCTCTCGGGATTCCACTCCCGTCGATGCTGGGACCTAAGACCTTGTGTGGAGTAGGGGCCGGAACCTGAGGATTCCTCTCCAGTGCTGACATGGATCTTGGGGTACTTCTGGAGTCTCCCCAGGGAGTCAGTCCTCGTCTCGTATGTGGGCATGCACTTGCGCTTTCCTCCAGAGCGGTAGCAGCAGTGTCACGCAGTCCGCCGCGTGGATCAAAGGATCTATGGTTTTCCCTCGAGTCTTTCCCACGAGGCTTTCCCACGAGGCTTTCCGACAGGGCTGTCCAAGGGGGAACACGTGGTGGGAGTCGATCCTCGGCTTGAACGTCAAGGCAGTGCAGGGAAAACAGGTTCCTCTGGAATGGACTGACACATCTGGCCGACTCTTGAAATGGTGGCACGACCTTGGAGTTCCTCTCGCCTTTCCTGTGGAGAGCGCCTCCCCTTGAGATGCGACGGGAACGCCGGGAATTCTTTCCCTACGAAACAGGGAAAGGATCCCTCATCTCGAGCTAGGAGGCGGAAACGGGGCTCCCCTGGATGTGTGCGGGACCCTCGTGCTTCCTCTCGAGTGGAGAGGGGTATGTCGGGGAATTTCTTGAGTTGCAGCAAGGGTGTGAAGGACCCTTTGGAAGTTCCAGTGGTTAGATGTGATTAGCCTCGAGAAGCCTCAGCGGAAATGGGCCTCATCTCGCCTGGAGGCCAAAACCTCCTGGATTTTCTCGAGTTGCGGCAGGTGCTCTCGACTTACGACGGGGACCTAGGGACCCGCTCTGGTGGCCTCAGGAAAGGCCAGTCCCCATGCGAGTTCCTCGGGGCCCTCTCGGGATTCTTCTCCCGTTGATGCCGGGGCCTAAGACCTTGTGTGGAGTCGGGGCCGGAACCTGAGGATTCCTCTCCAGTGCTGACATGGATCTTGGGGTACTTCTGCAGTTTCCCCAGGGGAGTCAGTCCTCGTCTCGAATGCGGGCATGCACTTGCGCTTTCCTCGAGAGCGGTAGCAGCAGTGTCACGCAGTCCGCCGCGTGGATCAAAGATTCTATGGTTTTCCCTCGAGTCTTTCCCATGAGGCTTTCCCCCGAGGCTTTCCCACAGGGCTGTCCCACGTGCACACGTGGTGGGAGTCGATCCTCGTCTTGAACGTCAAAGCAGTGCAGGGAAAACAGGTTCCTCTGGAATGGACTGCCACATCTGGGGTACTCTTGGAATGGTGGCACGACCCTGGACTTCCTCTCGCCTTTCCTGTGGAGAGCGCCTCCTCTTGAGATGTGACGGGAACGCCTTGAATTCTTTCCCTATGAAACAGGGAAAGGATCACTCATCTCGAGCTAGGAGGCGGAAAGGGGATCCCCTTGATGTGTGCGGTACCTTCGTGCTTCCTCTCGAGTGGAGACGGGTACGTCGGGGAACTTCTTGAGTTGCAGCAAGGGTGTGAAGGACCCTTTGGAAGTTCCAGTGGTTAGATGTGATTAGCCTCGAGAAGCCTCAGTGGAAATGGGCCTCATCTCGCCTGGAGGCCAAAACCTCCTGGATTTTCTCGAGTTGCGGCAGGTGCTCTCGACTTACGACGGGGACCTCGGGGCCCGCTCTGGTGGCCTCAGGAAAGGCCAGTCCCCATGCGAGTTCCTCGGGGGCCTCTCGGGATTCCGCTCCCGTCGATGCCGGGGCCTAAGTCCTTGTGTGGAGTCGGGGCCGAAACCTGAGGATTCCTCTCCAGTGCTGACATGGATCATGGGGTACTTCTGGAGTGTCCCAGGGCAGTCAGTCCTCGTCTCGAATGCGGGCATGCACTTGCGCTTTCCTCAAGAGCGGTAGCAGCAGTGTCACGCAGTCTGCCGCGTGGATCAAAGGATCTATGGTTTTCCCTCAAGTCTTTCCCACGAGGCTTTCCCACGAGGCTTTCCCACAGGGCTGTCCCACGTGCACACGTGGTGGGAGTGGATCCTCGGCTTGAACGTCAAGGCAGTGCAGGGAAAACAGGTTCGTCTGGAATGGACTGACACATCTGGGGGACTCTTGGAATGGTGGCACGACCCTGGAGTTCCTCTCGCCTTTCCTGTGGAGAGCGCCTCCTCTTGAGATGCGACGGGAACGCCGGGAATTCTTTGCCTACGAAACAGGGAAAGGATCCCTCATCTGGAGCTAGGAGGCGGAAACGGGGCTCCCCTGGATGTGTGCGGGACCCTCGTGCTTCCTCTCGAGTGGAGACGGGTATGTCGGGGAACTTCTGGACTTGCATCAAGGGTGTGAAGGACCCTTTGGAAGTTCCAGTGGTTAGATGTGATTAGCCTCGAGAAGCCTCAGCGGAAAAGGGCCTCATCTCGCATGGAGGACAAAACCTCCTGGATTTTCTCGAGTTGCGGCAGGTGCTCTCGACTTACGACGGGGACCTCAGGGACCCGCTCTGGTGGCCTCAGGAAAGGCCAGTCCCCATGTGAGTTCCTCGGGGGCCGCTCGGGATTCTTCTCCCGTCGATGCCGGGGCCTAAGACCTTGTGTGGAGTCGGGGCCGGAACCTGAGGATTCCTCTCCAGTGCTGACATGGATCTTGGGGTACTTCTGGAGTTTCCCCAGGGGAGTCAGTCCTCGTCTCGAATGCGGGCATGCACTTGCGCTTTCCTGCAAAGCGGTAGCAGCAGTGTCACGCAGTCCGCCGCGTAGATCAAAGGATCTATGGTTTTCCCTCGAGTCTTTCCCACGAGGCTTTCCCCGGAGGCTTTCCCACAGGGCTGTCCCACGTGCACAGGTGGTGGGAGTCGATCCTCGTCTTGAACGTCAAGGCAGTGCAGGGAAAACAGGTTCCTCTGGAATGGACTGACACATCTGGGGGACTCTTGGAATGGTGGCACGACCCTGGAGTTCCTCTCGGCTTTCCTGTGGAGAGCGCCTCCTCTTGAAATGCGACGGGAACACCGGGAAATCTTTCCCTATGAAACAGGGAAAGGATCCCTCATCTCGAGCTAGGAGGCGGAAACGGGGCTCCCCTGGATGTGTGCGGGACCCTCGTGCTTCCTCTCGAGTGGAGACAGCTATGTCGGGGAACTTCTTGAGTTGCAGCAAGGGTGTGAAGGACCCTTTGGAAGTTAAAGTGGTTAGATGAGATTAGCCTCGAGAAGCCTCAGTGGGAATGGGCCTCATATCGCCTGGAGGGCAAAACCTCCTGGATTTTCTCTAGTTGCGGCAGGTGCTCTCGACTTCCGACGGGGACCTCGGGGATCCGCTCTGGTGGCCTCAGGAAAGGCCAGTCCCCATGCGAGTTCCTCGGGGGCCTCTCGGGATTCCTCTCCCGTCGATGCTGGGACCTAAGACCTTGTGTGGAGTAGGGGCCGGAACCTGAGGATTCCTCTCCAGTGCTGACATGGATCTTGGGGTACTTCTGGAGTCTCCCCAGGGAGTCAGTCCTCGTCTCGTATGTGGGCATGCACTTGCGCTTTCCTCCAGAGCGGTAGCAGCAGTGTCACGCAGTCCGCCGCGTGGATCAAAGGATCTATGGTTTTCCCTCGAGTCTTTCCCACGAGGCTTTCCCACGAGGCTTTCCCACAGGGCTGTCCAAGGGGGAACACGTGGTGGGAGTCGATCCTCGGCTTGAACGTCAAGGCAGTGCAGGGAAAACAGGTTCCTCTGGAATGGACTGACACATCTGGCCGACTCTTGAAATGGTGGCACGACCTTGGAGTTCCTCTCGCCTTTCCTGTGGAGAGCGCCTCCCCTTGAGATGCGACGGGAACGCCGGGAATTCTTTCCCTACGAAACAGGGAAAGGATCCCTCATCTCGAGCTAGGAGGCGGAAACGGGGCTCACCTAGATGTGTGCGGGACCCTCGTGCTTCCTCTCGAGGGAAGACGGGTATTTCGGGGAACTTCTTGAGTTGCAGCAAGGGTGTGAAGGACCCTTTGGAAGTTCCAGTGGTTAGATGTGATGAGCCTCTAGAAGCCTCAACGGAAATGGGCCTCATCTCGCCTGGAGGGCAAAACCTCCTGGATTTTCTCGAGTTGCGGCAGGTGCTCTCGACTTTCGACGGGGACCTCAGGGATCCGCTCTGGTGGCAACCGGAAAGGCCAGTCCCCATGCGAGTACCTCATGGGTCTCTCGGGATTTCTCTCCCGTCGATGCCGGGGCCTAAGACCTTGTGTGGAGTGGGGGCCGGAACCTGAGGATTCCTCTCCAGTGCTGACATGGATCCTGGGGTACTTCTGGAGTCTCCCCAGGGGAGTCAGTCCTCGCCTCTAATGCGGGCATGCACTTGCGCTTTCCTCCAGAGCGGTAGCAGCAGTATCACGCAGTCCACCTCGTGGATCAAAGGATCTATGATTTTCCCTCGAGTCCTTCCCACGAGGTTTCCCACGAGGCTTTCCCACAGGGCTGTCCCACGTGCACACGTGGTGGGAGTCGATCCTCGGCTTCAACGTCAAGGCAGTGCAGGGAAAACAGGTTCCTCTGGAACGGACTGACACATCTGGGGGTCTCTTGGAATGGTGGCACGACCCTGGAGTTCCTCTCGCCTTTCCTGTGGAGAGCGCCTCCTCTTGAGATGCGACGGGAACGCAGGGAAATCTTTCCCTACGAAACAGGGAAAGGATCCCTCATCTCGAGCTGGAAGGCAGAAACGGGTCTCCCCTGGATGTGTGCGGGACACTCTTGATTCCTCTCGAGTGGACACGGGTATGTCGGGGAACTTCTTGAGTTGCAGCAAGGGTGTGAAGGACCCTTTAGAATTTCCAGTGGTTAAATGTTATTAGCCTCGAGAAGCCTCAGCGGAAATGGGCCTCATCTCGCCTGGAGGGCAAAACCTCCTGGATTTTCTCGAGTTGCGGCAGGTGCTCTCGACTTACGACTGGGACCTCAGGGACCCGCTCTGGTGGCCTCAGGAAAGGCCAGTCCCATGCGAGTTCATCAGGGGCCTCTCGGGATTTCTCTCCCGTCGATGCCGGGGCCTAAGACCTTGTGTGAAGTCAGGGCCGGAACCTGAGGATTCCTCTCCAGTGCTGACATGGATCTTGGGGTACTTCTGGAGTCTCCCCAGGGGAGTCAGTCCTCGCCTCTAATGCGGGCATGCACTTGCGCTTTCCTCCAGAGCGGTAGCAGCAGTGTCACGCAGTCCGCCGCGTGGATCAAAGGATCTATGGTTTTCCCTCGAGTCCTTCCCACGAGGCTTTCCCACGAGGCTTTCCCACAGGGCTGTCCCACGTGCACACGTGGTGGGAGTCGATCCTCGGCTTGAACGTCAAGGCAGTGCAGGGAAAACAGGTTCCTCTGGAATGGACTGACACATCTGGGCGACTCTTGGAATGGTGGCACGACCCTGGAGTTCCTCTCGCCTTTCCTGTGGAGAGCGCCTCCTCTTGAGATGCGACGGGAACGCCGGGAAATCTTTCCCTACGAAACAGGGAAAGGATCCCTCATCTCGAGCTAGGAGGCAGAAACGGGTCTCCCCTGGATGTGTGCGGGACATTCGTGCTTCCTCTCGAGTGGACACGGGTATGTCGGGGAACTTCTTGAGTTGCAGCAAGGGTGTGAAGGACCCTTTGGAATTTCCAGTGGTTAAATGTGATTAGCCTCGAGAAGCCTCAGCGGAAATGGGCCTCATCTCGCCTGGAGGGCAAAACCTCCTGGATTTTCTCGAATTGCGGCAGGTGCTCTCCACTTACGACGGGGACCTCAGGGACCCGCTCTGGTGGCCTCAGGAAAGGCCAGTCCCATGCGAGTTCATCAGGGGCCTCTCGGGATTTCTCTCCCGTCGATGCCGGGGCCTAAGACCTTGTGTGAAGTCAGGGCCGGAACCTGAGGATTCCTCTCCAGTGCTGACATGGATCTTGGGGTACTTCTGGAGTCTCCCCAGGGGAGTCAGTCCTCGCCTCTAATGCGGGCATGCACTTGCGCTTTCCTCCAGAGCGGTAGCAGCAGTGTCACGCAGTCCGCCGCGTGGATCAAAGGATCTATGGTTTTCCCTCGAGTCCTTCCCACGAGGCTTTCCCACGAGGCTTTCCCACAGGGCTGTCCCACGTGCACACGTGGTGGGAGTCGATCCTCGGCTTGAACGTCAAGTCAGTGCAGGGAAAACAGGTTCCTCTGGAATGGACTGACACATCTGGGCGACTCTTGGAATGGTGGCACGACCCTGGAGTTCCTCTCGCCTTTCCTGTGGCGAGCGCCTCTTCTGGAGATGCGACGGGAACGTCGGGAATTCTTTCCCTACGAAACAGGGAAAGGATCCCTCATCTCGAGCTAGGAGGCGGAAACGGGGCTCCCCTGGATGTGTGCGGGATCCTCGTGCTTCCTGTCGTGTGGAGACGGCTATGTCGGGGAACTTCTTGAGTTGCAGCAAGGGTGTGAAGGACCCTTTGTAAGTTCCAGTGGTTAAATGTGATTAGCCTCGAGAAGCCTCAGCGGAAATGGGCCTCATCTCGCCTGGAGGGCAAAACTTCCTGGATTTTCTCGAGTTGCGGCAGGTGCTCTCGACTTACGACGGGGACCTCAGGGACCCGCTCTGGTGGCCTCAGGAAAGGCCAGTCCCCATGCGAGTTCCTCGGGGTCCTCTCGGGATTCCTCTCCCGTCGATGCCGGGGCCTAAGACCTTGTGTGGAGTAGGGGCCGGAACCTGAGGATTCCTCTCCAGTGCTGACATGAATCCTGGGGTACTTCTGGAGTCTCCCCAGGGGAGTCAGTCCTCGCCTCCAATGCGGGCATGCACTTGCGCTTTCCTCCAGAGCGGTAGCAGCAGTGTCACTCAGTCCGCCGGGTGGATCAAAGGATCTATGGTTTTCCCTCGTGAGTTTCCCACGAGGCTTTTTCACGAGGCTTTCCCACAGGGCTGTCCCACGTGCACACGTGGTGGGAGTCGATCCTCGCCTTGAACGTCAAGGAAGTGCAAGGAAAACAGGTTCCTCTGGAATGGACTGACACATCTGGGGGACTCTTGGAATGGTGGCACGACCCTGGAGTTCCTCTCGCCTTTCCTGTGGAGAACGCCTCCTCTTGAGATGCGACGGGAATGCCGGGAAATCTTTCCCTACGAAACAGGGAAAGGATCCCTCATCTCGAGCTAGGAGGCAGAAACGGGTCTCCCCTGGATGTGTGCGGGACACTCGTGCTTCCTCTCGAGTGGAGACGGGTATGTCGGGGAACTTCTTGAGTTGCAGCAAGGGTGTGAAGGACCCTTTGGAATTTCCAGTGGTTAAATGTGATTAGCCTCGAGAAGCCTCAGCGGAAATGGGCCTCATCTCGCCTGGAGGGCAAAACCTCCTGGATTTTCTCGAGTTGCGGCAGGTGCTCTCGACTTACGACGGGGACTTTAGGGACCCGCTCTGGTGGCCTCAATACTGGCCCGTCCCCATTCGAATTGCTCGGCGTCCTCTCGGGATTCATCTTCCGTCGATGCCGGGGCCTAAGTCCTTGTGTGGAGTCGGGGCCGGAACCTGAGGATTCCTCTCCAGTACTGACATGGATCTTGGAGTACTTTTGGAGTCTCCCCAGGGGAGTCAGTCTTCGTCTCGAATGGGGGCATGCACGTGCGCTTTCCTCCGAGCTGTAGCACCAGCGTCACGATTCCTGTCGCGTGGATCAAGGGATCTGTGGCTTTCCCTCGAGGCTTTCCCACGAGGCTTTCCCACAGGGCTGTCCCACGTGAGACCGTGCTGGGAGTCGATCCTCCTCGTTAAAGTCAAGGCAGTGCAGGGAAAACAGTATCCTCAGGAATGGACTGAGACATCTGGGGGACTCTTGGAATGGTGGCACGACGCTGGAGTTGCTCTCACCTTTCCTGTGGAGAGCCCCTACACTTGAGATGCGATGGGAACGCCAAGGAATCTCTCCTGAACAAGCAGCGAACGGATCCCTCATCTGGACCTACGAGGCGGAAACGGAGCTCTTCTGGATGTGGGTGGGACATGCGTGCTTCCTCTCGAGTGGAGAGGGGTATATAGGGGAAATTCTTGAGTTGCAGCAAGGGTGTCAAGGACCCTTTGGAAGTTCCAGAGCTTAGGTGTGATAAGCCTTGAGAAGCCTCAGCGGAAATGGGCCTCATCTCGCCTGCAGGGCAAAACCTCCTGGATTTTCTCGAGTTGCGGCAGGTGCTCTCGACTTACGACGGGGACCTCAGGGACCCGCTCTGGTGGCCTCAGGAAAGGCCAGTCCCCATGCGAGTTCCTCGGGGGCCTCTCGGGATTCCTCTCCCCTCGATGCCGGGGCCTAAGACCTTGTGTGGAGTCGGGGCCGGAACCTGGGGATTCCTCTCCAGTGCTGACATGGATCTTGGGGTACTTCTGGAGTCATCCCAGGGGAGTCATTCCTCGTCTCGAATGCTGGCATGCACTTGCTCTTTCCTCCAGAGCCGTAGCAGCAGTGTCACGCAGTCCGCCGCGTGGATCAAAGGATCTATGGTTTTCCCTCGACTCTTTCCCACGAGGCTTTCCCACAGGTCTGTCCCACGTGCACACGTGGTGGGAGTCGATCCTCGGCTTGAACGTCAAGGCAGTGCAGGGAAAACAGGTTCCTCTGGAATGGTCTGACACATCTGGGGGACTCTTGGAATGGTGGCACGACCCTGGAGTTCCTCTCGCCTTTCCTGTGGAGAGCGCCTCCTCTTGAGATGCGACGGGAACGCCGCGAATTCTTTCCCTACGAAACAGGGAAAGGATCCCTCATCTCGAGCTAGGAGGCGGAAACGGGGTCCCCTGGATGTGTGCGGGACCCTCGTGCTTCCTCTCGAGTGGAGACGGGTATGTGGGGGAACTTCTTGAGTTGCAGCAAGGGTGTGAAGGACCCTTTGGAAGTTCCAGTGGTTAGATGTGATTAGCCTCGAAAAGCCTCAGCGGAAATGGGCCTCATCTCGCCTGAAGTGCAAAACCTCCTGGATTTTCTCGAGTTGCGGCAGGTGCTCTCGACTTACGACGCGGACCTCAGGGACCCGCTCTGGTGGCCTCAGGAAAGGCCAGTCCCCATGCGAGTTCCTCGGGGTCCTCTCGGGATTCCTCTCCCGTCCATGCCGGGGCCTAAGACGTTGTGTGGAGTCGGGAACGGAACCTGAGGATTCCTCTCCAGTGCTGATATGGATCTTGGGATACTTCTGGAGTCTCCCCAGGGGAGTCAGTCCTCGTCTCGAATGCGGGCATGCACTTGCGCTTTCCTCCAGAGCGGTAGCAGCAGTGTCACGCTGTCCGCCGCGTGGATCAAAGGATCTATGGTTTTCCCTCGAGTCCTTCCCACGAGGCTTTCCCACGAGGCTTTCCCACAGGGCTGTCCCACGTGCACACGTGGTGGGAGTCGATCCTCGGCTTGAACGTCAAGGCAGTGCAGGGAAAACAGGTTCCTCTGGAATGGACTGACACATCTGGGCGACTCTTGGAATGGTGGCACGACCCTGGAGTTCCTCTCGCCTTTCCTGTGGAGAGCGCCTCCTCTTGAGATGCGACGGGAACGCCGGGAAATCTTTCCCTACGAAACAGGGAAAGGATCCCTCATCTCGAGCTAGGAGGCAGAAACGGGTCTCCCCTGGATGTGTGCGGGACATTCGTGCTTCCTCTCGAGTGGACACGGGTATGTCGGGGAACTTCTTGAGTTGCAGCAAGGGTGTGAAGGACCCTTTGGAATTTCCAGTGGTTAAATGTGATTAGCCTCGAGAAGCCTCAGCGGAAATGGGCCTCATCTCGCCTGGAGGGCAAAACCTCCTGGATTTTCTCGAATTGCGGCAGGTGCTCTCCACTTACGACGGGGACCTCAGGGACCCGCTCTGGTGGCCTCAGGAAAGGCCAGTCCCATGCGAGTTCATCAGGGGCCTCTCGGGATTTCTCTCCCGTCGATGCCGGGGCCTAAGACCTTGTGTGAAGTCAGGGCCGGAACCTGAGGATTCCTCTCCAGTGCTGACATGGATCTTGGGGTACTTCTGGAGTCTCCCCAGGGGAGTCAGTCCTCGCCTCTAATGCGGGCATGCACTTGCGCTTTCCTCCAGAGCGGTAGCAGCAGTGTCACGCAGTCCGCCGCGTGGATCAAAGGATCTATGGTTTTCCCTCGAGTCCTTCCCACGAGGCTTTCCCACGAGGCTTTCCCACAGGGCTGTCCCACGTGCACACGTGGTGGGAGTCGATCCTCGGCTTGAACGTCAAGTCAGTGCAGGGAAAACAGGTTCCTCTGGAATGGACTGACACATCTGGGCGACTCTTGGAATGGTGGCACGACCCTGGAGTTCCTCTCGCCTTTCCTGTGGCGAGCGCCTCTTCTGGAGATGCGACGGGAACGTCGGGAATTCTTTCCCTACGAAACAGGGAAAGGATCCCTCATCTCGAGCTAGGAGGCGGAAACGGGGCTCCCCTGGATGTGTGCGGGATCCTCGTGCTTCCTGTTGTGTGGAGACGGCTATGTCGGGGAACTTCTTGAGTTGCAGCAAGGGTGTGAAGGACCCTTTGTAAGTTCCAGTGGTTAAATGTGATTAGCCTCGAGAAGCCTCAGCGGAAATGGGCCTCATCTCGCCTGGAGGGCAAAACTTCCTGGATTTTCTCGAGTTGCGGCAGGTGCTCTCGACTTACGACGGGGACCTCAGGGACCCGCTCTGGTGGCCTCAGGAAAGGCCAGTCCCCATGCGAGTTCCTCGGGGTCCTCTCGGGATTCCTCTCCCGTCGATGCCGGGGCCTAAGACCTTGTGTGGAGTAGGGGCCGGAACCTGAGGATTCCTCTCCAGTGCTGACATGAATCCTGGGGTACTTCTGGAGTCTCCCCAGGGGAGTCAGTCCTCGCCTCCAATGCGGGCATGCACTTGCGCTTTCCTCCAGAGCGGTAGCAGCAGTGTCACTCAGTCCGCCGGGTGGATCAAAGGATCTATGGTTTTCCCTCGTGAGTTTCCCACGAGGCTTTTTCACGAGGCTTTCCCACAGGGCTGTCCCACGTGCACACGTGGTGGGAGTCGATCCTCGCCTTGAACGTCAAGGAAGTGCAGGGAAAACAGGTTCCTCTGGAATGGACTGACACATCTGGGGGACTCTTGGAATGCTGGCACGACCCTGGAGTTCCTCTCGCCTTTCCTGTGGAGAACGCCTCCTCTTGAGATGCGACGGGAACGCCGGGAAATCTTTCCCTACGAAACAGGGAAAGGATCCCTCATCTCGAGCTAGGAGGCAGAAACGGGTCTCCCCTGGATGTGTGCGGGACACTCGTGCTTCCTCTCGAGTGGAGACGGGTATGTCGGGGAACTTCTTGAGTTGCAGCAAGGGTGTGAAGGACCCTTTGGAATTTCCAGTGGTTAAATGTGATTAGCCTCGAGAAGCCTCAGCGGAAATGGGCCTCATCTCGCCTGGAGGGCAAAACCTCCTGGATTTTCTCGAGTTGCGGCAGGTGCTCTCGACTTACGACGGGGACTTTAGGGACCCGCTCTGGTGGCCTCAATACTGGCCCGTCCCCATTCGAATTGCTCGGCGTCCTCTCGGGATTCATCTTCCGTCGATGCCGGGGCCTAAGTCCTTGTGTGGAGTCGGGGCCGGAACCTGAGGATTCCTCTCCAGTACTGACATGGATCTTGGAGTACTTTTGGAGTCTCCCCAGGGGAGTCAGTCTTCGTCTCGAATGGGGGCATGCACGTGCGCTTTCCTCCGAGCTGTAGCACCAGCGTCACGATTCCTGTCGCGTGGATCAAGGGATCTGTGGCTTTCCCTCGAGGCTTTCCCACGAGGCTTTCCCACAGGGCTGTCCCACGTGAGACCGTGCTGGGAGTCGATCCTCCTCGTTAAAGTCAAGGCAGTGCAGGGAAAACAGTATCCTCAGGAATGGACTGAGACATCTGGGGGACTCTTGGAATGGTGGCACGACGCTGGAGTTGCTCTCACCTTTCCTGTGGAGAGCCCCTACACTTGAGATGCGATGGGAACGCCAAGGAATCTCTCCTGAACAAGCAGCGAACGGATCCCTCATCTGGACCTACGAGGCGGAAACGGAGCTCTTCTGGATGTGGGTGGGACATGCGTGCTTCCTCTCGAGTGGAGAGGGGTATATAGGGGAAATTCTTGAGTTGCAGCAAGGGTGTCAAGGACCCTTTGGAAGTTCCAGAGCTTAGGTGTGATAAGCCTTGAGAAGCCTCAGCGGAAATGGGCCTCATCTCGCCTGCAGGGCAAAACCTCCTGGATTTTCTCGAGTTGCGGCAGGTGCTCTCGACTTACGACGGGGACCTCAGGGACCCGCTCTGGTGGCCTCAGGAAAGGCCAGTCCCCATGCGAGTTCCTCGGGGGCCTCTCGGGATTCCTCTCCCCTCGATGCCGGGGCCTAAGACCTTGTGTGGAGTCGGGGCCGGAACCTGGGGATTCCTCTCCAGTGCTGACATGGATCTTGGGGTACTTCTGGAGTCATCCCAGGGGAGTCATTCCTCGTCTCGAATGCTGGCATGCACTTGCTCTTTCCTCCAGAGCCGTAGCAGCAGTGTCACGCAGTCCGCCGCGTGGATCAAAGGATCTATGGTTTTCCCTCGACTCTTTCCCACGAGGCTTTCCCACAGGTCTGTCCCACGTGCACACGTGGTGGGAGTCGATCCTCGGCTTGAACGTCAAGGCAGTGCAGGGAAAACAGGTTCCTCTGGAATGGTCTGACACATCTGGGGGACTCTTGGAATGGTGGCACGACCCTGGAGTTCCTCTCGGCTTTCCTGTGGAGAGCGCCTCCTCTTGAGATGCGACGGGAACGCCGCGAATTCTTTCCCTACGAAACAGGGAAAGGATCCCTCATCTCGAGCTAGGAGGCGGAAACGGGGTCCCCTGGATGTGTGCGGGACCCTCGTGCTTCCTCTCGAGTGGAGACGGGTATGTGGGGGAACTTCTTGAGTTGCAGCAAGGGTGTGAAGGACCCTTTGGAAGTTCCAGTGGTTAGATGTGATTAGCCTCGAAAAGCCTCAGCGGAAATGGGCCTCATCTCGCCTGAAGTGCAAAACCTCCTGGATTTTCTCGAGTTGCGGCAGGTGCTCTCGACTTACGACGCGGACCTCAGGGACCCGCTCTGGTGGCCTCAGGAAAGGCCAGTCCCCATGCGAGTTCCTCGGGGTCCTCTCGGGATTCCTCTCCCGTCCATGCCGGGGCCTAACACGTTGTGTGGAGTCGGGAACGGAACCTGAGGATTCCTCTCCAGTGCTGATATGGATCTTGGGATACTTCTGGAGTCTCCCCAGGGGAGTCAGTCCTCGTCTCGAATGCGGGCATGCACTTGCGCTTTCCTCCAGAGCGGTAGCAGCAGTGTCACGCTGTCCGCCGCGTGGATCAAAGGATCTATGGTTTTCCCTCGAGTCTATCCCATGAGGCTTTCCCACGAGGCTTTCCCACAGGGCTGTCCCACAGGGCTGTCCCACGTGCCAGCGTGGTGGGAGTCGATCCTCGGCGTGGGAGTCGATCCTCGGCGTGAAAGCCAAGGTAGTGCATGGCAAACAGGTTCCTCTGAATGGACTGAGACATCTGGGGGACTCTTGGAATGGTGGCACGATGCTGGAGTTCCTCTCGCCTTTCCTGTGGAGAGCGCCTCCTCTTGAGGTGAGAGGGAAACGTCGGAATTTCTTTCCGGACAAAGCAGCGAAATGTCCCTCATCTCGAGCTACGAGGCGGAAACGGGGCTCCTCTGGATGTGGATGGGATCCTCGTGCTTCTTCTAGAGTGGAGACGGGTATGTCAGGCAACTTCTTGAGTTGCAGCAAGGGTGTGAAGGACCTTTTGGAAGTTCCAGAGGCTTGACGTGATTAGCCTGGAGAAGCCTCAGCGGAAATGGGCCTCATCTCGCCTGGAGGGAAAAACCTCCTGGATTTTCTCGAGTTGCGGCAGGTGCTCTCGACTTACGACGGTGACCTAAGGGACGCGCTCTGGTGGCCTCAGGACTGGCCAGTCCCCATTCCAGTGGCTCGGGAGCCTCTCGAGATTCCGCTCCCTTCGATGCCAGAGCCTAAGACCTTGTGTGGAGTCGTGTCTGGAACATGAGGTTTCCTCTCCAGTGCTGACATGGATCGTGGAGTACTTCTGGTGTTTCCCCAGGGGAGTAAGTCCCCGTCTCGAATGGGGGCATGCACGTGCGCTTTCCTCCAGAGCTGTAACAACACTGTCATGCCTCCCGGCGCGCCGATCATGGGATCTGTGGCTTTCCCACGAGGCTTTCCCACGAGGCTTTCCCACAGGACTGTCCCACGTGTCACCGTGGTGTGAGTCGATGCTCGGCGTGAAACTCGAGGCAGTGCAGGGATAACAGGTTCCTCTGGAATGGACTGAGATATCTGGGGGACTCTGGGAACGGTGGCACGACCCTGGAGTTCCTCTCGCCTTTCCTGTGAGGAGCGCCTCCACTTGAGATGCAACGGGAACTCCCAGAATTATTTCCCGAAAAAGCTGTGAAAGGATCCCTCATCTTGAGCTACGAGGCGGACACGGGGCTCCCCTGGATGTGGGCGGGACCCTCGTGCTTCCTCTCGAGTGGAGACGGGTATGTTAGGGAACTTCTTGAGTTGCAGCAAGGGTGTGAAGGACCTTTTAGAAGTTCCAGAGGTTAGGTGTGATTAGCTTCCAGAAGCCTCAGCGGAAATGGGCCTCACTCAGCTGGAGTGCAAAACCTCCTTGATTTTCTCGAGTTGCGGCAGGTGCTCTTGACTTACGATGGGGACTTTAGGGACCCGCTCTGGTGGCCTCAATACTGGCCCGTCCCCATTCGAATTGCTCGGGGTCCTCTCGGGATTCATCTTCCGTCGATGCCGGGGCCTAAGTCCTTGTGTGGAGTCGGGGCCGGAACCTGAGGATTCCTCTCCAGTACTGACATGGATCTTGGAGTACTTTTGGAGTCTCCCCAGGGGAGTCAGTCTTCGTCTCGAATGGGGGCATGCACGTGCGCTTTCCTCCGAGCTGTAGCACCAGCGTCACGATTCCTGTCGCGTGGATCAAGGGATCTGTGGCTTTCCCTCGAGGCTTTCCCATGAGGCTTTCCCACAGGGCTGTCCCACGTGAGACCGTGGTGGGAGTCGATCCTCCTCGTTAAAGTCAAGGCAGTGCAGGGAAAACAGTATCCTCAGGAATGGACTGAGACATCTGGGGGACTCTTGGAATGGTGGCACGACGCTGGAGTTGCTCTCACCTTTCCTGTGGAGAGCCCCTACACTTGAGATGCGATGGGAACGCCATGGAATCTCTCCTGAACAAGCAGCGAACGGATCCCTCATCTCGACCTACGAGGCGGAAACGGAGCTCTTCTGGATGTGGGTGGGACATGCGTGCTTCCTCTCGAGTGGAGAGGGGTATATAGGGGAACTTCTTGAGTTGCAGCAAGGGTGTCAAGGACCCTTTGGAAGTTCCAGAGCTTAGGTGTGATTAGCCTTGAGAAGCCTCAGCGGAAATGGTCCTCATCTCGCCTGGAGGGCAAATCCTAATGGATTTTCTCGAGTTGCGGCAGGTGCTCTCGACATACGACGGGGACCTCTGGGACCCGCTCTGGTTGCCTCTGGAAAGGCCAGTCCCCATGCGAGTTGCACGTGGGCCTCTCGGAATACCTCTCCCTTCGATGCCAGGGCCTAATACCTTGTGTGGAGGCGAGGCCGGAACCTGAGGATTCCTCTCCAGTGCTGACATAGATCTTGGGGTAATTCTGGAGTCTCCCCAGGGGAGTAAGTCCTCGTCTCAAATGGGGGCATGCACGTGCGCTTTCCTCCAGAGCAGTAGCAGCAGTGTCATGCTTTCCATCACCTGGAACAAGGGATCTGTGGCTTTCCCTCGAGGCTTTCCTACGAGGCTGTCCCACAGGGCTGTCACACGTGCCACTGTGGTGGGAGTCAATCATCGGTGTGAAAGTCGAGGCAGTGCAGGGAAAACAGGTTCCTCTGGAATGGACTGAGACTTCTGGGGGACTCTTGGAATGGTGGCACGACGCTGGAGTTCCTCTTGCCTTTCCTGTGGAGAGCACCTCCTCTTGAGGTGAGAGTGGAACGCCGGGAATTCTTTCCCCACAAAGCAGCGAAATGTCCCTCATCTCGAGCTGCGAGGCGGAAACGGGTCTCCTCTGGATGTGGCCGGGACCCTTGTGCTTCCTCTAGAGTGGAGACGGGTATGTCAGGCAACTTCTTGAGTTACAGCAAGGGTGTGAAGGAACTTTTGGAAGTTCCAGAAGTTAGGTTTGATTAGCTTCGAGAAGCCTCAGCGGAAATGGGCTCTTCTCGCCTGGAGGGCAAAACCTCCTGGATTTTTTCGAGTTGCGGCAGGTGCTCTCGATTTACGACGGGGACCTCAGGGACTCGCTCTGGTGGCCTCAGGCAATGCCAGTCCCCATGCGAGTTGCTCGGGTGCCTCTCGGGATTCCTCTCCCTTCGATGCCGGGGCCTGAGATCTTGTGTGAAGTCGGGGCGGAACATGAGGATTCCTCCCCAGTGCTGACATGGATCTTGGGGGAACTTCTGGAGTCTCTCCAGGGGAGTAAGTCCTCGTCTCGAGAGGGGGCATGCACTTGCTCTTTCCTCCAGAGCGGTAGCAGCAGTGTCACGCAGTCCGCCGCCTAGATCAAAGGATCTATGTTTTTCCCTCGAGTCTTTCCCACGAGGCTTTCCCACGAGGCTTTCCCACAGGGCATCCCACGTGCACACTGGTGGGAGTCGATCCTCGGCTTGAACATCAAGGCAGTGCAGGGAAAACAGGTTCCTCTGGAATGGACTGACACATCTGGGCGACTCTTGGAATGGTGGCACGACCCTGGAGTTCCTCTCGCCTTTCCTGTGGAGAGCGCCTCCTCTTGAGATGCGACGGGAACGCCGGGAATTCTTTCCCTATGAAACAGGGAAAGGATCCCTCATCTCGAGCTAGGAGGCAGAATCGGGGCTCCCCTGGATGTGTGCGGGACTTTTGTGTTTCCTCTCGAGTGGAGACGGGTATGTCGGGGAACTTCTGGAGTTGCAGCAAGGGTGTGAAGGAGCCTTTGGAAGTTCCAGTGGTTAGATGTGATTAGCCTCGAGAAGCCTCAGCGGAAATGGGCCTCATCTCGCCTGGAGGGCAAAACCTCCTGGATTTTCTCGAGTTGCGGCAGGTGCTCTCGACTTATGACGGGGACCTCAGGGACCCGCTCTGGTGGCCTCAGGAAAGGCCAGTCCCCATGCGAGTTCCTCGGGGGCCTCTCGGGATTGCTTTCCCTTCGATGCCGGGGCCTAAGACCTTGTGTGGAGTCGGGGCCGGAACCTGAGGATTCCTCTCCAGTGCTGACATGGAACTTGGGGTATTTCTGGAGTCTCCCCAGGGGAGTCAGTCCTCGTCTCGAATGCGGGCATGCACTTGCGCTTTCCTCCAGAGCGGTAGCAGCAGTGTCACGCAGTCCGCCGCGTGGATCACAGGATCTATGGTTTTCCCTCGAGTCTTTCCCACGAGGCTTTCCCACGAGGCTTTCCCAAAGGGCTGTCCCACGTGCACACGTGGTGGGAGTCGATCCTCGGCTTGAAGGTCAAGGCAGTGCAGGGAAAACAGGTTCCTCTGGAATGGACTGACACATCTGGGGCACTTTTGGAATGGTGGCACGACCCTGGAGTTCCTCTCGCCTTTCCTGTGCAGAGCGCCTCCTCTTGGGATGCGACGGGAACGCCGGGAATTCTTTCCCTACGAAACAGGGAAAGGATCCCTCATCTCGAGCTAGGAGGCGGAAACAGGGCTCCCCTGGATGTGTGCGGGACCCTCGTGCTTCCTCTCGAGTGGAGACGGGTATGTCTGGGAACTTCTTGAGTTGCAGCAAGGGTGTGAAGGACCCTTTGGAAGTTCCAGTGGTTTGATGTGATTAGCCTCGAGAAGCCTCAGCGGAAATGGGCCTCATCTCGCCTGGAGGGCAAAACCTCCTGGATTTTCTGGAGTTGCAGCAGGTACTCTCGACGTACGACGGGGACCTCAGGGACCCGCTCTGGTGGCCTCAGGAAAAGACAGTCCCCAAGCGAGTTCCTCGGGGCCTCTCGGGATTCCTCTCCCGTCGATGCCGGGGCCTAAGACCTTGTGTGGAGTCGGGGCCGGAACCTGAGGATTCCTCTCCAGTGCTGACATATAACTTTGCATACTTCTGGAGTCTCCTCAGGGGAGTCAGTCCTCGTCTTCAGAGGGGACATGCAAATGGGCTTTCCTCCCGCTCTGGAGCAGCTATGTCACGCCTCCCGTCGGGTCGATCATGGGATGTGTGGGTTTCCCTCGAGCCTTTCCCCCGAGGCTTTCCCGCGAGGATTTCCAACAGGGCTGTCCCACGTGCCACCGTGGTGGGAGTCCATCCTCGGCGTGAAAGTCTAGGCAGCGGAGCAAAACAGGTTCCTCTGGAATGGTCTGAGACATCTGCGGGACTCTTGGAATGGGGACACGACCCTGGAGTTACTCTCACCTTTCCTGTGGAGAGCACCTCCACTTCAGATGCGACGGGAACGCCAGGAATGCTTTCCCGACCAAGCAGGGAAAGGATCCCTCATCTCGAGCTACGAGGCAGAAACGGGGCTCCTCTGGATGTGGGCGGGACCCTCGTGCTTCCTCTAGAGTGGAGACAGGGATGTCGGGGAACTTCTTGAGTTCCAGCAAGGGTGTGAAGGACCTTTTGGAATTTCCAGGGTTTAGATGTGATTAGCCTTCAGAAGCCTCAGCGGAAATGGGCCTCATCTCGCCTGGAGGGCAAAACCTTTTGGATTTTCTCGAGTTGCGGCAGGTGCTCTCGACTTACGGCGGGAACCTCAGGGACCCGCTCTCGTGGCCTCAGGAAAGGCCAGTCCCCATGCGAGTTGCTCGCGGGCCTCTGGGGATTCCTCTCCCTTCGATGCCAGGGCCTAAGACCTTGTGAGGAAGCGGGGCCGGAACCTGAGGATTCCTCTCCTGTGTTGACATGGATCTTGGGGTACTTCTGGAGTCTCCCCAGGGGAGTAAGTCCACATCTCGAATGGGGACATGCACCTGCGCTTTCCCCCAGAGCCCTAGCAGCAGTGTCACGCTTTCCATCGCCTGGATCAAGGGATCTGTGGCTTTCACTCCAGGCTTTCCCAGGAGGCTTTTCCACGAGGCTTCCCCACAGGGGTCCCACGTGCCACCTTGGTTTGAGTCGATCCTTGGCGTGAAAGTCGAGACAGTGCAGGGAAAACAGGTTCCTCTGAAATGGACTGAGATATTTGGGGGACTCGGAATGGCGGCACAATGCTGGAGTTCCTCTCCCCTTTGCTGTGGAGAGCGCCTCCTCTTGAAATGCGACAGGAATGCCTAGAATTCTTTCCCGACCAAGCAGGGAAAGTATCCCTCATCTTGAGCACTGAGGAAGAAACGGTGCTCCTCTGGATGTGGGCGGGACCCTCGTGCTTCCTCTAGAGTGGAGACGGGGAAGTCGGGGAACGTCTTGAGTTGCAGCAAGGGTGTGAAGGACCTTTTGGAAGTTCCAGGGCTTAGATGTGATTAGCCTTGAGAAGCCTCAGCGAAAATGGGCCTCATCTCGCCTGGAGGGCAAAACCTCCTGGATTTTCTCGAGTTGTGGCAGGTGCTCTCGACTTATGACAGGGACCTCAGGGACCCGCTCTTGTGTCCTCAGGAAAGGCCATTCCCAATGCGAGTTGCTCGGGGGCCTCTCGGGATTCCTCTCCCGTCGATGCCGGGGCCTAAGACCTTGAGTGGAGGCGGGGCTGGAACCTGAGGATTCCTCTCCAGTGCTGACATGGATCTTGGGGTGCTTCTGGAGTCTCCCCAGGGGAGTAAGTCCTCGTCTCGAATGGGGGCATGCACGTGCGCTTTCCTCCAGAGCGGTAGCAGCAGTGTCATGCTTCCCATCGCCTCGATCAAGGGATCTGTGGCTTTCCCTAGAGGCTTTCCCACGAGGCTTTTCCACGAGGCTTTCGCACAGGGCTGTCTCACGTGCCACCTTGGTGGCAGTCGATCCTTGGCGTGAAAGTCGAGGCAGTGCAGGGAAAACAGGTTCCTCTAGAATGGAATGAAACATCTGGGGGTTTCTGGGAATGGTGGCACGACCGTGGAGTTCTAGCCTTTCCTGTGGAGAGCACCTCCTAATTGAGATGCGACAGGAATGCACAGAATTCTTTCCCGAACACGCAGCGAAAGGATCCCTCATCTCGAGCTACGTAGTGGAAACGGGGCTCCTCTGGATGTGGCCGGGACCCTCGTGTTTCCTCTAGATGGGAGACGGGTATGTCAGGCAACTTCTTGAGTTGCAGCAAGGGTGTGAAGGACCTTTTGGAAATTCCAGAGGTTAGGTGTGATTAGCTTCGGAAAGCCTCAGTGGAAATGGGCCTCATCTCTCCTGGAGGGCAAAATCTCCTGGATTGTGTCGAGTTGCGGCAGGTGCTCTCAACTTCCGACGGGGACCTCATGGACCCGCTTTGGTTGCCTCAGGAAAGGCCAGTCCCTATGCGAGTTGCACGGGGGCCTCTCAGGATTCCTTTCCCTTCGAAGCCGGGGCCTAAGACCTTGTGTGGAGTCGGGGCCGGAACCTCAGGATTCCTCTCCAGTGCTGACATGAATCTTGGGGTACTTCTGGGGTTTCCCCAGGGGAGTAAGTCCTCGTCTCGAATGGGGGCATGCACGTGAGCTTTTCTCCAGAGCGGTAGCAGCCGTGTCACGCTTCCCATCGCCTGGATCAAGGGATCTGTGGCTTCCCCTCGAGGCTTTCCCACCAGGCTTTCCCACAGGGCTGTCCCACGTGCCAGCGTGGTGGGAGTCGATCCTCGGCGTGGGAGTCGATCCTCGGCGTGAAAGCCGAGGTAGTGCAGGGCAAACAGGTTCCTCTGAATGGACTGAGACATCTGGGGGACTCTTGGAATGGTGGCACGATGCTGGAGTTCCTCTCGCCTTTCCTGTGGAGAGCGCCTCCTCTTGAGGTGAGAGGGAAACGTCGGAATTTCTTTCCGGACAAAGCAGCGAAATGTCCCTCATCTCGAGCTACGAGGCGGAAACGGGGCTCCTCTGGATGTGGATGGGATCCTCATGCTTCTTCTAGAGTGGAGACGGGTATGTCAGGCAACTTCTTGAGTTGCAGCAAGGGTGTGAAGGACCTTTTGGAAGTTCCAGAGGCTTGACGTGATTAGCCTGGAGAAGCCTCAGCGGAAATGGGCCTCATCTCGCCTGGAGGGAAAAACCTTCTGGATTTTCTCGAGTTGCGGCAGGTGCTCTCGACTTACGACGGTGACCTAAGGGACGCGCTCTGGTGGCCTCAGGACTGGCCAGTCCCCATTCCAGTGGCTCGGGAGCCTCTCGGGATTCCGCTCCCTTCGATGCCAGAGCCTAAGACCTTGTGTGGAGTCGTGTCTGGAACATGAGGTTTCCTCTCCAGTGCTGACATGGATCGTGGAGTACTTCTGGTGTTTCCCCAGGGGAGTAAGTCCCCGTCTCGAATGGGGGCATGCACGTGCGCTTTCCTCCAGAGCTGTAACAACACTGTCATGCCTCCCGGCGCGCCGATCATGGGATCTGTGGCTTTCCCACGAGGCTTTCCCACGAGGCTTTCCCACAGGACTGTCCCACGTGTCACCGTGGTGTGAGTCGATGCTCGGCGTGAAACTCGAGGCAGTGCAGGGAAAACAGGTTCCTCTGGAATGGACTGAGATATCTGGGGGACTCTGGGAACGGTGGCACAACCCTGGAGTTCCTCTCGCCTTTCCTGTGAGGAGCGCCTCCACTTGAGATGCAACGGGAACTCCCAGAATTATTTCCCGAAAAAGCTGTGAAAGGATCCCTCATCTTGAGCTACGAGGCGGACACGGGGCTCCCCTGGATGTGGGCGGGACCCTCGTGCTTCCTCTCGAGTGGAGACGGGTATGTTAGGGAACTTCTTGAGTTGCAGCAAGGGTGTGAAGGACCTTTTAGAAGTTCCAGAGGTTAGGTGTGATTAGCTTCCAGAAGCCTCAGCGGAAATGGGCCTCACTCAGCTGGAGTGCAAAACCTCCTTGATTTTCTCGAGTTGCGGCAGGTGCTCTTGACTTACGACGGGGACTTTAGGGACCCGCTCTGGTGGCCTCAATACTGGCCCGTCCCCATTCGAATTGCTCGGGGTCCTCTCGGGATTCATCTTCCGTCGATGCCGGGGCCTAAGTCCTTGTGTGGAGTCGGGGCCGGAACCTGAGGATTCCTCTCCAGTACTGACATGGATCTTGGAGTACTTTTGGAGTCTCCCCAGGGGAGTCAGTCTTCGTCTCGAATGGGGGCATGCACGTGCGCTTTCCTCCGAGCTGTAGCACCAGCGTCACGATTCCTGTCGCGTGGATCAAGGGATCTGTGGCTTTCCCTCGAGGCTTTCCCACGAGGCTTTCCCACAGGGCTGTCCCACGTGAGACCGTGGTGGGAGTCGATCCTCCTCGTTAAAGTCAAGGCAGTGCAGGGAAAACAGTATCCTCAGGAATGGACTGAGACATCTGGGGGACTCTTGGAATGGTGGCACGACGCTGGAGTTGCTCTCACCTTTCCTGTGGAGAGCCCCTACACTTGAGATGCGATGGGAACGCCAAGGAATCTCTCCTGAACAAGCAGCGAACGGATCCCTCATCTCGACCTACGAGGCGGAAACGGAGCTCTTCTGGATGTGGGTGGGACATGCGTGCTTCCTCTCGAGTGGAGAGGGGTATATAGGGGAACTTCTTGAGTTGCAGCAAGGGTGTCAAGGACCCTTTGGAAGTTCCAGAGCTTAGGTGTGATTAGCCTTGAGAAGCCTCAGCGGAAATGGTCCTCATCTCGCCTGGAGGGCAAATCCTAATGGATTTTCTCGAGTTGCGGCAGGTGCTCTCGACATACGACGGGGACCTCTGGGACCCGCTCTGGTTGCCTCAGGAAAGGCCAGTCCACATGCGAATTGCTCGAGGGCCTCTCTGGATTCCTCTCCCTTCAATGCCGGGGCCAAAGACCTTGTGTGGGTGCGGGACCGGAACCTGAGGATTCCTCTCCAGTGCTGACATGGTTCTTGGGCTACTTCTGGAGTCTCCCCAGCGGAGTAAGTCCTCCTCTCGAAGGGGGCATGCACGTGCACTTTCCTCCAGAGGGGTAGCAGCAGTGTCATGCTTCCAGTCGCGTGGATCAAGGGATCTGTGGATTTCCCTCGACGCTTTCCCACGAGGATTTCCCACAGGGCTGTCGAACATGACACCATGGTTGGAGGCGATCCTCCGCGCGAAAGTCGAGGCAGTGCAGGGAAAACAGGTTCCTCTGGAATGGACTGAGACTTCTGGGGGACTCTTGGAATGGTGGCACGATGCTGGAGTTTCTCTCGCCTTTCCTGTGGAGAGCTCCTCCCCTTGAGATGGGACGGGAATGCCCAGAATTCTTTCCCGACAAAGCAGTGAATGTTCCCTCATATCGAGCAACGAGTCGGAAACAGGGCTCCTCTGGATGTGGCAGGGACCCTCGTACTTCCTCTAGAATGGAGTCGGGTATGTCAGGAACCTGCTTGAATTGCAGCAAGGGTGTGAAGGACCTTTTGGAAGTTCCAGAGGTTAGGTGTGATTAGCTTCGAGAAGCCTCAGCGGAAATGGGCCTCATCTCGCCTGGAGGGCAAAACCTCCTGGATTTTCTCGAGTTGCGGCACGTGCTCTTGACTTATGACGGGGACCTCATGGACCCGCTCTGGTGGGCTCAGGAAAGGCCAGTCCGCATGCGAGTTGCTCGGGGTCCTCTCGGGATTCCTCTCTCTTCGATGCCCGGCCTAAGACCTTGTGTGGAGTCGGGCCCAGAACCTGAGGATTCCTCTGCAGTGCTGACATGGACCTTGGGGTACGTCTGGAGTCTCCCCAGGGGTTAAGTCCTCGTGTCGAATGGGGGCATGCACGTGCACTTTCCTCAGGAGCTTTAGCAGCAGTGTCAGGCTTCCCATCGCCTGGATCAAGGGATCTGTGGCTTATCCTCGAGGCTTCCCACGAGGCTTTCCCACAGGGCTGTCCCACGTGCCACCATGGAGTGAGTTGATCCTCGACGTGAAAGTCGAGGCAGTGCAGGGAAAACAGGTTCCTCTGGAAAGGACTGAAACATCTGGGGGACTCCTGGAATGGTGGTACGACGCTGGAGTTCCTCTCGCCTTTCCTGTGGAGAGCGCCTCCTCTTGAAATGAGACGGGAACGCGGGAAATTCTTTCCCGACCAAGCAGGGAAAGGATCCCTCATCACGAGCTACGAGTTGGAAACGGGGCTCCTCTCGATGTGGGCGGGACCCTCGTGTTTCCTCTAGAGTGGAGACGGGGATGTTGGGGTACTTCTTCAGTTGCAGCAAGTGTGTGAAGGACCTTTTGGAAATTCCAGAGGTTAGGTGTGAATAGTCTCGAGACGCCTCAGTGGAAATGGGCCTGATCTCGCCTGGAGGGCAAAATCTCCTGGATTTTCTCGAGTTGCAGCAGGTGCTCTCAACTTACGACGGGGACCGCAGGGACCCGCTCTGGTGGCCTCAGGAAAAGACAGTCCACATGCGAATTACTCGCGGGCCTCTCTGGATTCCTCTCCCTTCAATGCCAGGACCAAAGACCTTGTGTGGATGCGGCACCGGAACCTGAGGATACCTCTCCAGTGCTGACATGGATCTTGGGCTAATTCTGGAGTCTCCCCAGGGGAGTAAGTCCTCCTCTCGAAGGGGGCATGCACGTGCGCTTTCCTCCATAGCGGTAGCAGCAGTGTCACGCTTCCCGATGCGTGGATCAAGGGATCTGTGGCTTTCCCTCGAGGCTTTCCCACTGGGCTTTCCCACGTGCCACCGTTGTGGGAGTCGATCCTCGGGTGAAAGTCGAGGCAGTGCAGAGAAAACATGTTCCTCTGGAATGGACTAAGGCATCTGGGGGACTCTTGGAATGGTGGCACGACGCTGGAGTTCCACTCGCCTTTCCTGTGGAGAGCGGCTCCTCTTGAGATGCGACGGGAATGCCCAGAACTCTTTCCCGACCAAGCAGCGAAAGGATCCCTTATCTCGAGTTACGAGGCGGAAACGGGGCTCCCATGGATGTGTGCGGGACCCTCGTGCTTCCTCTAGAGTGGAGACGGGTATGTGAGGGAACTTCTTGAGTTGCAGCAAGGGTGTGAAGAACCTTTTGGAAATTCCAGAGGTTAGGTGTGATTAGCCTCGAGAAGCCTCAGTGGAAATGGGCCTGATCTCGCCTGGAGAGTAAAACCTCCTGGATTTTCTGGAGTTGCAGCAGGTGCACTCGACTTCCGACGGGGACCGCAGGGACCCACTCTGGTGGCCTCAGGAAAGGACAGTCCTCATGCGAGTTGCTCGGGGGCCTCTCGGGATTCCTTTCCCGTCGATGCCGAGGCCTAAGACCTTGTGTGGAGTCGGGCCCGGAACCTGAGGATTCCTCTCCAGTATTGCCATGGATCTTGGGGTACTTCTTGAGTCTCCCCAGGGGAGTAAGTCCTCGTCTGGAATGGGCGCATGCACGTGATCTTTCCTCAAGACTGTAACAGCAGTGTCACGTTTCCCATCGCCTGGATCAAGGGATCTGTAGCTTTCCCTCGAGACTTTCCCACGAGGCTTTCCCACAGGGCTTTCCCACAGGGCTGTCCCACGTGCCACCTTGGTGTGAGTCGATCCTCTGCATGAAAGTCGAGGCAGTGCAGGGAAAACAGGTTCCGTTGGAACGAACTGAGACATCTAGGGGACTCTGGGAATGTTGGCACGACCCTGGAGTTCCTCTCCCATTTCCTGTGGAGAGCACCTCCACTTGAGATGCGACGGGAACGCCGGGAAATCTTTCCCGACCACGCAGGGAAAGGATCCCTCATCTCGAGCTGCGAGGCGGCAACGGGGCTCCTCTGGATGTTCGCGGGACCATCGTGCTTCCTCTCGAATGGAGACTGTATGTCGGGGAACTCTTGAGTGGCAGCAAGGGTGTGAAGGACTTTTTGGAGATTCCAGAGGTTAGGCGTGATTAGACTCGAGAAGCCTCAGCGGAAATGGGCCTCATCTGGCCTGGAGGGCAAATCCTCCGGAATTTCTCGTGTTGCGGTAGGTGCTCTAGACTTTGGTCGGGGACTTCAGGGACCCGCTCTGGTGGCCTCAGGAAAGGCCAGTCCCATTGCGAGTTGTTCGCGGGCCTCTCGGGATTCCTCTCCCTTCGATGCCAGAGCCTAAGACTTTGTGTGGAGTCGGGGCCCGAACCTGAGGATTCCTCTCCAGTGCTCTCATGGAACTTGCGGTACTTCGGGAGTCTCCCCAGGAGAGTAAGTTCTCGTTTCGAGAGGGTGCATGCACGTGTGCTTTCCTCCCAAGCTGTAGCACCAGTATCATGCTTTCCGTCGCGTCAGTCATGGGATCTGTGTCTTTTCCTCAAGGATTTTCCACGAAGCTTTCCCACGAGGCTTTCCCACAGGGCTGTCCCACGTGCCACTGTGGTGTGAGTTGATCCTCGGCGTGAAAGTAAAGGCAGTGCAGGGAAAACAGGTTCCTCTGGAATGGACTGAGACATCTGGGGGACTCTGGGAATGGTGGCACGACCTTGGAGTTCCTGTAGCCTTTCCTGTGGAGAGTGCCTCCTCTTGAGATACGCCGGGAAACCCAGGAATTATTTCCCGACCAAGCAGGGAAAGGATCCCCCATGTCCAGTTACAAGGCGGAAACTGGGCTCCTCTGGATGTGGGCGGGACCCTCTTGCTTCCTCTCGAGTGGAGACGGGTATGTCGGGGAACTTCTTGAGTTGCAGCAAGGGTGTGAAGGGCCTTTTGGAAGATCCAGAGGTTAGATGTGATTAGCCTCGAGAAGCCTCAGGGGAAATGGGACTCATCTCGCCTGCAGGGCAAAACCTCGTGGATTTTCTCGAGTTTTGGCAGGTGCTCTCGACTTACGACGGGGACCTCAGGGACCTGCTCTGGTGGCCTCACGAAATGCCAGTCCCCATGCAAGTGGCTCGCGGGCCTCTCGGGATTCCTCTCCCTTCGATGCCCGGGCCTAAGACCTTGTGTTGAGTCGGGGCCGGTACCTGAGGATTCCTCTCCAGTGCTGACATGGATCTTGGTGTACTTCTGGAGTCTCCCCTGGGGAGTAAGTCCTCGTCTCGAATAGGGGCATGCACGTGCGCTTTCCTCCAGAGCGGTAGCAGCAGTGTCACGCTTCCCATCACCTGGATTAAGGGATCTCTGGCTTTCCTTCGAGGCTTTCCCTCGAGGCTTTCCCACGAGGCTTTCTGACGAGGCTTTCACACAGGGATGTCCCACGTGCCACCGTGGTGGGAGTCGATCCTCGGCATGAAATTCGAGGCAGTGCAGGGAAAACAGGTTCCTCTGGAATGGACTGAGACATCCGGGGGACTCTTGGAATGGTGGCAGGACGCTGGAGTTCCTCTCGCCTTCCCTGTGGAGAACGCCTTCTCTTGAGAAGCGACGGGAACGCCGGGAATTCTTTCGCGACCAAGAAGGGAAAGGATCCCGCATCTCGAGCTACGAGGTGGATACGGGGCTCCTCTGGATGTGAGTGGGACCCTCATGCTTCCACTAGAGTGGAGACCGGGATGTCCGGGAACTTCTTGAGTTGCAGCAAGGGTGTGAAGGACCTTTTGGAAGTTCCAGAGATTAGATGTGATTAGCCTTGAGAAGCCTCAGTGGAAATGGGCCTCATCTGACCTGGAGGGCAAAACCTGCTGGATTTTCTCGAGTTGCGGCAGGTGCTCTCGACTCACGACGGGGACCTCAGGGACCCGCTCTGGTGGCCTCAGGAAAGGCCAGTCCCCATGCGAGTTGCTCGGGGGCCTCTCGGGGTTCCTCTACCTTCGATGCCAGGGCCTAAGTCCTTGTGTGGAGTCAGGTCCGGGACCTGAGGGTTCCTCTCCAGTGCTCACATTGATCTTGGGGTACTTCTGGAGTCTCCCCAGGGGAGTAAGTCCTCGTTTCGAATGGGAGCATGCACGTGTGCTTTCCTCCAGATCGGCAGCAGCCGTGTCATGCTTCCCTTCGCCTTGATCAAGGGATCTGTGGCTTTCCCTCGAGACTTTCCCACGAGGCTTACCCACAGGGCTGTCCCACGTGCCACCATGGTGGGAGTCGATCCTCACCGTGAAAGTCGAGGCAGTGCAGGGAAAACAGGTTCCTCTGCAATGGACTGAGACTTCTGGGGGACTCTTGGAATGGTGGCACGACCCTGGAGTTCCTCTCGCCTTTCCTGTGGAGAGCGCCTCCTCTTGAGATGCGAGGGGAATGCCCAGAATTCTTTCCCGACCAAGCAGGGAAAGAATCCCTCATCTCAAGCTACGAGGCGGAAACGGGGCTCCTCTCGATGTGGGCGGGACCCTCGTGCTTCCTCTATAGTGGAGACGGGTATGTCAGGGAACTTCTTGATTTGCAGCAAGGGTGTGATGGACCTTTTGGAATTCCAGAGCTTAGATGTGATTAGCATTGTGAAGCCTCTGGGAAAATGGGCCTCATCTCGCCTGGAGGGCAAAACCTCCTGGATCTTCTCGAGTTTTGGAAGGTGCTCTCGACTTACAACGGGGAACTCAGGGACACGCTCTGGTGGCCTCAGGCAAGGCCAGTTCCCATGTGAGTTCCTCCGGGCCTCTCGGGATTCCTCTTCCTTCGATGCCGGCGCCAAAGAACTTGAGTGGAGGCGGCGCCGGAAACTGAGGATTCCTCTCCAGTGCTGACATGGATCTTGGGGTACTTCTGGAGTCTCCCCAGGGGAGTAAGTCCTCGTCTCGAATGGGGGCATGCACGTGCACTTTCCTCCCGATCTGTAGCAGCAGTGTCACACTTCCTGTCGCGTGGATCAAGGGATCTGTGGCTTTCCCTCGCTGCTTTCCCACGCGGCTTTCCCACAGGGCTGTCCCACGTGCCACCTTGATGGGAGTGGATCCTCGGCGCGAAAGTCGAGACAGTGCAGGGAAAACAGGTTCTTTTGGAATAGAGTGAGATATCTGGGGGACTCTTGGCATGGTGGCATGACGCCTGAGTTCCTCTCGACTTTCCTGTCGAGAGCGGCTTCTCTTGAGATGGGACGGGAATGCCCAGAATTCTTTCCCGACAAAGCAGCGAAAGGAATCCTCATCTTGAGCTACGAGGCGGAAACGGTGCTACTTTGGATGTGGGCGGGACCCTCGTGCTTCCTCTAAAGCGGAGACAGGGATGTCGGGGAACTTCTTGAGTTGCAGCAAGGGTGTGAAGGACCTTTTGGAAGTTCCAGATGTTAGGTGTGATTAGCCTCGAGAAGCCTCAGCGGAAATGGGCCTCATCCCGCCTGGAGGGCAAAACCTCGTGGATTATCTCGAGTTGTGGCAGGTGCTCTCGACTTATGACGGGGACCTCAGAGACCCGCTCTGGTGGTCTCAGGAAAGGCCAGTCCCCAGGCGAGTTGCTCGGGGGCCTCTTGGGATTCATCTCCCTTTGATGCCGGGGCCTAAGACCTTGTGTGCAGGCGGGACTGGAACCTGAGGATTCCTCTCCAGTGCTGACATGGACCTTGGGGATACTTCCGGAGTCTCCCCAGGGGAGTAAGTCCTCATCTCGAATGGGGGCATGCACGTGCGCTTTCCTCCAGAGTGGCAGCAGCAATGTCACGCTTCCCGTCGCGTGGATCAAGGGATCTGTGGCTTTGCCTCGAGGCTTTCCCACGAGGCTTTCCCACAGGTCTGTCCCACGTGCCACCGTGGTGGGAGTCGATCCTCGGCGTGAAAGTCGAGGCAGTGCAGGGAAAACAGGTTCCGCTGGAATGGACTGAGACATCTGGGGGGCTCCGGAATGGCGCAACGACCCTGGAGTTCCTCTCACCTTTCCTGTGGAGAGCGCCTCCTCTTGAGATGCGCCAGGAACGCCCAGAAATCTTTCCTGGGCAAGCAGCGAAAGGATCCCTCATCTCGAGCTACGAGGCGGAAACGGGGCTCCTCTGGATGTGTGCGGGACCCTCGTGCTTCCTCTAGAGTGGAGACGGGTATGTGAGGGAACTTCTTGAGTTGCAGCAAGGGTGTGAAGAACCTTTTGGAAATTCCAGAGGTTAGGTGTGATTAGCCTCGAGAAGCCTCAGTGGAAATGGGCCTGATCTCGCCTGGAGAGTAAAACCTCCTGGATTTTCTCGAGTTGCGGCAGGTGCACTCGACTTCCGACGGGGACCGCAGGGACCCACTCTGGTGGCCTCAGGAAAGGACAGTCCGCATGCGAGTTGCTCGGGGGCCTCTCGGGATTCCTTTCCCGTCGATGCCGGGGCCTAAGACCTTGTGTGGAGTCGGGCCCGGAACCTGAGGATTCCTCTCCAGTACTGCCATGGATCTTGGGGTACTTCTTGAGTCTCCCCAGGGGAGTAAGTCCTCGTCTGGAATGGGCGCATGCACGTGATCTTTCCTCAAGACTGTAGCAGCAGTGTCACGTTTCCCATCGCCTGGATCAAGGGATCTGTAGCTTTCCCTCGAGACTTTCCCACGAGGCTTTCCCACAGGGCTTTCCCACAGGGCTGTCCCACGTGCCACCTTGGTGTGAGTCGATCCTCTGCATGAAAGTCGAGGCAGTGCAGGGAAAACAGGTTCCATTGGAACGAACTGAGACATCTAGGGGACTCTGGGAATGTTGGCACGACCCTGGAGTTCCTCTCCCATTTCCTGTGGAGAGCACCTCCACTTGAGATGCGACGGGAACGCCGGGAAATCTTTCCCGACCACGCAGGGAAGGATCCCTCATCTCGAGCTGCGAGGCGGCAACGGGGCTCCTCTGGATGTTCGCGGGACCATCGTGCTTCCTCTCGAATGGAGACTGTATGTCGGGGAACTCTTGAGTGGCAGCAAGGGTGTGAAGGACTTTTTGGAGATTCCAGAGGTTAGGCGTGATTAGACTCGAGAAGCCTCAGCGGAAATGGGCCTCATCTGGCCTGGAGGGCAAATCCTCCGGAATTTCTCGTGTTGCGGTAGGTGCTCTAGACTTTGGTCGGGGACTTCAGGGACCCGCTCTGGTGGCCTCAGGAAAGGCCAGTCCCATTGCGAGTTGTTCGCGGGCCTCTCGGGATTCCTCTCCCTTCGATGCCAGAGCCTAAGACTTTGTGTGGAGTCGGGGCCCGAACCTGAGGATTCCTCTCCAGTGCTCTCATGGAACTTGCGGTACTTCGGGAGTCTCCCCAGGAGAGTAAGTTCTCGTTTCGAGAGGGTGCATGAACGTGTGCTTTCCTCCCGAGCTGTAGCACCAGTATCATGCTTTCCGTCGCGTCAGTCATGGGATCTGTGTCTTTTCCTCAAGGATTTTCCACGAAGCTTTCCCACGAGGCTTTCCCACAGGGCTGTCCCACGTGCCACTGTGGTGTGAGTCGATCCTCAGAGTGAAAGTAAAGGCAGTGCAGGGAAAACAGGTTCCTCTGGAATGGACTGAGACATCTGGGGGACTCTGGGAATGGTGGCACGACCTTGGAGTTCCTGTCGCCTTTCCTGTGGAGAGTGCCTCCTCTTGAGATACGCCGGGAAACCCAGGAATTATTTCCCGACCAAGCAGGGAAAGGATCCCCCATGTCCAGTTACAAGGCGGAAACTGGGCTCCTCTGGATGTGGGCGGGACCCTCTTGCTTCCTCTCGAGTGGAGACGGGGATGTAGGAGAACTTCTTGAATTGCAGCAAGGGTGTGAAGGACCTTTTGGAAGATCCAGAGGTTAGATGTGATTAGCCTCGAGAAGCCTCAGCGGAAATGGGACTCATCTCGCCTGCAGGGCAAAACCTCGTGGATTTTCTCGAGTTTTGGCAGGTGCTCTCGACTTACGACGGGGACCTCAGGGACCTGCTCTGGTGGCCTCACGAAATGCCAGTCCCCATGCAAGTGGCTCGCGGGCCTCTCGGGATTCCTCTCCCTTCGATGCCCGGGCCTAAGACCTTGTGTTGAGTCGGGGCCGGTACCTGAGGATTCCTCTCCAGTGCTGACATGGATCTTGGTGTACTTCTGGAGTCTCCCCTGGGGAGTAAGTCCTCGTCTCGAATAGGGGCATGCACGTGCGCTTTCCTCCAGAGCGGTAGCAGCAGTGTCACGCTTCCCATCACCTGGATTAAGGGATCTCTGGCTTTCCTTCGAGGCTTTCCCTCGAGGCTTTCCCACGAGGCTTTCTGACGAGGCTTTCACACAGGGATGTCCCACGTGCCACCGTGGTGGGAGTCGATCCTCGGCATGAAATTCGAGGCAGTGCAGGGAAAACAGGTTCCTCTGGAATGGACTGAGACATCCGGGGGACTCTTGGAATGGTGGCAGGACGCTGGAGTTCCTCTCGCCTTCCCTGTGGAGAACGCCTTCTCTTGAGAAGCGACGGGAACGCCGGGAATTCTTTCGCGACCAAGAAGGGAAAGGATCCCGCATCTCGAGCTACGAGGTGGATACGGGGCTCCTCTGGATGTGAGTGGGACCCTCATGCTTCCACTAGAGTGGAGACCGGGATGTCCGGGAACTTCTTGAGTTGCAGCAAGGGTGTGAAGGACCTTTTGGAAGTTCCAGAGATTAGATGTGATTAGCCTTGAGAAGCCTCAGTGGAAATGGGCCTCATCTGACCTGGAGGGCAAAACCTGCTGGATTTTCTCGAGTTGCGGCAGGTGCTCTCGACTCACGACGGGGACCTCAGGGACCCGCTCTGGTGGCCTCAGGAAAGGCCAGTCCCCATGCGAGTTGCTCGGGGGCCTCTCGGGGTTCCTCTACCTTCGATGCCAGGGCCTAAGTCCTTGTGTGGAGTCAGGTCCGGGACCTGAGGGTTCCTCTCCAGTGCTCACATTGATCTTGGGGTACTTCTGGAGTCTCCCCAGGGGAGTAAGTCCTCGTTTCGAATGGGAGCATGCACGTGTGCTTTCCTCCAGATCGGCAGCAGCCGTGTCATGCTTCCCTTCGCCTTGATCAAGGGATCTGTGGCTTTCCCTCGAGACTTTCCCACGAGGCTTACCCACAGGGCTGTCCCACGTGCCACCATGGTGGGAGTCGATCCTCACCGTGAAAGTCGAGGCAGTGCAGGGAAAACAGGTTCCTCTGCAATGGACTGAGACTTCTGGGGGACTCTTGGAATGGTGGCACGACCCTGGAGTTCCTCTCGCCTTTCCTGTGGAGAGCGCCTCCTCTTGAGATGCGAGGGGAATGCCCAGAATTCTTTCCCGACCAAGCAGGGAAAGAATCCCTCATCTCAAGCTACGAGGCGGAAACGGGGCTCCTCTCGATGTGGGCGGGACCCTCGTGCTTCCTCTATAGTGGAGACGGGTATGTCAGGGAACTTCTTGATTTGCAGCAAGGGTGTGATGGACCTTTTGGAATTCCAGAGCTTAGATGTGATTAGCATTGTGAAGCCTCTGGGAAAATGGGCCTCATCTCGCCTGGAGGGCAAAACCTCCTGGATCTTCTCGAGTTTTGGAAGGTGCTCTCGACTTACAACGGGGAACTCAGGGACACGCTCTGGTGGCCTCAGGCAAGGCCAGTTCCCATGTGAGTTCCTCCGGGCCTCTCGGGATTCCTCTTCCTTCGATGCCGGCGCCAAAGAACTTGAGTGGAGGCGGCGCCGGAAACTGAGGATTCCTCTCCAGTGCTGACATGGATCTTGGGGTACTTCTGGAGTCTCCCCAGGGGAGTAAGTCCTCGTCTCGAATGGGGGCATGCACGTGCACTTTCCTCCCGATCTGTAGCAGCAGTGTCACACTTCCTGTCGCGTGGATCAAGGGATCTGTGGCTTTCCCTCGCTGCTTTCCCACGCGGCTTTCCCACAGGGCTGTCCCACGTGCCACCTTGATGGGAGTGGATCCTCGGCGCGAAAGTCGAGACAGTGCAGGGAAAACAGGTTCTTTTGGAATAGAGTGAGATATCTGGGGGACTCTTGGCATGGTGGCATGACGCCTGAGTTCCTCTCGACTTTCCTGTCGAGAGCGGCTTCTCTTGAGATGGGACGGGAATGCCCAGAATTCTTTCCCGACAAAGCAGCGAAAGGAATCCTCATCTTGAGCTACGAGGCGGAAACGGTGCTACTTTGGATGTGGGCGGGACCCTCGTGCTTCCTCTAAAGCGGAGACAGGGATGTCGGGGAACTTCTTGAGTTGCAGCAAGGGTGTGAAGGACCTTTTGGAAGTTCCAGATGTTAGGTGTGATTAGCCTCGAGAAGCCTCAGCGGAAATGGGCCTCATCCCGCCTGGAGGGCAAAACCTCGTGGATTATCTCGAGTTGTGGCAGGTGCTCTCGACTTATGACGGGGACCTCAGAGACCCGCTCTGGTGGTCTCAGGAAAGGCCAGTCCCCAGGCGAGTTGCTCGGGGGCCTCTTGGGATTCATCTCCCTTTGATGCCGGGGCCTAAGACCTTGTGTGCAGGCGGGACTGGAACCTGAGGATTCCTCTCCAGTGCTGACATGGACCTTGGGGATACTTCCGGAGTCTCCCCAGGGGAGTAAGTCCTCATCTCGAATGGGGGCATGCACGTGCGCTTTCCTCCAGAGTGGCAGCAGCAATGTCACGCTTCCCGTCGCGTGGATCAAGGGATCTGTGGCTTTGCCTCGAGGCTTTCCCACGAGGCTTTCCCACAGGTCTGTCCCACGTGCCACCGTGGTGGGAGTCGATCCTCGGCGTGAAAGTCGAGGCAGTGCAGGGAAAACAGGTTCCGCTGGAATGGACTGAGACATCTGGGGGACTCCGGAATGGCGCAACGACCCTGGAGTTCCTCTCACCTTTCCTGTGGAGAGCGCCTCCTCTTGAGATGCGCCAGGAACGCCCAGAAATCTTTCCTGGGCAAGCAGCGAAAGGATCCCTCATCTCGAGCTACGAGGCGGAAACGGGGCTCCTCTGGATGTGTGCGGGACCCTCGTGCTTCCTCTAGAGTGGAGACGGGTATGTGAGGGAACTTCTTGAGTTGCAGCAAGGGTGTGAAGAACCTTTTGGAAATTCCAGAGGTTAGGTGTGATTAGCCTCGAGAAGCCTCAGTGGAAATGGGCCTGATCTCGCCTGGAGAGTAAAACCTCCTGGATTTTCTCGAGTTGCGGCAGGTGCACTCGACTTCCGACGGGGACCGCAGGGACCCACTCTGGTGGCCTCAGGAAAGGACAGTCCGCATGCGAGTTGCTCGGGGGCCTCTCGGGATTCCTTTCCCGTCGATGCCGGGGCCTAAGACCTTGTGTGGAGTCGGGCCCGGAACCTGAGGATTCCTCTCCAGTACTGCCATGGATCTTGGGGTACTTCTTGAGTCTCCCCAGGGGAGTAAGTCCTCGTCTGGAATGGGCGCATGCACGTGATCTTTCCTCAAGACTGTAGCAGCAGTGTCACGTTTCCCATCGCCTGGATCAAGGGATCTGTAGCTTTCCCTCGAGACTTTCCCACGAGGCTTTCCCACAGGGCTTTCCCACAGGGCTGTCCCACGTGCCACCTTGGTGTGAGTCGATCCTCTGCATGAAAGTCGAGGCAGTGCAGGGAAAACAGGTTCCATTGGAACGAACTGAGACATCTAGGGGACTCTGGGAATGTTGGCACGACCCTGGAGTTCCTCTCCCATTTCCTGTGGAGAGCACCTCCACTTGAGATGCGACGGGAACGCCGGGAAATCTTTCCCGACCACGCAGGGAAGGATCCCTCATCTCGAGCTGCGAGGCGGCAACGGGGCTCCTCTGGATGTTCGCGGGACCATCGTGCTTCCTCTCGAATGGAGACTGTATGTCGGGGAACTCTTGAGTGGCAGCAAGGGTGTGAAGGACTTTTTGGAGATTCCAGAGGTTAGGCGTGATTAGACTCGAGAAGCCTCAGCGGAAATGGGCCTCATCTGGCCTGGAGGGCAAATCCTCCGGAATTTCTCGTGTTGCGGTAGGTGCTCTAGACTTTGGTCGGGGACTTCAGGGACCCGCTCTGGTGGCCTCAGGAAAGGCCAGTCCCATTGCGAGTTGTTCGCGGGCCTCTCGGGATTCCTCTCCCTTCGATGCCAGAGCCTAAGACTTTGTGTGGAGTCGGGGCCCGAACCTGAGGATTCCTCTCCAGTGCTCTCATGGAACTTGCGGTACTTCGGGAGTCTCCCCAGGAGAGTAAGTTCTCGTTTCGAGAGGGTGCATGAACGTGTGCTTTCCTCCCGAGCTGTAGCACCAGTATCATGCTTTCCGTCGCGTCAGTCATGGGATCTGTGTCTTTTCCTCAAGGATTTTCCACGAAGCTTTCCCACGAGGCTTTCCCACAGGGCTGTCCCACGTGCCACTGTGGTGTGAGTCGATCCTCAGAGTGAAAGTAAAGGCAGTGCAGGGAAAACAGGTTCCTCTGGAATGGACTGAGACATCTGGGGGACTCTGGGAATGGTGGCACGACCTTGGAGTTCCTGTCGCCTTTCCTGTGGAGAGTGCCTCCTCTTGAGATACGCCGGGAAACCCAGGAATTATTTCCCGACCAAGCAGGGAAAGGATCCCCCATGTCCAGTTACAAGGCGGAAACTGGGCTCCTCTGGATGTGGGCGGGACCCTCTTGCTTCCTCTCGAGTGGAGACGGGGATGTAGGAGAACTTCTTGAATTGCAGCAAGGGTGTGAAGGACCTTTTGGAAGATCCAGAGGTTAGATGTGATTAGCCTCGAGAAGCCTCAGCGGAAATGGGACTCATCTCGCCTGCAGGGCAAAACCTCGTGGATTTTCTCGAGTTTTGGCAGGTGCTCTCGACTTACGACGGGGACCTCAGGGACCTGCTCTGGTGGCCTCACGAAATGCCAGTCCCCATGCAAGTGGCTCGCGGGCCTCTCGGGATTCCTCTCCCTTCGATGCCCGGGCCTAAGACCTTGTGTTGAGTCGGGGCCGGTACCTGAGGATTCCTCTCCAGTGCTGACATGGATCTTGGTGTACTTCTGGAGTCTCCCCTGGGGAGTAAGTCCTCGTCTCGAATAGGGGCATGCACGTGCGCTTTCCTCCAGAGCGGTAGCAGCAGTGTCACGCTTCCCATCACCTGGATTAAGGGATCTCTGGCTTTCCTTCGAGGCTTTCCCTCGAGGCTTTCCCACGAGGCTTTCTGACGAGGCTTTCACACAGGGATGTCCCACGTGCCACCGTGGTGGGAGTCGATCCTCGGCATGAAATTCGAGGCAGTGCAGGGAAAACAGGTTCCTCTGGAATGGACTGAGACATCCGGGGGACTCTTGGAATGGTGGCAGGACGCTGGAGTTCCTCTCGCCTTCCCTGTGGAGAACGCCTTCTCTTGAGAAGCGACGGGAACGCCGGGAATTCTTTCGCGACCAAGAAGGGAAAGGATCCCGCATCTCGAGCTACGAGGTGGATACGGGGCTCCTCTGGATGTGAGTGGGACCCTCATGCTTCCACTAGAGTGGAGACCGGGATGTCCGGGAACTTCTTGAGTTGCAGTAAGGGTGTGAAGGACCTTTTGGAAGTTCCAGAGATTAGATGTGATTAGCCTTGAGAAGCCTCAGTGGAAATGGGCCTCATCTGACCTGGAGGGCAAAACCTGCTGGATTTTCTCGAGTTGCGGCAGGTGCTCTCGACTCACGACGGGGACCTCAGGGACCCGCTCTGGTGGCCTCAGGAAAGGCCAGTCCCCATGCGAGTTGCTCGGGGGCCTCTCGGGGTTCCTCTACCTTCGATGCCAGGGCCTAAGTCCTTGTGTGGAGTCAGGTCCGGGACCTGAGGGTTCCTCTCCAGTGCTCACATTGATCTTGGGGTACTTCTGGAGTCTCCCCAGGGGAGTAAGTCCTCGTTTCGAATGGGAGCATGCACGTGTGCTTTCCTCCAGATCGGCAGCAGCCGTGTCATGCTTCCCTTCGCCTTGATCAAGGGATCTGTGGCTTTCCCTCGAGACTTTCCCACGAGGCTTACCCACAGGGCTGTCCCACGTGCCACCATGGTGGGAGTCGATCCTCACCGTGAAAGTCGAGGCAGTGCAGGGAAAACAGGTTCCTCTGCAATGGACTGAGACTTCTGGGGGACTCTTGGAATGGTGGCACGACCCTGGAGTTCCTCTCGCCTTTCCTGTGGAGAGCGCCTCCTCTTGAGATGCGAGGGGAATGCCCAGAATTCTTTCCCGACCAAGCAGGGAAAGAATCCCTCATCTCAAGCTACGAGGCGGAAACGGGGCTCCTCTCGATGTGGGCGGGACCCTCGTGCTTCCTCTATAGTGGAGACGGGTATGTCAGGGAACTTCTTGATTTGCAGCAAGGGTGTGATGGACCTTTTGGAATTCCAGAGCTTAGATGTGATTAGCATTGTGAAGCCTCTGGGAAAATGGGCCTCATCTCGCCTGGAGGGCAAAACCTCCTGGATCTTCTCGAGTTTTGGAAGGTGCTCTCGACTTACAACGGGGAACTCAGGGACACGCTCTGGTGGCCTCAGGCAAGGCCAGTTCCCATGTGAGTTCCTCCGGGCCTCTCGGGATTCCTCTTCCTTCGATGCCGGCGCCAAAGAACTTGAGTGGAGGCGGCGCCGGAAACTGAGGATTCCTCTCCAGTGCTGACATGGATCTTGGGGTACTTCTGGAGTCTCCCCAGGGGAGTAAGTCCTCGTCTCGAATGGGGGCATGCACGTGCACTTTCCTCCCGATCTGTAGCAGCAGTGTCACACTTCCTGTCGCGTGGATCAAGGGATCTGTGGCTTTCCCTCGCTGCTTTCCCACGCGGCTTTCCCACAGGGCTGTCCCACGTGCCACCTTGATGGGAGTGGATCCTCGGCGCGAAAGTCGAGACAGTGCAGGGAAAACAGGTTCTTTTGGAATAGAGTGAGATATCTGGGGGACTCTTGGCATGGTGGCATGACGCCTGAGTTCCTCTCGACTTTCCTGTCGAGAGCGGCTTCTCTTGAGATGGGACGGGAATGCCCAGAATTCTTTCCCGACAAAGCAGCGAAAGGAATCCTCATCTTGAGCTACGAGGCGGAAACGGTGCTACTTTGGATGTGGGCGGGACCCTCGTGCTTCCTCTAAAGCGGAGACAGGGATGTCGGGGAACTTCTTGAGTTGCAGCAAGGGTGTGAAGGACCTTTTGGAAGTTCCAGATGTTAGGTGTGATTAGCCTCGAGAAGCCTCAGCGGAAATGGGCCTCATCCCGCCTGGAGGGCAAAACCTCGTGGATTATCTCGAGTTGTGGCAGGTGCTCTCGACTTATGACGGGGACCTCAGAGACCCGCTCTGGTGGTCTCAGGAAAGGCCAGTCCCCAGGCGAGTTGCTCGGGGGCCTCTTGGGATTCATCTCCCTTTGATGCCGGGGCCTAAGACCTTGTGTGCAGGCGGGACTGGAACCTGAGGATTCCTCTCCAGTGCTGACATGGACCTTGGGGATACTTCCGGAGTCTCCCCAGGGGAGTAAGTCCTCATCTCGAATGGGGGCATGCACGTGCGCTTTCCTCCAGAGTGGCAGCAGCAATGTCACGCTTCCCGTCGCGTGGATCAAGGGATCTGTGGCTTTGCCTCGAGGCTTTCCCACGAGGCTTTCCCACAGGTCTGTCCCACGTGCCACCGTGGTGGGAGTCGATCCTCGGCGTGAAAGTCGAGGCAGTGCAGGGAAAACAGGTTCCGCTGGAATGGACTGAGACATCTGGGGGGCTCCGGAATGGCGCAACGACCCTGGAGTTCCTCTCACCTTTCCTGTGGAGAGCGCCTCCTCTTGAGATGCGCCAGGAACGCCCAGAAATCTTTCCTGGGCAAGCAGCGAAAGGATCCCTCATCTCGAGCTACGAGGCGGAAACGGGGCTCCTCTGGATGTGTGCGGGACCCTCGTGCTTCCTCTAGAGTGGAGACGGGTATGTGAGGGAACTTCTTGAGTTGCAGCAAGGGTGTGAAGAACCTTTTGGAAATTCCAGAGGTTAGGTGTGATTAGCCTCGAGAAGCCTCAGTGGAAATGGGCCTGATCTCGCCTGGAGAGTAAAACCTCCTGGATTTTCTCGAGTTGCGGCAGGTGCACTCGACTTCCGACGGGGACCGCAGGGACCCACTCTGGTGGCCTCAGGAAAGGACAGTCCGCATGCGAGTTGCTCGGGGGCCTCTCGGGATTCCTTTCCCGTCGATGCCGGGGCCTAAGACCTTGTGTGGAGTCGGGCCCGGAACCTGAGGATTCCTCTCCAGTACTGCCATGGATCTTGGGGTACTTCTTGAGTCTCCCCAGGGGAGTAAGTCCTCGTCTGGAATGGGCGCATGCACGTGATCTTTCCTCAAGACTGTAGCAGCAGTGTCACGTTTCCCATCGCCTGGATCAAGGGATCTGTAGCTTTCCCTCGAGACTTTCCCACGAGGCTTTCCCACAGGGCTTTCCCACAGGGCTGTCCCACGTGCCACCTTGGTGTGAGTCGATCCTCTGCATGAAAGTCGAGGCAGTGCAGGGAAAACAGGTTCCATTGGAACGAACTGAGACATCTAGGGGACTCTGGGAATGTTGGCACGACCCTGGAGTTCCTCTCCCATTTCCTGTGGAGAGCACCTCCACTTGAGATGCGACGGGAACGCCGGGAAATCTTTCCCGACCACGCAGGGAAGGATCCCTCATCTCGAGCTGCGAGGCGGCAACGGGGCTCCTCTGGATGTTCGCGGGACCATCGTGCTTCCTCTCGAATGGAGACTGTATGTCGGGGAACTCTTGAGTGGCAGCAAGGGTGTGAAGGACTTTTTGGAGATTCCAGAGGTTAGGCGTGATTAGACTCGAGAAGCCTCAGCGGAAATGGGCCTCATCTGGCCTGGAGGGCAAATCCTCCGGAATTTCTCGTGTTGCGGTAGGTGCTCTAGACTTTGGTCGGGGACTTCAGGGACCCGCTCTGGTGGCCTCAGGAAAGGCCAGTCCCATTGCGAGTTGTTCGCGGGCCTCTCGGGATTCCTCTCCCTTCGATGCCAGAGCCTAAGACTTTGTGTGGAGTCGGGGCCCGAACCTGAGGATTCCTCTCCAGTGCTCTCATGGAACTTGCGGTACTTCGGGAGTCTCCCCAGGAGAGTAAGTTCTCGTTTCGAGAGGGTGCATGAACGTGTGCTTTCCTCCCGAGCTGTAGCACCAGTATCATGCTTTCCGTCGCGTCAGTCATGGGATCTGTGTCTTTTCCTCAAGGATTTTCCACGAAGCTTTCCCACGAGGCTTTCCCACAGGGCTGTCCCACGTGCCACTGTGGTGTGAGTCGATCCTCAGAGTGAAAGTAAAGGCAGTGCAGGGAAAACAGGTTCCTCTGGAATGGACTGAGACATCTGGGGGACTCTGGGAATGGTGGCACGACCTTGGAGTTCCTGTCGCCTTTCCTGTGGAGAGTGCCTCCTCTTGAGATACGCCGGGAAACCCAGGAATTATTTCCCGACCAAGCAGGGAAAGGATCCCCCATGTCCAGTTACAAGGCGGAAACTGGGCTCCTCTGGATGTGGGCGGGACCCTCTTGCTTCCTCTCGAGTGGAGACGGGGATGTAGGAGAACTTCTTGAATTGCAGCAAGGGTGTGAAGGACCTTTTGGAAGATCCAGAGGTTAGATGTGATTAGCCTCGAGAAGCCTCAGCGGAAATGGGACTCATCTCGCCTGCAGGGCAAAACCTCGTGGATTTTCTCGAGTTTTGGCAGGTGCTCTCGACTTACGACGGGGACCTCAGGGACCTGCTCTGGTGGCCTCACGAAATGCCAGTCCCCATGCAAGTGGCTCGCGGGCCTCTCGGGATTCCTCTCCCTTCGATGCCCGGGCCTAAGACCTTGTGTTGAGTCGGGGCCGGTACCTGAGGATTCCTCTCCAGTGCTGACATGGATCTTGGTGTACTTCTGGAGTCTCCCCTGGGGAGTAAGTCCTCGTCTCGAATAGGGGCATGCACGTGCGCTTTCCTCCAGAGCGGTAGCAGCAGTGTCACGCTTCCCATCACCTGGATTAAGGGATCTCTGGCTTTCCTTCGAGGCTTTCCCTCGAGGCTTTCCCACGAGGCTTTCTGACGAGGCTTTCACACAGGGATGTCCCACGTGCCACCGTGGTGGGAGTCGATCCTCGGCATGAAATTCGAGGCAGTGCAGGGAAAACAGGTTCCTCTGGAATGGACTGAGACATCCGGGGGACTCTTGGAATGGTGGCAGGACGCTGGAGTTCCTCTCGCCTTCCCTGTGGAGAACGCCTTCTCTTGAGAAGCGACGGGAACGCCGGGAATTCTTTCGCGACCAAGAAGGGAAAGGATCCCGCATCTCGAGCTACGAGGTGGATACGGGGCTCCTCTGGATGTGAGTGGGACCCTCATGCTTCCACTAGAGTGGAGACCGGGATGTCCGGGAACTTCTTGAGTTGCAGTAAGGGTGTGAAGGACCTTTTGGAAGTTCCAGAGATTAGATGTGATTAGCCTTGAGAAGCCTCAGTGGACATGGGCCTCATCTGACCTGGAGGGCAAAACCTGCTGGATTTTCTCGAGTTGCGGCAGGTGCTCTCGACTCACGACGGGGACCTCAGGGACCCGCTCTGGTGGCCTCAGGAAAGGCCAGTCCCCATGCGAGTTGCTCAGGGGCCTCTTGGGATTCATCTCCCTTTGATGCCGGGGCCTAAGACCTTGTGTGCAGGCGGGACTGGAACCTGAGGATTCCTCTCCAGTGCTGACATGGACCTTGGGGATACTTCCGGAGTCTCCCCAGGGGAGTAAGTCCTCATCTCGAATGGGGGCATGCACGTGCGCTTTCCTCCAGAGTGGCAGCAGCAATGTCACGCTTCCCGTCGCGTGGATCAAGGGATCTGTGGCTTTGCCTCGAGGCTTTCCCACGAGGCTTTCCCACAGGTCTGTCCCACGTGCCACCGTGGTGGGAGTCGATCCTCGGCGTGAAAGTCGAGGCAGTGCAGGGAAAACAGGTTCCGCTGGAATGGACTGAGACATCTGGGGGGCTCCGGAATGGCGCAACGACCCTGGAGTTCCTCTCACCTTTCCTGTGGAGAGCGCCTCCTCTTGAGATGCGCCAGGAACGCCCAGAAATCTTTCCTGGGCAAGCAGCGAAAGGATCCCTCATCTCGAGCTACGAGGCGGAAACGGGGCTCCTCTGGATGTGTGCGGGACCCTCGTGCTTCCTCTAGAGTGGAGACGGGTATGTGAGGGAACTTCTTGAGTTGCAGCAAGGGTGTGAAGAACCTTTTGGAAATTCCAGAGGTTAGGTGTGATTAGCCTCGAGAAGCCTCAGTGGAAATGGGCCTGATCTCGCCTGGAGAGTAAAACCTCCTGGATTTTCTCGAGTTGCGGCAGGTGCACTCGACTTCCGACGGGGACCGCAGGGACCCACTCTGGTGGCCTCAGGAAAGGACAGTCCGCATGCGAGTTGCTCGGGGGCCTCTCGGGATTCCTTTCCCGTCGATGCCGGGGCCTAAGACCTTGTGTGGAGTCGGGCCCGGAACCTGAGGATTCCTCTCCAGTACTGCCATGGATCTTGGGGTACTTCTTGAGTCTCCCCAGGGGAGTAAGTCCTCGTCTGGAATGGGCGCATGCACGTGATCTTTCCTCAAGACTGTAGCAGCAGTGTCACGTTTCCCATCGCCTGGATCAAGGGATCTGTAGCTTTCCCTCGAGACTTTCCCACGAGGCTTTCCCACAGGGCTTTCCCACAGGGCTGTCCCACGTGCCACCTTGGTGTGAGTCGATCCTCTGCATGAAAGTCGAGGCAGTGCAGGGAAAACAGGTTCCATTGGAACGAACTGAGACATCTAGGGGACTCTGGGAATGTTGGCACGACCCTGGAGTTCCTCTCCCATTTCCTGTGGAGAGCACCTCCACTTGAGATGCGACGGGAACGCCGGGAAATCTTTCCCGACCACGCAGGGAAGGATCCCTCATCTCGAGCTGCGAGGCGGCAACGGGGCTCCTCTGGATGTTCGCGGGACCATCGTGCTTCCTCTCGAATGGAGACTGTATGTCGGGGAACTCTTGAGTGGCAGCAAGGGTGTGAAGGACTTTTTGGAGATTCCAGAGGTTAGGCGTGATTAGACTCGAGAAGCCTCAGCGGAAATGGGCCTCATCTGGCCTGGAGGGCAAATCCTCCGGAATTTCTCGTGTTGCGGTAGGTGCTCTAGACTTTGGTCGGGGACTTCAGGGACCCGCTCTGGTGGCCTCAGGAAAGGCCAGTCCCATTGCGAGTTGTTCGCGGGCCTCTCGGGATTCCTCTCCCTTCGATGCCAGAGCCTAAGACTTTGTGTGGAGTCGGGGCCCGAACCTGAGGATTCCTCTCCAGTGCTCTCATGGAACTTGCGGTACTTCGGGAGTCTCCCCAGGAGAGTAAGTTCTCGTTTCGAGAGGGTGCATGAACGTGTGCTTTCCTCCCGAGCTGTAGCACCAGTATCATGCTTTCCGTCGCGTCAGTCATGGGATCTGTGTCTTTTCCTCAAGGATTTTCCACGAAGCTTTCCCACGAGGCTTTCCCACAGGGCTGTCCCACGTGCCACTGTGGTGTGAGTCGATCCTCAGAGTGAAAGTAAAGGCAGTGCAGGGAAAACAGGTTCCTCTGGAATGGACTGAGACATCTGGGGGACTCTGGGAATGGTGGCACGACCTTGGAGTTCCTGTCGCCTTTCCTGTGGAGAGTGCCTCCTCTTGAGATACGCCGGGAAACCCAGGAATTATTTCCCGACCAAGCAGGGAAAGGATCCCCCATGTCCAGTTACAAGGCGGAAACTGGGCTCCTCTGGATGTGGGCGGGACCCTCTTGCTTCCTCTCGAGTGGAGACGGGGATGTAGGAGAACTTCTTGAATTGCAGCAAGGGTGTGAAGGACCTTTTGGAAGATCCAGAGGTTAGATGTGATTAGCCTCGAGAAGCCTCAGCGGAAATGGGACTCATCTCGCCTGCAGGGCAAAACCTCGTGGATTTTCTCGAGTTTTGGCAGGTGCTCTCGACTTACGACGGGGACCTCAGGGACCTGCTCTGGTGGCCTCACGAAATGCCAGTCCCCATGCAAGTGGCTCGCGGGCCTCTCGGGATTCCTCTCCCTTCGATGCCCGGGCCTAAGACCTTGTGTTGAGTCGGGGCCGGTACCTGAGGATTCCTCTCCAGTGCTGACATGGATCTTGGTGTACTTCTGGAGTCTCCCCTGGGGAGTAAGTCCTCGTCTCGAATAGGGGCATGCACGTGCGCTTTCCTCCAGAGCGGTAGCAGCAGTGTCACGCTTCCCATCACCTGGATTAAGGGATCTCTGGCTTTCCTTCGAGGCTTTCCCTCGAGGCTTTCCCACGAGGCTTTCTGACGAGGCTTTCACACAGGGATGTCCCACGTGCCACCGTGGTGGGAGTCGATCCTCGGCATGAAATTCGAGGCAGTGCAGGGAAAACAGGTTCCTCTGGAATGGACTGAGACATCCGGGGGACTCTTGGAATGGTGGCAGGACGCTGGAGTTCCTCTCGCCTTCCCTGTGGAGAACGCCTTCTATTGAGAAGCGACGGGAACGCCGGGAATTCTTTCGCGACCAAGAAGGGAAAGGATCCCGCATCTCGAGCTACGAGGTGGATACGGGGCTCCTCTGGATGTGAGTGGGACCCTCATGCTTCCACTAGAGTGGAGACCGGGATGTCCGGGAACTTCTTGAGTTGCAGCAAGGGTGTGAAGGACCTTTTGGAAGTTCCAGAGATTAGATGTGATTAGCCTTGAGAAGCCTCAGTGGAAATGGGCCTCATCTGACCTGGAGGGCAAAACCTGCTGGATTTTCTCGAGTTGCGGCAGGTGCTCTCGACTCACGACGGGGACCTCAGGGACCCGCTCTGGTGGCCTCAGGAAAGGCCAGTCCCCATGCGAGTTGCTCGGGGGCCTCTCGGGGTTCCTCTACCTTCGATGCCAGGGCCTAAGTCCTTGTGTGGAGTCAGGTCCGGGACCTGAGGGTTCCTCTCCAGTGCTCACATTGATCTTGGGGTACTTCTGGAGTCTCCCCAGGGGAGTAAGTCCTCGTTTCGAATGGGAGCATGCACGTGTGCTTTCCTCCAGATCGGCAGCAGCCGTGTCATGCTTCCCTTCGCCTTGATCAAGGGATCTGTGGCTTTCCCTCGAGACTTTCCCACGAGGCTTACCCACAGGGCTGTCCCACGTGCCACCATGGTGGGAGTCGATCCTCACCGTGAAAGTCGAGGCAGTGCAGGGAAAACAGGTTCCTCTGCAATGGACTGAGACTTCTGGGGGACTCTTGGAATGGTGGCACGACCCTGGAGTTCCTCTCGCCTTTCCTGTGGAGAGCGCCTCCTCTTGAGATGCGAGGGGAATGCCCAGAATTCTTTCCCGACCAAGCAGGGAAAGAATCCCTCATCTCAAGCTACGAGGCGGAAACGGGGCTCCTCTCGATGTGGGCGGGACCCTCGTGCTTCCTCTATAGTGGAGACGGGTATGTCAGGGAACTTCTTGATTTGCAGCAAGGGTGTGATGGACCTTTTGGAATTCCAGAGCTTAGATGTGATTAGCATTGTGAAGCCTCTGGGAAAATGGGCCTCATCTCGCCTGGAGGGCAAAACCTCCTGGATCTTCTCGAGTTTTGGAAGGTGCTCTCGACTTACAACGGGGAACTCAGGGACACGCTCTGGTGGCCTCAGGCAAGGCCAGTTCCCATGTGAGTTCCTCCGGGCCTCTCGGGATTCCTCTTCCTTCGATGCCGGCGCCAAAGAACTTGAGTGGAGGCGGCGCCGGAAACTGAGGATTCCTCTCCAGTGCTGACATGGATCTTGGGGTACTTCTGGAGTCTCCCCAGGGGAGTAAGTCCTCGTCTCGAATGGGGGCATGCACGTGCACTTTCCTCCCGATCTGTAGCAGCAGTGTCACACTTCCTGTCGCGTGGATCAAGGGATCTGTGGCTTTCCCTCGCTGCTTTCCCACGCGGCTTTCCCACAGGGCTGTCCCACGTGCCACCTTGATGGGAGTGGATCCTCGGCGCGAAAGTCGAGACAGTGCAGGGAAAACAGGTTCTTTTGGAATAGAGTGAGATATCTGGGGGACTCTTGGCATGGTGGCATGACGCCTGAGTTCCTCTCGACTTTCCTGTCGAGAGCGGCTTCTCTTGAGATGGGACGGGAATGCCCAGAATTCTTTCCCGACAAAGCAGCGAAAGGAATCCTCATCTTGAGCTACGAGGCGGAAACGGTGCTACTTTGGATGTGGGCGGGACCCTCGTGCTTCCTCTAAAGCGGAGACAGGGATGTCGGGGAACTTCTTGAGTTGCAGCAAGGGTGTGAAGGACCTTTTGGAAGTTCCAGATGTTAGGTGTGATTAGCCTCGAGAAGCCTCAGCGGAAATGGGCCTCATCCCGCCTGGAGGGCAAAACCTCGTGGATTATCTCGAGTTGTGGCAGGTGCTCTCGACTTATGACGGGGACCTCAGAGACCCGCTCTGGTGGTCTCAGGAAAGGCCAGTCCCCAGGCGAGTTGCTCGGGGGCCTCTTGGGATTCATCTCCCTTTGATGCCGGGGCCTAAGACCTTGTGTGCAGGCGGGACTGGAACCTGAGGATTCCTCTCCAGTGCTGACATGGACCTTGGGGATACTTCCGGAGTCTCCCCAGGGGAGTAAGTCCTCATCTCGAATGGGGGCATGCACGTGCGCTTTCCTCCAGAGTGGCAGCAGCAATGTCACGCTTCCCGTCGCGTGGATCAAGGGATCTGTGGCTTTGCCTCGAGGCTTTCCCACGAGGCTTTCCCACAGGTCTGTCCCACGTGCCACCGTGGTGGGAGTCGATCCTCGGCGTGAAAGTCGAGGCAGTGCAGGGAAAACAGGTTCCGCTGGAATGGACTGAGACATCTGGGGGGCTCCGGAATGGCGCAACGACCCTGGAGTTCCTCTCACCTTTCCTGTGGAGAGCGCCTCCTCTTGAGATGCGCCAGGAACGCCCAGAAATCTTTCCTGGGCAAGCAGCGAAAGGATCCCTCATCTCGAGCTACGAGGCGGAAACGGGGCTCCTCTGGATGTGTGCGGGACCCTCGTGCTTCCTCTAGAGTGGAGACGGGTATGTGAGGGAACTTCTTGAGTTGCAGCAAGGGTGTGAAGAACCTTTTGGAAATTCCAGAGGTTAGGTGTGATTAGCCTCGAGAAGCCTCAGTGGAAATGGGCCTGATCTCGCCTGGAGAGTAAAACCTCCTGGATTTTCTCGAGTTGCGGCAGGTGCACTCGACTTCCGACGGGGACCGCAGGGACCCACTCTGGTGGCCTCAGGAAAGGACAGTCCGCATGCGAGTTGCTCGGGGGCCTCTCGGGATTCCTTTCCCGTCGATGCCGGGGCCTAAGACCTTGTGTGGAGTCGGGCCCGGAACCTGAGGATTCCTCTCCAGTACTGCCATGGATCTTGGGGTACTTCTTGAGTCTCCCCAGGGGAGTAAGTCCTCGTCTGGAATGGGCGCATGCACGTGATCTTTCCTCAAGACTGTAGCAGCAGTGTCACGTTTCCCATCGCCTGGATCAAGGGATCTGTAGCTTTCCCTCGAGACTTTCCCACGAGGCTTTCCCACAGGGCTTTCCCACAGGGCTGTCCCACGTGCCACCTTGGTGTGAGTCGATCCTCTGCATGAAAGTCGAGGCAGCGCAGGGAAAACAGGTTCCATTGGAACGAACTGAGACATCTAGGGGACTCTGGGAATGTTGGCACGACCCTGGAGTTCCTCTCCCATTTCCTGTGGAGAGCACCTCCACTTGAGATGCGACGGGAACGCCGGGAAATCTTTCCCGACCACGCAGGGAAAGGATCCCTCATCTCGAGCTGCGAGGCGGCAACGGGGCTCCTCTGGATGTTCGCGGGACCATCGTGCTTCCTCTCGAATGGAGACTGTATGTCGGGGAACTCTTGAGTGGCAGCAAGGGTGTGAAGGACTTTTTGGAGATTCCAGAGGTTAGGCGTGATTAGACTCGAGAAGCCTCAGCGGAAATGGGCCTCATCTGGCCTGGAGGGCAAATCCTCCGGAATTTCTCGTGTTGCGGTAGGTGCTCTAGACTTTGGTCGGGGACTTCAGGGACCCGCTCTGGTGGCCTCAGGAAAGGCCAGTCCCATTGCGAGTTGTTCGCGGGCCTCTCGGGATTCCTCTCCCTTCGATGCCAGAGCCTAAGACTTTGTGTGGAGTCGGGGCCCGAACCTGAGGATTCCTCTCCAGTGCTCTCATGGAACTTGCGGTACTTCGGGAGTCTCCCCAGGAGAGTAAGTTCTCGTTTCGAGAGGGTGCATGAACGTGTGCTTTCCTCCCGAGCTGTAGCACCAGTATCATGCTTTCCGTCGCGTCAGTCATGGGATCTGTGTCTTTTCCTCAAGGATTTTCCACGAAGCTTTCCCACGAGGCTTTCCCACAGGGCTGTCCCACGTGCCACTGTGGTGTGAGTCGATCCTCAGAGTGAAAGTAAAGGCAGTGCAGGGAAAACAGGTTCCTCTGGAATGGACTGAGACATCTGGGGGACTCTGGGAATGGTGGCACGACCTTGGAGTTCCTGTCGCCTTTCCTGTGGAGAGTGCCTCCTCTTGAGATACGCCGGGAAACCCAGGAATTATTTCCCGACCAAGCAGGGAAAGGATCCCCCATGTCCAGTTACAAGGCGGAAACTGGGCTCCTCTGGATGTGGGCGGGACCCTCTTGCTTCCTCTCGAGTGGAGACGGGGATGTAGGAGAACTTCTTGAATTGCAGCAAGGGTGTGAAGGACCTTTTGGAAGATCCAGAGGTTAGATGTGATTAGCCTCGAGAAGCCTCAGCGGAAATGGGACTCATCTCGCCTGCAGGGCAAAACCTCGTGGATTTTCTCGAGTTTTGGCAGGTGCTCTCGACTTACGACGGGGACCTAAGGGACCTGCTCTGGTGGCCTCACGAAATGCCAGTCCCCATGCAAGTGGCTCGCGGGCCTCTCGGGATTCCTCTCCCTTCGATGCCCGGGCCTAAGACCTTGTGTTGAGTCGGGGCCGGTACCTGAGGATTCCTCTCCAGTGCTGACATGGATCTTGGTGTACTTCTGGAGTCTCCCCTGGGGAGTAAGTCCTCGTCTCGAATAGGGGCATGCACGTGCGCTTTCCTCCAGAGCGGTAGCAGCAGTGTCACGCTTCCCATCACCTGGATTAAGGGATCTCTGGCTTTCCTTCGAGGCTTTCCCTCGAGGCTTTCCCACGAGGCTTTCTGACGAGGCTTTCACACAGGGATGTCCCACGTGCCACCGTGGTGGGAGTCGATCCTCGGCATGAAATTCGAGGCAGTGCAGGGAAAACAGGTTCCTCTGGAATGGACTGAGACATCCGGGGGACTCTTGGAATGGTGGCAGGACGCTGGAGTTCCTCTCGCCTTCCCTGTGGAGAACGCCTTCTCTTGAGAAGTGACGGGAACGCCGGGAATTCTTTCGCGACCAAGAAGGGAAAGGATCCCGCATCTCGAGCTACGAGGTGGATACGGGGCTCCTCTGGATGTGAGTGGGACCCTCATGCTTCCACTAGAGTGGAGACCGGGATGTCCGGGAACTTCTTGAGTTGCAGCAAGGGTGTGAAGGACCTTTTGGAAGTTCCAGAGATTAGATGTGATTAGCCTTGAGAAGCCTCAGTGGAAATGGGCCTCATCTGACCTGGAGGGCAAAACCTCCTGGATTTTCTCGAGTTGCGGCAGGTGCTCTCGACTCACGACGGGGACCTCAGGGACCCGCTCTGGTGGCCTCAGGAAAGGCCAGTCCCCATGCGAGTTGCTCGGGGGCCTCTCGGGGTTCCTCTACCTTCGATGCCAGGGCCTAAGTCCTTGTGTGGAGTCAGGTCCGGGACCTGAGGGTTCCTCTCCAGTGCTCACATTGATCTTGGGGTACTTCTGGAGTCTCTCCAGGGGAGTAAGTCCTCGTTTCGAATGGGGGCATGCACGTGTGCTTTCCTCCAGATCGGCAGCAGCCGTGTCATGCTTCCCTTCGCCTTGATCAAGGGATCTGTGGCTTTCCCTCGAGACTTTCCCACGAGGCTTACCCACAGGGCTGTCCCACGTGCCACCATGGTGGGAGTCGATCCTCACCGTGAAAGTCGAGGCAGTGCAGGGAAAACAGGTTCCTCTGCAATGGACTGAGACTTCTGGGGGACTCTTGGAATGGTGGCACGACCCTGGAGTTCCTCTCGCCTTTCCTGTGGAGAGCGCCTCCTCTTGAGATGCGAGGGGAATGCCCAGAATTCTTTCCCGACCAAGCAGGGAAAGAATCCCTCATCTCAAGCTACGAGGCGGAAACGGGGCTCCTCTCGATGTGGGCGGGACCCTTGTGCTTCCTCTATAGTGGAGACGGGTATGTCAGGGAACTTCTTGATTTGCAGCAAGGGTGTGATGGACCTTTTGGAATTCCAGAGCTTAGATGTGATTAGCATTGTGAAGCCTCTGTGAAAATGGGCCTCATCTCGCCTGGAGGGCAAAACCTCCTGGATCTTCTCGAGTTTTGGAAGGTGCTCTCGACTTACGACGGGGAACTCAGGGACACGCTCTGGTGGCCTCAGGCAAGGCCAGTTCCCATGTGAGTTCCTCCGGGCCTCTCAGGATTCCTCTTCCTTCGATGCCGGCGCCAAAGAACTTGAGTGGAGGCGGCGCCGGAAACTGAGGATTCCTCTCCAGTGCTGACATGGATCTTGGGGTACTTCTGGAGTCTCCCCAGGGGAGTAAGTCCTCGTCTCGAATGGGGGCATGCACGTGCACTTTCCTCCCGATCTGTAGCAGCAGTGTCACACTTCCTGTCGCGTGGATCAAGGGATCTGTGGCTTTCCCTCGCTGCTTTCCCACGCGGCTTTCCCACAGGGCTGTCCCACGTGCCACCTTGATGGGAGTGGATCCTCGGCGCGAAAGTCGAGACAGTGCAGGGAAAACAGGTTCTTTTGGAATAGAGTGAGATATCTGGGGGACTCTTGGCATGGTGGCATGACGCCTGAGTTCCTCTCGACTTTCCTGTCGAGAGCGGCTTCTCTTGAGATGGGACGGGAATGCCCAGAATTCTTTCCCGACAAAGCAGCGAAAGGAATCCTCATCTTGAGCTACGAGGCAGAAACGGCGCTACTTTGGATGTGGGCGGGACCCTCGTGCTTCCTCTAAAGCGGAGACAGGGATGTCGGGGAACTTCTTGAGTTGCAGCAAGGGTGTGAAGGACCTTTTGGAAGTTCCAGATGTTAGGTGTGATTAGCCTCGAGAAGCCTCAGCGGAAATGGGCCTCATCCCGCCTGGAGGGCAAAACCTCGTGGATTATCTCGAGTTGTGGCAGGTGCTCTCGACTTATGACGGGGACCTCAGAGACCCGCTCTGGTGGTCTCAGGAAAGGCCAGTCCCCAGGCGAGTTGCTCGGGGGCCTCTTGGGATTCTTCTCCCTTTGATGCCGGGGCCTAAGACCTTGTGTGCAGGCGGGACTGGAACCTGAGGATTCCTCTCCAGTGCTGACATGGACCTTGGGGATACTTCTGGAGTCTCCCCAGGGGAGTAAGTCCTCATCTCGAATGGGGGCATGCACGTGCGCTTTCCTCCAGAGTGGCAGCAGCAATGTCACGCTTCCCGTCGCGTGGATCAAGGGATCTGTGGCTTTGCCTCGAGGCTTTCCCACGAGGCTTTCCCACAGGTCTGTCCCACGTGCCACCGTGGTGGGAGTCGATCCTCGGCGTGAAAGTCGAGGCAGTGCAGGGAAAACAGGTTCCGCTGGAATGGACTGAGACATCTGGGGGACTCCGGAATGGCGCAACGACCCTGGAGTTCCTCTCACCTTTCCTGTGGAGAGTGCCTCCTCTTGAGATGCGCCAGGAACGCCCAGAAATCTTTCCCGGGCAAGCAGCGAAAGGATCCCTCATCTCGAGCTAGGAGGCGGAAACGGGGCTCCTCTGGATGTGTGCAGGACCCGCGTGCTTCCTCTCGAGTGGACACGGGTATGTCGGGGAGCTTCTTGAGTTGCAGCAAGGGTGTGAAGGACCTTTTGGAAGTTCCAGAGGTTAGGTGTGAGTAGCCTTCAAAAGGAACAGCGGAAATGGGCCTCATCTTGCCTGGAGGGCAAAACCTCCTGGATTTTCTCGAGTTGTGGCAGGTGCTCTGTACTTATGATAGGGACCTCAGGGACCCGCTCTGGTGGCCTCAGGAAAGGCCAGTCCCCATGTGAGTTGGTCGCAGGCCTCTCGGGATTCCTCTCCCTTGGATGCTGTAGACTAAGACCTTGTGTGGAGTCGGGCCCGGAACCTGAGGATTCCTCTCCAGTGCTGACATGGATCTTGGGGTACTTCTGGAGTCTGCCCAGGAGAGTCAGTCCTCGTCTCGAGAGGGGGCATGCACGTGCGCTTTCCTCCCGAGCTGTAGTAGCAGTGTCACGCTTCCCGTCGTGTCGATCATGGGATCTGTGGCTTTCCCTCGAGGCTTTCACACGAGGCTTTCCCACGAGGCTTTCCCACAGGGCTGTCTCACGTGCCACCCTGGTGTGAGTCGATCCTCGGCGTGAAAGTCGAGGCAGTGCAGGGAAAGGAGGTTCCTCTGGAATGGACTGGGACATCTGGGGGACTCTGGGAATGGTGGCACGACCCTGGAGTTCCTCTCGCCTTTCCTTTGGAGAGCGCCTGCTCTTGAGATGCGACGGGAACGCCGGGAATTCTTTCCCGACCAAGCAGGGAAAGGATCCCTCATCTCGAGCTACGAGGTGGAAACGGGGCTCCTCTGGATGTGGGCCGAACGCCGTGCTTTCTTTCGACTGGAGACGGGTATGTCGGGGAACTTCTTGAGTTTCAGTAAGGGTGTCAAGGACCCTTTGGAAGTTCCAGAGGTTAGATGTGATTAGCCTCGAGACGCCTCAGCCAAAATGGGCCACATCTCGCCCGGAGGGGGGAACCTCCTGGTTTTCTCGAGTTGCGGCTTGTGCTCTCGACTTACGACGGGGACCTCATGGACCCGCTCTGTTGGCCTCAGGAAAGGTCATTCCCCATGCGAGTTGCTCGGTGGCCTCTCAGGATTCCTCGCCCGTCGATGCCGGCGCCTAAGACCTTGTGTGGAGTCGGACCAGAACCTGAGGATTCCTCTCCCGTGCTCACATGGATCTTGGCGTACTTCTGGAGTCTCCCAAGGGGCGTCAGTCCTCGTCTCGAGTGGGGTCATGCAGGTGTGCTTTCCTCCTGAGCAGTAGCAGCAGTGTCTCGCTTCCTGTCTTGTGGATCAAGGGATCTGTGTCTTTCCCTCGAGGCTTTTCCATGGGCTTTCCCACAGGGCTATTCCACGTGCCACCATGCAGTGCTGGGAAAACAGGAACCTCCTTCCCCACATAGGGGGTACACTGTCCCCTTGGGCGTGTATCTCCGGGGCATTCGCGCTTGGGGGTTGCCACGGATGTTGGCCTCAGGCTCCACATGAGAAAAGCCCCTAATGGCATTAGCTGCCGGTCCAGACGCTGGCCCCTCAGGTCTCTGGCCGGAGCCTTGGGCTCCAGGCAACTCAAAGCCCTCGGGGCTGGTGCTCTGGGACTGCTGTAGGGAAAGGACGCCAGGAGCCCACGGAGGAGTTGGGGAGGCGCAGGTGGCATATGGAGGCGAGGACAGCGTGGGATCTAGGTGGAGGCGCTGGAGAGAGCGTCCGTTGTCCCGGAATGCCTCGGAGGAGCCAGCGGGGGACAGTCCAGGCCCAGGGACCTGTGGTATGTGAAAAGGTGGGAAACCCCAGAACAAGGCAGGCTGGGAAAGGGGGCGTGGGCGGCCAATTCAAAGGGACCTAGGGGGCGTTTCCTGGGCGGTGAGCTCCCTTGGCACTGCTGAGGGCCCCTGATTGATCCACCCGGGGTTGATCCCACCATCCGCTGCGAGGGAGGGCCACAAACCAAAGCCCCCGAACTGCCCACCCACCCCAACGGGGATCTTGGCGGTCCGGGGCACAGCTGTGCCCGGGAAAAGCCCACTCACTCCACGGGACTCCGTCCAGGGTCTCTGCTTGGAAAGAGGCCAGGGGCGGCCCCCTCCATCTACGCACCCAAACCCTATTGACGTCAATGGGGGCGGAGACGCCTCCCGCTCTCCAGAGTCCTGGGCTGCTGGGTCCCCGCCCACTCGGCCAGCAGTCTGCAGCGCTCCTGTGTGCCTCTCCCACCATGGCTTCGTCCAGCTCCTCCAGCACCTCAAGCGGTACGTTTGCCCTCGGTCCCTGGGGTCGGATCACGTCTCAGGGGATTTGCGGGTGGCCCGGGCAAGGGCTCTCGGCCCACGTGTCGACCCCCGCTCCCGCCCGAGAACGGCGGGGACCCATCGGCCGGGCCCGGGGTTCCCAGGCGTCAGGTGTGCCCAAAGTTGGAGGGCGTTGCATCGTTCGTTCATCTTGCTCCTTTGGCACACACATGGCTTCTCCGTTCTCTTTTCTGGGAAGACAGTGTTGTTTTAGGGGGCGTGCTGCGGGAGTCAGGGGCCGGTGGGAGCGGGTGCTGTGCTGGGATGAGGCCCTTTATCCTCACATCTTCCTGTGGGAACGGGAGTCGGGGAGCTCTGTGGCCTTGCCGCCTTCAGTGGCTTCCTCTGCACACGGGCTTAGTGCCTTCTGCCTTCTGTCAGTCGTTACGGGGTTTGGGCTTCGCTTTGGCGGCCTTGGCCTTGGCCCTGGCCTGGGCCTTGGCCTTACCCTTGGCGTTGCCCTTGCCCTTGCCCTTGGCCTTCGGCTTGGCCTTCCCTAGGCCTTGTCCTTGGCCTTACCTTGTCCTTGCCCTTACCTTTTCCTTGCCCTTAAACTTAAACTTGACCTTGACTTTGACCTTGAACTTGACCTTGACCTTGACCTTGAAGTTGAACTTGACCTTGACTTTGACCTTGAACTTGAACTTGACCTTGAACTTGAACTTGACTTTGACCTTGAACTTGAACTTGAACTTGACTTTGACCTTGAACTTGAACTTGACCTTGACTTTGACCTTGAACTTGAACTTGACCTTGACCTTGAACTTGAACTTGACCAACAACGGGAGACCAGATTTGCTCAGAGCACCGGAGGTCCAGAGGCAGGGCCGTGTATCTCCCCTTCCCTTTGTGATCATTGCAAAGACATTCCTAGCTGATAGCGGGAGTGCCCATGAAGAAGCAAGCAGTGGGAGTGTGTTTGACACGACTGTGTGCCTCAACTCCACAAGGGGCCTTTCCTCTCGAAGTAGGCCCCATGTCCCCTTGGGGAGGGTGTCATGCCTCTTTTCTCCACACTGCCAAAGGGTGGAGCAAAGCTCGCTCTGTCAGAGGTACAAAAACAGCAATTGAATGGATTTTCAAGCTCTTGCTAGGCTGCACCCTTTCAGGGCCCACTTTACTGAAGCAGGTGCTCTGTGGCCCCCGGTTGGGTATGCAGGTTCACAAACAGGGTGAGATCCTGTCCAAGCCAACAATTTTCCTGAAAGACCTAGGCTCACTAAAGCTCTCCTCCAGAGCAAAGGGGATAGAGGAGATGTATGGAGGAGTCTTTGCCTTTCCCTGTGAGTGTGGGGCTACTCCCTACGGCCCCAAGCTCAGGGATAACTGCCTCTAAGAAAGGAATGGCAAGAAGCGCTAATCTTGGAGGTTGGGACAGGGAGTTCGCAGCATGTGGGGAAAGAAAGACTTCTTCGGGGAAGAAGAGGCAACCACCGGGGGTGTGTTCGCAAGCCTCTATTTGGAAGGAACACGTTTGCTTATACAACTCAAGACCTCCAGATCTGCTCAGAGGACTGAAGTTCCAGAGACAGGGCCATGTATCTCCCCTTCCCTTTGAGATCCTTGCCAAGACATTCCTAGCAGATTGTCGGAGTGCCCATGAAGAAGCAAGCAGCGGGAGTGTGCTTGACATCACTGGCTGCCTACCTGGGCTCAGCTCCTCAAGGGGCCTTTCTCTCCTGGTAGGCCCTATGTCCCCTTTGGGAGAGGGTTGTGCCCTCTTCCCTCCACACTGCCAAAGGGTGGAGGTGGAGCAAACTCGTTCTCTCCGAGGTAAAAGAAAGACAAATTGGATGGATCTTTAAGCTCTTGCTATGCTGCACCCCTCCAGGACCCACTCGAGCAAAACAGGTGCCCTGTGGCCCCTAGGTCGGGTATGCAGGTTCACACACCGGGTGTGATCCCGTCAAAGCCAAGAATTTTCCTGACAGACCTAGGCTCACTAGAGCTCTCCTCCAGAGGAAAGGGGACAGAAAAGATGTGTGTGTGGAGGTGGCTCTGCCTTTCCAGGTCCCAATCTCAGGGATAACTGCCCCTAAGAAAGGAACTGCTGCTGCTGCTGCTGCTGCTGCTGCTGCTGCTGCTGCTGCTGCTAAGTTGGTTCAGTCGTGTTCGACTCTGTGCGACGCCATAGACGGTAGCCCACTAGGCTCCCCCGTCCCTGGGATTCTCCAGGCAAGAACAGTAAGTGGGTTGCCATTGCCTTCTCCAATGCATGAAAGTGAAAATGAAAGTGCAGTCGCTCAGTCGTGTCCGACCCTCAGCGACCCCATGGACTGCAGCCTACCAGGCTTCTCTGTCCATAGGATTTTCTGAAAGGAACTGCAAGAAGCACTTTTCCAGGAGGCTGGGAAAGGGAGTTTGCAGGATGTGGGGAAAGAGAGCCTCCTTCGGGGAAGAATAGGCGGCCACTTGTTTTGTGTTGCAAACCTCTATTTGGAAGGAACAGGTTAGCTTATACAAAGGGAGACCTCCAGATCTGCTCAGAGGACCGAAGTTGCAGAGGCAGGTCGGTGTATCTTCCCTTCACTTTGCGATCCTTGCAAAGACATTCCTTGCTGCTAGATGACTCAGCAAGGGCCTTTGAGACTGTTGTTTTCTTTCCTAGGTTCAAAGATTCCTTCAGTTCCTAATATAGATATCCTAGAAATGATATGACATCCGTGAAAATCTGATATGTCCTGGTCAAATGCTGTCAGTTATCATTCTAGTTATCATATTAAAGCATTTCAAGTCGCAGCAGTGACCAGATGACATTGTCAATTTCTATTTCATCAGGTTTTAACCATGTCCTCTGTGGTTTCACACTGATGCCTTTGCAGAAATACTGCTACTTCAAGATACATGGAAAATACTTTTTTTAAGCTTACTGATAATTTGTTTGTTTGTTTGCTTGTCTTCTGGTAAGCTGCTACCAGATGGAATTTAGTCTCCTCTCTAGGTTAAGAGAACTAAGTTTTCTTAGAATGCAATTTTTGATCACAGACTATGAGTTTCTCTACCTTTCATTGATTTATAATTGTTTTCATCATCTGTTTTTTTACTTCGGTAAAGTAAATAAGCCTTATTTAAGATTTTGGTACATGTAGGATGGACTAAGCTTTCCCCACTCTTGCAAGTTCCCTTAACCCTTCAGATTCTTCTCGTGGGACCAAGATCTCACTTTCCTCCAGAGGGACAATCCAAGCTTTTTATCAGTTGATCTGCCCCTGACATCAGAGTCAAGTTGAGCACGAGTTGGCCTATAATTTAGGCATGAAACTATGACTACATAAAGAAAAGGTGACTTTATGATTCAGGGATGGCCATGATATGCCTTGCACTTCAGAGAAAATGGGTTAAAATGATTTTTTTTTCCTTCAAAACTGCACACCCAGTTCTTTCAGCATATGCAATTGAAAACATCTAGTCATTAGGTCAGTTTTCATTCCAATCCCAAAGAAAGGCAATGACAAAGACTATTCAAGCTGCTGCACAATTGCACTCATCTCACACACTAGTAAAGTAATGCTCAAAATTCTCCAAGTTCACATGAACTGTGAACTTCCAGATGTTCAAGAGGGATTTAAAAAATGCAGAGAAACCAGAGATCAAATTGCCAACATCCACTGGATCATTGAAAAAGCAAGAGAGTTCCGGAAAAAAAAAAAAAACCCATCTATTTCTGCTTTATTGACAATGCCAAAGCCTTTGACTGTGTGGATCACAAGAAACTGGGAAAAATTCTGAAAGAGATGGGAATACCAGACCACCTGACCTGTCTCTTGAGAAACCTGTATGCAGGTCAGGAAGAAACAGTTCGAACTGGACATGGAACAACAGACTGGTTCTACATAGGAAAAGGAACATGTCAAGGCTGTATATTGTCACCCTGCTTATTTAACTTATATGCAGAGTACAGCATGAGAAACACTGGGCTGGAGGAAGCACACGCTGGAATCAAGGTTGCTGGGAGAAATATCAATAATCTCAGATATTCAGATGACACCACCCTTATGGCAGAAAGTGAAGAAGAGCTAAAGAGTCTCCTGATGAAAGTGAAAGAGGAGAGTGAAAAAGTTAGCTTAAAGCTCAGCATTCAGAAAACTACAATCATTGCATCCAGTCTCATCACTTCATGGCAAATAGATGGGAAAACATTGGAAACAGCAGCAGACTATTTTGGGGGGCTTGGAAATCACTGCAGGTGATGGCTGCCTCCATGAACTTAAAACATATTTATGACTTGGAAGAAAAGTGATGACCAAACTAGACAGCATATTAAAAAGCCGAGACGTTGCTTTGCCAACAAAGATCCATCCGGTCAAGGCTATGGTTTTTCCATATGTCATGGATGGATATGAAAGATGTACTATAAAGAAAGTGACAGCTGAAAATTTGATGCTTTTGAACAGTGGTGTTGGAGAAGATGCTTGTAGGTCGCTTAGACTACAAGGAGACGCAACCACTCCATCCTAAAGGAAATCAGGTCTGAATATCCATTGGAAGGACTAATACTGAACCTGAAACTCCAATACTTTGGCCACTTGATGTGAAGAGCTGACTCACTTGGAAGTTGCTTTGATTTGCCTATGAGTGTGGGAGCCCTCCCTGGGCAAAGGGCCTCAGGGGTCATTGCCACTGAATCATGACATCCAAGCAAGCGCATTCCAGCTGTGTGACATGCAGGAAGCAGGAGACTGGGAAAACTGTCTTCCTTAGAGGAAGGAAAGTCATCCACAGAGAGTGTGTTTTCAGGCCTCTCTTTGCAGCAAGTGTTTTGCTTCTCAGACATCAGAGCTGCAGGCTTGCTCTGAGGGCCTCAATTCCAGAGTCAGGGCTGTGTGTCTCACTGCACTTTCCAAGCATTGCAGACACATTCCTAGGTTGGAGCAGTGCTTCCCATGAGAAAGAAGCCTCGGGAGTGTGTCTGAGCGGGCTGAGTGCCATGCTAGGGTCACCTAGTCGAGGGCACCTTGCACATCCAATGGGCCCCAGGCGAGTAGCTATGGACCGGCCCCTCGGTTGAGATATCCCAAAGCAGGGAACAAAGCTAGCTCTGTCTGTCAGAAGGAGGAAAACAGCAATGGGATGGATTTTCAAGCAGTTGCTCAGTCACACCACGTGAGGGCTCCGCGGGAAAGAAATGCGAATTTTGGCCTCTAGGCCCAGTATCCAGATGTGTGCACAGGATATTTTCCCCACAGGATCCAAGAATGTTCCAGACAGACCTAAGCTCACTAGCTCTCTCCTGCAGAGGAAATGAAATATTGTTGCTGAACCACGAAAAGATGCTGGGATTCTTGGCTTATGGAGGAGAAGAATTCAATCCAGGGCCCAAGACGAGGCTTGATTGCTCAGAGCTTTTGTGCAATCGAGTCTTATTCAAGTAGAAAGGAGATAGAGAAAGCTTCTGACAGAGACATCACAAGGGGCAGAAAGTGTACCCCCTTGCTAGTGTTAGTAATGGAGTTATATACTCTCCAATAAGTTATTACAACGAACAAAAGAATGTCTGGAGGTTGTAAAGACTCACTAGACCTACTCCCATCATTTACATTTTAAGATAACAGGATTAGCCAGAAGGTTTTTCCAGAGACCGTCCTCAAGAAGGATGCATGATTGTTATGTAATCCGAAGGAATGTAGAGGGAAAAAAGTGTGCCCTTTCTTCCTCCTTGAGAATTCTAGACCCCTCTCTCCTTGGGGACCCTCGAACTTCTTATAAACCTGCCTTGGCAATGACTCTCTCCGAAACATGATTGAACAGCCGTTTGGAGCTTCCTTTGACTTTCCCTGGGAGGGAGGGAGCCCTCCCTGAGCACAGGGCCTCAGGGGCCATGGCCAATGAAAACTAATCTCCCAGTAAGTGCTTTTCAGCCCTGTGTGACTCTCAGCCCACAGGAGGCTGAGAAAACTCTCTTCCTTGGAGGAAGGAAAGGCAGCCCAAGAGTGTGTTTTCAGGCCTGTATCTTGCAGCAAGTGTTTGGCTTGTTAGACATAAGACCTGCAGGCCTGCTCCAACAGACTCCATTCCAGAATCAGGGCCTTGTGTCTCCCTGCAGTTTCCTGGCCTCGCAAACACATTCCTAGGGGAGAGCAGTCCTGCCCATGGGGAAGCAGGCTGCGGGAGTGTGTCTGAGGGGGCCAGGTGCCATGCTGGGGTCACCTGGTCGAGGGCACCTTGCACCTCCAATGGACCCCAGGCAAGGAGTTGCAGGCCACCACCTTGCTTCTGAAATCCCAAAGTGGGGAGCAAAGCTCGCTCTGTCAGAGGGAAGAAAACAGCAACAGGATGGATTTTCAAGCAGTTGCTAGGCTGTACTGCGTTAGGGCTCCAAGGAAGAAAAATGCAGATGTTAGCCCCTACGACTGGTATCCAGGTGGGCTCCCAGGATGATTTCCCCGCAGGATCCAAGAACGTTCCAGACAGACCTGGGCTCACTAGCTCCCTCCTGCAGAGGAAACATGATAGAACAGCTGTTTGGAGGTTGCTTTGACTTCCCCTGGGAGGGTAGGATCCCTCCCTGGGTGCAGGGCCTCAGGGGCCATTGCCGCTGAGAAATGCCCTCTAAGCCAGACCTTTCCAGCCTTGTATGACTCAGCACGGAGGAGACTGGAAAAGCTATCTTCCTTGGAGGAAGGAAAGGCAGCCCCAGAGAGTGTGTTTTCACACCTGTATCTCGCAGCAAGCGTTTGCCGTCTCAGACGTCAGACCTCCAGGCCTGCTCCAACGGCCTCAGTTCCAGAGTCAGGGCCGTGTGTCTCCCTGCATTTTCTGAGCCTTGGGAACACATTCCTAGGTCAGAACAGTCCTGCCCATGGGGAAGGAGGCTGCGGGAGTGTGTCTGAGGGGGTCGGGTGCCATGCTGGGGTCCAGTAGACCTGGTACCTCCAATAGACCCCAGGACAACAGCGGTGGGGCTCCCCCTGGCTTCCGAAATGCCAAAGCGAGAAGCAAAGCTAGCTCTATCAGAAGGAAGAAAAGAGCAATTAGATGGATGTTCAGGCTGTTGCTGGGCCGCACCACTTCAGGTTACCCCCCGAGAGGAGCAGGCGCCCTGTGGCCCCTCGGTCCCATATGCAGGTTAACACACAGGATGTGTCCCCATAGGAGCCAAGAATTTTCCTGACAGACCTAGGCTCACTAGAGCTCTCCTACAGGGCAAAAGGGATAGAACAGACTGTGGATGTGACTCTGCCTTTCCCAGCGAGCATGGGGCCCTCCCTACGGCCCCGGGCTCCAGGGAAAACTGTCCCTGAAAAATGACCTCCAAGAAGCGCTTTTCCAGCAGGCTGGGATGCAGAGTTCACAGGATGTGGGGAAAGTGATCGTCCTTCAGGGAAGAAGAGGCAGCCACCCAGTGTGTGTTTGCAAGCCTGTATTTGGAAGAAACTGGTTTGCTTCTTCAAGGGGAGACCTCCAGGTCTGCTCAGAGGACCGAAATTCCAGAGGCAGCACCATGCATCTCCCCTGTCCTTTCTGAGCCTTGGAAAGACATTCCTAGCTTATAGCGGTATTGCTCATGAAGAAGCAGGATGCAGGAATGTGTCAGACATGACTGGGTGCCTTCCTGGGTTCAGCTCCATGAAGGGCCTTTCCACTCAAAGTAGGTCCCATGCCTCCTTGGGGAGGAAGTGGGGCCCGCTTGCCTCCAAATTGCCAAAGGCTGGAACAAAGCTAGTTCTATCAGAGGTAAGAAAAGAGCAATTGGATGGATGTGGAAGCTGTTGCTGGGCCGCACTGCTTCAGGCCCCCCACCCCTCCGGCCCCGAGAGAAACAGGCGCCCTGTGGCCCCTCGGTCCTGTATGCAGTTTCACACATAGAATGTGTCCCCATAGGAGCCAAGAATTTTCCTGACAGACCTAGGCTCACTAGAGCTCTCCTACAGAGCAAAGGGGATGGGACAGATGTGTGGCTGTGGCTCTGCCTTTCCCTGGGAGTGTGGAGCCGCTCCCTATGGCCCCGGGCTCCAGGGGAAATTGCCCCTGAATAATGACCTCCAAGAAGCGCTTTTCCAACTGGCTGAGACGTGGAGTTCTCAGGATGCAGGGAAAGCGAGTGTCCCTTCGGGGAAGCAAAGGCAGTCACCTGTTATCATTACTTACTAGAATAGTAGGTACCTTCTCTGGTTGGGCAGAGGCCTTCCCTACCTGATCTGAAAAAGAAAATGAAGTAGCTCGCTGATTTGAGAAATAATTCCCAGACTTGGGTTTCCAACCAGTATAGAATCCGACAATGGCCCTGTCTTTGTAGCCGCGTTAATTAACAGGTATGTGAAGCTCTAAATATCAGTGGAAATTACATACAGCATATAGGCCCCAGTGTTCTGGAATGGTGGAAAGAAACAACCAAACTCCTGAAGAGACTCTTTCAAAATGGATCATAGAGACTGACTGTACATGGATGGGCTTACTTCTGGCAGACTTACTCATATTACGGGTAACTGCACGTTCCCATTGTTGTTGTCCTTATGAAATTTTCTATGGGAGAACCCCCCACCCCAAATGAGGCAGGTGTTAGCAGATTTGCCACAAGTAAGGAGGTGGGATTTCACAGCAGCTGGAACAATTAGGTAAGGTAATAAATCAGGTAACTAAGTTTGTGTAAAAAAAAATATCATTCCCCCTTGAGGAACAGATTCATGAATTTGTGCTCAGTGATCAGGTGTGGCTCAATGACTGGAAACACAATTCCTTGGCCTGACATCGGAAAGGTCCTTATACTGTTGTTTTAGCCACAATTCTGAAAGAGAAGGGAATACTAGACCACCTAACCTGCCTCTTGAGAAATCTGTATGACGGTCAGGAAGCAACAGTTAGAGCAGGACATGGAACAACATACTGGTTCCAAAAAGGAAAAGGAGTATGTCAAGGCTGTATATTGTCACCCTGTTTATTTAGCTTATATGCAGACTACATCATGAAAAATGCTGGGATGGAAGATACCTGAGCTGGAATCAAGATTGCCGGAAGAAATAGCAATAAACTTAGATATGCAGATGTCACCACCATTATGGCAGAATGGGAAGAGGAACGCGTATGTCGGGGAACTTCTTGAGTTGCAGCAAAGGTGTGAAGGACCCTTTCGAAGTTCCAGAGGTTAGGTGTGGTTAGTCTCGAGATGCCTCAGCAGAAATGGGCCTCATGGCGCCTGGAATGGAGAGGCTTCTAGATATTCCCCAGTTTCAGCAGGTGCTCTCAAGTTACCACGGGGACTTCAGGGACCCGCTCTGGCGGCCTCAGGAAAGGCCAGTCATCATGCGTGTTGCTAGGGGGCCTCTCGTGATTCCTCTCCCGTCGGTGCCGGGGCCTAAGACGTTGTGTGGAGTCGGGGCCGGAACCTGAGGATTCCTCACCAATGCCGACATGGATCTTGGGGTAATTATGGAGTCTCCCCAGGGGAGTCAGTCCTCGTCTCGAGAGGGGGCATGCAGGTGCGCTTTCCTCCTGATCTGTAGCAGCAGTGTCACGCTTCCCATCTCGTGAGTCATGGGATCTGTGGCTTTCCCTCCAGGATTTTCCACGAGTCTTTCCCACGAGGCTTTCCCACAGGGCTGTCCCACGAGGCTTTCGCACAGGGCTGTCTCACGTGCCACCTTGGTGGCAGTCGATCCTTGGCGTGAAAGTCGAGGCAGTGCAGGGAAAACAGGTTCCTCTGGAATGGACTGAGACATCTGGGGGACTCTTGGAATGGTGGAACGACGCTGGCGTACCTCTCGCCTTTCCTGTGGAGAGCGCCTCCTCTTGAGATGCGACGGGAACGCCCAGAATTCTTTCCCGGCCACCAGCGAAAGGATCCCTCATCACGAGCTACGAGCGGAAATGGGGCTCTTCTGGATGTGGGCCGGACCCTCGTGCTTCCTCTCGAGTGGAGACGGGTATGTCAGGCAACTTCTTGAGTTGCAGCAAGGGTGTGAAGGGCCTTTTGGAAGTTACAGACTGTAGGTTTGATTAGCTTCGAGAAGCCTCAACGGAAAAGGGCCTCATCTCGCCTGGAGGGCAAAACCTCCTGGATTTTCTCGAGTTGCGGCAGGTGCTCTCGACTTACGACGGGGACCTCAGGGACCCTCTCTGGTGGCCTCAGGAAAGGCCAATCCCCATGCGAGTTGCTCGGGGGCCTCTAGGCATTCCTCTCCTTTCGATGCCGGGGCCTAAGACCTTGTGTGGAGTCGGGGCCAGAACCTGAGGATTCCTCTCCAGGGCTGACATGGATCTTGGGGTACTTCTGGAGTCTCCCCAGGGGAGTAAGTCCTCGTCTCGAATGGGGGCATGCACGTGCGCTTTCCTCCAGAGCAGTAGCAGCAGTGTCACCCTTCCTGTCGCGTGGATCAAGGAATCTGTGGCTTTCCCACGAGGCTTTCCCACAGGGCTGTCCCACGTGCCACCGTGGTGGGAGTCGATCCTCGGCGTGAAACTCGAGGCAGTGCAGGGAAAACAGGTTCCGCTGGAATGGACTGAGACATCTGGGGGACTCTGGGAATGGCGCAAAGACCCTGGAGTTCCTCTCGCCTTTCCTGTGGCGAGCGCCTCCTCTTGAGATGCGCCAGGAACGCCCAGAAATCTTTCCCGGGCAAGCAGCGAAAGGATCCCTCATCTCGAGCTACGAGGCGGAAACGGGACTCCTCTGGATGTGTGCAGGACCCGCGTGCTTCCTCTCGAGTGGAGACGGGTATGTCGGGGAGCTTCTTGAGTTGCAGCAAGGGTGTGAAGGACCTTTTGGAAGTTCCAGAGGTTAGGTGTGACTAGCCTTCAAAAGGAACAGCGGAAATGGGCCTCATCTTGCCTGGAGGGCAAAACCTCCTGGATTTTCTCGAGTTGCGGCAGGTGCTCTCTACTTATGACAGGGACCTCAGGGACCCGCTCTGGTGGCCTCAGGAAAGGCCTGTCCCCATGTGAGTTGGTCGCGGGCCTCTCGGGATTCCTCTGCCTTGGATGCTGGAGCCTAAGACCTTGTGTGGAGTCGGGCCCGGAACCTGAGGATTCCTCTCCAGTGCTGACATGGATCTTGGGGTACTTCTGGAGTCTCCCCAGGGAAGTAAGTCCTCATTTCGAATGGGGGCATGCACGTGCCCTTTCCTCCAGAGCTGTAGCAGCAGTGTCACGCTTCCTATCAACTGCATCATGGTATCTGTGGCTTTCCCTCGAGGTTTTCCCACAAGGCTTTCCCATGAGGCTTTCCCACAGGGCTGTCCCATGTGCCACCGTGGTGTGAGTCGATCTGCGGCGTGAAAGTCGAGGCAGTGGAGGGAAAACACCTTCCTCTGGAATGGACTGGGACATCTGGGGGACTCTGAGAATGGTGGCACGACCCTGGAGTTCCTCTCGCCTTTCCTGTGGAGAGCGCCTCCTCTTGAGATGCGACAGGAACGCCCAGAATTCTTTCCCGACCAAGCAGGGAAAGGATCCCTCATCTGGAACTACAATGCGGAAACGGGGCTCCTCTTGATGTGGGCGGGACCATTGTGCTTCCTCTAGAGTGGACAGGGGTAGTCGGGGAACCTCTTGAGTTGCAGCAAGGGTGTGAAGGACCTTTTGGAAGTTCCAGAGGTTAGTTGTGATTAGTGTCGAGAAGCATCGGCGGAAATGGGCCTCATTTCGCCTGGAGGGGAGTACCTCCTGGATTTTCTCGAGTTGCGGCAGGTGCTCTCGTCTTACGACGGTGACTTAAGGCACCCGCTCTGGTGGCCTCAGGACTGGCCAGTCCCCATTCGAGTTGCTCGGGGGCCGCTCGGGATTCCTCTCCCTTCGATGCCGGGGCCTAAGACCTTGTGTGGAGTCGGAGGCGGAACCTGAGGATTCCTCTCCAGTGCTGACATGGATCTTGCGGTACTTCTGGAGTCTGCCCAGGAGAGTCAGTCCTCGTCTCGAGAGGGGGCATGCACGTGCGCTTTCCTCCCGAGCTGTAGTAGCAGTGTCACGCTTCCCGTCGTGTCGATCATGGGATCTGTGGCTTTCCCTCGAGGCTTTCCCATGAGGCTTTCCCACGAGGCTTTCCCACAGGGCTGTCTCACGTGCCACCCTGGTGTGAGTCGATCCTCGGCGTGAAAGTCGAGGCAGTGCAGGGAAAGGAGGTTCCTCAGGAATGGACTGGGACATCTGGGGGACTCTGGGAATGGTGGCACGACCCTGGAGTTCCTCTCGCCTTTCCTTTGGAGAGCGCCTGCTCTTGAGATGCGACGGGAACGCCGGGAATTCTTTCCCGACCAAGCAGGGAAAGGATCCCTCATCTCGAGCTACGAGGTGGAAACGGGGCTCCTCTGGATGTGGGCCGAACGCCGTGCTTTCTTTCGACTGGAGACGGGTATGTCGGGGAACTTCTTGAGTTGCAGTAAGGGTGTCAAGGACCCTTTGGAAGTTCCAGAGGTTAGATGTGATTAGCCTCGAGACGCCTCAGCCAAAATGGGCCACATCTCGCCCGGAGGGGGGAACCTCCTGGTTTTCTCGAGTTGCGGCTTGTGCTCTCGACTTACGACGGGGACCTCATGGACCCGCTCTGTTGGCCTCAGGAAAGGTCATTCCCCATGCGAGTTGCTCGGTGGCCTCTCAGGATTCCTCGCCCGTCGATGCCGGCGCCTAAGACCTTGTGTGGAGTCGGACCAGAACCTGAGGATTCCTCTCCCGTGCTCACATGGATCTTGGCGTACTTCTGGAGTCTCCCAAGGGGCGTCAGTCCTCGTCTCGAGTGGGGTCATGCAGGTGTGCTTTCCTCCTGAGCAGTAGCAGCAGTGTCTCGCTTCCTGTCTTGTGGATCAAGGGATCTGTGTCTTTCCCTCGAGGCTTTTCCATGGGCTTTCCCACAGGGCTATTCCACGTGCCACCATGCAGTGCTGGGAAAACAGGAACCTCCTTCCCCACATAGGGGGTACACTGTCCCCTTGGGCGTGTATCTCCGGGGCATTCGCGCTTGGGGGTTGCCACGGATGTTGGCCTCAGGCTCCACATGAGAAAAGCCCCTAATGGCATTAGCTGCCGGTCCAGACGCTGGCCCCTCAGGTCTCTGGCCGGAGCCTTGGGCTCCAGGCAACTCAAAGCCCTCGGGGCTGGTGCTCTGGGACTGCTGTAGGGAAAGGACGCCAGGAGCCCACGGAGGAGTTGGGGAGGCGCAGGTGGCATATGGAGGCGAGGACAGCGTGGGATCTAGGTGGAGGCGCTGGAGAGAGCGTCCGTTGTCCCGGAATGCCTCGGAGGAGCCAGCGGGGGACAGTCCAGGCCCAGGGACCTGTGGTATGTGAAAAGGTGGGAAACCCCAGAACAAGGCAGGCTGGGAAAGGGGGCGTGGGCGGCCAATTCAAAGGGACCTAGGGGGCGTTTCCTGGGCGGTGAGCTCCCTTGGCACTGCTGAGGGCCCCTGATTGATCCACCCGGGGTTGATCCCACCATCCGCTGCGAGGGAGGGCCACAAACCAAAGCCCCCAAACTGCCCACCCACCCCAACGGGGATCTTGGCGGTCCGGGGCACAGCTGTGCCCGGGAAAAGCCCACTCACTCCACGGGACTCCGTCCAGGGTCTCTGCTTGGAAAGAGGCCAGGGGCGGCCCCCTCCATCTACGCACCCAAACCCTATTGACGTCAATGGGGGCGGAGACGCCTCCCGCTCTCCAGAGTCCTGGGCTGCTGGGTCCCCGCCCACTCGGCCAGCAGTCTGCAGCGCTCCTGTGTGCCTCTCCCACCATGGCTTCGTCCAGCTCCTCCAGCACCTCAAGCGGTACGTTTGCCCTCGGTCCCTGGGGTCGGATCACGTCTCAGGGGATTTGCGGGTGGCCCGGGCAAGGGCTCTCGGCCCACGTGTCGACCCCCGCTCCCGCCCGAGAACGGCGGGGACCCATCGGCCGGGCCCGGGGTTCCCAGGCGTCAGGTGTGCCCAAAGTTGGAGGGCGTTGCATCGTTCGTTCATCTTGCTCCTTTGGCACACACATGGCTTCTCCGTTCTCTTTTCTGGGAAGACAGTGTTGTTTTAGGGGGCGTGCTGCGGGAGTCAGGGGCCGGTGGGAGCGGGTGCTGTGCTGGGATGAGGCCCTTTATCCTCACATCTTCCTGTGGGAACGGGAGTCGGGGAGCTCTGTGGCCTTGCCGCCTTCAGTGGCTTCCTCTGCACACGGGCTTAGTGCCTTCTGCCTTCTGTCAGTCGTTACGGGGTTTGGGCTTCGCTTTGGCGGCCTTGGCCTTGGCCCTGGCCTGGGCCTTGGCCTTACCCTTGGCGTTGCCCTTGCCCTTGCCCTTGGCCTTCGGCTTGGCCTTCCCTAGGCCTTGTCCTTGGCCTTACCTTGTCCTTGCCCTTACCTTTTCCTTGCCCTTAAACTTAAACTTGACCTTGACTTTGACCTTGAACTTGACCTTGACCTTGACCTTGAAGTTGAACTTGACCTTGACTTTGACCTTGAACTTGAACTTGACCTTGAACTTGAACTTGACTTTGACCTTGAACTTGAACTTGAACTTGACTTTGACCTTGAACTTGAACTTGACCTTGACTTTGACCTTGAACTTGAACTTGACCTTGACCTTGAACTTGAACTTGACCAACAACGGGAGACCAGATTTGCTCAGAGCACCGGAGGTCCAGAAGCAGGGCCGTGTATCTCCCCTTCCCTTTGTGATCATTGCAAAGACATTCCTAGCTGATAGCGGGAGTGCCCATGAAGAAGCAAGCAGTGGGAGTGTGTTTGACACGACTGTGTGCCTCAACTCCACAAGGGGCCTTTCCTCTCGAAGTAGGCCCCATGTCCCCTTGGGGAGGGTGTCATGCCTCTTTTCTCCACACTGCCAAAGGGTGGAGCAAAGCTCGCTCTGTCAGAGGTACAAAAACAGCAATTGAATGGATTTTCAAGCTCTTGCTAGGCTGCACCCTTTCAGGGCCCACTTTACTGAAACAGGTGCTCTGTGGCCCCCGGTTGGGTATGCAGGTTCACAAACAGGGTGAGATCCTGTCCAAGCCAACAATTTTCCTGAAAGACCTAGGCTCACTAAAGCTCTCCTCCAGAGCAAAGGGGATAGAGGAGATGTATGGAGGAGTCTTTGCCTTTCCCTGTGAGTGTGGGGCTACTCCCTACGGCCCCAAGCTCAGGGATAACTGCCTCTAAGAAAGGAATGGCAAGAAGCGCTAATCTTGGAGGTTGGGACAGGGAGTTCGCAGCATGTGGGGAAAGAAAGACTTCTTCGGGGAAGAAGAGGCAACCACCGGGGGTGTGTTCGCAAGCCTCTATTTGGAAGGAACACGTTTGCTTATACAACTCAAGACCTCCAGATCTGCTCAGAGGACTGAAGTTCCAGAGACAGGGCCATGTATCTCCCCTTCCCTTTGAGATCCTTGCCAAGACATTCCTAGCAGATTGTCGGAGTGCCCATGAAGAAGCAAGCAGCGGGAGTGTGCTTGACATCACTGGCTGCCTACCTGGGCTCAGCTCCTCAAGGGGCCTTTCTCTCCTGGTAGGCCCTATGTCCCCTTTGGGAGAGGGTTGTGCCCTCTTCCCTCCACACTGCCAAAGGGTGGAGGTGGAGCAAACTCGTTCTCTCCGAGGTAAAAGAAAGACAAATTGGATGGATCTTTAAGCTCTTGCTATGCTGCACCCCTCCAGGACCCACTCGAGCAAAACAGGTGCCCTGTGGCCCCTAGGTCGGGTATGCAGGTTCACACACCGGGTGTGATCCCGTCAAAGCCAAGAATTTTCCTGACAGACCTAGGCTCACTAGAGCTCTCCTCCAGAGGAAAGGGGACAGAAAAGATGTGTGTGTGGAGGTGGCTCTGCCTTTCCAGGTCCCAATCTCAGGGATAACTGCCCCTAAGAAAGGAACTGCTGCTGCTGCTGCTGCTGCTGCTGCTGCTGCTGCTGCTGCTGCTAAGTTGGTTCAGTCGTGTTCGACTCTGTGCGACGCCATAGACGGTAGCCCACTAGGCTCCCCCGTCCCTGGGATTCTCCAGGCAAGAACAGTAAGTGGGTTGCCATTGCCTTCTCCAATGCATGAAAGTGAAAATGAAAGTGCAGTCGCTCAGTCGTGTCCGACCCTCAGCGACCCCATGGACTGCAGCCTACCAGGCTTCTCTGTCCATAGGATTTTCTGAAAGGAACTGCAAGAAGCACTTTTCCAGGAGGCTGGGAAAGGGAGTTTGCAGGATGTGGGGAAAGAGAGCCTCCTTCGGGGAAGAATAGGCGGCCACTTGTTTTGTGTTGCAAACCTCTATTTGGAAGGAACAGGTTAGCTTATACAAAGGGAGACCTCCAGATCTGCTCAGAGGACCGAAGTTGCAGAGGCAGGTCGGTGTATCTTCCCTTCACTTTGCGATCCTTGCAAAGACATTCCTTGCTGCTAGATGACTCAGCAAGGGCCTTTGAGACTGTTGTTTTCTTTCCTAGGTTCAAAGATTCCTTCAGTTCCTAATATAGATATCCTAGAAATGATATGACATCCGTGAAAATCTGATATGTCCTGGTCAAATGCTGTCAGTTATCATTCTAGTTATCATATTAAAGCATTTCAAGTCGCAGCAGTGACCAGATGACATTGTCAATTTCTATTTCATCAGGTTTTAACCATGTCCTCTGTGGTTTCACACTGATGCCTTTGCAGAAATACTGCTACTTCAAGATACATGGAAAATACTTTTTTTAAGCTTACTGATAATTTGTTTGTTTGTTTGCTTGTCTTCTGGTAAGCTGCTACCAGATGGAATTTAGTCTCCTCTCTAGGTTAAGAGAACTAAGTTTTCTTAGAATGCAATTTTTGATCACAGACTATGAGTTTCTCTACCTTTCATTGATTTATAATTGTTTTCATCATCTGTTTTTTTACTTCGGTAAAGTAAATAAGCCTTATTTAAGATTTTGGTACATGTAGGATGGACTAAGCTTTCCCCACTCTTGCAAGTTCCCTTAACCCTTCAGATTCTTCTCGTGGGACCAAGATCTCACTTTCCTCCAGAGGGACAATCCAAGCTTTTTATCAGTTGATCTGCCCCTGACATCAGAGTCAAGTTGAGCACGAGTTGGCCTATAATTTAGGCATGAAACTATGACTACATAAAGAAAAGGTGACTTTATGATTCAGGGATGGCCATGATATGCCTTGCACTTCAGAGAAAATGGGTTAAAATGATTTTTTTTTCCTTCAAAACTGCACACCCAGTTCTTTCAGCATATGCAATTGAAAACATCTAGTCATTAGGTCAGTTTTCATTCCAATCCCAAAGAAAGGCAATGACAAAGACTATTCAAGCTGCTGCACAATTGCACTCATCTCACACACTAGTAAAGTAATGCTCAAAATTCTCCAAGTTCACATGAACTGTGAACTTCCAGATGTTCAAGAGGGATTTAAAAAATGCAGAGAAACCAGAGATCAAATTGCCAACATCCACTGGATCATTGAAAAAGCAAGAGAGTTCCGGAAAAAAAAAAAAAACACATCTATTTCTGCTTTATTGACAATGCCAAAGCCTTTGACTGTGTGGATCACAAGAAACTGGGAAAAATTCTGAAAGAGATGGGAATACCAGACCACCTGACCTGTCTCTTGAGAAACCTGTATGCAGGTCAGGAAGAAACAGTTCGAACTGGACATGGAACAACAGACTGGTTCTACATAGGAAAAGGAACATGTCAAGGCTGTATATTGTCACCCTGCTTATTTAACTTATATGCAGAGTACAGCATGAGAAACACTGGGCTGGAGGAAGCACACGCTGGAATCAAGGTTGCTGGGAGAAATATCAATAATCTCAGATATTCAGATGACACCACCCTTATGGCAGAAAGTGAAGAAGAGCTAAAGAGTCTCCTGATGAAAGTGAAAGAGGAGAGTGAAAAAGTTAGCTTAAAGCTCAGCATTCAGAAAACTACAATCATTGCATCCAGTCTCATCACTTCATGGCAAATAGATGGGAAAACATTGGAAACAGCAGCAGACTATTTTGGGGGGCTTGGAAATCACTGCAGGTGATGGCTGCCTCCATGAACTTAAAACATATTTATGACTTGGAAGAAAAGTGATGACCAAACTAGACAGCATATTAAAAAGCCGAGACGTTGCTTTGCCAACAAAGACCCATCCGGTCAAGGCTATGGTTTTTCCATATGTCATGGATGGATATGAAAGATGTACTATAAAGAAAGTGACAGCTGAAAATTTGATGCTTTTGAACAGTGGTGTTGGAGAAGATGCTTGTAGGTCGCTTAGACTACAAGGAGACGCAACCACTCCATCCTAAAGGAAATCAGGTCTGAATATCCATTGGAAGGACTAATACTGAACCTGAAACTCCAATACTTTGGCCACTTGATGTGAAGAGCTGACTCACTTGGAAGTTGCTTTGATTTGCCTATGAGTGTGGGAGCCCTCCCTGGGCAAAGGGCCTCAGGGGTCATTGCCACTGAATCATGACATCCAAGCAAGCGCATTCCAGCTGTGTGACATGCAGGAAGCAGGAGACTGGGAAAACTGTCTTCCTTAGAGGAAGGAAAGTCATCCACAGAGAGTGTGTTTTCAGGCCTCTCTTTGCAGCAAGTGTTTTGCTTCTCAGACATCAGAGCTGCAGGCTTGCTCTGAGGGCCTCAATTCCAGAGTCAGGGCTGTGTGTCTCACTGCACTTTCCAAGCATTGCAGACACATTCCTAGGTTGGAGCAGTGCTTCCCATGAGAAAGAAGCCTCGGGAGTGTGTCTGAGCGGGCTGAGTGCCATGCTAGGGTCACCTAGTCGAGGGCACCTTGCACATCCAATGGGCCCCAGGCGAGTAGCTATGGACCGGCCCCTCGGTTGAGATATCCCAAAGCAGGGAACAAAGCTAGCTCTGTCTGTCAGAAGGAGGAAAACAGCAATGGGATGGATTTTCAAGCAGTTGCTCAGTCACACCACGTGAGGGCTCCGCGGGAAAGAAATGCGAATTTTGGCCTCTAGGCCCAGTATCCAGATGTGTGCACAGGATATTTTCCCCACAGGATCCAAGAATGTTCCAGACAGACCTAAGCTCACTAGCTCTCTCCTGCAGAGGAAATGAAATATTGTTGCTGAACCACGAAAAGATGCTGGGATTCTTGGCTTATGGAGGAGAAGAATTCAATCCAGGGCCCAAGACGAGGCTTGATTGCTCAGAGCTTTTGTGCAATCGAGTCTTATTCAAGTAGAAAGGAGATAGAGAAAGCTTCTGACAGAGACATCACAAGGGGCAGAAAGTGTACCCCCTTGCTAGTGTTAGTAATGGAGTTATATACTCTCCAATAAGTTATTACAACGAACAAAAGAATGTCTGGAGGTTGTAAAGACTCACTAGACCTACTCCCATCATTTACATTTTAAGATAACAGGATTAGCCAGAAGGTTTTTCCAGAGACCGTCCTCAAGAAGGATGCATGATTGTTATGTAATCCGAAGGAATGTAGAGGGAAAAAAGTGTGCCCTTTCTTCCTCCTTGAGAATTCTAGACCCCTCTCTCCTTGGGGACCCTCGAACTTCTTATAAACCTGCCTTGGCAATGACTCTCTCCGAAACATGATTGAACAGCCGTTTGGAGCTTCCTTTGACTTTCCCTGGGAGGGAGGGAGCCCTCCCTGAGCACAGGGCCTCAGGGGCCATGGCCAATGAAAACTAATCTCCCAGTAAGTGCTTTTCAGCCCTGTGTGACTCTCAGCCCACAGGAGGCTGAGAAAACTCTCTTCCTTGGAGGAAGGAAAGGCAGCCCAAGAGTGTGTTTTCAGGCCTGTATCTTGCAGCAAGTGTTTGGCTTGTTAGACATAAGACCTGCAGGCCTGCTCCAACAGACTCCATTCCAGAATCAGGGCCTTGTGTCTCCCTGCAGTTTCCTGGCCTCGCAAACACATTCCTAGGGGAGAGCAGTCCTGCCCATGGGGAAGCAGGCTGCGGGAGTGTGTCTGAGGGGGCCAGGTGCCATGCTGGGGTCACCTGGTCGAGGGCACCTTGCACCTCCAATGGACCCCAGGCAAGGAGTTGCAGGCCACCACCTTGCTTCTGAAATCCCAAAGTGGGGAGCAAAGCTCGCTCTGTCAGAGGGAAGAAAACAGCAACAGGATGGATTTTCAAGCAGTTGCTAGGCTGTACTGCGTTAGGGCTCCAAGGAAGAAAAATGCAGATGTTAGCCCCTACGACTGGTATCCAGGTGGGCTCCCAGGATGATTTCCCCGCAGGATCCAAGAACGTTCCAGACAGACCTGGGCTCACTAGCTCCCTCCTGCAGAGGAAACATGATAGAACAGCTGTTTGGAGGTTGCTTTGACTTCCCCTGGGAGGGTAGGATCCCTCCCTGGGTGCAGGGCCTCAGGGGCCATTGCCGCTGAGAAATGCCCTCTAAGCCAGACCTTTCCAGCCTTGTATGACTCAGCACGGAGGAGACTGGAAAAGCTATCTTCCTTGGAGGAAGGAAAGGCAGCCCCAGAGAGTGTGTTTTCACACCTGTATCTCGCAGCAAGCGTTTGCCGTCTCAGACGTCAGACCTCCAGGCCTGCTCCAACGGCCTCAGTTCCAGAGTCAGGGCCGTGTGTCTCCCTGCATTTTCTGAGCCTTGGGAACACATTCCTAGGTCAGAACAGTCCTGCCCATGGGGAAGGAGGCTGCGGGAGTGTGTCTGAGGGGGTCGGGTGCCATGCTGGGGTCCAGTAGACCTGGTACCTCCAATAGACCCCAGGACAACAGCGGTGGGGCTCCCCCTGGCTTCCGAAATGCCAAAGCGAGAAGCAAAGCTAGCTCTATCAGAAGGAAGAAAAGAGCAATTAGATGGATGTTCAGGCTGTTGCTGGGCCGCACCACTTCAGGTTACCCCCCGAGAGGAGCAGGCGCCCTGTGGCCCCTCGGTCCCATATGCAGGTTAACACACAGGATGTGTCCCCATAGGAGCCAAGAATTTTCCTGACAGACCTAGGCTCACTAGAGCTCTCCTACAGGGCAAAAGGGATAGAACAGACTGTGGATGTGACTCTGCCTTTCCCAGTGAGCATGGGGCCCTCCCTACGGCCCCGGGCTCCAGGGAAAACTGTCCCTGAAAAATGACCTCCAAGAAGCGCTTTTCCAGCAGGCTGGGATGCAGAGTTCACAGGATGTGGGGAAAGTGATCGTCCTTCAGGGAAGAAGAGGCAGCCACCCAGTGTGTGTTTGCAAGCCTGTATTTGGAAGAAACTGGTTTGCTTCTTCAAGGGGAGACCTCCAGGTCTGCTCAGAGGACCGAAATTCCAGAGGCAGCACCATGCATCTCCCCTGTCCTTTCTGAGCCTTGGAAAGACATTCCTAGCTTATAGCGGTATTGCTCATGAAGAAGCAGGATGCAGGAATGTGTCAGACATGACTGGGTGCCTTCCTGGGTTCAGCTCCATGAAGGGCCTTTCCACTCAAAGTAGGTCCCATGCCTCCTTGGGGAGGAAGTGGGGCCCGCTTGCCTCCAAATTGCCAAAGGCTGGAACAAAGCTAGTTCTATCAGAGGTAAGAAAAGAGCAATTGGATGGATGTGGAAGCTGTTGCTGGGCCGCACTGCTTCAGGCCCCCCACCCCTCCGGCCCCGAGAGAAACAGGCGCCCTGTGGCCCCTCGGTCCTGTATGCAGTTTCACACATAGAATGTGTCCCCATAGGAGCCAAGAATTTTCCTGACAGACCTAGGCTCACTAGAGCTCTCCTACAGAGCAAAGGGGATGGGACAGATGTGTGGCTGTGGCTCTGCCTTTCCCTGGGAGTGTGGAGCCGCTCCCTATGGCCCCGGGCTCCAGGGGAAATTGCCCCTGAATAATGACCTCCAAGAAGCGCTTTTCCAACTGGCTGAGACGTGGAGTTCTCAGGATGCAGGGAAAGCGAGTGTCCCTTCGGGGAAGCAAAGGCAGTCACCTGTTATCATTACTTACTAGAATAGTAGGTACCTTCTCTGGTTGGGCAGAGGCCTTCCCTACCTGATCTGAAAAAGAAAATGAAGTAGCTCGCTGATTTGAGAAATAATTCCCAGACTTGGGTTTCCAACCAGTATAGAATCCGACAATGGCCCTGTCTTTGTAGCCGCGTTAATTAACAGGTATGTGAAGCTCTAAATATCAGTGGAAATTACATACAGCATATAGGCCCCAGTGTTCTGGAATGGTGGAAAGAAACAACCAAACTCCTGAAGAGACTCTTTCAAAATGGATCATAGAGACTGACTGTACATGGATGGGCTTACTTCTGGCAGACTTACTCATATTACGGGTAACTGCACGTTCCCATTGTTGTTGTCCTTATGAAATTTTCTATGGGAGAACCCCCCACCCCAAATGAGGCAGGTGTTAGCAGATTTGCCACAAGTAAGGAGGTGGGATTTCACAGCAGCTGGAACAATTAGGTAAGGTAATAAATCAGGTAACTAAGTTTGTGTAAAAAAAAATATCATTCCCCCTTGAGGAACAGATTCATGAATTTGTGCTCAGTGATCAGGTGTGGCTCAATGACTGGAAACACAATTCCTTGGCCTGACATCGGAAAGGTCCTTATACTGTTGTTTTAGCCACAATTCTGAAAGAGAAGGGAATACTAGACCACCTAACCTGCCTCTTGAGAAATCTGTATGACGGTCAGGAAGCAACAGTTAGAGCAGGACATGGAACAACATACTGGTTCCAAAAAGGAAAAGGAGTATGTCAAGGCTGTATATTGTCACCCTGTTTATTTAGCTTATATGCAGACTACATCATGAAAAATGCTGGGATGGAAGATACCTGAGCTGGAATCAAGATTGCCGGAAGAAATAGCAATAAACTTAGATATGCAGATGTCACCACCATTATGGCAGAATGGGAAGAGGAACGCGTATGTCGGGGAACTTCTTGAGTTGCAGCAAAGGTGTGAAGGACCCTTTCGAAGTTCCAGAGGTTAGGTGTGGTTAGTCTCGAGATGCCTCAGCAGAAATGGGCCTCATGGCGCCTGGAATGGAGAGGCTTCTAGATATTCCCCAGTTTCAGCAGGTGCTCTCAAGTTACCACGGGGACTTCAGGGACCCGCTCTGGCGGCCTCAGGAAAGGCCAGTCATCATGCGTGTTGCTAGGGGGCCTCTCGTGATTCCTCTCCCGTCGGTGCCGGGGCCTAAGACGTTGTGTGGAGTCGGGGCCGGAACCTGAGGATTCCTCACCAATGCCGACATGGATCTTGGGGTAATTATGGAGTCTCCCCAGGGGAGTCAGTCCTCGTCTCGAGAGGGGGCATGCAGGTGCGCTTTCCTCCTGATCTGTAGCAGCAGTGTCACGCTTCCCATCTCGTGAGTCATGGGATCTGTGGCTTTCCCTCCAGGATTTTCCACGAGTCTTTCCCACGAGGCTTTCCCACAGGGCTGTCCCACGAGGCTTTCGCACAGGGCTGTCTCACGTGCCACCTTGGTGGCAGTCGATCCTTGGCGTGAAAGTCGAGGCAGTGCAGGGAAAACAGGTTCCTCTGGAATGGACTGAGACATCTGGGGGACTCTTGGAATGGTGGAACGACGCTGGCGTACCTCTCGCCTTTCCTGTGGAGAGCGCCTCCTCTTGAGATGCGACGGGAACGCCCAGAATTCTTTCCCGGCCACCAGCGAAAGGATCCCTCATCACGAGCTACGAGCGGAAATGGGGCTCTTCTGGATGTGGGCCGGACCCTCGTGCTTCCTCTCGAGTGGAGACGGGTATGTCAGGCAACTTCTTGAGTTGCAGCAAGGGTGTGAAGGGCCTTTTGGAAGTTACAGACTGTAGGTTTGATTAGCTTCGAGAAGCCTCAACGGAAATGGGCCTCATCTCGCCTGGAGGGCAAAACCTCCTGGATTTTCTCGAGTTGCGGCAGGTGCTCTCGACTTACGACGGGGACCTCAGGGACCCTCTCTGGTGGCCTCAGGAAAGGCCAATCCCCATGCGAGTTGCTCGGGGGCCTCTAGGCATTCCTCTCCTTTCGATGCCGGGGCCTAAGACCTTGTGTGGAGTCGGGGCCAGAACCTGAGGATTCCTCTCCAGGGCTGACATGGATCTTGGGGTACTTCTGGAGTCTCCCCAGGAGAGTAAGTCCTCGTCTCGAATGGGGGCATGCACGTGCGCTTTCCTCCAGAGCAGTAGCAGCAGTGTCACGCTTCCTATCGCGTGGATCAAGGGATCTGTGGCTTTCCCTCGAGGCTTTCCCACGAGGTTTTCCCACGTGGCTTTCCCACGAGGCTTTAACACAGGGCTGTCCCACCTGCCACCGTGGTGGGAGTCGATCCTCGGCGTGAAAGTCGAGGCAGTGCATGGAAAATAGGTTCCTCTGGAATGGACTGAGACATCTGGGGGCTCTCGGAATGGTGGCACGACGCTGGAGTTCCTCTCGCCTTTCCTATTGCGACCGCCTCCTCTTGAAATGCAACGGGAACGCCGAGAATTCTTCCCCGACCAAGAAGCGAAAGGATGCCTCATCTCGAGCCACTAGGCGGAAACGAGGCTCCTCTGGATGTGCCCAGGACCCTCGTGCTTCCTCTAGAGTGGAGACGGGTAAGTCGGGGAACTTCTCGAGTGGCAGCAAGGGAGTGAAGGACCTTTTGGAAGTTCCAGAGGTTAGGTGTGATTAGCCTCGAGAAGCATCAGTGGAAATGGGACTCTTCTCGCCTGGAGGGCAAAACCTCCTGGATTTTTTCGAGTTGCGGCTGGTGCTCTCGACTTACCACGGGGACCTCAGGGACACGATCTGGTGGCCTCAGGAAAGGCCAGTCCCCATGCAGGTTTCTCGTGGGCATCTTGGGATTCCTCTCACTTTGATGCCGGGGCCTAAGACCTTGTGTGGTGTTGGGCCCGGAACATGAGGATTCCTCTCCAGTGTTGAAATGGATCTTGGGTCACTTCTGGAGTCTCCCCAGGGGAGTGAGTCCTCGTCTCGAGAGGGGGCATGCACGTGCGCTTTCCTTCCGACCTGTAGCAGCAGTGTCACGCTTCCCGTCGCGTGGATCAAGGGATCTGTGGCTTTCCCTCGAGGCTTTCCCACGAGGCTTTCCCACAGGGCTGTCCCACGTGAGACTGTGGTGGGAGTCGATCCTCGGCGTGAAAGTCGAGGCAGTGCACGGAAAACAGGTTCCTCCGGAATGGACTGAGACATCTGGGGGACTCTTGGAATGGTGGCACGACACTGGAGTTGCTCTCACCTTTCCTGTGGAGAGCACCTCCTCTTGCGATGCGACGGGAACGCCCAGGATTCTCTCCCGAACAATCAGCGAAAGGATCCCTCATCTCCAGCTACGAGGCGGAAACGGAGCTCTTCTGGATGTGGGCGGGACCCACGTGCTTCCTCTCGAGTGGAGAGGGGTATGTCGGGGAACTTCTTGAGTTGCAACAAGGGTGTGAAGGACCCTTTGGAAGTTCCAGAGGTTAGATGTGATTAGCCTCGAGACGCCTCAGCGGAAATGGGCCTCATCGAGCCTGGATGGGAGAACTTCCTGGATTTTCTCGAGTTTTGGCAGGTGGTCTCGTCTTACGACGGTGACCTAAGGAACCCGCTCTGGTGACCTCAGGACTGGCCAGTCCCCATACGACTTGTTCGGTGGCCTCCTGGGATTACACTCCCGTCGATGCCAGGGCCTAAGTTGTTGTGTGGAGTCGGGGCCGGAACCTGAGAATTCCTCTCCAGTGCTGAAATGGATATTGGGGTAATTCTGGAGTCTCCCCAGGGAAGTCAGCCCTCCGCTCTAAGGGACATGCACGTGCGCTTTCCTCCCGAGCTGTAGCAGCAGTGTGACGCTTGCGATCGCGTCGATCATGGGATCTGTGGCTTTCCCTCGAGGATTTCCCTCGAAGCTTTCTCACGAGGATTTCGTAGAGAGCTGTCCAACGTGCCACCGTGGTCGGAGTCGATCCTCGGCGTGAAAGTAGAGGCAGCACAGGGAAAACAGGTCCTCTGGAATGGACTGAGACAATGGGGGACTCTTGGTTTGGTGGCACGACCCTGGTGTTCCTTTCGCGTTTCCTGTGGAGAACGCATCCTCTTGAGATGGGACGGGAATGCCCAGAATTCTTTCCCGACCAAGCAGGGAAAGGATCCCTCATGTCAAGCTAGGAGGCGGAAACGGGGCTCCTCTGGATGTGGGCGGGACCTTCGTGCTTCCTCTCGAGTGGAGACAGGTAAGTCGGGGAACTTCTTCAGTTGCAGCAAGGGTGTGAAGGACCTTTTGAAAGTCCCAGATGTTAGGTGTGATTAGCCTCGAAACGCCTCAGCGGAAATGGGCCTCATCTCACCTGGAGGGCAAAACCTCGTGGATTTTCTCGAGTTGTGGCAGGTGCTCTCGACTTACGACGGGGACCTCAGGGACCCGCTCTGGTGGCCTCAGGAAAGGCCAGTCCCCATGCGAGTTTCTCGGGGTCCTCTCAGGATTCCTCTCCCTTTGATGCCAGGACCTAAAACCTTGTGTGGAATCCTGGCCGGAACCTGAGGATTCCTCTCCAGTGCTGACATGGATCTTGGGGTACTTCTGGAGTCTTGCCAGGGGAGTAAGTCCTCGTCTCCAATGGGGGCATGCACGTGCGCTTTCCTCCAGAGTGGTAGCAGCAGTGTCACGCTACCGTCGCGTGGATCAAGGGATCTGTGGCTTTCCCTCAAAGCTTTCCCACGAGGCTTTCCCACAGGGCTCTCCCACGTGCCACCGTGGTGGAAGTCGATCCTCGGCGTGAAAGTCTAGGCAGTGCAGGGAAAACAGGTTCCTCTAGAATGGACTGAGATATTTGGGGGACTCTTGGAATGGCAGCACGACGCTGGAGTTCCTCACGCCTTTCCTGTGGAGAGTGCCTCCTCTTGAGATGCGACGGGAATGCCCAGAATTCTTTCCCGACCAAGCAGGGAAAGGATCCCTCATCTCAAGGGGCTAGGCGGAAATGGGGCTTCTCTGGATGTGGGCGGGACCCTCGTGCTTCCTCTAGAGTGGAGAGGGGTATGTCGGGGAACTACTTGAGTTGCAGCAAGGGTGTGAAGGACCTTTTGGAAGTTCCAGAGGTTAGGTGTGATTAGCCTCGAGACTCCTCAGCGAAAATGGGCCTCATCTCGCCTGCAGGGCAAAACCTCCTGGATTTTCTCGAGTTGCGGCAGGTGCTGTCGAATTACGTCGGGGACCTCAGGGACCCGCTTGTGTGGCCTCAGGAAAGGCCAGTCCCCATGCGAGTTGCTCGCGGGCCTCTGGGGATTCCTCACCGTTGGATGCCGGATCCTAAGACCTTGTGTGGAGTCGGGGCCGGAACCTGAGGATTCCTCTCCAGTGCTGACACGGATCTTGGGGTACTTCTGGAGTCTCCTCAGCGGAGTAAGTCCTCGTCTCGAATGGGGGCATGCACGTGCGCTTTCCTCCAGAGCGGCAGCAGCAGCGTCACGCTTCCCGTCACGTGGACAAGGGATCTGTGGCTATACCTCGAGGTTTTCCCACGAGGCTTTCCCAAGAGGCTTTCCCACAGGTCTGTCCCATGTGCCCCCGTGGTTGGAGTCGATCCTTGGCGTGAAAGTCGAGTCAGTGCAGGAAAAACAGGTTCCTCTGGAATGGGCGGAGACATATGGGGGACTCTTAGAATGGTGGCACGACGCTGATGTTCCTCTCGCCTTTCCTGTGGAGAGCGCCTCCTCTTGAGATGCGACGGGAACGCCGGGAATTCTTTCCCGACCAAGCAGGGAAAGGATCCCTCATCTCGAGCTACAAAGCGGAAACGGGCTCCTCTGGAGGTGGGCGGGACCCTCGTGCTTTCTCTAGAGTGGAGACGGGGATGTCGGGGAAATTCTTGAGTTGAAGCAAGGGTGTGAAGGACCTTTTGGAAGTTCCAGAGGTTAGGTGTGATTAGCCTCGAGAAGCCTCACTGGAAATGGTCCTCATCTCGCATGGAGGCCAAAACCTCCTGGATTTTCTCGAGTTTCGGCAGGTGCTCAAGACTTATAACGGGGTCCTCCGGGACCGGCTCTGGTGGCCTCAGGAAAGGCCAGTCAGCATGCGAGTTCCTCGGGGGCCTCTCGGGATTCCTCTCCAGTCCATGCCGGGGCCTAAGACCTTGTGTGGAGTCGGGGCCTGAACCTGAGGATTCCTCTCCAGTGCTGACATGGATCTTGGGGTACTTCTGGAGGCTCCCCAGGGGAGTAAGTCCTCGTCTCGAATGGGGTCATGCACGTGCGCTTTCCTCCCGATCGGTAGCAGCAGTGTCACGCTTCCGGTCGCGTTTATCAAGGGATCTGTGGCTTTCCCTGGAGGCTTTCCCACCAGGCTTTCCCACGAGGCTTTCCCACAGGGCTGTCCCATGTGCCACCGTGGTGGGAGTCGATCCTCGGCATGAAAGTCGAGGCAGTGCATGGAAAACAGGTTCCTCTGAAATGGACTGAGACAATGGGGGACTCTTGGTTTGGTGACACGATGATGGTGTTCCTTTCGCCTTTCCTGTGTAAAACGCATCCTCTTGAGATGGGACGGGAATGCCCAGAATTCTTTCCCGATCAAGCAGCCAAAGGATCCCTCATGTCGAGCTAGGAGGCGGAAACGGGGCTCCTCTGGATGTGGGCGGGACCCTCGTGCTTCCTCTCGAGTGGAGACAGGTATGTCGGGGAACTTCTTGAGTTGCAGCAAGGGTGTGAAGGACCTTTTGAAAGTCCCAGATGTTAGGTGTGATTAGCCTTGAGACGCCTCAGCGGAAATGGGCCCCATCTCGCCTGGAGGGCAATACCTCCTAGATTTTTTCGAGTTGCAGCAGGTGCTCTCGACTTATGTCGGGGACCTCAGGGACCCGCTCTGGTGGCCTCAGGAAAGGCCAGTCCCCTGCGCGTTGCTCGGGTGCCTTTGGGGATTCCTCTCCCTTCGATGCCGGGGCCTAAGGCCTGTGTGGAGGCGGGGCCGGAACCTGAGGATTCCTCTCCTATGCTGACATGGATCTTGGGGTACTTCTGGAGTCTCCTCAGGGGAGTAAGTCCTCATCTCGAATGGGGACATGCACCTGCGCTTTCCTCCAGAGCTCTAGCAGCAGTGTCACGCTTTCCATCGCCTGGATCAAGGGATCTGTGACTTTCACTCCAGGCTTTCCCAGGAGGCTTTCTCATGAGGCTTCCCCACAGGGGTCCCACGTGCCACCTTGTTTGAGTCGATCCTCGGCGTGAAAGTCGAGGCAGTGCAGGGAAAACAGGTTCCTCTGAAATGACTGAGATATTTGGGGGACTCTTGGAATGGTGGCACGATGCTGGAGATCCGCTCGCCGTTGCTGTGGAGAGCGCCTCCTCTTGAAATGCGACAGGAATGCCCAGAATTCTTTCCCGACCAAGCAGGGAAAGTGTCCCTCATCTTGAGCTACGAGGAAGAAACAGGGCTCCTCTGGATGTGGGCGGGACCCTCATGCTTCCTCTAGAGTGGAGACAGGGAAGTCGGGGAACGTCTTGAGTTGCAGCAAGGGTGTGAAGGACCTTTTGGAAGTTCCAGGGCTTAGATGTGATTAGCCTTGAGAAGCTTCAGCGGAAATGGGCCTAATCTCGCCTGGAGGGCAAAACCTCCTGGATTTTCTCGAGTTGCGGCAGGTGCTCTCGACTTACGACGGGGACCTCAGGGACCCGCTCTTGTGGCCTCTGGAAAGGCCAGTCCCAATGCAAGTTGCTCGGGGGCCTCTCGGGATTTCTCTCACTTTGATGCCGGGGCCTAAGACCTTGTGTGGAGGCGGTGCTGGAACCTGAAGATTCCTCTCCACTGCTGACATGGATCTTGGGGTACTTCTGGAGTCTCCCCAGGGGAGTAAGTCCTCGTCTCAAATGGGGGCATGCACGTGCGCTTTCCTCCATAGCGGCAGCAGCAGTGTCACGCTTCCCATCTCCTAGATCAAGATATCTGTGGCTTTCCCTAGAGGCTTTCCCACGAGGCTTTTCCACGAGGCTTTCCCACTGGGCTGTCACACGTGCCAGCGTGGTGGGAGTCGATCCTCTGCGTGGGAGTCGATCCTCTGCGTGAAAGCCGAGGCAGTGCAGGGCAAACAGGTTCCTCTGGAATGGACTGAGACATCTCGGGGACTCTTGGAATGGTGGCACGACGCTGGAGTTCCTCTCGCCTTTCCTGTGGAGAGCGCCTCCTCTTGTGGTGAGAGGGGAACGCCGGGAATTCTTTCCGGACAAAGCAGCGAAATGTCCCTCATCTCGAGCTACGAGGCAGAAACGGGGCTCCTCTGGATGTGGATGGGAGACTCGTGCTTCCTCTAGAGTGGAGACGCGCATGTCAGGCAACTTCTTGAGTTGCAGCAAGGGTGTGAAGGACCTTTTGGAAGTTCCAGAGGCTAGAAGTGATTAGCCTGGAGAAGCCTCAGCGGAAATGGGCCTCATCTCGCCTGGAGGGAAAAACCTCCTGGAGTTACTCGAGTTGCGGCAGGTGCTCTCGTCTTACGACGGTGACCTAAGGGACCGGCTCTGGTGGCCTCAGGACTGGCCAGTCCCCATTCCAGTGGCTCGGGAGCCTCTCGGGATTCCTCTCCCGTCGATGCCGGGCCTAAGACCTTGTGTGGAGTCAGGGCCGGATCCTAAGGATTCCTCTCCAGTGCTGACATGGAACTTTGGGTACTTCTGGAGTCTCCCTGTGGAGTCAGTCCTCGTCTCTAGAGGGGACATGCAAATGGGCTTTCCTCCCGCGCTGGAGCAGAAATGTCACGCTTCCCGTCGGGTCGATCATGGGATCTGTGGCTTTCCCTCGAGGGTTTCCCCCGAGGCTTTCCCAGGAGGCTTTCCCACAGGGCTGTCCCACGTGCCACCGTGGTGGGAGTCCATCCTCGGCATGAAAGTCGAAGCAGTGGAGCAAAACAGTTTCCTCTGGAATGGACTGAGACATCTGCGGGACTCTTGGAATGTGGACACGACCCTGGAGTTACTCTCGCCTTTCCTGTGGAGAGCGCCTCCTCTTCAGATGCGACGTGAACGCTGGGAATGCTTTCCCGACCAAGCAGGGAAAGGATCCCTCATCTCGAGCTACGAGGCGCAAACGGGGCTCCTCTGGATGTGGGCGGGACCCTCGTTCTTCCTCTAAAATGGAGACCTGTATGTCGGGAAACTTCTTGATTTGAAGCAAGTGTGTGAAGGACCTTTTGGAATTTCGAGAAGTTAGGTGTGATTAGCATTGAGAAGGCTCAGCGGAAATGGGTCTCATCTCGCCTGGAGGGCAAAACCTTCTGGATTTTCTCGAGTTGGGGCAGGTGCTCTCGACTTACGACGGGGACCTCAGGGACCCTCTCTGGTGGCCTCAGGAAAGGCTAGTTCCCATGCGAGTTGCTCGGGGCCCTCTCGGGATTCTTCTCCCTTCGATGCCGGGGCCTAAGACCTTGTGTGGAGTCGAGACCAGGACCTGAGGATTCCTCTCCAGTGCTGACATGGATCTTGGGGTACTTCTGGAGTCTCCCAGTGGAGTAAGTCCTCGTCTCGAATGGGGGCATGCACGTGCGCTTTCCTCCAGAGCAGTAGAAGTAGTGCCATGCTTCCCGTCGCGTGGATCAAGGGATCTGTGGCTTTCCTTCGATGCTTTCCCATGAGGCTTTCCCACGAGGCTTTCCCGCAGGGCTGTCCCACGTGAGACAGTGGTGGGAGTCGATCCTCGGCGTGAAAGTCAAGGCAGTGCAGGGAAAACAGGTTCCTCCGGAATGGACTGAGACATCTGGGGGCTCTTGGAATGGTGGCACGACCCTGGAGTTCCTCTCGCCTTTCCTGTGGAGAGCGCCGCCTCTTGTGATGCGACAGGAACGCCCAGAATTCTCTCCCGAACAAGCAGTGAAAGGATCCCTCATCTCTACCTACGAGGCGGGAACGGAGCTGTTCTGGATGTGGGCGGGACCCACGTGCTACCTCTCGAGTGGAGAGGGGTATGTCGGGGAACTTCTTGAGATGCAGCAATGGTGTGAAGGACCCTTTGGAAGTTCCAGAGGTTAGATGTGATTAGCCTCGAGACGCCTCAGCGGAAATGGGCCTCATCGAGCCTGGATGGGAGAACTTCCTGGATTTTCTCGAGTTTTGGCAGGTGGTCTCGTCTTACGACGGTGACCTAAGGAACCCGCTCTGGTGACCTCAGGACTGGCCAGTCCCCATACGACTTGTTCGGTGGCCTGCTGGGATTACACTGCCGTTGATGCCGGGGCCTAAGAGGTTGTGTGGAGTCGGGGCCGGAACCTGAGGCTTCCTCTCCAGTGCTGAAATGGATATTGGGGTAATTCTTGAGTCTCCCCAGGGAAGTCAGTCCTCGTCTCAAGAAGGGGCATGCACGTGCGCTTTCCTCCTGAGCTGTAGCAGCAGTTTCACGCTTCCCATCGCGTGAGTCATGGGATCTGTGGCTTTCCCTCGAGGATTTAACATGAGGCATTCCCACGAGGCTTTCCCACAGGGCTGTCACACGTGCCACCGTGGTGGGAGTCGATCCTCGGCGTGAAAGTCGAGGCAGTGCAGGGAAAACAGGTTCCTCTAGAATGGAATGAAACATCTGGGGTTTTCTGGGAATGGTGGCACGACGCTGGAGTTCTAGCCTTTCCTGTGGAGAGCACCTCCTAATTGAGATGCGACAGGAATGCACAGAATTCTTTCCCGAACACGCAGCGAAAGGATTCCTCATCTCGAGCTACGTAGCGGAAACGGGGCTCCTCTGGATGTGGCCGGGACCCTCGTGTTTCCTCTAGATGTGAGACGGGTATGTCAGGCAACTTCTTGAGCTGCAGCAAGGGTGCGAAAGACCTTTTGGAAATTCCATAGGTTAGCTGTGATTAGCTTCGGAAAGCCTCAGTGGAAATGGGCCTCATCTCTCCTGGAGGGCAAAACCTCTTGGATTCTGTCGAGTTGCGGCAGGTGCTCTCAACTTCCGACGGGGACCTCATGGACCCGCTCTGGTTGCCTCAGGAAAGGCCAGTCCCTATGCGAGTTGCACGGGGGCCACTCAGGATAACTTTCCCTTCGAAGCCGGGGCCTAAGACCTTGTGTGGAGTCGTGCCTGGAACATGAGGTTTCCTCTCCAGTGCTGACATGGATCGTGGGGTACTTCTGGAGTCTCCCCAGGGGAGTAAGTCCTCGTCTCGAATGGGTGCATGCACGTGTGCTTTCCTCCAGAGCTGTAGCTGCAGTGTCACTCCTCCCGTCCCGTGGATCAAGGGATCTGTGGCTTTCCCTCGAGGCTTTCCCACGAGGCTTTCCACTAGGCTTTCCCACAGGGCTGCTTCACGTGCCACCGTTGTGGCTGTCGATCCTCGGCGAGAAAGTTGAGGCAGTGCAGGGAAAACAGGTTCCTCTGAAATGAACTGAGAAATCTGGGGGACTCGGAATGGTGGCGTGGCCCTGGAGTTCCTCTTGCCTTTCCTGTGGAGACGGCCTCCTCTTGAGATGCAACGGGAACGACGGGAATTCTTTCCCAACCAAGCAGGGAAAGGATCCCTCATCTCGAGCTATGAGGCAGAAACGGGGCTCCCCTGGATGTGCGAGGGAGCCTCGTGCTCCCTCTAGAGTGGATACAGGTATGTCGGGGTCCTTCTTGAGTTGCGGCAAGTGTGTGAAGGACCTTTTAGAATTTCCACAAATTAGGTGTGATTAGCCTTGAGAAGCCTCAGAGGAAATGGGCCTCATCTCGCCTGGAGGGCAAAACCTCCTGGATTTTCTCGAGTTGGGGCAGGTGCTCTCGACTTACGATGGGGACCTCAGGGACCCGCTCTGGTGACTTCAGGAAAGGCCAGTCCCCATGCGAGTTCCTCGGGGGCCTCTCGGGATTCCTCTCCCGTCCTTGCCGGGGTCTAAGACCTTGTGTGGAGTCGGGGCCGGAAAGTGAAGATTCCACTCCAGTGCTGACATGGATCTTGGGGTTCTTCTGAAGTCCCCCGAGGGGAGGCAGTACTCGTCCTTAGAGGGGGCATGCACGTTCGCTTTCATCCCGAGGTGTAACAACAGTGTCACGCCTCCCGGCACGCCGATCATGGGATCTGTGGCTTACCCACGAGGCTTTCCCATGAGGCTTTCCCACAGGGCTGTCCCACGTGCCACCGTGGTGTGAGTCGATGCTCGGTGTGAAACTCGAGGCAATGCAGGGAAAACAGGTTCCTCTGGAATGGACTGAGATATCTGGGGGACTCTGGGAATGGTGGCACGACGCTGGAGTTCCTCTCGCCTTTCCTGTGGGGAGCGCCTCCACTTGAGATGCAACAGGAACTCCCAGAATTATTTCCCGAAAAAGCTGCGAAAGGATCCCTCATCTTGAGCTACGAGGCGGACACGGGGCTCCTCTGGATGTGGGCGGGACCATCGTGCTTCCTCTCGAGTGGAGATGGGTATGTTAGGGAACTTCTTGAGTTGCAGCAAGGGTGTGAAGGACCTTTTAGAAGTTCCAGAGGTTAGATGTGATTACCTTCCAGAAGCCTCAGCGGAAATGGGCGTCATCTCGCCTGGAGTGCCAAACCTCCTTGATTTTCCCGAGTTGCCGCAGGTGCTCTCGACTTACGATGGGGACTTTAGGGACCAGCTCTGGTGGCCTCAAGACTGGCCCGTCCCCATCCGAATTGCTCGGGGTCCTCTCGGGTTTCCTCTTCCGTAGATGCCGGGGCCTAAGTCCTTGTGTGGAGTCGGGGCCGGAACATGAGGATTCCTCTCCAGTACTGACATGGATCTTGGAGTACTTTTGGAGTCTCCCCAAGGGAGTAAGTCCTCGTCTCGAATGGGGGCATGCACGTGCGCTTTCCTCCGAGCTGTAGCACCAGCGTCACGATTCCTGTCGCGTGGATCAAGGGATCTGTGTCTTTCCCTCGAGGCTTTCCCACGAGGCTTTCCCACAGGGCTGTCCCACGTGAGACCGTGGTTGGAGTCGATCCTCCTCGTGAAAGTCAAGGCAGTGCAGGGAAAACAGTTTCCTCTGGAATGGACTGACACATCTGGGGGACTCTTGGAATGGTGGCACTACGCTGGAGTTGCTCTCAGCTTTCCTGTGGAGAGCCCCTACTCTTGAGATGCGACGGGAACGCCCAGGAATCTCTCCTGAACAAGCAGCGAAAGGATTCCTCATCTCGAACTACGAGGCAGAAATGGAGCTCTTCTGGATGTGGGTGGGACCCACGTGCTTCCTCTCGAGTGGAGAGGGGTATCTCGGGGAACTTCTTGAGTTGCAGCAAGGGTGTCAAGGACCCTTTGAAAGTTCCAGAGCTTAGGTGTGATTAGCCTTGAGAAGCCTCAGCGGAAATGGTCCTCATCGCGCCTGGAGGGCAAATCCTCCTGGATTTTCTGAAGTTGCCGCAGGTGCTCTCGACATACGACGGGGACCTCTGGGACCCGCTCTGGTGGCCTCAGGAAAGGCCAGTCCCCATGCGAGTTGCACGTGGGCCTCTCGGGATACCTCTCCCTTCGATGCCTGCGCCTAATACCTTGTGTGGAGGCGGGGCCGGAATCGGAGGATTCCTCTCCAGTGCTGACATGGATAATGGGGTAATTCTGGAGTCTCCCCAGGGGAGTAAGTCCACGTCTCAAATGGGGGCATGCACGTGTGCTTTCCTCCAGAGCAGTAGCAGCAGTGTCATGCTTTCCATCGCCTGGAACAAGGGATCTGTGGCTTTCCCTCGAGGCTTTCCCATGAGGCTTTCCCACAGGGCTGTCACACGTGCCACTGTGATGGGAGTCAATCCTCGGCGTGAAAGTCGAGGCAGTGCAGGGAAAACAGGTTCCACTGGAATGGACTGAGACTTCTGGGGAACTCTTGGAATGGTGGCACGACGCTGGAGTTCCTCTCGCCTTTCCTGTGGAGAGCACCTCCTCTTGAGGTGAGAGTGGAACGCTGGGAATTCTTTCCCGACAAAGCAGCGAAATGTCCCTCATCTCGAGGCGGAAACGGGTCTCCTCTGGATGTGGCCGGGACCCTTGTGCTTCCTATAGAGTGGAGACGGGTATGTCAGGCAACTTCTTGAGTTACAGCAAGGGTGTGAAGGAACTTTTGGAAGTTACAGAGGTTAGGTTTGATTAGCTTCGAGAAGCCTCAGCGGAAATGGGCTCTTCTCGCCTGGAGGGCAATACCTCCTAGATTTTTTCGAGTTGCGGCAGGTGCTCTCGATTTACGACGGGGACCTCAGGGACTCGCTCTGGTGGCCTCAGGCAATGCCAGTCCTCATGCGAGTTGCTCGGGTGCCTCTCGGGATTCCTCTCGCTTCGATGCCGGGGCCTGAGACCTTGTGTGGCGTCGGGGCGGAACATGAGGATTCCTCTTCAGTGCTGACATGGATCTTGGGGGAACTTCTGGAGTCTCCCCAGGGGAGTAAGTCCTCGTCTCGAGAGGGGGTCATGCACGTGCGCTTTCCTCCAGAACGGGAGCAGCAGTGTCTGGTTCCAGGAGCATGGATCATGAGATCTGTGGCTTTCCCTCGAGGTTTTCCAACGAGGATTTTCCACGAGGCTTTCCCACAGGGCGGTCCCAAGTGCCACTGTGGTGGGAGTCGATCCTCGGCGTGAAAGTCAAGGCAGTGCAGGGAAAACAGGTTCCTCTGGAATGGGCGAAGACATCTGGGGGACTCTGGGAATGGTCGCACGACACTGGAGTTCTTCTCTCCTTTCCTGTGGAGAGCTTCTCCTCTTAAGATGCGACGGGAATGCCCCGAATTCTTTCTCGACCAAGCAGGGAAAGGATCCCTCATCTCGAGCTACGAGGCGGAAACGGGGCTCTTCTGGATGTGGCCAGGACCCTCGTGCTTCCTCTCTAGTGTAAACGGTTATGTCAGGGAACCTCGTGAGTTGAAGCAAGGGTGTTAAGGACCTTTTTGAAGTTCCAGAGTTTAGGTGTCATTAGCTTCGAGAAGCCTCAGTGGAAATGGGCATCACCTCGCCTGGAGGGCAAAACTTCCTGGATTTTATCCAGTTGTGGCAGCTGCTCTCGACTTACCACGGCGACCTCAGGGACCCTCTCTAGTGGCCTCAGGAAAGGCCAGTCCGTATGCGAGTTGCTCAGGGGCCTCTCGGGATTCCTGTACCATCGATGCCGGGACTCAAGACCTTGTGTGGAGTTGGGGCCGGAACCTGCGGATTCCTCCCCAGTGCTGACATGGATCTTGGGGTACTTCTGGAGTCTCCCCAGGGGAGTCAGTCATTGTCTCCAGAGGGGGTATTCACGTGTGCTGTCCTCCCGAGCAGTACCAGCAGTGTCACGTTTCCTGTCGCGTTGATCATGGGATCTCTGGTTTTCCTTTGAGGATTTCCCACGAGGCTTTCCCAACAGCCTCTCCCACAGTGCTCTCCCATGTATCACCGAGGTGGGAGTCGAACCTCGGCTTGAAAGTCGAGGCAGTGCAGGGAAAACAGGTTCCTCTGGAATGGACTGAGACTTCTGGAGGACTCTTGGAATGGTGGAACGATGCTGTAGTTCCTCCCGCGTTTCCTGTGGAGACCGCCTCCTCTTGAGATTGGACGGGAATGCCCAGAAATCTTTCCCTACAAAGCAGTGAAAGGATCCCTCATCTCGAGCTACGAGGCGGAAACGGGGCTCCTCTGGATGTGGGCGGGACCCTCGTGCTTCCGCTCGAAGGGAGACGGGTATGTCGGGGAACTTCTTGAGTTGCAGCAAGGGTGTGAAGGAACTTTTGGAAGTTCCAGAGCTTAGATGTGATTAGCCTTGAGAAACCTCCGAGGAAATCGGCCCCATCTCTCCTGGAGGGCAAAACCTCCTGGATTTACTCGAGTTGCGGCAGGTGCTCTCGACTTACGACGGGGACCTCAGGGACACACTCTGGTGGCCTCAGGAAAGGCCAGTCCCCATGCGAGTTGAAAGGGGACCTCTCATGATTCCTCTACCTTCTATAACGGGGCCTAAGACATTGTGTGGAGTTGGGGCTGGAACCTGAGGATTCCTCTCCAGTGCTGACATGGATCTTGGGGTACTTCTGGAGTCTCCCCAGGGGAGTAAGTCCTCGTCTCGAATGGGGGCATGCACGTGCCCTTTCCTCCCGAGCGGTAGCAGCAATGTCACGCTTCCCGTTGCGTGGTTCAAGGGATCTGTGGCTTTCCTTCGAGGCTTTCCCACGAGGCTTTCCCACGAGGCTTTCCCACAGGGCTGTCCCACGTGCCACCATGGTGGAGTCGTACCTCGGCGAGAAAGTCGAGGCAGTGCAGGGAAAACAGGTTCCTCTGGAATGGACCTAGAATTCTGGGGGACTCTTGGAATGGTGGCACGACGCTGGAGTTCCTCTCGCCTTTCCTGTGGAGAGCGGCTCCTCTTGAGAAGCGACGGGAATGCCAAGAATTCTTTCCCGTCCAAGCCGCGAAAGGATCACTCATCTCGAGGTACGAGGCGGAAACAGGGCTTCTCTGAATGTGGCCGGGACCCTCGTGCTTCCTCTAGATTGGAGACGGGTATGTCAGGGAACATCTTGAGTTGCAGCAAGGGTGTGAAGGACCTTTCGGAAGTTCCAGAGGTTAGGTGTGATTAGCCTCGAGAAGCCTCAGTGGAAATGGGCCTCATCTCGCCTGGAGGGCAAAACCTCCTAGATTTTCTCGAGTTGTGGCAGGTGCTCTCGACTTACGACGGGGACCTCAGGGACCCGCTCTGGTGGCCTCAGGAAAGGCCAGTCCCAGTGCGAGTTGCTCGGGGGCCTCTCGGGATTCCTCTCCTTTCGATGCCGCGGCCTAAGTCCTTGTGTGGTGTCGGGCCCGGAACCTTAGGATTCCTCTCCTGTGCTGACATGGATCTTGGGGTACTTCTGGAGTCTCCCCAGGGGAGTAAGTCCTCGTCTCGAATGGAGGCATGCACGAGCGCTTTCCTCAAGACTGTACCAGCAGTGTCACGCTTCCCATCGCCTGGATCAAGGGATCTGTATCTTTCCCTCGAGGCTTTCCCCCGAGGTGTTCTCACGAGGCTATCCAACAGGGCTGTCCCACGTGCGACCATTGTGTGAGTAGATCCTCAGCGTGAAAGTCGTGGCAGTGCAAGGAAAACATGTTCCTCTTGAATGGACTGTGATATCTGGGGGACTTTGGGATAGCGGCACGGCCCTCGATTTCCCCTCGCTTTTGCTGTCGAGAGCGCCTCCTCTTGAGATGCGATGGGAACCCCGGGAATTCTTTCCCGAGGAAGCATGGGAAGGATCCCTCATCTCGAGCTACAAGGCATAAACGGGGGCTCCTCTGGATGTGGGCGGGACCGTCGTGCTTCCTCTACAGTGGAGACGGAGATGTCGGGGAACTTCTTGAGTTGCAGCAAGGGTGTGAAGTACCTTTTGGAAGTTCCAGAGGTTAGGTGTGATTAGCCTCGAGAAGCCTCAGCAGAAATGGGCCTCATCTCGCCTGGAGGGCAAAACCGCTTGGATTTTCTCGAGTTGTGGCAGGTGCTCTCGACTTAAGGCGGGGACATCAGGGACCTGCTCTGGTGGACTCAGGACTGGCCAGTCCCCAATCGAGTTGCTCGGGGGCCTCTCGGGATTACTTTCCCGTCGATGCCGGGGCCTAAGTCCTTGTGTGGAGTCGGGCCCAGGACCTGAGGATTCCTCTGCAGTGCTGACATGGATTTTCGGGTACGTCTGGAGTCTCCCCATTGGAGTAAGTCCTCGTCTCGAATGGGGGCATGCACGTGCGCTTTCCTCAACAGCTGTAGCAGCAGAGTCATTCTTCCCATCGCCTACATCAAGTGATCTGTGCCTTTCCCTTGAGGATTTCCCACGAGGTGTTCCCACCAGTCCTTCCCACAGGGCTGTCCCACGTGCCACCGAGTTCTGAGTCGATCCTCGGCTTGAATGTCGAGGCAGTGCAGGGAAAACAGATTCCTCTGGAATGGACTAAGACATCTAGCCGACTCTTGGAATGGTGGCACGACGCTGGAGTTCCTCTCGCCTTCCCTATGGAGAGCGCCTCCTCTTGAGATGCGAAGGGAACGCCGGGAATTCTTGCCCGACGAAGCAGGGAAAGGATTCCACATCTCGAGCAACGAAGCAGAAACGGGGCTCCTCTGGATGTGGGCGGGACCCTCGTGCTTCCTCTACAGTGGAGACCAGGATGTCGAGGAACTTCTTGAGTTGCAGCAAGGTTGTGAAGGACCTTTTGGAAGTTCCAGAGGTTAGGTGTGATTAGCCTCGAGAAGCCTCAGTGGAAATGGGCCTCATCTCGCCTGGAGGGCAAACCTCCTGGATTTTCTCGAGTTGCCGCAGGTGCTCTCGACTTACGACGGGGACCTCAGGGACCCGCTCTGGTGGCCTCAGGAAAGGCCAGTCGCCATGCGAGTTCCTCGGGGTCCTCTCGGGATTCATCTCCCTTCGATGCCGGGGCATAAGACCTTGTGTGGAGTCGGGGCCTGAACCTGAGGATTCCTCTTCAGTGCTGACATGGATCTTGGGGTACTTCTGGAGTCTCCCCAGGGGAGTCAGTCCTCGTTTCGAATGCGGGCATGCACTTGCGCTTTCCTCCAGAGCGGAAGCAGCAGTGTCACGCAGTCCGCCGTGTGGATCAAAGGATCTATGGTTTTCCCTCGAGTCTTTCCCACGAGGCTTTCCCACGAGGCTTTCCCACAGGGCTGTCCCACGTGCACACGTGGTGGGAGTCGATCCTCGGCTTGAACGTCAAGGTAGTGCAGGGAAAACAGGTTCCTCTGGAATGGACTGACACATCTGGGGGACTCTAGGAATGGTGGCACGACCCTGAAGTTCCTCCCGCCTTTCCTGTGGAGAGCGCCTTCTCTTGAGATGCGACGGGAACGCCGGGAATTCTTTCCCTACGAAACAGGGAAAGGATCCCTCATCTCGAGCTTGGAGGCGTAAACGGGGCTCCCCTGGATGTGTTCGGGACCCTCGTGCTTCCTCTCGAGTGGAGACGGGTATGTCGGGGAACTTCTTGAGTTGCAGCAAGGGTGTGAAGGACCCTTTGGAAGTTCCAGTGGTTAGATGTGATTGGCCTCGAGAAGCCTCAGCGGAAATGGGCCTCATCTCGCCTGGAGGGCAAAACCTCCTGGATTTTCTCGAGTTGCCCCAGGTGCTCTCGACTTACGACGGGGACCTCAGGGACCATGTCTGGTGGCCTCAGGAAAGGCCAGTCCCCATGCGAGTTCCTCGGGGTCGTCTCGGGTTTCCTCTCCCTTCGATTCCAGGGCCTAAGACCTTGTGTGGAGTCGGGGCCGGAACCTGAGGATTCCTCTCCAGTGCTGACAAGGATCTTGGGGTACTTCTGGAGTCTCCCCAGGGGAGTCAGTCCTCGTCTCGAATGCGGGCATGCACTTGCGCTTTCCTCCAGAGCGGTAGCAGCCGTGTCTCGCAGTCCGCCGCGTGGATCAAATGATCTATGGTTTTCCCTCGAGTCTTTCCCACGAGGCTTTCCCACGAGGCTTTCCCACAGGGCTGTCCCACGTGCACACGTGGTGGGAGTCGATCCTCGGCTTGAACGTCAAGGCAGTGTAGGGAAAACAGGTTCCTCTGGAATGGACTGACACATCTGGGGGACTCTTGGAATGGTGGCACGACCCTGGAGTTCCTCTCGCCTTTCCTGTGGAGAGCGCCTCCTCTTGAGATGCGACGGGAACGCCGGGAATTCTTTCCCTACGAAACAGGGAAAGGATCACTCATCTCGAACTAGGAGGCGGAAACGGGGCTCCCCTGGATGTGTGCGGGACCCCACGTGCTTCCTCTGGAGTGGAGACGGGTATGTCGGGGAAGTTCTTGAGTTGCAGTAAGGGTGTGAAGGACCCTTTGGATGTTCCAGTGGTTAGACGTGATTAGCCTCTAGAAGCCTCAGCGGAAATGGGCCTCATCTCGCCTGGAGGGCAAAACCTCCTGGATTTTCTCGAGTTGCGGCAGGTGCTCTCGACTTACGACGGGGACCTCAGGGACCCGCTCTGGTGGCCTCAGGAAAGGCCAGTCCCAATGCGAGTTCCTCGGGGGCCTCTGGGGATTCCTCTCCCGTTGATGCCGGCGCCTAAGTCCTTGTGTGGAGTCGGGGCCGGAACCTGAGGATTCCTCTCCAGTGCTGACATGGATCTTGGGGTACTTCTGGAGTCTCCCCAGGGGAGTCAGTCTTCGTCTCGAATGCGGGCATGCACTTGCGCTTTCCTCCAGAGCGGTAGCAGCAGTGTCACGCAGTCCGCCTCGTGGATCAAAGGATCTATGGTTTTCCCTCGAGTCTTTTCCACGAGGCTTTCCCACGAGGCTTTCCCACAGGGCTGTCCCACGTGCACACGTGGTGGGAGTCGATCCTTGGCTTGAACGTCAAGGCAGTGCAGGGAAAACAGGTTCCTCTGGAATGGACTGACACATCTGGGGGACTCTTGGAATGGTGGCACGACCCTGGAGTTCCTCTCGCCTTTCCTGTGGAGAGCGCCTCCTCTTGAGATGCGACGGGAACGCCGGGAATTCTTTCCCTACGAAACAGGGAAAGGATCCCTCATCTCGAGCTAGGAGGCGGAAACGGAGCTCCCCTGGATGTGTGCGGGACCCCACGTGCTTCCTCTCGAGTGGAGACGGGTATGTCGGGGAACTTCTTCAGTTGCAGCAAGGGTGTGAAGGACCCTTTGGAAGTTCCAGTGGTTAGATGTGATTGGCCTCGAGAAGCCTCAGCGGAAATGGGCCTCATCTCGCCTGGAGGGCAAAACCTCCTGGATTTTCTCGAGTTGCGGCAGGTGCTCTCGACTTACGACGGGGACCTCAGGGACCCGCTCTGGTGGCCTCAGGAAAGGCCAGTCCCCATGCGAGTTCCTCGGGGGCCTCTCGGGATTCCTCTCCCGTCGATGCCGGGGCCTAAGACCTTGTGTGGAGTCGGGGCCGGAACCTGAGGATTCCTCTCCAGTGCTGACATGGATCTTGGGGTACTTCTGGAGTCTCCCCAGGGGAGTCAGTCCTCGTCTCGAATGCGGGCATGCACTTGCGCTTTCCTCCAGAGCGGTAGCAGCAGTGTCACGCAGTCCGCCGCGTGGATCAAAGGATCTATGGTTTTCCCTCGAGTCTTTCCCACGAGGCTTTCCCACGAGGCTTTCCCACAGGGCTGTCCCACGTGCACACGTGGTGGGAGTCGATCCTCGGCTTGAACGTCAAGGCAGTGCAGGGAAAACAGGTTCCTCTGGAATGGACTGACACATCTGGGGGACTCTTGGAATGGTGTCACGACCCTGGAGTTCCTCTCGCCTTTCCTGTGGAGAGCGCCTCCTCTTGAGATGCGACGGGAACGCCGGGAATTCTTTCCCTACGAAACAGGGAAAGGATCCCTCATCTCGAGCTAGGAGGCGGAAACGGGGCTCCTCTGGATGTGTGCGGACCCCACGTGCTTCCTCTCGAGTGGAGACGGGTATGTCGGGGAACTTCTTGAGTTGCAGCAAGGGTGTGAAGGACCCTTTGGAAGTTCCAGTGGTTAGACGTGATTGGCCTCGAGAAGACTCACCGGAAATGGGCCTCATCTCGCCTGGAGGGCAAAACCTCCTGGATTTTCTCGAGTTGCGGCAGGTGCTCTCGACTTACCACGGGGACCTCAGGGACCCGCTCTGGTGGCCTCAGGAAAGGCCAGTCCCCATGCGAGTTCCTCTGGGGCCTCTCGGGATTCCTCTCCCGTCGATGCCGGGGCCTAAGACCTTGTGTGGAGTCGGGGCCGGAACCTGAGGATTCCTCTCCAGTGCTGACATGGATCTTGGGGTACTTCTGGAGTCTCCCCAGGGGAGTCAGTCCTCGTCTCGAATGCGGGCATGCACTTGCGCTTTCCTCCAGAGCGGTAGCAGCAGTGTCACGCAGTCCGCCGCGTGGATCAAAGGATCTATGGTTTTCCCTCGAGTCTTTCCCACGAGGCTTTCCCACGAGGCTTTCCCACAGGGCTGTCCCACGTGCACACGTGGTGGGAGTCGATCCTCGGCTTGAACGTCAAGGCAGTGCAGGGAAAACAGGTTCCTCTGGAATGGACTGACACATCTGGGGGACTCTTGGAATGGTGGCACGACCCTGGAGTTCCTCTCGCCTTTCCTGTGGAGAGCGCCTCCTCTTGAGATGCGACGGGAATGCCGGGAATTCTTTCCCTACGAAACAGGGAAAGGATCCCTCATCTCGAGCTAGGAGGCGAAACGGGGCTCCCCTGGATGTGTGCGGGACCCCACGTGCTTCCTCTCGAGTGGAGACGGGTATGTCGGGGAACTTTTTGAGTTGCAGCAAGGGTGTGAAGGACCCTTTGGAAGTTCCAGTGGTTAGATGTGATTGGCCTCGAGAAGCCTCAGCGGAAATGGGCCTCATCTCGCCTGGAGGGCAAAACCTCCTGGATTTTCTCGAGTTGCGGCAGGTGCTCTCGACTTACGACGGGGACCTCAGGGACCCGCTCTGGTGGCCTCAGGAAAGGCCAGTCCCCATGCGAGTTCCTCTGGGGCCTCTCGGGATTCCTCTCCCGTCGATGCCGGGGCCTAAGACCTTGTGTGGAGTCGGGGCCGGAACCTGAGGATTCCTCTCCAGTGCTGACATGGATCTTGGGGTACTTCTGGAGTCTCCCCAGGGGAGTCAGTCCTCGTCTCGAATGCGGGCATGCACTTGCGCTTTCCTCCAGAGCGGTAGCAGCAGTGTCACGCAGTCCGCCGCGTGGATCAAAGGATCTATGGTTTTCCCTCGAGTCTTTCCCATGAGGCTTTCCCACGAGGCTTTCCCACAGAGCTGTCCCACGTGCACACGTGGTGGGAGTCGATCCTCGGCTTGAACGTCAAGGCAGTGCAGGGAAAACAGGTTCCTCTGGAATGGACTGACACATCTGGGGGACTCTTGGAATGGTGGCACGACCCTGGAGTTCCTCTCGCCTTTCCTGTGGAGAGCGCCTCCTCTTGAGATGCGACGGGAACGCCGGGAATTCTTTCCCTACGAAACAGGGAAAGGATCCCTCATCTCGAGCTAGGAGGCGAAACGGGGCTCCCCTGGATGTGTGCGGGACCCCACGTGCTTCCTCTCGAGTGGAGACGGGTATGTCGGGGAACTTCTTGAGTTGGAGCAAGGGTGTGAAGGACCCTTTGGAAGTTCCAGTGGTTAGATGTGATTGGCCTCGAGAAGCCTCAGCGGAAATGGGCCTCATCTCGCCTGGAGGGCAAAACCTCCTGGATTTTCTCGAGTTGCGGCAGGTGCTCTCGACTTACGACGGGGACCTCAGGGACCCGCTCTGGTGGCCTCAGGAAAGGCCAGTCCCCATGCGAGTTCCTCGGGGGCCTCTCGGGATTCCTCTCCCGTCGATGCCGGGGCCTAAGACCTTGTGTGGAGTCGGGGCCGGAACCTGAGGATTCCTCTCCAGTGCTGACATGGATCTTGGGGTACTTCTTGAGTCTCCCCAGGGGAGTCAGTCCTCGTTTCAAATGCGGGCATGCACTTGCGCTTTCCTCCAGAGCGGTAGCAGCAGTGTCACGCAGTCCGCCGCGTGGATCAAAGGATCTATGGTTTTCCCTCGAGTCTTTCCCACGAGGCTTTCCCACGAGGCTTTCCCACAGGGCTGTCCCACGTGCACACGTGGTGGGAGTCGATCCTCGGCTTGAACGTCAAGGCAGTGCAGGGAAAACAGGTTCCTCTGGAATGGACTGACACATCTGGGGGACTCTTGGAATGGTGGCACGACCCTGGAGTTCCTCTCGCCTTTCCTGTGGAGAGCGCCTCCTCTTTAGATGCGACGGGAACGCCGGGAATTCTTTCCCTTCGAAACAGGGAAAGGATCCCTCATCTCGAGCTAGGAGGCGGAAACGGGGCTCCCCTGGATGTGTGCGGGACCCCACGTGCTTCCTCTCGAGTGGAGACGCGTATGACGGGGAACTTCTTGAGTTGCAGCAATGGTGTGAAGGACCCTTTGGAAGTTCCAGTGGTTAGATGTGATTGGCCTCGAGAAGCCTCAGCGGAAATGGGCCTCATCTCGCCTGGAGGGCAAAACCTCCTGGATTTTCCGAGTTGCGGCAGGTGCTCTCGACTTACGATGGGGACCTCAGGGAACCGCTCTGGTGGCCTCAGGAAAGGCCAGTCCCCATGCGAGTTCCTCGGGGGCCTCTCGGGATTCCTCTCCCGTCGATGCCGGGGCCTAAGACCTTGTGTGGAGTCGGGGCCGGAACCTGAGGATTCCTCTCCAGTGCTGACATGGATCTTGGGATACTTCTGGAGTCTCCCAAGGGGAGTCAGTCCTCGTCTCCAATGCGGGCATTCACTTGCGCTTTCCTCCAGAGCGGTAGCAGCAGTGTCACGCAGTCCGCCGTGTGGATCAAAGGACCTATGGTTTTCCCTCGAGTCTTTCCCACGAGGCTTTCCCACGAGGCTTTCCCACAGGGCTGTCCCACGTGCACACGTGGTGGGAGTCGATCCTCGGCTTGAACGTCAAGGCAGTGCAGGGAAAACAGGTTCCTCTGGAATGGACTGACACATCTGGGGGACTCTTGGAATGGTGTCACGACCCTGGAGTTCCTCTCGCCTTTCCTGTGGAGAGCGCCTCCTCTTGAGATGCGACGGGAACGCCGGGAATTCTTTCCCTACGAAACAGGGAAAGGATCCCTCATCTCGAGCTAGGAGGCGGAAACGGGGCTCCCCTGGATGTGTGCGGGACACCACGTGCTTCCTCTCGAGTGGAGACGGGTATGTCGGGGAACTTCTTGAGTTGCAGAAAGGATGTGAAGGACCCTTTGGAAGTTCCAGTGGTTAGATATGATTGGCCTCGAGAAGCCTCAGCGGAAATGGGCCTCATCTCGCCTGGAGGGCAAAACCTCCTGGATTTTCTCGAGTTGCGGCAGGTGCTCTCGACTTACGATGGGGACCTCAGGGACCCGCTCTGGTGGCCTCAGGAAAGGCCAGTCCCCATGCGAGTTCCTCGGGGCCCTCTTGGGATTCCTCTCCCGTCGATGCCGGGGCCTAAGACCTTGTGTGGAGTCGGGGCCGGAACCTGAGGATTCCTCTCCAGTGCTGACATGGATCTTGGGTTACTTCTGGAGTCTCCCCAGGGGAGTCAGTCCTCGTCTCGAATGCGGGCATGCACTTGCGCTTTCCTCCAGAGCGGTAGCAGCAGTGTCACGCAGTCCGCCGCGTGGATCAAAGGATCTATGGTTTTCCCTCGAGTCTTTCCCACGAGGCTTTCCCACGAGGCTTTCCCACAGGGCTGTCCCACGTGCACACGTGGTGGGAGTCGATCCTCGGCTTGAACGTCAAGGCAGTGCAGGGAAAACAGGTTCCTCTGGAATGGACTGACACATCTGGGGGACTCTTGGAATGGTGTCTCGACCCTGGAGTTCCTCTCGCCTTTCCTGTGGAGAGCGCCTCCTCTTGAGATGCGTCGGGAACGCCGGGAATTCTTTCCCTACGAAACAGGGAAAGGATCCCTCATCTCGAGCTAGGAGGCGAAACGGGGCTCCCCTGGATGTGTGCGGGACCCCACGTGCTTCCTCTCGAGTGGAGACGGGTATGTCGGGGAACTTTTTGAGTTGCAGCAAGGGTGTGAAGGACCCTTTGGAAGTTCCAGTGGTTAGATGTGATTGGCCTCGAGAAGCCTCAGCGGAAATGGGCCTCATCTCGCCTGGAGGGCAAAACCTCCTGGATTTTCTCGAGTTGCGGCAGGTGCTCTCGACTTACGACGGGGACCTCAGGGACCCGCTCTGGTGGCCTCAGGAAAGGCCAGTCCCCATGCGAGTTCCTCAGGGGCCTCTCGGGATTCCTCTCCCGTCGATGCCGGGGCCTAAGACCTTGTGTGGAGTCGGGGCCGGAACCTGAGGATTCCTCTCCAGTGCTGACATGGATCTTGGGGTACTTCTGGAGTCTCCCCAGGGGAGTCAGTCCTCGTCTCGAATGCGGGCATGCACTTGCGCTTTCCTCCAGAGCGGTAGCAGCAGTGTCACGCAGTCCGCCGCGTGGATCAAAGGATCTATGGTTTTCCCTCGAGTCTTTCCCACGAGGCTTTCCCACGAGGCTTTCCCACAGGGCTGTCCCACGTGCACACGTGGTGGGAGTCGATCCTCGGCTTGAACGTCAAGGCAGTGCAGGGAAAACAGGTTCCTCTGGAATGGACTGACACATCTGGGGGACTCTTGGAATGGTGGCACGACCCTGGAGTTCCTCTCGCCTTTCCTGTGGAGAGCGCCTCCTCTTGAGATGCGACGGGAACGCCGGGAATTCTTTCCCTACGAAACAGGGAAAGGATCCCTCATCTCGAGCTAGGAGGCGGAAACGGGGCTCCTCTGGATGTGTGCGGACCCCACGTGCTTCCTCTCGAGTGGAGACGGGTATGTCGGGGAACTTCTTGAGTTGCAGCAAGGGTGTGAAGGACCCTTTGGAAGTTCCAGTGGTTAGACGTGATTGGCCTCGAGAAGACTCAGCGGAAATGGGCCTCATCTCGCCTGGAGGGCAAAACCTCCTGGATTTTCTCGAGTTGCGGCAGGTGCTCTCGACTTACGACGGGGACCTCAGGGACCCGCTCTGGTGGCCTCAGGAAAGGCCAGTCCCCATGCGAGTTCCTCGGGGGCCTCTCGGGATTCCTCTCCCGTCGATGCCGGGGCCTAAGACCTTGTGTGGAGTCGGGGCCGGAACCTGAGGATTCCTCTCCAGTGCTGACATGGATCTTGGGGTACTTCTGGAGTCTCCCCAGGGGAGTCATTCCTCGTCTCGAATGCGGGCATGCACTTGCGCTTTCCTCCAGAGCGGTAGCAGCAGTGTCACGCAGTCCGCCGCGTGGATCAAAGGATCTATGGTTTTCCCTCGAGTCTTTCCCACGAGGCTTTCCCACGAGGCTTTCCCACAGGGCTGTCCCACGTACACACGTGGTGGGAGTCGATCCTCGGCTTGAACGTCAAGGCAGTGCAGGGAAAACAGGTTCCTCTGGAATGGACTGACACATCTGGGGGACTCTTGGAATGGTGGCACGACCCTGGAGTTCCTCTCGGCTTTCCTGTGGAGAGCGCCTCCTCTTGAGATGCGACGGGAATGCCGGGAATTCTTTCCCTACGAAACAGGGAAAGGATCCCTCATCTCGAGCTAGGAGGCGAAACGGGGCTCCCTGGATGTGTGCGGGACCCCACGTGCTTCCTCTCGAGTGGAGACGGGTATGTCGGGGAACTTTTTGAGTTGCAGCAAGGGTGTGAAGGACCCTTTGGAAGTTCCAGTGGTTAGATGTGATTGGCCTCGAGAAGCCTCAGCGGAAATGGGCCTCATCTCGCCTGGAGGGCAAAACCTCCTGGATTTTCTCGAGTTGCGGCAGGTGCTCTCGACTTACGACGGGGACCTCAGGGACCCGCTCTGGTGGCCTCAGGAAAGGCCAGTCCCCATGCGAGTTCCTCAGGGGCCTCTCGGGATTCCTCTCCCGTCGATGCCGGGGCCTAAGACCTTGTGTGGAGTCGGGGCCGGAACCTGAGGATTCCTCTCCAGTGCTGACATGGATCTTGGGGTACTTCTGGAGTCTCCCCAGGGGAGTCAGTCCTCGTCTCGAATGCGGGCATGCACTTGCGCTTTCCTCCAGAGCGGTAGCAGCAGTGTCACGCAGTCCGCCGCGTGGATCAAAGGATCTATGGTTTTCCCTCGAGTCTTTCCCACGAGGCTTTCCCACGAGGCTTTCCCACAGGGCTGTCCCACGTGCACACGTGGTGGGAGTCGATCCTCGGCTTGAACGTCAAGGCAGTGCAGGGAAAACAGGTTCCTCTGGAATGGACTGACACATCTGGGGGACTCTTGGAATGGTGGCACGACCCTGGAGTTCCTCTCGCCTTTCCTGTGGAGAGCGCCTCCTCTTGAGATGCGACGGGAACGCCGGGAATTCTTTCCCTACGAAACAGGGAAAGGATCCCTCATCTCGAGCTAGGAGGCGGAAACGGGGCTCCTCTGGATGTGTGCGGACCCCACGTGCTTCCTCTCGAGTGGAGACGGGTATGTCGGGGAACTTCTTGAGTTGCAGCAAGGGTGTGAAGGACCCTTTGGAAGTTCCAGTGGTTAGACGTGATTGGCCTCGAGAAGACTCAGCGGAAATGGGCCTCATCTCGCCTGGAGGGCAAAACCTCCTGGATTTTCTCGAGTTGCGGCAGGTGCTCTCGACTTACGACGGGGACCTCAGGGACCCGCTCTGGTGGCCTCAGGAAAGGCCAGTCCCCATGCGAGTTCCTCGGGGGCCTCTCGGGATTCCTCTCCCGTCGATGCCGGGGCCTAAGACCTTGTGTGGAGTCGGGGCCGGAACCTGAGGATTCCTCTCCAGTGCTGACATGGATCTTGGGGTACTTCTGGAGTCTCCCCAGGGGAGTCATTCCTCGTCTCGAATGCGGGCATGCACTTGCGCTTTCCTCCAGAGCGGTAGCAGCAGTGTCACGCAGTCCGCCGCGTGGATCAAAGGATCTATGGTTTTCCCTCGAGTCTTTCCCACGAGGCTTTCCCACGAGGCTTTCCCACAGGGCTGTCCCACGTACACACGTGGTGGGAGTCGATCCTCGGCTTGAACGTCAAGGCAGTGCAGGGAAAACAGGTTCCTCTGGAATGGACTGACACATCTGGGGGACTCTTGGAATGGTGGCACGACCCTGGAGTTCCTCTCGGCTTTCCTGTGGAGAGCGCCTCCTCTTGAGATGCGACGGGAATGCCGGGAATTCTTTCCCTACGAAACAGGGAAAGGATCCCTCATCTCGAGCTAGGAGGCGAAACGGGGCTCCCTGGATGTGTGCGGGACCCCACGTGCTTCCTCTCGAGTGGAGACGGGTATGTCGGGGAACTTTTTGAGTTGCAGCAACGGTGTGAAGGACCCTTTGGAAGTTCCAGTGGTTAGATGTGATTGGCCTCGAGAAGCCTCAGCGGAAATGGGCCTCATCTCGCCTGGAGGGCAAAACCGCCTGGATTTTCTCGAGTTGCGGCAGGTGCTCTCGACTTACGATGGGGACCTCAGGGACCCGCTCTGGTGGCCTCAGGAAAGGCCAGTCCCCATGCGAGTTCCTCAGGGGCCTCTCGGGATTCCTCTCCCGTCGATGCCGGGGCCTAAGACCTTGTGTGGAGTCGGGGCCGGAACCTGAGGATTCCTCTCCAGTGCTGACATGGATCTTGGGGTACTTCTGGAGTCTCCCCAGGGGAGTCAGTCCTCGTCTCGAATGCGGGCATGCACTTGCGCTTTCCTCCAGAGCGGTAGCAGCAGTGTCACGCAGTCCGCCGCGTGGATCAAAGGATCTATGGTTTTCCCTCGAGTCTTTCCCACGAGGCTTTCCCACGAGGCTTTCCAACAGGGCTGTCCCACGTGCACACGTGGTGGGAGTCGATCCTCGGCTTGAACGTCAAGGCAGTGCAGGGAAAACAGGTTCCTCTGGAATGGACTGACACATCTGGGGGACTCTTGGAATGGTGGCACGACCCTGGAGTTCCTCTCGCCTTTCCTGTGGAGAGCGCCTCCTCTTGAGATGCGACGGGAACGCCGGGAATTCTTTCCCTACGAAACAGGGAAAGGATCCCTCATCTCGAGCTAGGAGGCGGAAACGGGGCTCCCCTGGATGTGTGCGGGACACCACGTGCTTCCTCTCGAGTGGAGACGGGTATGTCGGGGAACTTCTTGAGTTGCAGCAAGGGTGTGAAGGACCCTTTTGAAGTTCTAGTGGTTAGATGTGATTGGCCTCGAGAAGCCTCAGCGGAAATGGGCCTCATCTCGCCTGGAGGGCAAAACCTCCTGGATTTTCTCGAGTTGCGGCAGGTGCTCTCGACTTACGACTGGGACCTCAGGGACCCGCTCTGGTGGCCTCAGGAAAGGCCAGTCCCCATGCGAGTTCCTCGGGGGCCTCTCGGGATTCCTCTCCCGTCGATGCCGGGGCCTAAGACCTTGTGTGGAGTCGGGGCCGGAACCTGAGGATTCCTCTCCAGTGCTGACATGGATCTTGGGGTACTTCTGGAGTCTCCCCAGGGGAGTCAGTCCTCGTCTCGAATGCGGGCATGCACTTGCGCTTTCCTCCAGAGCGGTAGCAGCAGTGTCACGCAGTCCGCCGCGTGGATCAAAGGATCTATGGTTTTCCCTCGAGTCTTTCCCATGAGGCTTTCCCACGAGGCTTTCCCACAGAGCTGTCCCACGTGCACACGTGGTGGGAGTCGATCCTCGGCTTGAACGTCAAGGCAGTGCAGGGAAAACAGGTTCCTCTGGAATGGACTGACACATCTGGGGGACTCTTGGAATGGTGGCACGACCCTGGAGTTCCTCTCGCCTTTCCTGTGGAGAGCGCCTCCTCTTGAGATGCGACGGGAACGCCGGGAATTCTTTCCCTACGAAACAGAGAAATGATCCCTCATCTCGAGCTAGGAGGCGAAACGGGGCTCCCCTGGATGTGTGCGGGACCCCACGTGCTTCCTCTCGAGTGGAGACGGGTATGTCGGGGAACTTCTTGAGTTGGAGCAAGGGTGTGAAGGACCCTTTGGAAGTTCCAGTGGTTAGATGTGATTGGCCTCGAGAAGCCTCAGCGGAAATGGGCCTCATCTCGCCTGGAGGGCAAAACCTCCTGGATTTTCTCGAGTTGCGGCAGGTGCTCTCGACTTACGACGGGGACCTCAGGGACCCGCTCTGGTGGCCTCAGGAAAGGCCAGTCCCCATGCGAGTTCCTCGGGGGCCTCTCGGGATTCCTCTCCCGTCGATGCCGGGGCCTAAGACCTTGTGTGGAGTCGGGGCCGGAACCTGAGGATTACTCTCCAGTGCTGACATGGATCTTGGGGTACTTCTGGAGTCTCCCCAGGGGAGTCAGTCCTCGTCTCGAATGCGGGCATGCACTTGCGCTTTCCTCCAGAGCGGTAGCAGCAGTGTCACGCAGTCCGCCGCGTGGATCAAAGGATCTATGGTTTTCCCTCGAGTCTTTCCCACGAGGCTTTCCCACGAGGCTTTCCCACAGGGCTGTCCCACGTGCACACGTGGTGGGAGTCGATCCTCGGCTTGAACGTCAAGGCAGTGCAGGGAAAACAGGTTCCTCTGGAATGGACTGACACATCTGGGGGACTCTTGGAATGGTGGCACGACCCTGGAGTTCCTCTCGCCTTTCCTGTGGAGAGCGCCTCCTCTTGAGATGCGACGGGAATGCCGGGAATTCTTTCCCTACGAAACAGGGAAAGGATCCCTCATCTCGAGCTAGGAGGCGAAACGGGGCTCCCCTGGATGTGTGCGGGACCCCACGTGCTTCCTCTCGAGTGGAGACGGGTATGTCGGGGAACTTTTTGAGTTGCAGCAAGGGTGTGAAGGACCCTTTGGAAGTTCCAGTGGTTAGATGTGATTGGCCTCGAGAAGCCTCAGCGGAAATGGGCCTCATCTCGCCTGGAGGGCAAAACCTCCTGGATTTTCTCGAGTTGCGGCAGGTGCTCTCGACTTACGACGGGGACCTCAGGGACCCGCTCTGGTGGCCTCAGGAAAGGCCAGTCCCCATGCGAGTTCCTCTGGGGCCTCTCGGGATTCCTCTCCCGTCGATGCCGGGGCCTAAGACCTTGTGTGGAGTCGGGGCCGGAACCTGAGGATTCCTCTCCAGTGCTGACATGGATCTTGGGGTACTTCTGGAGTCTCCCCAGGGGAGTCAGTCCTCGTCTCGAATGCGGGCATGCACTTGCGCTTTCCTCCAGAGCGGTAGCAGCAGTGTCACGCAGTCCGCCGCGTGGATCAAAGGATCTATGGTTTTCCCTCGAGTCTTTCCCATGAGGCTTTCCCACGAGGCTTTCCCACAGAGCTGTCCCACGTGCACACGTGGTGGGAGTCGATCCTCGGCTTGAACGTCAAGGCAGTGCAGGGAAAACAGGTTCCTCTGGAATGGACTGACACATCTGGGGGACTCTTGGAATGGTGGCACGACCCTGGAGTTCCTCTCGCCTTTCCTGTGGAGAGCGCCTCCTCTTGAGATGCGACGGGAACGCCGGGAATTCTTTCCCTACGAAACAGGGAAAGGATCCCTCATCTCGAGCTAGGAGGCGAAACGGGGCTCCCCTGGATGTGTGCGGGACCCCACGTGCTTCCTCTCGAGTGGAGACGGGTATGTCGGGGAACTTCTTGAGTTGGAGCAAGGGTGTGAAGGACCCTTTGGAAGTTCCAGTGGTTAGATGTGATTGGCCTCGAGAAGCCTCAGCGGAAATGGGCCTCATCTCGCCTGGAGGGCAAAACCTCCTGGATTTTCTCGAGTTGCGGCAGGTGCTCTCGACTTACGACGGGGACCTCAGGGACCCGCTCTGGTGGCCTCAGGAAAGGCCAGTCCCCATGCGAGTTCCTCGGGGGCCTCTCGGGATTCCTCTCCCGTCGATGCCGGGGCCTAAGACCTTGTGTGGAGTCGGGGCCGGAACCTGAGGATTCCTCTCCAGTGCTGACATGGATCTTGGGGTACTTCTTGAGTCTCCCCAGGGGAGTCAGTCCTCGTTTCAAATGCGGGCATGCACTTGCGCTTTCCTCCAGAGCGGTAGCAGCAGTGTCACGCAGTCCGCCGCGTGGATCAAAGGATCTATGGTTTTCCCTCGAGTCTTTCCCACGAGGCTTTCCCACGAGGCTTTCCCACAGGGCTGTCCCACGTGCACACGTGGTGGGAGTCGATCCTCGGCTTGAACTTCAAGGCAGTGCAGGGAAAACAGGTTCCTCTGGAATGGACTGACACATCTGGGGGACTCTTGGAATGGTGGCACGACCCTGGAGTTCCTCTCGCCTTTCCTGTGGAGAGCGCCTCCTCTTTAGATGCGACGGGAACGCCGGGAATTCTTTCCCTTCGAAACAGGGAAAGGATCCCTCATCTCGAGCTAGGAGGCGGAAACGGGGCTCCCCTGGATGTGTGCGGGACCCCACGTGCTTCCTCTCGAGTGGAGACGCGTATGACGGGGAACTTCTTGAGTTGCAGCAATGGTGTGAAGGACCCTTTGGAAGTTCCAGTGGTTAGATGTGATTGGCCTCGAGAAGCCTCAGCGGAAATGGGCCTCATCTCGCCTGGAGGGCAAAACCTCCTGGATTTTCCGAGTTGCGGCAGGTGCTCTCGACTTACGATGGGGACCTCAGGGAACCGCTCTGGTGGCCTCAGGAAAGGCCAGTCCCCATGCGAGTTCCTCGGGGGCCTCTCGGGATTCCTCTCCCGTCGATGCCGGGGCCTAAGACCTTGTGTGGAGTCGGGGCCGGAACCTGAGGATTCCTCTCCAGTGCTGACATGGATCTTGGGATACTTCTGGAGTCTCCCAAGGGGAGTCAGTCCTCGTCTCCAATGCGGGCATTCACTTGCGCTTTCCTCCAGAGCGGTAGCAGCAGTGTCACGCAGTCCGCCGTGTGGATCAAAGGACCTATGGTTTTCCCTCGAGTCTTTCCCACGAGGCTTTCCCACGAGGCTTTCCCACAGGGCTGTCCCACGTGCACACGTGGTGGGAGTCGATCCTCGGCTTGAACGTCAAGGCAGTGCAGGGAAAACAGGTTCCTCTGGAATGGACTGACACATCTGGGGGACTCTTGGAATGGTGTCACGACCCTGGAGTTCCTCTCGCCTTTCCTGTGGAGAGCGCCTCCTCTTGAGATGCGACGGGAACGCCGGGAATTCTTTCCCTACGAAACAGGGAAAGGATCCCTCATCTCGAGCTAGGAGGCGGAAACGGGGCTCCCCTGGATGTGTGCGGGACACCACGTGCTTCCTCTCGAGTGGAGACGGGTATGTCGGGGAACTTCTTGAGTTGCAGAAAGGATGTGAAGGACCCTTTGGAAGTTCCAGTGGTTAGATATGATTGGCCTCGAGAAGCCTCAGCGGAAATGGGCCTCATCTCGCCTGGAGGGCAAAACCTCCTGGATTTTCTCGAGTTGCGGCAGGTGCTCTCGACTTACGATGGGGACCTCAGGGACCCGCTCTGGTGGCCTCAGGAAAGGCCAGTCCCCATGCGAGTTCCTCGGGGCCCTCTTGGGATTCCTCTCCCGTCGATGCCGGGGCCTAAGACCTTGTGTGGAGTCGGGGCCGGAACCTGAGGATTCCTCTCCAGTGCTGACATGTATCTTGGGTTACTTCTGGAGTCTCCCCAGGGGAGTCAGTCCTCGTCTCGAATGCGGGCATGCACTTGCGCTTTCCTCCAGAGCGGTAGCAGCAGTGTCACGCAGTCCGCCGCGTGGATCAAAGGATCTATGGTTTTCCCTCGAGTCTTTCCCACGAGGCTTTCCCACGAGGCTTTCCCACAGGGCTGTCCCACGTGCACACGTGGTGGGAGTCGATCCTCGGCTTGAACGTCAAGGCAGTGCAGGGAAAACAGGTTCCTCTGGAATGGACTGACACATCTGGGGGACTCTTGGAATGGTGTCTCGACCCTGGAGTTCCTCTCGCCTTTCCTGTGGAGAGCGCCTCCTCTTGAGATGCGTCGGGAACGCCGGGAATTCTTTCCCTACGAAACAGGGAAAGGATCCCTCATCTCGAGCTAGGAGGCGAAACGGGGCTCCCCTGGATGTGTGCGGGACCCCACGTGCTTCCTCTCGAGTGGAGACGGGTATGTCGGGGAACTTTTTGAGTTGCAGCAAGGGTGTGAAGGACCCTTTGGAAGTTCCAGTGGTTAGATGTGATTGGCCTCGAGAAGCCTCAGCGGAAATGGGCCTCATCTCGCCTGGAGGGCAAAACCTCCTGGATTTTCTCGAGTTGCGGCAGGTGCTCTCGACTTACGACGGGGACCTCAGGGACCCGCTCTGGTGGCCTCAGGAAAGGCCAGTCCCCATGCGAGTTCCTCAGGGGCCTCTCGGGATTCCTCTCCCGTCGATGCCGGGGCCTAAGACCTTGTGTGGAGTCGGGGCCGGAACCTGAGGATTCCTCTCCAGTGCTGACATGGATCTTGGGGTACTTCTGGAGTCTCCCCAGGGGAGTCAGTCCTCGTCTCGAATGCGGGCATGCACTTGCGCTTTCCTCCAGAGCGGTAGCAGCAGTGTCACGCAGTCCGCCGCGTGGATCAAAGGATCTATGGTTTTCCCTCGAGTCTTTCCCACGAGGCTTTCCCACGAGGCTTTCCCACAGGGCTGTCCCACGTGCACACGTGGTGGGAGTCGATCCTCGGCTTGAACGTCAAGGCAGTGCAGGGAAAACAGGTTCCTCTGGAATGGACTGACACATCTGGGGGACTCTTGGAATGGTGGCACGACCCTGGAGTTCCTCTCGCCTTTCCTGTGGAGAGCGCCTCCTCTTGAGATGCGACGGGAACGCCGGGAATTCTTTCCCTACGAAACAGGGAAAGGATCCCTCATCTCGAGCTAGGAGGCGGAAACGGGGCTCCTCTGGATGTGTGCGGACCCCACGTGCTTCCTCTCGAGTGGAGACGGGTATGTCGGGGAACTTCTTGAGTTGCAGCAAGGGTGTGAAGGACCCTTTGGAAGTTCCAGTGGTTAGACGTGATTGGCCTCGAGAAGACTCAGCGGAAATGGGCCTCATCTCGCCTGGAGGGCAAAACCTCCTGGATTTTCTCGAGTTGCGGCAGGTGCTCTCGACTTACGACGGGGACCTCAGGGACCCGCTCTGGTGGCCTCAGGAAAGGCCAGTCCCCATGCGAGTTCCTCGGGGGCCTCTCGGGATTCCTCTCCCGTCGATGCCGGGGCCTAAGACCTTGTGTGGAGTCGGGGCCGGAACCTGAGGATTCCTCTCCAGTGCTGACATGGATCTTGGGGTACTTCTGGAGTCTCCCCAGGGGAGTCATTCCTCGTCTCGAATGCGGGCATGCACTTGCGCTTTCCTCCAGAGCGGTAGCAGCAGTGTCACGCAGTCCGCCGCGTGGATCAAAGGATCTATGGTTTTCCCTCGAGTCTTTCCCACGAGGCTTTCCCACGAGGCTTTCCCACAGGGCTGTCCCACGTACACACGTGGTGGGAGTCGATCCTCGGCTTGAACGTCAAGGCAGTGCAGGGAAAACAGGTTCCTCTGGAATGGACTGACACATCTGGGGGACTCTTGGAATGGTGGCACGACCCTGGAGTTCCTCTCGGCTTTCCTGTGGAGAGCGCCTCCTCTTGAGATGCGACGGGAATGCCGGGAATTCTTTCCCTACGAAACAGGGAAAGGATCCCTCATCTCGAGCTAGGAGGCGAAACGGGGCTCCCTGGATGTGTGCGGGACCCCACGTGCTTCCTCTCGAGTGGAGACGGGTATGTCGGGGAACTTTTTGAGTTGCAGCAAGGGTGTGAAGGACCCTTTGGAAGTTCCAGTGGTTAGATGTGATTGGCCTCGAGAAGCCTCAGCGGAAATGGGCCTCATCTCGCCTGGAGGGCAAAACCTCCTGGATTTTCTCGAGTTGCGGCAGGTGCTCTCGACTTACGACGGGGACCTCAGGGACCCGCTCTGGTGGCCTCAGGAAAGGCCAGTCCCCATGCGAGTTCCTCAGGGGCCTCTCGGGATTCCTCTCCCGTCGATGCCGGGGCCTAAGACCTTGTGTGGAGTCGGGGCCGGAACCTGAGGATTCCTCTCCAGTGCTGACATGGATCTTGGGGTACTTCTGGAGTCTCCCCAGGGGAGTCAGTCCTCGTCTCGAATGCAGGCATGCACTTGCGCTTTCCTCCAGAGCGGTAGCAGCAGTGTCACGCAGTCCGCCGCGTGGATCAAAGGATCTATGGTTTTCCCTCGAGTCTTTCCCACGAGGCTTTCCCACGAGGCTTTCCCACAGGGCTGTCCCACGTGCACACGTGGTGGGAGTCGATCCTCGGCTTGAACGTCAAGGCAGTGCAGGGAAAACAGGTTCCTCTGGAATGGACTGACACATCTGGGGGACTCTTGGAATGGTGGCACGACCCTGGAGTTCCTCTCGCCTTTCCTGTGGAGAGCGCCTCCTCTTGAGATGTGACGGGAACGCCGGGAATTCTTTCCCTACGAAACAGGGAAAGGATCCCTCATCTCGAGCTAGGAGGCGGAAACGGGGCTCCTCTGGATGTGTGCGGACCCCACGTGCTTCCTCTCGAGTGGAGACGGGTATGTCGGGGAACTTCTTGAGTTGCAGCAAGGGTGTGAAGGACCCTTTGGAAGTTCCAGTGGTTAGACGTGATTGGCCTCGAGAAGACTCAGCGGAAATGGGCCTCATCTCGCCTGGAGGGCAAAACCTCCTGGATTTTCTCGAGTTGCGGCAGGTGCCCTCGACTTACGACGGGGACCTCAGGGACCCGCTCTGGTGGCCTCAGGAAAGGCCAGTCCCCATGCGAGTTCCTCGGGGGCCTCTCGGGATTCCTCTCCCGTCGATGCCGGGGCCTAAGACCTTGTGTGGAGTCGGGGCCGGAACCTGAGGATTCCTCTCCAGTGCTGACATGGATCTTGGGGTACTTCTGGAGTCTCCCCAGGGGAGTCATTCCTCGTCTCGAATGCGGGCATGCACTTGCGCTTTCCTCCAGAGCGGTAGCAGCAGTGTCACGCAGTCCGCCGCGTGGATCAAAGGATCTATGGTTTTCCCTCGAGTCTTTCCCACGAGGCTTTCCCACGAGGCTTTCCCACAGGGCTGTCCCACGTACACACGTGGTGGGAGTCGATCCTCGGCTTGAACGTCAAGGCAGTGCAGGGAAAACAGGTTCCTCTGGAATGGACTGACACATCTGGGGGACTCTTGGAATGGTGGCACGACCCTGGAGTTCCTCTCGGCTTTCCTGTGGAGAGCGCCTCCTCTTGAGATGCGACGGGAATGCCGGGAATTCTTTCCCTACGAAACAGGGAAAGGATCCGTCATCTCGAGCTAGGAGGCGAAACGGGGCTCCCTGGATGTGTGCGGGACCCCACGTGCTTCCTCTCGAGTGGAGACGGGTATGTCGGGGAACTTTTTGAGTTGCAGCAACGGTGTGAAGGACCCTTTGGAAGTTCCAGTGGTTAGATGTGATTGGCCTCGAGAAGCCTCAGCGGAAATGGGCCTCATCTCGCCTGGAGGGCAAAACCGCCTGGATTTTCTCGAGTTGCGGCAGGTGCTCTCGACTTACGATGGGGACCTCAGGGACCCGCTCTGGTGGCCTCAGGAAAGGCCAGTCCCCATGCGAGTTCCTCAGGGGCCTCTCGGGATTCCTCTCCCGTCGATGCCGGGGCCTAAGACCTTGTGTGGAGTCGGGGCCGGAACCTGAGGATTCCTCTCCAGTGCTGACATGGATCTTGGGGTACTTCTGGAGTCTCCCCAGGGGAGTCAGTCCTCGTCTCGAATGCGGGCATGCACTTGCGCTTTCCTCCAGAGCGGTAGCAGCAGTGTCACGCAGTCCGCCGCGTGGATCAAAGGATCTATGGTTTTCCCTCGAGTCTTTCCCACGAGGCTTTCCCACGAGGCTTTCCCACAGGGCTGTCCCACGTGCACACGTGGTGGGAGTCGATCCTCGGCTTGAACGTCAAGGCAGTGCAGGGAAAACAGGTTCCTCTGGAATGGACTGACACATCTGGGGGACTCTTGGAATGGTGGCACGACCCTGGAGTTCCTCTCGCCTTTCCTGTGGAGAGCGCCTCCTCTTGAGATGCGACGGGAACGCCGGGAATTCTTTCCCTACGAAACAGGGAAAGGATCCCTCATCTCGAGCTAGGAGGCGGAAACGGGGCTCCCCTGGATGTGTGCGGGACACCACGTGCTTCCTCTCGAGTGGAGACGGGTATGTCGGGGAACTTCTTGAGTTGCAGCAAGGGTGTGAAGGACCCTTTTGAAGTTCTAGTGGTTAGATGTGATTGGCCTCGAGAAGCCTCAGCGGAAATGGGCCTCATCTCGCCTGGAGGGCAAAACCTCCTGGATTTTCTCGAGTTGCGGCAGGTGCTCTCGACTTACGACTGGGACCTCAGGGACCCGCTCTGGTGGCCTCAGGAAAGGCCAGTCCCCATGCGAGTTCCTCGGGGGCCTCTCGGGATTCCTCTCCCGTCGATGCCGGGGCCTAAGACCTTGTGTGGAGTCGGGGCCGGAACCTGAGGATTCCTCTCCAGTGCTGACATGGATCTTGGGGTACTTCTGGAGTCTCCCCAGGGGAGTCAGTCCTCGTCTCGAATGCGGGCATGCACTTGCGCTTTCCTCCAGAGCGGTAGCAGCAGTGTCACGCAGTCCGCCGCGTGGATCAAAGGATCTATGGTTTTCCCTCGAGTCTTTCCCATGAGGCTTTCCCACGAGGCTTTCCCACAGAGCTGTCCCACGTGCACACGTGGTGGGAGTCGATCCTCGGCTTGAACGTCAAGGCAGTGCAGGGAAAACAGGTTCCTCTGGAATGGACTGACACATCTGGGGGACTCTTGGAATGGTGGCACGACCCTGGAGTTCCTCTCGCCTTTCCTGTGGAGAGCGCCTCCTCTTGAGATGCGACGGGAACGCCGGGAATTCTTTCCCTACGAAACAGGGAAAGGATCCCTCATCTCGAGCTAGGAGGCGGAAACGGGGCTCCTCTGGATGTGTGCGGACCCCACGTGCTTCCTCTCGAGTGGAGACGGGTATGTCGGGGAACTTCTTGAGTTGCAGCAAGGGTGTGAAGGACCCTTTGGAAGTTCCAGTGGTTAGACGTGATTGGCCTCGAGAAGACTCAGCGGAAATGGGCCTCATCTCGCCTGGAGGGCAAAACCTCCTGGATTTTCTCGAGTTGCGGCAGGTGCTCTCGACTTACGACGGGGACCTCAGGGACCCGCTCTGGTGGCCTCAGGAAAGGCCAGTCCCCATGCGAGTTCCTCGGGGGCCTCTCGGGATTCCTCTCCCGTCGATGCCGGGGCCTAAGACCTTGTGTGGAGTCGGGGCCGGAACCTGAGGATTCCTCTCCAGTGCTGACATGGATCTTGGGGTACTTCTGGAGTCTCCCCAGGGGAGTCATTCCTCGTCTCGAATGCGGGCATGCACTTGCGCTTTCCTCCAGAGCGGTAGCAGCAGTGTCACGCAGTCCGCCGCGTGGATCAAAGGATCTATGGTTTTCCCTCGAGTCTTTCCCACGAGGCTTTCCCACGAGGCTTTCCCACAGGGCTGTCCCACGTACACACGTGGTGGGAGTCGATCCTCGGCTTGAACGTCAAGGCAGTGCAGGGAAAACAGGTTCCTCTGGAATGGACTGACACATCTGGGGGACTCTTGGAATGGTGGCACGACCCTGGAGTTCCTCTCGGCTTTCCTGTGGAGAGCGCCTCCTCTTGAGATGCGACGGGAATGCCGGGAATTCTTTCCCTACGAAACAGGGAAAGGATCCCTCATCTCGAGCTAGGAGGCGAAACGGGGCTCCCTGGATGTGTGCGGGACCCCACGTGCTTCCTCTCGAGTGGAGACGGGTATGTCGGGGAACTTTTTGAGTTGCAGCAAGGGTGTGAAGGACCCTTTGGAAGTTCCAGTGGTTAGATGTGATTGGCCTCGAGAAGCCTCAGCGGAAATGGGCCTCATCTCGCCTGGAGGGCAAAACCTCCTGGATTTTCTCGAGTTGCGGCAGGTGCTCTCGACTTACGACGGGGACCTCAGGGACCCGCTCTGGTGGCCTCAGGAAAGGCCAGTCCCCATGCGAGTTCCTCAGGGGCCTCTCGGGATTCCTCTCCCGTCGATGCCGGGGCCTAAGACCTTGTGTGGAGTCGGGGCCGGAACCTGAGGATTCCTCTCCAGTGCTGACATGGATCTTGGGGTACTTCTGGAGTCTCCCCAGGGGAGTCAGTCCTCGTCTCGAATGCAGGCATGCACTTGCGCTTTCCTCCAGAGCGGTAGCAGCAGTGTCACGCAGTCCGCCGCGTGGATCAAAGGATCTATGGTTTTCCCTCGAGTCTTTCCCACGAGGCTTTCCCACGAGGCTTTCCCACAGGGCTGTCCCACGTGCACACGTGGTGGGAGTCGATCCTCGGCTTGAACGTCAAGGCAGTGCAGGGAAAACAGGTTCCTCTGGAATGGACTGACACATCTGGGGGACTCTTGGAATGGTGGCACGACCCTGGAGTTCCTCTCGCCTTTCCTGTGGAGAGCGCCTCCTCTTGAGATGTGACGGGAACGCCGGGAATTCTTTCCCTACGAAACAGGGAAAGGATCCCTCATCTCGAGCTAGGAGGCGGAAACGGGGCTCCTCTGGATGTGTGCGGACCCCACGTGCTTCCTCTCGAGTGGAGACGGGTATGTCGGGGAACTTCTTGAGTTGCAGCAAGGGTGTGAAGGACCCTTTGGAAGTTCCAGTGGTTAGACGTGATTGGCCTCGAGAAGACTCAGCGGAAATGGGCCTCATCTCGCCTGGAGGGCAAAACCTCCTGGATTTTCTCGAGTTGCGGCAGGTGCCCTCGACTTACGACGGGGACCTCAGGGACCCGCTCTGGTGGCCTCAGGAAAGGCCAGTCCCCATGCGAGTTCCTCGGGGGCCTCTCGGGATTCCTCTCCCGTCGATGCCGGGGCCTAAGACCTTGTGTGGAGTCGGGGCCGGAACCTGAGGATTCCTCTCCAGTGCTGACATGGATCTTGGGGTACTTCTGGAGTCTCCCCAGGGGAGTCATTCCTCGTCTCGAATGCGGGCATGCACTTGCGCTTTCCTCCAGAGCGGTAGCAGCAGTGTCACGCAGTCCGCCGCGTGGATCAAAGGATCTATGGTTTTCCCTCGAGTCTTTCCCACGAGGCTTTCCCACGAGGCTTTCCCACAGGGCTGTCCCACGTACACACGTGGTGGGAGTCGATCCTCGGCTTGAACGTCAAGGCAGTGCAGGGAAAACAGGTTCCTCTGGAATGGACTGACACATCTGGGGGACTCTTGGAATGGTGGCACGACCCTGGAGTTCCTCTCGGCTTTCCTGTGGAGAGCGCCTCCTCTTGAGATGCGACGGGAATGCCGGGAATTCTTTCCCTACGAAACAGGGAAAGGATCCGTCATCTCGAGCTAGGAGGCGAAACGGGGCTCCCTGGATGTGTGCGGGACCCCACGTGCTTCCTCTCGAGTGGAGACGGGTATGTCGGGGAACTTTTTGAGTTGCAGCAACGGTGTGAAGGACCCTTTGGAAGTTCCAGTGGTTAGATGTGATTGGCCTCGAGAAGCCTCAGCGGAAATGGGCCTCATCTCGCCTGGAGGGCAAAACCGCCTGGATTTTCTCGAGTTGCGGCAGGTGCTCTCGACTTACGATGGGGACCTCAGGGACCCGCTCTGGTGGCCTCAGGAAAGGCCAGTCCCCATGCGAGTTCCTCAGGGGCCTCTCGGGATTCCTCTCCCGTCGATGCCGGGGCCTAAGACCTTGTGTGGAGTCGGGGCCGGAACCTGAGGATTCCTCTCCAGTGCTGACATGGATCTTGGGGTACTTCTGGAGTCTCCCCAGGGGAGTCAGTCCTCGTCTCGAATGCGGGCATGCACTTGCGCTTTCCTCCAGAGCGGTAGCAGCAGTGTCACGCAGTCCGCCGCGTGGATCAAAGGATCTATGGTTTTCCCTCGAGTCTTTCCCACGAGGCTTTCCCACGAGGCTTTCCCACAGGGCTGTCCCACGTGCACACGTGGTGGGAGTCGATCCTCGGCTTGAACGTCAAGGCAGTGCAGGGAAAACAGGTTCCTCTGGAATGGACTGACACATCTGGGGGACTCTTGGAATGGTGGCACGACCCTGGAGTTCCTCTCGCCTTTCCTGTGGAGAGCGCCTCCTCTTGAGATGCGACGGGAACGCCGGGAATTCTTTCCCTACGAAACAGGGAAAGGATCCCTCATCTCGAGCTAGGAGGCGGAAACGGGGCTCCCCTGGATGTGTGCGGGACACCACGTGCTTCCTCTCGAGTGGAGACGGGTATGTCGGGGAACTTCTTGAGTTGCAGCAAGGGTGTGAAGGACCCTTTTGAAGTTCTAGTGGTTAGATGTGATTGGCCTCGAGAAGCCTCAGCGGAAATGGGCCTCATCTCGCCTGGAGGGCAAAACCTCCTGGATTTTCTCGAGTTGCGGCAGGTGCTCTCGACTTACGACTGGGACCTCAGGGACCCGCTCTGGTGGCCTCAGGAAAGGCCAGTCCCCATGCGAGTTCCTCGGGGGCCTCTCGGGATTCCTCTCCCGTCGATGCCGGGGCCTAAGACCTTGTGTGGAGTCGGGGCCGGAACCTGAGGATTCCTCTCCAGTGCTGACATGGATCTTGGGGTACTTCTGGAGTCTCCCCAGGGGAGTCAGTCCTCGTCTCGAATGCGGGCATGCACTTGCGCTTTCCTCCAGAGCGGTAGCAGCAGTGTCACGCAGTCCGCCGCGTGGATCAAAGGATCTATGGTTTTCCCTCGAGTCTTTCCCATGAGGCTTTCCCACGAGGCTTTCCCACAGAGCTGTCCCACGTGCACACGTGGTGGGAGTCGATCCTCGGCTTGAACGTCAAGGCAGTGCAGGGAAAACAGGTTCCTCTGGAATGGACTGACACATCTGGGGGACTCTTGGAATGGTGGCACGACCCTGGAGTTCCTCTCGCCTTTCCTGTGGAGAGCGCCTCCTCTTGAGATGCGACGGGAACGCCGGGAATTCTTTCCCTACGAAACAGAGAAAGGATCCCTCATCTCGAGCTAGGAGGCGAAACGGGGCTCCCCTGGATGTGTGCGGGACCCCACGTGCTTCCTCTCGAGTGGAGACGGGTATGTCGGGGAACTTCTTGAGTTGGAGCAAGGGTGTGAAGGACCCTTTGGAAGTTCCAGTGGTTAGATGTGATTGGCCTCGAGAAGCCTCAGCGGAAATGGGCCTCATCTCGCCTGGAGGGCAAAACCTCCTGGATTTTCTCGAGTTGCGGCAGGTGCTCTCGACTTACGACGGGGACCTCAGGGACCCGCTCTGGTGGCCTCAGGAAAGGCCAGTCCCCATGCGAGTTCCTCGGGGGCCTCTCGGGATTCCTCTCCCGTCGATGCCGGGGCCTAAGACCTTGTGTGGAGTCGGGGCCGGAACCTGAGGATTCCTCTCCAGTGCTGACATGGATCTTGGGGTACTTCTGGAGTCTCCCCAGGGGAGTCAGTCCTCGTTTCAAATGCGGGCATGCACTTGCGCTTTCCTCCAGAGCGGTAGCAGCAGTGTCACGCAGTCCGCCGCGTGGATCAAAGGATCTATGGTTTTCCCTCGAGTCTTTCCCACGAGGCTTTCCCACGAGGCTTTCCCACAGGGCTGTCCCACGTGCACACGTGGTGGGAGTCGATCCTCGGCTTGAACGTCAAGGCAGTGCAGGGAAAACAGGTTCCTCTGGAATGGACTGACACATCTGGGGGACTCTTGGAATGGTGGCACGACCCTGGAGTTCCTCTCGCCTTTCCTGTGGAGAGCGCCTCCTCTTTAGATGCGACGGGAACGCCGGGAATTCTTTCCCTTCGAAACAGGGAAAGGATCCCTCATCTCGAGCTAGGAGGCGGAAACGGGGCTCCCCTGGATGTGTGCGGGACCCCACGTGCTTCCTCTCGAGTGGAGACGCGTATGACGGGGAACTTCTTGAGTTGCAGCAATGGTGTGAAGGACCCTTTGGAAGTTCCAGTGGTTAGATGTGATTGGCCTCGAGAAGCCTCAGCGGAAATGGGCCTCATCTCGCCTGGAGGGCAAAACCTCCTGGATTTTCCGAGTTGCGGCAGGTGCTCTCGACTTACGATGGGGACCTCAGGGAACCGCTCTGGTGCCCTCAGGAAAGGCCAGTCCCCATGCGAGTTCCTCGGGGGCCTCTCGGGATTCCTCTCCCGTCGATGCCGGGGCCTAAGACCTTGTGTGGAGTCGGGGCCGGAACCTGAGGATTCCTCTCCAGTGCTGACATGGATCTTGGGATACTTCTGGAGTCTCCCAAGGGGAGTCAGTCCTCGTCTCCAATGCGGGCATTCACTTGCGCTTTCCTCCAGAGCGGTAGCAGCAGTGTCACGCAGTCCGCCGTGTGGATCAAAGGACCTATGGTTTTCCCTCGAGTCTTTCCCACGAGGCTTTCCCACGAGGCTTTCCCACAGGGCTGTCCCACGTGCACACGTGGTGGGAGTCGATCCTCGGCTTGAACGTCAAGGCAGTGCAGGGAAAACAGGTTCCTCTGGAATGGACTGACACATCTGGGGGACTCTTGGAATGGTGTCACGACCCTGGAGTTCCTCTCGCCTTTCCTGTGGAGAGCGCCTCCTCTTGAGATGCGACGGGAACGCCGGGAATTCTTTCCCTACGAAACAGGGAAAGGATCCCTCATCTCGAGCTAGGAGGCGGAAACGGGGCTCCCCTGGATGTGTGCGGGACACCACGTGCTTCCTCTCGAGTGGAGACGGGTATGTCGGGGAACTTCTTGAGTTGCAGAAAGGATGTGAAGGACCCTTTGGAAGTTCCAGTGGTTAGATATGATTGGCCTCGAGAAGCCTCAGCGGAAATGGGCCTCATCTCGCCTGGAGGGCAAAACCTCCTGGATTTTCTCGAGTTGCGGCAGGTGCTCTCGACTTACGATGGGGACCTCAGGGACCCGCTCTGGTGGCCTCAGGAAAGGCCAGTCCCCATGCGAGTTCCTCGGGGCCCTCTTGGGATTCCTCTCCCGTCGATGCCGGGGCCTAAGACCTTGTGTGGAGTCGGGGCCGGAACCTGAGGATTCCTCTCCAGTGCTGACATGGATCTTGGGTTACTTCTGGAGTCTCCCCAGGGGAGTCAGTCCTCGTCTCGAATGCGGGCATGCACTTGCGCTTTCCTCCAGAGCGGTAGCAGCAGTGTCACGCAGTCCGCCGCGTGGATCAAAGGATCTATGGTTTTCCCTCGAGTCTTTCCCACGAGGCTTTCCCACGAGGCTTTCCCACAGGGCTGTCCCACGTGCACACGTGGTGGGAGTCGATCCTCGGCTTGAACGTCAAGGCAGTGCAGGGAAAACAGGTTCCTCTGGAATGGACTGACACATCTGGGGGACTCTTGGAATGGTGTCTCGACCCTGGAGTTCCTCTCGCCTTTCCTGTGGAGAGCGCCTCCTCTTGAGATGCGTCGGGAACGCCGGGAATTCTTTCCCTACGAAACAGGGAAAGGATCCCTCATCTCGAGCTAGGAGGCGAAACGGGGCTCCCCTGGATGTGTGCGGGACCCCACGTGCTTCCTCTCGAGTGGAGACGGGTATGTCGGGGAACTTTTTGAGTTGCAGCAAGGGTGTGAAGGACCCTTTGGAAGTTCCAGTGGTTAGATGTGATTGGCCTCGAGAAGCCTCAGCGGAAATGGGCCTCATCTCGCCTGGAGGGCAAAACCTCCTGGATTTTCTCGAGTTGCGGCAGGTGCTCTCGACTTACGACGGGGACCTCAGGGACCCGCTCTGGTGGCCTCAGAAAAGGCCAGTCCCCATGCGAGTTCCTCAGGGGCCTCTCGGGATTCCTCTCCCGTCGATGCCGGGGCCTAAGACCTTGTGTGGAGTCGGGGCCGGAACCTGAGGATTCCTCTCCAGTGCTGACATGGATCTTGGGGTACTTCTGGAGTCTCCCCAGGGGAGTCAGTCCTCGTCTCGAATGCGGGCATGCACTTGCGCTTTCCTCCAGAGCGGTAGCAGCAGTGTCACGCAGTCCGCCGCGTGGATCAAAGGATCTATGGTTTTCCCTCGAGTCTTTCCCACGAGGCTTTCCCACGAGGCTTTCCCACAGGGCTGTCCCACGTGCACACGTGGTGGGAGTCGATCCTCGGCTTGAACGTCAAGGCAGTGCAGGGAAAACAGGTTCCTCTGGAATGGACTGACACATCTGGGGGACTCTTGGAATGGTGGCACGACCCTGGAGTTCCTCTCGCCTTTCCTGTGGAGAGCGCCTCCTCTTGAGATGCGACGGGAACGCCGGGAATTCTTTCCCTACGAAACAGGGAAAGGATCCCTCATCTCGAGCTAGGAGGCGGAAACGGGGCTCCTCTGGATGTGTGCGGACCCCACGTGCTTCCTCTCGAGTGGAGACGGGTATGTCGGGGAACTTCTTGAGTTGCAGCAAGGGTGTGAAGGACCCTTTGGAAGTTCCAGTGGTTAGACGTGATTGGCCTCGAGAAGACTCAGCGGAAATGGGCCTCATCTCGCCTGGAGGGCAAAACCTCCTGGATTTTCTCGAGTTGCGGCAGGTGCTCTCGACTTACGACGGGGACCTCAGGGACCCGCTCTGGTGGCCTCAGGAAAGGCCAGTCCCCATGCGAGTTCCTCGGGGGCCTCTCGGGATTCCTCTCCCGTCGATGCCGGGGCCTAAGACCTTGTGTGGAGTCGGGGCCGGAACCTGAGGATTCCTCTCCAGTGCTGACATGGATCTTGGGGTACTTCTGGAGTCTCCCCAGGGGAGTCATTCCTCGTCTCGAATGCGGGCATGCACTTGCGCTTTCCTCCAGAGCGGTAGCAGCAGTGTCACGCAGTCCGCCGCGTGGATCAAAGGATCTATGGTTTTCCCTCGAGTCTTTCCCACGAGGCTTTCCCACGAGGCTTTCCCACAGGGCTGTCCCACGTACACACGTGGTGGGAGTCGATCCTCGGCTTGAACGTCAAGGCAGTGCAGGGAAAACAGGTTCCTCTGGAATGGACTGACACATCTGGGGGACTCTTGGAATGGTGGCACGACCCTGGAGTTCCTCTCGGCTTTCCTGTGGAGAGCGCCTCCTCTTGAGATGCGACGGGAATGCCGGGAATTCTTTCCCTACGAAACAGGGAAAGGATCCCTCATCTCGAGCTAGGAGGCGAAACGGGGCTCCCTGGATGTGTGCGGGACCCCACGTGCTTCCTCTCGAGTGGAGACGGGTATGTCGGGGAACTTTTTGAGTCGCAGCAACGGTGTGAAGGACCCTTTGGAAGTTCCAGTGGTTAGATGTGATTGGCCTCGAGAAGCCTCAGCGGAAATGGGCCTCATCTCGCCTGGAGGGCAAAACCGCCTGGATTTTCTCGAGTTGCGGCAGGTGCTCTCGACTTACGATGGGGACCTCAGGGACCCGCTCTGGTGGCCTCAGGAAAGGCCAGTCCCCATGCGAGTTCCTCAGGGGCCTCTCGGGATTCCTCTCCCGTCGATGCCGGGGCCTAAGACCTTGTGTGGAGTCGGGGCCGGAACCTGAGGATTCCTCTCCAGTGCTGACATGGATCTTGGGGTACTTCTGGAGTCTCCCCAGGGGAGTCAGTCCTCGTCTCGAATGCGGGCATGCACTTGCGCTTTCCTCCAGAGCGGTAGCAGCAGTGTCACGCAGTCCGCCGCGTGGATCAAAGGATCTATGGTTTTCCCTCGAGTCTTTCCCACGAGGCTTTCCCACGAGGCTTTCCCACAGGGCTGTCCCACGTGCACACGTGGTGGGAGTCGATCCTCGGCTTGAACGTCAAGGCAGTGCAGGGAAAACAGGTTCCTCTGGAATGGACTGACACATCTGGGGGACTCTTGGAATGGTGGCACGACCCTGGAGTTCCTCTCGCCTTTCCTGTGGAGAGCGCCTCCTCTTGAGATGCGACGGGAACGCCGGGAATTCTTTCCCTACGAAACAGGGAAAGGATCCCTCATCTCGAGCTAGGAGGCGGAAACGGGGCTCCCCTGGATGTGTGCGGGACACCACGTGCTTCCTCTCGAGTGGAGACGGGTATGTCGGGGAACTTCTTGAGTTGCAGCAAGGGTGTGAAGGACCCTTTTGAAGTTCTAGTGGTTAGATGTGATTGGCCTCGAGAAGCCTCAGCGGAAATGGGCCTCATCTCGCCTGGAGGGCAAAACCTCCTGGATTTTCTCGAGTTGCGGCAGGTGCTCTCGACTTACGACTGGGACCTCAGGGACCCGCTCTGGTGGCCTCAGGAAAGGCCAGTCCCCATGCGAGTTCCTCGGGGGCCTCTCGGGATTCCTCTCCCGTCGATGCCGGGGCCTAAGACCTTGTGTGGAGTCGGGGCCGGAACCTGAGGATTCCTCTCCAGTGCTGACATGGATCTTGGGGTACTTCTGGAGTCTCCCCAGGGGAGTCAGTCCTCGTCTCGAATGCGGGCATGCACTTGCGCTTTCCTCCAGAGCGGTAGCAGCAGTGTCACGCAGTCCGCCGCGTGGATCAAAGGATCTATGGTTTTCCCTCGAGTCTTTCCCATGAGGCTTTCCCACGAGGCTTTCCCACAGAGCTGTCCCACGTGCACACGTGGTGGGAGTCGATCCTCGGCTTGAACGTCAAGGCAGTGCAGGGAAAACAGGTTCCTCTGGAATGGACTGACACATCTGGGGGACTCTTGGAATGGTGGCACGACCCTGGAGTTCCTCTCGCCTTTCCTGTGGAGAGCGCCTCCTCTTGAGATGCGACGGGAACGCCGGGAATTCTTTCCCTACGAAACAGAGAAAGGATCCCTCATCTCGAGCTAGGAGGCGAAACGGGGCTCCCCTGGATGTGTGCGGGACCCCACGTGCTTCCTCTCGAGTGGAGACGGGTATGTCGGGGAACTTCTTGAGTTGGAGCAAGGGTGTGAAGGACCCTTTGGAAGTTCCAGTGGTTAGATGTGATTGGCCTCGAGAAGCCTCAGCGGAAATGGGCCTCATCTCGCCTGGAGGGCAAAACCTCCTGGATTTTCTCGAGTTGCGGCAGGTGCTCTCGACTTACGACGGGGACCTCAGGGACCCGCTCTGGTGGCCTCAGGAAAGGCCAGTCCCCATGCGAGTTCCTCGGGGGCCTCTCGGGATTCCTCTCCCGTCGATGCCGGGGCCTACGACCTTGTGTGGAGTCGGGGCCGGAACCTGAGGATTCCTCTCCAGTGCTGACATGGATCTTGGGGTACTTCTGGAGTCTCCCCAGGGGAGTCAGTCCTCGTTTCAAATGCGGGCATGCACTTGCTCTTTCCTCCAGAGCGGTAGCAGCAGTGTCACGCAGTCCGCCGCGTGGATCAAAGGATCTATGGTTTTCCCTCGAGTCTTTCCCACGAGGCTTTCCCACGAGGCTTTCCCACAGGGCTGTCCCACGTGCACACGTGGTGGGAGTCGATCCTCGGCTTGAACGTCAAGGCAGTGCAGGGAAAACAGGTTCCTCTGGAATGGACTGACACATCTGGGGGACTCTTGGAATGGTGGCACGACCCTGGAGTTCCTCTCGCCTTTCCTGTGGAGAGCGCCTCCTCTTTAGATGCGACGGGAACGCCGGGAATTCTTTCCCTTCGAAACAGGGAAAGGATCCCTCATCTCGAGCTAGGAGGCGGAAACGGGGCTCCCCTGGATGTGTGCGGGACCCCACGTGCTTCCTCTCGAGTGGAGACGCGTATGACGGGGAACTTCTTGAGTTGCAGCAATGGTGTGAAGGACCCTTTGGAAGTTCCAGTGGTTAGATGTGATTGGCCTCGAGAAGCCTCAGCGGAAATGGGCCTCATCTCGCCTGGAGGGCAAAAACTCCTGGATTTTCCGAGTTGCGGCAGGTGCTCTCGACTTACGATGGGGACCTCAGGGAACCGCTCTGGTGGCCTCAGGAAAGGCCAGTCCCCATGCGAGTTCCTCGGGGGCCTCTCGGGATTCCTCTCCCGTCGATGCCGGGGCCTAAGACCTTGTGTGGAGTCGGGGCCGGAACCTGAGGATTCCTCTCCAGTGCTGACATGGATCTTGGGATACTTCTGGAGTCTCCCAAGGGGAGTCAGTCCTCGTCTCCAATGCGGGCATTCACTTGCGCTTTCCTCCAGAGCGGTAGCAGCAGTGTCACGCAGTCCGCCGTGTGGATCAAAGGACCTATGGTTTTCCCTCGAGTCTTTCCCACGAGGCTTTCCCACGAGGCTTTCCCACAGGGCTGTCCCACGTGCACACGTGGTGGGAGTCGATCCTCGGCTTGAACGTCAAGGCAGTGCAGGGAAAACAGGTTCCTCTGGAATGGACTGACACATCTGGGGGACTCTTGGAATGGTGGCACGACCCTGGAGTTCCTCTCGCCTTTCCTGTGGAGAGCGCCTCCTCTTGAGATGCGACGGGAACGCCGGGAATTCTTTCCCTACGAAACAGGGAAAGGAACCCTCATCTCGAGCTAGGAGGCGGAAACGGGGTCCCCTGGATTTGTGCGGGACACCACGTGCTTCCTCTCGAGTGGAGACGGGTATGTCGGGGAACTTCTTGAGTTGAAGCAATGGTGTGAAGGACCCTTTGGAAGTTCCAGTGGTTAGATGTGATTGGCCTCGAGATGCCTCAGCGGAAATGGGCCTCATCTCGCCTGGAGGGCAAAACCTCCTGGATTTTCTCGAGTTGCGGCAGGTGCTCTCGACTTACGACGGGGACCTCAGGGACCCGCTCTGGTGGCCTCAGGAAAGGCCAGTCCCTATGCGAGTTCCTCAGGGGCCTCTCGGGATTCCTCTCCCGTCGATGCCGGGGCCTAAGACCTTGTGGGGAGTCGGGGCCGGAACCTGAGGATTTCTCTCCAGTGCTGACATGGATCTTGGGGTACTTCTGGAGTCTCCCCAGGGGAGTCAGTCCTCGTCTCGAATGCGGGCATTCACTTGCGCTTTCCTCCAGCGCGGTAGCAGCATTGTCATGCAGTCCGCCGCGTGGATCAAAGGATCTATGGTTTTCCCTCGAGTCTTTCCCGCGAGGCTTTCCCTCGAGGCTTTCCCACAGGGCTGTCCCACGTGCACACGTGGTGGGAGTCGATCCTCGGCTTGAACGTCAAGGCAGTGCAGGGAAAACAGGTTCCTCTGGAATGGACTGACACATCTGGGGGACTCTTGGAATGGTGTCACGACCCTGGAGTTCCTCTCGCCTTTCCTGTGGAGAGCGCCTCCTCTTGAGATGCGACGGGAACGCCGGGAATTCTTTCCCTACGAAACAGGGAAAGGATCCCTCATCTCGAGCTAGGAGGCGGAAACGGGGCTCCCCTGGATGTGTGCGGGACACAACGTGCTTCCTCTCGAGTGGAGACGGGTATGTCGGGGAACTTCTTGAGTTGCAGCAAGGGGGTGAAGGACCCTTTGGAAGTTCCAGTGGTTAGACGTGATTGGCCTCGAGAAGCCTCAGCGGAAATGGGCCTCATCTCGCCTGGAGGGCAAAACCTCCTGGATTTTCTCGAGTTGCGGCAGGTGCTCTAGACATACGACGGGGACCTCATGGAACCGCTCTGGTGGCCTCAGGAAAGGCCAGTCCCCATGCGAGTTCCTCGGGGGCGTCTCGGGATTCCTCTCCCGTCGATGCCGGGGCCTAAGACCTTGTGAGGAGTCGGGGCCGGAACCTGAGGATTCCTCTCCAGTGCTGACATGGATCTTGGGGTACTTCTGGAGTCTCCCCAGGGGAGTCAGTCCTCGTCTCGAAAGCGGGCATGCACTTGCGCTTTCCTCCAGAGCGGTAGCAGCAGTGTCACGCAGTCCGCCGCGTGGATCAAAGGATCTATGGTTTTCCCTCGAGTCTTTCCCACGAGGCTTTCCCACGAGGCTTTCCCACAGGGCTGTCCCACGTGCACACGTGGTGGGAGTCGATCCTCGGCTTGAACGTCAAGGCAGTGCAGGGAAAACAGGTTCCTCTGGAATGGACTGACACATCTGGGGGACTCTTGGAATGGTGGCACGACCCTGGAGTTCCTCTCGCCTTTCCTGTGGAGAGCGCCTCCTCTTGAGATGCGACGGGAACGCCGGGAATTCTTTCCCTACGAAACAGGGAAAGGATCCCTCATCTCGAGCTAGGAGGCGGAAACGGGGCTCCCCTGGATGTGTGCGGGACACCGTGTGCTTCCTCTCGAGTGCAGATGGGTATGTCGGGGAACTTCTTGAGTTGCAGCAAGGGTGTGAAGGACCCTTTGGAAGTTCCAGTGGTTAGATGTGATTGGCCTCGAGAAGCCTCAGCGGAAATGGGCCTCATCTCGCCTGGAGGGCAAAACCTCCTGGATTTTCTCGAGTTGCGGCAGGTGCTCTCGACTTACGATGGGGACCTCAGGGACCCGCTCTGGTGGCCTCAGGAAAGGCCAGTCCCCATGCGAGTTCCTCGGGGCCCTCTCGGGATTCCTCTCCCGTCGATGCCGGGGCCTAAGACCTTGTGTGGAGTCGGGGCCGGAACCTGAGGATTCCTCTCCAGTGCTGACATGGATCTTGGGTTACTTCTGGAGTCTCCCCAGGGGAGTCAGTCCTCGTCTCGAATGCGGGCATGCACTTGCGCTTTCCTCCAGAGCGGTAGCAGCAGTGTCACGCAGTCCGCCGCGTGGATCAAAGGATCTATGGTTTTCCCTCGAGTCTTTCCCACGAGGCTTTCCCACGAGGCTTTCCCACAGGGCTGTCCCACGTGCACACGTGGTGGGAGTCGATCCTCGGCTTGAACGTCAAGGCAGTGCAGGGAAAACAGGTTCCTCTGGAATGGACTGACACATCTGGGGGACTCTTGGAATGGTGTCTCGACCCTGGAGTTCCTCTCGCCTTTCCTGTGGAGAGCGCCTCCTCTTGAGATGCGTCGGGAACGCCGGGAATTCTTTCCCTACGAAACAGGGAAAGGATCCCTCATCTCGAGCTAGGAGGCGGAAACGGGGCTCCCCTGGATGTGTGCGGGCCCCCACGTGCTTCCTCTCGAGTGGAGACGGGTATGTCGGGGAACTTCTTGAGTTGCAGCAAGGGTGTGAAGGACCCTTTGGAAGTTCCAGTGGTTAGATGTGATTGGCCTCGAGAAGCCTCAGCGGAAATGGGCCTCATCTCGCCTGGAGGGCAAAACCTCCTGGATTTTCTCGAGTTGCGGCAGGTGCTCTCGACTTACGACGGGGACCTCAGGGACCCGCTCTGGTGGCCTCAGGAAAGGCCAGTCCCCATGCGAGTTCCTCGGGGGCGTCTCGGGATTCCTCTCCCGTGGATGCCGGGGCCTAAGACCTTGTGTGGAGTCGGGGCCGGAACCTGAGGATTCCTCTCCAGTGCTGACATGGATCTTGGGGTACTTCTGGAGTCTCCCCAGGGGAGTCAGTCCTCGTCTCGAATGCGGGCATGCACTTGCGCTTTCCTCCAGAGCGGTAGCAGCAGTGTCACGCAGTCCGCCGCGTGGATCAAAGGATCTATGGTTTTCCCTCGAGTCTTTCCCACGAGGCTTTCCCACGAGGCTTTCCCACAGGGCTGTCCCACGTGCACACGTGGTGGGAGTCGATCCTCGGCTTGAACGTCAAGGCAGTGCAGGGAAAACAGGTTCCTCTGGAATGGACTGACACATCTGGGGGACTCTTGGAATGGTGGCATGACCTTGGAGTTCCTCTCGCCTTTCCTGTGGAGAGTGCCTCCTCTTGAGATGCGACGGGAACGCCGGGAATTCTTTCCCTACGAAACAGGGAAAGGATCCCTCATCTCGAGCTAGGAGGCGGAAACGGGGCTCCCCTGGATGTGTGCCGGACACCGCGTGCTTCCTCTCGAGTGCAGACGGGTATGTCGGGGAACTTCTTGAGTTGCAGCAAGGGTGTGAAGGACCCTTTGGAAGTTCCAGTGGTTAGATGTGATTGGCCTCGAGAAGCCTCAGCGGAAATGGGCCTCATCTCGCCTGGAGGGCAAAACCTCCTGGATTTCTCGAGTTGCAGCAGGTGCTCTCGACTTACGACGGGGACCTCAGGGACCCGCTCTGGTGGCCTCAGGAAAGGCCAGTCCCCATGCGAGTTCCTCGGGGGCCTCTGGGGATTCCTCTCCCGTCGATGCCGGGGCCTAAGTCCTTGTGTGGAGTCGGGGCCGGAACCTGAGGATTCCTCTCCAGTGCTGACATGCATCTTTTGGTACTTCTGGAGTTTCCCCAGGGGAGTCAGTCCTCGTCTCGAATGCGGGCATGCACTTGCGCTTTCCTCCAGAGCGGTAGCAGCAGTGTCACGCAGTCCGCCACGTGGATCAAAGGATCTATGGTTTTCCCTCGAGTCTTTCCCACGAGGCTTTCCCACGAGGCTTTCCCACAGGGCTGTCCCACGTACACACGTGGTGGGAGTCGATATTCGGCTTGAACGTCAAGGCAGTGCAGGGAAAACAGGTTCCTCTGGAATGGACTGACACATCTGGGGGACTCTTGGAATGGTGGCACGACCCTGGAGTTCCTCTCGCCTTTCCTGTGGAGAGCGCCTCCTCTTGAGATGCGACGGGAACGCCGGGAATTCTTTCCCTACGAAACAGGGAAAGGAACCCTCATCTCGAGCTAGGAGGCGGAAACGGGGTCCCCTGGATTTGTGCGGGACACCACGTGCTTCCTCTCGAGTGGAGACGGGTATGTCGGGGAACTTCTTGAGTTGAAGCAATGGTGTGAAGGACCCTTTGGAAGTTCCAGTGGTTAGATGTGATTGGCCTCGAGATGCCTCAGCGGAAATGGGCCTCATCTCGCCTGGAGGGCAAAACCTCCTGGATTTTCTCGAGTTGCGGCAGGTGCTCTCGACTTACGACGGGGACCTCAGGGACCCGCTCTGGTGGCCTCAGGAAAGGCCAGTCCCTATGCGAGTTCCTCAGGGGCCTCTCGGGATTCCTCTCCCGTCGATGCCGGGGCCTAAGACCTTGTGGGGAGTCGGGGCCGGAACCTGAGGATTTCTCTCCAGTGCTGACATGGATCTTGGGGTACTTCTGGAGTCTCCCCAGGGGAGTCAGTCCTCGTCTCGAATGCGGGCATTCACTTGCGCTTTCCTCCAGCGCGGTAGCAGCATTGTCATGCAGTCCGCCGCGTGGATCAAAGGATCTATGGTTTTCCCTCGAGTCTTTCCCGCGAGGCTTTCCCTCGAGGCTTTCCCACAGGGCTGTCCCACGTGCACACGTGGTGGGAGTCGATCCTCGGCTTGAACGTCAAGGCAGTGCAGGGAAAACAGGTTCCTCTGGAATGGACTGACACATCTGGGGGACTCTTGGAATGGTGTCACGACCCTGGAGTTCCTCTCGCCTTTCCTGTGGAGAGCGCCTCCTCTTGAGATGCGACGGGAACGCCGGGAATTCTTTCCCTACGAAACAGGGAAAGGATCCCTCATCTCGAGCTAGGAGGCGGAAACGGGGCTCCCCTGGATGTGTGCGGGACACAACGTGCTTCCTCTCGAGTGGAGACGGGTATGTCGGGGAACTTCTTGAGTTGCAGCAAGGGGGTGAAGGACCCTTTGGAAGTTCCAGTGGTTAGACGTGATTGGCCTCGAGAAGCCTCAGCGGAAATGGGCCTCATCTCGCCTGGAGGGCAAAACCTCCTGGATTTTCTCGAGTTGCGGCAGGTGCTCTAGACATACGACGGGGACCTCATGGAACCGCTCTGGTGGCCTCAGGAAAGGCCAGTCCCCATGCGAGTTCCTCGGGGGCGTCTCGGGATTCCTCTCCCGTCGATGCCGGGGCCTAAGACCTTGTGAGGAGTCGGGGCCGGAACCTGAGGATTCCTCTCCAGTGCTGACATGGATCTTGGGGTACTTCTGGAGTCTCCCCAGGGGAGTCAGTCCTCGTCTCGAAAGCGGGCATGCACTTGCGCTTTCCTCCAGAGCGGTAGCAGCAGTGTCACGCAGTCCGCCGCGTGGATCAAAGGATCTATGGTTTTCCCTCGAGTCTTTCCCACGAGGCTTTCCCACGAGGCTTTCCCACAGGGCTGTCCCACGTGCACACGTGGTGGGAGTCGATCCTCGGCTTGAACGTCAAGGCAGTGCAGGGAAAACAGGTTCCTCTGGAATGGACTGACACATCTGGGGGACTCTTGGAATGGTGGCACGACCCTGGAGTTCCTCTCGCCTTTCCTGTGGAGAGCGCCTCCTCTTGAGATGCGACGGGAACGCCGGGAATTCTTTCCCTACGAAACAGGGAAAGGATCCCTCATCTCGAGCTAGGAGGCGGAAACGGGGCTCCCCTGGATGTGTGCGGGACACCGTGTGCTTCCTCTCGAGTGCAGATGGGTATGTCGGGGAACTTCTTGAGTTGCAGCAAGGGTGTGAAGGACCCTTTGGAAGTTCCAGTGGTTAGATGTGATTGGCCTCGAGAAGCCTCAGCGGAAATGGGCCTCATCTCGCCTGGAGGGCAAAACCTCCTGGATTTTCTCGAGTTGCGGCAGGTGCTCTCGACTTACGACGGGGACCTCAGGGACCAGCTCTGGTGGCCTCAGGAAAGGCCAGTCCCCATGCGAGTTCCTCGGGGGCCTCTGGGGATTCCTCTCCCGTCGATGCCGGGGCCTAAGTCCTTGTGTGGAGTCGGGGCCGGAACCTGAGGATTCCTCTCCAGTGCTGACATGCATCTTGGGGTACTTCTGGAGTCTCCCCAGGGGAGTCAGTCCTCGTCTCGAATGCGGGCATGCACTTGCGCTTTCCTCCAGAGCGGTAGCAGCAGTGTCACGCAGTCCTCCGCGTGGATCAAAGGATCTATGGTTTTCCCTCGAGTCTTTCCCACGAGGCTTTCCCACGAGGCTTTCCCACAGGGCTGTCCCACGTGCACACGTGGTGGGAGTCGATCCTCGGCTTGAACGTCAAGGCAATGCAGGGAAAACAGGTTCCTCTGGAATGGACTGACACATCTGGGGGACTCTTGGAATGGTGTCACGACCCTGGAGTTCCTCTCGCCTTTCCTGTGGAGAGCGCCTCCTCTTGAGATGCGACGGGAACGCCGGGAATTCTTTCCCTACGAAACAGGGAAAGCATCCCTCATCTCGAGCTAGGAGGCGGAAACGGGGTCCCCTGGATGTGTGCGGGACCCCACGTGCTTCCTCTCGAGTGGAGACGGGTATGTCGGGGAACTTCTTGAGTTGCAGCAAGGGTGTGAAGGACCCTTTGGAAGTTCCAGTGGTTAGATGTGATTGGCCTCGAGATGCCTCAGCGGAAATGGGCCACATCTCGCCTGGAGGGCAAAACCTCCTGGATTTTCTCGAGTTGCGGCAGGTGCTCTCGACTTACGACGGGGACCTCAGGGAACCGCTCTGGTGGCCTCAGGAAAGGCCAGTCCCCATGCGAGTTCCTCGGGGGCGTCTCGGGATTCCTCTCCCGTCGATGCCGGGGCCTAAGACCTTGTGAGGAGTCGGGGCCGGAACCTGAGGATTCCTCTCCAGTGCTGACATGGATCTTGGGGTACTTCTGGAGTCTCCCCAGGGGAATCACTCCTCGTCTCGAATGCGGGCATGCACTTGCGCTTTCCTCCAGAGCGGTAGCAGCAGTGTCACGCAGTCCGCCGCGTGAATCAAAGGATCTATGGTTTTCCCTCGAGTCTTTCCCACGAGGCTTTCCCACGAGGCTTTCCCACAGGGCTGTCCCACGTGCACACGTGGTGGGAGTCGATCCTCGGCTTGAACGTCAAGGCAGTGCAGGGAAAACAGGTTCCTCTGGAATGGACTGACACATCTGGGGGACTCTTGGAATGGTGGCACGACCCTGGAGTTCCTCTCGCCTTTCCTGTGGAGAGCGCCTCCTCTTGAGATGCGACGGGAACGCCGGGAATTCTTTCCCTACGAAACAGGGAAAGGATCCCTCATCTCGAGCTGGGATGCGGAAACGGGGCTCCCCTGGATGTGTGCGGGACACCACATCATTCCTCTCGAGTGGAGACGGGTATGTCGGGGAACTTCTTGGGCTGCAGCAAGGGTGTGAAGGACCCTTTCGAAGTTCCAGTGGTTAGACGTGATTGGCCTCGAGAAGCCTCAGCGGAAATGGGCCTCATCTCGCCTGGAGGGCAAAACCTCCTGGATTTTCTCGAGTTGCGGCAGGTGCTCTCGACTTACGACGGGGACCTCAGGGACCCGCTCTGGTGGCCTCAGGAAAGGCCAGTCCCCATGCGAGTTCCTCGGGGGCCTCTCGGGATTCCTCTCCCGTCGATGCCGGGGCCTAAGACCTTGTGTGGAGTCGGGGCCGGAACCTGAGGATTCCTCTCCAGTGCTGACATGGATCTTGGGGTACTTCTGGAGTCTCCCCAGGGGAGTCAGTCCTCGTCTCGAATGCGGGCATGCATTGCGCTTTCCTCCAGAGCGGTAGCAGCAGTGTCACGCAGTCCGCCGCGTGGATCAAAGGATCTATGGTTTTCCCTCGAGTCTTTCCCACGAGGCTTTCCCACGAGGCTTTCCCACAGGGCTGTCCCACGTGCACACGTGGTGGGAGTCGATCCTCGGCTTGAACGTCAAGGCAGTGCAGGGAAAACAGGTTCCTCTGGAATGGACGGACACATCTGGGGGACTCTTGGAATGGTGGCACGACCCTGGAGTTCCTCTCGCCTTTCCTGTGGAGAGCGCCTCCTCTTGAGATGCGACGGGAACGCCGGGAATTCTTTCCCTACGAAACAGGGAAAGGATCCCTCATCTCGAGCTAGGAGGCGGAAACGGGGTCCCCTGGATGTGTGCGAGACCCCACGTGCTTCCTCTCGAGTGGAGACGGGTATGTCGGGGAACGTCTTGAGTTGCAGCAATGGTGTGAAAGACCCTTTGGAAGTTCCAGTGGTTAGATGTGATTGGCCTCGAGAAGCCTCAGCGGAAATGGGCCTCATCTCGCCTGGAGGGCAAAACCTCCTGGATTTTCTCGAGTTGCGGCAGGTGCTCTCGACTAACGACGGGGACCTCAGGGACCCGCTCTGGTGGCCTCAGGAAAGGCCAGTCCCCATGCGAGTTCCTCGGGGGCCTCTCGGGATTCCTCTCCCGTCGATGCCGGGCCCTAAGACCTTGTGTGGAGTCGGGGCCGGAACCTGAGGATTCCTCTCCAGTGCTGACATGGATCTTGGGGTACTTCTGGAGTCTCCCCAGGGGAGTCAGTCCTCGTCTCGAATGCGGGCATGCACTTGCGCTTTCCTCCAGAGCGGTAGCAGCAGTGTCACGCAGTCCGCCGCGTGGATCATAGGATCTATGGTTTTCTCTCGAGTCTTTCCCACGAGGCTTTCCCACGAGGCTTTCCCACAGAGCTGTCCCACGTGCACACGTGGTGGGAGTCGATCCTCGGCTTGAACGTCAAGGCAGTGCAGGGAAAACAGGTTCCTCTGGAATGGACTGACACATCTGGGGGACTCTTGGAATGGTGGCACGACCCTGGAGTTCCTCTCGCCTTTCCTGTGGAGAGAGCCTCCTCTTGAGATGCGACGGGAACGCCGGGAATTCTTTCCCTACGAAACAGGGAAAGGATCCCTCATCTCGAGCTAGGAGGCGAAACGGGGCTCCCCGGGATGTGTTCGGGACCCCACGTGCTTCCTCTCGAGTGGAGACGGGTATGTCGGGGAACTTCTTGAGTTGCAGCAAGGGTGTGAAGGACCCTTTGGAAGTTCCAGTGGTTAGATGTGATTGGCCTCGAGAAGCCTCAGCGGAAATGGGCCTCATCTCGCCTGGAGGGCAAAACCTCCTGGATTTTCTCGAGTTGCGGCAGGTGCTCTCGACTTACGACGGGGACCTCAGGGACCCGCTCTGGTGGCCTCAGGAAAGGCCAGTCCCCATGCGAGTTCCTCGGGGGCCTCTCGGGATTCCTCTCCCGTCGATGCCGGGGCCTAAGACCTTGTGTGGAGTCGGGGCCGGAACCTGAGGATTCCTCTCCAGTGCTGACATGGATCTTGGGGTACTTCTGGAGTCTCCCCAGGGGAGTCAGTCCCCGTTTCAAATGCGGGCATGCACTTGCGCTTTCCTCCAGAGCGGTAGCAGCAGTGTCACGCAGTCCTCCGCGTGGATCAAAGGATCTATGGTTTTCCCTCGAGTCTTTCCCACGAGCCTTTCCCACGAGGCTTTCCCACAGGGCTGTCCCACGTGCACACGTGGTGGGAGTCGATCCTCGGCTTGAACGTCAAGGCAGTGCAGGGAAAACAGGTTCCTCTGGAATGGACTGACACATCTGGGGGACTCTTGGAATGGTGGCACGACCCTGGAGTTCCTCTCGCCTTTCCTGTGGAGAGCGCCTCCTCTTTAGATGCGACGGGAACGCCGGGAATTCTTTCCCTACGAAACAGGGAAAGGATCCCTCATCTCGAGCTAGGAGGCGGAAACGGGGCTCCCCTGGATGTGTGCGGGACCCCACGTGCTTCCTCTCGAGTGGAGACGCGTATGACGGGGAACTTCTTGAGTTGCAGCAATGGTGTGAAGGACCCTTTGGAAGTTCCAGTGGTTAGATGTGATTGGCCTCGAGAAGCCTCAGCGGAAATGGGCCTCATCTCGCCTGGAGGGCAAAACCTCCTGGATTTTCTCGAGTTGCGGCAGGTGCTCTCGACTTACGATGGGGACCTCAGGGAACCGCTCTGGTGGCCTCAGGAAAGGCCAGTCCCCATGCGAGTTCCTCGGGGGCCTCTCGGGATTCCTCTCCCGTCGATGCCGGGGCCTAAGACCTTGTGTGGAGTCGGGGCCGGAACCTGAGGATTCCTCTCCAGTGCTGACATGGATCTTGGGATACTTCTGGAGTCTCCCAAGGGGAGTCAGTCCTCGTCTCGAATGCGGGCATGCACTTGCGCTTTCCTCCAGAGCGGTAGCAGCAGTGTCACGCAGTCCGCCGCGTGGATCAAAGGATCTATGGTTTTCCCTCGAGTCTTTCCCACGAGGCTTTCCCACGAGGCTTTCCCACAGGGCTGTCCCACGTGCACACGTGGTGGGAGTCGATCCTCGGCTTGAACGTCAAGGCAGTGCAGGGAAAACAGGTTCCTCTGGAATGGACTGACACATCTGGGGGACTCTTGGAATGGTGGCACGACCCTGGAGTTCCTCTCGCCTTTCCTGTGGAGAGCGCCTCCTCTTGAGATGCGACGGGAACGCCGGGAATTCTTTCCCTATGAAACAGGGAAAGGATCCCTCATCTCGAGCTAGGAGGCGGAAACGGGGCTCCCCTGGATGTGTGTGGGACCCACGTGCTTCCTCTCGAGTGGAGACGGGTATGTCGGGGAACTTCTTGAGTTGCAGCAAGGGTGTGAAGGACCCTTTGGAAGTTCCCGTGGTTAGACGTGATTAGCCTCGAGAAGCCTCAGCGGAAATGGGCCTCATCTCGCCTGGAGGGCAAAACCTCCTGGATTTTCTCGAGTTGCGGCAGGTGCTCTCGACTTACGACGGGGACTTCAGGGACCCGCTCTGGTGGCCTCAGGAAAGGCCAGTCCCCATGCGAGTTCCTCGGGGGCCTCTCGGGATTCCTCTCCCGTCGATGCCGGGGCCTAAGACCTTGTGTGGAGTCGGGGCTGGAACCTGAGGATTCCTCTCCAGTGCTGACATGGATCTTGGGGTACTTCTGGAGTCTCCCCAGGGGAGTCAGTCCTCGTCTCGAATGCGGGCATGCGCTTGCGCTTTCCTCCAGAGCGGTAGCAGCAGTGTCACGCAGTCCGCCGCGTGGATCAAAGGATCTATGGTTTTCCCTCGAGTCTTTCCCACGAGGCTTTCCCACGAGGCTTTCCCACATGGCTGTCCCACGTGCACACGTGGTGGGAGTCGATCCTCGGCTTGAACGTCAAGGCAGTGCAGGGAAAACAGGTTCCTCTGGAATGGACGGACACATCTGGGGGACTCTTGGAATGGTGGCACGACCCTGGAGTTCCTCTCGCCTTTCCTGTGGAGAGCGCCTCCTCTTGAGATGCGACGGGAACGCCGGGAATTCTTTCCCTACGAAACAGGGAAAGGATCCCTCATCTCGAGCTAGGAGGCGAAACGGGGCTCCCCTGGATGTGTGCGGGACCCCACGTGCTTCCTCTCGAGTGGAGACGGGTATGTCGGGGAACTTCTTGAGTTGCAGCAAGGGTGTGAAGGACCCTTTGGAAGTTCCAGTGGTTAGATGTGATTGGCCTCGAGAAGCCTCAGCGGAAATGGGCCTCATCTCGCCTGGAGGGCAAAACCTCCTGGATTTTCTCGAGTTGCGGCAGGTGCTCTCGACTTACGACGGGGACCTCAGGGACCCGCTCTTGTGGTCTCAGGAAAGGCCAGTCCCCATGCGAGTTCCTCGGGGGCCTCTCGGGATTCCTCTCCCGTCGATGCCGGGGCCTAAGACCTTGTGTGGAGTCGGGGCCGGAACCTGAGGATTCCTCTCCAGTGCTGACATGGATCTTGGGGTACTTCTGGAGTCTCCCCAGGGGAGTCAGTCCTCGTCTCGAATGCGGGCATACACTTGCGCTTTCCTCCAGAGCGGTAGCAGCAGTGTCACGCAGTCCGCCGCGTGGATCATAGGATCTATGGTTTTCTCTCGAGTCTTTCCCACGAGGCTTTCCCACGAGGCTTTCCCACAGAGCTGTCCCACGTGCACACGTGGTGGGAGTCGATCCTCGGCTTGAACGTCAAGGCAGTGCAGGGAAAACAGGTTCCTCTGGAATGGACTGACACATCTGGGGGACTCTTGGAATGGTGGCACGACCCTGGAGTTCCTCTCGCCTTTCCTGTGGAGAGCGCCTCCTCTTGAGATGCGACGGGAACGCCGGGAATTCTTTCCCTACGAAACAGGGAAAGGATCCCTCATCTCGAGATAGGAGGCGAAACGGGGCTCCCCGGGATGTGTGCGGGACCCCACGTGCTTCCTCTCGAGTGGAGACGGGTATGTCGGGGAACTTCTTGAGTTGCAGCAAGGGTGTGAAGGACCCTTTGGAAGTTCCAGTGGTTAGATGTGATTGGCCTCGAGAAGCCTCAGCGGAAATGGGCCTCATCTCGCCTGGAGGGCAAAACCTCCTGGATTTTCTCGAGTTGCGGCAGGTGCTCTCGACTTACGACGGGGACCTCAGGGACCCGCTCTGGTGGCCTCAGGAAAGGCCAGTCCCCATGCGAGTTCCTCGGGGGCCTCTCGGGATTCCTCTCCCGTCGATGCCGGGGCCTAAGACCTTGTGTGGAGTCGGGGCCGGAACCTGAGGATTCCTCTCCAGTGCTGACATGGATCTTGGGGTACTTCTGGAGTCTCCCCAGGGGAGTCAGTCCCCGTTTCAAATGCGGGCATGCACTTGCGCTTTCCTCCAGAGCGGTAGCAGCAGTGTCACGCAGTCCGCCGCGTGGATCAAAGGATCTATGGTTTTCCCTCGAGTCTTTCCCACGAGCCTTTCCCACGAGGCTTTCCCACAGGGCTGTCCCACGTGCACACGTGGTGGGAGTCGATCCTCGGCTTGAACGTCAAGGCAGTGCAGGGAAAACAGGTTCCTCTGGAATGGACTGACACATCTGGGGGACTCTTGGAATGGTGGCACGACCCTGGAGTTCCTCTCGCCTTTCCTGTGGAGAGCGCCTCCTCTTTAGATGCGACGGGAACGCCGGGAATTCTTTCCCTTCGAAACAGGGAAAGGATCCCTCATCTCGAGCTAGGAGGCGGAAACGGGGCTCCCCTGGATGTGTGCGGGACCCCACGTGCTTCCTCTCGAGTGGAGACGCGTATGACGGGGAACTTCTTGAGTTGCAGCAATGGTGTGAAGGACCCTTTGGAAGTTCCAGTGGTTAGATGTGATTGGCCTCGAGAAGCCTCAGCGGAAATGGGCCTCATCTCGCCTGGAGGGCAAAACCTCCTGGATTTTCTCGAGTTGCGGCAGGTGCTCTCGACTTACGATGGGGACCTCAGGGAACCGCTCTGGTGGCCTCAGGAAAGGCCAGTCCCCATGCGAGTTCCTCGGGGGCCTCTCGGGATTCCTCTCCCGTCGATGCCGGGGCCTAAGACCTTGTGTGGAGTCGGGGCCGGAACCTGAGGATTCCTCTCCAGTGCTGACATGGATCTTCGGATACTTCTGGAGTCTCCCAAGGGGAGTCAGTCCTCGTCTCGAATGCGGGCATGCACTTGCGCTTTCCTCCAGAGCGGTAGCAGCAGTGTCACGCAGTCCGCCGCGTGGATCAAAGGATCTATGGTTTTCCCTCGAGTCTTTCCCACGAGGCTTTCCCACGAGGCTTTCCCACAGGGCTGTCACACGTGCACACGTGGTGGGAGTCGATCCTCGGCTTGAACGTCAAGGCAGTGCAGGGAAAACAGGTTCCTCTGGAATGGACTGACACATCTGGGGGACTCTTGGAATGGTGGCACGACCCTGGAGTTCCTCTCGCCTTTCCTGTGGAGAGCGCCTCCTCTTGAGATGCGACGGGAACGCCGGGAATTCTTTCCCTATGAAACAGGGAAAGGATCCCTCATCTCGAGCTAGGAGGCGGAAACGGGGCTCCCCTGGATGTGTGTGGGACCCACGTGCTTCCTCTCGAGTGGAGACGGGTATGTCGGGGAACTTCTTGAGTTGCAGCAAGGGTGTGAAGGACCCTTTGGAAGTTCCCGTGGTTAGACGTGATTAGCCTCGAGAAGCCTCAGCGGAAATGGGCCTCATCTCGCCTGGAGGGCAAAACCTCCTGGATTTTCTCGAGTTGCGGCAGGTGCTCTCGACTTACGACGGGGACCTCAGGGACCCGCTCTGGTGGCCTCAGGAAAGGCCAGTCCCCATGCGAGTTCCTCGGGGGCCTCTCGGGATTCCTCTCCCGTCGATGCCGGGGCCTAAGACCTTGTGTGGAGTCGGGGCTGGAACCTGAGGATTCCTCTCCAGTGCTGACATGGATCTTGGGGTACTTCTGGAGTCTCCCCAGGGGAGTCAGTCCTCGTCTCGAATGCGGGCATGCGCTTGCGCTTTCCTCCAGAGCGGTAGCAGCAGTGTCACGCAGTCCGCCGCGTGGATCAAAGGATCTATGGTTTTCCCTCGAGTCTTTCCCACGAGGCTTTCCCACGAGGCTTTCCCACAGGGCTGTCCCACGTGCACACGTGGTGGGAGTCGATCCTCGGCTTGAACGTCAAGGCAGTGCAGGGAAAACAGGTTCCTCTGGAATGGACTGACACATCTGGGGGACTCTTGGAATGGTGGCACGACCCTGGAGTTCCTCTCGCCTTTCCTGTGGAGAGCGCCTCCTCTTGAGATGCGACGGGAACGCCGGGAATTCTTTCCCTACGAAACAGGGAAAGGATCCCTCATCTCGAGCTAGGAGGCGGAAACGGGGCTCCCCTGGATGTGTGCGGGACACAACGTGCTTCCTCTCGAGTGGAGACGGGTATGTCGGGGAACTTCTTGAGTTGCAGAAAGGATGTGAAGGACCCTTTGGAAGTTCCAGTGGTTAGATATGATTGGCCTCGAGAAGCCTCAGCGGAAATGGGCCTCATCTCGCCTGGAGGGCAAAACCTCCTGGATTTTCTCGAGTTGCGGCAGGTGCTCTCGACTTACGACGGGGACCTCAGGGACCCGCTCTGGTGGCCTCAGGAAAGGCCAGTCCCCATGCGAGTTCCTCGGGGGCCTCTCGGGATTCCTCTCCCGTCGATGCCGGGGCCTAAGACCTTGTGTGGAGTCGGGGCCGGAACCTGAGGATTCCTCTCCAGTGCTGACATGGATCTTGGCGTACTTCTGGAGTCTCCCCAGGGGAGTCAGTCCTCGTCTCGAATGCGGGCATGCACTTGCGCTTTCCTCCAGAGCGGTAGCAGCAGTGTCACGCAGTCCGCCGCGTGGATCAAAGGATCTATGGTTTTCCCTCGAGTCTTTTCCACGAGGCTTTCCCACGAGGCTTTCCCACAGGGCTGTCCCACGTGCACACGTGGTGGGAGTCGATCCTCGGCTTGAACGTCAAGGCAGTGCAGGGAAAACAGGTTCCTCTGGAATGGACTGACACATCTGGGGGACTCTTGGAATGGTGTCACGACCCTGGAGTTCCTCTCGCCTTTCCTGTGGAGAGCGCCTCCTCTTGAGATGCGACGGGAATGCCGGGAATTCTTTCCCTACGAAACAGGGAAAGGATCCCTCATCTCGAGCTAGGAGGCGGAAACGGGGCTCCCCTGGATGTGTGCGGTACCCCACGTGCTTCCTCTCGAGTGGAGACGGGTATGTCGGGGAACTTCTTGAGTTGCAGCAATGGTGTGAAGGACCCTTTGGAAGTTCCAGTGGTTAGATGTGATTGGCCTCGAGAAGCCTCAGCGGAAATGGGCCTCATCTCGCCTGGAGGGCAAAACCTCCTGGATTTTCTCGAGTTGCGGCAGGTGCTCTCGACTTACGACGGGGACCTCAGGGACCCGCTCTGGTGGCCTCAGGAAAGGCCAGTCCCCATGCGAGTTCCTCGGGGGCCTCTCGGGATTCCTCTCCCGTCGATGCCGGGGCCTAAGACCTTGTGTGGAGTCGGGGCCGGAACCTGAGGATTCCTCTCCAGTGCTGACATGGATCTTGGGGTACTTCTGGAGTCTCCCCAGGGGAGTCAGTCCTCGTCTCGAATGCGGGCATGCACTTGCGCTTTCCTCCAGAGCGGTAGCAGCAGTGTCACGCAGTCCGCCGCGTGGATCAAAGGATCTATGGTTTTCCCTCGAGTCTTTCCCACGAGGCTTTCCCACGAGGCTTTCCCACAGGGCTGTCCCACGTGCACACGTGGTGGGAGTCGATCCTCGGCTTGAACGTCAAGGCAGTGCAGGGAAAACAGGTTCCTCTGGAATGGACTGACACATCTGGGGGACTCTTGGAATGGTGGCACGACCCTGGAGTTCCTCTCCCTTTCCTGTGGAGAGCGCCTCCTCTTGAGATGCGACGGGAACGCCGGGAATTCTTTCCCTACGAAACAGGGAAAGGATCCCTCATCTCGAGCTAGGAGGCGAAACGGGGCTCCCCTGGATGTGTGCGGGCCCCCACGTGCTTCCTCTCGAGTGGAGACGGGTATGTCGGGGAACTTCTTGAGTTGCAGCAATGGTGTGAAGGACCCTTTGGAAGTTCCAGTGGTTAGATGTGATTGGCCTCGAGAAGCCTCAGCGGAAATGGGCCTCATCTCGCCTGGAGGGCAAAACCTCCTGGATTTTCTCGAGTTGCGGCAGGTGCTCTCGACTTACGATGGGGACCTCAGGGAACCGCTCTGGTGGCCTCAGGAAAGGCCAGTCCCCATGCGAGTTCCTCGGGGGCCTCTCGGGATTCCTCTCCCGTCGATGCCGGGGCCTAAGACCTTGTGTGGAGTCGGGGCCGGAACCTGAGGATTCCTCTCCAGTGCTGACATGGATCTTGGGGTACTTCTGGAGTCTCCCCAGGGGAGTCAGTCCTCGTCTCGAATGCGGGCATGCACTTGCGCTTTCCTCCAGAGCGGTAGCAGCAGTGTCACGCAGTCCGCCGCGTGGATCAAAGGATCTATGGTTTTCCCTCGAGTCTTTTCCACGAGGCTTTCCCACGAGGCTTTCCCACAGGGCTGTCCCACGTGCACACGTGGTGGGAGTCGATCCTCGGCTTGAACGTCAAGGCAGTGCAGGGAAAACAGGTTCCTCTGGAATGGACTGACACATCTGGGGGACTCTTGGAATGGTGTCACGACCCTGGAGTTCCTCTCGCCTTTCCTGTGGAGAGCGCCTCCTCTTGAGATGCGACGGGAACGCCGGGAATTCTTTCCCTACGAAACAGGGAAAGGATCCCTCATCTCGAGCTAGGAGGCGGAAACGGGGCTCCCCTGGATGTGTGCGGTACCCCACGTGCTTCCTCTCGAGTGGAGACGGGTATGTCGGGGAACTTCTTGAGTTGCAGCAATGGTGTGAAGGACCCTTTGGAAGTTCCAGTGGTTAGATGTGATTGGCCTCGAGAAGCCTCAGCGGAAATGGGCCTCATCTCGCCTGGAGGGCAAAACCTCCTGGATTTTCTCGAGTTGCGGCAGGTGCTCTCGACTTACGATGGGGACCTCAGGGACCCGCTCTGGTGGCCTCAGGAAAGGCCAGTCCCCATGCGAGTTCCTCGGGGGCCTCTCGGGATTCCTCTCCCGTCGATGCCGGGGCCTAAGACCTTGTGTGGAGTCGGGGCCGGAACCTGAGGATTCCTCTCCAGTGCTGACATGGATCTTGGGGTACTTCTGGAGTCTCCCCAGGGGAGTCAGTCCTCGTCTCGAATGCGGGCATGCACTTGCGCTTTCCTCCAGAGCGGTAGCAGCAGTGTCACGCAGTCCGCCGCGTGGATCAAAGGATCTATGGTTTTCCCTCGAGTCTTTCCCACGAGGCTTTCCCACGAGGCTTTCCCACAGGGCTGTCCCACGTGCACACGTGGTGGGAGTCGATCCTCGGCTTGAACGTCAAGGCAGTGCAGGGAAAACAGGTTCCTCTGGAATGGACTGACACATCTGGGGGACTCTTGGAATGGTGGCACGACCCTGGAGTTCCTCTCCCTTTCCTGTGGAGAGCGCCTCCTCTTGAGATGCGACGGGAACGCCGGGAATTCTTTCCCTACGAAACAGGGAAAGGATCCCTCATCTCGAGCTAGGAGGCGAAACGGGGCTCCCCTGGATGTGTGCGGGCCCCCACGTGCTTCCTCTCGAGTGGAGACGGGTATGTCGGGGAACTTCTTGAGTTGCAGCAATGGTGTGAAGGACCCTTTGGAAGTTCCAGTGGTTAGATGTGATTGGCCTCGAGAAGCCTCAGCGGAAATGGGCCTCATCTCGCCTGGAGGGCAAAACCTCCTGGATTTTCTCGAGTTGCGGCAGGTGCTCTCGACTTACGATGGGGACCTCAGGGAACCGCTCTGGTGGCCTCAGGAAAGGCCAGTCCCCATGCGAGTTCCTCGGGGGCCTCTCGGGATTCCTCTCCCGTCGATGCCGGGGCCTAAGACCTTGTGTGGAGTCGGGGCCGGAACCTGAGGATTCCTCTCCAGTGCTGACATGGATCTTGGGGTACTTCTGGAGTCTCCCCAGGGGAGTCAGTCCTCGTCTCGAATGCGAGCATGCACTTGCGCTTTCCTCCAGAGCGGTAGCAGCAGTGTCACGCAGTCCGCCGCGTGGATCAAAGGATCTATGGTTTTCCCTCGAGTCTTTCCCACGAGGCTTTCCCACGAGGCTTTCCCACAGGGCTGTCCCACGTGCACACGTGGTGGGAGTCGATCCTCGGCTTGAACGTCAACGCAGTGCAGGGAAAACAGGTTCCTCTGGAATGGACTGACACATCTGGGGGACTCTTGGAATGGTGGCACGACCCTGGAGTTCCTCTCGCCTTTCCTGTGGAGAGCGCCTCCTCTTGAGATGCGACGGGAACGCCGGGAATTCTTTCCCTACGAAACAGGGAAAGGATCCATCATCTCGAGCTAGGAGGCGGAAACGGGGCTCCCCTGGATGTGTGCGGGACACCACGTGCTTCCTCTCGAGTGGAGACGGGTATGTCGGGGAACTTCTTGAGTTGCAGCAATGGTGTGAAGGACCCTTTGGAAGTTCCAGTGGTTAGATGTGATTGGCCTCGAGAAGCCTCAGCGGAAATGGGCCTCATCTCGCCTGGAGGGCAAAACCTCCTGGATTTCTCGAGTTGCGGCAGGTGCTCTCGCCTTACGACGGGGACCTCAGGGACCCGCTCTGGTGGCCTCAGGAAAGGCCAGTCCCCATGCGAGTTCCTCGGGGGCCTCTCGGGATTCCTCTCCCGTCGATGCCGGGGCCTAAGACCTTGTGTGGAGTCGGAGCCGGAACCTGAGGATTCCTCTCCAGTGCTGACATGGATCTTGGGGTACTTCTGGAGTCTCCCCAGGGGAGTCAGTCCTCGTCTCGAATGCGGGCATGCACTTGCGCTTTCCTCCAGAGCGGTAGCAGCAGTGTCACGCAGTCCGCCGTGTGGATCAAAGGACCTATGGTTTTCCCTCGAGTCTTTCCCACGAGGCTTTCCCACGAGGCTTTCCCACAGGGCTGTCCCACGTGCACACGTGGTGGGAGTCGATCCTCGGCTTGAACGTCAAGGCAGTGCAGGGAAAACAGGTTCCTCTGGAATGGACTGACACATCTGGGGGACTCTTGGAATGGTGTCACGACCCTGGAGTTCCTCTCGCCTTTCCTGTGGAGAGCGCCTCCTCTTGAGATGCGACGGGAACGCCGGGAATTCTTTCCCTACGAAACAGGGAAAGGATCCCTCATCTCGAGCTAGGAGGCGGAAACGGGGCTCCCCTGGATGTGTGCGGGACACCACGTGCTTCCTCTCGAGTGGAGACGGGTATGTCGGGGAACTTCTTGAGTTGCAGAAAGGATGTGAAGGACCCTTTGGAAGTTCCAGTGGTTAGATATGATTGGCCTCGAGAAGCCTCAGCGGAAATGGGCCTCATCTCGCCTGGAGGGCAAAACCTCCTGGATTTTCTCGAGTTGCGGCAGGTGCTCTCGACTTACGATGCGGACCTCAGGGACCCGCTCTGGTGGCCTCAGGAAAGGCCAGTCCCCATGCGAGTTCCTCGGGGCCCTCTCGGGATTCCTCTCCCGTCGATGCCGGGGCCTAAGACCTTGTGTGGAGTCGGGGCCGGAACCTGAGGATTCCTCTCCAGTGCTGACATGGATCTTGGGGTACTTCTGGAGTCTCCCCAGGGGAGTCAGTCCTCGTCTCGAATGCGGGCATGCACTTGCGCTTTCCTCCAGAGCGGTAGCAGCAGTGTCACGCAGTCCGCCGCGTGGATCAAAGGATCTATGGTTTTCCCTCGAGTCTTTCCCACGAGGCTTTCCCACGAGGCTTTCCCACAGGGCTGTCCCACGTGCACACGTGGTGGGAGTCGATCCTCGGCTTGAACGTCAAGGCAGTGCAGGGAAAACAGGTTCCTCTGGAATGGACTGACACATCTGGGGGACTCTTGGAATGGTGGCATGACACTGGAGTTCCTCTCGCCTTTCCTGTGGAGAGCGCCTCCTCTTGAGATGCGACCGGAACGCCGGGAATTCTTTCCCTACGAAACAGGGAAAGGATCCCTCATCTCGAGCTAGGAGGCGGAAACGGGGCTCCCCTGGATGTGTGCGGGACACCGTGTGCTTCCTCTCGAGTGCAGATGGGTATGTCGGGGAACTTCTTGAGTTGCAGCAAGGGTGTGAAGGACCCTTTGGAAGTTCCAGTGGTTAGATGTGATTGGCCTCGAGAAGCCTCAGCGGAAATGGGCCTCATCTCGCCTGGAGGGCAAAACCTCCTGGATTTTCTCGAGTTGCAGCAGGTGCTCTCGACTTACGACGGGGACCTCAGGGACCAGCTCTGGTGGCCTCAGGAAAGGCCAGTCCCCATGCGAGTTCCTCGGGGGCCTCTGGGGATTCCTCTCCCGTCGATGCCGGGGCCTAAGTCCTTGTGTGGAGTCGGGGCCGGAACCTGAGGATTCCTCTCCAGTGCTGACATGCATCTTGGGGTACTTCTGGAGTCTCCCCAGGGGAGTCAGTCCTCGTCTCGAATGCGGGCATGCACTTGCGCTTTCCTCCAGAGCGGAAGCAGCAGTGTCACGCAGTCCTCCGCGTGGATCAAAGGATCTATGGTTTTCCCTCGAGTCTTTCCCACGAGGCTTTCCCACGAGGCTTTCCCACAGGGCTGTCCCACGTGCACACGTGGTGGGAGTCGATCCTCGGCTTGAACGTCAAGGCAGTGCAGGGAAAACAGGTTCCTCTGGAATGGACTGACACATCTGGGGGACTCTTGGAATGGTGGCATGACACTGGAGTTCCTCTCGCCTTTCCTGTGGAGAGCGCCTCCTCTTGAGATGCGACCGGAACGCCGGGAATTCTTTCCCTACGAAACAGGGAAAGGATCCCTCATCTCGAGCTAGGAGGCGGAAACGGGGCTCCCCTGGATGTGTGCGGGACACCGTGTGCTTCCTCTCGAGTGCAGATGGGTATGTCGGGGAACTTCTTGAGTTGCAGCAAGGGTGTGAAGGACCCTTTGGAAGTTCCAGTGGTTAGATGTGATTGGCCTCGAGAAGCCTCAGCGGAAATGGGCCTCATCTCGCCTGGAGGGCAAAACCTCCTGGATTTTCTCGAGTTGCAGCAGGTGCTCTCGACTTACGACGGGGACCTCAGGGACCAGCTCTGGTGGCCTCAGGAAAGGCCAGTCCCCATGCGAGTTCCTCGGGGGCCTCTGGGGATTCCTCTCCCGTCGATGCCGGGGCCTAAGTCCTTGTGTGGAGTCGGGGCCGGAACCTGAGGATTCCTCTCCAGTGCTGACATGCATCTTGGGGTACTTCTGGAGTCTCCCCAGGGGAGTCAGTCCTCGTCTCGAATGCGGGCATGCACTTGCGCTTTCCTCCAGAGCGGAAGCAGCAGTGTCACGCAGTCCTCCGCGTGGATCAAAGGATCTATGGTTTTCCCTCGAGTCTTTCCCACGAGGCTTTCCCACGAGGCTTTCCCACAGGGCTGTCCCACGTGCACACGTGGTGGGAGTCGATCCTCGGCTTGAACGTCAAGGCAGTGCAGGGAAAACAGGTTCCTCTGGAATGGACTGACACATCTGGGGGACTCTTGGAATGGTGTCACGACCCTGCAGTTCCTCTCGCCTTTCCTGTGGAGAGCGCCTCCTCTTGAGATGCGACGGGAACGCCGGGAATTCTTTCCCTACGAAACAGGGAAAGGATCCCTCATCTCGAGCTAGGAGGCGGAAACGGGGTCCCCTGGATGTGTGCGGGACCCCACGTGCTTCCTCTCGAGTGGAGACGGGTATGTCGGGGAACTTCTTGAGTTGCAGCAATGGTGTGAAGGACCCTTTGGAAGTTCCAGTGGTTAGATGTGATTGGCCTCGAGATGCCTCAGCGGAAATGGGCCACATCTCGCCTGGAGGGCAAAACCTCCTGGATTTTCTCGAGTTGCGGCAGGTGCTCTCGACTTACGACGGGGACCTCAGGGAACCGCTCTGGTGGCCTCAGGAAAGGCCAGTCCCCATGCGAGTTCCTCGGGGGCGTCTCGGGATTCCTCTCCCATCGATGCCGGGGCCTAAGACCTTGTGAGGAGTCGGGGCAGGAACCTGAGGATTCCTCTCCAGTGCTGACATGGATCTTGGGGTACTTCTGGAGTCTCCCCAGGGGAGTCAGTCCTCGTCTCGAATGCGGGCATGCACTTGCGCTTTCCTCCAGAGCGGTAGCAGCAGTGTCACGCAGTCCGCCGCGTGAATCAAAGGATCTATGGTTTTCCCTCGAGTCTTTCCCACGAGGCTTTCCCACGAGGCTTTCCCACAGGGCTGTCCCACGTGCACACGTGGTGGGAGTCGATCCTCGGCTTGAACGTCAAGGCAGTGCAGGGAAAACAGGTTCCTCTGGAATGGACTGACACATCTGGGGGACTCTTGGAATGGTGGCACGACCCTGGAGTTCCTCTCGCCTTTCCTGTGGAGAGCGCCTCCTCTTGGGATGCGACGGGAACGCCGGGAATTCTTTCCCTACGAAACAGGGAAAGGATCCCTCATCTCGAGCTGGGAGGCGGAAACGGGGCTCCCCTGGATGTGTGCGGGACACCACATGATTCCTCTCGGGTGGAGACGGGTATGTCGGGGAACTTCTTGAGTTGCAGCAAGGGTGTGAAGGACCCTTTCGAAGTTCCAGTGGTTAGACGTGATTGGCCTCGAGAAGCCTCAGCGGAAATGGGCCTCATCTCGCCTGGAGGGCAAAACCTCCTGGATTTTCTCGAGTTGCGGCAGGTGCTCTCGACTTACGACGGGGACCTCAGGGACCCGCTCTGGTGGCCTCAGGACAGGCCAGTCCCCATGCGAGTTCCTCGGGTGCGTCTCGGGATTCCTCTCCCGTCGATGCCGGGGCCTAAGACCTTGTGTGGAGTCGTGGCCGGAACCTGAGGATTCCTCTCCAGTGCTGACATGGATCTTGGGGTACTTCTGGAGTCTCCCCAGGGGAGTCAGTCCTCGTCTCGGATGCGGGCATGCACTTGCGCTTTCCTCCAGAGCGGTAGCAGCAGTGTCACGGAGTCCGCCGCGTGGATCAAAGGATCTATGGTTTTCCCTCGAGTTTTTCCCACGAGGCTTTCCCACGAGGCTTTCCCACAGGGCTGTCCCACGTGCACACGTGGTGGGAGTCGATCCTCGGCTTGAACGTCAAGGCAGTGCAGGGAAAACAGGTTCCTCTGGAATGGACTGACAAATCTGGGGGACTCTTGGAATGGTGTCACGACCCTGGAGTTCCTCTCGCCTTTCCTGTGGAGAGCGCCTCCTCTTGAGATGCGACGGGAACGCCGGGAATTCTTTCCCTACGAAACAGGGAAAGGATCCCTCATCTCGAGCTAGGAGGCGGAAACGGGGCTCCCCTGGATGTGTGCGGGACCCCACGTGCTTCCTCTCGAGTGGAGACGGGTATGTCGGGGAACTTCTTGAGTTGCAGCAATGGTGTGAAGGACCCTTTGGAATTTCCAGTGGTTAGATGTGATTGGCCTCGAGAAGCCTCAGCGGAAATGGGCCTCATCTGGCCTGGAGGGCAAAACCTCCTGGATTTTCTCGAGTTGCGGCAGGTGCTCTCGACTTACGACGGGGACCTCAGGGAACCGCTCTGGTGGCCTCAGGAAAGGCCAGTCCCCATGCGAGTTCCTCGGGGGCGTCTCGGGATTCCTCTCCGGTCGATGCCGGGGCCTAAGACCTTGTGTGGAGTCGGGGCCGGAACCTGAGGATTCCTCTCCAGTGCTGACATGGATCTTGGGGTACTTCTGGAGTCTCCCCAGGGGAGTCAGTCCTCGTCTCGAATGCGGGCATGCACTTGCGCTTTCCTCCAGAGCGGTAGCAGCAGTGTCACGCAGTCCGCCGCGTGGATCAAAGGATCTATGGTTTTCCCTCGAGTCTTTCCCACGAGGCTTTCCCACGAGGCTTTCCAACAGGGCTGTCCCACGTGCACACGTGGTGGGAGTCGATCCTCGGCTTGAACGTCAAGGCAGTGCAGGGAAAACAGGTTCCTCTGGAATGGACTGACACATCTGGGGGACTCTTGGAATGGTGGCACGACCCTGGAGTTCCTCTCGCCTTTCCTGTGGAGAGCGCCTCCTCTTGAGATGCGACGGGAACGCCGGGAATTCTTTCCCTACGAAACAGGGAAAGGATCCCTCATCTCGAGCTAGGAGGCGGAAACGGGGTCCCCTGGATGTGTGCGGGACCCCACGTGCTTCCTCTCGAGTGGAGACGGGTATGTCGGGGAACTTCTTGAGTTGCAGCAATGGTGTGAAGGACCCTTTGGAAGTTCCAGTGGTTAGATGTGATTGGCCTCGAGATGCCTCAGCGGAAATGGGCCACATCTCGCCTGGAGGGCAAAACCTCCTGGATTTTCTCGAGTTGCGGCAGGTGCTCTCGACTTACGACGGGGACCTCAGGGAACCGCTCTGGTGGCCTCAGGAAAGGCCAGTCCCCATGCGAGTTCCTCGGGGGCGACTCGGGATTCCTCTCCCATCGATGCCGGGGCCTAAGACCTTGTGAGGAGTCGGGGCCGGAACCTGAGGATTCCTCTCCAGTGCTGACATGCATCTTGGGGTACTTCTGGAGTCTCCCCAGGGGAGTCAGTCCTCGTCTCGAATGCGGGCATGCACTTGCGCTTTCCTCCAGAGCGGAAGCAGCAGTGTCACGCAGTCCTCCGCGTGGATCAAAGGATCTATGGTTTTCCCTCGAGTCTTTCCCACGAGGCTTTCCCACGAGGCTTTCCCACAGGGCTGTCCCACGTGCACACGTGGTGGGAGTCGATCCTCGGCTTGAACGTCAAGGCAGTGCAGGGAAAACAGGTTCCTCTGGAATGGACTGACACATCTGGGGGACTCTTGGAATGGTGTCACGACCCTGCAGTTCCTCTCGCCTTTCCTGTGGAGAGCGCCTCCTCTTGAGATGCGACGGGAACGCCGGGAATTCTTTCCCTACGAAACAGGGAAAGGATCCCTCATCTCGAGCTAGGAGGCGGAAACGGGGTCCCCTGGATGTGTGCGGGACCCCACGTGCTTCCTCTCGAGTGGAGACGGGTATGTCGGGGAACTTCTTGAGTTGCAGCAATGGTGTGAAGGACCCTTTGGAAGTTCCAGTGGTTAGATGTGATTGGCCTCGAGATGCCTCAGCGGAAATGGGCCACATCTCGCCTGGAGGGCAAAACCTCCTGGATTTTCTCGAGTTGCGGCAGGTGCTCTCGACTTACGACGGGGACCTCAGGGAACCGCTCTGGTGGCCTCAGGAAAGGCCAGTCCCCATGCGAGTTCCTCGTGGGCGTCTCGGGATTCCTCTCCCATCGATGCCGGGGCCTAAGACCTTGTGAGGAGTCGGGGCCGGAACCTGAGGATTCCTCTCCAGTGCTGACATGGATCTTGGGGTACTTCTGGAGTCTCCCCAGGGGAGTCAGTCCTCGTCTCGAATGCGGGCATGCACTTGCGCTTTCCTCCAGAGCGGTAGCAGCAGTGTCACGCAGTCCGCCGCGTGAATCAAAGGATCTATGGTTTTCCCTCGAGTCTTTCCCACGAGGCTTTCCCACGAGGCTTTCCCACAGGGCTGTCCCACGTGCACACGTGGTGGGAGTCGATCCTCGGCTTGAACGTCAAGGCAGTGCAGGGAAAACAGGTTCCTCTGGAATGGACTGACACATCTGGGGGACTCTTGGAATGGTGGCACGACCCTGGAGTTCCTCTCGCCTTTCCTGTGGAGAGCGCCTCCTCTTGGGATGCGACGGGAACGCCGGGAATTCTTTCCCTACGAAACAGGGAAAGGATCCCTCATCTCGAGCTGGGAGGCGGAAACGGGGCTCCCCTGGATGTGTGCGGGACACCACATGATTCCTCTCGGGTGGAGACGGGTATGTCGGGGAACTTCTTGAGTTGCAGCAAGGGTGTGAAGGACCCTTTCGAAGTTCCAGTGGTTAGACGTGATTGGCCTCGAGAAGCCTCAGCGGAAATGGGCCTCATCTCGCCTGGAGGGCAAAACCTCCTGGATTTTCTCGAGTTGCGGCAGGTGCTCTCGACTTACGACGGGGACCTCAGGGACCCGCTCTGGTGGCCTCAGGACAGGCCAGTCCCCATGCGAGTTCCTCGGGTGCGTCTCGGGATTCCTCTCCCGTCGATGCCGGGGCCTAAGACCTTGTGTGGAGTCGTGGCAGGAACCTGAGGATTCCTCTCCAGTGCTGACATGGATCTTGGGGTACTTCTGGAGTCTCCCCAGGGGAGTCAGTCCTCGTCTCGGATGCGGGCATGCACTTGCGCTTTCCTCCAGAGCGGTAGCAGCAGTGTCACGGAGTCCGCCGCGTGGATCAAAGGATCTATGGTTTTCCCTCGAGTTTTTCCCACGAGGCTTTCCCACGAGGCTTTCCCACAGGGCTGTCCCACGTGCACACGTGGTGGGAGTCGATCCTCGGCTTGAACGTCAAGGCAGTGCAGGGAAAACAGGTTCCTCTGGAATGGACTGACAAATCTGGGGGACTCTTGGAATGGTGTCACGACCCTGGAGTTCCTCTCGCCTTTCCTGTGGAGAGCGCCTCCTCTTGAGATGCGACGGGAACGCCGGGAATTCTTTCCCTACGAAACAGGGAAAGGATCCCTCATCTCGAGCTAGGAGGCGGAAACGGGGCTCCCCTGGATGTGTGCGGGACCCCACGTGCTTCCTCTCGAGTGGAGACGGGTATGTCGGGGAACTTCTTGAGTTGCAGCAATGGTGTGAAGGACCCTTTGGAATTTCCAGTGGTTAGATGTGATTGGCCTGGAGAAGCCTCAGCGGAAATGGGCCTCATCTGGCCTGGAGGGCAAAACCTCCTGGATTTTCTCGAGTTGCGGCAGGTGCTCTCGACTTACGACGGGGACCTCAGGGAACCGCTCTGGTGGCCTCAGGAAAGGCCAGTCCCCATGCGAGTTCCTCGGGGGCGTCTCGGGATTCCTCTCCGGTCGATGCCGGGGCCTAAGACCTTGTGTGGAGTCGGGGCCGGAACCTGAGGATTCCTCTCCAGTGCTGACATGGATCTTGGGGTACTTCTGGAGTCTCCCCAGGGGAGTCAGTCCTCGTCTCGAATGCGGGCATGCACTTGCGCTTTCCTCCAGAGCGGTAGCAGCAGTGTCACGCAGTCCGCCGCGTGGATCAAAGGATCTATGGTTTTCCCTCGAGTCTTTCCCACGAGGCTTTCCCACGAGGCTTTCCAACAGGGCTGTCCCACGTGCACACGTGGTGGGAGTCGATCCTCGGCTTGAACGTCAAGGCAGTGCAGGGAAAACAGGTTCCTCTGGAATGGACTGACACATCTGGGGGACTCTTGGAATGGTGGCACGACCCTGGAGTTCCTCTCGCCTTTCCTGTGGAGAGCGCCTCCTCTTGAGATGCGACGGGAACGCCGGGAATTCTTTCCCTACGAAACAGGGAAAGGATCCCTCATCTCGAGCTAGGAGGCGGAAACGGGGTCCCCTGGATGTGTGCGGGACCCCACGTGCTTCCTCTCGAGTGGAGACGGGTATGTCGGGGAACTTCTTGAGTTGCAGCAATGGTGTGAAGGACCCTTTGGAAGTTCCAGTGGTTAGATGTGATTGGCCTCGAGATGCCTCAGCGGAAATGGGCCACATCTCGCCTGGAGGGCAAAACCTCCTGGATTTTCTCGAGTTGCGGCAGGTGCTCTCGACTTACGACGGGGACCTCAGGGAACCGCTCTGGTGGCCTCAGGAAAGGCCAGTCCCCATGCGAGTTCCTCGGGGGCGTCTCGGGATTCCTCTCCCATCGATGCCGGGGCCTAAGACCTTGTGAGGAGTCGGGGCCGGAACCTGAGGATTCCTCTCCAGTGCTGACATGGATCTTGGGGTACTTCTGGAGTCTCCCCAGGGGAGTCAGTCCTCGTCTCGAATGCGGGCATGCACTTGCGCTTTCCTCCAGAGCGGTAGCAGCAGTGTCACGCAGTCCGCCGCGTGGATCAAAGGATCTATGGTTTTCCCTCGAGTCTTTCCCACGAGGCTTTCCCACGAGGCTTTCCCACAGGGCTGTCCCACGTGCACACGTGGTGGGAGTCGATCCTCGGCTTGAACGTCAAGGCAGTGCAGGGAAAACAGGTTCCTCTGGAATGGACTGACACATCTGGGGGACTCTTGGAATGGTGGCACGACCCTGGAGTTCCTCTCGCCTTTCCTGTGGAGAGCGCCTCCTCTTGAGATGCGACGGGAACGCCGGGAATTCTTTCCCTACGAAACAGGGAAAGGATCCCTCATCTCGAGCTGGGAGGCGGAAACGGGGCTCCCCTGGATGTGTGCGGGACACCACATGATTCCTCTCGAGTGGAGACGGGTATGTCGGGGAACTTCTTGAGTTGCAGCAAGGGTGTGAAGGACCCTTTCGAAGTTCCAGTGGTTAGACGTGATTGGCCTCGAGAAGCCTCAGCGGAAATGGGCCTCATCTCGCCTGGAGGGCAAAACCTCCTGGATTTTCTCGAGTTGCGGCAGGTGCTCTCGACTTACGACGGGGACCTCAGGGACCCGCTCTGGTGGCCTCAGGACAGGCCAGTCCCCATGCGAGTTCCTCGGGGGCGTCTCGGGATTCCTCTCCCGTCGATGCCGGGGCCTAAGACCTTGTGTGGAGTCGTGGCCGGAACCTGAGGATTCCTCTCCAGTGCTGACATGGATCTTGGGGTACTTCTGGAGTCTCCCCAGGGGAGTCAGTCCTCGTCTCGGATGCGGGCATGCACTTGCGCTTTCCTCCAGAGCGGTAGCAGCAGTGTCACGGAGTCCGCCGCGTGGATCAAAGGATCTATGGTTTTCCCTCGAGTCTTTCCCACGAGGCTTTCCCACGAGGCTTTCCCACAGGGCTGTCCCACGTGCACACGTGGTGGGAGTCGATCCTCGGCTTGAACGTCAAGGCAGTGCAGGGAAAACAGGTTCCTCTGGAATGGACTGACACATCTGGGGGACTCTTGGAATGGTGGCACGACCCTGGAGTTCCTCTCGCCTTTCCTGTGGAGAGTGCCTCCTCTTGAGATGCGACGGGAACGCCGGGAATTCTTTCCCTACGAAACAGGGAAAGGATCCCTCATCTCGAGCCAGGAGGCGGAAACAGGGCTCCCCTGGATGTGTGCGGGACCCCACGTGCTTCCTCTCGAGTGGAGACGGGTATGTCGGGGAACTTCTTGAGTTGCAGCAAGGGTGTGAAGGACCCTTTGGAAGTTCCAGTGGTTAGACGTGATTAGCCTCGAGAAGCCTCAGCGGAAATGGGCCTCATCTCGCCTGGAGGGCAAAACCTCCTGGATTTTCTCGAGTTGCGGCAGGTGCTCTCGACTTACGACGGGGACCTCAGGGAACCGCTCTGGTGGCCTCAGGAAAGGCCAGTCCCCATGCGAGTTCCTCGGGGGCGTCTCGGGATTCCTCACCCGTCGATGCCGGGGCCTAAGACCTTGTGTGGAGTCGGGGCCGGAACCTGAGGATTCCTCTCCAGTGCTGACATGGATCTTGGGGTACTTCTGGAGTCTCCCCAGGGGAGTCAGTCCTCGTCTCGAATGCGGGCATGCATTGCGCTTTCCTCCAGAGCGGTGGCAGCAGTGTCACGCAGTCTGCCGCGTGGATCAAAGGATCTATGGTTTTCCCTCGAGTCTTTCCCACGAGGCTTTCCCATGAGGCTTTCCAAAAGGGCTGTCCCACGTGCACACGTGGTGGGAGTCGATCCTCGGCTTGAACGTCAAGTGCAGGGAAAAAAAGTTCCTCTGGAATGGACTGACACATCTGGGGGACTCTTGGAATGGTGGCACGACCCTGGAGTTCCTCTCGCCTTTCCTGTGGAGAGCGCCTACTCTTGAGATGCGACGGGAACGCCGAGAATGCTTTCCCTACGAAACAGTGAAAGGATCCCTCATCTCGAGCTTGGAGGCGGAAACGGGGCTCCCCTGGATGTGTGCGGGACACCACGTGCTTCCTCTCGAGTGCAGACGGGTATGTCGGGGAACTTCTTGAGTTGCAGCAATGGTGTGAAGGACCCTTTGGAAGTTCCAGTGGTTAGATATGATTAGCCTCGAGAAGCCTCAGCGGAAATGGGCCTCATCTCGCCTGGAGGGCAAAACCTCCTGGATTTTCTCGAGTTGCGGCAGGTGCTCTCGACGTACGATGCGGACCTCAGGGACCCGCTCTGGTGGCCTCAGGAAAGGCCAGTCCCCATGCGAGTTCCTCGGGGCCCTCTCGGGATTCCTCTCCCGTCGATGCCGGGGCCTAAGACCTTGTGTGGAGTCGGGGCCGGAACCTGAGGATTCCTCTCCAGTGCTGACATGGATCTTGGGGTACTTCTGGAGTCTCCCCAGGGGAGTCAGTCCTCGTCTCGGATGCGGGCATGCACTTGCGCTTTCCTCCAGAGCGGTAGCAGCAGTGTCACGCAGTCCGCCGCGTGGATCAAAGGATCTATGGTTTTCCCTCGAGTCTTTCCCACGAGGCTTTCCCACGAGGCTTACCCACAGGGCTGTCCCACGTGCACACGTGGTGGGAGTCGATCCTCGGCTTAAACGTCAAGGCAGTGCAGGGAAAACAGGTTCCTCTGGAATGGACTGACATATGGGGGACTCTTGGAATGGTGTCTCGACCCTGGAGTTCCTCTCGCCTTTCCTGTGGAGAGCGCCTCCTCTTGAGATGCGTCGGGAACGCCGGGAATTCTTTCCCTACGAAACAGGGAAAGGATCCCTCATCTCGAGCTGGGAGGCGGAAACGGGGCTCCCCTGGATGTGTGCGGGCCCCCACGTGCTTCCTCTCGAGTGGAGACGGGTATGTCGGGGAACTTCTTGAGTTGCAGCAAGGGTGTGAAGGACCCTTTGGAAGTTCCAGTGGTTAGATGTGATTGGCCTCGAGAAGCCTCAGCGGAAATGGGCCTCATCTCGCCTGGAGGGCAAAACCTCCTGGATTTTCTCGAGTTGCGGCAGGTGCTCTCGACTTACGACGGGGACCTCAGGGACCCGCTCTGGTGGCCTCAGGAAAGGCCAGTCCCCATGCGAGTTCCTCGGGGGCGTCTCGGGATTCCTCTCCCGTCGATGCCGGGGCCTAAGACCTTGTGTGGAGTCGGGGCCGGAACCTGAGGATTCCTCTCCAGTGCTGACATGGATCTTGGGGTACTTCTGGAGTCTCCCCAGGGGAGTCAGTCCTCGTCTCGAATGCGGGCATGCACTTGCGCTTTCCTCCAGAGCGGTAGCAGCAGTGTCACGCAGTCCGCCGCGTGGATCAAAGGATCTATGGTTTTCCCTCGAGTCTTTCCCACGAGGCTTTCCCACGAGGCTTTCCCACAGGGCTGTCCCACGTGCACACGTGGTGGGAGTCGATCCTCGGCTTGAACGTCAAGGCAGTACAGGGAAAACAGGTTCCTCTGGAATGGACTGACACATCTGGGGGACTCTTGGAATGGTGGCATGACCCTGGAGTTCCTCTCGCCTTTCCTGTGGAGAGCGCCTCCTCTTGAGATGCGACGGGAACGCCGGGAATTCTTTCCCTACGAAACAGGGAAAGGATCCCTCATCTCGAGCTAGGAGGCGGAAACGGGGCTCCCCTGGATGTGTGCCGGACACCGCGTGCTTCCTCTCGAGTGCAGACGGGTATGTCGGGGAACTTCTTGAGTTGCAGCAAGGGTGTGAAGGACCCTTTGGAAGTTCCAGTGGTTAGATGTGATTGGCCTCGAGAAGCCTCAGCGGAAATGGGCCTCATCTCGCCTGGAGGGCAAAACCTCCTGGATTTCTCGAGTTGCAGCATGTGCTCTCGACTTACGACGGGGACCTCAGGGACCCGCTCTGGTGGCCTCAGGAAAGGCCAGTCCCCATGCGAGTTCCTCGGGGGCCTCTGGGGATTCCTCTCCCGTCGATGCCGGGGCCTAAGTCCTTGTGTGGAGTCGGGGCCGGAACCTGAGGATTCCTCTCCAGTGCTGACATGCATCTTTTGGTACTTCTGGAGTTTCCCCAGGGGAGTCAGTCCTCGTCTCGAATGCGGGCATGCACTTGCGCTTTCCTCCAGAGCGGTAGCAGCAGTGTCACGCAGTCCGCCGCGTGGATCAAAGGATCTATGGTTTTCCCTCGAGTCTTTCCCACGAGGCTTTCCCACGAGGCTTTCCCACAGGGCTGTCCCACGTACACACGTGGTGGGAGTCGATCCTCGGCTTGAACGTCAAGGCAGTGCAGGGAAAACAGGTTCCTCTGGAATGGACTGACACATCTGGGGGACTCTTGGAATGGTGTCACGACCCTGGAGTTCCTCTCGCCTTTCCTGTGGAGAGCGCCTCCTCTTGAGATGCGACGGGAACGCCGGGAATTCTTTCCCTACGAAACAGGGAAAGGAACCCTCATCTCGAGCTAGGAGGCGGAAACGGGGTCCCCTGGATGTGTGCGGGACACCACGTGCTTCCTCTCGAGTGGAGACGGGTATGTCGGGGAACTTCTTGAGTTGCAGCAATGGTGTGAAGGACCCTTTGGAAGTTCCAGTGGTTAGATGTGATTGGCCTCGAGATGCCTCAGCGGAAATGGGCCTCATCTCGCCTGGAGGGCAAAACCTCCTGGATTTACTCGAGTTGCGGCAGGTGCTCTCGACTTACGACGGGGACCTCAGGGACCCGCTCTGGTGGCCTCAAAAAGGCCAGTCCCTATGCGAGTTCCTCGGGGGCCTCTCGGGATTCCTCTCCCGTCGATGCCGGGGCCTAAGACCTTGTGTGGAGTCGGGGCCGGAACCTGAGGATTTCTCTCCAGTGCTGACATGGATCTTGGGGTACTTCTGGAGTCTCCCCAGGGGAGTCAGTCCTCGTCTCGAATGCGGGCATTCACTTGCGCTTTCCTCCAGCGCGGTAGCAGCATTGTCACGCAGTCCGCCGCGTGGATCAAAGGATCTATGGTTTTCCCTCGAGTCTTTCCCACGAGGCTTTCCCTCGAGGCTTTCCCAAAGGGCTGTCCCACGTGCACACGTGGTGGGAGTCGATCCTCGGCTTGAACGTCAAGGCAGTGCAGGGAAAACAGGTTCCTCTGGAATGGACTGACACATCTGGGGGACTCTTGGAATGGTGTCACGACCCTGGAGTTCCTCTCGCCTTTCCTGTGGAGAGCGCCTCCTCTTGAGATGCGACGGGAACGCCGGGAATTCTTTCCCTTCGAAACAGGGAAAGGATCACTCATCTCGAGCGAGGAGGCGGAAACGGGGCTCCCCTGGATGTGTGCCGGACACCGCGTGCTTCCTCTCGAGTGGAGACGGGTATGTCGGGGAACTTCTTGAGTTGCAGCAATGGTGTGAAGGACCCTTTGGAAGTTCCAGTGGTTAGATGTGATTGGCCTCGAGAAGCCTCAGCGGAAATGGGCCTCATCTGGCCTGGAGGGCAAAACCTCCTGGATTTTCTCGAGTTGCGGCAGGTGCTCTCGACTTACGACGGGGACTTCAGGGAACCGCTCTGGTGGCCTCAGGAAAGGCCAGTCCCCATGCGAGTTCCTCGGGGGCGTCTCGGGATTCCTCTCCGGACGATGCCGGGGCCTAAGACCTTGTGTGGAGTCGGGGTCGGAACCTGAGGATTCCTCTCCAGTGCTGACATGGATCTTGGGGTACTTCTGGAGTCTCCCCAGGGGAGTCAGTCCTCGTCTCGAATGCGGGCATGCACTTGCGCTTTCCTCCAGAGAGGTAGCAGCAGTGTCACGCAGTCCGCCGCGTGGATCAAAGGATCTATGGTTTTCCCTCGAGTCTTTCCCACGAGGCTTTCCCACGAGGCTTTCCAACAGGGCTGTCCCACGTGCACACGTGGTGGGAGTCGATCCTCGGCTTGAACGTCAAGGCAGTGCAGGGAAAACAGGTTCCTCTGGAATGGACTGACACATCTGGGGGACTCTTGGAATGGTGGCACGACCCTGGAGTTCCTCTCGCCTTTCCTGTGGAGAGCACCTCCTCTTGAGATGCGACGGGAACGCCGGGAATTCTTTCCCTACGAAACAGGGAAAGGATCCCTCATCTCGAGCTAGGAGGCGGAAACGGGTCTCCCCTGGATGTTTGCGGGACACCACATGCTTCCTCTCGAGTGGAGACGGGTATGTCGGGGAACTTCTTGAGTTGCAGCAAGGGTGTGAAGGACCCTTTGGAAGTTCCAGTGGTTAGACGTGATTGGCCTCGAGAAGCCTCAGCGGAAATGGGCCTCATCTCGCCTGGAGGGCAAAACCTCCTGGATTTACTCGAGTTGCGGCAGGTGCTCTCGACTTACGACGGGGACCTCAGGGACCCGCTCTGGTGGCCTCAAAAAGGCCAGTCCCTATGCGAGTTCCTCGGGGGCCTCTCGGGATTCCTCTCCCGTCGATGCCGGGGCCTAAGACCTTGTGTGGAGTCGGGGCCGGAACCTGAGGATTTCTCTCCAGTGCTGACATGGATCTTGGGGTACTTCTGGAGTCTCCCCAGGGGAGTCAGTCCTCGTCTCGAATGCGGGCATTCACTTGCGCTTTCCTCCAGCGCGGTAGCAGCATTGTCACGCAGTCCGCCGCGTGGATCAAAGGATCTATGGTTTTCCCTCGAGTCTTTCCCACGAGGCTTTCCCTCGAGGCTTTCCCAAAGGGCTGTCCCACGTGCACACGTGGTGGGAGTCGATCCTCGGCTTGAACGTCAAGGCAGTGCAGGGAAAACAGGTTCCTCTGGAATGGACTGACACATCTGGGGGACTCTTGGAATGGTGTCACGACCCTGGAGTTCCTCTCGCCTTTCCTGTGGAGAGCGCCTCCTCTTGAGATGCGACGGGAACGCCGGGAATTCTTTCCCTTCGAAACAGGGAAAGGATCCCTCATCTCGAGCTAGGAGGCGGAAACGGGGCTCCCCTGGATGTGTGCGGGACCCCACGTGCTTCCTCTCGAGTGGAGACGGGTATGTCGGGGAACTTCTTGAGTTGCAGCAATGGTGTGAAGGACCCTTTGGAAGTTCCAGTGGTTAGATGTGATTGGCCTCGAGAAGCCTCAGCGGAAATGGGCCTCATCTGGCCTGGAGGGCAAAACCTCCTGGATTTTCTCGAGTTGCGGCAGGTGCTCTCGACTTACGACGGGGACTTCAGGGAACCGCTCTGGTGGCCTCAGGAAAGGCCAGTCCCCATGCGAGTTCCTCGGGGGCGTCTCGGGATTCCTCTCCGGACGATGCCGGGGCCTAAGACCTTGTGTGGAGTCGGGGTCGGAACCTGAGGATTCCTCTCCAGTGCTGACATGGATCTTAGGGTACTTCTGGAGTCTCCCCAGGGGAGTCAGTCCTCGTCTCGAATGCGGGCATGCACTTGCGCTTTCCTCCAGAGAGGTAGCAGCAGTGTCACGCAGTCCGCCGCGTGGATCAAAGGATCTATGGTTTTCCCTCGAGTCTTTCCCACGAGGCTTTCCCACGAGGCTTTCCAACAGGGCTGTCCCACGTGCACACGTGGTGGGAGTCGATCCTCTGCTTGAACGTCAAGGCAGTGCAGGGAAAACAGGTTCCTCTGGAATGGACTGACACATCTGGGGGACTCTTGGAATGGTGGCACGACCCTGGAGTTCCTCTCGCCTTTCCTGTGGAGAGCACCTCCTCTTGAGATGCGACGGGAACGCCGGGAATTCTTTCCCTACGAAACAGGGAAAGGATCCCTCATCTCGAGCTAGGAGGCGGAAACGGGTCTCCCCTGGATGTTTGCGGGACACCACATGCTTCCTCTCGAGTGGAGACGGGTATGTCGGGGAACTTCTTGAGTTGCAGCAAGGGTGTGAAGGACCCTTTGGAAGTTCCAGTGGTTAGACGTGATTGGCCTCGAGAAGCCTCAGCGGAAATGGGCCTCATCTCGCCTGGAGGGCAAAACCTCCTGGATTTTCTCGAGTTGCGGCAGGTGCTCTCGACTTACGAAGGGGACCTCAGGGACCCGCTCTGGTGGCCTCAGGAAAGGCCAGTCCCCATGCAAGTTCCTCGGGGGTGTCTCGGGATTCCTCTCCCGTTGATGCCGGGGCCTAAGACCTTGTGTGGAGTCGGGGCCGGAACCTGAGGATTCCTCTCCAGTGCTGACATGGATCTTGGGGTACTTCTGGAGTCTCCCCAGGGGAGTCAGTCCTCGTCTCGAATGCGGGCATGCACTTGCGCTTTCCTCCAGAGCGGTAGCAGCAGTGTCACGCAGTCCGCCGCGTGAATCAAAGGATCTATGGTTTTCCTTCGAGTCTTTCCCACGAGGTTTTCCCAAGAGGCTTTCCCACAGGGCTGTCCCACGTGCACACGTGGTGGGAGTCGATCCTCGGCTTGAACGTCAAGGCAGTGCAGGGAAAACAGGTTCCTCTGGAATGGACTGACACATCTGGGGGACTCTTGGAATGGTGGCATGACCCTGGAGTTCCTCTCGCCTTTCCTGTGGAGAGCGCCACCTCTTGAGATGCGACGGGAACGCCGGGAATTCTTTCCCTACGAAACAGGGAAAGGATCCCTCATCTCGAGCTAGGAGGCGGAAACGGGGCTCCCCTGGATGTGTGCGGGACACCACGTGCTTCCTCTCGAGTGCAGACGGGTATGTCGGGGAACTTCTTGAGTTGCAGCAAGGGTGGGAAGGACCCTTTGGAAGTTCCAGTGGTTAGATGTGATTGGCCTCGAGAAGCCTCAGCGGAAATGGGCCTCATCTGCCTGGAGGGCAAAACCTCCTGGATTTTCTCGAGTTGCGGCAGGTGCTCTCGACTTACGAAGGGGACCTCAGGGACCCGCTCTGGTGGCCTCAGGACAGGCCAGTCCCCATGCGAGTTCCTCGGGTTCCTCTCGGGATTTCTCTCCCGTCGATGCCGGGGCCTAAGTCCTTGTGTGGAGTCGGGGCCGGAACCTGAGGATTCCTCTCCAGTGCTGACATGGATCTTGGGGTACTTCTGGAGTCTCCCCATGGGAGTCAGTCCTCGTCTCGAATGCGGGCATGCACTTGCGCTTTCCTCCAGAGCGGTAGCAGCAGTGTCAAACAGTCCGCCGCGTGGATCAAAGGATCCTTGGTTTTCCCTCGAGTCTTTCTCACGAGGCTTTCCCACGAGGCTTTCCCACAGGGCTGTCCCACGTGCACACGTGGTGGGAGTCGATCCTCGGCTTGAACGTCAAGGCAATGCAGGGAAAACAGGTTCCTCTGGAATGGACTGACACATCTGGGGGACTCTTGGAATGGTGTCTCGACCCTGGAGTTCCTCTCGCCTTTCCTGTGGAGAGCGCCTCCTCTTGAGATGGGACGGGAACGCCGGGAATTCTTTCCCTACGAAACAGGGAAAGGATCCCTCATCTCGAGCTAGGAGGCGGAAACGGGGCTCCCCTGGATGTGTGCGGGACCCCACGTGCTTCCTCTCGAGTGCAGACGGGTATGTAGGGGAACTTCTTCAGTTGCAGCAAGGGTGTGAAGGACCCTTTGGAAGTTCCAGTGGTTAGATGTGATTGGCCTCGAGAAGCCTCAGCGGAAATGGGCCTCATCTCGCCTGGAGGGCAAAACCTCCTGGATTTTCTCGAGTTTCGGCAGGTGCTCTCGACTTATGACGGGGACCTCAGGGAACCGCTCTGGTGGCCTCAGGAAAGGCCCGTCCCCATGCGAGTTCCTCGGGGGCTTCTCGGGATTCCTCTCCTGTCGATGCCGGGGCCTAAGACCTTGTGTGGAGTCGGGGCCGGAACCTGAGGATTCCTCTCCAGTGCTGACATGGATCTTGGGGTACTTCTGGAGTCTCCCCAGGGGAGTCAGTCCTCGTCTCGAATGCGGGCATGCACTTGAGCTTTCCTCCAGAGCGGTAGCAGCAGTGTCACGCAGTCCGCCGCGTGGAACAAAGGATCTATGGTTTTCCCTCGAGTCTTTCCCACGAGGCTTTCCCACGAGGCTTTCCCACAGGGCTGTCCCACGTGCACACGTGGTGGGAGTCGATCCTCGGCTTGAACGTCAAGGCAGTGCAGGGAAAACAGGTTCCTCTGGAATGGACTGACACATCTGGGGGACTCTTGGAATGGTGGCACGACCCTGGAGTTCCTCTCGCCTTTCCTGTGGAGAGTGCCTCCTCTTGAGATCCGACGGGAACGCCGGGAATTCTTTCCCTACGAACAGGGAAAGGATCCCTCATCTCGAGCCAGGAGGCGGAAACAGGGCTCCCCTGGATGTGTGCGGGACCCCACGTGCTTCCTCTCGAGTGGAGACGGGTATGTCGGGGAACTTCTTGAGTTGCAGCAAGGGTGTGAAGGACCCTTTGGAAGTTCCAGTGGTTAGACGTGATTAGCCTCGAGAAGCCTCAGCGGAAATGGGCCTCATCTCGCCTGGAGGGCAAAACCTCCTGGATTTTCTCGAGTTGCGGCAGGTGCTCTCGACTTACGACGGGGACCTCAGGGAACCGCTCTGGTGGCCTCAGGAAAGGCCAGTCCCCATGCGAGTTCCTCGGGGGCGTCTCGGGATTCCTCACCCGTCGATGCCGGGGCCTAAGACCTTGTGTGGAGTCGGGGCCGGAACCTGAGGATTCCTCTCCAGTGCTGACATGGATCTTGGGGTACTTCTGGAGTCTCCCCAGGGGAGTCAGTCCTCGTCTCGAATGCGGGCATGCATTGCGCTTTCCTCCAGAGCGGTGGCAGCAGTGTCACGCAGTCTGCCGCGTGAATCAAAGGATCTATGGTTTTCCCTCGAGTCTTTCCCACGAGGCTTTCCCATGAGGCTTTCCAAAAGGGCTGTCCCACGTGCACACGTGGTGGGAGTCGATCCTCGGCTTGAACGTCAAGTGCAGGGAAAAAAAGTTCCTCTGGAATGGACTGACACATCTGGGGGACTCTTGGAATGGTGGCACGACCCTGGAGTTCCTCTCGCCTTTCCTGTGGAGAGCGCCTACTCTTGAGATGCGACGGGAACGCCGAGAATGCTTTCCCTACGAAACAGTGAAAGGATCCCTCATCTCGAGCTTGGAGGCGGAAACGGGGCTCCCCTGGATGTGTGCGGGACACCACGAGCTTCCTCTCGAGTGCAGACGGGTATGTCGGGGAACTTCTTGAGTTGCAGCAATGGTGTGAAGGACCCTTTGGAAGTTCCAGTGGTTAGACGTGATTAGCCTCGAGAAGCCTCAGCGGAAATGGGCCTCATCTCGCCTGGAGGGCAAAACCTCCTGGATTTTCTCGAGTTGGGGTAGGTGCTCTCGACTTACGACGGGGACCTCAGGGACCCGCTCTGGTGGCCTCAGGAAAGGCCAGTCCCCATGCGAGTTCCTCGGGGGCGTCTCGGGATTCCTCTCCCGTCGATGCCGGTGCCTAAGACCTTGTGTGGAGTCGGGGCCGGAACCTGAGGATTCCTCTCCAGTGCTGACATGGATCTTGGGGTACTTCTGGAGTCTCCCTAGGGGAGTCAGTCCTCGTCTCGAATGCGGGCATGCACTTGCGCTTTCCTCCAGAGCGGTAGCAGCAGTGTCACGCAGTCCGCCGCGTGGATCAAAGGATCTATGGTTTTCCCTCGAGTCTTTCCCACGAGGCTTTCCCACGAGGCTTTCCCACAGGGCTGTCCCACGTGCACACGTGGTGGGAGTCGATCCTCGGCTTGAACGTCAAGGCAGTGCAGGGAAAACAGGTTCCTCTGGAATGAACTGACACATCTGGGGGACTCTTGGAATGGTGGCACGACCCTGGAGTTCCTCTCGCCTTTCCTGTGGAGAGCGCCTCCTCTTGAGATGCGACGGGAACGCCGGGAATTCTTTCCCTACGAAACAGGGAAAGGATCCCTCATCTCGAGCTAGGAGGCGGAAACGGGGCTCCCCTGGATGTGTTCGGGACACCACGTGCTTCCTCTCGAGTGGAGACGGGTATGTCGGGGAACTTCTTGAGTTGCAGCAAGGGTGTGAAGGACCCTTTGGAAGTTCCAGTGGTTAGACGTGATTGGCCTCGAGAAGCCTCAGCGGAAATGGGCCTCATCTCGCCTGGAGGGCAAAACCTCCTGGATTTTCTCGAGTTGCGGCAGGTGGTCTCGACCTACGACGGGGACCTCAGGGACCCGCTCTGGTGGCCTCAGGAAAGGCCAGTCCCCATGCGAGTTCCTCGGGGGCCTCTCAGGATTCCTCTCCCGTCGATGCCGGGGCCTAAGTCCTTGTGTGGAGTCGGGGCCGGAACCTGAGGATTCCTCTCCAGTGCTGACATGGATCTTGGGGTACTTCTGGAGTCTCCCCAGGGGAGTCAGTCCTCGTCTCCAATGCGGGCATGCATTGCGCTTTCCTCCAGAGCGGTAGCAGCAGTGTCACGCAGTCCGCCGCATGGATCTAAGGATCTATGGTTTTCCCACGAGTCTTTCCCACGAGGCTTTCCCACGAGGCTTTCCCACAGGGCTGTCCCACGTGCACACGTGGTGGGAGTCGATCCTCGGCTTCAACGTCAAGGCAGTGCAGGGAAAACAGGTTCCTCTGGAATGGACTGACACATCTGAGGGACTCTTGGAATGGTGGCACGACCCTGCAGTTCCTCTCGCCTTTCCTGTGGAGAGCGCCTCCTCTTGAGATGCGACGGGAACGCCGGGAATTCTTTCCCTACGAAACAGGCAAAAGATCCCTCATCTCGAGCTAGGAGGCGGAAACGGGGCTCCCCTGGATGTGTGCGGGACCCCACGTGCTTCCTCTCGAGTGCAGACGGGTATGTAGGGGAACTTCTTCAGTTGCAGCAAGGGTGTGAAGGACCCTTTGGAAGTTCCAGTGGTTAGATGTGATTGGCCTCAAGAAGCCTCAGCGGAAATGGGCCTCATCTCGCCTGGAGGGCAAAACCTCCTGGATTTTCTCGAGTTGCGGCAGGTGCTCTCGACTTACGACGGGACCTCAGGGAACCGCTCTGGTGGCCTCAGGAAAGGCCAGTCCCCATGCGAGTTCCTCGGGGGCCTCTCGGGATTCCTCTCCCGTTGATGCCGGGGCCTAAGACCTTGTGTGGAGTCGGGGCCGGAACCTGAGGATTCCTCTCCAGTGCTGACATGGATCTTGGGGTACTTCTGGAGTCTCCCCAGGGGAGTCAGTCCTCGTCTCGAATGCGGGCATGCATTGCGCTTTCCTCCAGAGCGGTAGCAGCAGTGTCACGCAGTCCGCCGCGTGGATCAAAGGATCTATGGTTTTCCCTCGAGTCTTTCCCACGAGGCTTTCCCACGAGGCTTTCCCACAGGGCTGTCCCACGTGCACACGTGGTGGGAGTCGATCCTCGGCTTGAACGTCAAGGCAGTTCAGGGAAAACAGGTTCCTCTGGAATGGACTGACTCATCTGGGGGACTCTTGGAATGGTGGCACGACCCTGGAGTTCCTCTCGCCTTTCCTGTGGAGAGCGCCTTCTCTTGAGATGCGACGGGAACGCCGGGAATTCTTTCCCTACGAAACAGGGAAAGGATCCCTCATCTCGAGCTAGGAGGCGGAAACGGGGCTCCCCTGGATGTGTGCGGGACACCACGTGCTTCCTCTCGAGTGCAGATGGGTATGTCGGGGAACTTCTTGAGTTGCAGCAAGGGTGTGAAGGACCCTTTGGAAGTTCCAGTGGTTAGACGTGATTAGCCTCGAGAAGCCTCAGCGGAAATGGGCCTCATCTCGCCTGGAGGGCAAAACCTCCTGGATTTTCTCGAGTTGCGGCAGGTGCTCTCGACTTACGACGGGGACCTCAGGGACCCGCTCTGGTGGGCTCAGGAAAGGCCAGTCCCCATGCGAGTTCCTCGGGGGCATCTCGGGATTCCTCTCCCGTCGATGCCGGGGCCTAAGACCTTGTGTGGAGTCGGGGCCGGAACCTGAGGATTCCTCTCCAGTGCTGACATGGATCTTGGGATACTTCTGGAGTCTCCCCAGGGGAGTCAGTCCTCGTCTCGAATGCGGGCATGCACTTGCGCTTTCCTCCAGAGCGGTAGCAGCATTGTCACACAGTCCGCCGCGTGGATCAAAGGATCTATGGTTTTCCCTCGAGTCTTTCCCACGAGGCTTTCCCACGAGGCTTTCCCACAGGGCTGTCCCACGTGCACACGTGGTGGGAGTCGATCCTCGGCTTGAACGTCAAGGCAGTGCAGGGAAAACAGGTTCCTCTGGAATGGACTGACACATCTGGGGGACTCTTGGAATGGTGGCACGACCCTGGAGTTCCTCTCGCCTTTCCTGTGGAGAGCGCCTCCTCTTGAGATGCGACGGAAACGCCGGGAATTCTTTCCCTACGAAACAGGGAAAGGATCCCTCATCTCGAGCTAGGAGGCGGAAACGGGGCTCCCCTGGATGTGTGCGGGACACCACGTGCTTCCTCTCGAGTGCAGACGGGTATGTCGGGGAACTTCTTGAGTTGCAGCAAGGGTGTGAAGGACCCTTTAGAAGTTCCAGTGTTTAGACGTGATTAGCCTCGAGAAGCCTCAGCGGAAATGGGCCTCATCTCGCCTGGAGGGCAAAACCTCCTGGATTTTCTCGAGTTGCGGCAGGTGCTCTCGACTTACGACGGGGACCTCAGGGACCCGCTCTGGTGGCCTCAGGAAAGGCCAGTCCCAATGCGAGTTCCTCGGGGCCTCTCGGGATTCCTCTCCCGTCGATGCCGGGGCCTAAGACCTTGTGTGGAGTCGGGGCCGGAACCTGAGGATTCCTCTCCAGTGCTGACAAGGATCTTAGGGTACTTCTGGAGTCTCCCCAGGGAAGTCAGTCCTCGTCTCGAATGCGGGCATGCACTTGCGCTTTCCTCCAGAGCGGTAGCAGCAGTGTCACGCAGTCCGCCGCGTCGATCAAAGGATCTATGGTTTTCCCTCGAGTCTTTCCCACGAGGCTTTCCCACGAGGCTTTCCCACAGGGCTGTCCCACGTGCACACCTTGTGGGAGTCGATCCTCGGCTTGAACGTCAAGGCAGTGCAGGGAAAACAGGTTCCTCTGGAATGGACTGACACATCTGGGGGACTCTTGGAATGGTGGCACGACCCTGGAGTTCCTCTCGCCTTTCCTGTGGAGAGTGCCTCCTCTTGAGATGCGACAGGAACGCAGGGAATTCTTTCCCTACGAAACAGGGAAAGGATCCCTCATCTCGAGCGAGGAGGCGGAAACGGGGCTCCCCTGGATGTGTGCGGGAACCCACGTGCTTCCTCTCGAGTGGAGACGGGTATGTCGGGGAACGTCTTGAGTTGCAGCAATGGTGTGAAGGACCCTTTAGAAGTTCCAGTGGTTAGATGTGATTGGCCTCGAGAAGCCTCAGCGGAAATGGGCCTCATCTCGCCTGGAGGGCAAAACCTCCTGGATTTTCTCGAGTTGCGGCAGGTGCTCTCGACTTACGACGGGACCTCAGGGAACCGCTCTGGTGGCCTCAGGAAAGGCCAGTCCCCATGCGAGTTCCTCGGGGGCGTCTCGGGATTCCTCTCCGGTCGATGCCGGGGCCTAAGACCTTGTGTGGAGTCGGGGCCGGAACCTGAGGATTCCTCTCCAGTGCTGACATGCATCTTGGGGTACTTCTGGAGTCTCCCCAGGGGAGTCAGTCCTCGTCTCGAATGCGGGCATGCATTGCGCTTTCCTCCAGAGCGGTAGCAGCAGTGTCACGCAGTCCGCCGCGTGGATCAAAGGATCTATGGTTTTCCCACGAGTCTTTCCCATGAGGCTTTCCCACGAGGCTTTCCCACGAGGCTTTCCCACAGGGCTGTCCCACGTGCACACGTGGTGGGAGTCGATCCTCGGCTTGAACGTCAAGGCAGTGCAGGGAAAACAGGTTCCTCTGGAATGGACTGACACATCTGGGGGACTCTTGGAATGGTGTCTCGACCCTGGAGTTCCTCTCGCCTTTCCTGTGGATAGCGCCTCCTCTTGAGATGCGTCGGGAACGCCGGGAATTCTTTCCCTACGAAACAGGGAAAGGATCCCTCATCTCGAGCTAGGAGGCGGAAACGGGGCTCCCCTGGATGTGTGCGGGCCCCCACGTGCTTCCTCTCGAGTGGAGACGGGTATGTCGGGGAACTTCTTGAGTTGCAGCAAGGGTGTGAAGGACCCTTTGGAAGTTCCAGTGGTTAGATGTGATTGGCCTCGAGAAGCCTCAGCGGAAATGGGCCTCATCTCGCCTGGAGGGCAAAACCTCCTGGATTTTCTCGAGTTGCGGCAGGTGATCTCGACTTACGACGGGGACCTCAGGGACCCGCTCTGGTGGCCTCAGGAAAGGCCAGTCCCCATGCGAGTTCCTCGGGGGCCTCTCAGGATTCCTCTCCCGTCGATGCCGGGGCCTAAGACCTTGTGTGGAGTCGGGGCCGGAACCTGAGGATTCCTCTCCAGTGCTGACATGGATCTTGGGGTACTTCTGGAGTCTCCCCAGGGGAGTCAGTCCTCGTCTCGAATGCGGGCATGCACTTGCGCTTTCCTCCAGAGCGGTAGCAGCAGTGTCACGCAGTCCGCCGCGTGGATCAAAGGATCTATGGTTTTCCCTCGAGTCTTTCCCACGAGGCTTTCCCACGAGGCTTTCCCACAGGGCTGTCCCACGTGCACACGTGGTGGGAGTCGATCCTCGGCTTGAACGTCAAGGCAGTGCAGGGAAAACAGGTTCCTCTGGAATGGACTGACACATCTGGGGGACTCTTGGAATGGTGGCATGACCCTGGAGTTCCTCTCGCTTTTCCTGTGGAGAGCGCCTCCTCTTGAGATGCGACGGGAACGCCGGGAATTCTTTCCCTACGAAACAGGGAAAGGATCCCTCATCTCGAGCTAGGAGGCGGAAACGGGGCTCCCCTGGATGTGTGCGGACACCGTGTGCTTCCTCTCGAGTGCAGATGGGTATGTCGGGGAACTTCTTGAGTTGCAGCAAGGGTGTGAAGGACCCTTTGGAAGTTCCAGTGGTTAGATGTGATTGGCCTCGAGAAGCCTCAGCGGAAATGGGCCTCATCTCGCCTGGAGGGCAAAACCTCCTGGATTTTCTCGAGTTGCAGCAGGTGCTCTCGACTTACGACGGGGACCTCAGGGACCAGCTCTGGTGGCCTCAGGAAAGGCCAGTCCCCATGCGAGTTCCTCGGGGGCCTCTGGGGATTCCTCTCCCGTCGATGCCGGGGCCTAAGTCCTTGTGTGGAGTCGGGGCCGGAACCTGAGGATTCCTCTCCAGTGCTGACATGGATCTTGGGGTACTTCTGGAGTCTCCCCAGGGGAGTCAGTCCTCGTCTCGAATGCGGGCATGCACTTGCGCTTTCCTCCAGAGCGGTAGCAGCAGTGTCACGCAGTCCTCCGCGTGGATCAAAGGATCTATGGTTTTCCCTCGAGTCTTTCCCACGAGGCTTTCCCACGAGGCTTTCCCACAGGGCTGTCCCACGTGCACACGTGGTGGGAGTCGATCCTCGGCTTGAACGTCAAGGCAGTGCAGGGAAAACAGGTTCCTCTGGAATGGACTGACACATCTGGGGGACTCTTGGAATGGTGTCACGACCCTGGAGTTCCTCTCGCCTTTCCTGTGGAGAGCGCCTCCTCTTGAGATGCGACGGGAACGCCGGGAATTCTTTCCCTACGAAACAGGGAAAGGATCCCTCATCTCAAGCTGGGAGGCGGAAACGGGGCTCCCCTGGATGTGTGCGGGACACCACATCATTCCTCTCGAGTGGAGACGGGTATGTCGGGGAACTTCTTGAGTTGCAGCAAGGGTGTGAAGGACCCTTTCGAAGTTCCAGTGGTTAGACGTGATTGGCCTCGAGAAGCCTCAGCGGAAATGGGCCTCATCTCGCCTGGAGGGCAAAACCTCCTGGATTTTCTCGAGTTGCGGCAGGTGCTCTCGACTTACCACGGGGACCTCAGGGACCCGCTCTGGTGGCCTCAGGAAAGGCCAGTCCCCATGCGAGTTCCTCGGGGGCCTCTCGGGATTCCTCTCCCGTCGATGCCGGGGCCTAAGACCTTGTGTGGAGTCGGGGCCGGAACCTGAGGATTCCTCTCCAGTGCTGACATGGATCTTGGGGTACTTCTGGAGTCTCCCCAGGGGAGTCAGTCCTCGTCTCGAATGCGGGCATGCACTTGCGCTTTCCTCCAGAGTGGGAGCAGCAGTGTCACGCAGTCCGCCGCGTGGATCAAAGGATCTATGGTTTTCCCTCGAGTCTTTCCCACGAGGCTTTCCCACGAGGCTTTCCCACAGGGCTGTCCCACGTGCACACGTGGTGGGAGTCGATCCTCGGCTTGAACGTCAAGGCAGTGCAGGGAAAACAGGTTCCTCTGGAATGGACTGACACATCTGGGGGACTCTTGGAATGGTGGCACGACCCTGGAGTTCCTCTCGCCTTTCCTGTGGAGAGCACCTCCTCTTGAGATGCGACGGGAACGCCGGGAATTCTTTCCCTACGAAACAGTGAAAGGATCCCTCATCTCGAGCTAGGAGGCGGAAACGGGTCTCCCCTGGATGTGTGCGGGACACCACATGCTTCCTCTCGAGTGGAGACGGGTATGTCGGGGAACTTCTTGAGTTGCAGCAAGGGTGTGAAGGACCCTTTGGAAGTTCCAGTGGTTAGACGTGATTGGCCTCGAGAAGCCTCAGCGGAAATGGGCCTCATCTCGCCTGGAGGGCAAAACCTCCTGGATTTTCTCGAGTTGCGGCAGGTGCTCTCGACTTACGAAGGGGACCTCAGGGACCCGCTCTGGTGGCCTCAGGAAAGGCCAGTCCCCATGCAAGTTCCTCGGGGGTGTCTCGGGATTCCTCTCCCGTTGATGCCGGGGCCTAAGACCTTGTGTGGAGTCGGGGCCGGAACCTGAGGATTCCTCTCCAGTGCTGACATGGATCTTGGGGTACTTCTGGAGTCTCCCCAGGGGAGTCAGTCCTCGTCTCGAATGCGGGCATGCACTTGCGCTTTCCTCCAGAGCGGTAGCAGCAGTGTCACGCAGTCCGCCGCGTGGATCAAAGGATCTATGGTTTTCCCTCGAGTCTTTCCCACGAGGCTTTCCCACGAGGCTTTCCCACAGGGCTGTCCCACGTGCACACGTGGTGGGAGTCGATCCTCGGCTTGAACGTCAAGGCAGTGCAGGGAAAACAGGTTCCTCTGGAATGGACTGACACATCTGGGGGACTCTTGGAATGGTGGCATGACCCTGGAGTTCCTCTCGCCTTTCCTGTGGAGAGCTCCACCTCTTGAGATGCGACGGGAACGCCGGGAATTCTTTCCCTACGAAACAGGGAAAGGATCACTCATCTCGAGCTAGGAGGCGGAAACGGGGCTCCCCTGGATGTGTGCGGGACACCACGTGCTTCCTCTCGAGTGCAGACGGGTATGTCGGGGAACTTCTTGAGTTGCAGCAAGGGTGTGAAGGACCCTTTGGAAGTTCCAGTGGTTAGATGTGATTGGCCTCGAGAAGCCTCAGCGGAAATGGGCCTCATCTGCCTGGAGGGCAAAACCTCCTGGATTTTCTCGAGTTGCGGCAGGTGCTCTCGACTTACGACGGGGACCTCAGGGACCCGCTCTGGTGGCCTCAGGACAAGCCAGTCCCCATGCGAGTTCCTCGGGGGCCTCTCGGGATTCCTCTCCCGTCGATGCCGGGGCCTAAGTCCTTGTGTGGAGTCGTGGCCGGAACCTGAGGATTCCTCTCCAGTGCTGACATGGATCTTGGGGTACTTCTGGAGTCTCCCCAGGGGAGTCAGTCCTCGTCTCGAATGCGGGCATGCACTTGCGCTTTCCTCCAGAGCGGTAGCAGCAGTGTCACGCAGTCCGCCGCGTGGATCAAAGGATCTATGGTTTTCCCTCGAGTCTTTCCCACGAGGCTTTCCCACGAGGCTTTCCCACAGGGCTGTCCCACGTGCACACGTGGTGGGAGTCGATCCTCGGCTTGAACGTCAAGGCAGTGCAGGGAAAACAGGTTCCTCTGGAATGGACTGACACATCTGGGGGACTCTAGGAATGGTGGCACGACCCTGGAGTTCCTCTCGCCTTTCCTGTGGAGAGCGCCTCCTCTTGAGATGCGACGGGAACGCCGGGAATTCTTTCCCTACGAAACAGGGAAAGGATCCCTCATCTCGAGCTGGGAGGCGGAAACGGGGCTCCCCTGGATGTGTGCGGGACACCACATGATTCCTCTCGGGTGGAGACGGGTATGTCGGGGAACTTCTTGAGTTGCAGCAAGGGTGTGAAGGACCCTTTGGAAGTTCCAGTGGTTAGACGTGATTGGCCTCGAGAAGCCTCAGCGGAAATGGGCCTCATCTCGCCTGGAGGGCAAAACCTCCTGGATTTTCTCGAGTTGCGGCAGGTGCTCTCGACTTACGACGGGGACCTCAGGGACCCGCTCTGGTGGCCTCAGGAAAGGCCAGTCCCCATGCGAGTTCCTCGGGGGCCTCTCGGGATTCCTCTCCCGTCGATGCCGGGGCCTAAGACCTTGTGTGGAGTCGGGGCCGGAACCTGAGGATTCCTCTCCAGTGCTGACATGGATCTTGGGGTACTTCTGGAGTCTCCCCAGGGGAGTCAGTCCTCGTCTCGAATGCGGGCATGCATTGCGCTTTCCTCCAGAGCGGTAGCAGCAGTGTCACGCAGTCCGCCGCGTGGATCAAAGGATCTATGGTTTTCCCTCGAGTCTTTCCCACGAGGCTTTCCCACGAGGCTTTCCCACAGGGCTGTCCCACGTCCACACGCGGTGGGAGTCGATCCTCGGCTTGAACGTCAAGGCAGTGCATGGAAAACAGGTTCCTCTGGAATGGACTGACTCATCTGGGGGACTCTTGGAATGGTGGCACGAACCTGGAGTTCCTCTCGCCTTTCCTGTGGAGAGCGCCTCCTCTTGAGATGCGACGGGAACGCCGGGAATTCTTTCCCTACGAAACAGGGAAAGGATCCCTCATCTCGAGCTAGGAGGCGGAAACGGGGCTCCCCTGGGTGTGTGCGGGACCCCACGTGCTTCCTCTCGAGTGGAGACGGGTATGTCGGGGAACTTCTTGAGTTGCAGCAATGGTGTGAAGGACCCTTTGGAAGTTCCAGTGGTTAGATGTGATTGGCCTCGAGAAGCCTCAGCGGAAATGGCCCTCATCTGGCCTGGAGGGCAAAACCTCCTGGATTTTCTCGAGTTGCGGCAGGTGCTCTCGACTTACGACGGGGACCTCAGGGAACAGCTCTGGTGGTCTCAGGAAAGGCCAGTCCCCATGAGAGTTCCTCGGGGGCGTCTCGGGATTCCTCTCCCGTCGATGCCGGGGCCTAAGACCTTGTGTGGGTCGGGGCCGGAACCTGAGGATTCCTCTCCAGTGCTGACATGGATCTTGGGGTACTTCTGGAGTCTCCCCAGGGGAGTCAGTCCTCGTCTCGAATGCGGGCATGCACTTGCGCTTTCCTCCAGAGCGGTAGCAGCAGTGTCACGCAGTCCGCCGCGTGGATCAAAGGATCTATGGTTTTCCCTCGAGTCTTTCCCACGAGGCTTTCCCACGAGGCTTTCCCACAGGGCTGTCCCACGTGCACACGTGCTGGGAGTCGATCCTCGGCTTGAACGTCAAGGCAGTGCAGGGAAAACAGGTTCCTCTGGAATGGACTGACACATCTGGGGGACTCTTGGAATGGTGGCACGACCCTGGAGTTCCTCTCGCCTTTCCTGTGGAGAGCGCCTCCTCTTGAGATGCGACGGGAACGCCGGGAATTCTTTCCCTACGAAACAGGGAAAGGATCCCTCATCTCGAGCTAGGAGGCGGAAACGGGGCTCCCCTGGATGTGTGCGGGACCCACGTGCTTCCTCTCGAGTGGAGACGGGTATGTCGGGGAACTTCTTGAGTTGCAGCAAGGGTGTGAAGGACCCTTTGGAAGTTCCAGTGGTTAGACGTGATTAGCCTCGAGAAGCCTCAGCGGAAATGGGCCTCATCTCGCCTGGAGGGCAAAACCTCCTGGATTTTCTCCAGTTGCGGCAGGTGCTCTCGACTTACGACGGGGACCTCAGGGACCCGCTCTGGTGGCCTCAGGAAAGGCCAGTCCCCATGCGAGTTCCTCGGGGGCCTGTCGGGATTCCTCTCCCGTCGATGCCGGGGCCTAAGACCTTGTGTGGAGTCGGGGCCGGAACCTGAGGATTCCTCTCCAGTGCTGACATGGATCTTGGGGTACTTCTGGAGTCTCCCCAGGGGAGTCAGTCCTCGTCTCGAATGCGGGCATGCATTGCGCTTTCCTCCAGAGCGGTATCAGCAGTGTCACGCAGTCCGCCGCGTGGATCAAAGGATCTATGGTTTTCCCACGAGTCTTTCCCATGAGGCTTTCCCACGAGGCTTTCCCACAGGGCTGTCACACGTGCACACGTGGTGGGAGTCGATCCTCGGCTTGAACGTCAAGGCAGTGCAGGGAAAACAGGTTCCTCTGGAATGGACTGACTCATCTGGGGGACTCTTGGAATGGTGGCACGACCCTGGAGTTCCTCTCGCCTTTCCTGTGGAGAGCGCCTCCTCTTGAGATGCGACGGGAACGCCGGGAATTCTTTCTCTACGAAACAGGGAAAGGATCCCTCATCTCGAGCTAGGAGGCGGAAACGGGGCTCCCCTGGATGTGTGCGGGACACCACGTGCTTCCTCTCGAGTGCAGACGGGTATGTCGGGGAACTTCTTGAGTTGCAGCAAGGGTGTGAAGGACCCTTTGGAAGTTCCAGTGGTTAGATGTGATTGGCCTCGAGAAGCCTCAGCGGAAATGGGCCTCATCTCGCCTGGAGGGCAAAACCTCCTGGATTTTCTCGAGTTGCGGCTGGTGCTCTCGACGTACGACGGGACCTCAGGGAACCGCTCTGGTGGCCTCAGGAAAGGCCAGTCCCCATGCGAGTTCCTCGGGGGCCTCTCGGGATTCCTCTCCCGTTGATGCCGGGGCCTAAGACATTGTGTGGAGTCGTGGCCGGAACCTGAGGATTCCTCTCCAGTGCTGACATGGATCTTGGGGTACTTCTGGAGTCTCCCCAGGGGAGTCAGTCCTCGTCTCGAATGCGGGCATGCATTGCGCTTTCCTCCAGAGCGGTAGCAGCAGTGTCACGCAGTCCGCCGCGTGGATCAAAGAATCTATGGTTTTCCCACGAGTCTTTCCCATGAGGCTTTCCCACGAGGCTTTCCCACAGGGCTGTCCCACGTGCACACGTTGTGGGAGTCGATCCTCGGCTTGAACGTCAAGGCAGTGCAGGGAAAACAGGTTCCTCTGGAATGGACTGACTCATCTGGGGGACTCTTGGAATGGTGGCACGACCCTGGAGTTCCTCTCGCCTTTCCTGTGGAGAGCGCCTCCTCTTGAGATGCGACGGGAACGCCGGGAATTCTTTCCCTAAGAAACAGGGAAAGGATCCCTCATCTCGAGCTAGGAGGCGGAAACGGGGCTCCCCTGGATGTGTGCGGGACCCACGTGCTTCCTCTCGAGTGGAGACGGGTATGTCGGGGAACTTCTTGAGTTGCAGCAAGGGTGTGAAGGACCCTTTGGAAGTTCCAGTGGTTAGACGTGATTGGCCTCGAGAAGCCTCAGCGGAAATGGGCCTCATCTCGCCTGGAGGGCAAAACCTCCTGGATTTTCTCGAGTTGGGGCAGGTGCTCTCGACTTACGACGGGACCTCAGGGAACCGCTCTGGTGGCCTCATGAAAGGCCAGTCCCCATGCGAGTTCCTCGGGGGCGTCTCGGGATTCCTCTCCCGTCGATGCCGGGACCTAAGACCTTGTGTGGAGTCGGGGCCGGAACCTGAGGATTCCTCTCCAGTGCTGACATGGATCTTGGGGTACGTCTGGCGTCTCCCCAGGGGAGTCAGTCCTCGTCTCGAATGCGGGCATGCACTTGCGCTTTCCTCCAGAGCGGTAGCAGCAGTGTCACGCAGACCGCCGCGTGGATCAAAGGATTTATGGTTTTCCCTCGAGTCTTTCCCACGAGGCTTTCCCACGAGGCTGTCCCACGTGCACACGTGGTGGGAGTCGATCCTCGGCTTGAACGTCAAGGCAGTGCAGGGAAAACAGGTTCCTCTGGAATGGACTGACACATCTGGGGGACTCTTGGAATGGTGGCACGACCCTGGAGTTCCTCTCGCCTTTCCCGTGGAGAGCGCCTCCTCTTGAGATGCGACGGGAACGCCGGGAATTCTTTCCCTACGAAACAGGGAAAGGATCCCTCATCTCGAGCTAGGAGGCGGAAACGGGGCTCCCCTGGATGTGTGCGGGACCCCACGTGCTTCCTCTCGAGTGGAGACGGGTATGTCGGGGAACTTCTTGAGTTGCAGCAAGGGTGTGAAGGACCCTTTGGAAGTTCCAGTGGTTAGATGTGATTGGCCTCGAGAAGCCTCAGCGGAAATGGGCCTCATCTCGCCTGGAGGGCAAAACCTCCTGGATTTTCTCGAGTTGCGGCAGGTGCTCTCGACTTACGACGGGGACCTCAGGGAACCGCTCTGGTGGCCTCAGGAAAGGCCAGTCCCCATGCGAGTTCCTCGGGGGCGTCTCGGGATTCCTCTGCCGTCGATGCCGGGGCCTAAGACCTTGTGTGGAGTCGGGGCCGGAACCTGAGGATTCCTCTCCAGTGCTGACATGGATCTTGGGGTACTTCTGGAGTCTCCCCAGGGGAGTCAGTCCTCGTCTCGAATGCGGGCATGCACTTGCGCTTTCCTCCAGAGCGGTAGCAGCAGTGTCACGCAGTCCGCCGCGTGGATCAAAGGATCTATGGTTTTCCCTCGAGTCTTTCCCACGAGGCTTTCCCACGAGGCTTTCCCACAGGGCTGTCCCACGTGCACACGTGGTGGGAGTCGATCCTCGGCTTGAACGTCAAGGCAGTGCAGGGAAAACAGGTTCCTCTGGAATGGACTGACACATCTGGGGGACTCTTGGAATGGTGGCACGACCCTGGAGTTCCTCTCGCCTTTCCTGTGGAGAGCGCCTCCTCTTGAGATGCGACGGGAACGCCGGGAATTCTTTCCCTACGAAACAGGGAAAGGATCCCTCATCTCGAGCTATGAGGCGGAAACGGGGTCCCCTGGATGTGTGCGGGACCCCACGTGCTTCCTCTCGAGTGGAGACGGGTATGTCGGGGAACTTCTTGAGTTGCAGCAATGGTGTGAAGGACCGTTTGGAAGTTCCAGTGGTGAGATGTGATTGGCCTCGAGATGCCTCAGCGGAAATGGGCCTCATCTCGCCTGGAGGGCAAAACCTCCTGGATTTTCTCGAGTTGCGGCAGGTGCTCTCGACTTACGACTGGGACCTCAGGGAACCGCTCTGGTGGCCTCAGGAAAGGCCAGTCCCCATGCGAGTTCCTCGGGGGCGTCTCGGGATTCCTCTCCGGTCGATGCCGGGGCCTAAGACCTTGTGTGGAGTCGGGGCCGGAACCTGAGGATTCCTCTCCAGTGCTGACATGGATCTTGGGGTACTTCTGGAGTCTCCCCAGGGGAGTCAGTCCTCGTCTCGAATGCGGGCATGCACTTGCGCTTTCCTCCAGAGCGGTAGCAGCAGTGTCACGCAGTCCGCCGCGTGGATCAAAGGATCTATGGTTTTCCCTCGAGTCTTTCCCACGAGGCTTTCCCACGAGGCTTTCCCACAGGGCTGTCCCACGTGCACACGTGGTGGGAGTCGATCCTCGGCTTGAACGTCAAGGCAGTGCAGGGAAAACAGGTTCCTCTGGAATGGACTGACACATCTGGGGGACTCTTGGAATGGTGGCACGACCCTGGAGTTCCTCTCTCCTTTCCTGTGGAGAGCACCTCCTCTTGAGATGCGACGGGAACGCCGGGAATTCTTTCCCTACGAAACAGTGAAAGGATCCCTCATCTCGAGCTAGGAGGCGGAAACGGGTCTCCCCTGGATGTGTGCGGGACACCACATGCTTCCTCTCGAGTGCAGACGGGTATGTCGGGGAACTTCTTGAGTTGCAGCAAGGGTGTGAAGGACCCTTTGGAAGTTCCAGTGGTTAGACGTGATTGGCCTCGAGAAGCCTCAGCGGAAATGGGCCTCATCTCGCCTGGAGGGCAAAACCTCCTGGATTTTCTCGAGTTGCGGCAGGTGCTCTCGACTTACGAAGGGGACCTCAGGGACCCGCTCTGGTGGCCTCAGGAAAGGCCAGTCCCCATGCAAGTTCCTCGGGGGTGTCTCGGGATTCCTCTCCCGTTGATGCCGGGGCCTAAGACCTTGTGTGGAGTCGGGGCCGGAACCTGAGGATTCCTCTCCAGTGCTGACATGGATCTTGGGGTACTTCTGGAGTCTCCCCAGGGGAGTCAGTCCTCGTCTCGAATGCGGGCATGCATTGCGCTTTCCTCCAGAGCGGTAGCAGCAGTGTCACGCAGTCCGCCGCGTGGATCAAAGGATCTATGGTTTTCCCTCGAGTCTTTCCCACGAGGTTTTCCCACGAGGCTTTCCCACAGGGCTGTCCCACGTGCACACGTGGTGGGAGTCGATCCTCGGCTTGAACGTCAAGGCAGTGCAGGGAAAACAGGTTCCTCTGGAATGGACTGACACATCTGGGGGACTCTTGGAATGGTGGCATGACCCTGGAGTTCCTCTCGCCTTTCCTGTGGAGAGCGCCTCCTCTTGAGATGCGACGGGAACGCCGGGAATTCTTTCCCTACGAAACAGGGAAAGGATCGCTCATCTCGAGCTAGGAGGCGGAAACGGGGCTCCCCTGGATGTGTGCGGGACACCACGTGCTTCCTCTCGAGTGCAGACGGGTATGTCGGGGAACTTCTTGAGTTGCAGCAAGGGTGTGAAGGACCCTTTGGAAGTTCCAGTGGTTAGATGTGATTGGCCTCGAGAAGCCTCAGCGGAAATGGGCCTCATCTGCCTGGAGGGCAAAACCTCCTGGATTTTCTCGAGTTGCGGCAGGTGCTCTCGACTTACGACGGGGACCTCAGGGACCCGCTCTGGTGGCCTCAGGACAAGCCAGTCCCCATGCGAGTTCCTCGGGGGCCTCTCGGGATTCCTCTCCCGTCGATGCCGGGGCCTAAGTCCTTGTGTGGAGTCGTGGCCGGAACCTGAGGATTCCTCTCCAGTGCTGACATGGATCTTGGGGTACTTCTGGAGTCTCCCCAGGGGAGTCAGTCCTCGTCTCGAATGCGGGCATGCACTTGCGCTTTCCTCCAGAGCGGTAGCAGCAGTGTCACGCAGTCCGCCGCGTGGATCAAAGGATCTATGGTTTTCCCTCGAGTCTTTCCCACGAGGCTTTCCCACGAGGCTTTCCCACAGGGCTGTCCCTCGTGCACACGTGGTGGGAGTCGATCCTCGGCTTGAACGTCAAGGCAGTGCAGGGAAAACAGGTTCCTCTGGAATGGACTGACACATCTGGGGGACTCTAGGAATGGTGGCACGACCCTGGAGTTCCTCTCGCCTTTCCTGTGGAGAGCGCCTCCTCTTGAGATGCGACGGGAACGCCGGGAATTCTTTCCCTACGAAACAGGGAAAGGATCCCTCATCTCGAGCTGGGAGGCGGAAACGGGGCTCCCCTGGATGTGTGCGGGACACCACATGATTCCTCTCGGGTGGAGACGGGTATGTCGGGGAACTTCTTGAGTTGCAGCAAGGGTGTGAAGGACCCTTTGGAAGTTCCAGTGGTTAGACGTGATTGGCCTCGAGAAGCCTCAGCGGAAATGGGCCTCATCTCGCCTGGAGGGCAAAACCTCCTGGATTTTCTCGAGTTGCGGCAGGTGCTCTCGACTTACGACGGGGACCTCAGGGACCCGCTCTGGTGGCCTCAGGAAAGGCCAGTCCCCATGCGAGTTCCTCGGGGGCGTCTCGGGATTCCTCTCCCGTCGATGCCGGGGCCTAAGACCTTGTGTGGAGTCGGGGCCGGAACCTGAGGATTCCTCTCCAGTGCTGACATGGATCTTGGGGTACTTCTGGAGTCTCCCCAGGGGAGTCAGTCCTCGTCTCGAATGCGGGCATGCATTGCGCTTTCCTCCAGAGCGGTAGCAGCAGTGTCACGCAGTCCGCCGCGTGGATCAAAGGATCTATGGTTTTCCCTCGAGTCTTTCCCACGAGGCTTTCCCACGAGGCTTTCCCACAGGGCTGTCCCACGTCCACACGTGGTGGGAGTCGATCCTCGGCTTGAACGTCAAGGCAGTGCAGGGAAAACAGGTTCCTCTGGAATGGACTGACTCATCTGGGGGACTCTTGGAATGGTGGCACGACCCTGGAGTTCCTCTCGCCTTTCCTGTGGAGAGCGCCTCCTCTTGAGATGCGACGGGAACGCCGGGAATTCTTTCCCTACGAAACAGGGAAAGGATCCCTCATCTCGAGCTGGGAGGCGGAAACGGGGCTCCCCTGGATGTGTGCGGGACACCACATGATTCCTCTCGAGTGGAGACTGGTATGTCGGGGAACTTCTTGAGTTGCAGCAAGGGTGTGAAGGACCCTTTGGAAGTTCCAGTGGTTAGACGTGATTGGCCTCGAGAAGCCTCAGCGGAAATGGGCCTCATCTCGCCTGGAGGGCAAAACCTCCTGGATTTTCTCGAGTTGCCGCAGGTGCTCTCGACTTACGACGGGGACCTCAGGGACCCGCTCTGGTGGCCTCAGGAAAGGCCAGTCCCCATGCGAGTTCCTCTGGTGCGTCTCGGGATTCCTCTCCCGTCGATGCCGGGGCCTAAGACCTTGTGTGGAGTCGGGGCCGGAACCTGAGGATTCCTCTCCAGTGCTGACATGGATCTTGGGGTACTTCTGGAGTCTCCCAAGGGGAGTCAGTCCTCGTCTCGAATGCGGGCATGCACTTGCGCTTTCCTCCAGAGCGGGAGCAGCAGTGTCACGCAGTCCGCCGCGTGGATCAAAGGATCTATGGTTTTCCCTCGAGTCTTTCCCACGAGGCTTTCCCACGAGGCTTTCCCACAGGGCTGTCCCACGTGCACACGTGGTGGGAGTCGATCCTCGGCTTGAACGTCAAGGCAGTGCAGGGAAAACAGGTTCCTCTGGAATGGACTGACAAATCTGGGGGACTCTTGGAATGGTGGCACGACCCTAGAGTTCCTCTCGCCTTTCCTGTTTAGACGCCTCCTCTTGAGATGCGACGGGAACGCCGGGAATTCTTTCCCTACGAAACAGGGAAAGGATCCCTCATCTCGAGCTAGGAGGCGGAAACGGGGCTCCCCTGGATGTGTGCGGGACCCACGTGCTTCCTCTCGAGTGGAGACGGGTATGTCGAGGAACTTCTTGAGTTGCAGCAATGGTGTGAAGGACCCTTTGGAAGTTCCAGTGGTTAGATGTGATTGGCCTCGAGAAGCCTCAGCGGAAATGGGCCTCATCTCGCCTGGAGGGCAAAACCTCCTGGATTTTCTCGAGTTGCGGCAGGTGGTCTCGACCTACGACGGGGACCACAGGGACCCGCTCTGGTGGCCTCAGGAAAGGCCAGTCCCCATGCGAGTTCCTCGGGGGCCTCTCGGGATTCCTCTCCCGTCGATGCCGGGGCCTAAGATCTTGTGTGGAGTCGGGGCCGGAACCTGAGGATTCCTCTCCAGTGCTGACATGGATCTTGGGGTACTTCTGGAGTCTCCCCAGGGGAGTCAGTCCTCGTCTCGAATGCGGGCATGCATTGCGCTTTCCTCCAGAGCGGTAGCAGCAGTGTCACGCAGTCCGCCGCATGGATCTAAGGATCTATGGTTTTCCCACGAGTCTTTCCCACGAGGCTTTCCCACGAGGCTTTCCCACAGGGCTGTCCCACGTGCACACGTGGTGGGAGTCGATCCTCGGCTTGAACGTCAAGGCAGTGCAGGGAAAACAGGTTCCTCTGGAATGGACTGACACATCTGAGGGACTCTTGGAATGGTGGCACGACCCTGCAGTTCCTCTCGCCTTTCCTGTGGAGAGCGCCTCCTCTTGAGATGCGACGGGAACGCCGGGAATTCTTTCCCTACGAAACAGGGAAAGGATCCCTCATCTCGAGCTAGGAGGCGGAAACGGGGCTCCCCTGGATGTGTGCGGGACACCACGTGCTTCCTCTCGAGTGCAGACGGGTATGTCGGGGAACTTCTTGAGTTGCAGCAAGGGTGTGAAGGACCCTTTGGAAGTTCCAGTGGTTAGACGTGATTAGCCTCGAGAAGCCTCAGCGGAAATGGGCCTCATCTCGCCTGGAGGGCAAAACCTCCTGGATTTTCTCGAGTTGCGGCAGGTGCTCTCGACTTACGACGGGGACCTCAGGGACCCGCTCTGGTGGCCTCAGGAAAGGCCAGTCCCAATGCGAGTTCCTCGGGGCCTCTCGGGATTCCTCTCCCGTCGATGCCGGGGCCTAAGACCTTGTGTGGAGTCGGGGCCGGAACCTGAGGATTCCTCTCCAGTGCTGACATGGATCTTGGGGTACTTCTGGAGTCTCCCCAGGGGAGTCAGTCCTCGTCTCGAATGCGGGCATGCACTTGCGCTTTCCTCCAGAGCGGTAGCAGCAGTGTCACGCAGTCCGCCGCGTGGATCAAAGGATCTATGGTTTTCCCTCGAGTCTTTCCCACGAGGCTTTCCCACGAGGCTTTCCCACAGGGCTGTCCCACGTGCACACGTGGTGGGAGTCGATCCTCGGCTTGAACGTCAAGGCAGTGCAGGGAAAACAGGTTCCTCTGGAATGGACTGACACATCTGGGGGACTCTTGGAATGGTGGCACGACCCTGGAGTTCCTCTCGCCTTTCCTGTGGAGAGCGCCTCCTCTTGAGATGCGACGGGAACGCCGGGAATTCTTTCCCTACGAAACAGGGAAAGGATCCCTCATCTCGAGCTAGGAGGCGGAAACGGGGCTCCACTGGATGTGTGCGGGACCCACGTGCTTCCTCTCGAGTGGAGACGGGTATGTCGGGGAACTTCTTGAGTTGCAGCAAGGGTGTGAAGGACCCTTTGGAAGTTCCAGTGGTTAGACGTGATTAGCCTCGAGAAGCCTCAGCGGAAATGGGCCTCATCTCGCCTGGAGGGCAAAACCTCCTGGATTTTCTCCAGTTGCGGCAGGTGCTCTCGACTTACGACGGGGACCTCAGGGACCCGCTCTGGTGGCCTCAGGAAAGGCCAGTCCCCATGCGAGTTCCTCGGGGGCCTGTCGGGATTCCTCTCCCGTCGATGCCGGGGCCTAAGATCTTGTGTGGAGTCGGGGCCGGAACCTGAGGATTCCTCTCCAGTGCTGACATGGATCTTGGGGTACTTCTGGAGTCTCCCCAGGGGAGTCAGTCCTCGTCTCGAATGCGGGCATGCACTTGCGCTTTCCTCCAGAGCGGTAGCAGCAGTGTCACGCAGTCCGCCGCGTGGATCAAAGGATCTATGGTTTTCCCTCGAGTCTTTCCCACGAGGCTTTCCCACGAGGCTTTCCCACAGGGCTGTCCCACGTGCACACGTGGTGGGAGTCGATCCTCGGCTTGAACGTCAAGGCAGTGCAGGGAAAACGGGTTCCTCTGGAATGGACTGACACATCTGGGGGACTCTTGGAATGGTGGCACGACCCTGGAGTTCCTCTCGCCTTTCCTGTGGAGAGCGCCTCCTCTTGAGATGCGACAGGAACGCCGGGAATTCTTTCCCTACGAAACAGGGAAAGGATCACTCATCTCGAGCGAGGAGGCGGAAACGGGGCTCCCCTGGATGTGTGCGGGAACCCACGTGCTTCCTCTCGAGTGGAGACGGGTATGTCGGGGAACTTCTTGAGTTGCAGCAATGGTGTGAAGGACCCTTTAGAAGTTCCAGTGGTTAGATGTGATTGGCCTCGAGAAGCCTCAGCGGAAATGGGCCTCATCTCGCCTGGAGGGCAAAACCTCCTGGATTTTCTCGAGTTGCGGCAGGTGCTCTCGACTTACGACGGGACCTCAGGGAACCGCTCTGGTGGCCTCAGGAAAGGCCAGTCCCCATGCGAGTTCCTCGGGGGCCTCTCGGGATTCCTCTCCCGTTGATGCCGGCGCCTAAGACCTTGTGTGGAGTCGGGGCCGGAACCTGAGGATTCCTCTCCAGTGCTGACATGGATCTTGGGGTACTTCTGGAGTCTCCCCAGGGGAGTCAGTCCTCGTCTCGAATGCGGGCATGCACTTGCGCTTTCCTCCAGAGCGGTAGCAGCAGTGTCACGCAGTCCGCCGCGTGGATCAAAGGATCTATGGTTTTCCCTCGAGTCTTTCCCACGAGGCTTTCCCACGAGGCTTTCCCACAGGGCTGTCCCACGTGCACACGTGGTGGGAGTCGATCCTCGGCTTGAACGTCAAGGCAGTGCAGGGAAAACGGGTTCCTCTGGAATGGACTGACACATCTGGGGGACTCTTGGAATGGTGGCACGACCCTGGAGTTCCTCTCGCCTTTCCTGTGGAGAGCGCCTCCTCTTGAGATGCGACAGGAACGCCGGGAATTCTTTCCCTACGAAACAGGGAAAGGATCACTCATCTCGAGCTATGAGGTGGAAACGGGGCTCCCCTGGATGTGTGCGGGAACCCACGTGCTTCCTCTCGAGTGGAGACGGGTATGTCGGGGAACTTCTTGAGTTGCAGCAATGGTGTGAAGGACCCTTTAGAAGTTCCAGTGGTTAGATGTGATTGGCCTCGAGAAGCCTCAGCGGAAATGGGCCTCATCTCGCCTGGAGGGCAAAACCTCCTGGATTTTCTCGAGTTGCGGCAGGTGCTCTCGACTTACGACGGGACCTCAGGGAACCGCTCTGGTGGCCTCAGGAAAGGCCAGTCCCCATGCGAGTTCCTCGGGGGCCTCTCGGGATTCCTCTCCCGTTGATGCCGGGGCCTAAGACCTTGTGTGGAGTCGGGGCCGGAACCTGAGGATTCCTCTCCAGTGCTGACATGGATCTTGGGGTACTTCTGGAGTCTCCCCAGGGGAGTCAGTCCTCGTCTCGAATGCGGGCATGCATTGCGCTTTCCTCCAGAGCGGTATCAGCAGTGTCACGCAGTCCACCGCGTGGATCAAAGGATCTATGGTTTTCCCACGAGTCTTTCCCATGAGGCTTTCCCACGAGGCTTTCCCACAGGGCTGTCACACGTGCACACGTGGTGGGAGTCGATCCTCGGCTTGAACGTCAAGGCAGTGCAGGGAAAACAGGTTCCTCTGGAATGGACTGACTCATCTGGGGGACTCTTGGAATGGTGGCACGACCCTGGAGTTCCTCTCGCCTTTCCTGTGGAGAGCGCCTCCTCTTGAGATGCGACGGGAACGCCGGGAATTCTTTCTCTACGAAACAGGGAAAGGATCCCTCATCTCGAGCTAGGAGGCGGAAACGGGGCTCCCCTGGATGTGTGCGGGACACCACGTGCTTCCTCTCGAGTGCAGACGGGGATGTCGGGGAACTTCTTGAGTTGCAGCAAGGGTGTGAAGGACCCTTTGGAAGTTCCAGTGGTTAGATGTGATTGGCCTCGAGAAGCCTCAGCGGAAATGGGCCTCATCTCGCCTGGAGGGCAAAACCTCCTGGATTTTCTCGAGTTGCGGCAGGTGCTCTCGACGTACGACGGGACCTCAGGGAACCGCTCTGGTGGCCTCAGGAAAGGCCAGTCCCCATGCGAGTTCCTCGGGGGCCTCTCGGGATTCCTCTCCCGTTGATGCCGGGGCCTAAGACCTTGTGTGGAGTCGTGGCCGGAACCTGAGGATTCCTCTCCAGTGCTGACATGGATCTTGGGGTACTTCTGGAGTCTCCCCAGGGGAGTCAGTCCTCGTCTCGAATGCGGGCATGCACTTGCGCTTTCCTCCAGAGCGGTAGCAGCAGTGTCACGCAGTCCGCCGCGTGGATCAAAGGATCTATGGTTTTCCCACGAGTCTTTCCCATGAGGCTTTCCCACGAGGCTTTCCCACAGGGCTGTCCCACGTGCACACGTTGTGGGAGTCGATCCTCGGCTTGAACGTCAAGGCAGTGCAGGGAAAACAGGTTCCTCTGGAATGGACTGACTCATCTGGGGGACTCTTGGAATGGTGGCACGACCCTGGAGTTCCTCTCGCCTTTCCTGTGGAGAGCGCCTCCTCTTGAGATGCGACGGGAACGCCGGGAATTCTTTCCCTACGAAACAGGGAAAGGATCCCTCATCTCGAGCTAGGAGGCGGAAACGGGGCTCCCCTGGATTTGTGCGGGACACCACGTGCTTCCTCTCGAGTGCAGACGGGTATGTCGGGGAACTTCTTGAGTTGCAGCAAGGGTGTGAAGGACCCTTTGGAAGTTCCAGTGTTTAGACGTGATTAGCCTCGAGAAGCCTCAGCGGAAATGGGCCTCATCTCGCCTGGAGGGCAAAACCTCCTGGATTTTCTCGAGTTGCGGCAGGTGCTCTCGACTTACGACGGGGACCTCAGGGACCCGCTCTGGTGGCCTCAGGAAAGGCCAGTCCCAATGCGAGTTCCTCGGGGCCTCTCGGGATTCCTCTCCCGTCGATGCCGGGGCCTAAGACCTTGTGTGGAGTCGGGGCCGGAACCTGAGGATTCCTCTCCAGTGCTGACATGGATCTTGGGGTACTTCTGGAGTCTCCCCAGGGGAGTCAGTCCTCGTCTCGAATGCGGGCATGCACTTGCGCTTTCCTCCAGAGCGGTAGCAGCAGTGTCACGCAGTCCGCCGCGTGGATCAAAGGATCTATGGTTTTCCCTCGAGTCTTTCCCACGAGGCTTTCCCACGAGGCTTTCCCACAGGGCTGTCCCACGTGCACACGTGGTGGGAGTCGATCCTCGGCTTGAACGTCAAGGCAGTGCAGGGAAAACAGGTTCCTCTGGAATGGACTGACACATCTGGGGGACTCTTGGAATGGTGGCACGACCCTGGAGTTCCTCTCGCCTTTCCTGTGGAGAGCGCCTCCTCTTGAGATGCGACGGGAACGCCGGGAATTCTTTCCCTAAGAAACAGGGAAAGGATCCCTCATCTCGAGCTAGGAGGCGGAAACGGGGCTCCCCTGGATGTGTGCGGGACCCACGTGCTTCCTCTCGAGTGGAGACGGGTATGTCGGGGAACTTCTTGAGTTGCAGCAAGGGTGTGAAGGACCCTTTGGAAGTTCCAGTGGTTAGACGTGATTGGCCTCGAGAAGCCTCAGCGGAAATGGGCCTCATCTCGCCTGGAGGGCAAAACCTCCTGGATTTTCTCGAGTTGGGGCAGGTGCTCTCGACTTACGACGGGACCTCAGGGAACCGCTCTGGTGGCCTCAGGAAAGGCCAGTCCCCATGCGAGTTCCTCGGGGGCGTCTCGGGATTCCTCTCCCGTCGATGCCGGGACCTAAGACCTTGTGTGGAGTCGGGGCCGGAACCTGAGGATTCCTCTCCAGTGCTGACATGGATCTTGGGGTACGTCTGGCGTCTCCCCAGGGGAGTCAGTCCTCGTCTCGAATGCGGGCATGCACTTGCGCTTTCCTCCAGAGCGGTAGCAGCAGTGTCACGCAGACCGCCGCGTGGATCAAAGGATTTATGGTTTTCCCTCGAGTCTTTCCCACGAGGCTTTCCCACGAGGCTGTCCCACGTGCACACGTGGTGGGAGTCGATCCTCGGCTTGAACGTCAAGGCAGTGCAGGGAAAACAGGTTCCTCTGGAATGGACTGACACATCTGGGGGACTCTTGGAATGGTGGCACGACCCTGGAGTTCCTCTCGCCTTTCCCGTGGAGAGCGCCTCCTCTTGAGATGCGACGGGAACGCCGGGAATTCTTTCCCTACGAAACAGGGAAAGGATCCCTCATCTCGAGCTAGGAGGCGGAAACGGGGCTCCCCTGGATGTGTGCGGGACCCCACGTGCTTCCTCTCGAGTGGAGACGGGTATGTCGGGGAACTTCTTGAGTTGCAGCAAGGGTGTGAAGGACCCTTTGGAAGTTCCAGTGGTTAGATGTGATTGGCCTCGAGAAGCCTCAGCGGAAATGGGCCTCATCTCGCCTGGAGGGCAAAACCTCCTGGATTTTCTCGAGTTGCGGCAGGTGCTCTCGACTTACGACGGGGACCTCAGGGAACCGCTCTGGTGGCCTCAGGAAAGGCCAGTCCCCATGCGAGTTCCTCGGGGGCGTCTCGGGATTCCTCTCCCGTCGATGCCGGGGCCTAAGACCTTGTGTGGAGTCGGGGCCGGAACCTGAGGATTCCTCTCCAGTGCTGACATGGATCTTGGGGTACTTCTGGAGTCTCCCCAGGGGAGTCAGTCCTCGTCTCGAATGCGGGCATGCACTTGCGCTTTCCTCCAGAGCGGTAGCAGCAGTGTCACGCAGTCCGCCGCGTGGATCAAAGGATCTATGGTTTTCCCTCGAGTCTTTCCCACGAGGGTTTCCCACGAGGCTTTCCCACAGGGCTGTCCCACGTGCACACGTGGTGGGAGTCGATCCTCGGCTTGAACGTCAAGGCAGTGCAGGGAAAACAGGTTCCTCTGGAATGGACTGACACATCTGGGGGACTCTTGGAATGGTGGCACGACCCTGGAGTTCCTCTCGCCTTTCCTGTGGAGAGCGCCTCCTCTTGAGATGCGACGGGAACGCCGGGAATTCTTTCCCTACGAAACAGGGAAAGGATCCCTCATCTCGAGCTAGGAGGCTGAAACGGGGCTCCCCTGGATGTGTGCGGGACCCACGTGCTTCCTCTCGAGTGGAGACGGGTATGTCGGGGAACTTCTTGAGTTGCAGCAAGGGTGTGAAAGACTCTTTGGAAGTTCCAGTGGTTAGACGGGATTAGCCTCGAGAAGCCTCAGCGGAAATGGGCCTCATCTCGCCTGGAGGGCAAAACCTCCTGGATTTTCTCGAGTTGCGGCAGGTGCTCTCGACTTACGACGGGGACCTCAGGGAACCGCTCTGGTGGCCTCAGGAAAGGCCAGTCCCCATGCGAGTTCCACGGGGGCCTCTCGGGATTCCTCTCCCGTCGATGCCGGGGCCTAAGACCTTGTGTGGAGTCGGGGCCGGAATCTGAGGATTCCTCTCCAGTGCTGACATGGATCTTGGGGTACATCTGGAATCTCCCCAGGGGAGTCAGTCCTCGTCTCTAATGCGGGCATGCACTTACGCTTTCCTCGAGAGCGGTAGCAGCAGTGTCACGCAGTCCGCCGCGTGGATCAAAGGATCTATGGTTTTCCCTCGAGTCTTTCCCACGAGGCTTTCCCACGAGGCTTTCCCACAGGGCTGTCCCACGTGCACACGTGGTGGGAGTCGATCCTCGGCTTGAACGTCAAGGCAGTGCAGGGAAAACAGGTTCCTGTGGAATGGACTGACACATCTGGGGGACTCTTGGAATGGTGGCACGACCCTGGAGTTCCTCTCGCGTTTCCTGTGGAGACCGCCTCCTCTTGAGATGCGCCGGGAACGCCGGGAATTCTTTCCCTACGAAACAGGGAAAGGATCCCTCATCTCGAGTTAGGAGGCGGAAACGGGGCTCCCCTGGATGTGTGCGGGACCCACGTGCTTCCTCTCGAGTGGAGACGGGTATGTCGGGGAACTTCTAGAGTTGCAGCAAGGGTGTGAAGGACCCTTTGGAAGTTCCAGTGGTTAGACGTGATTAGCCTCGAGAAGCCTCAGCGGAAATGGGCCTCATCTCGCCTGGAGGGCAAAACCTCCTGGATTTTCTCGAGTTGCGGCAGGTGCTCTCGACTTACGACGGGGACCTCAGGGAACCGCTCTGGTGGCCTCAGGAAAGGCCAGTCCCCATGCGAGTTCCTCGGGGGCGTCTCGGGATTCCTCTCCCGTCGATGCCGGGGCCTAAGACCTTGTGTGGAGTCGGGGCCGGAACCTGAGGATTCCTCTCCAGTGCTGACATGGATCTTGGGGTACTTCTGGAGTCTCCCCAGGGGAGTCAGTCCTCGTCTCGAATGCGGGCATGCAATTACGCTTTCCTCGAGAGCGGTAGCAGCAGTGTCACGCAGTCCGCCGCGTGGATCAAAGGATCTATGGTTTTCCCTCGAGTCTTTCCCTCGAGGCTTTCCCACGAGGCTTTCCCACAGGGCTGTCCCACGTGCACACGTGGTGGGAGTCGATCCTCGGCTTGAACGTCAAGGCAGTGCAGGGAAAACAGGTTCCTCTGGAATGGACTGACACATCTGGGGGACTCTTGGAATGTTGTCACGACCCTGGAGTTCCTCTCGCCTTTCCTGTGGAGAGCGCCTCCTCTTGAGATGCGACGGGAACGCCGGGAATTCTTTCCCTACGAAACAGGGAAAGGATCCCTCATCTCGAGCTAGGAGGCGGAAACGGGGCTCCCCTGGATGTGGGCGGGACACCACGTGCTTCCTCTCGAGTGGAGACGGGTATGTCGGGGAACTTCTTGAGTTGCAGCAATGGTGTGAAGGACCCTTTGGAAGTTCCAGTGGTTAGATGTGATTGGCCTCGAGAAGCCTCAGCGGAAATGGGCCTCATCTCGCCTGGAGGGCAAAACCTCCTGGATTTTCTCGAGTTGCGGCAGGTGCTCTCGACTTACGACGGGGACATCAGGGAACCGCTCTGGTGGCCTCAGGAAAGGCCAGTCCCCATGCGAGTTCCTCGGGGGCCTCTCAGGATTCCTCTCCCGTCGATGCCGGGGCCTAAGACCTTGTGTGGAGTCAGGGCCGGAACCTGAGGATTCCTCTCCAGTGCTGACATGGATCTTGGGGTACGTCTGGAGTCTCCCCAGGGGAGTCAGTCCTCGTCTCGAATGCGGGCATGCATTGCGCTTTCCTCCAGAGCGGTAGCAGCAGTGTCATGCAGTCCGCCGCGTGGATCAAAGGATCTATGGTTTTCCCTCGAGTCTTTCCCACGAGGCTTTCCCACGAGGCTTTCCCACAGGGCTGTCCCACGTGCACACGTGGTGGGAGTCGATCCTCGGCTTGAACGTCAAGGCAGTGCAGGGAAAACAGGTTCCTCTGGAATGGACTGACACATCTGGGGGACTCTTGGAATGGTGTCACGACCCTGGAGTTCCTCTCGCCTTTCCTGTGGAGAGCGCCTCCTCTTGAGATGCGACGGGAATGCCGGGAATTCTTTCCCTACGAAACAGGGAAAGGATCCCTCATCTCGAGCTAGGAGGCGGAAACCGGGCTCCCCTGGATGTGTGCGGGACCCCACGTGCTTCCTCTCGAGTGGAGACGGGTATGTCGGGGAACTTCTTGAGTTGCAGCAATGGTGTGAAGGACCCTATGGAAGTTCCAGTGGTTAGATGTGATTGGCCTCGAGAAGCCTTAGCGGAAATGGGCCTCATCTCACCTGGAGGGCAAAACCTCCTGGATTTTCTAGAGTTGCGACAGGTGCTCTCGACTTACGACGGGGACCTCAGGGAACCGCTCTGGAGGCCTCAGGAAAGGCCAGTCCCCATGCGAGTTCCTCGGGGGCGTCTCGGGATTCCTCTCCCGTCGATGCCGGGGCCTAAGACCTTGTGTGGAGTTGGGGCCGGAACCTGAGGATTCCTCTCCAGTGCTGACATGGATCTTGGGGTACTTCTGGAGTCTCCCCAGGGGAGTCAGTCCTCGTCTCGAATGCGGGCATGCATTGCGCTTTCCTCCAGAGCGGTAGCAGCAGTGTCACGCAGTCCGCCGCGTGGATCAAAGGATCTATGTTTTTCCCTCGAGTCTTTCCCACGAGGCTTTCCCACGAGGCTTTCCCCCAGGGCTGTCCCACGTGCACACGTGGTGGGAGTCGATCCTCGGCTTGAACGTCAAGGCAGTGCAGGGAAAACAGGTTCCTCTGGAATGGACTGACACATCTGGGGGACTCTTGGAATGGTGTCACGACCCTGGAGTTCCTCTCGCCTTTCCTGTGGAGAGCGCCTCCTCTTGAGATGCGACGGGAACGCCGGGAATTCTTTCCCTACGAAACAGGGAAAGGATCCCTCATCTCGAGCTAGGAGGCGGAAACCGGGCTCCCCTGGATGTGTGCGGGACCCCACGTGCTTCCTCTCGAGTGGAGACGGGTATGTCGGGGAACTTCTTGAGTTGCAGCAATGGTGTGAAGGACCCTATGGAAGTTCCAGTGGTTAGATGTGATTGGCCTCGAGAAGCCTTAGCGGAAATGGGCCTCATCTCACCTGGAGGGCAAAACCTCCTGGATTTTCTAGAGTTGCGACAGGTGCTCTCGACTTACGACGGGGACCTCAGGGAACCGCTCTGGTGGCCTCAGGAAAGGCGAGTCCCCATGCGAGTTCCTCGGGGGCGTCTCGGGATTCCTCTCCCGTCGATGCCGGGGCCTAAGACCTTGTGTGGAGTTGGGGCCGGAACCTGAGGATTCCTCTCCAGTGCTGACATGGATCTTGGGGTACTTCTGGAGTCTCCCCAGGGGAGTCAGTCCTCGTCTCGAATTCGGGCATGCATTGCGCTTTCCTCCAGAGCGGTAGCAGCAGTGTCACGCAGTCCGCCGCGTGGATCAAAGGATCTATGTTTTTCCCTCGAGTCTTTCCCACGAGGCTTTCCCACGAGGCTTTCCCCCAGGGCTGTCCCACGTGCACACGTGGTGGGAGTCGATCCTCGGCTTGAACGTCAAGGCAGTGCAGGGAAAACAGGTTCCTCTGGAATGGACTGACAAATCTGGGGGACTCTTGGAATGGTGTCACGACCCGGGAGTTCCTCTCGCCTTTCCTGTGGAGAGCGCCTCCTCTTGAGATGCGACGGGAACGCCGGGAATTCTTTCCCTACGAAACGGAAAGGATCCCTCATCTCGAGCTAGGAGGCGGAAACGGGGCTCCCCTGGATGTGGGCGGGACACCACGTGCTTCCTCTCGAGTGGAGACGGGTATGTCGGGGAACTTCTTGAGTTGCAGCAATGGTGTGAAGGACCCTTTGGAAGTTCCAGTGGTTAGATGTGATTGGCCTCGAGAAGCCTCAGCGGAAATGGGCCTCATCTCGCCTGGAGGGCAAAACCTCCTGGATTTTCTCGAGTTGCGGCAGGTGCTCTCGACTTACGACGGGGACATCAGGGAACCGCTCTGGTGGCCTCAGGAAAGGCCAGTCCCCATGCGAGTTCCTCGGGGGCCTCTCAGGATTCCTCTCCCGTCGATTCCGGGGCCTAAGACCTTGTGTGGAGTCAGGGCCGGAACCTGAGGATTCCTCTCCAGTGCTGACATGGATCTTGGGGTACGTCTGGAGTCTCCCCAGGGGAGTCAGTCCTCGTCTCGAATGCGGGCATGCATTGCGCTTTCCTCCAGAGCGGTAGCAGCAGTGTCATGCAGTCCGCCGCGTGGATCAAAGGATCTATGGTTTTCCCTCGAGTCTTTCCCACGAGGCTTTCCCACGAGGCTTTCCCACAGGGCTGTCCCACGTGCACACGTGGTGGGAGTCGATCCTCGGCTTGAACGTCAAGGCAGTGCAGGGAAAACAGGTTCCTCTGGAATGGACTGGCACATCTGGGGGACTCTTGGAATGGTGTCACGACCCTGGAGTTCCTCTCGCCTTTCCTGTGGAGAGCGCCTCCTCTTGAGATGCGACGGGAACGCCGGGAATTCTTTCCCTACGAAACAGGGAAAGGATCCCTCATCTCGAGCTAGGAGGCGGAAACGGGGCTCCCCTGGATGTGTGCGGGACCCCACGTGCTTCCTCTCGAGTGGAGACGGGTATGTCGGGGAACTTCTTGAGTTGCAGCAAGGGTGTGAAGGACCCTTTGGAAGTTCCAGTGGTTAGACGTGATTAGCCTCGAGAAGCCTCAGCGGAAATGGGCCTCATCTCGCCTGGAGGGCAAAACCGCCTGGATTTTCTCGAGTTGCGGCAGGTGCTCTCGACTTACGACGGGGACCTCAGGGACCCGCTCTGGTGGCCTCAGGAAAGGCCAGTCCCCATGCGAGTTCCTCGGGGGCCTCTGGGGATTCCTCTCCAGTCGATGCCGGGGCCTAAGACCTTGTGTGGAGTCGGGGCCGGAACCTGAGGATTCCTCTCCAGTGCTGACATGGATCTTGGGGTACTTCTGGAGTCTCCCCAGGGGAGTCAGTCCTCGTCTCGAATGCGGGCATGCACTTGCGCTTTCCTCCAGAGCGGTAGCAGCAGTGTCACGCAGTCCGCCGCGTGGATCAAAGGATCTATGGTTTTCCCTCGAGTCTTTCCCACAAGGCTTTCCCACGAGGCTTTTCCACAGGGCTGTCCCACGTGCACACGTGGTGGGAGTCGATCCTTGGCTTGAACGTCAAGGCAGTGTAGGGAAAACAGGTTCCTCTCGAATGGACTGACACATCTGGGGGACTCTTGGAATGGTTGCACGACCCTGGAGTTCCTCTCGACTTTCCTGTGGAGAGCGCCTCCTCTTGAGATGCGACGGGAACGCCGGGAATTCTTTCCCTACGAAACAGGGAAAGGATCCCTCATCTCGAGCTAGGAGTCGGAAACGGAGCTCCCCTGGATGTGGGAGGGACACCACGTGCTTCCTCTCGAGTGGAGACGGGTATGTCGGGGAACTTCTTGAGTTGCAGCAAGGGTGTGAAGGACCCTTTGGAAGTTCCAGTGGTTAGACGTGATTAGCCTCGATAAGCCTCAGTGGAAATGGGCCTCATCTCGCCTGGAGGGCAAAACCTCCTGGATTTTCTCGAGTTGCGGCAGGTGCTCTCGACTTACGACGGGGACCTCAGGGACCCGCTCTGGTGGCCTCAGGAAAGGCCAGTCCCCATGCGAGTTCCTCGGGGGCCTCTCGGGATTCCTCTCCCGTCGATGCCGGGGCCTAAGACCTTGTGTGGAGTCGGGGCCGGAACCTGAGGATTCCTCTCCAGTGCTGACATGGATCTTGGGGTACTTCTGGAGTCTCCCCAGGGGAGTCAGTCCTCGTCTCGAATGCGGGCATGCACTTGCGCTTTCCTCCAGAGCGGTAGCAGCAGTGTCACGCATTCCGCCGCGTGGATCAAAGGATCTATGGTTTTCCCTCGAGTCTTTCCCACGAGGCTTTCCCACGAGGCTTTCCCACAGGGCTGTCCCACGTGCACACGTGGTGGGAGTCGATCCTCGGCTTGAACGTCAAGGCAGTGCAGGAAAACAGGTTCCTCTGGAATGGACTGACACATCTGGGGGACTCTTGGAATGGTGGCACGACCCTGGAGTTCCTCTCGCCTTTCCTGTGGAGAGCGCCTCCTCTTGAGATGCGACGGGAACGCCGGGAATTCTTTCCCTACGAAACAGGGAAAGGATCCCTCATCTCGAGCTAGGAGGCAGAAACGGGGCTCCCCTAGATGTGTGCGGGACCCCACGTGCTTCATCTCGAGTGGAGACGGGTATGTCGGGGAACTTCTTGAGTTGCAGCAAGGGTGTGAAGGACCCTTTGGTAGTTCCAGTGGTTAGATGTGATTGGCCTCGAGAAGCCTCAGCGGAAATGGGCCTCATCTTGCCTGGAGGGCAAAACCGCCTGGATTTTCTCGAGTTGCGGCAGGTGCTCTCGACTTACGACGAGGACCTCAGGGACCCGCTCTGGTGGCCTCAGGAAAGGCCAGTCCCCATGCGAGTTCCTCTGGGGATTCCTCTCCCATCGATGCCGGGGCCTAAGACCTTGTGTGAAGTCGGGGCCGGAACCTTAGGATTCCTCTCCAGTGCTGACATGGATCTTGGGGTTCTTCTGGAGTCTCCCCAGGGGAGTCAGTCCTCGTCTCGAATGCGGGCATGCACTTGCGCTTTCCTCCAGAGCGGTAGCAGCAGTGTCACACAGTCCGCCCAATGGATCAAAGGATCTATGGTTTTCCCTCGAGTCTTTCCCACGAGGCTTTCCCACGAGGCTTTCCCTCAGGGCTGTCCCACGTGCACACGTGGTGGGACTCGATCCTCGGCTTGAACGTCAAGGCAGTGCAGGGAAAACAGGTTCCTCTGGAATGGCCTGACACATCTGGGGGACTCTTGGAATGGTGTCACGACCCTGGAGTTCCTCTCGCCTTTCCTGTGGAGAGCGCCTCCTCTTGAGATGCGACGGGAACGCCGGGAATTCTTTCCCTACGAAACAGGGAAAAGATCCCTCATCTCGAGCTAGGAGGCGGAAACGGGGCTCCCCTGGATGTGTGCGGGACCCCACGTGCTTCCTCTCGAGTGGAGACGGGTATGTCGGGGAACTTCTTGAGTTGCAGCAATGGTGTGAAGGATCCTTTGGAAGTTCCAGTGGTTAGATGTGATTGGCCTCGAGAAGCCTCAGCGGAAATGGGCCTCATCTCGCCTGGAGGGCAAAACCTCCTGGATTTTCTCGAGTTGCGGCAGGTGCTCTCGACTTACGACGGGGACCTCAGGGAACCGCTCTGGTGGCCTCAGGAAAGGCCAGTCCCCATGCGAGTTCCTCGGGGGCCTCTCGGAATTCCTCTCCCGTCGATGCCGGGGCCTAAGACCTTGTGTGGAGTCGGGGCCGGAACCTGAGGATTCCTCTCCAGTGCTGACATGGATCTTGGGATACTTCTGGAGTCTCCCCAGGGGAGTCAGTCCTCGTCTCGAATGCGGGCATGCACTTGCGCTTTCCTCCAGAGCGGTAGCAGCAGTGTCACGCAGTCCGCCGCGTGGATCAAAGGATCTATGGTTTTCCCTCGAGTCTTTCCCACGAGGCTTTCCCACGAGGCTTTCCCACAGGGCTGTCCCACGTGCACACGTGGTGGGAGTCGATCCTCGGCTTGAACGTCAAGGCAGTGCAGGGAAAACAGGTTCCTCTGGAATGGACTGACACATCTGGGGGACTCTTGGAATGGTGGCATGACCCTGGAGTTCCTCTCGCCTTTCCTGTGGAGAGCGCCTCCTCTTGAAATGCGACGGGAACGCCGGGAATTCTTTCCCTACGAAACAGGGAAAGGATCCCTCATCTCGAGCTAGGAGGGGAAACAGGGCTCCCCTGGATGTGTGCGGGACCCCACGTGCTTCCTCTCGAGTGCAGACGGGTATGTCGGGGAACTTCTTGAGTTGCAGCAAGGGTGTGAAGGATCCTTTGGAAGTTCCAGTGTTTAGACGTGATTAGCCTCGAGAAGCCTCAGCGGAAATGAGCCTCATCTCGCCTGGAGGGCAAAACCTCCTGGATTTTCTCGAGTTGCAGCAGGTGCTCTCGACGTACGACGGGGACCTCAGGGACCCGCTTTGGTGGCCTCAGGAAAAACCGGTCCCCAAGCGAGTTCCTCGGGGGCCTCTCGGGATTCCTCTCCCGTCGATGCCGGGGCCTAAGACCTTGTGTGGAGTCGGGGCCGGAAACTGAGGATTCCTCTCCCGTGCTGACATGGATTTTGGCGTACTTCTGGAGTCTCCCAAGGGGCGTCAGTCCTCGTCTCGAGTGGGGTCATTCATGTGTGCTTTCCTCCTGAGCAGTAGCAGCAGTGTCTCGCTTCCCGTCTCGTGGATCAAGGGACCTGTGTCTTTCCCTCGAGGCTTTTCCATGGGGCTTTCCCACAGGGCTATTCCACGTGCCACCATGCAGTGCTGGGAAAACAGGAACCTCCTTCCCCACATAGGGGGTACACTGTCCCCTTGGGCGTGTATCTCCAGGGCATTCGCGCTTGGGGGTTGCCCACGGATGTTGGCCTCAGGCTCCACATGAGAAAAGCCCCTAATGGCATTAGCTGCCGGTCCAGACGCTGGCCCCTCAGGTCTCTGGCCGGAGCCTTGGGCTCCAGGCAACTCCAAGCCCTCGGGGCTGGCGCTCTGGGACTGCTGTAGGGAAAGGACGCCAGGAGCCCACGGAGGAGTTGGGGAGGCGCAGGGGGCATATGGAGGCGAGGACAGCGTGGGATCTAGGTGGAGGCGCTGGAGAGAGCGTCCGTTGTCCCGGAATGCCTCGGAGGAGCCAGCGGGGGACAGTACAGGCCCAGGGACCTGTGGTATGTGAAAAGGTGGGAAACCCCAGAACAAGGCAGGCTGGGAAAGGGGGCGTGGGCGGCCAATTCAAAGGGACCTAGGGGGCGTTTCCTGGGCAGTGAGCTCCCTTGGCACTGCTGAGGGCCCCTGATTGATCCACCCGGGGTTGATCCCACCATCCGCTGCGAGGGAGGGCCACAAACCAAAGCCCCCGAACTGCCCACCCACCCCGACGGGGATCTTGGCGGTCCGGGGCACAGCTGTGCCCGGGAAAAGCCCACTCACTCCACGGGACTCCGTCCAGGGTCTCTGCTTGGAAAGAGGCCAGGGGCGGCCCCCTCCATCTACGCACCCAAACCCTATTGACGTCAATGGGGGCGGAGACGCCTCCCGCTCTCCAGAGTCCTGGGCTGCTGGGTCCCCGCCCACTCGGCCAGCAGTCTGCAGCACTCCCGTGTGCCTCTCCCACCATGGCTTCGTCCGGCTCCTCCAGCGCCTCAAGCGGTACGTTTGCCCTCGGTCCCTGGGGTCGGATCACGTCTCAGGGGATTTGCGGGTGGCCCGGGCAAGGGCTCTCGGCCCACGTGTCGACCCCCCTCCCGCCCGAGAACGGCGGGGACCCATCGGCCGGGCCCGGGGTTCCCAGGCGTCAGGTGTGCCCAAAGTTGGAGGGCGTTGCATCGTTCGTTCATCTTGCTCCTTTGGCACACACATGGCTTCTCCGTTCTCTTTTCTGGGAAGACAGTGTTGTTTTAGGGGGCGCGCTGCGGGGGTCGGGGGCCGGTGGGAGCGGGTGCTGTACTGGGATGAGGCCCTTTATCCTCACATCTTCCTGTGGGAACGGGAGTCGGGGAGCTCTGTGGCCTTGCCGCCTTCAGTGGCTTCCTCTGCACAGGGGCCAAGTGCCTTCTGCCTTCTGTCAGGCGTTACGAGGTTTGGGCTTCGCTTTGGCGGCCTTGGCCTTGGCCCTGGCCTGGGCCTTGGCCTTACCCTTGGCGTTGCCCTTGCCCTTGCCCTTGGCCTTGGGCTTGGCCTTCCCTAGGCCTTGTCCTTGGCCTTACCTTGTCCTTGCCCTTACCTTGTCCTTGCCCTTAAAGTTAAACTTGACCTTGACTTTGACCTTGAACTTGAACTTGACCTTGAGATTGAATTTGACCTTGAACTTGACCTTGACCTTGAACTTGAACTTGACTTTGAACTTGAACTCGAACTTGAACTTGACCTTGACTTTGACCTTGACCTTGAACTTGACCTTCACCTTGAACTTGAACTTGACCAACAACGGGAGACCAGATTTGCTCAGAGCACCGGAGGTCCAGAGGCAGGGCCGTGTATCTCCCCTTCCCTTTGTGATCATTGCAAAGACATTCCTAGCTGATAGCGGGAGTGCCCATGAAGAAGCAAGCAGTGGGAGTGTGTTTGACACGACTGTGTGCCTCAACTCCACAAGGGGCCTTTCCTCTCGAAGTAGGCCCCATGTCCCCTTGGGGAGGGTGTCATGCCTCTTTTCTCCACACTGCCAAAGGGTGGAGCAAAGCTCGCTCTGTCAGAGGTACAAAAACAGCAATTGAATGGATTTTCAAGCTCTTGCTAGGCTGCACCCTTTCAGGGCCCACTTTACTGAAGCAGGTGCTCTGTGGCCCCCGGTTGGGTATGCAGGTTCACAAACAGGGTGAGATCCTGTCCAAGCCAACAATTTTCCTGAAAGACCTAGGCTCACTAAAGCTCTCCTCCAGAGCAAAGGGGATAGAGGAGATGTATGGAGGAGTCGTTGCCTTTCCCTGTGAGTGTGGGGCTACTCCCTACGGCCCCAAGCTCAGGGATAACTGCCTCTAAGAAAGGAATGGCAAGAAGCGCTAATCTTGGAGGTTGGGACAGGGAGTTCGCAGCATGTGGGGAAAGAAAGACTTCTTCGGGGAAGAAGAGGCAACCACTGGGGGTGTGTTCGCAAGCCTCTATTTGGAAGGAACACGTTTGCTTATACAACTCAAGACCTCCAGATCTGCTCAGAGGACTGAAGTTCCAGAGACAGGGCCATGTATCTCCCCTTCCCTTTGAGATCCTTGCCAAGACATTCCTAGCAGATTGTCGGAGTGCCCATGAAGAAGCAAGCAGCGGGAGTGTGCTTGACATCACTGGCTGCCTACCTGGGCTCAGCTCCTCAAGGGGCCTTTCTCTCCTGGTAGGCCCTATGTCCCCTTTGGGAGAGGGTTGTGCCCTCTTCCCTCCACACTGCCAAAGGGTGGAGGTGGAGCAAACTCGTTCTCTCCGAGGTAAAAGAAAGACAAATTGGATGGATTTTTAAGCTCTTGCTATGCTGCACCCCTCCAGGACCCACTCGAGCAAAACAGGTGCCCTGTGGCCCCTAGGTCGGGTATGCAGGTTCACACACCGGGTGTGATCCCGTCAAAGCCAAGAATTTTCCTGACAGACCTAGGCTCACTAGAGCTCTCCTCCAGAGGAAAGGGGACAGAAAAGATGTGTGTGTGGAGGTGGCTCTGCCTTTCCAGGTCCCAATCTCAGGGATAACTGCCCCTAAGAAAGAACTGCTGCTGCTGCTGCTGCTGCTGCTGCTGCTGCTGCTGCTGCTGCTGCTGCTGCTGCTAAGTTGCTTCAGTCGTGTTCGACTCTGTGCGACACCATAGACGGTAGCCCACTAGGCTCCCCCGTCCCTGGGATTCTCCAGGCAAGAACAGTAAGTGGGTTGCCATTGCCTTCTCCAATGCATGAAAGTGAAAAAGAAAGTGCAGTCGCTCAGTCGTGTCCGACCCTCAGCGACCCCATGGACTGCAGCCTACCAGGCTTCTCTGTCCATAGGATTTTCTGAAAGGAACTGCAAGAAGCACTTTTCCAGGAGGCTGGGAAAGGGAGTTCGCAGGATGTGGGGAAAGAGAGCCTCCTTCGGGGAAGAATAGGCGGCCACTTGTTTTGTGTTGCAAACCTCTATTTGGAAGGAACAGGTTAGCTTATACAAAGGGAGACCTCCAGATCTGCTCAGAGGACCGAAGTTGCAGAGGCAGGTCGGTGTATTTTCCCTTCACTTTGCGATCCTTGCAAAGAGATTCCTTGCTGCTAGATGACTCAGCAAGGGCCTTTGAGACTGTTGTTTTCTTTCCTAGGTTCAAAGATTCCTTCAGTTCCTAATATAGATATCCTATTAATGATATGACATCCGTGAAAATCTGATATGTCCTGGTCAAATGCTGTCAGTTATCATTCTAGTTATCATATTAAAGCATTTCAAGTCGCAGCAGTGACCAGATGACATTGTCAATTTCTATTTCATCAGGTTTTAACCATGTCCTCTATGGTTTCACACTGATGCCTTTGCAGAAATACTGCTACTTCAAGATATATGGAAAATACTTTTTTTAAGCTTACTGATAATTTGTTTGTTTGTTTGCTTGTCTTCTGGTAAGCTGGTACCAGATGGAATTTAGTCTCCTCTCTAGGTTAAGAGAACAAAGTTTTCTTAGAATTCAATTTTTGATCACAGACTATGAGTTTCTCTACCTTTCATTGATTTATAATTGTTTTCATCATCTGTTTTTTTACTTCGGTAAAGTAAATAAGCCTTATTTAAGATTTTGGTACATGTAGGATGGACTAAGCTTTCCCCACTCTTGCAAGTTCCCTTAACCCTTCAGATTCTTCTCGTGGGACCAAGATCTCACTTTCCTCCAGAGGGACAATCCAAGCTTTTTACCAGTTGATCTGCCCCTGACATCAGAGTCAAGTTGAGCACGAGTTGGCCTATAATTTAGGCATGAAACTATGACTACATAAAGAAAAGGTGACTTTATGATTCAGGGATGGCCATGATATGCCTTGCACTTCAGAGAAAATGGGTTAAAATGATTTTTTTCCTTCAAAACTGCACACCCAGTTCTTTCAGCATATGCAATTGAAAACATCTAGTCATTAGGTCAGTTTTCATTCCAATCCCAAAGAAAGGCAATGACAAAGACTATTCAAGCTGCTGCACAATTGCACTCATCTCACACACTAGTAAAGTAATGCTCAAAATTCCCCAAGTTCACATGAACTGTGAACTTCCAGATGTTCAAGAGGGATTTTAAAAATGCAGAGAAACCAGAGATCAAATTGCCAACATCCACTGGATCATTGAAAAAGCAAGAGAGTTCCAGAAAAAAAGAAACATCTATTTCTGCTTTATTGACAATGCCAAAGCCTTTGACTGTGTGGATCACAAGAAACTGGGAAAAATTCTGAAAGAGATGGGAATACCAGACCACCTGACCTGTCTCCTGAGAAACCTGTATGCAGGTCAGGAAGAAACAGTTCGAACTGGACATGGAACAACAGACTGGTTCTAAATAGGAAAAGGAACATGTCAAGGCTGTATATTGTCACCCTGCTTATTTAACTTATATGCAGCGTACAGCATGAGAAACACTGGGCTGGAGGAAGCACACGCTGGAATCAAGGTTGCTGGGAGAAATATCAATAATCTCAGATATTCAGATGACACCACCCTTATGGCAGAAAGTGAAGAAGAGGTAAAGAGTCTCCTGATGAAAGTGAAAGAGGAGAGTGAAAAAGTTAGCTTAAAGCTCAGCATTCAGAAAACTAAAATCATTGCATCCAGTCTCATCACTTCATGGCAAATAGATGGGAAAACATTGGAAACAGCAGCAGACTATTTTGGGGGGCTTGGAAATCACTGCAGGTGATGGCTGCCTCCATGAACTTAAAACATATTTATGACTTGGAAGAAAAGTGATGACCAAACTAGACAGCATATTAAAAAGCCGAGACGTTGCTTTGCCAACAAAGATCCATCCGGTCAAGGCTATGGTTTTTCCATATGTCATGGATGGATATGAAAGATGTACTATAAAGAAAGTGACAGCTGAAAATTTGATGCTTTTGAACTGTGGTGTTGGAGAAGATGCTTGTAGGTCGCTTAGACTACAAGGAGACGCAACCACTCCATCCTAAAGGAAATCAGGTCTGAATATCCATTGGAAGGACTAATACTGAACCTGAAACTCCAATACTTTGGCCACTTGATGTGAAGAGCTGACTCACTTGGAAGTTGCTTTGATTTGCCTATGAGTGTGGGAGCCCTCCCTGGGCAAAGGGCCTCAGGGGTCATTGCCACTGAATCATGACATCCAAGCAAGCGCATTCCAGCTGTGTGACATGCAGGAAGCAGGAGACTGGGAAAACTGTCTTCCTGAGAGGAAGGAAAGTCATCCACAGAGAGTGTGTTTTCAGGCCTCTCTTTGCAGCAAGTGTTTTGCTTCTCAGACATCAGAGCTGCAGGCTTGCTCTGAGGGCCTCAATTCCAGAGTCAGGGCTGTGTGTCTCACTGCACTTTCCAAGCATTGCAGACACATTCCTAGGTTGGAGCAGTGCTTCCCATGAGAAAGAAGCCTCGGGAGTGTGTCTGAGCGGGCTGAGTGCCATGCCAGGGTCACCTAGTCGAGGGCACCTTGCACATCCAATGGGCCCCAGGCGAGTAGCTATGGACCGGCCCCTCGGTTGAGATATCCCAAAGCAGGGAACAAAGCTAGCTCTGTCAGAAGGAGGAAAACAGCCATGGGATGGATTTTCAAGCAGTTGCTAAGTCACACCACGTGAGGGCTCCGCGGGAAAGAAATGCGAATTTTGGCCTCTAGGCCCAGTATCCGGATGTGTGCACAGGATATTTTCCCCACAGGACCCAAGAATGTTCCAGACAGACCTAAGCTCACTAGCTCTCTCCTGCAGAGGAAATGAAATATTGTTGCTGAACCACGAAAAGATGCTGGGATTCTTGGCTTATGGAGGAGAAGAATTCAATCCAGGGCCCAAGACGAGGCTTGATTGCTCAGAGCTTTTGTGCAATCGAGTTTTATTCAAGAAGAAAGGAGATAGAGAAAGCTTCTGACAGAGACATCACAAGGGGCAGAAAGCGTACCCCCTTGCTAGTGTTAGTAATGGAGTTATATACTCTCCAATAAGTTATTACAATGAACAAAAGAATGTCTGGAGGTTGTAAAGACTCACTAGACCTACTCCCATCATTTACATTTTAAGATAACAGGATTAGCCAGAAGGCTTTTCCAGAGACCATCCTCAAGAAGGATGCATGATTGTTATATAATCCTAAGGAATGTAGAGGGAAAAAAAAGTGTGCCCTTTCTTCCTCCTTGAGAATTCTAGACCCCTCTCTCCTTGGGGACCCTTGAACTTCTTATAAACCTGCCTTGGCAATGACTCTCTCAGAAACATGATTGAACAGCCGTTTGGAGCTTCCTTTGACTTTCCCTGGGAGGGAGGGAGCCCTCCCTGAGCACAGGGCCTCAGGGGCCATGGCCAATGAAAACTAATCTCCCAGTAAGTGCTTTTCAGCCCTGTGTGACTCTCAGCCCACAGGAGGCTGAGAAAACTCTCTTCCTTGGAGGAAGGAAAGGCAGCCCAAGAGTGTGTTTTCAGGCCTGTATCTTGCAGCAAGTGTTTGGCTTGTTAGACATAAGACCTGCAGGCCTGCTCCAACAGACTCCATTCCAGAATCAGGGCCTTGTGTCTCCCTGCAGTTTCCTGGCCTCGCAAACACATTCCTAGGGGAGAGCAGTCCTGCCCATGGGGAAGCAGGCTGCGGGAGTGTGTCTGAGGGGGCCAGGTGCCATGCTGGGGTCACCTGGTCGAGGGCACCTTGCACCTCCAATGGACCCCAGGCAAGGAGTTGCAGGCCACCACCTTGCTTCTGAAATCCCAAAGTGGGGAGCAAAGCTCGCTCTGTCAGAGGGAAGAAAACAGCAACAGGATGGATTTTCAAGCAGTTGCTAGGCTGTACTGCGTTAGGGCTCCAAGGAAGAAAAATGCAGATGTTAGCCCCTACGACTGGTATCCAGGTGGGCTCCCAGGATGATTTCCCCGCAGGATCCAAGAACGTTCCAGACAGACCTGGGCTCACTAGCTCCCTCCTGCAGAGGAAACATGATAGAACAGCTGTTTGGAGGTTGCTTTGACCTCCCCTGGGAGGGTAGGATCCCTCCCTGGGTGCAGGGCCTCAGGGGCCATTGCCGCTGAGAAATGCCCTCTAAGCCAGACCTTTCCAGCCTTGTATGACTCAGCACGGAGGAGACTGGAAAAGCTATCTTCCTTGGAGGAAGGAAAGGCAGCCCCAGAGAGTGTGTTTTGACACCTGTATCTCGCAGCAAGACGTCAGACCTCCAGGCCTGCTCCAACGGCCTCAGTTCCAGAGTCAGGGCCGTGTGTCTCCCTGCATTTTCTGAGCCTTGGGAACACATTCCTAGGTCAGAACAGTCCTGCCCATGGGGAAGGAGGCTGCGGGAGTGTGTCTGAGGGGGTCGGGTGCCATGCTGGGGTCCAATAGACCTGGTACCTCCAATAGACCCCAGGACAACAGCGGTGGGGCTCCCCCTGGCTTCCGAAATGCCAAAGCGAGAAGCAAAGCTAGCTCTATCAGAAGGAAGAAAAGAGCAATTAGATGGATGTTCAGGCTGTTGCTGGGCCGCACCACTTCAGGGTCCCCCCCGAGAGGAGCAGGCGCCCTGTGGCCCCTAGGTCCGATATGCAGGTTAACACACAGGATGTGTCCCCATAGGAGCCAAGAATTTTCCTGACAGACCTAGGCTCACTAGAGCTCTCCTACAGGGCAAAAGGGATAGAACAGACTGTGGATGTGACTCTGCCTTTCCCAGCGAGGGAAAGGGGATGGGACAGATGTGTGGCTGTGGCTCTGCCTTTCCCTGGGAGTGTGGAGCCGCTCCCTATGGCCCCGGGCTCCAGGGGAAATTGCCCCTGAATAATGACCTCCAAGAAGCGCTTTTCCAACTGGCTGAGACGTGGAGTTCTCAGGATGCAGGGAAAGCGAGTGTCCCTTCGGGGAAGCAAAGGCAGTCACCTGTTATCATTACTTACTAGAATAGTAGGTACCTTCTCCAGTTGGGCAGAGGCCTTCCCTACCTGATCTGAAAAAGAAAATGAAGTAGCTCGCTGATTTGAGAAATAATTCCCAGACTTGGGTTTCCAACCAGCATAGAATCCGACAATGGCCCTGTCTATGTAGCCGCGTTAATTAACAGGTATGTGAAGCTCTAAATATCAGTGGAAATTACATACAGCATATAGGCCCCAGTGTTCTGGAATGGTGGAAAGAAACAACCAAACTCTTGAAGAGACACTTTCAAAATGGATCATAGAGACTGACTGTACATGGATGGGCTTGCTTCTGGCAGACTTACTCATATTACGGGTAACTGCTCGTTCCCATAGTTGTTGTCCTTATGAAATTTTCTATGGGAGACCCCCCCCCACAATGAGGCAGGTGTTAGCAGATTTGCCACAAGTAAGGAGGTGGGATTTCACAGCAGCTGGAACAATTAGGTACAGTAATAAATCAGGTAACTAAGTTTGTATGAAAAAGAATATCATTCCCCCTTGAGGAACAGATTCATGAATTTGTGCTCAGTGATCAGGTGTGGCTCAATGACTGGAAACACAATTCCTTGGCCTGACATCGGAAAGGTCCTTATATTGTTGTTTTAGCCACAATTCTGAAAGGGAAGGGAATACCAGACCACCTAACCTGCCTCTTGAGAAATCTGTATGAAGGTCAGGAAGCAACAGTTAGAGCAGGACATGGAACAACAGACTGGTTCCAAAAAGGAAAAGGAGTATGTCAAGGCTGTATATTGTCACCATGTTTATTTAACTTATATGCAGAGTACATCATGAAAAATGCTGGGATGGAAGATACAAGAGCTGGAATCAAGATTGCCGGAAGAAATAGCAATAAACTTAGATATGCAGATGACACCACCATTATGGCAGAATGGGAAGAGGAACGGGTATGTCGGGGAACTTCTTGAGTTGCAGCAAAGGTGTGAAGGACCCTTTCGAAGTTCCAGAGGTTAGGTGTGGTTAGTCTCGACATGCCTCAGCGGGAATGGGCCTCATGTCGCCTGGAATGGAGAGGCTCCTGGATATTCCCGAGTATCAGCAGGTGCTCTCGAGTTACGACGGGGACTTCAGGGACCCGCTCTGGCGGCCTCAGGAATGCCCAGTCATCATGCGTGTTGCTAGGGGGCCTCTCGTGATTCCTCTCCCGTCGATGCGGGGGCCTAAGACCTTGTGTGGAGTCGGGGCCGGAAGCTGAGGATTCCTCTCCAGTGCTGACATGGATTTTGGGGTACTTCTGGAGTTTCCACAGGGGAGCCAGTCCTCGTCTCGAGTGGGGACATGCACGTGCGCTTTCCTCCAGAGCGGTAGCAGCAGTGTCACACTTCCCGTCGCGTGGATCAAGGGATCTGTGGCTTTCGATCGAGGCTTTCACACGAGGGTTTCCCACAGGGCTGTTCCACGTGCCACCGTGGGGTTGTCGATCCTCGAAGTGAAAGTCGAGGCAGTGCAGGGAAAACAGATTCCTCTGGAATGGACTGAGACATCTGGGGGACTCTTGCAATGGTGCAACGACCCTGGAGTTACCCTCGCCTTTCCTGTGGAGAGCGCCTCCTCTTGAGATGCGACCGGAATGCCGGGAATTCTTTCCCGACGACGCAGGGAAAGGATCAATCATTTCCAGCTAGGAGGCGGAAACGGAGCTCCTCTGGATGTGGGCGGGACCTTCGTGCTTCCTCTCCAGCGGAGACGGGTATGTCAGGGAACTGCTTGAGTTGCAGCAAGAGTGTGAAGGACCGTTTCCAAGTTCAGGGGTTAGGTGTGATTAGCCTCGAGAAGCCTCAGCGGAAATGGGCCTCATCTCGCCTGGAGGGCAAAACCTCCTGGATTTTCTCGAGTTGCGGCAGGTGCTCTCGACTTACGATGGGAACCTCAGGGACCCGCTCTGGTGGCCTCAGGAAAGGCCAGTCCCCATGCGAGTTGCTCAGGGGCCTCTCAGGATTCCGCTCCCTTCGATACCAGAGCCTAACACCTTGTGTAGAATCCAGGCCGGAACCTGAGGATTCCTCTCCAGTGCTGACATGGATCTTGGGGTACTTCTGGAGTCTCCCTATGGGAGTCAGTCCTCATTTCAAACGGGGGCATGCACGTGCGCTTTCCTCCCCAGCTGTACCAGCAGTGTCACCTTCCCTTCACGTCGATCAAGGGATCTGTGGCTTTCCCTCGAGGCTTTCCCACGAGGCTTTCCCACAGGGCTCTCCCACGTGCAACCGTGGTGTGTGTCAATCCTCGGTGTGAAAGTCGAGGCAGTGCAGGGAAAACAGGTTCCTCTGGAATGGACTGACACATCTGGGGGACTCTTGGAATGGTGGCACGACCCTGGAGTTCCTCTCGCCTTTCCTGTGGAGAGCGCCTCCTTTTGGGATGCGACGGGAACGCCGGGAATTCTTTCAGGAGCAAGTAGGGAAAGGATCGCTCATCTCGAGCTACCAGGCGGAAACAGGGCTCCTCTGGATGTGGGCGGGACCCTCGTGCTTCCTCTCGAGTGGAGATGGGTATGTCAGGGAACTTCTTGAGTTGCAGCCAGGGTGTGAAGGACCCTTTGGAAGTTCCAGTGGTTAGGTGTGATTAGCCTCGAGACGCCTCAGTGGAAATGGGCCTCATCTCGCCTGGAGGGCAGAACGTCCTGGATTTTCTCCAGTTGCGGCAGGTGCTCTCGACTTATGACGGGGACCTCAGGGACCCGCTCTGGTGGCCTCAGGAAAGGCCAGTCCCCATGCGAGTTCCTCGGGGGCCTCTCGGGATTCCTCTCGCGTCGATGCCGGGGCCTACGACCTTGTGTGGAGTCGGGGCCGGAACCTGAGGATTCCTCTCCAGTGCTGACATGGATCTTGGGGTACTTCTGGAGTCTCCCCAGGGGAGTCAGTCCTCGTCTCGAATGCGGGCATGCAGGTGCGCTTTCCTCCCGATGGGTAGCAGCAGTGTCACGCTTCATGCCGCGTGGATCTAGGGATCTGTGGCTTTCCCTCGAGGCTTTCCCACGAGGCTTTCCCACAGGGCTGTCCCACATGTCCCCGTGGTGTGAGTCGATCCTCAGCATGAAAGTCGAGGCATTGCAGGGAAAACAGGTTCCTCTGGAATGGACTGAAACATCTGGGGGACTCTTGGAATGGTGGCACAACCCTCGAGTTCCTCTCGCCTTTCCTGTGGAGAGTGCCTCCTCTTGAGATGTGACGGGAACGCCGGGAATTCTTTCCGGACCAAGCAGTGAATGGATCCCTCATCTCGAGCTAGGAGGCGGAAAGGGGGCTCCTCTGGATGTTGGCGGGACCCTCGTGCTTCCTCTCGAGTGAAGACGGGGGCTTCGGGGAATTTTTTGAGTTGCCACACGGGTGTGGAGGACTCTTTTGAAGTTCATGAGGGAAGGTGTGATTAGCCTCGAGAGTCCTCAGCGGATATGGGCCTCATTTCACCTGGAAGGGCGATCCTCCTGGATTTTCTAGAGTTACAACAGGTGCCTCTCGAGTTACCACGAGGCCCTCAGGGACTCGATCTGGTGGCCTTAGGTAAGGCCAGTCTCCATTCGAGTTGCTAGTGGCCACTCAAATTGCTCCCCAGTCCATGCCGAGGCCTCAGACCTTGTGTGGACTCGGGCTTGGATCCTGAGGATTCCTCTCCAGTGCTGTCATGGATCTTGGTGTTCTTCTGGAATCTCTTCAGGGGACTTAGTCCTCCTCTCCAGTGGGGACATGCACGTCCGCTTTGCTCCCATGCTGTATCAGCAGTGTCAGGATTCCCATCGCATTACTAACGTGATCTGTGACTTTTCCTTGAGGCTTTCCCACGAGGCTTTCCCACAGGGCTGTCACACGTGACACCATTTTTGATTCGATACTCGGTGTGAAATTCGAGGCAGTGCAGGGAAATCAGTTCCCTCAGAGTGGACTGAGACATTTGGGGGTCTTTTGCAATGGGGCACGAACCCTGTAGTTCCTCTCGACTTTCTCATTTAGACCGCCTCCTCTTGAGATGCGACGTGAACGCCAGGAATCCTTTCCCGACGAAGCAGGGAAAGGATCTCTCATCTCCAATTAAGAGGTGGAAATGAGGCTCCTCTTGTGGTTTGCTGGACCCTCTTTCTTCCTCTCGAGTGGAGACCGGATTGCTGGGGAAGTTCCTGAGTTGCAGCAAAAATGTGAAGGACCATTTCGAAGTTTTAGACGGATTGTGCGTTTTGCCAGGATGTGCCTCAGTGTAAAAGGGCCTCATCTCTCATGAACCGCTTCATCAGGTTTGGCTCAGGCGCTGCTTCCCCTGAGCTAAGGCTGTGGGCGGGAGCCCAGAGACGCAGAGCTAGGCCCAAACCACCTGTGCACTTCTCTGATGGAAGGACAGCACTCAGGAACCCACGTTTGAGAGGCACACAAGCCAGGCACCTACGGAGTCAGCATCCGAGTGTGGGAGACTGCAGGCCTCATCCACAGCCCCAGGGAGCCTGGTGCTCCTACTGCAGAGGTGAGTTTGGGGGGCCAAACAAAACTGAAGGAGCCCTGCAGTTTCACCTCCCTCCTTGGCAGTGTGCAAACAACAGGCATCTAAGCCCTCCCCAAGGACGCCTGGGGCCTAGGTACAAAGGCAAGGCAAGAGCAGAGCTGAGGCCAGGAAGGCGACAGTGGCGTCTCCCAGGCTCGCGCAGCCTGCTCATTCCTGGGCAGGAAGCCTAGCAGCGAGGCAAGTCTGGGCAAGGCTCGCCCAGGGCAGAGCAGCCTCACGCCAGCAACTCGGCCACATCGGGCCTCTGAGCGGAGCTGGAGCTCTGCCGTACAGGAGGCGCACACGGGTCCAGCCAAGCAGGGCTTTACACGCACGCGGCTGGGCTGCCTCTTCTTCCCCGAGGACGCTCGCTTCCGCGAATGCTGTTCAGTCGGCTTCTAGGAGGGGGCGCTCTGTGCCTCCTGCAGGTCTTGGCTCACAGGCTGCTTGCCCTGAGCTGGGGCTGTGGGCGGGAGCCGAGACACGCAGGGGCAGGCCCCAACCAGCTGCACACGTCTCTGCGTGGGAGGAGAGTGGTAGGGAGGCTTCATGTGTGAGGCAGCTGCTGGGCGCCCACAGAGTCAGCCTCCTAGTGTGCGGGGCTACAGAGCCCTGCTAGGGGCCCTGGGAGCCTGGTGCACTCCGTGCGGTGCTGACTCTGGGCGGCCAAGCAACCGCTGGAGGAGCCCTGCACTTGCCCTTCCTTTCCCTCCGACAGAGCTCTTCCTGCTGGAGCCCTTGGCAGTGTGCATGCGACCGGCCCCTGAGCCCTCCCCAAGGACGCCTTGAGCCTAGGTGCAAAGGCAAGGTAGGAGCGGAGCTGAGTCCAGGAAGGCCCCAGTGACGTCTGCCAGCCTCGCGCAGCCGGCTCCTTCCTGGGCAGGAAGCCTAGCAGCGAGGCAAGTCTGGGCAAGACTCTCCCATGGCAAAGCAACCTCGCGCCAGCAACTCTGCCAGATCGCGCCTCTGAGCAGAGTTGGAGCTCTGGAGTCCTGGAGGCACACTCGGCTCCAGCCAAGCAGGGCTTGAGCTGCACGAGGCTGGGCGGCCTCTTCTTCCCAGAGGTTCTACTTCCCCGCATGCTGTTCACTCGGTTTCCTGGCGGGGGCGCTCTGCTCCTCCTGCAGGTCTTGGCTCAGGGGCTACTTGCCCTGAGCTGGGGCTGTGGGCGGGAGCCCAGGCACGCAGGGGCAGGTCCCAACCAGCTGCACACGTCTCTGCTGGGGAGGAGAGTGCTAGGGACGCTACGTGTGTGAGGCAGCTGCTGGGCGCCCACGGAGTCAGCCTCTGGGTGTGCGGGGCTGCAGACCCCAGCCAAGGGCCCTGGGAGCCTGGTGCACTCGGTGCGGCGCTGAGTCTGGGCGGCCAAGCAACCGCTGGAGGAGCCCTGCACTTGCCCTTCCCTTCCCTCTCACAGAGCTCTCCCTGCTGGAGCCCTTGGCAGTGTGCACGACACCGGCCCCTGAGCTGTCTCCAAGGACGCCTGGGGCCTAGGTGCAAAGGCAAGGAAGGAGCGGAGCTGAGGCCAGGAAGGCGCCAGTGGCGTCTCCCAGCCTCGCGAAGCCTGCTCCTTCCTGGGCAGGAAGCCTAGCAGCGAGGCAAGTCTGGGCAAGGCTCGCCGAGGGCAGAGCAGCCTCGCGCCAGCAACTCTGCCAGATCGGGCCTCTGAGCAGAGCTGGAGCTCTGCTGTCCCGGAGGCGCACTGGGCTCCAGCCAAGTAGGGCTTGAGCCCCACTTGGCTCGGCTGCCTCTTCCTCCGTCGAGGAGGCTCGCTTCCCCGCATGCTGTTCACTCGGCTTCCAGGCGGGGCCGCTCTGCGCCTCCTGCAGGTCTTGGCTCAGGGGCTGCTTGCCCTGAGCTGGGGCTGTGGGCGGGAGCCCAGACAGGCAGGGGCAGGCCCCAACCAGCTGCACACGTCTCTGCTGGGGAGGAGAGCGCTAGGGAAGCTACGTGTGTGAGTCAGCTGCTGGGCGCCCAGGGAATCAGCCTCTGGGTGTGCGGGGCTGCAGACCCAAGCCAGGGGCCCTGGGAGCCTGGTGCACTCCGTTCGGCGCTGAGTCTGGGCGGCCAAGCCACCGCTGAAAGAGCCCTGCACTTGCCCTTCCCTTCCGGGGTCCAGCCCCGGTGGATCCAGGGTGATTCGAAGGTGGGGGGAAGGAGTCGGCGTCTTTGTAAAAATACATATTTAATCACAGATATAGAGAGATTAGAAATGGATATTTTAGTAGGAAGATTAATGGAGAAAAGGGAGCTGAATAACTTGGATTACGTGGAATAGCATCCATGCTCCAGATGGGAATTCAGCCAATAAAACCGGGAGCAAGAGAGATGCGACATGGGGGAATCAGTCTTTCCAGAAACTGATCCGATTTCTTTATTTTTGGGTTTGCTTATATACCTTTTGTTAAACATAGGGATGAATACAGAGTCACGCGGGGGTCAGCAGTCCTGACCTTTATCAAAATCAGGTGCTTCACATAAATGTACAAAAAAAAAGGTCTTAGGAATATTACATCATCTTCTGGCCATGAGTGAGACCTGCTGACATTTTATGATCCTTTCTTTCTGATAACCAAAAAACTTATTTTTTCCAAGGGTGTTTTTTCTTAAACCAGGCACCACTCTCCAAATAAAGTTGCATTCCTATAAGGTGAGGGTGTCGTGAGTTACAATCAAGAAAGGAGTTTATTTAACCCAAGGTTAACAAGATTAGTCTTAAAGGTTAATACTTATTTCTCCTATATGCTTAAAGGTTAATACTTATTTCTTCCTATATGCTAGTTATATTCATTATAAGAGTAGGGAACATGGAGATTTAGCAGCAAACATCAGCCCAACAAATGAAAATCCTTTCACCAATGCTCCCCTTAAGATCTATTTAGTCTTAAGATATGATAAAGTTACATTCTTACATAGGAAGGACACAGTGATTTATAACAAAGTACAGTGATCTATTACAAAAGAGAAAATCCATTAACTCAAAAAGTCTAGTATTGCTAACATCAAAAACTACTATATTTCCTTTGCTATACTCCAAATACATTGATTAATATATTCCCAAGAGCCTAAGGATATGGAGGCCTGGCGGCAATCATTGACTCAACAAGAAGAAAAAGTCCTATGCTAATTAAGACTCTCAAAATACTCCAAAACTCTGCTGTTTATGGTTGAGAGGTAGTAAACAATCATGTGGCAGGAGTATGGATAATCCTCTCACACAAGCTAGTCTGTCAGCAGAGAGGTTTGACCTGAGACATCCTTGTCCCACCCAGAGCAGGGAATTAGTGGCAATTATTGACACAACAAATGAAAAACCCTTCACCAATATAATTCTTAACCAACACACTATACTAATAATTTCCAACTCCCCAAAAGAATTCGCCATTAATAAGTCTAAAACATCTCGTGCCTCTCAGGTTAGGAGGCTGCAGACAATCACATGTAGCCGGACAAACCTATACAGGTGGGCTAGATAACCTTCAGAGGAGTCCGTATGCTGAAACACTCTTATCACGCCCAGGAATTTTTGTTGCCTTGGAGCTGCACGTTTACTCCTTCTCCGAGAGAAACGGTTATGGGGGAGAGCCCCCCGTAAAGCCAGAGGTGTAGGAGAGAGCATAAAACAGACTCTGGTTTTGGGGTTAGATGCTCGGGAACACGGGGTTTCCAGAGGATTGATCACGCCTTTGCGTATGCAAGCCTCCTTCCTCATGAACTTGCCATGGGCGGAATTCCTCAGGCTGGCCCCCGGCACTTCACTTCCCTCTGACAGGGCTCTCCCTGCTGGAACCCTTGGCAGTGTGCACGACACCGGCCCCTGAGGCCTCCCCAAGGACGCCTGGGGCCTAGGTGCAAAGGCAAGGAAGAAGCGGAGCTGAGGCCAGGAAGGCGCCAGTGGCGTCTCCCAGCCTCGAGCACCCTGCTCCTTCCTGAGCAGGAAGCCTAGCAGTGAGGCAAGTCTGGGCAAGGCTTGCCCAGGGCAGAGCAGCCTCTCGCCTGCAACTCTGCCAGATCGGGCCTGTGAGAAGAGCTGGAGCTCTGCCGTCCTGGAGGCGCACTCGGCTCCAGCCAAGTAGGGCTTGCCTTGTCCCACCCAGAGCAGGGAATTAGTGGCAATTATTGACACAACAAATGAAAAACCCTTCACCAATATAATTCTTAACCAACACACTATACTAATAATTTCCAACTCCCCAAAAGAATTCGCCGCTTGGCTGCCTCTTCTTCCCTCGAGGAGGCTCGGCTCCCCGCCGGCTGTTCACTCGGCTTCCAGGCGGGGGCGTTCTGCTCCTCCTGCAGGTCTTGGTTCAGGGGCTGCTTGCACTGAGCTGGAGCTGTGGGCGGGAGCCCAGGCACGCAGGGGCAGGCCCCAAACAGCTGCACACGTCTCTGCTGGGGAGGAGAGGGCTAGGGAAGCAACGTGTGTGAGGCAGCTGCTGGGCGCCCAGGGAGACAGCCTCCGGGTGTGCGGGACTGCAGACCCCAGCCAGGGGACCTGGGAGGCTGGTGCACTCCGTGCGGTACTGAGTCTGGGCGGCCAAGCAACCGCTGGAGGAGCCCTGCACTTGCCCTTCCCTTCCCTTTCACAGAGCTCTCCCTGCCTGAGCCCATGGCAGTGTGCAAGCCACCGGCCCCTAA